>NC_064617.1:609401068-610651068 GCF_023898315.1 Schistocerca nitens | reverse complement strand
AGAAATTTCATTGCGTAATTCCGCGTTTAACTGTTCGATCGTATTAATTTTGTCGGACACTGTAGCAATATTGTTGTCTACGTATGTTTTTGCCTTCGCAAACATTTTACGTTTGTCTTCTTGTCTCTGTGCAGTGATTGTTTCCATTACTTGACGTTTTACTTTATTTTGTTCCTGAATAAATTTACGGAAACGCGTATCACTGTTTTGTATGTGGAGATTAAAGCGTTCGTCAATCTGAGTGTTCTGTTGTTCGAATTTCGCGTCTATCTTTGCGTCCATTGTGCGCGAAAGTTCTACCGTCATTGCTTTAAACTCGTCGCGTAATTGTGTAGCTTTTTCAGAGCATTGTTTAGCGACTGCGCTAATTTCTTCTCTAAGTGTTTCTGTTGTGGCTGTTTGCGTTTCCCTTAATTCTTGAGCAACAGACCTAATTTCTTCGCTACTTTTTCTTGAACAAGCCTCTATTTCCTCGCGCAACTGTTCCTTAGTATCATGACATTGTGTGGCAACGGCTCTAATCTGTTCACTAAGCTGTCTGGAATTGTTGTCTAATTTTTCATTTAACTGTCTGGAATTGTTGTCTAATTTTTCATTAAGCTGTTTGTTCTGTTCACTAAGTTGTTTGAGATCCTCATTATTATTGTCTAGTTTTTGATTCTGTTGTTTGACCTGTTCACTAAGTTGTTCGAGATTTACGTCATTGTTGTCTAATTTTTCATTAAAGTGTCGTTTGAGATTTTCGTTATCTTGTTTGTTCTGTTCTCTAAGGTGTCTGAAATCTTCTATAAAGTCGTCTTGTTTTTTACCCTGTTGTAGCAATATTGCCATAATTTGTTCCAAGGTAGTATTACCCACTCTATTTTCTGTACTGTTTGATGATGTATCTGCAATTGTCGCGTTTTGTGTGACCATTTGGTCATTCTGTAATTCACAAAAGGGTTTGCTTATCGGATGTGTACTGTGCGTCGCTATTTCGGAATTAAATGCATCCGTCGTACTTTCAGTACACTGTCCATTTTCACTAGAAAAATTTGTCTGTACGTTATTTGAATTTTCCAAACCGGGTGTGTTAAGCAGGGCAGCGCTCATTACAATAGAACGCCCCGCGTCATCAATTGTCGTCAAATTAACAGAGGAGACAATTGAGTTCGTTTGTTCAACATTAAGATCTACATCATTATTGGTGGTTGGAACGCACTGATTGTCAGTGAACGCAAGATTGTCATCATTACATTGCGCGTCACAAGCACTATCGGTAAAGTTGCTTAAGTCAGTAAATTCATTCATTATACCTCGCGATACACTATTCATAGTCTTTCGCGGCATTTTTACTGTAGTCACAATTATTCACAAAACAAATAAGCACAATGCAAAAGCAACACACAAATACAACAGAGCAAAGAATTGCCGATGATCTGAGGAAAGAAAGTCACACAATTAGTAAAAAGCTTTGCGCCAAATGCTAACTACATTTAAACAAATAAGAGCAGATATCTGACTACTTTTCAAAAGATTCTCAACGAAATACGATCCCGGACCGGGTGTCGCCAAGTGTAACCTCCCCACAGAAATTTGAAAGACAATATTTAATAGAAATGGAGCCAAGTGTAAGCTCCCCAGAGAAATTTAAGATAATATTTTAAATGAGAATAGACATAGAGCTAAGTGTAGCCTCCCCGTGATTATATTTAATGACAATGACAATTAAATGAAAAAAATAGCAATCTGACCCAAGTATAAGTTCCTCACAAAAATGTAAGTCAATTCAGTGATAATAAAATCTCAGTGACAATGAAAACGCAAGTAGACCGAAATGTCGATCTTGGGCCCTGATTAAACTCAAATTCTTACCTCAGTAAAACTGGATCTGCTCTTATTTTTCGCCATAGCTTGGAGGAAATGCATCGCAAACATTGTTTGAACTTAAGTAAATTTTTCTTTAAAGGAAATGGAAGGCAAATATTCTTTCAATGAAATGTTTGTTTTGTTAAAGTACTTGGTTTGAAAACAAAATTATTATTAGGGCAATTCTTGAACAAATTAGTTACAGTTAATTTACATTACATTATCAAATGTGCTCAATGCTGCTTCATTACCTTATTTAAAAAATATACCTTGTCCCGAATCTTGACCAGAGCGCCATGTCGACGTCTGCCGACTCCTCACACACAACTGCGACTATCTCTCGCGCGCTACTACCACAGACTACGTCATCTCGCATGCGCTACTACTCTCGAACTGCTAACTCGCGACTGACTGAACTGCACTGAACTGCACTCTCGCGCAGTCAAGCGCACTCTCTGGTCAAAGATTTTATAATGCCTCGCCATCGCCGCCACACAACGTACGTGTTTCAGGCTGACAGAAGGAAGCACTACAACTTTTTCTTAGGTGTAATAGGACATCGAATTCTGGGCAGAGTGCTGGGTATCTTATTCCAGATGCGGGCAGCAAAGCCAGAAAAATAGATTCTGAATGTGATTTTTTTTTATTTATTTATTTATTTATTTTTTTTTTTTTTTTTTTTTTTTTTTTTTTTTTACTGCATGGATACTACATAGTGAGATCTTAAGTTATGATTTTGATAAGATGGCAGCTACTTAACCTCTGATGTGAGGTAATGGGGTGCATGCACACTGATGTGCTGATGAAGCAGATATAGTGTACGGTATTCGTAAGAACATGAATACTAAGGGCAATAATGTTGTATGTGTTTCATTCATATGGATAAACTGAAATATTGTGGAACCATAGAATTCTCTCTATAGAAAGATTTACAGCATTCGAATATTAATCCAAAATTAGTGAATATTAATAAAAAATCTGCTCCTTACTTTCACTTTACTTCTGGGTCACCTACAACTGTCACTATATGGACAGAATGGAATGTTAAGTAATCTAAAAAGCCTTTTTATGCATCCCAAAAACGTTCAGCTATGAAAGTTGCAATATATAATGTGTAGTGTGTCGCTGAACCATTCGGGGGACCCTAAAATTCTCAACCTTAAGCGCAGTGTAGGAAACCGCGTTTTCATCTCGTCTGGAATTGACATTTCAGCGTACAGCCTATTTTGTTGCAACATGGATACTTACAAATATCTCGTAACTCCTCATATTTCATTTTCTCTGACATTCCCTCTACAGTTTCATCCTTAGTCTTGTTTCTGCTGGATGACTGTGCGTATTTCCAGATTGTTCAGAAAGCAAAGGTGGTCAAATTACCATAAACTAGGTTTGTATGTGAGGAGTGTCAAAAAAACAAAAACAAAAACGTACGAAACACCACTGTGGGTGTAATGGAAATCTTTATTCAAAAGTAATCACCAGATGCCCGAACAGAACTACCCCACTGTTTCACAAGCCGAAGGATTCCCTGTTCCCAGAATTTCTGTGGCTGTGACAGGAGCCAATCCTCGACTATTTCCATCAGCGTGTCGTCCGACTTAAAGCGGTTTCCTTTGAGGGCTATTTTTGGCGAGCGAAACGCATGGAAGTTGCAGGGCGTCATGTCTAGGTTGTAGGGCGGATGCTCAAGCTGCTCACACTTGAACTTGGTCGTCACACTTTGTGTGACCTTGGAGATGTTTGGAAGCACCTTATCATGGACCTGAACCACTCCCTCCGTGAGCAGCCCAGGCCGTTTGTTCTTGACGGATTTACGTAGGCTACACGGCTACGGAGTGTTTCACAGTATGCGTCACTGTTAATGGATTTTCCGTGCTCGTGAATCTCGACGACTATTGGACCTCGGACATCGAAAAATATGGTATCACCCTTAGGTACTTAGGGCACAGCAAGTGATGGCGCATGCTTCCATTACCAAAATATTTCATTGCGTTATCGAAAAGCGGTGTACGCAAATTTCGACCGGTTTGGTTGTATCTTTTCATTTGAACACTACTTGTACAGGGTGTTCGGATGTTCCTGTTACAAACTTTTAGGACTTAGAGAGGGGAGTGAGAACATAATGTTCTGAATAGGAACCCATGTGCGGAAACGAATCGTTTTCAGTTCTACGAAGATTTCACTTCAGATGTGTAACGAGTCCACGTCTGCTGTGGAAAAGAGAAAAATCTCAGAGTAGCTTGTGTGTAATAGGGTTGACAGTATTACGTATTCTACGTCAGACGGTCACCAGATGTCACTTAACGTTTTCCTTGCTGCAAGACCTACTCAGTGCCAATTGAATTGCAGTCAACTGCGATTTTTTACACGTCTAGGGACGTGTTTAACGTATTAGTTTAGAAACACTTCAATTTTTACCTTTTTTTGGAGCAAAATATAAACAAAACTTCAAACATTAGGAATTCCGATGCAGCTCTAGCCCTCTCGACTTTAAAGACCACACTGACTTCGGAGCAGACGAGAAGTTCGTGCGAGATAAAGCGAAACAGAGAGAGAGATAGGCGATCCTCTCCCTCCCTTCTTCCGGTCTCCCTCATCTCCTTGCACCTGACAGATCCACCGTTTTGATCATCGCCAGTGTGCCACGTCCGTGTTGTGTTTAGTGCTGTTTCTCCTGTGCGTTGAGAGGTGTGATTTTAATTGCGTTCTGGCCTTGTACTTGTTACTGTCAGTGTTTGTTATGTGCTACGCCATCCGTCGATACTTTTATGCTCCGGTCATACTGTGCTTGTGTTCTTTTAATTGTCCCAGTGTGTGGTTTTTTGTGTGCTCTACTTTTTTACGGTTTTATCTCCATTTTACAGTCACCCCTTTTTTGTCTATTGTCGTCCATGATGTTCCCCCTTTTTTATATCTATGTTCACCATGTTTCCTCCATTGTTATTTTTAAATGTTTTCTAGTGTTTGTTCTATGTCTTTCGGCTGAAGAGCTGCTCCAGCCCGCCCCAATGGGGAATTGAAATACAATAAAGGAAAAAAAAAGAGATAGGCGATCCCCAATTTGCTCCTTTTCCTCGAACATCTCCGCATCCTCTACACCTCTCGCCGCCTTGATGACCCTCATCCTCTGGTTGATCCTCTCCTCTCCAACCCCCGCCCTCTGCCGCACCTTCACCGTTGTGTCCCCCCTACCCTCCACCTTCTTTCCCAAGGTGGCTTCCATCAACTTCCCCTCCTGGATGATGCCCTCTATCCCGCCATTTATCCCTCCTATCAACTCTGATCCTCACCTCCCCCTCCCTTCCTCTATCCTTTTCCCAGGCTCCCTTTCCCCCCCTTCCATCCTGTTTTTTCCCCACCTACCCTCTCTCTGCCTCCCTTCTCTCCCCCAAGTCCTTTTTGCTGTCCCCTCCACTGTCTTTCCCATTCCTTCTCGCATCCACCCATCCCCCACCCCCTTTTTCTATGTCCCCTCTCTCAATCGGCTCCCCACTTTTTTCCTTTCCTCTCCTCCTCCCTTTTCCCACTCATCGGTCCATGTCCCCCCCCCCCCCAATCCGCCGCCGTGTCACCTGTATAGTGCTGTTTTAAGTGAGTGTTCAGAGTTGTGCATCCCCTATTAGTGTTGCGAACAGCCACCATACTGTAGCTAGTCGTGTTTTCTTATCTCGTGCGAAACGAAACCAGACTATCGCCGTGTTTTTTAAATTGTGCCTGTCTATTTACTATGTGTTTTAATCAGCGTCGCCGACCGTTTAGTTTTTATATTTTCTTCGTATCTTTTTCTCCATGTTTCAGTTTTTAACAGTCACCGTTTTATCGTCTGCTTTTGTTTGTTTTTCATATCTCCTGATTTTGTTTCTTAACGTTTCTGTAGGCTGCAGAGCGGCGTATTGTGCTGCTGCCAGCCCCCCTCCCCCCCCCTCCCCCGCCCTCTGGGAGGGAATCGAATTCCAGTACATAAAAAAAAGATATAGGCGAACGCTGGTAACGTTAAAATTCGCCGTCCAAACAGGACACGGGTTTCCGTCGCATAGTCGCACCAGCGTGTCGCGCGCACATGGCGATACGCGAATCTTTCAGTCGTCAGCTGGGCACTTTTCCGCCGTGAAAAACTCAGCGAATTATTTTCTTTATGAAACTGTTATAGTTAACGACCACTTAACCACATTACAGCTTTCTTAGTATCATTTTATTCAGAGCATATTATTCGCATGTTTACATGTGAAGCTGACGTATATTACCCCACAGCAAAGTTAGCTGACAACATTTTTCCGTTTGTGTACAAAGTAATAAAGGTATCAACAAAGTCTCATCTTTGTTCATATTGATATTTATATCGTTATTATTATGGGTGTGTGAGAGGCTGCTGCTGGCCCGCAGCTTCACCCACCTCGACTATGCGAGCTGACGGTCACTTCGTTTATAAGCAACACGATATGAACTACAACAAAAAATTCTCAGCTTTCTTTACATGTTGTTGTTATGGCCTTCAGTCCTGAGATTGGTTTGATGCAGCTCTCCATGCTACTCTATCCTGTGCAAGCTTCTTCATCTCCCAGTACTTACTGCAACCTACATCCTTCTGAATCTGCTTAGTGTATTCATCTCTTGGTCTCCCTCTACGATGTTTACCCTTCACGCTGCCCTCCTATGCTAAATTTGTGATCCCTTCATGCCTCAGAACATGTCCTACCAACCGGTCCCTTCATATAGTCAAGTTGTGCCACAAACTCCTCCCCAATTCTATTCAAAACCTCCTCATTAGTTTGTGATCTACCCATCTAATCTTCTGCATTCTTCTGTAGCACCACATTTCGAAAGCTTCTATTCTCTTCTTGTCCAAACTATTTATCGTCCATGTTTCACTTCCATACATGGCTACACTCTATACAAATACTTCCAAAAATGGCTTCCTGACACTTAAATCTATACTCGATGTTAACAAATTTCTCTTCTTCAGAAACGCTTTCCTTGCCATTGCCAGTCTACATTTTATATCCTATCTACTTTGACCATCATCAGTTATTTTGCTCCCCAAATAGCAAACCTCCTTTACTACTTTAAGTGTCTCATTTCCTAATCTAATTCCCTCAGCATCACCCGATTTAATTCGACTGCATTCCACTATTCTCGTTCTAATGGAATGTTGTCTACTCTCGGGGCCTTGTTTCGACTCAGGTCTTTCAGTGCTCTGTCAAACTCTTCACATAGTATCCTATCTCCCATTTCATCTTCATGTACATCGTCTTCCATTTCCATAATATTGTCTTCAAGTACATTGCCCTTGTATAGACCCTCTATATACTCCTTCCACCTTTCTGCTTTCTCTTCTTTGCTTAGAACTGGGTTTCCATCTGAGCTCTTGATAATCATACAAGTCATTCTGTTTTCTCCAAAGGTCTCTTTAATTTTCCTGTAGGCAGTATCTATCTTTCCCCTAGTGAGATAAGCCTCTACATCCCTACATTTGTCCTCTAGCCATCCCTGCTTAGCCATTTTGCACTTCCTGCCGATCTCATTTTTGAGACGTTTGTATTCCTTTTTGTCTGCTTCATTTACTGCATTTTTAAATTTTTCCTTTCATCAATTAAATTCAATATTTCTTCTGTTACCAAGGATTTCTACTAGCTCTCGTCTTTTTACATACTTGATCCTCTGCCGCCTTCACTGCTTCATCCCTCAGAGCTACCCATTCTTCTTCTACTGTATTTCTTTCTTTCCCACATTCTTGTCAATTCTTCCCTTATGCTCTCCATGAAACTCTGTACAACCTCTGGTTTAGTCAGTTTATCCAGGTCCCATCTCCTTAAATTCGCACCTTTTTGCAGTTTCTTCAGTTTTAATCTACAGTTCATAACCAATAGATTGTGGTCAGAGTCCCATCTGCCCCTGGAAATGTCTTACAATTTAAAACCTGGTTCCTAAATCTCTGTCTTACCATTATATAATCTATCTGATACCTTCTAGTATCTCCAGCATTCTTCCATGTATACAACTTCCTTTACATGATGAATTAATAATGGCAACTGGCTCCCGGAATAGTAGACTAAACAAACAGCTAACTCAGACACGCTTCGCACGTCGGATCTATAGTGATTTTCAGTCCACTTGCTACGATTTGTCTATGTAGATATGAGTTGTTGCCACAGGTCTGGGCAGTTTTATGTAGACATCCAGCTTCAACTCCCAAGCTCGAGCACATGTCATACCTAAGCAAATTTCCGTTGTAAGCGCTACTTTTGTTTGCCCAGATGTGATGTGCGCACATATTCGCGCAGACAGATTGTTGCGCATGGAGAGGCCTTTAGCACGACTCGTGTAAGAACGGACGTGGCGATGGTGCAGGAGTATGCATGGTGAGCGAGGTGGGCAGCGCGCCGGACAGCAGCGCGACGCGCGTCTGGTGGTGGCTGCGCTTCCTGCTGCAGGAGCTGCTCGACTGGGCCACCTCGCTGACCGCGTCGGCAGCTGCGATCGCCGCTTGCGCCGTCTTGCTGCGTAGGACCGACCAGGAGCCCGCACTGCGTCCCAGAGTCGTCTCCTTCCTGGCTGAGGCCTTGCAGGGAGGCAAAGCGTGGGCCACCATCCCTCAGGTGCGTTGCTTCTCTCCGTTCTTCCAGGTACGTTGTGGGACATTTCCAGATGCATGTACCAAGAACCATTAAAATTTATGAACTCTTTCATGAAAATAGTACACTGCTGCTATTAAAACTTCAACTCAACGAAGGTGACATCTCTGCATAATTTGAAATGCTCCAATTACAACTTCCAGTATGAGAGGCTGTGATCAATTATAAAACTGTTCCCTGCACACGGACAATGCGACGACATCTGGAGCACCACAGACATTGTGTTATCTTGTGGAAAGAAAATGTCACAGAGACCTCGAAAATAGGACGCAGCCACTGTTGAGCAGGAGACCACTGTTGAAGCTTCCCTTGATGTAGCAGAAGAGAGAAGCGGGCTGGCAGTGGTGAGACCAACGACAACACTTCACACAGGGGTGGCATCACATCGTCTTTTCAGACGAGTCCTAGTTTTGAGTGCAGCATCAACCACACACGTGTCCGTGTATGGAGGTTCCAAGGAGAATGAACTTTGCCATATTTCGTTCGTCACTGTCATATGGGCACAGCACCTCGCTAAATGTTGCGGGGCTACCACTGGGTGGGTACACGACACGATTACGTCTCGTTTGCCTAGCCGGTAATTTCTGACGTGCTAAGCTCAAAGGCTGTCCGCCTTCTTAGTTGAGTTATCAGCATGGCTGACTGCCATGCAGGGGAGCAGGGTTGGATTCCTGGTATGGTGTGCACTCAGCCTCATGAGGCTAACTGAGGAGCACTCGACCGATTAGTAGCGGTTCCACAACTGCGAGAGCGGTGTTCTGACAACATGGCACTCCATATCGCATCGGATGACGCCGTTGTCATAGGATGACACCGCCGTCGGTCGGGTCCGATTGGCCAGTCCAGTGCAAGAATGCAGAAATTTACTTTACCTTAAGGTCAGTGGCTGCGTCCCACTTTCGAGGTCTCTGTGATATTGTCTTTCCACAAGATAACACAATGTCGCATGTTCCCCATGCTTTCCTGACCTGCCATTAGACAGAGGGTATTGCCCTGAGCAGCACATTTACTGATCCCTCATCACTCACCACTCGCCAAGCCTAACCAGCTTTTAGCTATTGTCACTGCCAGAGGTGTTGGCTCTGTGTACTAAATTTGGCAATATGAACACCCACAGTAACAGTGAAATAATAGCAAAATTTCGTTATTTGTTATCCCCCCTGCTGTTGCCCTTTTTATTGACCAGAATTGTAAATTTCTAATAAAAAAACATCCAATATAACTAATTCTTTTGTTAGCGCTACTACACAATTTCGAAAACTGTAGCAATGGCTTTAAATGGCAGTAACTGACATGTACACGTTACCAGTACGTTGTGTGTAGCAAAGAACATGAATGTTGAAGTATCATATCCACACCGCCGCTATCCATGGCTACGCTGGAAGAAAGATTCACGGTGTCTCTCCTCGTAATTTCTCTGAATTCATCACTGTAGCCGCTGCACGATATGGTTGTTGAAGGAAATGCGCTGACGGAAATGGGAAGTGTTACACAGTCAACAACTATTAACTGTGATTACATTCAGATCTGAGGTCCATCATCAACATCAGAATGAGGTGTGGCCTCAATTGGCAGGAATACACTCTCGTATTCGTTGTGGCATGGATGCAAACAGCCTTCGAATGTCATCTTGAGGAATTTCTTGCCATGCCTGAAGCATGCCTGTGTCTGCATATGCAGACAGCTTGCTGGATACTGGTATGAAACTATATGTCTTCTCAGAGCATCCCAGACATTCTCTGTAGGTAAAAATTCAGGAGACCGGGCAGCTAGTCAAAGATTCCTCAAGGCGTTTATGGTGTGAACTTCAAAATGTGGTTTTCCATTACCCTGCTAGGATGTGCCATTTGGTACCCTAGTCTTCTAGAAAGACCACTGATTACTCTTCTTTCCACGCTGTTGTCGTGAGTCATTTTATCACACTCGTTCTGCGGTCATTTCACTACAGCCGACTGTATGTCCGGTCTGTCGATAGTATGCTCCTGTGCTCTCAAAACCCGAAACAGGAAGATAAGCTGCACTTGCTCATCATGTGGCCGTCCTGTGGCATAATCTCTCCCTGAAATGTTCCAGTAATGTTAGGCACACCAATGTCCATCATATACCACCGTCAGTATAAAAAGCTTCGAGACAGGATTAATAAAAAAATAGAGAAAAGTTAAGATGGTGGTTTTAATGCTTCAGATGTACTACGTAGCCTCCTCCACCCCCTCCCGCTCCCCAAATCAGTACAACGCACAGAGCGTTCATACAACCATGTGAAAACATCAGAAAAATTCTTCTTTGGCATGTTTTTAAAATCACGCGTCACATTGGCTTGGATGTCGGTTATGTCTTCAATACGTTCACACTTCGTTTGAATTTCTGTACTTTGTTCGTATTGACACCACCGAGTCTCCTCTCCGGTGACGATGTTTTCCAGAAAAGAATTGTCCGCGTTCTGCATTTCAGTCAAGTCGCGGCAGGTGTCCACGCTTCAGTGTTTTTGTGCAGGAGTCAAGGCGTGTGGGACAAACTTTGTACAGGCTTTTCTTTTCTTCAAAATGTCCTGGAGAATATCTCGGACAGTTGAATTAGATATATTATTCCACTGTGATTTGTGACAGCAACGTTGAAACGCTATGGTCGCGTATCCACTACGGAACACTGCCTGCTCCCAACTGACTCGTCGAATACACATCTGTTGTTTATAGTTGTTCGTGGAAGCTGCCACTGTAATTACTGCGCTGACGTCGCCTACACGCCAGAAATAAAATAAGTCTCGAAACGTTTTGGATGGACAGTGTGTTCACACCCTTCTACGTCTGTAAGAAAAGCTTTTTACCTCTCTCAGAAAACTGAAAATAAGGTCGTAAACGATGAAATTTTAATCGGTATGTCCCAAAGCAAAGAATTACTGCCCCTTTAGCTGAGTGGTCAGCACGTTTGACTGCCTTGCAGAGGGCTGGGGTTTCATTCCCGGCGGAGTCGAGGATCTTCTCCGCACGGGGAATGGCTGTTGTGTTGTTTTCATCATCTTCGAGGCGCAAGTCGCCCAATGTGCTCAAAATACTTGCAGCTCGGTGGCCGAATTTCCCCTGATGGGGACTCCCGGCCATCAGTGTCATACGCTCATTTCGTTTCATTCACTTGGTAACGTTCGGACAAGATATTCATAGCATAACATTTTGTGTTTCCGCCCATGTGTTTCGAATTAATACTGTATAGAGACATGAATGGAATAACGACATACAACGATAAAGTAAAACATAATGATCACCCTACACCTCGAGACTGAGCACCGTCTGGTGGCGCTGTGGGCCCAGAATGTGGTCAGCAAATTAGTGAACATGGTCCTCTCAATGGAATCGACCTCCTATTGCTAGAGGTATGGCGAACGGGTACCCCATGATGGGGTTATTCAACACTTTATTACTGTAGGCTCTGCGCTGTTGTACTCGTGGTCTTCAGTACGATGCAACTTTTCGTTCTAGTCTATAATGTGTAAGCCTCTTCATCTCTGCGTAATTACTGCAATCTACATCCATTTGAACCTACTTATTGTATTAACGCCTTGATCTTCCTCCACTATTCCACTGCCAAGCAGATAATTCCTTGATGGCATAGGATATGTTCTATCAACCGATCCCTTCTTTTAGTCAGGTTGTGCCATAAATTTCTTTTCTCCCCAATTCTGTTCAGGACTACCTCATTAGTTACATGATATATCCTCTAATCTTCAGCATTCTTCTAGAGCACAACATTTCTAAGGCTGCTGTTCTGTTCTTGTCTAAACTGTGTATCGTCCCCATACGTGGCTACACTCCATACAAATACTTCCAGAAAAGACTTCCTAACACTTAAATCTATATTCCCTGTAAACAAATTTCTTTTTTCCAGAAACGGTTTTCTTGCCATTGCCAGGCTACATTTTACATCCTTTCACTTTGTCCATCATTAGTTACTTTGCCGCCCAAATAACCAAACTCATCTACTACTATAAGTGTTCGTTTCCTTTCTGCCAAAATAACATAACTCACCTACTACTTTAAGCGTTTCGTTTCCTAATTTGACTCTCTTAGCATCACCCGATTTAATTCAAGTACATTTCATTGTCCTTGTTTTGCTTTTGTTGATGTTTACCTCACATCCTTCTTTTAAGACACTGTCCATCACGTTCAGCTGCTCTTCCAAAGTCTTTACTGTCTCTGACACAGTTACAATGACGACGGAAAACTCCAAATTTTTTCTTTTGTTTCCTTCACTGCCTGCTCAGTGTACAGATTGAATAATATCGGTGATAGGTTACAACCCTGTCCCATTCCCTTCTCAACCACTGCTTTCTTTTCACACCCCTCAAGTCTTATACATGCCGTCTAGTTACTGTACAAGCTGGTTGGTAATAAGAATGTGTTTTTAATAATGAAAAGGAAAGAAGGAAGTATCAAGAAAGTCTCTTCTTTCTACATGCAGAAGGGCTTAGAACGAATTGCCAGGACTCTAAATTATATGCGGCAGTACGAAATACGACGCTGTTTGTGGAAACATCCAGTTTCCAGCAAGTTGTTAACCTACAAACTGCTAAGTGCCTGAGGGAATATGCTATCGACACAGAGCTCCACAGCACCTCGAACTTCAGCAAAGGTATTGTGTCATGTAGGGACCTAGTTGATATTCCTATCGAAGAACTGAAGAGTGAGTGGGCTCCGGAGGGAGTTGTTGATGTTCAACTCCTTATGAAAAGGATGGATGGAGACGTGGTGAAATCCGACTCCTTCATTATTACCTTCAATACCCCCAAACACCCAGGGCATCTCAAGGCAGGGTTCAAATGGCTCTGAGCACTATGGGACTTAACATCGGAGGTCATCAGTCCCCTAGAACTTAGAACTACTTAAACCTAACTAACCTAAGGACGTCACACACATCCATACCCGGGGCAGGATTCGAACCTGCGACCGTAGCGGTCGCGCGGTTCCAGACTGTAGCGTCTGGAACCGCTCGGCCACCCCGGCCGGCCAAGGCAGGGTTTCTTGTCCTAAACGTACAACCGTATGTTGCAAACCCAATGCTCTGTTTTAAGTGTCAGCGTTTGGGCATACAACCCTAGGATGTAAGGGGAAAGCGACGAGTGGCAACTGTGGTTTGGCCGCTCATGAGGGAGTTGGTCCCCATCTGCTGCCAGATGTATCAACTGCTCTGGAAACTACCCTGCTTAAAGTAGGGAATGCAGAATCTTTCTAGAAGAACGCAAAGCACAGGAAATAAAAACTAAAACTAACTCTTAAATTATTTTTATTATACGCTGACCTACCGAATTTTCCCTGACAAAGGCAACTCAAACTTAACAAAGGCAACTCAAACTTAACGTATTCATTTATTAGCCACAATATACAAGCCCAACGCAATCTGACTGCCCTGTAATGACATGGCTTCAAATACCTAACTCAAAAGAATGGCCCTAAATTAGAAGAAATCCTAACAATAGCCCATACATTTCATAAGTCACTTACCTCACTGAAAATCTTGATAACACTAACTACAGCAAGTAGCAACAACGGCCAGCTAAATAAAAAGATTCTAACTATTATAGAATATATTGATGAAATGGAAAAGGCAAATACTATATCAGACAGCAGGAAAATGTTTCAGATGTTGGAACATGTGAGGAATGGTCACAGAAACGAAGCTTTAGTTATTAATGATAAGGATGGAACTATGCTAACAAACAAGAAAAAAATTCTGAATAGCTGGAGAGAATATTTTGAAGAGTTATTAAAAGCTGAAGATCCAGAGAGTGTCTTTTCACATGCGAATAATACAGAGGGTGAAGGAAAAGCTACAGATATTCAAGTGACTCAACAAGATGTAGAAAGAGCGATGAGGAAACTAAAGAATAATAAGGCACCAGGAGAAGATACGAGTAGAATGACGGCAGATGTGTTGAGGGCAGGAGGAGAAACACTTCAGAAAGAGCTATACAATCTCATAAAAAATATGGGAAAAAGAGGAAATCCCGGAAGAGTGGAAATCAGCCGTCATTATCCCACTGCATAAAAAGAACAGTAATAGGAATTGTAACAACTACAGAGGCATTTCTCTTCTAAGTATATCTTATAAAAGTTCTGTCTTTAATAATACTTGAAAAACGTAACCCATTTGCAAAAGATGTAGGAGAGTACCAGGCAGGCTTCCAGGAAAGACGATCGACCATCGATCAAATGTTCAGTAAGAAGCAAATCTGGGAAATGTGCTGGGAATTCAACCATCGGTTTCTGGTGACGTTCGTGGACTTCTCAAAGGCTCATGACAGTATCCACAGATTAAGTATGTACAACATCCTGAGAGAGCTTGGTACACCGATGAAGTTAATAAATATTGCCAAGATTGTGCACAGCGGAGACAAAAGCCAAACTCAAATACCAAAGGGAGCTGTCCAAGGAATTCCATATCAGACGGGGTGTGAGACAAGGTGATGTTATTTCACCACTTATTTAATCTGGTCCTAGAGAAGGAATCCGATAAATGAAAAGAGAAGACAAAGAGGTGACGCTAAATGATAGGACAGATTTATTATGTTATGCAGACGACATCGCAGTTCTAACAGAATCAGAGGAAGATTTGGCAGAAACTGTAGAGGACCTAGCGCAAAACTCAAGTAAGATCGGGTTACGGATTAATGCGGAAAAGTCTGAGGTAATGGAAGTATCAAGAGAAGTCGCTAATGAAATCCCATTACAGGTAGTGATATGGAAATTTGCTAAAGTGGAAAATTCTAAATACCTTGGTACATGGTTCAACAGGCAAAATAATTTAAAACAGGAAATAAACCAACGTAATGCGAATGGGTCTAAAACTTATTTCAGTCTAAAGCTGATACTGTCATCCAAGAATCTGTCAATTAAGGCCAAACTTAAAACATAAAATGCTGTGGTAGTGCCTGTATTGTTGTATGGGACAGAAACCCTAAGCACAACTAAGAAGGATGAAGAAAATTCGTTGATCTTCGAAAGAAAAATTATGAGAAGGATCTTTGGACCTGTCCAAGAAGGGAGCTCTTGGAGACATAGAAAAAACCAAGAATTGTGTGAGCTGATGAGGCAACCGAACATCGTTCAAAAACTGAAAGCGCGGAGAATAAGCTTGGCAGCTCACATTGCTAGGAGCCCAGACACCTCTCGGTCGAAAGCCATACTTATGGGAAGACTTGATGGTACCCGTCCAATCGGAAGACCCAGAAAGTGATGGGAGGATGAGCTACAGAAAGACCTTTGCCCGCTTGGAGTCCGTGACAACTGGAACCAAAGAGCACAAGATCGCCATCTTTGGAGGAGCATTGTGAGGTCGCCGCATGATCTACAGGGTCCTCGGTCGCCGATTTGATGATGATGATGATGATAAGAGCTAACAAAAATATCTTCCATTTTAAGCAGGACAACGTAAGAACATTCGGTCCTAACTCGAGACGGTCTTAACTAAATCGATACGGCAAGTGCTAGAGTTCGAGCAATGGGTTGCGGCGTCATCGGCGATCGCAGCGTGCCTGCCCGGTATTGGTTTCCGCGTAACGCCAGTATCAAAATTCGCGCCTTACGTTAGACCCCTGTATATTCCAAGCCACTAACGATCAACAGAATGCTAAATTTACCAGGATTAAAAAATTGGAGATAATACATTAGTCGCTGATCACCAAAATTAAAACCTTTTTAGAAATCATCGAACAACATGGACTAATATTCGCTTTCACATATTCGCCTTACTAACTAAAAAAATTTCACCTATGTTTCTTTCCAGAAACATTCTGCAAAGTTTTGTCACTTAGAAGTTGAAAAATCGAGAGTCTGTCAGATCCTTGCCCTACAAGGAAACTTAACATCCAATTGCAGGTGTACCATAGGAATTCCATCACCACGTCTCCACGAAGACCTTTCCAAAAATGAAAACGCAGATGACCTCTTCTGATGTATCTACAAATTCACTCTGAGATCTATCTTTCTTATCGGTCACATTAGTTTTAATTTTTGTTTTCATTTACAGAAAGGCTAATCTCCTTATTCTGGAGTCCATTGCCACAGCCTGAGGCATAACTCAGAATCTTAGAAATCTGTTATATAAGCCACAAAAACTAATTGCCTCTTCTGCCCCTGACGTCCGCTATATGTCTACACTGGTTTGCAAAAATTAAGGACGAAAGTAACTTTCGCATGATGTGCCACTGCCAAGTACCAAGGCACGATGAAACTTAGACCATACATAGAAAGAGCAGCTACTATGTACTACAGAAGGTAACTGAGAGAAATACGGAATGAGATGAAGAGAAATTACCATTTTTTTCAAAGACAATATTTCCACCGTCGTAACTGGGATTTGTCACGGCCGCCTGCACATTTCAAAAGGCGGTACGTGCTTATTAATAGGGTCTGTGATTACCACATGCGGCAGTGCATGCTCTGCAACGTGCTCCCATTCTCGGCATAAGGTTGGTAAGAAGCTTTTGTCGTAGGGCGTTGTATTCCTCCACCAGTTGTAACATTCCTGGCTTATGGTTACCACCCCTGCATTATGTATTACTAGATCAATACTCTTATAACTCCAGCTATAATTCAATTCCATTACTTTTCGATAATAGGAAAAAGGCTTTTAGAAGTATAATAGCAATACCAAACAACAGTAGTTACAATACCCTTTGTACCATAAACAATCAAAATCAGATTCAGGAAATTAAAATCTGGAAAATTTTTCGATAAAAGAATAATATATTTCGTTTTCATTATCTGTAAATGGTAGGAATCAAATCTCGAGCCTAGTTAACAAAATATAGACAATTGATCGTTTAGCATTGTTAGAATGCTTATTTCTGCAATTTCAATACATGTGTTTAGAAAATGTCTTAAACTTGTTCTAGCAAAGTAGGGAATATTATAGTGTGTTTGATAATGTTGTTAAATTATTTCATATTATAAAGTATGTTTTGCATTATTATAACCGGTAGTACATTGCAAGAAGAGTATTAATACTCGGCCTCGAGTATTGTTAGGGCAGATGAGTGTTGGACCCACCAGAGGACAGATCTGTGCGTAGAGTTGAGATAAGTTCTTGGTGCGTGATTCAGGTTTGGATTAACGATAGAGATACTCGTGTGTTGGACATTGTCTAAAACAGCATATTAGAACAGTGCGGTGACGGATTATTTAGGAGTGTTAAACAGTACGATTTAATATCGCAAAAGGCAGAATGATGTGTGACTTTATACTCGTCCTTTGTTGAGTATTAGTGTTGAATAATACGATGGGCCTCATACACACATTTCTTTCAAATTACTGCAGCTGGACTATTTAATATCGCCAGTGTAGTATCTGCTACCATCAGTTAGCTGTAGTAGTAATAACGAGGCTTATTACACCGAAGATTGAGCATGATCTCATAAGATACAGATTTTGAAGTGAATAAATCTACGTACTAAATTTACTTCAGTTGTGGCCTACATCATTGTAGTGAAATCCATTATGGTATGTTGTATTTATTGAACAAGCTTATTTTAGCTCATGTATGCAGTCGTCGAGGGACACCGAAGGCAAGATACTCACATGTATTTAAACCATTTTCAGCTACTCACTAACCGGTGGGACGTTACACAGTGAAGCTGACAACTGCTGATGGTCGATGGTGCCTGTGGACGAGCTGCAGTATGTCTCCCCAATGCACCCCGCTCGTGCTCGATGGGAACGGGCAGTCCACTCCTTTCGACGATTATTCTTTCGCTCCAGAGCTTCTCTAACTGCGCAGTGCGATGTGTTCGCGCATTCTCATTCCTAATAATGAAGTCATCGCCCAACAAACCCCTGGAAAGAGGCACATGGAGAAGGAGTACAGTTTCACAATAATGTTGATCAATGAGTGAACCGCATTCAGATATTCGGAGGTCAGACGCCCATGTATCTTTATGCCTCCCCATGCCATTACTCCTGGACCACCAAAACGATCGTGTCTGACGTTTTTCCAGGGTGTATTACGTGCCCCCTCCCGTAATATGGGATTACGTCCAGAATCACTACTTAGACTGAATCTGCTTTCATCCGAGCAGAGCACGTGACACCATTCGTAGTTGGTGCAGTCTTCATACTCTTGGCACATTTCAAACAACGCCACCGCTGTGTGGGTGTCAATGGAATACAACGTACTAATCATCGGGCAGAAAGATCACCTCCATTAAGAGTTTATGCCACTGTGGAGCGTGAGACTGCATGCCTTTGAGTATTGTTAAATGTGTCTGAAATTGCCCCCGCTGATTGCCATGGGACTCTTCTTGCCTGTCGCACAATGTAGCCGTCATATGCTGCTGTTGTTGACTTCTCCTTCGGCCAGCAGTGACTGCAGTTCAGAACGTTCACCATGGTACTGAAACGATCTTGTGAGCGATACCATCCTCCAACCGATAGTGCAACCATATCGGCAGCATGTTGGCGAGACATTCGTCTTCATGGACGACAACTCGCGCCACCATCGTGCACATCTTGTGAAAACTTCCTTCAGGGTAACGACATCGCTCGACTAGAGTGGACAGCATGTTCTCCAGACATGAAGCCTATCGAACATGCCTGGGATGGGTTGAAAAGTGCTGTTTATGGACGACGTGACCCACCACGTCTGCGCCGAATCGCCGTTGAGGAGTGGGACAATCTGGACCAACAGTGCCTTGATGAATTTGTGGACAGTATGCCACGACGAATACAGGCATGCATCAGTGCAAGAGGACGTGCTACTGGGTATTAGAGATACAGATGTGTACAGCAATCTGAAGGACTCGCTGTATGATGGTACAACATACAATGTGTGGTTTTCGTGAGCAATAAAAAGGATGGAAATGATGTTTGTGTTGTTCTCTATTCCCATTTTCTGTACAGGTTTCGGAACTCTCGGAACAGAGGTGATGCAAAACATTTTTAAATGTGTGTTATTAGCCACAATACCCTGACCTTTGTTAGATGACAGATTCAACTAATCTAGTACACGAGTATCCATTTACCTTTGGTGCGCTGTATGACTTGTGTCATATGACAAAGATGCGTAATTGTAATTGATAACAAAATCAGTTTATTGGTTTAGGATTTATTTTCGGCTTAGTATCTCCCCTTTTACAAAATTGTTCAGACAGAGAAGTAAATTAGATGTATACAGCACCATTACAAAGCGTTTTTAGGGGTTACATTCACTCATAGTCGTTGAGTGGTAAATATATTCAGATTGATTTAAACGTATTTATGTTAAACAGCATGCATATTTGCTCCGTTCGAATCTCAAAATTGTTACATGTGATTGAAAACATGGAACATGTTTAAAAAAGAAAATCCTCTAATAGTGTGGAAAAAGTTGCAGGGCGAATGACAAACGCTTTTACGCCTCCACTATTTCGAATTAGTGAACTATACGGAACTACCAATTCATCTGTATTATTATTTTTATTTGCTGTGTGTGACGTACACGTTTTTGAAATTCTATAGCACTTCACGAAATTTTTACAAGGTACCGTTTTCGGAAATGTATGGGCAACGCCGGTAAATTATGATGATACATCTAACAATAGTTGTAAGAGTTCTTCTGAATGTGAAATATCTTCTTTGCAGCGCTTCCAGTTTCGTTTTATATCAGCGATTCCTGAACCACGTGAGAGTCGCGGAGTTCAGACGCCTTCTCGGTCATCCTTGAATGAGGGTGCACCCTTCGACGAGAGCGCGTCGCTGGAGGCGGAAGCGTCATCGGAGGGGAGCGTGGAAGATAGACGGTCACTGAAGGAGAGAGCGCCATTTGAGGAGAGAGCACCACTTGTGGAGAGAGCATCACTGCAGGGGAAAGCATCACTGCAGGGGAAAGCATCATCAGAGGGGAAAGCATCACTGCAGGGAAAAGCATCTCTGGAGGGGAAAGCATCTCTGGAGGGAAAAGCATCACTGCAGGGGAAAGCATCAACAGAGGGGAAAGCGTCGTTGCAGGGGAAAGCATCTCTGGAGGGGAATACATCATTGCAGGGGAAAGAATCATCGGAGGGGAAAGCATCACTGCAGGCGAAAGCATCTCTGGAGGGGAAAGCATCATTGGAAGAGAATGCCCCTGAACTGATTCTGCCGGAGGCAACAGTACGCAGCAGCCGTCTCTCTAGGTAAGTTTTTCTCACCGCTTACTCTGGGTTCGGTTCTAAGGAGTCACAATTTACTACTGTATCTCTCCCTCTCTCCCTACCATCACAAATATACAATGAGGTGACGAAAGACATGGGGCAGCGAAATTCACATATACAGATGGCGGTAGTACCGCGTACGCAAGGTAAAAAAGGTCAGTGAAATGGCAGAGCTGTCATTTGTACTCAGATGATTCATGTGAAAAGGTTTCCGACGTGATTATGGCCGCACAACGGGAATTAACAGACTTTCAACGCGGAATGGTAGTTGGAGCTAAACGCATGGAACTTTCCATTTCGGACATCGTTAGGGAATTCAGTATTTCGAGTTTCAAAGTGTCAAGAGTATGCGAGAACACCAAATTTCGGGCATTACCTCTCACCACGGTCAATGCAGTGACCAACGGCCTTCACTTAACGACCGAGAGCAGCGGCGTTTGTTCAAATGGTTCAAATGGCTCTGAGCACTATGGTACTTAACATCTGATGTCATCAGTCCCCTAGAACTTAGAACTACTTAAACCTAACTAACCTAAGGACATCACACGCATCCATGCCCGAGACAGGATTCGAACCTGCGACCGTAGCAGTCTCGCGGTTCCGGACTGAAGCGCCTAGAACCGCTCGGTCACCGCGGCCGGCGCGGCGTTTGTGTAGAGCTCTCAGTGCTAACGGACAAGCAGTACTGCATGAAATAACAGTAGAAATCAATGTGGGACGTACGACGAACGTTTCCGTTAGGGCAGTGCGGTGAAATTTGGGGTTAATGGGCTGTGGCAGCGAGATCCTTTGCTAACAGCACGACATGGCCTGCAACGCCTCTCCTGGGCTCGTGACCATGTCAGTTGGACATTAGACAGCTGGAAAACCGTGGTCTTGTCAGTACCGATTTCGGTTGGTAAGAGCTGATGGTGGGGTCCGAGTGTGGCACAGACCGGACGAAGCCATGGACCCTAGTTGCCAACAAGGCACTGTGCAAGCTGGTGGTGGCTCCATAATGGTGTGGGCTGTGTTTACATGGAATGGACTGGGTTCTCTGGTCCAACTGAAGCGATCAGTGACTGGAAACGATTACGTTCGTCTACTTGAGAGACCGTATGCAGCCATTCATGTACTTCATGTTCTCAAAAAACGTCTGGATTTTTGTGAATGACAATGCGACATGTCACCGGGTGATTGGTTTTTGAAGAACATTCTGAACAATACTAGCTAATGGTTTGACCACCCAGACGGCCCAACATAAATCCCATCGAACATTTATGGGATAGGATCGAGAGATCAGTTCGTGCACAAAATGCTGTTCCTGGAACACTTTCGCAATTACGGAGGGTTATAGAGGCGGCATGGCTCAGTATTTCTGCAGGTGGCTTTCAACGACTTGCACAACGCTGGGTAAAAGGAGATCCGACATGACATGCGAATTGGTATGGGTGGAGGTTAAACTTAACAGTCGAACTAAGTTAATAATTGGCTCCTTTTACCGACCCCCAGACTCCGATGATATAGTTGCGGAACAGTTCAGAGAAAATTTGAGTCTCGTAACAAATAAATATCCCACTTATACGGTTATAGTTGGTGGAGACTGCAACCTTCCCTCGATATGTTGGCAAAAATACTTGTTCAAAACAGGTGGTAGGCAGAAAACATCTTCCGAGATTGTCCTAAATGCTTCCTCCGAAAATTATTTCGAGCAGTTAGTCCACGAACCCAAGCGAATTGTAAATGGTTGCGAAAACACACTTGACCTCTTAGCCACAAACAATCCAGAGCTGATAGAGAGCATCATGACTGATACAGAGATTAGTGATCACAAGGTCGTTGTAGCTGGGCTCAATACCGTTTCTTCCAAATCCAACAGAAACAAACGCAAAATAATTTTATTTAAAAAAGCGGATAAAGTGTCACTAGAAGCCTTCCTAAGAGACAATCTCCATTCCTTCCGAACTGACTATGCAAATGTAGACGAGATGTGGCTCAAATTCAAAGATATAGTAGCAACAGCAATTGAGAGATTAAATTGGTAAGAGATGGAACTGATTCCCCGTGGTACACAAAACAGGTCCGAAGGCTGTTGCAGAGGCAACGGAAAAAGCATGCGAAGTTCAGAAGAACGCGAAATCCCGAAGATTGGCTAAAATTTACAGACACGCGAAATTTGGCACGGACTTCAATGCGAGATGCCTTTAATAGGTTCCACAACGAAACATTGTCTCGAAATTGGGTAGAAAATCCGAAGAAATTCTGGTCGTATGTAAAGTACACAAGCGGCAAGACGCAGTCAATACCTTCGCTGCGCAGTGCCGATGGTACTGTTACCGACGACTGTGCCGCTAAAACGGAGTTATTCAACGCAGTTTTCCGAAATTCCTTCACCAGGGAAGACGAATGGAGTATTCCAGAATTTGAAACACGAACAGCTGCTAGCATGAGTTTCTTAGAAGTAGATACCTTAGGGGTTGCGAAGCAACTCAAATCGCTTGATACGGGCAAGTCTTCAGGTCCAGATTGTATACCGATTAGGTTCCTTTCAGATTACGCTAATACAATAGCTCCCTACTTAGCAATCACATACAACCGCTCGCTCACCGATAGATCTGTACCTACAGATTGGAAAATTGCGCAGGTCGCACCAGTGTTTAAGAAGGGTAGTAGGAGTAATCCATCGAACTACAGACCTATATCATTGACGTCGGTCTGCAGTAGGGTTTTGGAGCATATACTGTATTCAAACATTATGAGTCACCTCGAAGGGAACGATCTACTGATACGTAATCAGCATGGTTTCCGAAAACATCGTTCTTTATTCGCACGAAGTAATGGCCGCTATCGACAGGGGATCTCAAGTTGATTCCGTATTTCTAGATTTCCGGAAAGCTTTTGACACCGTTCCTCACAAGCGACTTCTAATCAAGCTGCGGGCCTATGGGGTATCGTCTCAGTTGTGCGACTGGATTCGTGATTTCCTGTCAGGAAGGTCGCAGTTCGTAGTAATAGACGGCAAATCATCGAGTAAAACTGAAGTGATATCAGGTGTTCCCCAGGGAAGCGAAGCGTCCTGGGACCTCTGCTGTTCCTGATCTATATAAATGGCCTGGGTGACAATCTGAGCAGTTCTCTTAGGTTGTTCGCAGATGATGCTGTAATTTACCGTCTAGTACGGTCATCCGAAGACCAGTATCAGTTGCAAAGCGATTTAGAAAAGATTGCTGTATGGTGTGGCAGGTGGCAGTTGACGCTAAATAACGAAAAGTGTGAGGTGATCCACATGAGTTCCAAAAGAAATCCGTTGGAATTCGATTACTCGATAAATAGTACAATTCTCAAGGCTGTCAATTCAACTAAGTACCTGGGTGTTAAAATTACGAACAACTTCAGTTGGAAAGACCACATAGATAATATTGTGGGGAAGGCGAGCCAAGGGTTGCGTTTCATTGGTAGGACACTTAGAAGATGCAACTAATCCACTGAAGAGACAGCTTACACTACACTCGTTCATCCTCTGTTAGAATATTGCTGCGTGGTGTGGGATCCTTACCAGGTGGGATTGACGGAGGACATCGAAAGGGTGCAAAAAAGGGCAGCTCGTTTTGTATTATCACGTAATAGGGGAGAGAGTGTGGCAGACATGATACGCGAATTGGGATGGAAGTCATTACAGCAAAGACGTTTTTAGTCGCGGCGAGATCTATTTACGAATTACAGCAAAGACGTTTTTAGTCGCGGCGAGATCTATTTACGAAATTTCAGTCATCAACTTTCTCTTACGAATGCGAAAATATTTTGTTGAGCCCAACCTACATAGGTAAGAATGATCATCAAAATAAAATAAGACAAATCAGAGCTCGAACAGAAAGGTTTAGGTGTTCGATTTTCCCGCGCGCTGTTCGGGAGTGGAATGGTAGAGAGATAGTATGATTGTAGTTCGATGAACCCTCCGCCAAGCACTTAAATGTGAATTGCAGAGTAGTCATGTAGATGTAGATTAGGAGCTATCTAACGACTGTTGCCACCTCTGTGTTATTTCTCGTTAAGCTCGCCTTAACATATACGAGATGTCTACGATTTTAACAAATATAACGTTAAAATTTATTAAATGTGTAAATATTATAATAATTTGTTTACATGTGTGCTTATGTCAGGGATTGGGCAAGAATCTGGAAACACCACGATAAATGCGTGTTTGAATATAAACGCATATGCTAGCCAAGCCTTCAGGCTGAGCTGTTGCATTTCATCGCAAAGGCAGGTGTGCAATATCCTCAATACGTTGAAATTGTCAGTCGTAATCAGAACAGTGTTCTGAGTACCTATTGGCGGAATTAAAGCTGTGAGGACGGGGCGTGAGTCGTGCTTGGGTAGCTCAGTTGGTAGAGCACTTGCCCGCTAAAGGCAAAGGTCCCGAGTTCGAGTCTCGGTCCGGCACACAGTTTCAACCTGCCAGGTAGTTTCGGAAGCTGTTTTGTTTGACACGGTTCTAGGCGCGGGAAGGTGTCGTGTTTTTGGTGTTTCCATATCCTCGTTCACCACCTGTACAACGGTTTAGCATAATGTCCACCATTAAATGGTCGTTCAGAGAAATATAGTATTTGAAAGTTATTCTTTCGTAAATGTGAGAAGAACGAACTTTATTTCATGCAACTGAATTAAGAAATATAATAGCGATTATATCTAAACACTGACAGTGTCATAATTTACACGAGAAGAAATCGAAGTATGTACTCACCAGCATCAGCATTTCACTTAGCATTACAATGTGAAAAAAACTCTGCGGACTACGTCTATAAGAGTATAGAAATGGGTGGAGTGCTGTTTCTTCAGCTTCTGTTTCCCGTAGAAGATTAAGTCAGCCTTACTGTTATTTCTTTTTATTTATGGTGAGGGGTCTTTCACTTCTGTTTTTCCTTATTCACTTCCTGTGTTCTACCAATTCTGCCTGTGGACTCACGAATTGTGTTGGATTTGTAGTTGACAGCAGGTATGATCAGCCTGTGAATGCGCGTCTTTATCTGGCTTTAATGTTACCAGGTCAGGCTGAAAGCCCATCCACGTGCAGGGCCCGTTTACCCAAGCGACACAAGCCACCGCTTGGGGTGCCTAGTTGAGGCGCTGTAACTGTAAGATCGCAGTAATTACTGACGGCTGTTCGGGGCGCCAGAGTCATCCAAATGCAAGATTTGTATACAGCGTTCACCACAACTGGCAGTGAAAACTGACACGGCTGAAAGCAAGCGACAAAAAAAAAAAAAATGAAAGGGTACAGCCAAATGAGAGGTCGCTTGTGTGTAAAAATGCTCTCGAACAGGCCCTGTCCGAGTGGTCAGGCGCCCACTCTAGCAACTTAAAAGCGTTCTGCGTAGGTCAAGCCTGTAATTTCTATAATTTATTGTAATTTTCGTGATATTTTAGTTCCGACGCTACTTCATTCTCTGAAAGTCAGGTATGAAACTTGGAAAGAGATACGTGTAAAAACATAAATACTTCTCCTTGGATCTCCGCATGGTTTATCCATCAGTTGCCTCCGTGCGACATGAGAATGTATTACCTTATCGGTTCACAGCCAGGCAAGACGAGCTGGTTCAAATGGTTCAAATGGCTCTGAGCACTATGGGACTTAACTTCTAAGGTCATCAGTCCCCTAGAACTTAGAACTACTTAAACCTAACTAACCTAAGGACATCACACACATCCATGCTCGAGGCAGGATTCGAACCTGCGACCGTAGCGGTCGCGCGGTTCCAGACTGTAGCGCCTTTAACCGCTTGGCCACCACGGCCGGCAAGACGAGCTGGGTTCTATTCGAACCGAGCACATAGGAAAACCGTAGTTTGTCACTTTAAGGCTGAGGTCAAGATCTCATACAGAATTCGGAAGAAAAAACGTGGTTCAAATGGCTCTAAGCACTATGGGACATAACATTTGAGGTCATCAGTCCCTTAGACTTAGAACTACTTAAACCTAACTAACGTAAGGACATCACACACGTCCATGCCCGAGGCAGGATTCGAACCTACGACCGTAGCAGCAGCGCGATTCCGGACTGAAGTGTCTAGAACCGCTCGGCCACAGCGGCCGGCAATTCGGAAGAAACAGAATGTGGCCTCCAGAGATGAAGCAACCAGCTATGCAGGCCTACACCTGCGAAATAATTGCCTATGTTAAAGAGATGCTGTCAGAGAGTGAACTTTATAGTTAGTGCAACTAGGCTATTAAATCTCACTGATAGAGCCTCAGTCTTAAGTCTGCTACTGAACGATAGTAGTGAGTGAATTTAAAATGTAGATCTGGCCATCATGGTACAAGCTTTACGTGTTCCAGTGAACTAATTTAGGCGAATATCAAATATCACTATAGTTCCTATTTCGCAGCATTATACATTAGCTGTCAAGACTGATGCAGTAATTGGAGTCTGACAGCATCAGCGATGAAACCTCCTCCAAAAAAGAGTGGAAATTATTAAAGTGTACGATATTTAATAGAAGAAAGAGAATGACATTCTCTCAGTGATAGCTATTTACAGCTACATATGCATGCATATTCCGCAAGCCACCACGTGCGTATTGTAGGAGTACCCTGTTCCACTCGCAAGTGGTGCTAATGAGAAATAAACTGTTTACCTGTCCCTTATGAGCCATGATTTTCCCTTATCTCGTCTTCGCAGTCCTTACTGCCTTGGTGACAGTAGAATCGTTCTGCAGTCTGTCGCAAGTGTTGGTTCTCCAAATTTTCCTAATAGTGTTTTTTTCTAAAAGAACACCATCTGCCTTCTAAGGAGTCCCATTTCAGTTCCCATTTCCATAATGCTTGCATATTAATCGAACCTACCTGTGACAATTCGGTCAGCACACCTATTAACTGCTTCGATGTCTGCCATTAATCCGACTTGATGGTGGTCTCAAATACTGGAGCAGCACTCGAGAATTGGTCGCAAAAGCTTATTTATGGGTGAGTTACAGTTTCCCAGAATCCTCCCAATAAACTGAAGTCGACCATTCACCTTCCCTACAACCGACCTAATGTGCATCGTTTCATTTAATATCTCTTTGCTAAGTTATGCCTAGATATTTAATCGACGTGAGTGTATCGAGCACATGCCACTAATATTATATTCCAACATGACAAGATTGTTATTGTTTGAACTTACGGACCTATTATTTTGCCTCCATGTTATTGGAACAATTAACACTAATTTTACTTCTCCTACGTACCTCATGAAGGAAAGTCCATACAACAAAATATCTCGGAAATAAAGTACGGATGTCATCTACCTTTATTCTATCTGTTGCTACCTCTGAACGACACATATCTGAATCCTTCCCGTATATCCTCTTCTCGGGAAAATTTTGATGTTTACTAGGCCTTCCTGGTGATCCCTTCTGTGGTGATCCTATGAAGTCTTCTGTAATGAACTGCAAATCACCACAATAAAAATAACTTCACATAGAAACAACAAACTATGAGGGGAATCTAAGGAACAAAATTTTTGAATTATGTGACTGAATGTGTCTCTGCGAACGTTCAGTTTTCGATAGCACTGTCCACATCAGTGCTGTGTAAGTATACAACGAGGTGTAATAAGAAATCTACGTTGAATCTAGGACGTTGATAACATGGACCTGCAAGTGAAGCAATGCGAAATGTTTCTAGGAGTTCATTGGGTCATAATAAAAGTACTTCCTTCGTTCAAAGCCTGAGAAGAATTACACTGTAGTGACTGCTAAACACTTCGAATGCTGTGGTCGCGCGCGTTAGCTCCGTTGGCGCCGTCCAGAGAGTCAGTTGTGGCCCTAGTTGAGTGACTGTGCAATGAGAAATGAATGGCGTCAACCGCCAAGTTTGTGTCCGCCGCTTGGAGCGCTGTCTTAATGTTTATTACTTACTTCTTGGAGTTGCAACAACTTTACTTTGTTTATTCTGTACTTTTAGTATACTGACAAATCACCTGTAGCAACTGATTTGACTATTCCGTTATTTCGAGTTAATAACTCTGTTCAAGGCTGTTCTCAGCGTGTCACTGTGACGGATAAATTATACGAGCTAATATTCCCAGCAATGGTGACCCTGACGTGGTGTTGCGAGAAGACTTCCGTCAATATTCCACTAGCCCAAGGGCGGCCCTCTGCATTGAGTAACCAAAAGGGGAGGAGCCTGGCGTCCGTGTGGCGATTACAGAGCGCTTATGTCACGAAATGTCCGTGATTGCTACCCATTGCCACCAATAAGATATTATAACCAATCACTGCACGGAGTCACTATATTTAGTGTACGGACGGCGCGAAAGCGTACACCCAGATTCCCGTGGCAGTAGAGGACATTCTGCAGACGGCGATTATTACGCCGTTTGGGTAGTATGAGAGTAAGTTTATGACATTCGGCGTTCGTAATGCCGCACAAATCTGGCAGCTTTCCATCGAATCTGTCTTGCGTCGGTTGACCTTTTGTTTTGTCGATTTGGACGGCGTGTTACTGTATCCATCGTCCGAGTATCAACATTGCCAGCACCTGAGAGAAATTTTTGCGCGTTTCGAAAAGTACGGCGTGTTGTTGAACACGGCGCAATGTGTGTTTGGACAGACTGGATTTGAATTCCTGAGTCATCGATTGTCTTCAGCAGGCTCATTACTACTCACTGAGAAGTTTAAAGCCATATTGCAGCCACCTAAGCCCTCTACAATAAAAGACCTACGCAGATACTTAGCTACGCTCAATTTTTACCGCCGGCATTTTCCACGCACGGCAGAACACAGGTGCCGTTGAACGCAGCACTGACTGGTTCCAAAGTTAAGAGCTGTTCTCCGGTGCAGTGGACCGAGGAGATGAATGGGGCTTTTGAAGCTACCAGTACAAACAACACTGCTAGCGCACCCGAAGCTCGAAGCTCCACTGGCATTAGCGGTGGACGCCAATCAGTTAGCCGTTGGTGCAGCCCTCCAACAATGGGTGCACAACGCGTGACAGCCACTGGCTTACTTTTCGCACAAGCTATCGCCTTCTCAGCAAAGATGGAGTACATACGATCGGGAACTTTTAGTTAAATACCAAGCAATCAAATACTTTCGACCGCAGGCTGAGGCGTGAGTTCGTGGTATACAACGACCATAAGCCTTTAACATATGCTTTCAAGAGAAACAGCAACACTTGCTCCCTGCGGCAGTACATCCATTTGGAATTCATTAGACAGTTTAGAACAGACAGTCGCCATATATCAGACATAACTAATGTGCTATTTTGTCTAAAACTGACATAGTGAGACCGTACAGTTAATGTACGTTGATTATTACAAAGAAGAAGACAGCAACCAGCCACTATTAATACTCTATTTATTTAAGTAAATAGCGCCGTAACTGGTTTCGAACTGACAAGTTCATCATAAGACGGCTGTTCACGTGATTTGGAAGATACAATTTACATAATCGTCAGTTTTGGATTTTTATTCTTCCACTGTGGCAAAATATTCTTGGTGTGTTGGTGCCAACAAAATCACGCGGAATTTTCGATGGCACCAACACACCAAGAATATTTCGACACTGTGGAAGAATAAAAATCGAAAACTGACGATTATGTAACGTGTATCTGGCAAATACTGTGAACAACCATCTGATGATGAATTTGTCAGTTCGAAACCGGTTACGGCGCTATTTACTTAAATAAATAGCAGTATTAATAGTGGCTGGTTGCTGTCTTCTTCTTTGTAAGAATCAACCTATATCACTAACGTGGGTGTGGACCGCCTCTCTCGATTGGCGAGTGCTTCATGGCCTGTGGACATGATGACACTTGTCAAAGCGTAACAAGAAGAACCTGAGCTGCACACCATATTGCATGATGACACTGCGGCACCTAACTTACAGCTAATCTAAATGCCCATCGAGAACGTGAAATTGTATTGTGAGATGTCACATGGCAGATCACGCCCATTCATCCCTGTTGCATTTCACAGGCCGGTGTTCGAGGCCTTAAATAGTCTTTGTCACCCTGGAGTCTGGTGGACATTGAAACTAATATCTCAGTGGTTTGCGTGGCCGTAGATGAAAAGAAACCGCTGTGAGTCTACAGAAACTGCTAACTTCGTAAAATCACTCGCCAAGTTCATACCTCGATCTGAGAGTTCCTGGACACTTCACACTTCGTCCACATTCGCCCCGATGTGGTGGGACCACTTCCTCCATCGGATGGCCAATGTTATGTATTCACAATGATTGATACATGTGCGTAATAGCCTAAGGCGGTACCTACAGACAAAATTTCCTCAGCAATACTAGCCACCACTTTTCACATCGACCTCGCTGGCGAGGTTCGGCTGTCCGCCCCTATCACTACCAACAGAGGCTGACAGTTGGAGTCAAACTTCCAGAACGAAATTTTCATTCTGCAGCGGAGAGTGTGCTGATATGAAATTTCCTGGCAGATTAAAGCGGTGTGCCATATCGAGACTCGAGATCGGGTCCGAAGTTCCTTTCTCGGTCTGGCACACAGTTTTAAGATTCCAGGAAGTCTCATATCAGCGCACACACCGCTGCAGAGTGAAAATGTCGTTCTGGGAACATCCCATAGGCTGTGGCTAAGCCATGTCTCCACAGTATCCAATCTTCTAGGAATGCTAGTCTTGCAAAGTTCGCAGGAGAACTTCTGTGAAGTTAGGAAGGTAGGACACAAGGTAATGGAGGAAGCAATGCTGTGAGGATGGGTCCTGAGTCATGCTTGGGTAGCTCAGTCGATTGAGCACTTGCCTGCCGAAGGCAAAGGTTACAAGTTCGAGTCTCGGTTTGGCACACAATTTTCATCTGCCAGGAAGTTTCGACTTCATGCAATTAGCGACGTCCTGTGGCTACATCCATTAGTTGATGTCAGCCTAATGTCAGAAACGAACGACCAGTCGGAGTTTCTTCGCAAGTTATGGGAACATGTAAACCGCATCAAATTTACAATGGCCTCCCGGTCCCCCGTCGGAGGTTCGAGTCCTCCCTCGGGCATGTGTGTGTGTGTTGTCCTTAGCGTAAGTTAGTTTAAGTTAGATTAAGTAGTGCATAAGCCTAGGGACCGATGACCTCAGCAGTTTGGTCCCATAGTCCTTTCCACAAATTTCCAATTGCCTCCAGGCATGATTGTCAACTTCTCTGCACAACGACGTCGACGACTGTTCAAACATCGTATTACGTACAGACTGCGTCAAGCTACCACTGCAACCACCCTATACTGGACATCACAGTGCCCTGTGCAAAAATACACGCACACGATGGTCATCACAGTGAACGGAAAACCCGCTTACATTTTCAAGGAGGCATTATCCATCATGTGGTCAAGAGCTCCACGGCAGGCAGATGCGACAGTACGACTTCCAACCCTCCGACACAATAAGTCGACGCAGAACCAAGGGGCACCATCCGCTCCGAACGACATGTCCACTTCGCGGACCAGTTCAGAGAAGACGTTGCACGCTCTGCTTTCACTAAGGGGGCTCCTGTAGCTACCGCTACGCACGTCGACTGCTGTGGCCGCACACGTTAGCTCCATTTGATCCAGAGATGCAGTTGTGGAACTAGTTGAGTGACTGTGCGGTGAGAAATGAAAGGCGTCAACCGCCAAGTTTGTGTCCTCTGCTTGGAGCACTGTCTGAATTCTTACTATTTACTCCTTGGAGTTGTAACTCTCTTACGTTATGTTTATTCTGTACTTGCTGTATACTGGCAAATCGGCTATAGCGACTGATTTTTCCGTTGCGTTATTTCGAGTTAATAACCCTGTTCAAGCGTATTCTCACCATGCGATTGAGCACTTATTAATTACAGGTAGCGCTACACGAGCTAATATTCCCGTCAACACCGTGTCTATCAAGTTTGCTGCAACTATGCACTGCGGCTGACTGCAAGGGTGGTCATGAGGCTTCAGCAGCCGAAAGTAATGGATTAGTTCAGCCTGTGATGTGTACAAAGAATGCGCTAAGCCATCTGATCTTGCCTACCGCAGCGAGGGCTGGTGAAGTAACCAGTGTGCTGGGTGAGCATGACTGAAGTGGCTGTGTGTGTGTGTGTGTGTGTGTGTGTGTGTGTGTGTGTGTGTGTGTTGTGTGAGAGAAGATTCAAAATGATGGGTGTTTGCACTGGATGTATTGGTAACATCTGAATTCCAAACGTTCCAATCATCCCCGGATGCCCTCCATGGACGGGGGTGGTGCACTCTGCCATAAACGCGCATCCATGACAGTGGCTGCGGCAGTAATTTTCGCCAATCTCTTTACGTCGGCGCTGGCAGTGTATAAGGGGACAGGCGCACTGCATGTGGACCTCAGGACATGAGCGCATGCGATATGCGAGTGTTTTCAGCTATCTCCGACATCTACCCATGACAACGACTGCTCCAGACTGGTTCGTAGTTTAAGTGTGTCATGTTTAGTGCTACTCAATAAATGGCAGTGGACTCTGTCTTGCAGTGGTATTTGCTGCCGTTCGTCTCTATTCTATCGCGCAATAGAACCTCCCTCCCTCCACCTGAATGTAGCAGAGGGAACCAATTTAGTAATTCTATAGTACTTTTAAAAACCCAGTCCCGACGTCAAATTCACGATTGATCAATTTATAGTTTCTGATTTTGATTGCGTGCACACATGTATTCGGTATGGGTGGGCATGGCCTGCACAGGTATGAGTCTCTCTCTCAGCCAGTGCAGATGGGGGCTACCCTGTAAACGACGAATGGCGCGCACCTCCCAATCGCTAGTTTGTATGATCGGTAGGATTTTTTTTTAACCAGATATGTTTAGTGGAACATTGTGGCGGAGGTAGACATTTGTGCTCTCAAACGCTGGTGCGTACAAGACCTTGGATATATTTAGCGCTACGATCAATTTATGGTGGGAATTTCATTACTTGATTTGCACAACGTTTGTGTGTGATACTCAAATTTTGAAAGTATGTTTTATTATGAAGAAGGTTCAAATGGGCCAAATGGCTCTGAACACTATGGGACTTAACTTCTGAGGTCACCAGTCCCCTAGAACTTAGAACTACTTAAACCTAACTAACCTAAGGACATCACACACATCCATGCCCGAGGCAGGATTCGAACCTGTGACCGTAGTGATCGCGCGGTTCCAGACTGTAGCGCCTAGAAGCGATCGGCCACTTCGGCCGGCTTATGAAGAAGGATCATGGTAGGGTAGAGGTGAGTATTTCAAGCGATCTATTTGACTCCTGTAAATTGTTAAAGAATTAATTTGATAGGGTAGTGTAAAAAGCTTATTTCACTCTATTTTTGATATCGAAATTGCATCAGCTCTCTCTTTGTCTCTAGCATTAGCCAATAGGTACACTGTATTCTGAGGAAAGCTCCGTTTGTAAGGTTTTGGACATTGGTTCACACGGACAAACAAGGAGTAGCCCCTTGAGAAAGACAGAGAAAGGAAGCGAGTCTGGAATTTCCCGATCAGCAAAATTCCACCACTTGATGCTTTGTTTGGGGGCCCCGACATCAAGGGAGGCCGATATGCGGTCCGTGGTCGGTGGTATTTAGTAGTGTGATCTGTAATTAGAGCAGTGAGCGATTTTGACCTCCGTGACGGTGCCCTAACGATAGACACATGCATGGGAGACCCCAAACGGTGGCTACTACACCACATTTCATTCTTCAGGATCTGTAGACCAATTTTGCACTGTTTAGCTGTTAGTGCAATATGCCTTCTGTATGTTTCTCGATCTCTATAAAATAGTTTAATGCTGAGGTTATAGTAATTTTTCTGTCTGCAAAAACTGACGGTGGGTTTCTAAATATGTCATGAACATTTAGATATATAATTTTTCTGATTTTCCCATCTGTGTTTAGACACCAGTGTGCTTCGAAAAGCCGGCTGCGGTGGTCTCGCGGTTCTAGGCGCGCAGTCCGGAACCGTGCGACTGCTACGGTCGTAGGTTCGAATCCTGCCTCGGGCATGGATGTGTGTGATGTCTTTAGGTTAGTTAGGTTTAAGTAGTTCTAAGTTCTAGGGGACTGATGACCACAGCAGTTGAGTCCCATAGTGCTCAGAGCCATTTGAACCATTTTTTTGCTTCGAAAAGTGAGGAAAATCAAAAATAAGAGCCTTAACATCCCTGACTGTGGCAGGAATATATACAAAGCCTATTCAGGTTCCCATGTGCAATCACAATAAAAGAGCGCCGCAATTATTTAAATATTCCATACTGCAATCGATTTCCTGACAAATTCTTTAAATAAACCATATTCCATACACCACCTTGTATCCTGTAAATTGTTTAAATAAACAGTATTCTATACACTGCAGTCAATTTCCTGACAAATTTTTTAACTAAATAAATAAAATATATTCCATACACCACCTTGTATCCCATAAATTGTTTAAATAAGCAATACTCTACACATTGTATAAACTGTTTAAACAATATTCCATACACTGCAGTCGATTGCACACCAAATGGCCAACCAACTAAGGCTTTTACCCACCAATTTCCAGGTATGGGATGGGAGGGAGAGGGTGGAGGGGAGTTTTCCATTTAATTAATTAGTCAATCAAATTGATATCAAAAGTGTGCCTTGTATCGGCTGGGGGGGGGTGTTCCAGAGGGATGGGGGAGAGGGAGGGGGAGGGCGAGGAGGAGGGGGAGAGGTGGGGGAACAATAGGTTAAGGACCTGTCAATCAAAAGAATGGATTATCCCCAGAGGGTCATAACACTTTTAGCGGAGCAATATGTTAAGGATCAGTTAATCAAAAGAGAACAATAGGTTTGACCCTGAAGGTGTGCTTGCTCCTGAATGCTCTAACGAGTTGTACTGCTACCCCAGTTGCCCTACTAACGGCTTTATGACCCTTTCACAAGTGAATCACTGCATGTATCCACGTCAGAGGTGGTGCAAAGTCAAACTGATAAGTGAGCTCATACTGCCAAGTTATTTGTAAACTTGACTCAACATTTTATAATCACTAAAGTATCATTATACATCCTCTCAACACATCAAGTTTCATTTGGTTCCCTCCTTCCCTTCTGGGTACTTCACTTTCTTTATTAGACATTGTATGAAATACGAAATACCTTAAAAATCCCATAAAAATGGCTTGTTAGATGTAATGTAGAAACGGTTGATGGGACACAGAGCTAACCAAAGTAAACTAACTTGCAGCTGCCATATACTGCTCAGTGTTAAGCAGTTAGTTTTCATCGGATGGTCATCGAAATAAGGAAATATGTGATAATTTGAAGAAGGAAGTCGATATCTGCTTCAAGAGTAGATCTTTTAGAAACTATGAGACAGTTTTCCGTATAACTAATATAAAATAAGTATGAATTCATAAGCAGGGGACTGTGAGGAACCAGTATCTTTATTTATATTATTAGTTCAGTCCCATTCCTGTTAGGGTAACAGAGGGCTAGAAGCAGTTCTTACTCGTAAGTGCTTTTCTCCTGAGAGTATTAACAAAATGTGGTAGTGTAGTATACTGTATTAATTAAAAACATGTACATATTTTTAAAATCATTAAAATGGGAGTTTTTACTTTGGAGATTTTAAGTTAAATATTGTTATCTTTTAAAATACAAAATATTTATGACAGTCTTTATAAAAAACGAAGCACTTCTTTTTACTGGACTGTGTTACTGCAAGTGATCAGTAGATGAGGAGCTTTGTTAGAGTTAGATTGTTGGAGAAGATGTCGGATGGAAAAGTTGAAGAGGAGGAGGACCCTGAAAAAAGCCTTTGGGAATGGGTGATGGGAGAAAATTGAGGGGTAGAGCAGCCTGACATGGAGAGGAAGAGGAGTATTCTGTCATAACCGGAAAAATAGATAGATCTCTGGGCGGATTTCATCGCCAAGTAGGGAGAAAGTGGTTAAAATGTCATAGAGATAGACTGTGGACAGTATGAAGACGTTCACTTGGTTGGGGAGGATGGTGTTGATACAAGCAAGCAGAGACGATTGGTTGATAATCAGGGATGAAACGTTGGTGTTAAATTTGCTGTGAGTGTAGGAAATACGAAGATGTTGAAGGTTGGAGAGGAAATTGATTAATTGAAACATTTTGCTGGCGGAGGAGGATGTAAACACGTACAGTAGTCAAAGCAGAGTGTATAGCGGTGGATCATTTGGAAGGAGAACTACAAACTTGGGGAGCAAAAATGAAGGTGACATTGGATTCACAGAATAGGAAAATGACAGAGTACTGAGACACACCTGAAGTTGATGCGGGATGCAGGGTTTAGTGCTGTTTATGATTACTCGGGCCGTCGGATCAGTATATGCGAAATAATAAATTGGACAGTAGTCAAAGTACGAGATGCATTCAAGTTCTAAGGCCTCCGATTTTTTTTCTCAGGACTGGAAAGAGATAGAAACATGCGCATTGTTTTAAAATGAGGCCGCGTTCATTGTCAATACGTCCCAGAGATGGCACCACCGTACGGCAGATGGAATTTTACCGCCAGCGGCGAGAATGAGAACTGTTTTAAATACTTAAAATGGCGACGTTTTCCTTACTTGAACAGCGTGCAATCATTCGTTTTCTGAATTTGCGTGGTGTGAAACCAATTGAAATTCATTGACAGTTGAAGGAGACATGTGGTGATGGAGTTATGGATGTGTCGAAAGTGCGTTCGTGGGTGCGACAGTTTAATGAAGGCAGAACATCGTGTGACAACAAACCGAAACAACCTCGGGCTCGCACAAGCCGGTCTGACGACATGATAGAGAAAGTGGAGAGAATTGTTTTGGGGGATCGGCGAATGACTGTTGAACAGAACGCCTCCAGAGTTGACCTGTCTGTGGGTTCTGTGCACAAAATCCTGCATGACGACCTGAAAATGCGAAAAGTTTCTTCCAGGTGGATGCCACGAATGCTGACAGACGACCACATGGCTGCCCGTGTGGCATGTTGCCAAGCAATGTTGACGCGCAACGACAGCATGAATGGGACTTTCTTTTCGTCAGTTGTGACAATGGATGAGACGTGGATGCCATTTTTCAATCCAGAAACAAAGCGCCAGTCAGCTCAATGGAAGCACACAGAGTCACCGCCACCAAAAATATTTCGGGTAACCGCCAGTGCTGAAAAAATGATGGTGTCCATGTTCTGGGACAGCGAGGGCGTAATCCTTACCCATTGCATTCCAAAGGGCACTACGGTAACAGGTGCATCCTACGAAAATGTTTTGAAGAAGAAATTCCTTCCTGCACTGCAACAAAAACGTCCGGGAAGGGCTGCGCATGTGCTGTTTCACCAAGACAACGCACCCGCACATCGAGCTAACGTTACGCAACAGTTTCTTCGTGATAACAACTTTGAAGTGATTCCTCATGCTCCCTACTCACCTGACCTGGCTCCTAGTGACTTTTGGCTTTTTCCAACAATGAAAGACACTCTCCGTGGCCGCACATTCACCAGCCATGCTGCTATTGCCTCAGCGATTTTCCAGTGGTCAAAACAGACTCCTAGAGAAGCCTTCGCCGCTGCCATGGAATCATGGCGTCAGCGTTGTGAAAAATGTGTACGTCTGCAGGGCGATTACGTCGAGAAGTAACGCCAGTTTCATCGATTTCGGGTGAGTAGTTAATTAGAAAAAAATCGGAGGCCTTAGAACTTGAATGCACCTCGTATATGATAGCAGTCATGAGTTATTCAATAACTAATGCCCTTTAAATTTTGAATGTTTATTATAGTTCATACCTTGAAATAAGGCATGCTTCACAGATATTCATATTAGGTGCTCAGAAATAAAGCTGATCAGTCAATTACCTAGTAAAAATGGTTGGATTTCGTTCTGCAGTAAGACCAGGCATCGTCCTGTAGTGGAGTGGCTAGTTTTGCTCGTTCTTGTGCTGGCCAACAAAACGTGAAGCATCTTTGCTCTTTTGACACTGTTGAAGCTGCGGTCAGCATCTGAGATGCTTCAAGACATTCGAAGACTCTACGCAGCTAATGAGGTTGTAAAATGAGTCTTTCCGGATTTACGTTGTTAACTTTACGCTCTGGTTGCTACAAATAAGAAACAGTCCTTGATACTTTCTGGGTTCTTATTATCTTTGAGTCACGCACGTATTCGAAGAAAGGACCTTTTATATAGTACTAGCTCAATCGCGGCGATCATTTGAGGTAAGAAGACATCTTTCCACTTTGCATTTTCCTCTTTTCCCACCTGTTCTCAACATTTGAACATTAATGTAGTAATATGTCAAATATGTAAATATATATAGCACGACGGCCGTCTACTGTGGCGGTTGAAGACGTTACTGCAACGTCATTTACGAACGCTGTTTTCACTACCGTTGCAGTGACAGCGGGTCGCACGACGCAAGCGAAAACATCGTCCGAACGTCAGACGCGTGGCTGACGCTGTACCGCGCGACGGACGGAGTCCAGGAGACATCGTCCCAGCACATTGGCCCGTCGGAGCAGCTGGTGGCAACGCTGACCAAGTACCTGGACGCCGTGGTCACTGAACTGCGTGTCACTAACTCTCGTCTAGCTTTTGTGCTGCCTAGTTTGGAACACGCAGTGCAACCGGTAAACTCATTCAGAAAGAGCGTCTGCATAAATGGAATCCACCTTTAATTAGCGAATCAGAAGGTTCTTTTGATAAAAAGTTTTGATTGACTATGTCTGTTAAATCACTATTTCATAGTAAATCGGATTTTGTGATTTAGTTACTATGGCAAATATTATAACTGACATACCGTGCTGCATCTAGTTTTCCCTTTCGAGAAGTATGTATATCTACATTCATCGTAAAGGCTACTTTCAAGTTTATTAGCGACTGCAACCTCAAAATATTGTAGGAAACGTAATAACTTTTACTACGGATTTTTCTCTTGCATTAATAGGAATCTCGTTTTGTGCACAAATTGCTTCAGTACGTATAGGGAATGAGTAATATATTTAGCTCTACAGATTGAAAGATAATGAGCAGGATTAGTTTAAAGTTACTGTTAACGGTCCTGTAAAACATATACCAGGTACACTGCAGCCCCCTGTGAATGATATTCTCGAACACAGAATGAGTTATTTGATGTTGGTAACAAGATGAAAATCACCCTGATTGCTGTCGAGCATTTGGCAGCTGCTGCAAATGGGTGTTTTGGGAGAGCTGCCAAGAGTCGTGTACCAGAGGCACCACCTGACTGCGAGTGGCGTGTCAATGGTAGGTCTAGGCGTACTTTACAGGATAGAAGATTCAGGGCATTATACTGAGCTCCCTAACCGACAAGTTCGAGGTGCTGTCTTTCGCTGAAACTGAGCAAGTGGGACTCACATCAGCTGTTAGGAAACCTTCTTTGTCCTGTGTCAAGAGGCGGCAAACACAAAAGGGTAGGGGCCTATTAATCGTCGGCATTTCACACGGCAAATACTGGTACCACCTAGGTACGCAGCACCAAGGGAAAGGAAGGAACACCAGGTGCATTCAGTGTGTATGCCTTTGGGCCGCCTTTAGCGTGTCGAAGACGCTGTTCCGACAGCCAATGAGGGAACAGGGTGCAACCAACTAAAGATTATGGCGCCCTTTGGAACAAAGGATGTCTATCATCTGGGATCTGAGCCCATACTTGGATCATTCCAGCGACTGGCAAAGAAGGTTGAGAAGGCCAACCTTGTGCATAGAGTTTTAATGAAGCTCACAATTTGCAGCATTGTCCCTAAAGCTGATAGTGGTCCGCTGGTTCTGAGCTGACTCAAAGGATTGAACCAGAGACGTGAAAGGTTCTGTGACAAGCTAGGACGTGACTTTCTCATCTTGCGCCTTGGGGTTGAGAACCGTGGGGTCCCCCTAAATGGGTCAGGTGTGCACTACACATCAGATGCTACTACCAAGACGGCTCACTGTGTGTGGGATGCACACAAGGGTTTTTTAGATTAGGCGTCTCTCCATCCAGTCCAGATAAGGATACCAGTAGGAAACTCAGAAGTATTAGTTTAAGACCCAAAGGAATACCTCCCAAAGATTGGAGCATTAAAACCTTAGTACCTAACTTCGAAGGTTTCGCAACAAAATGCCAGAGTTTGAAGCGCTACTGAAAAGGAAAGAAGCTGAGGTCCAGAAAGATCGTTAAAACCTGAAGTTGGTAGCAGTGAGAATTTTATGGAAAATGTAAGTGTGAATCGAAAGGACAGGTTAATGGGAATTGGAGGTGGTAGAAGAAACTCAAATACACTGAGACAGAAACTGAATCTGCATATAAGATTGTTTGGGCAAGATTCAGTATCGGGGGTGGGCACAAAATGATAATGGAGTCTTCTATCGCACTCCAGACTCATCTCTTGTATAAATGAAAAATTTAGAGCAAACCTCAGTTCACTTGTACGTTTGTTCCCGAATCATCTTGTAATCATTGGAGGAGACTTTAATCTACATCTACTGTTACATACATATTCCGCTATCCACTGTAAGGTGTGAGGCGAAGTGTATGTTGTATGTACTAGGCACTGCCTTTCCTGTTCCACTTGCAAATAGCGCGATGGAAAAAAGAATGTCTGTATGCCTCCACACGAGGCCTAATTTCTCTTAGCCCGCATCTCGTGGTCGTGCGGTAGCGTTCTCGCTTCCCACGCCCGGGTTCCCGGGTTCGATTCCCGGCGGGGTCAGGTATTTTCTCTGCCTCGTGATGGCTGGGTGTTGTGTGCTGTCCTTAGGTTAGTTAGGTTTAAGTAGTTCTAAGTTCTAGGGGACTTATGACCACAGCAGTTGAGTCCCATGGTGCTCAGAGCCATTTTGAACCTAATTTTTCTTGTTTTATCTTTTTACTCCTTAGCGAAATTTACTTTGTCGGCAGTTGAATCGTTCTGCAGTCATTTTGAAATGCCGGTTCTTTAAATTTTCTCATAGCGTTCTTTGAAAAGAACGTCACCTTCCCTCCAGGGATTCCCATTTGATTTCCCGAAGCACCTCCGTGATACTTCCGTGTTATTCGAGCCTACCGGTATCAAATCCAGCAGTCCGCTCTCTGAACTGCCTCGATCTCTCCCTTCAATCCGACCTGGAGCGGATCTCAAATACTCGACCAGCACTCATGAATGGGTCGCACTAGTGTCCTACACGCTGTCTTTTCTACAGATGATCACACTTTCCTAAAATTCTCTCAATAATCTAAAGTCGATCTGTCGCCTTCCTTACCATAATCCGTAATTGTTTTTTCCATTTCATATCGCTTTGCAATGTTACGCCTAGATATTTGATCGACTTGACTGTGTCATGCAGTGCACTACTAATGCTGTATTCTAACATTACAGGTTTGTTTTTCCTGATAATCTACATTAACGTACATTTTTTCTACATTTATAGCTAGTTGCCATTCAACACACCAACTAGAGATCTCGACTAAGTCATCTTGTAGCGTCCTACAGCCTTTTCACGATGACAACTTCCCATACAACAAAGCGTCATCAGAAAACAGCCACAGATTACTGATCATCCTGTCCGCCAGAACATTTATGTACATAGAAAACAGTGGTCCTATCACGCTTCCCCGGGACACTCCTGACAATATCCTTGTCTCTGACGAACAACCGTCGTCGAGGACAACGGGTTGGGTTCTGTTACTTAAGAAGTCTTCGAGCCACTCACATATCTGGGAATACATTCTATATCCTTGTACCTTCGTTGACAGTGTGCAGTGGGGCACCGTATCAAATACTTTTCGGAAATCTAGGAATATGGAATCTGCCTACTGTCCTACATCCGTAGTTCGCAGAACATCATGGACAAAAGGGCAAGCTGGGTTTCCCGCGAGTGATGCGCTGTAACACCGTGTTGATTCGTAGACAAAAGCTATTCTGTCTCAAGGAAACTTATTATATTCGAACTGAGAATATACTAAATTACAGGACCATATCGTTGACGTCGATATGCTGCAGGATTTTAGAAAATATACTGTGTTCCAACATTATGAATTACCTCGAAGGAAACGGTCTATTGACACACAGTCAACATGGGTTTAGAAAACATCGTTCCTGTGAAACACAACTAGCTCTTTATTAACATGACGTGCTGAGTGCTATTGACAAGGGATTTCAGATTGATTCCGTATTCCTGGATTTCCGGAAGGCTTTTGACACTGTACCACACAAGCGGCTCGTAGTAAAATTGCTTGCTGATGGAATATCGTATCAGTTATGTGACTGGATTTGCGATTTCCTGTCAGAGAGGTCACAGTTTGTAGTAATTGACGGAAAGTCATCGAGTTAAACAGAAGTGATTTCAGGCGTTCCCCAAGGTAGAGTTATAGGCCCTTTGCTGTTCCTTATCTATATAAACGATTTGGGAGACAATCTGAGCCGCCGTCTTCGGTTGTTTGCAGATGATGCTGTCTTTTATCGACCAATAAAGTCATCAGAAAGTCAAAACAAACTGCAAAAAGATATAGAAAAAAATATCTGAGTGGAGCGAAAAGTGGCAGTTTTACCCTAAATGACGAAAAGTGTGAGGTCATCCTCATGAGTGCGAAAAGGAACTCGTTAAACTTCGGTTACACGATAAATCAGTCTAATCTAAAAGCTGTAAATTCAACTAAATACCTAGGTATTTCAATTACGAACAACTTAAATTGGAAAGAACACAGAAAATGTTGTGGGGAAGGCTAACCAAAGGCTGCGTTTTATTGGCAGGGCTGCGTTTTATTGGCAGGACACAAATGTAACAGACCTACTAAGGAGACTACCTACAATACGCTTGTCCGTCCTCTTTTAGAATACTGCTGCGCGGTATGGGACTGACGGAGTAAATCGAAAAAGTTCAAGGAAAGGCAGCACGTCTTGTATTATCGCGAAATATGGGAGAGAGTGTCACAGAAATGATACAGGATTTGGGCTGGAAATCGTTAAAAGAAAGACGTTTTTCGTTGCGACGGAATCTTCTCACGAAATTCCAATCACCAACTTTCTCCTCCGAATGCGAAAATATATTGTTGACACCGACCTACATACGTCGACCTACATTATCACCACGATAAAATACGGGAAATCAGAGCTCGTGCGGAAAGAAATAGGTGTTCATTCTTTCCGCGCACTATACGATATTAGAATAATAGAGAATTGTGAAGGTGGTTCGATGAACCCTCTGCAAGTCACGTAAATGTGATTTGCAGAGTATCCATGTAGATGTAGATGTGGATTCAAGAATTTTGCAGCAAACCGATTTCAAGGATATTGGTCTGGAATTTTGCGGTTCCTTTCTTATATACAGGACTATACTGCGCTTTGCTCTCTTGGTACTTTCATCTGATCGAGAGATTCGTGATAAATCCAAGCTAACTAATGGGCCAATGCCGAAGAGTACTCTTTGTAAAATCAAATTGGGATCATTCAAAGATCAGTTGGGAAATTTACAGTTTTTGTTAGTGGTGAGTGTGACAAGACGTCCTGTGAAACATTACTAAATGCCTTCTCTGAAAACAACCTAGAACAAATATTTCGAAATCTCGCTCATGGTGGAAATATTTTAGATCTAATGACAACATGTAGATCTGATCTCTTTGAGAATGTCCGCATCGAAACTGGTATCAGTGATCATGTCGTGGTTGTGACAAAAAGCAATAGACTTGTTTCTAAGTGAGAAACTGGAAACTTTAAGCAGAGGACAGGAGTATGTAGAGGAAGTATGGGTAAAGTTTAAGGGAATAGTTGAACATGCACTAGATAGATATGTACGCAGCAGAACAGTTTGTAATGGAAGGGACCTTCCGTGGTACACAGTTACTGTAAATAAACTTTTAAGAAAACGAAGACAGCTGCATAATAGATGCAAAACAAAGCATATTGCTATAGAGAGAGAGGTGATGAATGAAACGTGTTTAGTGTGTGTGTGTGTGTGTGTGTGTGCGTGTGTGTGTGTGTGTGTGTGTGTGTGTGTGTGTGCGTGTGTGCGCGCGTTTGGATCTTACGGGCGCTCAACACTGAGGTTATCAGCACCCTTACGCATGTGAAATGAAACGAACGACGCTTTTAGCTGTCAAGAAAACAATGCGTGAAGCCTTCAGTGACTACCGAAGCAGAATTTTGTCTATCTCTCAAAACACAAAGAAATACTGGTCGTACGTAAAGGCTGCTGGTGCCACCAAAGTTACTCATGAAATGTATTTGCACGTAGTGAATACTATACCACAGCTACATAATTTACTAGAAACAAATGAAAATTTGTGCCGGCTCTCCCAGATTTCATGCTCTACGCAAGCGGTCACCTTAGCTGCTTCAGCTGCCTGAGCTCGCTTTATGCACGTATCCAAACTTCCATATGTCCCTATGTCTGTAGGCAACGGCCTTGCCGTACTGGATACACCGGTTCCCGTGAGATCACCGAAGTTAAGAGCTGTCGGGCGTGGCTGGCACTTGGATGGGTGACCATCCAGGTCGCCATGCGCTGTTGCCATTTTTCGGGGTGCACTCAGCCTCGTGATGCTAATTGAGGAGCTACTCGACCGAATAGTAGCGGCTTCGGTCAAGAATACCATCATAATGACCAGGAGAGCAGTGTGCTGACCCCACGCCCCTCCTATCCGCATCCTCCACTGAGGATGACACGGCGGTCGGATGATCCCGGTAGGCCACTCGTGGCCTGAAGACGGAGTGCTATGTATGCTACCGGTAGTTCCTGTACAATTATATACTTCCTGTTCAGGAAGAGACTTAAGAGTATTCCATTTTCTCTCACCTGTTTACCTTGGCTTTGGCACAGAATATGTATGCAGGTCTGAAGGAACATTGCATCGAACTTCACAGACGCTGTCAAATGCAGACGCTGCCCTACTGTGTTTCATACCAAAGGTAGTGTCCAGTCACTTGCAGATGAGACAGGAAGTAAAACTGGGGGCAGCAAAGCATAAATAGAACTGAAGAAATCCGTTTCAAAATATTCCTTTACAAAGAAAACGCATGAAACTGCCGCAATTTAACTCCTGTTCCACTGAAAATATGAGTGAAATAGGTACTAGTGTCAGTGGCATTGAGAAACATTTGAAATCATTAAAACTGAACAGATCTCCAGAGACTGATGGAATCCAAATCAGATTCTATATTGAATTTGCGGCTGAGTTAGTTTAACTACAATCTAGCGTATATCCCTCGAACAAAAAACTTGCCTAATAGCTGGGAGAAAATAAAAGCACACCCGTTTACAAGAAGGGTAGTAGAAGTGATTCACAAAACTACCGTCCAACATCCTTCACATCCATTTATTTTCCAATTTTAGAACATTTTATGATCTCAAACATAGTGAGGTAGCTCTAACAGAATAACCTCTTCCATTCCAACCAGCATTGATTCCGGAAACATCAAACATGTAAAACCCATCTCGCACTTTTGTCACGTGACATACTGAAAGCTTAGTATCAAGACAGTACGGCAGATGCAGTTTTCTTAATTTCAGAATACCATTTGACTCAATACCACATCTAACGCTTATTATCAAGAGTATTATTCTAAAGGGTATCGAGCGAAATTTGTGACTGGATTGGGGATTTTTTGTTAGGGAGGACGCAACAAGTTGCCTTGGATGGAGAGTCATCGACGACGAAGAAGTAACTACGAGTGTGTTCCCGGAAAGTATGTTGGGACCATTGCTGTTCATGTTGTATATTAATGACATTGCAGCCAATATTAGTAGAAATCTTACGCATTTTGAACATGATGCAGTCATCTATAATAAAGTACTGCCTGAAAGAAGCTCCATAAATATTCAGTCAGATCTTTATAAGATTTCAAAGTGGTGCAAAGACTGGCAACTTCTTGACTTATGTGTTAGGAAATGTGAAATTGTGCACTTCACAAAACGAAAAGATGTATTTTTTGATTGTAGTATCAGTGAGGCATGGTTGGGATCGGTTAAATCATACAAATACCTAGGTGTAACACTTCTTAGGGATATGAAATGGAACGATCATATAGACTCAGTCATGAATAAAACTGATAGCAGACTTCAGTTTACTGCAGAATACTTAGGAAATGCAATCGCTGTGTAAAGGAGACTGCCTGCAAATCACTCGTGCGACACATTCTAGAAAATTTGCTAAAGTGTGTGGGACCTGTACCATATATGACTAACAGGGGATATTGGTTGTATACAGAGACGAACAGCACGAATGGTGACAGATTTGTCTGATCTATGGGAGAGTGTCACAGAAATGCTGAAGAAACTGATTTGGTAGACTTTTGAAGATAGGTGTAAACTATCCTGAGAAAGCGTACTTACAAAGTTTCAAGAATCGGCTTTAAATGATGACTCGTGATATCCTACAACCCCATATATATCGATCCTGTAGAGATCCTGAAGACAAGATTAGATTAATTACAGCACACACGGAAGCATTTAAACAATCATTCTTCACGTGCTTTATATGGGAAAGGAACGGGAAAAACCGTAGTAACTGATGCAGTGGGATGTACCCACTGTCATGCACTTCACAGTGGATTGCAGAGTATGGATGTAGATCAAATATCTCTTTTACACGAAGCTATGTAATGCATTTCTTTCTCGTCGACCCCTTTCCCTCCCGCATCTCTCTCTGTCTCTTTCTAATCGTCTCCTCGCCATCCCTACGGGAGCGACACGGAGAGAGTTGTAGTACATTCCTAGAGTCATCATTTGAAGCCGGTTCTTGAAATTTTCTAAGTAGCCTGACTAGAGATAGTTTGCGTATATCTTCAAGTGTCTATAAGTTCATTATCTTCAATATATCCGTGACACTCTCCCACAGGTCAAACAAATATGTGACCTTTCGTGATGCCCCTTTCTGTATATTTTCAGTACATCGTGTTACTCCTATTTGGTCTGCTCCATACACATGAGCAATGTCCTAAGGTAGGTTAAGAACTCCGTCGTAAGGCCACAAGTGGCCCATCAGGACCATCCGACCGCCGTGTTATCCTCAGATGAGTATGCAATAGGAGGGGCATGTGGTCAGCACACCGCTCTCCCGGCCGTTACGATGGTTTTCTTTGGCCGGAGCCGCTACTATTCGGTCGAGTAGCTCCTCAATTGGCATCACAAGGCTGAGTGCACCCCTAAAAATGGCAACAGCGCTTGACGGCCCTGACGGTCACCCATCCAAGTGCCGGCCACGCCCGACAGCGCATTACTTCGGTGATCTGACGAGAACCGGTGGATCCACTGCGGCAAGGCCGTTGCCCACCTATGGTAGGTTTCGTAAGTATTTTTAAGCAATCTCCTTTAGAGACTGCATTTCACCCAGTATTCTACCAATGAACCGAAGTCGTCTACATGATTTACCTACTGCTGAGACAATGCGATGGTTCCATTTCAAATAGCTGAAGATTGCTACACCCAGGTATTTGTATGAGTTAACAGATTCCAATTTTAAATCGTTGATATTATAGCCATAAACTACACTACTGCCCATTAAAATTGCTACACCACGAAGATGACGTGCTACAGACGCGAAATTTAACCGAAAGGAAGAAGATGCTGTATTATGCAAATGATTAGCTTTTCAAAGCATTCACACAAGGTTGGCGCCGGTGGCGACACCTACAATGTGCTGACATGAGGAAAGTTTCCAACCGATTTCTCATACACGAACAGCAGTTGACCGGCGTTGCCTGGCGAAACGTTGTTGTGATGCCTCGTGTGAGGAGGAGAAATGCGTACCATCACGTTTCCGACTTTGATAAAGGTCGGATTGTAGCCGATCGCGATTGCGGTTTATCGTACCGCGACATTACTGCTCGCGTTGGTCGAGATCCAATGACTGTTAGCAGAATATGGAATCGATGGGTTCAGGAGGATAATACGGAACGCCGTGCTGGATCCCAACGGCCTCGTATCACTAGCAGTCGAGATGACAGGCATCTTATACACATGGCTGTAACGGATCGTGCAGCCTCGTCTCGATTCCTGAGTCAACAGGTGGGGACGTTTGCAAGACAACAACCATCTCCACGGACAGTTCGACAACGTTTGCAGCAGCATGGACTATCAGCTCGGAGACCATGGCTGCGGTTACCCTTGACGCTGCATCACAGACAGGAGTGCCTGCGATGGTGTACTCAACGACGAACCTGGGTACACGAATGGCAAAACGTCATTTTTTCGGATGAATCCAGGTTCTGTTTACAGCATCATGATGGTCGCATCCGTGTTTGGCGACACCACGGTGAACGCACATTGGAAGCATGTATTCGTCATCGCCATACTGGCGTATCACCAGGCCTGATGGTATAGGGTGCCATTGGTTACATGTCTCGGTCACCTCTTGTACGGGCCTTACTGGATACAGAAAATGTTCGACTGCTGCCCTGGCCAGCACATTCTCCAGATCTCTCAGCAATTGAAAACGTCTGGTCAATGGTGGCCGAGCAACTGGCTCGTCACAATACGCCAGTCACTACTGTACATGCCATCCAGGCTCTGTTTGACTCAATGCCCAGACGTATCAAGGCCGTTATTACGGCCAGAGGTGGTTGTTCTTGGTACTGATTTCTCAGGATCTATGCACCCAAACCGCGTGAAAATGTAATCACATGTCAGTTCTAGTATAATATATTTGTTCAATGAATACCCGTTTATCATCTGCATTTCTTCTTGGTGTAGAAATTTTAATTGCCAGTAGCGTACTACGTTTTCTCGTTGCTCCAAATAGCCCTAGACATTGTCTACAGGATTAAGATCGGATGATTTAAGGCACCTGTCGAGGTGTTCGTCAAACGAGGAACGTATTCGTACAGTTATTTTTCCACTTCCGTTGTCAGCTTGAAGGAAGGGCGTCTTCAAGCACAGTCAGCATGAATATGTAGAAGAAAGAGCAACAACTGGTAATCGAAAATGTTAAAATAAACATCCTAGTTCAAGTTCACGGTAACATGTATGAATGGGCCCAGGTCATGGTACGAAAAAAAAAAATGGTTCAAATGGCTCTGAGCACTATGGGACTTAACATCTTAGGTCATCAGTCCCGTAGAACTCAGAACTACTTAAACCTAACTAACCTAAGGACATCACATACATCCATGCCCGAGGCAGGATTCGAACCTGCGACCGTAGCAGGCCCACGGTTCCGCACTGCAGCGCCTAGAACCGCACGGCCACCGCGGCCGGCACGAAAAACGACTCCAAAACATCACTGCACTACTTCCGGTCTGAAATACGCCCTCCACAGACTGCGTTCTGAATGCCTGAGAGGGCCATTTGCACAGCCCCTGCAAATACTTTTTACCTTGTACCATAGATTTTGTGAGCCCGTTTTTCCTATCGACTACCATCGGTTGAAAGGAGGCAAAGTCGGGAATCATCGCATTACATTACGCATCTCCAGTCCCCTACTGTCCAGTTGACATGTTGTCTGGTCCGCTGTAGACATGCAGCTTTGCATGCCGCTGGTGCACTGGAGTTTTTCTAGATACTCGACTCCAAATGTCCATTGCTTGCAGTTCGTTTTGTAATGTTTGTTCGGAAAGTAGTTGAGCTAGCCTGCGCTTACTGACAGCAGCAGATGCTAGCTGGTTGGAAACCGATTCTCATTCGTAAGGCGTGATAATCGTTGTGGTCTCCGTTCTTATTCCACGTTAAATTGATGCTAGTAGTACTGGCTGGCTGTAATTAAAATGCAGCTACCCATAGAGGTCCAGTGTGGGCTATAATTATCGTATAGCAGGGAAACCTGGTAGATATTACAGTGCATTAATGCGGAAACGACTTACGCCGGAACAAAATAGTTAGTTTTGACCACCAGGTACAAATCCGGCGCTGTGAACGCAGGAAAGGTACATAGAAATGTTTCCGTATGTAATGAATTAGGAAGGGGACGTAGGTAGAAAAGGTCAATGAAGTGAGAAAGGCATAATGTGGATTTTATACTTAATCGCCGCTTACAGAATTTGCTCAATGTGAGCACTGGAGACGCTGACGAGATGCTACATCCGTAAAACGAGGTAGTCAACACTGGAACCTCAGCAAACTGTTCTTGTACACTGGCCTTCAGATCAGGTAGAGACCGAACATGTCCCTGGTAAACGCATTCTTTTAGATAACCCCAGAGCCAAAAGTCACATGGATTCATATCTGTTAATCTTGCAGGCCATTCATCTGGAAAACTTCTGGAGATAATACTTTCGTGGAAAGTTGCATTAAGCATATCTTTTATTTGGCCAACGACATGAGGTTTTGCCCCATCTTGCATGAAGACAGTGGTTTCCACACAGCTGCGCTCTTCCAAAGCAGTAATCACACGCTATTCAAGGAGGTGTCGATAACGTGCAGACGTCATGGTATTCCTTGAAAGACTCTCTGGGTGTATTCTCTTCAAAGAATAATGGACCGAGAATAAAGGTGCTTGAGAATTTGTCACATACAGCGAATGTGCAAAACACGCGGTTTGACAGTACCCCAAATGTAGAAGTTCTGCTCCCTGTAGTGTAAGATGTGCCTCGTCACTCCATAGAATATTGCCCAGCCACATGTCATCAACTTCGATCTGAGCCAGAAACCGAAAATCAAATTCAGAACGTAACTGCGAATCATTAGGGTTCAGTTGCTGCACTGTCTGGATCTTTTACGGGTACCGTTGTGTAATACAGACTGCAAAATTTTCCGTGTTATTGACCAGGGGATGGCCAATTCTGCTGACACCGTACGAGCACTATCACTATTCGGACACGTGGTGAATAGTCAGTTACAACAGCAGCAACCTCCTCAGTAACTTCCACGGGAATAGGGTGCCTTCCTCGTCCAGGCAAGCTCACCCGTGTTTTCGAATTTCATTATCAACTACTTTGAACCATTTAACGTCCCCTTGCCTCATCCACCCAGACCTTTAAGTCGGCAATACTCTCTCAATGCAGCACTGAAATTGCTGCCGTTCGCATAAAAGAGTTTCACTAACAGCGCACAGTCTCTCTTCTCGATAGCCACGCTGTTCACTCACGTTATTGTTTGACTAATGACAGCGTGGTTGTCATTCCGTCACACAAGCAGTGAACAGCGCCAGATTTTCACCTGGCGGCCAAAATTTGAACTAATTTTTGCCCAGCGTAAATCGGTTCCGTGTTAACGCATTATATGTTTACCAAGTTTCGCCGCCATACAATAATTACAGCGCACACTCGACCCCCGTGATTAGCTGCATTTAATTATAACCATCCGATACATCAACACTTTTAGATACGTTATACAGTCAGCGCTGGTAGACCAACAAAGGGCCAACTGCATTCACAGTGTGATCATGGGCACATCCAAACATTATAGCTTTTTTCTGCCATTCTGCGGCGTCTCCAAGCCGACCAGTCCTACTACGCTAAGTCTATACAGCTGACTGGCATATACACACCACTGAAATGTCGTAACTGCTATCAGCAGTGGAGAGTCGTATAACTAATTAGTATCATTTACAGTACTGACAGCAGTATTTTATCCAGTGACCTTATTTGGCGGGTAAATGCGTTGTTTCTTTCCACACACTCCACCTGAGCAATAAATTCCTAAAACAATCCAATTAACTTCTTCATTTCTTACTTTGAGGCTACCATTGGCTGATTAATAAATGCCTTTCATAACAATAACTATCAGTACTACACATGGTGAACACTTTGCGTAATGTGTATGTATCTCATTCTTGTTCTGGGCAGTTTCATTTTTTTTTTTCCTTCTGTTGGTATGTGGTTGATGCTTCAGATGTTTTAGTGTATCCTATGGATTACTGTTTTGATGGCTTGTGCATTGTATGTTTTTGATTCTGTTCTTATGGCTGGTCGAGTGAGTTGACAATAGACTTGCATTCACGAGGGGAGCCATTGAGATTCCCATGTTAATTTACGATTTCTTTCGTATGTCGAAATCACTTCATGGAAATGCAGTGTCGCACCGAGTTTCCTTCCTCTCATTTTTCTAATTTAGCTGCTCTCGACCGCCACCAATTAGGCGGGGCGTTGAATTTTACTTTTGCTTTATTTTATAATGCATGTACAAGGGAGGAGAAAGAGGGAAAACACGAAACTAAGTACTTACGAAGGAGCTCGCCAAGTTTATCATTCTCAAGCAGCTGGTGTATCTTCATATGCCCCTGGATCTATACAATAATGGATTGTAACGTGAAATGACAGCATACGCGCTTATGAATAGAAGTGTAAATCACCGCCTGTTTTCATTCGATGGTCAAATTCTGATGATGAATATTTGAACTGGCTATGTCTTTTGTACAGCACCACAAAAATGTTTCATATCGGCTACGGTCCCATTATGGTTACAGTGACATTATCTATAATATTTTATAGCAAACAACATCGTAGATGCCATGTTCCCTGGAGTAGACATCCGTGCTTGAGAGTCTTAGCAACGATTAGATCTTCCTCCCATTTTTGAGAGAAGCGGCGCCATGGATGAGATTAGACGTAGTCCATAGGAAAGAATTCATGGCGTTATCTTGCTTTCATTGTAATTTCTGATCCTGATGGGTATTAGCTCATCACGGAAAACGCATATTTCAATAGACAGACATCATTCGTGATGCGACAACGGAACAACAAGCGTAGCAATTTCGTGTACGTCATCTGTCTGTGCATCATGTAAACACCATCTCAATGATTTTTGTTGTAACAGTTCGTGTGTATTGTTTTTCTAAGGTGAGGATGATTAATACACCCATATTACAAACAAACATTATCTGGAATCACAATAGCAAAAACGTTTTAACAGCTGACACAAGTTTCAGTAGTTACGTCATCTTCTAATATCTGCTCGCATATTCTCTTCATGCATTGCATTTTTTTTTAATTTTCAGCAGAGATAATAACTGCCAGAATGAAGAATGAGTAAAAGTGTTCGAGTGCTCCTTGTTTCCCTTACTGATATTATCCCTAATTATGTTTAATTGTTTTCAACAGTCCGTAAGAACGGCCGGATGTATAACGTCTATCAATAACGCACGTAGTGCAAAACCCAATCACAAGTAAATCATGGCATATACTAAATCTAGTTGAGGTATGCTTCAATTAGCGCAATGTTTTAATTCATTAGCTAATGCTAGTAAAAATTTGAGACAAAATCGATTTGTGTCATCATCTTTTCATATGCTCTCATATAACACTGAGATTTGTTGCTTGTTCCAAGGTTGTACTGACAAATAAAGACCCGTTTTAGTATCGTCGGTTTACTGCTTTTGCTGTTCCTCTGTTTGGAGACTTTAACAAATAGCACTGTTCAAAAATAACGACCAGGCGCAAAGAACAAGCACAAAACGTATTGCGTATTTGATTTGTCAGAACAAGAGCACCACAAAATTGCTCAATGACTATCAATGCAAAACACTACAAGAAAATGCATGTCATATGAATTCCAAGAAGCTTCTTTTTGGTGGATTAAAAGATAGTGATATTAAATACTCCACACTAATAGCAAAAGTTCTTAAATTCTAATGAATCAGTGGCCTATTCAATTGATAAAATGTTGTTTGGCTGTGCCATTTTGACGTGGCTCCTCTAGTGGAATTCTATCCTGGGGATGTCAATGTGTACCAGGACTGAAGGCATTTGCCTACAAACAAACAGAAACCTAATTACCTAACTTTATTTCTATAGGTGATAAGTACAACTTTATGACTTCCCTCATAGCACTGAGCTGAAATTGAACTGACTGTTTTGCTATTTTATGGACAGGAAAGTTTGCTACTCTCATTGTGTACTATGCACAGAAAATACATTGTGTACTGTGCACGGAAAATAGTATGTGATGTTTAATATGTGTCACTTTCTCCACAAACGGACCACAGGAAAACCTAAATAAATACGAGAGCTGTTCAATAAAGAATGATCATAATTTTTTTTGACAACATACCTTTACTCATCCTCATAATTTTGATGGTCCTTCTCAAAGTAGTCTCCCATGAATGCGATGCACTTGTCCCAGCGTTTCCGCCAGTCTTCAAATAAATGCTGGAAACCATTTTTTTGAGAGGTCCTTCAAAATCGCCTCCCCAGCCTTCACCACTGCTTCTGATGACTGATAATGCCTCCCGTGAAGGCGTTTCTTCATGTTAGGGAATAGAAAAAAGTAACATGGGGCGAAATACGGACTATAGGGAGGGTGAGGGATGCACTTCACGTTGATTTTTGCAGGATATTCAGCAAAAACATTGGCAATGTGCGGCCGCGCCTTATCGTGGTACAGCATCCAGACTGCTTCACGGAAATGCGGTCTTTTGCGCCTGATATCGACTTGCAATGTTTTCAGGACATTCCTGTCGTGTTATCCAGTTACTGATGTGTGTGCAGGTACAACATGCTGATAAACCATTCCATGAATATCAAAGAATGAGATGACCATAACTTTCCAAGCAGAAGCAACCACTTTTGCTTTTTTGGGGATTGGTGGTGAAGATTTACACACTGAGCTTTGTTGTTTGCTCTCAGGATCAAAATGATATAGCCAAGTTTCATCAGCAGTGATTACACTTGAAAGAAACTCCGGATCTTCCTCTAACATCAATTTTAACTGCACGCAGACCTGCATGCGAATGTCCTTTTGTTCTGGAATGAACAGTCCCAAACCCATCGCGCACAAACACGTGTCATGTGTAATTTTTCTGCCACCAACATGTCGGTGGCACCAAATGAAATGTTCAGTATGTCAGAAAGTGATCTTAAGATATTTCGTCGATCCTATCTCGTAATGACAGCAGCAGTGTTGATGTTTTCTTCTGTAAGAGGAGTAGCTGGAGCAACGGGTCCACATTCGATTGAAATTGATTGTCTCCCCTCTTTAAACATTTAAACCACCTTCAAGCTGTGCTGTACGGAAGAACAGACTCTCCATAGGCCTCCTGCAACATTGTAAAGGCCTCAGCTGAAGATCTGATGAGATGAAAACAGAATTTCAAAGCCGCATGTTGTTCCTCGCGTATTACCTCCATTGCACCGGTAGGCTATACTTAACATGTCTCACCTTACCTTCCTCTCACAGGCAGGAGCCAGGAGTCACAACAATGAAATTACTAAGGCGCGTTTGTTGCACATTAAGCTAACAGAATATCATAAGACTAAATTTTAGCGCGAGAAATTATGATCATAAAAAATTATGACCATTCTTTATTGAACAGCCCTCGTAATACGAATTTGTGTGATATCTGTTCTTTCAGACATGTTCAAAGGAACAGACACCATATAGTCATATTTATTGGTTCACCTCAATGGGTCTGAATACACAACCATTAGTGTGGATGCACATTTACATTCGACCTCCGACGGAAATCTAAAATTAGAGAGCTTGGAGTACATGGAGGGCAACTGCAGATAGGCGGCGCCAGGTGGGAATGTGAGTCAGATGGAGAACGTGACACACATTTGCTATAAAAACTCTGTCTAGGCCACGAAATGGTTAACGCAACTGCCTAGTATGCTGGAGATCCTGGGTTCTAGTCAAGTTCTGTCACATATTTTCACTCGTCGCGCTGATTCCTCATAAATTGCCAGCTCAGCTGACAGCATTAGTTCCTTTCCTTTCTTTTCCGTCCTCCACCCTCCATCTTCAATTTACATAAAAAAATAAAACAATACAGAATCTTACACATAGAAAACATCACGAACAAATGGCATAGCAAACGAAAAACGCATTTGGAAATAGGAATAATTTCCAGAAAAGAAATTCGTGATTGGAGCGAGAAAGCTATGTTATGAACAGACCCACTCTTATCAGTTATCAAAAAGTGTCACAGCTGTCGTCTTCGGTTTTACCGAACTTTCCATATCTAGAAATATGTGAGTTCTGCCGCTATTTAGAAGTGTTTCGAACTATTGAGACATTACTGCGAACGTCCCAGCAATCGTTAGGGATTTATTAGTGTCATCTGTGGGGAACATTTATTTGCTTCTTACAATAATATTACGGGGTCCCACAGCTATCATTACATGAGGTGGATGCAGTGTTAACTAAACCAAGAATGTCTTTGAGTGCGTCCCACACACGGTCAACTACGAAGTTTGCCTTCTCTGACGTGTAGTGCATCACAAACCATTTGGGGCGGCCCTGAAATTTTCTGCCTTAAGGGCAAGTCTAGGAATTTGTAGTTTAACCTATCACAGAATTGTCGAAGTCTCTGGTTACTGTCTTTCATTCGACTCAGAGCCCGAAAGAACCATTAGTTCTGGAAACGAAGCTGCAGACTTCACTGAAATTTCTTGAGCATAGCTACTCTCAGGCATTTGCTGGGATAATTTAAGTTTGATCTCAAATCCCAGGCGACATGCATAATTTGTTCCAACGCGCATCACAATCCATAGTCATTCACATCCTGTTCTTTCAATGGCTACCAGAACGGCCTCTTCGACGTTCAAACTACCAGCTGTTAACAGACTCCTACATTATTGATTTTGCATTCCTCTGATACTGGACACAACAAGCTATCCAACTGGTTAAGTTCGTAACGTCTTGATTTCAGTTCCAGTGGGAGACAGAACTTCAAACTTGATGATTAGGAGGATTGTCCTCCCTTGCGCAGGGTTCCTAGATCTTCCTCGGACACGCCGCATTCATGTCGAAGGATTCTGATATGTCCTGTATTTCCTGGAAATGAGACAGTATCGACATGAGAAGACAGTACTTGAGTAACCTTTGATATCTCTGGTTCATGTCTCTCGGTAGCCCGCCCAACGCACCCATTCGCGGCAGCTTTCGATCGTTTGGCGGCAGTGATTACGAAAATCAACTAACGCATCCCATGCCCGAGAACAGAATTCACACTGGAGCTGCACTGCGGATAGTGCAATGTCTTTCCTTAACAGTAAACAAAAAAGCCTCAAAACGCAAGGAAGTGATTTTGTGTTGTAACGAAAAATAAGCCTGGGTTAATGTAATGATTTCTTAAAGAAACTTGGAACTTCTCGTTTAGATCTTTAGTTTTGTCAGTGTTAGCTCACAAACAATCGCTTGTAGGAAATTCGAAAACAGTGGAAACCTACGACATGTTGGTGTTGTATTTCAGCATGTTCAGGGAGGAGTGCAAGAAACTGGAATTCACACATTTGACTTCTGAGTATGTAGTATGGATTCAACATGAAGTGAACGTAGACACTTATGCTGAAAAATACCTGAAATTTAGCGCGATTGAAGCGACAATACAAATTAAATTCTATAGCTACATTTTTTCATAAGATGACAATTTTCTTGAACAATTACCACGATTCGGCTTTAATGTATCCAACGTACGTTCAATGGATACGTTTGTAGGCTGCCACCTTGGAGTAGGCAAATAAAAAATACTGATACCTGTGAGGTGTGAAGAACGATGACCCTGAGAATATTTTTAAGTATGAAAATGCTACGTTTCCAACATAGTGACTCAGTTGTAACATACACAGATGAGACTAAATTGAGAAAGAGGCAGCATGTTCCTCATTGCGTCCTTAAGACCCATTACCTATTGGTTTAGTGTATATCGTGCAGAACTGAAAACCATCGGCAGGATCCTGGATAGTTGAAGGATCATTGGGGGAAATTAGCCAACATATATACATTCTCTCTCTACTTTACAAGCAGCGCAGAAAATGTACACCGAAGAGAAAAACAAACAAAACACAAAAGCTACCCTCCAGTTCTTGCAGGTTAGAGGAAAGTAAGTGTCATTCTTCTGAGTACCAAAACATTATGTAACTGAGAAAATCACTGATTTACATACTGCAGGTCAGGAGGCATGCGTGCTTAACTCCTTGGTCTAGATCAGCGCTCCCCTCCATGTTATTCCTTTACTATTCAAGGCAAGGGCCATGTGTAAATAGGAAAACCAAAGTCTGTATAAAGCTGATAAACTAAGCATGACAATATTAAAGTCCTTTCCGTGGAAATTAGTTTTCTCTCGTTTTAGTGGAAGGAAGTGGTCTCCTCCGCCAGGAATCACTCAGAAAAGTACCCATTTAGAAATGGCGATGGCAGCAGCAATGGAGATATGTATTTTCTGGCCACGATTAACAAATTGTATTATGATTTGTTTCACCATCACACTATCACATATCACACGACTAATTGGGTCTCCCCTTACCACAGTCCACTGCAGGAAATTTTAAATTTTGTCAGAATACGAGAATTCGAATCTAGATCACTTGCCCTAATGGGTGAAATTGCGATGCAATCTCAGTGTGTGAAATTGTTGGGGATTGAGTTCTATCGTCCTTAGTATATGATCATCTTTCTTCAGGCACTGGATTTCCAGTTCACACATGTACCTTACTCTGGATAGCAAGAGAATAACATGTAGGGAAACGTTGACCTAGACCAACGTGTTCAGCATTAATGTCTGAAGTATTAAGTCGGTCACTTCTCTTGATTACAGCTTTCCTGGTATGAAGGAGAATGACACCTCTTTTTCCCCAAACCGCAAGAGTTGGAGAGAAACGGTGTTTGTGGGGATTTCTCTACTGGGTACGTTTGCTGTACTGGTTGTAGAGCAGCGAGAGAATCGATGCATCTTGCTAACTTTCCCTCACTGATCTTTCAACTAATGCAGAATCTTGCCGGTGATTTTTAACTGTGCGCCGTATATACTGAACCACAAGGAAATTCAGTCTTAGGGACACTGTGGGGACCATACCCGCTTTTCCCCAAGGAGACAATCGTTCCAAGTATTGCACTCGATCCCATCAAATGTTCCACAGAATACATTATGTAAGCTTTAATGGCAGGATGCAGTATTTTCATACTGTCAGTCAGCCAACTTCCCCTGAGAAGTGGTAATTTCTTTCGTTTCTTGAATTTAACATTCAGCAGCAGCGTGTGGGTACTACAGCTCAATCGACAAGGTAACTCAGTAACTTAAGTCCATTGACGGGTCTGCAGGTTGTAACACCAATATTGATTGTAGGTAATTTATACTGTGTAATTATGTGTATGTGACTATGAAGTGGTTGTTCTTTACTAATTAAGCTCATACAGTTGTGAAAGAAAGTTAAAGTTTGTGATATATATATATTGTAAAAACTTAGTAATGTTTAAAAGTAATGAAACTTTGTAAAATATGTATGTAAGAAACTGGTTCATGCTTAGGGATCTTGTATCGTATGGTATAGAAGGTGTAGGGAACCCCCTCTGCTACGGAAGTGGCCTGGCGCGGGTTAAAATGTGATTTTGGCTGTCGATCTGGGGGGCTGCTGGGTGAGCACATTAGTTATTTCTAAAGAGATATGCAATACACAGAATGAATTCTGTGAAAGCAACAATTCCTACCTTAGACATCATTCATCTCCGAAAAATTCTATTGGTACTAAACACACAGTTCTTTATTCTTACTAATCTAAATCGTATTTATCACATGTTCCCCTTCCTTTGCGTCCCAGGTCAATGTGGTTTAATGTCTGACACTAGATTTATCGATTAGGAATTGGGCTGTACGATTTGACTCTGGGACGAATGAAGCCGCACTAAATATGCTCAGGTAAATTGAACGAATTAACGACGAGGATTCTTTTTTTATTTTTATTTTTTTATAGTTGACTCCGTTACTAAAATCGACTTAATTGGTGCAAATTAATTACTACTGACTACTCCCAGAGAACCGCTAAATTCGTTATAATAGTTGATTAGTAGGCTGTTAATATTTCTACTGGTATTACTTCATTTCAAGGGCGTTTAACAGAATTAGGAGATCCAACAAATTGTTCTAGAATTTCCTCGAAATAAACACTGAATAAAATTTCAAAGGAGTCCTCCTTGTCTCTGATAATCAAAACCAAGTTTTAATCCACTAATTGGACTCTGTTACTGTTTACAATTTTCTGCTTAGATGAAATATCTTTGGGCTACCATTCTTTCCTCCTTTGCAAGGCATCTTTCCCTTTATAAAAGAAGATGGCAACCGCAGGCCAAACACATTTCACCATTGCATTTTCCATGCAAGTAACCAGTCAACACTGGGCAGTTCCCTTGGGGTCTCTGTAATAGTAAAATTTCGAGAAAGTTACATATTTCTGGAAGCTTACAATCAATTGTTTAGTCAAGCACCACCCTCCCAGGGAATGGAGGTAAACGATAGTGGTGTATCATCTAACCATCATATGCCATAAGTTGACTTACAGACTTTATATATCGCTTCACATGCAGATGATGGACAAGCATTTAACCACAGTTTCAAAACTGTTTACAGCCGAAAGAAGTCCGAAAGCAGACTGAAGCACTTTCAAGAGCCACATCTCCTATGTCACCTCCGATAAGGAGCGGGTCCCAGACCTCTCGGGAGACGGTGAACGAAGCTGCGGTCAAAGGACTGTTTCCATCAGTGAGTGCTCCAGCGGACCGCGGGGACAGGTGTGTCATCGTCATCTTTCTTTATTAGCAGTCTGTACAAAATGAGAGTTGTAATGCACGCTATTTATTTATTTATTTCATGTTCCGTAGATCTCGTATTGTGAGCACGTCACATGAGATGTGGAACGAGTCAAACATACAAAACAACAAACATACAAAAAGATACAAAACAGTCTCCATTAATTATTATTATTATTGTTGGCGAATTTTCCCTAAAAGGAAATCGTTAAGCTTATGACTTTGAAGGCTTGTTCTTCTTGTCCTTCCAGTACTCCTTCATTCTCTTGGAGAGGGCCTCTTTTCTCTCCTCAGACCATTCTTGTTTGGTCCGCTGTTTTAGCGCTTCTGACTTTACTTCCCAATTGTCTATGTGTTTTCGGAAGGTGCTTCTGTCTGTGGTGTTTGTGGTGCCAATTGCTTGTAGGTCTTTTCGGACTCCTTCCATCCAGGGTGTCGAGACTTTAAGTGTCTTGATGTGTTCTAGAATTTTCTTGGTGAGTCTTGTTTCAGGGAGTCTATCTAAATGTCCGTAGAATTTAAGGCGCCTTTTTCTCATATCGTTCTCGATGTTCGAATATGCTTCTACTGTTGAGTTCTTCTGTAGTCTGTAGCCATCTGGTGTGGGTCTTCCTCCTAAAATTTTCCTCATGATTTTGCGTTCTTCTTTTTTGATTTCTTCAATTTTGATTTTCCTGTTGAGTGCTAGTGTTTCGCTGGCATACAGTACGGCGGGTTTGATCACTGTGTTATAGTGTCTGATCTTGGTGTTTCTGGAAATGCATTGTTTGTTGTAGACGTTTCGTACCATGCCTAGTGATTTCCGTGTCTTCTGTTGTCTGTCTTCGTAAGCCAGTTTCTCTGTTCCGGTCGGTTCGATGATTTCGCCTAGGTATCTGAAGTGTGTGACCCCTTTAATTTTGCCGTACTTGGTTGTGATGTCGTCGCCTTCTCTTGTTAGGACTTGCGTTTTTTCAAAAGAGATTTGTAGGCCGACTTTCTCGGCGCATTCTTTCAGGATTTCGATCTGTGTTTTTGCTGATGTTGGGTCATAGGTCAGTATCGCTAGGTCGTCTGCGAATGCTAGGTAAGGGATTTCCAGTCTTTTCCTTCCTATTGTGACTGGTCTCCAGGTGTTTTGTCTCCTGACTTCTGCTTCCCATTCGCTCATTACTTTGTCCAGGACGATGTTGAACAATAGCGGGGATAGTCCATCTCCTTGTCTTAGGCCAATGTGGATTTCAAAGGGGTCCGAGATTTCGCCCATGAATTTGACTTTGGATTTTGTATTGGTTAGTGTCTGTTCGATTAGTTTTCGGGTCTTTTGGTCTAGGCCCTTTTCTCTGAGGATTTGGATGAGGGACTTTCTGTCGATCGAGTCGTAAGCCTTTTTGAAGTCGACGAAAGTGCAGATGATTTTTTTGGGGCTTGTCATGTGGGATTTTATGATTGATTTCAGGTTGAAGATTTGTTCGGGGCAGGCTCTGTTGGGTCTGAAACCCGCTTGGTATTCCGAGATGGCGGGTTCCAGTTGTCCTTGCGTTCTGGTGAGAAGGCAGGTTGATAGAATTTTGTAGATGACCGGTAGCAGGGAAATTCCTCTATAATTGTTTGTGTCTGTCCTGTCACCTTTCTTGTGTAGCGGGTGAATGAGTGCGGTCTTCCAGTCGTCAGGTATGATTTCGGTTGTCCAGGTGTTCTGTATGATTTGTGTGATTTCGTTTAGCGAGTTTGGTCCTAGGTTCTTCAGCAGTTCTGCCGTTATTCCGTCTTCACCGGCTGCCTTGTTGTTTTTCAGTTTCTTTATGCAGTGGAGGATTTCTTCTTTTGTTGGTGATGGTGAGTCTTCCGGTGCGTTGGCCGGTTCTCGGGGTTCGAAGGTTGAGTTAGGTTCCGGGCAATTTAGTAATTTTGAAAGGTACTTCGCGAGCTCTTCACAGTTTTCTTTGTTGGTAAGTGCCAGTTTTCCGTCTTCTTTTCTGAAGCAGAGGTTATGTGGTGAGTATCCATTGACTTGGTTGGCGAACGTCCTGTAGAAATCCCGTGTGTTGAAATTTCTGAAGTCTTCTTCGATGGAGTTTAGCTGATCGTTTATGTATTTGCGTTTCTCTTGTCTTATTGTTTTCGATGTTTGTCTTCGAATTTCATAGAAGTTGTCCTGTGTTTCTTGTGTTTTGTTGCTGTTGTAGTTTGTGAAAGCTGTTCTTCGATTTTGTAGGGCGATTTCGCAGGTAGTGTTCCACCAAGGGTGCCTGGGTTTTCTAGTCAGCGGGATCAGTTCTTTGGCTGTGTTCACAATTTTTTGTTTAAAGCTGGTCCAATCCTTCGCCTCTTGTTTTTCCCAGTGTTCTGTGATGTTCGATTCTCTGATCTTTCTTGTATCAAATTTCGGTGAGGTCAATTTCTTTTTGTGTTGTCTTCTTGGTGTGAGTTTGATTTTGATTCTTGTTAGGTAGTGGTCCGAATCTCCATTAAATATATAAAAAATGTTCTAGATTACTGCAAATAGTTAATACAAAGTTTAGAGGAAAAACAGATATTGTACATATAACAGCAGATTTCTTTGAGTGTTAATACAAAATTTCATGTTTTAATTTGGAGAAAAATTGCAAGCACATTTCTTTGTTAACAAAATGGAGGATTCTATCTAAATGCTATTCCCCTTTTTGCATCATAAAACTCTTCTAATGTATAAACAGACATATTTAACAAATATTCCTTTAGTTTTGCTTTAAAAAGAGATTCATTTTCTCTTAAACATTTTATCTGGTCAGGGAGATGGTTAAAAATTTTTGTTCCTGACGATTTGACACCTCTCTGAACAACTGTCAGGTTCTTAAGTTCACAATGAGGATTTTCTTTCCCTCTTGTATTATATTTGTGATAGTTTTTATTTGATGGAAATTGTGCAGAGTTCTTAATTACAAAACACATCAGCGAATATATGTACTGGGATACAGTGGTCATTATTTGCAGCTTTTTTAAAAGGTTATGGCATGATGTCCTAGGGGGTACTCTGCACATAATTCTAATAGCCCTTTTCTGGGCCACAAAAATTTTCTTTGCCAAAGCTAAATTTCCCCAGAAGATAATTCCGTAACACATAAAGGAGTGAAAATATCCATAGTATTCGGACTTCATAGTGGTTAAATCTCCAATGGAAGACATCATTCTGATAGCATACATAGCCGAGTTCAACTTTTTTAGGGTCCGTTGTATATGGAAGGACCAGTTCATTTTGCTATCAATATGTACTCCAAGAAATATAGACACATCCATTCTTTCTGTTGGTTGATTTCCACATGTTACATTTATTTCTCTCACTTTTTTTGTTTTTGTATGGAACTGGATAAAATTTGTCTTACTTGAGTTTAGAGAGAGACCATTAACACTGAACCAGTTAATCACTTCAGAGAGTATGGTGTTAACTGACACCTCGAAATTAACATCTGATTTTCCACTCATGAAGATGGTGGTATCGTCAGCAAAAAGAGTAAATTTGCAAGGCAGGCTTGCACACAATGGTAAATCATTTATAAACACCAAAAACAACAGTGGCCCCAGAATTGAGCCTTGAGGCACACCCAACTAATAGAAGTCCATTAAGACTGAGCGGAGGTATCCCTTGACGTGGATAATATTTAGTTTCACAGGAAACCTACAGTTAGACTCGTCAATTACGACCAACCCCACTCCCAGCCTCTGTGCCGACGCTGGTGATCCACCATTCGCCATCAGCCGGATAATGCTCACGGTATCAGACGCATATAAAATGTGTTCATATCCCCCTTTCACCTATGTACCATTACGTTGCTGATCCATCTTTCGAACGACTCTTTAACAACCTTCTCAGGCAACGAGACATTTTGGAACTCGTGCAAAATGATTTCTTAGAAATGAGTGTGACAGATATTGATATTTTACATCAAATTAGAATAACAGTCTGCGCTGGTTGCGAAAGATGTCCTGAATTATTTCAGAATTACCTTTGTTAAAAAAATAGTATACTCCAAATGTAATTTTCAGTTAGGTTTTTATAATACCTTAGGCAGGCACAACGTTATTATTGTAGTATATACTGATGTCTCGAAACAAGGGGACGCCCTTGGCTACTCACAAGGGAACCTCTCCATCGAACCCCCCTCAGATTTAGTTCCAGCATAGGTAGAGAGCCGTTTATGTTTTGCATCACTTTCTCTCATAGGTACGTTCGTTACAGCGGTTGTAGGGCAGTGGAGGAAGCAGAGCAGGTGAGAAAATCTTCCAAGAGTGACGCCTTATCCTCTACAGTGCTTTTAGAATCTACCTCGGCTTAACAGTAAATACTACAGAAATTCTGGGAAGGAGAAATCTGAAGTCCACGCTAGGGAAGATTACTGACAAGGGAACCTCCCCATCGCATCCCCCTCAGATTTAGTTTTAAGTTGGCACAATGGATAGGCCTTGAAAAACTGAACACAGATCAATCGAGAAAACAGGAAGAAGTTGTGTGGAACTATGAAAAAAATAAGCAAAATATACAAACTGATTAGTTCATGCGCATGATAGGCAACATCAAGGAGATCGTGAGGTCAGCAGCGCCGTGGTCCCGTGGTTAGCGTGAGCAGCTACGGAATGAGAGGTCATTGGTTCAAGTCTTCCCTCGAGTGAAAAGTTTACCTTCTTTATTTTCGCAAAGTTACCTTCTGTCCGTTCGTTCATTGACGTCTCTGTTCACTGTAATAAGTTTAGTGTCTGTGTTTTGCGACCGCACCGCAAAAACCTGCGATTAGTAGACGAAAGGACGTGCCTCTCCAATGGGAACCGAAAACATTTGATCGCAAGGTCACAGGTCAACCGATTCCTCCGCAGGAAAACACGTCTGATATATTCTATACGACACTGGTGACGGCATGTGCGTCACATGACAGGAATATGCTGTCGACCCACCTAACTTGTACACTTGGCGAATGGGTAAAAGGATTCTTCTACCTTGCCCAGTTTTCCCTGTGCTCTGTCAAAACATATGTTTTGTTTCGATGTTTGTTTAGGTGTAGCGTCCCCATACTACGGTGCAGTTATCTCGCATCGCACGGACGGACGGACGGGTAATAAGTGTCTGAAAATAAAAAAAATTCACTTTTTACTCGAGGAAAGACTTGAACCGAGGACCTTTCGCTCCGCAGCTGCTCACGCTAACCACGGAACCACGACGCTCCTTACCGCAGATTATCCCTGATGTTGCCTATCATGCGCATGGCTAATCAGTTTGTATATTTTGCTTATTTTTTTCATAGTTCCACACAACTTCTTCCTGTTTTCTCGATTGATCTGTGTTCAGTTTTTCAAGGCCTATCCATTGTGCCAACTTAAAACTAAATCTGAGGGGGGGTGCGATGGGGAGGTTCCCTTGTCAGTAATCTTCCCTAGCGTGGACTTCAGATTTCTCCTTCCCAACAGTTCTGTAGTATTTAGTGTTAAGCTGAGGCAGATTCTAAAAGCACTGTAGAGGATAAGGCGTCACTCATGGAAGATATTTCTCACCTGCTCTGCTTCCTCCACTGCCCTACAACCGCTGTAACGAACGTACCTATGAGAGAAAGTGATGCAAAACATACACGGCTCTCTACTGGAACGAGAGGAAAACTGTGTATCATTCTGCTGGGTACCACGGTAAGTAGGAATTCAGGGAGTTAATCAGGAAGGGTTAACAGACAAGAGAGCCTTTAGGGATCACAGTATGACACAATTTTCCATTCTGCGGTCTATCATCTCGATGTTGACTCAAAAAGCCACACAAACTTAGTAGGAGAAATGACTGGTGGTGAGGGACAGTAAACTACTGTTGGTGAAACTAACTTTCGCGTGTGGCATACCCCATACCGCTCCCTCCAAAGGGATTACGTCACCGGTCTACCTCTTAACTGGGCACCATCCATCAACGCATGGCTTCATAATCCCAAGAGAGAACCCCTGCCCCCGCCCATCTCCAACTAAACAAAGCATGCAGCAGGAACAGGCGAATCCTCTGAAAAAGGAGAAGATCTAACCAAAATAAGGCAAGTTGATGCTGGGTGTTTTTAGTGGAAACTGCAATGATGTGGAGCTAACGCATTATGAATGATAGGGTAAACATCAGACGTGAATACTACCGATATAGTCTCTCAATCTCCTGACAAGGTTGCGGGATGCTGTTAGGACGAAGTGTAGCCAAACTCTTCCCAACGACTGCCTTGTTTTTCTTAATGATGACGGCTCAGCTCATTCTACACACGACAAAATGCTCCTTTGGGTTATCATATTGTGTCTCCCCTCCGGATGCACCTTACATGACACTCAGTAATTTCTTTTTTCCTCGGATGAAGGAACCATTGTGTGGCAAGCAATTCCAGAAAGAAGAGCTGATCTTTGGGTGGTGGTCTCCTGCAAGTCATTCGTTGCTGGAAAAAATGTTTCTGATACTTACAAGGTGAGGTCCTTGATGTAGGTTAAGGTCTCAGCCTTTCACCCTGATGGGTCCTCGTTTGCATCTAATCGACGAAAAAAACAGCGGAATTTCACATGATGTTCTGCAGCTTCTAAAGGTCACTGTTACAAGTGGCTGTGTAGCGTCGTGGTATAGGAACAGTCCTGAAGTGTGGAAGGTTGTGGATTCGAATCTTCGCAGGTCGTTTGAAGTTAATTTTTTATTTTTAAATCTTTATCGAAAGTACTTTGATCTTTGTTTTTATTCAGTTAACTGGTTTAAATGTAAGATTTTTATTTCTGTTCCTTTGTCACATTATTTTGATAACTATATTAACTTTTCCATTCGCTGTATTTTCTTCCTCCTGACATTGTTTCTCCCCTTGGAATCTTGGTGGTGTCAATTTAATTATTTTAAGTTGTGTGTCATAATATGTAAACATTTCAAAATGCCAATCTCTTGGTTAAAATATAAAATACGAAATAATCTATTTTTATTGACTATGCAGTGGTATCAAAAATGTGTTTTTCATTACAAGATGTACGTATTTTTGGATGATAATCGTCATACAAACATTTAAAACAAGTTCTTGTTGCACTATGAACAAAATAACACGGACGAAGATTTAAAAAAAAGAAGGGGTTATAAGTAACATGAAATTCATGCAAAATGAAGACTAGAAGACAAAAATGTAGGACGATAAAACGGAAGAAATGAAATGGAAGTTAACACATAAGAATAATTACAATCACTTGAACAAAGATTCCAAGAAGAAAAAAAAGGATAGGAAGAAAAATTTGAGCAATGAAAAAGTTAATACGATTATTAAAATGATTTGACAAAGGAACAGAAATCAAAAACCAGATTTAATTCTATTAATTGAATAAGAGTAATGATTATTTCGGTGAAGACTTAGAAATATTAAACTTCAAAGCACCTCATGAAATTTAAAACCATAACCTTTTACATGTGAGGACTGTACCTTAAATATTACACTAGGCAACTAATATGTATAATAGCATTCATTTTTTAAAGCTGTTGTGCATCTTGAGAAATACCAAATTTTTTTCGTCTATTACTCGCAAATGAGGGCCCACCAGGGTGAATGGTTGCAGCGTGTGATACCTAGGACCTTTACCTGCCTCACCGTACAGACGGTTTCAAAAAATTGATCCCACCGTCGGGGACTCATTCTTGTTAGAGAAGTACTAACACCCTCTCGACATTTCATGATCGCAGCTTACTCTTTCGCTAGACAAAACAAAATGGAAAGCTCTTTATCTACTGGCTCCTCCAGCGGCTTGCTACGGTACTGGCTAGGGGGGAGGGGGAGGGAGGAGTGGCCAGTGAATTTAATATATACCAGAAGCATAGTCAATTTCCGACAACAAAGTAAAAAATTAATCGGGCTATTTTATTTTTTCGCTGTGGTGATTAAAAGTTTAAATACCCGTCGCATGTACGAGTATTTAGTGTGCTTGAGTGCTGAAGGATGTGTTGCTTTGCAGTGACCCTGGCAGTGTGGCGGTGGACGTGTCGGAGGCGCAGACGTCGGCTTCGTGGCTGCAGGCGCAGCAGCAGCTGGCGCAGGAGCGGCGCAGCTACGAGAAGCGAGTGATCGCGCTGGAGCGCCGGCTGCGCGACGTGCTCAGCGAGCTGCAAGTGACGCGCTGCCAGCTGGCCGAGGCGCTCACCACGCAGGACTACCGCGGCAGACAGGTCCTACATCTCAGCCAGTCCTGTGGAACCACCCTCCTAACGCAAAACCACGTGGTTAAGGAGAAATCGATGAGATGGGAGAGGGAGATAGCCTGTGAGGTTTTGTTATCAACATGTTCGACATATTGAAAGCCGCCATCTTCGATGCAACTCCTTATTTTTCGAATCGTAGTGGCGTTATGAAGCACAGCCCATCACGGTTTCGAGAAGGATCGTCGAACAGAAGCAGAAAATTATACGCCTGTACCTTCGATGTTGGCCTGTTGTACAATTTTGGAACATGTCTTATGCTCGCATATTCCGACATTTCTGGAAACCGAAAATCTCCCCTGTAGGAATCAAAATGGCTTTCGAAAGTGACGATCGTGTGAAACTCAGCTCGGTCCGTTAGTCCACGACGCCCAGAGAGCAGTAGATGCAGGCGTCCGTGTAGATGCTGTATTTCTTGACGGAGAAGGCTTTCCATACAGCTCCACAATGCCCCACGAATGAAAAAAATACAACCGAACGAAATCTGTGTGATTGGACTGAAAGGTTTCTAGTAAACAGAACATAGATTGTCATTCTCAACTGAGAGAAGTGTTCAGACGTAAAAGGATCTTTGGGTATACCTCACGGGACTGTTATAGGACCATCACTTTTCACAGTATATATAAATGATTTAGTATGTAGCCTCGGAACTAGAACTCCTCTCGAACAGGCCTTGAAGATCCAACGGTACCGACCGGCCGCCGTGTCATCCTCATGATGATGATGATGATGATGATGATGATGATGATGACGATGATGACGATGTTTGGCTTGTGAAGCGCTCAACTGTGCGGTCATCCCCAATCTGTACACAGTCCAATCGAGTCACCTTAATGAATGATGGTGGTATGATGAGGACAACACAGATACCCAGTCCCCAGGCAGAGAAAATCGCCAACCATGCCGGGAATCGAAAGGATCCCGTGATCTAGAGGTAGCCATCCTCAGCCCACAGGCGTCACTAGATGCGAATATGGAGGAGCATGTGGTCACCATACCGCTCTCCCGGCCGTATGTCAATTTCCGAGACCGGAGCCGCTACTTCTCAATCAAGTATCTCTTCAGTTTGCTTCACAGGGGCTGAGTGCACCCCGCTTGCCAACAGCGCTCGGCAGACCGGATGGTCACCCATCCAAGTGCTAGCCTAGTCCGACAGCGCTTAACTTCGGTGATCTGACGGGAACCGGTGTTACCACTGCGGCAAGGTCGTTGATAGCCTCGGAAGTTCCAAGAGGCATTTCGAGGATGGTTGTTGTATACAGACAATTCGCAACGCTGGAAAATTATAGTGAAATGCAGGAAGACCTGCAGAGAATCGCTGCTTAGTGCAAGGAATGGCAGTTGAGCCTCAGCGTAAAAAATGTAAAGTTGTACGTACGCATAGACACGAAGCCGCATTTTTGTGTGATTACACAAGAGCGTCATAAAATATCTAGAAGCATGCGTGCGGAGCTATTTGAAGTGGAATGACCACATAAAATTAACCGCAGGTAAGGCAGGTGCCAGACAGAGATTCATTGGGACAATCCCCAGGAAATGTAGCCCATCAGCAAAGGATGTGCCTATTCGACCAATACTTGAATACTGCTGGGAAGTCTGGAATTTGTACGAGATAGGTTAGATCGAGGAAATAGAGAAGATTCAGAGAAGCGCAGCACCTTTTGATACAGGTACATTTAATAATCACGAAAGAGCCACGGCAAATGTTCTGCCAACCCCAGTGGCTAACGCTGCAAGACAGGCGTTCTGCATCACGGTGTGATTTACTGTTAAAGGCCGAGTCTGTATGTTCCTGGACAGTGAACCAATATTTGGCTTTCTCCTGCGTATATCTCGCGAAAAGACCATGGAAATAAAAATAGAGACATTCAAGCCCATACGAAGACTTACCGCCAACTGTTCTTCCCGCGAACTACTTGCGATTGGAACAGGAAAAAGGTACACAAAGTAGCCTCCGCCACACGCCTTACGGTGGCTTGCAGAATGTTGATATTCATGTAAATAGATATGAAACAGACAGAGAACAACATGGGAAAAACAGTGGTGCCTTCCATATGAGCATAACGTTATTCATTCTCGAGTTACGAGTGGTGTTACTCCCTTGCAGATGAGCCGAACGCATTGAGTACGACCTGATTTCAGGAGAGAGAAATACCTGTATGCTGGAGGGGGTTTCAACCAACGCAGCCCACACACTTCATCCATTACACATAGTGACCCACACAGGGCATTCCATCTATCACCTACGGCACACCGAGAAATTACATTTATTACTTACTTTTAGGACCAATATGAGAAGACAAAAATAGCATAATATGAAAAACATTCTATGGATTATTTAATCACAGCATCAGACACAGCTTTTCAAAAGAATAGTGGTGAACATAGGCATCTGGCCGGTCGAGAGATTGTTTCAAAACAACAAACCGTCTGGCTCCTACCAACATCAAGACAGACAGAGGAAAGAGTCGGAGTCGGACTCCCAGTAACACTTAGCCTCAATGAACTGTATTAAGTGTGAAATGATTTCCCATTTACTGTGTTGAATTAACTACGTAAATTCGTAAGATAACAATAAAATTTGTTAAAGTCGGATGTAGCTACTGATGATGCAACATCATCCATTTACTGGCACCGTTCGGAAAGAATAAAAAAATGGTTCAAATGGCTCTGAGCACTATGGGAATTAACATCTGAGGTCATCAGCCCAGTAGAATTTAGAACTACTTACACCTAACTAACCTAAGGACATCACACACATCCATGCCCGAGGCAGGATTCGAACCTGCGACCGTAGCGGGCGCGCGGTTCCAGACTGAAGCGCCTAGAACCGCTCGGCCACAACGGCCGGCAAAGAATCCAGAGCGCAGTGTTCGCCGCATATATCAATAATGAGGATTTTGGTCACACAAAAATGACACTCTTACAAAATGCAAATATCTCAGCGAGGATGATCCAGATCGTCGGGTTCAGTTCGTAGAATGAGTGACACGCAACAGCGTACATTAACAGCAGCCCGTTATCTGCAGTTGTTAGACGAAGATGTGTTGCTGTCGTTGCTGTCTGATGACGGAACATTTACAACTTCACTTCAGCGCAATTGCGCCTCACCTCAATGCAGGTTAGTTCTACTGGCATAAATCCACTGTCTCCAAAGAGTATGTCGTGGAGGTCCGTTGGAGTGACCACCAGGTTCCATATATTTGACTTCATTGGATGTCTATGTCGGGACATGTGAAGGCATGTTTATTTGGTGAAGGTCAGAAACCATACACAACTCGGCCGGCCGTTGTGGCCGAGCGGTCCTAGGCGCTTGAATCTGGAACCGCGCGACAGCTACGATCGCAGGTTCGAATCCTGCCTCGGGCATGGATGTGTGTGATGTCCTCAGGGTTAGTTAGGTTTAAGTAGTTCTAAGTTCTAGGGGACTGATGGCCCCAGATGTTAAGTCCCATAGTGCTCACAGCCATTTGAACCTTACACACCTCAGGGAGCGGATTGTTGATGCATGCCTCGCATTTGGTATATCTCTTGGTTAAAGTCGATGAGGAATGGGTGAAGCGTACAACAACAGTCTTACAACATAATAGAGAACTTCACAATAGCTGCCTGAGGCACTTTGTGTTATTACCAGCAGTTGTCTTGTTCTGTACAAAAAGCGACTCAACTCGAGAATGAATCAAGCTGTGCTCAAATGGAATACACCACTGCTTTTCGTGTACTTCTCTATCCGTTTGATATGTCACATGACTTCCTCTCCATTTCAAAATTACGTGTTACATACAAGATCGTGGCTTCCAAAATGGGCGCCGTACGTGTAATATAAATTCACAGATTTTCTCACCTATCCATCTAATACAATTCTACTTTATAATTATGTTGATTCACCAGTTTTTGTTTTAGAAGTGTGGTTTCGTATCTATAGACCACCCTGGATATCTATACTTCACAAGCTAGTTTACGGTCTGTAGAGGAGATTATTTCATGTAACACTACAAGCGAACTTTCGTCTCATCTTGGAGCTTCCGTAACGTGTCACGAAATGTCACTCGCCGTCGCTGCCAGAATCCACACGACCTGGATGCGCGATGAATATTACACGACGTTTCTGGAAAGTTAACTAGCGAGGGCGCGTAAGAGTGAAGGCTTTCACGAGCGGGGTTAATTTCAAAGTGACCGCGCCGCATGCGATAAAATTACCAATGTTTTGGCTACTATTACTGGCATCCTTATCACTTTGATGAATGCTGCCTGCAGTTATCAGCGAAACGTTGGCAGATTTATAACATATGAAGTTGTCTCGCTTTTAAATGCGAGACAGGATTGAATTTGTCAGTGCTCCAGTATCAGTGACAATGCGTCGGAGTTGTCTTCAAATCAAATGGCGCTAAGCACTATGGGACTTAACATTTGAGGTCATCAGTCCCCTAGACTAAGAACTACTTAAACCTAATTAACCTAAGGACATCACACTCATCCATGCCCGAGGCAGGATTCGAACCTGCGACCGTAGCAGCAGCGCGGTTCCGGACTGAAGCGCCTAGAACCGTTCGGCCACAACGGCCTGCTCCGTTCTGTCTAACTGCATTCATAAAGATTCCGAGATCTGATCACTACACTGGAAGACGTACACTCTAACACTTTAGACGACAAGAAACGATGTGGAGCTGGTTTGCAGACTTCCCACCTCTCTCCCATAGGTTAACTTACTTGGTATGCACAGCCGATCTTCTTCTCTGGATAGCCGGCCACGTCGATCTCCAAAAATTTCTTCTCCGAAGAATAATGCTGGTTAAGGGAATTTATCAGACTCTCTCTCTACTCTTGAAATAAATTGGTACTCGAAGAATACTTTTAGTTCAGTCATGGTATATTTCAGCTTCCACAAAAAACAAATTCACCATTTCTCATATAAATATTCGAACTCGTGCAAGTCAACCAAGTTGTCAAACATTAGACTCTATTAAGATACATTTACAACAGGGTTGGCTTAATAACGACCAGAAAATATGAACATGTCTTGCTTCTAGTAAGTCCGACACATGAATTACTGAACAGTCTAATCTCATTTCTTCATTTGTTCTTAACGATCATCACAGCCCCTAAACCAGCAAAGAATAGCACAGGCTTTTCTCTACACATACACTGAAACTCCATGAATCGTACAGCAGGTACTTGCCGGCCGCCGTTCCGCCGCCGCGTCCACATTTTGCTCGTGACTGTTTTTAGACCTGTACACACAAACATGCAATGCGCAGTAGGTCGGATTCGTCTGTCTCACACTTCTATTTAAAATATCATGGGTTCGAGACGGAGGAAGGCCAAGTGGTTCCAGAACTTACGCGGAAATTCTCGAAGCACTACAAGACCAGTACACCACCTCCAACTGGGTACTAGCAACTTGTAAGCTTTCTGCTTGTAAATTGTCACCACAGTTGACTATTTAATTCGTGATAGAGATCACATCCATTAGTCGTATTCGCACCTAACAATGACCGTGTACCCTAACCGATACAATTACGGTTTAAAGTCATTATTATTAGTGTGTACTATTACTGACTGGTAAATATTGAATAATAAGATCTGAAGCTAAGTTTCACAAAATTTTGTAAGTTGTTATCAAATACCACTCACTATGATTTGTAGCTCTTAGACGCTCACAGCTGAAATTACAATTCTATCTTTCATGCACTGAAGTCCATTACCAGCGATCATTCTTCTAGCCATGTGAAAGATACAACGTAAGATACATTCTGCATGAGTCACTCGCGACACCGTCTCGTCTCTCCCCTGTTAACTGAGTTCATTATACCCACTCTGCTATCTCTAACGCGACCACGCGCTTCCCCTCCATACTACTGCCCCCTGGCTCGACCGATTCCGACTACTAACTCCAAAAAATGCCCGTCGGTCGCACAAGCCGCGCTGCAATTCAAAGAGAACCAACAACTTACATAAAGGCTAAAACAATATAACAGTTCGAAGACAGTAGGTAAAACATTACACAGATATAATAGACTATGCCTGCTTAAGGCCTTGTAAACCGGAAACCGATTACCAAACAAATTCTGTAGAGCATCATTCTTTTGTGCTTTTCATTTGGCAAACCTCAAAGTTTTTATTTCGTCTCCCTGGACTTTAATTCCTACTCAAAATTTTTCTTTGGTTTCAATGTACAGATTGAATAACACCGGGGATAGGCTACAACACTGTATCAATCCCTTCTCAGTCACTGCTTCCCTTTCGTGCCCCTCCAATCTTATTACTGCCGTCTGGTTTCTGTAAGTAGTAAATAGCCTTTCGCTCCCTCTATTTTACCCCTGCTAGCTTCAGAATTTCAAAGAGAGTAATCCAGTCAACATTTCAAAAGTTAACTCTAACTCTACAAATGCTATAAATGTAGGTTTGCCTTTCCTTAACCTATCTTCTAAGATGAGTCGTTGAGTCAGTGTTGCCTCGCGTGTTCCTACATTTCCTCGGAATCCAAACTGATCTTCCTCGAGGTCTGCTTCTACCACTTTTTCTATTCTTCTACAAAGAATACGTGTTAGTATCTCGCAACCATGACTTATTAAACTGCTTCCTTTAGAATAGGACCAATAACATTTTTCTTGAAATCTGAGGGTACTTCGCCTTTCTCATACATCAGATGGAAGAGTTGTATCATGACTGCCTCTTCCAAGGCTATTAGTAGTTGTGACGGAATGTCGTCTACTCCCGGGAACTTGTTTCGACTTAGATCTGTCAGAGCTTTGTCAAATTCTTCTCTCAGTATCATATCTCTCATCTCATCTCCATCTACGTCCACTTCCCTGTCTATAATATCGTTTACAAGTTTATCTCCCGTGTATAGACCCTCTATATATTCTTTCCACCTTTCTGCCTTCCCTTCTTTGCTTTTGACTGGTTTTTCATCTGATCTCTTGATATTCATACAATTGCTTCTCTTTTCCTCTATTCTAGTCAACCTTTGCTTGATGCTCCCACTAAAGCTCTCAATGACCTCTGGTTCTTTCAACTTACCCAGGTCCAATGTCCTTAAGTTCGTAACTTTTTCCAATTTCTTCAGTTTTAATCTACAGTTCATAACCAACAAATTGTGGCCGGGGTCCACATCTGCCCCTGTTCAATTTAAATTTGATTCCTAAATTTCTGTCTAACCATAATGTAATGAATCTGAAACTTTCCATTGTCTTCAGATCTCTTCCACGTATAGAGCCTTCTCTTATGACTCTTAAATCATGTGTTAGCGGTGATTAAATTATGCTCTGTGCTAAACTCCACCAACTGGCTCTGTCTTGCATTCCTTTCCTCCAGTCCATAATCACGTACTATTTATCCTTCTCCTCTTTTTCCTATTATCGAATTCCAGTCCGCCACCACAATTAAATTTTCGTCTCCTTCCACTATCTGAATAGTTTCTTTTCCCTCGTCATACAGTTCTTCAATCTCTTCAACATCTGCGGAGCTAGTTGGCATATAAACTTGAACTACTGTAGTGGGTGTGGGTTTCGTATCTATCTTGGCTACGATAATGCGTTCACTATACTGTTCATGGCAGTTTACCCGCGTTCCTGTATTCTTATTCATTATTATTATACCTACTCCTGCATTATCCTTATTTCACTTTGTATTTATAACCGTATATTCACCTGACCAGAAGTCCTGTAGCCCCTGCCGCCGAACTTCACGAATCCCCACTATATCTGACTTCAACATTCCCGTTTCCGTTCTCAAATTTTCGCACATTCCACGCTCCGATCCTTAGAAAGCCAATTTTGTTTCTCCTGATGACTACATTCTCCTTAGTAATCCCCGCCGGGAGATCCCAATGGGGGACTACTTTTCCTCCGGAATATTTAACCCAAGAGGACGCCATCATCATTTAACCACACAGTAGAGCTTCATGTCTTCGGGAAAAATTACGGTTTTAGTTTCCCTCCCTTTCAGGCACTCGCAGTACGAGCACGGAAAGGCCGTTTTGGTTGATGTTACAAGGTCAGATTAGTCAATCATCCAGACTGCTGCAACTTCTACCACCCTACCGACGGCAAGATCCGTTGTTAGTGGGGGACGCATGTGACTAAAAAGTTTTTATTTTCATAAGCATCACCTCATTTTACATGAGGGTTTGTCTTACATGAATGCACATACAACACTGGGATACTTTTTGCAATTGAGTTTAGGATCAAATTTTTCCTTTAAATTTCACAAAAGTTCAATGTGTCAAACATACAGAGGATAATCAAACTCGTCCCATACTTTTGAGAGCATATCTGGAGTTATTGTATTCAGTGCTATTACTGTGCAGCGTTGGAGTTCACTGAAAATTGTTGAATAGGGAGGCAGATAGAGTCTATCACAGTCACCCACATGCCATGAGATTATACGACCTTTGAGGCCAATGGTGGTATGTGAGGTCCGAACACCTGCTAGGGCCGATTCATCGCTAGGACAGATCATCGTTAAGAAATGATCCTACCTGCAAATACCATTGCGTCGATGATCTGTCCCCTTGAAAGATGAAACTTGGAATGTTCTCGAAAGGAAAACGCCAGATACCCAACACTTGTAACCGTCTTTCCTGTAAAATTGACAGGCCATGAATGTTCTCTCGGGATACTGCGCATAGCACGTAAAGCTTGGGTGCGTCTGTATCGTTATCGACTGCGATCTGTGGCCGCTGTGTTCTGCATATTCTTATGATCAGTTTTCCATTTAATTGGAACGTAGCCTCATCATTGAACACTAAATGTAGAAGGAAATTGGTATCTTCAAGCGCAGAATGATTTCATAAAACTGTGCTTATTGTTGTTTATCACTATCCCAAAGGACTTATAACGACTGAATCCCTTGAGGTGAGAAATACAAACGTCGTTGCAAAACACTCCAGGCAGATGCACGAGGAATGGCTACATTCTGCTGGCATGACGAGTAGACTGCCACGGATTATGTGCAAAACTTGGTTCAAATGGCTCTGAGCACTATGGGACTTAACATCTGAGGTCATCAGTCCCCTAGAACTTAGAACTACTTAAACCTAACTAACCTAAGGACATCACACACACCCATGCCCGAGGCAGTATTCGAACCTGCGACCGTAGCGGTCGCGCGGTTCCAGACTGAAGCACCTAGAACCGCTCGGCCACATGGCCGGCTTGTGCAAAGCTCTGGGGACTATGTTCAAAACTGTGTTTCCGCAGATATAAAAAGTGTATTGAAACTGCTGATAACATATTCGAATGCTTTGAGCTACACGAGGTGCAGTGCCGTATTATCAACGAAAATCACGCTGCAAAGTTGTAACTGAATTGCACCTCTTGAAACAGTAAGACCTCATTCGTGGCTGCGTTATCGACATCTGCACGACCTAGTCACATTTACGTGACCACCCGCTATGGGTCCACGTCGATCGGTCTATCCGCCCCGTGGATCAGCAGCCGAGAAACCTAGCGCAGCTGGCCACGGCACAGGAGTCGGTAGCTTGCGGAACCTCATTCACTCTCTTCCTGCACGTCCGCAGCAGTCCGCGCTGGGTTTTGACAGGTAGTCACACTAATTTAACAGGACAGTGTAAAATCGACGCTCAGGTAATGAACGAATGAATGAACGAGCGAGTGAGCTGCAGCAGGGAGACCCCTCTCGACAACCACGTGTACCGGCGACTTGCAACTGTCACCAAGGTAAACTTACAGTTTCGGTAAGAAAGTTAAAATTGAACCCAAGTTTCTGTTTTGGTTTATGTATAAGATATAGTCTTGTGGAATCAGAGTAAAATTGCTGTGTAGTGAGTAATGGAAATTTGGAAATTTGTGGTAAGTTCCTATGGGATTAAACTGCTGAGGTCATCGGTCCCTAGGGTTACACAGTACTTAATCTAACTTAAACGAAGTTACGCTAAGGACAACACACACAACCATGCCTGAGGGACGACTCGAACCTCCGACGGGTGGAGCCGCGCGAACCGTGGCAAGGGGCTCTAGGCTGCGCGGCTACCCCGCGAGTCAGTGAATAATGAGTTAGTACCTTACAATCTGCCGGCTGTTGTGGCCGAACGGTTCTACGCGCTTCAGTCCGGAACCGCGCTGCTACTACGGTCGCAGGTTCGAATCCTGCCTCGGGCATGGACGTGTGTGATGTCCTTAGGTTAGTTAGTTTTAAGTAGTTAAATCTAGGTGACTGATGACCTCAGATGTTAAGTGCCATAGTGCTTAGAGTCATTTGAACGATTTGAACCTTACAAACTTGTACGCAGAGCTGAATGCTGCTTTGCTGGCGCTTACGCGGCATACCTGTGGCAGGTCCACACTCTGGACGTGGGCAGCGAGTCGAGCGTGAGCCTGGTGAGCAGCACGATGGACGCCATGCTGTCCACCGCCTCCGTGGGCTCCGACAGCGCCAGCGAGGCGAGATCCAGCGCCTCGCTGTCGCCGACATCCACGTGCACGGTCGTCTATCGCAGCAAACGGAGGCCTGACACCCGTTCGTCCATCTCCTCCACATCTGTGGATACCAGCGACGCCTTCGCTTCGGCGTGTACCATGCTTGACAGCGCTGCGAAGGTTCTGCCTCAGGTGTGTATCCTCATTTCCTCTCTACTCTCTCCCGTACACGTAAGTAACAAGACGTACGACATGCATCTGTCACATGTATCTGAACTCGGCAATCCAAACTCCAATGGCCAGAGGAGATTACGTAGTGTACCAGAATTATCCCCTTGCCCCCTCTTTCTTGTTTCATTCACGGATGGTACGCCGGAAGAAAGATTGTCAAAGCCTCTTTCAAAACTCCAGACTTTTCCTAATTTGACCATCCTAGTCACTACACAAAATTTATCAGGAAATAATATCTTCTTCATCTCTCCCTCTGATCATTATCCGACACAAACATGTCACCACACTACACACACCCACTACAGTCACCTAAACTTATTACATACTCTTAAACATGTAACTCTCACTCAACGCGAAAGAAAGGTATTATTGCGAAAGAAAGTTGTCATTATGCACGAAGGACAAGAAACCTTTCCTATTAGGCAGCTGAACCTGTCCTACGGGGTTTCTCAGCCAATGATGTAGTGTGTAACATGGCGGTGTGTAACGTAACCGTGTCGGTACGTGAAAAATAGCGTGCTGTAGATTAGGCACCTGTCAACAACTTCTTTTGCGTTTTGAGCGTGACGTGGATGGATTCCTTAACAATATTGTGACATTTAATGAAAGCTGGATTCACTGTTTCTTTATTTTTATGTCGTCGTTGCCACTGTTGAGTTTTGTACCGTGGGAAACAAGGAGAGCATGTTGTTTGGTGGCCGGTATCCTGTTTCTACAACACAACTGCACACATGTACTAACAGGATTCTTTATTCATAAGAACTAGAAGTTACTTATCTTTAATCAACTAGTTGTGGTACAACCTCTTCCGTAATAGTCCACGTTAGTCTCACTGATGGTTAAGTACATGTTCCACTATAAACACTACACTCTCGTAGACAGTGATGCGAACTGACAGACGCCGACTAGAATAGTGACTGTGCTAGTAAATGCGACTGACTGACTGACTGCTCTCTGGTCCGCGGTGGCGATCTAAATACTTCGGGTCGAGAGGGCGTTGGCGCGGTGCAGTGCTTGCGAGTTTGTCTTTGGCATCTCTCCTGGTAGGCGTGCTTACTCTAGCGCCTAATATCGATCTTCTCGCAACCTCTTTGCCGACCGGTGCGCTGCCGACAGCTTACGCCAGCACAGTTTTCACCCTGAAAACAAGAGAGCATAACGCAGTTTCGCCACAAAGGACAACCGACGCCAAAATGTTCAAGACCATGCAATCAGCAGGCAAAATCATACTCACAATATTCTGGGATATTTAAGGTGTGGTGCACGTGGAATTCACGCCTATAGGCACCATCATAAACTCTACAAGGTACTGCGATACCGTCAGAAACTTGAAAGCATGCATTCTAAGAGATCGTCCACACATGGAGCACCTCCTTCAGCATGACAATGCCATAAAACACATGAGCTCTGTGACATCTGCAACAATCCGACGCCGTGCGTTCACTGTCATCACTCATAGGTCCCGACTTGGCCCCATCCGATTTTTATCTATTTCCAAAGCTTAAAAAACCAGTCCTGGACTTCACTTAGATAACGATGAACTGGTGCAAACAGAGATGAGGTTGTGCCTTCACAACGAAGTCAAATATTCTACAGTGCCTGTATCAACAAACGGACGGCCGTGGTGGCCGAGTGGTTCTAGGCGCTCCAGTCCGGAACCGCGCTGGTGCTACGGTCGTAGGTTCGAATTCTGCCTCGGGCATGGATGTGTGTGATGTCCTTAGGTTTAAGTAGTTCTAAGTCTAGGGGACTGATTACCTCAGATGTTGAGTCCCATAGTACTCAGAGCCATTTGAACCAACAAACGGATTTCTCGTTTGGAGAAATGTGTTCATCGCCAGGGTGACTATGTTCAGAAATATGTAAACGTGAAGAAGAAATATGTAAAATATTAATAAAGTTTGTTTTATTTAAAAATGGTTCAAATGGATCTGAGCACTATGGGGCTTAACATCTGAGGTCACCAGTCCCCTAGACTTAGAAACTACTTAAAGCTAACTAACCTAAGGACATCACACACATCCATGCCCGAGTCAGGATTCGAACCTGCGACCGTAGCGATCGCGCTTCCAGACTGAAGCGCCTAGAACCGCTCGGCCACAGCGGCCGGCCTGTATTATTTAAAAAGCCTTAACAGTTTTCACAGAAAAAATTCGGAGGCATTACTTTTCAATGTTCCCTCGTACATGAAAACTGAAATTCCACACAGTGTTTGTTATTCATTGGTAAATGGCCCCTTTCCTCATGACCAACAGTGTATTCATTGAGAGGAGAATAGAACTCCTTGCAGAGAGAGTTTGCAATTGAAGCGGCCGGTGGAATAAAATGCAAACCCTGAAGGGAATTTTTTGAGTTATTGCAGTTTGTATGTTTGGTTAAATTCAAAGAGAAGAACACATATATGTTAGGAACAAATAATTTAAATATTAGGAGGAATTTTCTAGTGGTAAATTTGGAACTACTTGTTATCAGAATGTGACACATTCGAAAACACAGCAGATAACGTGTGCATAAGCTTAACAATTTCATCCGACCACCTTTAAATTGTTCAATACGCAATAAAGTTACATAAAACATAAAGAAAACAAATGCCACGAACTTCCATTTGAAGATGGTAAATGACACTGTAAAATGTCGATGATGCCTATACAGTATACATCACAAACACAAAATTTATAGAAATTTTTTTACTTGAAGTGGTGTGAACACACGAAGATACAGAGCATGTCATCAGCATGTTTATGCCCTCTGTCATCTATGTCTAACAACTAGTCTTTTAATGTCATACTATTAAATTATACACTCAGTTCCTACCTATGGAATTCGTTTCTGGAGAATAAATGCACAAAATATGAACACAGTTTTCGATATACGCGTCATGACCGCACTCCATAATGTGGCACCGATGAATGGTTTGTAAAGATACTTGATAGTGTTCTAAGACCTAAATCGTGCAACTGTACTACGGATAAAAAAATGACAACTTCAGGTGGCATTAAATCATTTAAATAATTTTAAGTGTTTCTAACATCTTTCTCAGGTGTCAAACCTCCTTAAAAAGTTAAACAGTTTTTATTCGGATTTTAACTATCGATAGAACTGTAATTTGCTACAGCTCTATGTATCATTTCATCGGCACCAAAATCAGATGGACGAGTGAGATTTCTCTGGTTTACTATGTTTTAATACTTCTGTAGACCGGGAGTTCACCTACTCGGAATGTTCTAGAACATTCTCGAAGCTCATATAGGCATTCCACGTGCCCACCTTGCGGTTGCTCCCTCAAATTGCGTCATATTCTGAACTCTGTCACACAGCTTAAGTCGACTACAAAATTGTCTCCTCACGTGCAAGAATGGCAACCCACGCGCTTCCTTAGGTTAAGGTGTCTTGTGTATTTACTTTAAATTAATTCCAAGACTATTTCTGTCATTACACATAAAGATGATCACATAAATCGATTCATAAAAATGTACTACTCCATATAAAAGCATAGTAATTGTTACAACTTTTACTTTAGAGTGAACATTAACACCAACACAACTCGTTCGACGTAGAATGGAGTGCGAACAATAAGAGTATGTGCAAGGCCAAATCGTGAAAATAATGGTGTTGCCATGCTTCAATTTACGTGTCGGTCCCGTGGAGATGGTGCAGGTAAATAACAGAACTTTTTCAGAGAGTCATCCCTCCCATGCGTCATCCACGAATGAAACGGGAAAAAGCTTGAATATATGTTAAAATAAATGGTATTCTTGGCCTGACCCTTGATTGTGATTCTCATATGTTTTCATAGATTCCTAACCGGCAGCCGATATTTGTTAAGTGTCAAGTGTTAAGTGCAACTGCAAATATGAGATTAGCTCAAATTTCTGAGCTATACGAGTAGGCGTTCTACGGATCGGAGCGTGGAATGTCAGATCCCTTTATCGAGCAGGTAGGTTAGAAAATTTAAAAAGGGAAATGGATAGGTTAAAGTTTGATATAGTAGGAATTAGTGAAATTCGCTGGCAGGAGGAACAAGACTTTTGGTCAGGCGAATACAGGGCTATAAATACAAAATCAAATAGGGGTAACGCAGGAGTGGGTTTAATAATAAATAAAAATACAGGAGTGCAAGTAAGCTACTACAAACATCATAGTGAACGCAGTATTGTGGCCAAGATAGACACGAAGCCCAAGCCTACTACAGTAGTACAAGTTATGCCAACTAGCTCTGCAGATGACGAAGAAATTGAAGAAATTTATGGTGAAATAAAAGAAATTATTCAGATATTGAAGGGAGACGAAAATTTAATGGTCATGGGTCACTTGAATTCGGTAGTAGGAAAAGGGAGAGAAGGAAACGTAGTAGATGAATATGGATTGGGGATAAGAAATGAAAGAGGAAGCCGCCTGATAGAATTTTGCACAGAGCACAATTTAATCATAGCTAACACTTGGTTCCAGAATCATAAAAGAAGGTTGTATACATGGAAGAAGCCTGGAGATACTGACAGGTTTCAGATAGATTATATAATGGTAAGACAGAGATTTAGGAACCAGATTTTAAATTGTAAGACATTTCCCCCCCATGAACCATGGACCTTGCCGTTGGTGGGGAGGCTTGCGTGCCTCAGCGATACAGATGGCCGTACCGTAGGTGCAACCACAACGGAGGGGTATCTGTTGAGAGGCCAGACAAACATGTGGTTCCTGAAGAGGGGCAGCAGCCTTTTCAGTAGTTGCAGGGGCAAGACTGGATGATTGACAGATATGGCCATGTAACATTAACCAAAACGGCCTTGCTGTGCTGGTACTGCGAACGGCTGAAAGCAAGGGGGAACTACAGCCGTAATTTTTCCCGAGGACATGCAGCTTTACTGTATGATTAAATGATGATGGCGTCCTCTTGGGTAAGATATTCCGGAGGTAAAATAGTCTCCCATTCGGATCTCCGGCTGGGACTACTCAAGAGGACGTCGTTATCAGGAGAAAGAAAACTGGCATTCTACGGATCGGAGCGTGGAATGTCAGATCCCTTAATCGGGCAGGTAGGTTAGAAAATTTAAAAAGGGAAATGGATAGGTTAAAGTTAGATATAGTGGGAATTAGTGAAGTTCGGTGGCAGGAGGAACAAGACTTTTGGTCAGGTGATTACAGGGTTATAAATACAAAATCAAATAGGGGTAATGCAGGAGTAGGTTTAATAATGAATAAAAAAATAGGAGTGCGGGTTAGCTACTACAAACAGCATAGTGAACGCATTATTGTGGCCACGATAGACACAAAGCCCATGCCTACTACAGTAGTACAAGTTTATATGCCAACTAGCTCTGCAAATGATGAAGAAATAGATGAAATGTATGATGAGATAAAAGAAATTATTCAGGTCGTGAAGGGAGACGAAAATTTAATAGTCATGGATGACTGGAATTCGTCAGTAGGAAAAGGGAAGAAGGAAACATAGTAGTTGAATATGGATTGGGGGGAAGAAATGAAAGAGGAAGCCGCCTTGTAGAATTTTGCACAGAGCATAACTTAATCATAGCTAACACTTGGTTCAAGAATCATAAAAGAAGGTTGTATACCTGGAAGAATCCTGGAGATACTAAAAGGTATCAGATAGATTATATAATGGTAAGACAGAGATTTAGGAACCAGGTTTTAAATTGTAAGACATTTCCAGGGGCAGATGTGGATTCTGACCACAATCTATTGGTTATGAACTGCAGATAGAAACTGAAGAAACTGCAAAAAGGTGGGAATTTAAGGAGATGGGACCTGGATAAACTGAAAGAACCAGAGGTTGTAGAGAGTTTCAGGGAGAGCATAAGGGAACAATTGACAGGAATGGGGGAAAGAAATACAGTAAAAAAAGAATGGGTAGCTCTGACGGATGAAGTAGTGAAGGCAGCAGCGGATCAAGTAGGTAAAAAGACGAGGGCTAATACAAATCCTTGGGTAACAGAAAAAATATTGAATTTAATTGATGAAAGGAGAAAATTAATACAATGCAGTAAATAAAGTAGGCAAAAAGGAATACAAACGTCTCAAAAATGAGATCGACAGGAAGTGCAAAATGGCTTAGCAGGGATGGCTAGAGGAAAAATGTAAGGATGTAGAGGCTTGTCTCACTAGGGGTAAGATAGATACTGCCTACAGGAAAATTAAAGAGACCTTTGGAGAGAAGAGAACCACCTGTATGAATATCAAGAGCTCAGATGGCAACCCAGTTCTAAGCAAAGAAGGGAAGGCAGAAAGGTGGAAGGAGTATATAGAGGGTTTATACAAGGGCGATGTACTTGAGGACAATATTATGGAAATGGAAGAGGATGTAGATGAAGATGAAATGGGAGATAAGATACTGTGTGAAGAGTTTGACAGAGCACTGAAAGACCTGAGTGGAAACAAGGCCCCGGGAGTAGACAACATTCCATTAGAACTACTGATGGCCTTGGGAGAGCCAGTCATGACAAAACTCTACCATCTGGTGAGCGAGATGTATGAGACAGACGAAATACCCACAGACTTCAAGAAGAATATAATAATTCCAATCCCAAAGAAAGCAGGTGTTGACAGATGTGAAAATTACCGAACTATCAGTTTAATAAGTCACAGCTGCAAAATACTAACGCGAATTCTTTACAGACGAATGGAAAAAATGGTAGAAGTGGACCTCGGGGAAGATCAGTTTGGATTCCGTAGAAATGTTGGAACACGTGAGGCAATACTAACCTTACGACTTATCTTAGAAGAAAGATTAAGAAAAGGCAAACCTACGTTTCTAGCATTTGTAGACTTAGAGAAAGCTTTTGACAACGTTAACTGGAATACTCTCTTTCAAATTCTGAAGGTGGCAGGGGTAAAATACAGGGAGCGAAAGGCTATTTACAATTTGTACAGAAACCAGATGACAGTTATAAGAGTCGAGGGGCATGAAAGGGAAGCAGTGGTTGGGAAAGGAGTGAGACAGGGTTGTAGCCTCTCCCCGATGTTATTCAATAGGTATATTGAGCAAGCAGTGAAGGAAACAAAAGAAAAATTTGGAGTAGGTATTAAAATCCATGGAACAGATATAACAACTTTGAGGTTCGCCGACGAGATTGTAATTATATCAGAGACAGCAAAGAACTTGGAAGAGCAGTTGAACGGAATGGACAGGGTCATGAAAGGAGGGTATAAGATGGACAGCAACAAAAGCAAACGAGGATAATGGAATGTAGTCGAATTAAGTCGGGTGGTGCTGAGGAAATTAGATTAGGAAATGAGACACTTAAAGTAGTAAAAGAGTTTTGCTATTTGGGGAGCAAAATAACTGTTCAAATGGTTCAAATGGCTCTGACCACTATGGGACTTAACATCTATGGTCATCAGTCCCCTATAACTTAGAACTACTTAACCCTAACTAACCTGAGGACATCACACAACATCGAGTCATCACGAGAGCAAAATAACTGATGATGGTCGAAGTGGAGAGGATATCAAATGTAGACTGGCAATGGCAAGGAAAGCGTTTCTGAAGAAGAGAAATTTGTTAACATCGAGTATAGATTTAAGTGTCAGGAAGTTGTTTCTGAAAGTATTTGTATGGAGCGTAGCCATGTATGGAAGTGAAACATGGACGATAACTAGTTTGGACAAGAAGAGAATAGAAGCTTTCGAAATGTGGGGCTACAGAAGAATAATGAAGATTAGATGGGTAGATCATATAAATAATGAGGAGGTATTGAATAGGATTGGGGAGAAGAGAAGTTTGTGGCACGACTTGACTAGAAGAAGGGATCGGTTGGTAGGACGTGTTCTGAGGCATCAAGGGATCACCAATTTAGTATTGGAGGGCAGCATGGAGGGTAAAAATCGTAGAGGGAGACCAAGAGATGAATACACTAAGCAGATTCAGAAGGATGTAGGTTGCAGTAGGAACTGGGAGATGAAGAAGCTTGTACAGGATAGAGTGGCATGGAGAGCTGCATCAAATGTCTCAGGACTGAAGACCACAACAACAACAACAAGGTGTAGGATTCGTTATCCTGCTCATACTCTCACCACGTATTCATCGATCAGACAGTGTGAAGTAAAATTTCATATTCTGACGATGTATTTGTGTGGAGGCGATCATCATCGTCGAGCAACTGTAGGGAAATTTTGAATGGCTTGGGCATAATATCCACTGGTCTTAAATATGGATAAATGCAAGCAAATGGGCTTTAGCAGCAGAAAATGCCCAGCGAAATTTCAGTGTAGCATTAGTAATTTGCAACTGACCTTATAACATACACCGTATCGATTAAATATGAGTTCAATGTTGTGAAGCGGTACGAAGTGGGACGAACACATAACATCAATTGTAGCGAACAGCAATGAACGACTCTAGTTGTATTGAAAAGAGTCTGGGAAAACGTAGAGAAACCGCAGAAAAGATCTCTCACAAGACCATTACGTGATGTACACTCCTGGAAATGGAAAAAAGAACACATTGACACCGGTGTGTCAGACCCACCATACTTGCTCCGGACACTGCGAGAGGACTGTACAAGCAATGATCACACGCACAGCACAGCGGACACACCAGGAACCGCGCTGTTGGCCGTCGAATGGCGCTAGCTGCGCAGCATTTGTGCACCGCCGCCGTCAGTGTCAGCCAGTTTGCCGTGGCATACGGAGCTCCATCGCAGTCTTTAACACTGGTAGCATGCCGCGACAGCGTGGACGTGAACCGTATGTGCAGTTGACGGACTTTGAGCGAGGGCGTATAGTGGGCATGCGGGAGGCCGGGTGGACGTACCGCCGAATTGCTCAACACGTGGGGCGTGAGGTCTCCACAGCACATCGATGTTGTCGCCAGTGGTCGGCGGAAGGTGCACGTGCCCGTCGACCTGGGACCGGACCGCAGCGACGCACGGATGCACGCCAAGACCGTAGGATCCTACGCAGTGCCGTAGGGGACCGCACCGCCACTTCCCAGCAAATTAGGGACACTGTTGCTCCTGGGGTATCGGCGAGGACCATTCGCAACCGTCTCCATGAAGCTGGGCTACGGTCCCGCACACCGTTAGGCCGTCTTCCGCTCACGCCCCAACATCGTGCAGCCCGCCTCCAGTGGTGTCGCGACAGGCGTGAATGGAGGGACGAATGGAGACGTGTCGTCTTCAGCGATGAGAGTCGCTTCTGCCTTGGTGCCAATGATGGTCGTATGCGTGTTTGGCGCCGTGCAGGTGAGCGCCACAATCAGGACTGCATACGACCGAGGCACACAGGGCCAACACCCGGCATCATAGTGTGGGGAGCGATCTCCTACACTGGCCGTACACCACTGGTGATCGTTGAGGGGACACTGAATAGTGCACGGTACATCCAAACCGTCATCGAACCCATCGTTCTACCATTCCTAGACCGGCAAGGGAACTTGCTGTTCCAACAGGACAATGCACGTCCGCATGTATCCCGTGCCACCCAACGTGCTCTATAAGGTGTAAGTCAACTACCCTGGCCAGCAAGATCTCCGGATCTGTCCCCCATTGAGCATGTTTGGGACTGGATGAAGCGTCGTCTCACGCGGTCTGCACGTCCAGCACGAACGCTGGTCCAACTGAGGCGCCAGGTGGAAATGGCATGGCAAGCCGTTCCACAGGACAACATCCAGCATCTCTACGATCGTCTCCATGGGAGAATAGCAGCCTGCATTGCTGCGAAAGGTGGATATACACTGTACTAGTGCTGACATTGTGCATGCTCTGTTGCCTGTGTCTATGTGCCTGTGGTTCTGTCAGTGTGATCATGTGATGTATCTGACCCCAGGAATGTGTCAATAAAGTTTCCCCTTCCTGGGACAATGAATTCACGGTGTTCTTATTTCAATTTCCAGGAGTGTATTTTAAGTATTGTTTGATTATTGGGATCTTCAGTTCAAATTACAGGGTTGACTGAAAGTTTGCTGCTACATTCAACAAACATTTCTACTCATTATGAGATTGTTAAACAGTTGCTTCTGAATCATGCATGCGATTCTTTGAAGAAAGATTATTCTTTTCACAACACGTAGATGCGTAAAATAATATTCAAGACTTACTGGACAATCATTCTGTTGCTATCAAGGTATATACTACAACAAAGGAAGAGAACTTTGATCGTGTGTGTAGGCATTCGGTCATTTCTCCCGCGTTGCATGTGCCAATGAATCCAAAGGAGAGACAAAGTAGTGTCGGTCCTCCACCTTATGATGCAAGATACAGGTGTTCGTTATTTCTGCGCGCTTACGAGATTGGAATAATAGAGAATTGTGAAGGTGGTTCGATGAAGCCTCTGCCAGGCACTTCAATGTGATTTGCAGAGTATCCATGTTGATGCTAGTGTAGATACATGTAGAACATAGTACAGTTCTCTGATATTGTTCTGACAAAAAGAGAAAACCATGAAATATCGTTAACATCGTCCTTATCGGAGACTGAGTGTTAGTTCATGTGTGCGAAAACGCGCAGGGAATTGGATGGGCTGTGTTTAAAACATGATCCATGCCGTCCAATATGGCACTTTACTCTACAAAGTAGTGTACGTTGAAATGACATTCCTCATACATCATACTTGTGTGCTAGAGTAGAACATGAAACTTGCATGAGTGTCCGACGCGGATACGTCGAAACTTAGCACGGCGAAATAAGGGTGAAAATAAAGGGATACCTATTTCTTCTCAGATGCCAATACTCAACAGTTTTCGAGAAAATGACGATCAAAGTTTCGACGCGACCTCAACAGCCCATCATAAAGCAAGTGAATTAGTACCGCAGTGGCGCAGAACGAAGTTTCGAAATTTCGCGCCCAGTGTTCAAATCCTGTCTCAAGTTTCGTTCTTCTTTTGTTGTTTTTCTTTATGGCATCCGTCAAATTAAGTGGAAATATTGACAGAGGAAATAAGCATTTCACTTCCTATTAAAAACAGATTGTATCATCACAAGTCTTATATAATCTTACACTGATCAGCCAGAACATTACGATCACTTATCCACTATTAATATAAAGCCTTCCAGGCGATAGCAGCGACAGCCGGCGAGGAATGACTGCTAGTCAGACACACTTGCGGTGCATGTCGTATCAGTGAGCGTGCTGTTCGTGTGTAGAAGGCGCTCGATCAATCTGAGGTTGACCGAGGAGAGATTGTGATGACTCAGAGGCTCGGCACGAGCATTTCTGAAACTACGCGACTTCTCGGGTGTTCGAAGAGTGGTGTGGTGAGTGTCTTCAACATGTGGCGAAACAAAAGTGAAACCACGTCCCGATGTCGTGGGATCGAGCGACCACACCTCGTTACAGATGTCGGACAGGCTGGGCAGACTGGTAAAACAGGACAGGCGGCGAACTGTGGCGGAACTAACATCAGACTTCAATGCTGGACAGAGTACAAGTGTGTGTGAACACAGTGCACCGAATACTCGTAACGATGGGCCTCCCAGCCGACAACCCATGCATGTGCCAATGTTAACACCACGACGTCGGCCACTACGGATGGGATGGGCACGTGACTTCGGCACTGGATGTTGGTACAGTGAGTAACACCTCCGTTTATTTATCCCGACCTGATCTGATCGAATAGCAGCCCAATAATTATTATTAATGTGACCGTGTACCTAATGGGGCTGGCAATTGGAATTGACTGCTACGGAAGTTGTTACTTTCCAGTTCGCCCTTCTCAATACTGTAATAATGAAATGCCTGGTAACAAGAAAAACACCAACACAGTTTCACTAATTACGAACCTATATTCCTCTCAAAAACACAAAAAGGAGGAGACAGCCACTGCCTTCGTCATACATATCTAATTACGGCTAATCTCAGCACAGGCTTATTCATTTTCCATTATCATCACACGCTAATCCGTCACTGCATCCAACACTGCAATCCATCACTGCAATCCAAGGTGATGCCGGCGCGGTAGACGCGAAACCAAAATATCGGCACTAGAAATGTCACTGACCACTTCCGTAATGATACTTCTTCACTTTCCCGGTATTATTTCTAGTACAAAGGGGTCTAACCACGGCGATGGCGACTCCCTTCTCCGTTAAAGCCTTGCATTTCAACAACTACTGGCCTCCACACACCTCTACCCGCAACATGGCACTCGCTCAACTTCACACTCGCTCTCGCAACACGACACAATCGATTGTTCGCCCTATCGACCCGTGCTGAATGCAAATTTATAGTAAGGGCCTACAGACCCCTTACATCCCCGCCATCGAAAACTTCTTTGGAGCCTCTGGCGTAAAAGAATCGGCAAAGAAATTAAATATTATTACATCTGAACAAAACACACAGTGTAAATAATTAATGAAATTACAATTCACCAAATAATCCCTCGACTCCGGTAGTGGGCTGCCTCCACTGTAATTTTCTACAAAAGGTTATTACATCTCACAAACATGGCATTGTCCAAATCACAATTTTTTATCAAGCAGCAATAATCCTCTATAGTCCATATTGAATGTCACACGCAACATACAATCAAAAATGATTACGTGAACACATGACATATGAGTTATTATATTACAAATTAGTTGTTACAGGTTTTACACCCATTCTCAGGTAATCGTCGATATGAAATATGAAGTTCTAGTTATAATACATCAGAAAATACAATGCAAATAAACATTCCCCTTTTTCAAATGTCCGTTTAACAACTAAATGTTCTAAACATGTCTTAGTAGGTTTATTCTGGTCCTTGTCGCTCTCACTCCTGACCGGACCTCATCTGGAGTGTCATTCAGTTTTCCGGTCTCTCCGCCTCTTCTATATGCACTGTGTCATTCATTCGCCTATCCCTTCCTCTCTCATGATCTCTTGGTTCTTCACTCCTTCTCCAATCATTTCTCCATTGCCGTTCACCACCATGTTTCCTATACTTATGGCCACCACCTCTTCCTCTATAATCAGACGAATTATTAAAATGATTCCTTTGGTCACTACTTCCCTCTCGGTTTTGATCATTAGCTTGATTGTGTTCCTGTGATCGAACAGATTCCAACTGTTCCAGTATCTCCATCAAGGCCTCCCTATCTTTAATTAGGCTCCTGGATACAGTTTCTTGCATTCTCCGGCTCAATTTTCTTTTTATCGCTGATATCATTATGTCATCACTCAGGGGTTGTTCCAGGGTCTCGTTCAATTCCCACAAATGTTCGGCAAACTCTCTCAACGTTCCTCTCCATGTATTAAGTGATTTGCGGTGTAGTAGGTCCTCAAGTGCTGCACACTGCTGACTTTTGGACCAGTATTTCTTCAAGAAATCCCCTTCAAACTGATCATAACTAGTAGTCCCTTCCTTCTTCCTGACTCCCCAAGTGAAGGCCTCACCTTCCATCCTATCTATTGCAAATTGAATCTTGTCTGCGTCTTTGAAATGTGCTGGGAAAACACCTTTTAAGCGTTTCATAAATATCATTGGGTGCAACCCTCCTTTCGGTTTAAACTTCTGCCCTGTATTATTCTGGACGTACCGATTATCACTGCTCATCAAGGTAACGACTCTACCTTCCCCAACGGTTAAAATGGCATTGCTAATTCGTTTATCAATTTCTTCTGTCTTGCTCTCCAATTGTTGCACTCCCTGTTGTAATTGCCTGACCTCCATTGCAACCCTCTTGTTATCCTCTTCTCGTTGCACGGCTATAGCATTTCTCAAATTGACAGCCAGTTGGTTTTGCCTATCTCCTATCCCCTTAACCGCATCATTGCATTGTTTCTGCATCTGCGTCACCTCGGCGATTCGATGATTGCAATTTGTTTCCACTTCGGTGATCCTTTCTCCCAATTCGGCTTTAGTCTCTTCAATATCATCTTCTATCTTTTTTGTTAACTTTCCTTCCATCTTCTCCACGTCTCCCTGGACTTGGTCTATGCTCTTTTGTAGCTTACTCTCTCTCTCGTTTATGCCCATCTTCAGTCGTTCTTGTAACTCCTGCATTTCCTTCTTCAGATTATATTCTATCTTCATTTGCGATGTTTTGATCTTTTGTGATAGAGTTTCCTTAAATGATTTTTCTAAGCTTTCTCTAGTTTCTTGTAAACCTTTCTCTAATGATTTGCGGAATATTTCTTCCCTTTCTCTAGTTTCTTGTAAACTTTTCTCTAATGATTTGTGGAATATTTCTTCCCTCACTTTTGTTGCCTTGGTTTCCTTTAACAAGTCTGCTAACATCGACCGTATATCCTCACCCTCTGAAACTGGCTTATCTCTCGTCGTTTGTCCCGGTGTCTCGGGGTAACTAGTTGAATGTGCTAATGGGCTTTCTAATGACAATCTATAATCACTGATTCCTGAATCATATCTGTCTTCCTGTCGTATCTGTTTCCTTTCAGCTACTGCCTCACAAACCTCCTGCTTGTCTTCGGTAGACATGTTTGGTTTATTTTTAATGCACAGGCAAGTAATATAAAATAACCTCTAGTAACCCAAAACACTCCTAATTACCGCGAAACTAATCAAGCAGTAACTGCAGTATCTTCAGTTAATCCCAAAATTGATACAATACGTATGAGTACTGAACATAACGACTCTCAAAACCTAATAATTTCAAATATCAATTTTCACATACACAGTTTATGTTTTAAATAAGACAAATCACACCATTCATTAAATCTATAAATGTAAAATCCCCAAAAACAATGAGCATATCTGTATAAAAACCATTTAGACAGCGCAGCATGCATCAATAAGTATACTATGTTTCAGAGTATGTTTCGCAAACTTTTCGGAAATTACTGTAATTGGGCACTTCTCCTAAGGTGAAACACAGTTTAAAACTGTTTATTTATCGTGAAGACAGTATACTGCAATTTAATGTTATGCAAACCAGTTGTCTTCACTCACCAACTGACGTTACCACGAGTCGCGATGTTTTGACGTTTGAATTGGGCGTGGCGCTGTACTGCCGCCGGAGCCGCATGAAGTCGCGCTGAAGATCTGTGGTGAGTCGTCGTAGTTCTCAGTCGGCCGCTCCATGGCGCTGCAGGCGGGCGTAGTTTGTAATTCGGCCGCTAGATGCCGGGTTGGCGCTCAGTGTCTCGAAGTCGCGCTGATCACTGTCAGTGTAGTGCGTCTGCGCCTGACCTACTCCTTGCACAGGTAGTTGGGATGACATGTGAAATCACCTCGGGGATTGAAGCTCTTTGGCGCAGCTGCTGCACGGGTCTGCGTGACGTCATTCAACAATTGCGTCGCCACATAAATTGTCGCCTGCATAACAGTTTATGGGTCCACATGAATTTGCTCGATTTTCATTATTCAAAAAGCAATTTCGATCATAACATTACTACTAAACACTTCTTTAAAGCTTTCATGACGAATTCTCGGTTCGTTTTGTTGTGGTAATGTTCACACGTGTCTTTCTTTGGTGTTCACTTTTCACAGCTTTTCGCGCGGATTTACGCGTTTGCACATTATAACACAGTTTATCGACACTATTAATCTTATCTAATATGGCGGAAAAACAGTTTATTCACAATCGTAAGATGCTATTACTTTGTATTGTCCAAAATGCACTGTTTCTTGTCGCGATTTTAAAGTTTATATTCTGACTTCATCCAAAATTGAAAAATATTTTCTCGCATTAAGCAAGATAAAATTACCTATTGTTCTTTCTATTCGTCCGAAGATTGCACTTGTCCTTTCACGGTAAGCCTAGGTGTAACACCTCCATTTATTTATCCCGACCTGATCTCAAAAAATGGCTCTGAGCACTATGGGACTCAACTGCTGAGGTTATTAGTCCCCGAGAACTTAGAAATAGTTAAACCTAACTAACCTAAGGACATCACAAACATCCATGCCCGAGCCAGGATTCGAACCTGCGACCGTAGCGGTCTTGCGGTTCCAGACTGCGGCGCCTTTAACCGCACGGCCACTTCGGCCGGCCTGACCTGATCTGATCGAATAGCAGCCCAATAATTATTATTAATGTGACCGTGTACCTAACGGGGCTGGCAATCGGAATTGACTGCTACGGAAGTTGTTACTTTCCTTCTCAATACTGTAATAATGAAATGTCTGGTAACAAGAAAGACACCAACACAGTTTCACTAATTACGAACTTATATTCGTCTCAAAAACACAAAAAGGAGGAGACAGCCACTGCCTTCGTCATACATATCTAATTATGGCTAGTCTCAGCACAGGCTTCTTCATTTTACATTATCATCACACGCTTATCCATCACTGCATCCAACACTGCAATCCAACACTGCAATCCAAGGTGATGCCGGCGCGGTAGACGCGAAACCAAAATATTGGCACTAGAAATGTCACTGACCACTTCCGTAATGATACTTCTTCACTTTCCCGGTATTATTTCTAGTACAAAGGGGTCTAACCACGGCGATGGCGACTCCCTTCTCCGTTAAAGTCTTGCATTTCAACAACTACTGGCCTTTACACACCTCTACCCGCAACATGGCACTCGCTCAACTTCACACTCGCTCTCGCAACACGACACAATCAATTGTTCGCCCTATCGACCTGTGCCGAGTGCAAATTTATAGTAAGGGCCTACAGACCCCTTACAAGTGGTAGAGCGTTGCACGGCTTGATGAATCCTGATACCTTCTTCATCATGCCGGTGGGAGGGCTCCAATCTGTCGTCTTCCAGGGGCACAGCTCCTTAAAACCTGTGCTGCGGGAAGGAGACAAACTGGCGGCGGTTCCATTAAGCTCCGGGCGACATTCACGTGGGCATCCATGAGTTCATTGGAGGTCGTGCAAGTCACCGTGACGGCCAAGGAGTATCGTACACTGGACCACGTAAATCCCTTCATGACGATGTTTCCCGACTACAGTGGTATTTTCCAGCAAGATAATATGCCATGTCACAAGGCCAGGAGTGTGATTGGGAGGTTCGAGGCACACAGTGGCGAGTTACGATTGACACACTGGCCCCCCAACGTCACAAAGCTGAACCCACCCGAAAGCATCTGGGATGTAATTGAACATGTCGTCAGAACCCATTGCCTCCCTCTCAGGAATTTACGTGAATTAGATGCCTTGCGTGTGCAGATGGTGCGAACTCCCTCCAGCGACCTACCAAGGCCTGATCACCGCCGTTATCCGTGTCAAAGGTGGACACATTGGCTATTAGGTAGGTCGTCATAATGGTGTGACTGATCAGTGTATATAATTAATAGTAATTGAAAACTAAAAATATGAAAATTTTAGTAGTTCAATTTTTGCTTTGACTTTTACACTACTGGCCATTAAAACTGCTACACCAAGAAGAAACGCAGATTATAAACGGGTATTCATTGGACAAATATATTATACTAGAACTGACACATGATTAGATTTTCACGCAATTTGAGTGCATAGATCCTGAGAAATCAGTACCCAGAACAACCACCTCTGGCCGTAATAACGGCCTTGATACGCCTGGGCATTGAGTCAAACAGAGCTTGAATGGCGTGTACAGGTACAGCTGCCCATGGAGCTTCAACAAGATACCACAGTTCATCAAGAATAGTGACTGGTGTATTGTGACGAGTCAGTTGCTCGGCCACCAGACGTTTTCAATTGGTGAGAGATCTGGAGAATGTGCTGGCAAGGGCAGCAGTCGAACATTTTCTGTATCCAGAAAGGCCCGTACAGGACCTGCAACATGCGGTCGTGCATTATCCTGCTGGAATGTAGGATTTCGCAGGGATCGAATGAAGGGTAGAGCCACGGGTCGTAACACATCTGAAATGTAACGTCCACTGTTCAAAGTGCCGTCAATAAGAACAAGAGGTGACCGAGACGTGTAACCAATGGCACCCCATAACATCACGCCGGGGGATACGCTAGTATGGTGGTGACGAATACACGCTTCCAATGTGCGTTCACCGCGATGTCGCCAAACACGGATGCGACCATCATGATGCTGAAAACAGAACCTGGATTGATACGAAAAAAATGACGTTTTGCCATTCGTGCACCCAGGTTCGTCGTTGAGTACACCATCGCAGGCGCTCCTGTCTGTAATGCAGCGTCAAGGGTAACCGCTACCATGGTCTCCGAGCTGATAGTCCATGCTGCTGCAAACGTCGTCGAACTGTTCGTGCAGATGATTGTTATCTTGTAAACGTCCCCATCTGTTGACTCAGGGATCGAGACGGGGCTGCACGATCCGTTACAGCCATGCGGATAAGATGCCTGTCATCTCGACTGCTAGTGATACGAGGCCGTTGGGATCCAGCACGGCGTTCCGTATTACCCTCCTGAACCCACCGATTCCATATTCTGCTAACAGTCATTGGATCTCGACCAACGCGAGCAGCAATGACGCGATACGATAAACCGCAATCGCGATAGGCTACAATCCGACCTTTATGAAAGTAGGAAACGTGATGGTACGCATTTCTCCTCCTTACACGGGGCATCACAACAACGCTGCACCAGGCAACGCCGGTCAACTGCTGTTTGTGTATGGGAAATCGGTTGGAAACTTTCCTCATGTCAGCACGTTGTAGGTGTCGCCACCGGCGCCAACCTTGTGTGAATGCTCTGAAAAGCTTATCATTTGCATATCACAACATGTTCTTCCTGTCGGTTAAATTATGCATCTGTAGCACGTCATCTTCGTGGTGTAGCAATTTTAATGGCCAGTAGTGTAGTTTCATTTCAAGAGAAACAATGCATTCATTAAACACTGAAAGCATTAAAATTCGGAGCACTATGAGCGACGTGCGAAGGCACATACACTGGTCAGCCAGAACATTATGACCACCTCGACGCGTCACTGCACGGAAGAAGTGAGACTCTGGCCGCTCGCTGTAGGGAGTTGGCACCCCTCCTGCACACACAAGTCACATAATTCTCGTAAATTCTGGAAAGAGGGACGATGAGCTATGACGCCACGTTAGTCACATCGTAGATGCTTTCGATCAGTTTCAGATCTGGAGAGTTAAGGGACCAGCACATCAATTGCAACTCGTCACTGTGTTCCATGAACTGTTCCATCACATGCCTGGCCTTGTGACAGGGCGCATTATCTTGTTGAAAATGCCACTGTCGTCGGGAAACATTACCGTCTTGAAGGGGTTTACGGGATCTGCAACCAGTGTACGATACCCCTTGGCCGTCATGGTGCATTGCACGAGCTCCACTGGACCCATGGATGTCCACGTGAATGTTCCCCAGATCATAATGGAGACGCCGCCACCTTGTCTCCGTCTTGCAGTACAAGTGTCGAAGAGCTTTCCCCGTGGAAGACGACAAATTGGCGTCGTCCCATCCGTATGATGTAGATGACCATGCAACGCTCTGCCATTGCGCCAAAGTCGAGTGCCGAAGTCACATGACCATTTCAGTTGTAGTTGCCGATGTCGTGGTGTTAACATTGGCACATGCATGGGTTGTCGGCTGGGGGGCACATCGTTGCGAGTATTCGGTGCACTGTGTTCACACTTGTACTCTGTCCAGCATTGAAGTCTGATGTTAGTTCCGCCACAGTTCACTGTCTGTCCTGTTTTACCAGTCTGCCTAGCTTACGACTTCCAACATGTATAGAATGACGGGTGGCCGCCCAACCCCGACGACGTCTGAACATGATTTCACCTTCGCTTTGCCACGTGTTGAAGACACTCACCACAGCACTCCTCGAACGTCCGACAAGTCGTGCAGTTTCAGGTAAGCTCGTGTCGAGCCTCCGGGCAATCACAATCTGCCCTCGGTCAGACTCAGATAGACCGTACGCCTTCCCATTCTACACACGGACAGCACGCTCTCTGATACGACATGCACCGTGCGGCCGGTCGGTGTGGCAGAGCGGTTCTAGGCGCTTCAGTCTGGATCCGCGCGACCGCTACGGTCGTAAGTTCGAAACCTGCCTCGGGTATGGATGTGTGTGATGTCCTTAGGTTAGTTAGGTTTAAGTAGTTCTAAGTTCTAGGGGACTGATGACCTCAGATGTCAAGTCCCATAGTGCTCAGAGCCATTTGAACCATTTGCACCGTGCGTGTATCTGAAAAACAGTCATTCCTCGCCAGGTGAAGCTGCTGTCGCATGTACGGCTTTATATCGATAGCAGGTGGGTGGTCGTAATGTTCTGGCTGATCAGTGTATACCATAGTCACATTGTGTGAATATCATTAAGAAAACAACTTCCGCGATCTGACGATAATTTCGTGGTAAACCACGCATATTGAAGCATTTTATCGATACCTAGAGCTTAAAAGAAATGTTTATGGATCAAGGTGTGTCTTTTTTTTGTATCGCTTCTATTTGTGATTTCCGTTTGCTGTGCGATGAGTGTAGGGCACTTCTGTAATCGACCAATAAGTCTTTACGTGTCATCAGAAGTATAAGTCGCAGGTTTTACACAACAGCAAACACTTGGGCGGAATTGCTCTTAGTAAACATGTCGGTATTCCGATTTCATCGACAAACAGTCCATCGTACAAGGAGGGATTATTTTGCCCAGTTGACAAGTACAGAAACGGCGCAGTTTTTACGTAAGCTCTCGAAACATTGTCTATAACTGATGACAGGTTTCTTTTGTGAGTTTTACAAATGTTGTGGCTGTTGTGTGCACATTCTGTTGTCGTTCCATTAATTAGTTTACCCCATCATGCACGCAAGCGCCAAATTTGTCACCAACTTCTTGGAACCAAACGACAACTGTTTGTAGCAGTTTTCGTGTGAATTGTGATGAGAAAATCTATTGCTAATAACATTTGAAATCTTTGTTTCTTTTGTCAGTAATTCCGTTGTATTTTACGCCGTCTTAAAAAATATTTTCACATAGTTCCGCGATAACAAAAGAAAAAGAAGCATAAGATTGGATTTGAAGACGTGCCCCAAAATTTCGAAACTGTGCTCTTAGCAACTGCGCTATCAATGAACTTGGTTTTATATTTTTTTTCGCTGTGCGAGTAGCCTGATGAAGTCGCGTCGAAACTTGGGCCGTCATTTTCTCGGAAGCTATTGTGAGTTGGCAGCTAAGCCAAAATAGGTAACCTTTTATTGTCATCCTTCTAAAACCCTGCCAAGTTTAAATGTATCCGAGACCGACCTATGGCCGGTTGCTCTTGTGAAAAACACATATATGCCCAACACACGGTTTTAGTCTATCACGAGGGCTCGATAGTTCTGTTGTTTGCTTGAGGTAGTTCAGGAAACCCATGGATTGTTGTTGTTGTTGTGGTCTTCACTCCTGAGACTGGTTTGATGCAGCTCTCCATGCTACTCTATCCTGTGCAAGCTTCTTCATCTCCCAGTTCCTACTGCAACCTACATCCTTCTGAATCTGCTTAGTGTATTCATCTCTTGGTCTCCCCCTACGATTTTTACGCTCCACGCTGCCCTCCAATACTAAATTGGTGATCCCTTGATGTCTCAGAACATGTCCTACCAACCGATCCCTTCTTCTGGTCAAGTTGTGCCACAAACTCCTCTTCTCCCCAATCCTGTTCAATACCTCCTCATTAGTTATGTGATCTACCCATCTAATCTTCATTATTCTTCTGTAGTACCACATTTCGAAAGCTTCTATTCTCTTCTTGTCTAAACTATTTACCGTCCATGTTTCACTTCCATACATGGCTACACTCCATACAAATACTTTCAGAAATGACTTCCTGACACTTAAATCTATACTCGATGTTAACAAATTTCTCTTCTTCAGAAACGCTTTCCTTGCCATTGCTAGTCTACATTTTATATCCTCTCTACTTCGACCATCATCAGTTATTTTGCTCCCCAAATAGCAAAACTCCTTTACTACTTTAAGTGTCTCATTTCCTAATCTAATACCCTCAACACCACCCGACTTAATTCGACTACATTCCATTATCCTCGTTTTGCTTTTGTTGGTGTTCATCTTATATCCTCCCTTCAAGACACCATCCATTCCGTTCAACTGCTCTTCCAAGTCCTTTGCTGTCTCTGACAGAATTACAATGTCATCGGCGAACCTAAAAGTTTTTATTTCTTCTCCATGGATTTTAATACCTACTCCAAATTTTTCTTTTGTTTCCTTTACTGCTTGCTCAATATACAGATTGTATAACATCGGGGAGAGGCTACAACCCTGTCTTACTCCCTTCCCAACCACTGCTTCCCTTTCATGTCCCAAGACTCTTATAACTGCCATCTGGTTTCTGTGCAAATTGTAAATAGCCTTTCGCTCCCTGTATTCTAGCCCTGCCACCTTTAGAATTTGAAAGAGAGTATTCCAGTCAACATTGTCAAAAGCTTTCTCTAAGTCTACAAATGCTACAAACGTAGGTTTGCCTTTCCTTAATCTTTTTTCTAAGATAAGTCGTAAGGTCAGTATTGCCTCACGTGTTCCAGTATTTCTACGGAATCCAAACTGATCTTACCCGAGGTCGGCTTCTACTAGTTTTTCCATTCGTCTGTAAAGAATTCGTGTTAGTATTTTGCAGCTGTGTCTTATTAAACTGATTGTTCGGTAATTCTCACATCTGTCAACACCTGCTTTCTTTCGGATTGGAATTACTATATTCTTCTTGAAGTCTGAGGGTATTTCGCCTCTTTCATACATCTTGCTCACCAGATGGTAGAGTTTTGTCAGGACTGGCTCTCCCAAGGTCGTCAGTAGTTCCAATGGAATGTTGTCTACTCCGGGGGCCTTTTTTCGACTCAGGTCTTTCAGTGCTCTGTCAAACTCTTCACACAGTATCGTATCTCGCATTTCATCTTCATCTACATCCTCTTCCATTTCCATAATATTGTCCTAAAGTACATCGCCCTTGTATAGACCCTCTATATACTCCTTCCACCTTTCTGCTTTCCATTCTTTGCGTAGAACTGGGTTTCCATCTGAGCTCTTGATGTTCATACAAGTGGTTCTCTTATCTCCAAAGGTCTCTTTAATTTTCCTGTAGGCAGTATCTATCTTACCCCTAGTGAGATAAGCCCCTACATCCTTACATTTGTCCTCTAGCCATCCCTGCTTAGCCATTTTGCACTTCCTGTCGCTCTCATTTTTGAGATGTTTGTATTCCTTTTTGCCTGCTTCATTTACTGCATTTTTATATGTTCTCCTTTCATCAATTAAATTCAATATTTCTTCTGTTACCCAAGGATTTCTACTAGCCCTCGTCTTTTTACCTACTTGATCCTCTGCTGCCCTCACTACTTCATCCCTCAAAGCTACCCATTCTTCTTCTACTGTATTTCTTTCCCCCATTCCTGTCAATTGTTCCCTTATGCTCTCCCTGAAACTCTGTACACCCTCTGGTTCTTTCAGTTTATCCAGGTCCCATCTCCTTAAATTCCCACCTTTTTGCAGTTTCTTCAGTTTTAATCTACAGGTCATAACCAATAGATTGTGGTCAGAGTCCACATCTGCCCCTGGAAATGTCTTACAATTTAAAACCTGGTTCCTAAATCTCTGTCTTACCATTACATAATCTATCTGAAACCTTTTAGTATCTCCATGGTTCTTCCATGTATACAACCTTCTATCATGATTCTTAAACCAAGTGTTAGCTATGATTAAGATGTGCTCTGTGCAAAATTCTACCAAGCGGCTTCCTCTTTCATTTCTTAGCCCCAATCCATATTCACCTACTACGTTTCCTTCTCTCCCTTTTCCTACACTCGAATTCCAGTCACCCATGACTATTAAATTTTCGTCTCCCTTCACTATCTGAATAATTTCTTTTATTTCATCATACATTTCTTCAATTTCTTCGTCATCTGCAGAGCTAGTTGGCATATAAACTTGTACTACTGTAGTAGGTGTGGGCTTCGTATCTATCTTGGCCACAATAATGCATTCACTAAGCTGTTTGTGTTATGGGGTGGGTATTTGAACCACGGGCCTCTATTACCTGCATTTCTGCAATATCTCGATGACAAGTGTTCCTCAATTCACAGCGCCGGTGTTATAGTGAATGCCTTTGATTCATTCTATGAAGCTCACTGCGATGCCCAGAAAGAAAATAGTTTCTAAAATATTAATTATTGTTAAATAATTTTTGGTGTGTGTTTAAACAGTAAGAAAAGGCAGTTGATATTCGGCATTAATTTAATACAATAATTCCTCTCATACTTACTCTTTTGTAGCACGCACTAAAATGTGAAACGGGGCCTGTAAGTAATCAATTTACCGGCAATAAGCACATTCAAATGGTTCAAATGGTTCTGAGCACTATGGAACTTAACATCGACGGTCATCAGTCCCCTAGAACTTAGAACTACTTAAACCTAACTAACCTAAGGGCAGCACGCAACACCCAGTCATCACGAGGCAGAGAAAATCCCTGACCCCGCCGGGAATCGAACCCGGGAACCCGGGCGTGGGAAGCGAGAACGCTGCCTCACGACCACGAGCTGCGGACAATAAGCACATTCTATCACACGTTTCTTGTTGTCTGTTATGATTCTTCTTTCTTGCCTGATAGACAGATAATGAATTTACCAAAGTAATTTTCTATGTAATCACTAATTTGTACGAGTACGCAGCCTGCATAATAAATTTGATCGGATGCAGGGCGCACGTTGTAAAACTCCTTTCATTTCTCTAACATTATTAACATTAACACTATCAACAAAATGTTTCTTACCAAGAGTACTGTGAACGATAGTATAAATGAAAATAGTAACAATTTCTTCGCCAGTCCGAATACTTTAGTGAAAATATTGTTTTGACGACTGCGGTATCACTGTTAGATGGAAAACATCTTTCACATGACCGTCGTTAGTGGAAATCAATGGTGAATTCTTGCAGCAGTATGTGATGCTTGCATGGCACGGCAACTTCACATGCTGCAGCAAGATACAGCCAGTGGTATTCACTAACGACTGCCACATCAAATATACTTGAATTTGATGGGTGGTGCTGTAGTCGTCAAGACATCTTGCGGAAGAATAAAAGTATTATGATCGATTCAGTAATATCAATATTTTCATACACATAAATGCCGACAGCACTGGAAGAAATCCAAAATAAGTATAACACTTTGTATCTGGTCCTGTGTCTTTCTTCTGTATGTAAGCTATGTTATAGATTATTTCAAGAAGAGAAGAACTTAAATCTTAAGACTAAGCAATCAACGAAATTACAAAATCGTTTCCAGCACTTGTCTAAAGTAGTGATGACAAAGGAACCTGTGGCACTCATCCCCTTATTACAGCTTTTGGGTCATCTGCTGCGACACACTGCACTATAGAAATGAAAAGATAATCTTTAGATCTAATTAAAAAAATGTGCTGTGTTATTGCCCTTTCTCATTGTAATTGGAAGAGATTTTTATTCCGTCGTTCCCTCCTTTACATGACGTTCCTGAGATCATATTCTGGGGCGTTCACCTTCTGTGTTTGTGATTTGTTTACCAATGCAACACATGCAAGCCACTTAATTTACAGTTGACTTATATGAAACAAATTGTTCTCTTTTCATAGAGTTTCTCTGTCTCTGTCGTTCATATGATCTCCCAAATTTCCCCATCAGTTGACCGATCTTCTTCTCATCACTTCAACATACACAAGGATTTTATGGAGTATGCACTTGTACGATCGACTCAGTGTAGTTTGTTTTCATTTGTATTCACACCGAGAGACAGCTTGTTTAAAATTTTGAAACTATGAACATTAACCTTGAATTACTATCGATATTTTTGACTATCACAACTACTATGTGGATGGGGTCAATAATGACCCCAAAAATTATTAGTATCTATATTTACGTGGATTGAATTTTTCATAGTAATTGTTTTATAATTATTCATTTCAATTTGTTTACAACTGCTTTAATCAAAAATATGAGGTATAGGAAAGCCACTAACTCATACAAAACATGTAAGCGTAGGCTTCCGCGGCCGTTGTCTTCTTCAATAAAATTCTTCAGGGTATCAGACCGCATCGTCATAATTTAAAATGCGCCAACGTTTCGGCCAGCGTTGCAGCTAGCCTTCATCAGGGCCTTACGTTAACTGCTAAATGAACACTCTTGGTTCCTTAAATAGCTGCACGAGAAAACCGTGTCGTTACTTGATTGGCTGTAAAAGGAGGAGGGGGAGGGGTGAAAGGTATGCTTTATTGGTGTTTCCTTTATTATCTGTCATTGGCTGAAATAGCTGTTTTCTATTGGTCTTTATATTAATCCACCCCATTGGAGAAGACGGACGAATAGCGAACAGGTGATGGCTGTGACGTCACACTGTTTCCATGCTGTCCAGAGGCCGGCTACGGCGTGCCATTGCTTTGTGTGCTCGCGACCACTACTGCGGCTCTCCGCGTGTCTGCATGGGCCACCACGGCTCTGCCGCCGCTCCGTAGCCCTGCTATTGCAGGCAGCCAAGACCTCGGAAGCTTGTACCCGTCCTCTCTATTCATGTTGGCGGGTCTTTTGGCTATTTCTATCGCCTCTCTAATCTTTCTTTTGAAAGTGAGAGGCTGTTTTGCCAGGACGCGGGCTTCTTGAAAAAATATTGGTTTCCCGCACTCATCTCGGTGTTCCGCCACTGCTGACTTAGTGTGTTGTTTCAGGCGGATATATCTTTCATGTTCTGAGAGCCTTGTGCTAATCGGACGTCCCGTCTCACCTATGTAGACTAATCCACACGCACAACCAATTTCATACACGCCAGCTGTGTGTAGTTTGTCAACTGCATCCTTGGTAGAACCGAGCATGTCTGATATTTTGTTTCTGCTTCGGAAAATTGGTTTGATGTCGGCTTTTCGTAGAATTTTGCCAATACGTTCGGTGACCCCTTGTACGTATGGTAACACAGCAATGCTCTGTGCCTCCTTCTCCTCTTCCCTATTAGTCTTCTCCCTTGTCGACATGGTGCTGTCTATCATCTGCTTCCCATAGCCATTAGTTCCGAAGATGGACCTGAGGCGTTCAAGTTCTGTCTTCAGATGTTCTTCGTCGCTTATCCTGTACGCTCTCTTCGTTTGCGTGTGCAGGGCGGACTTCTTCTGCGTGGGGTGATGGTGGGAGGAGGCGTGAAGGTACCTGTCCGTATTGGTTGGTTTCCTGTGCACTTTGTGGCCAAGTTTACCATCAGGTTTTCGATAAACTTCCACGTCGAGAAAAGGCAGCACCCCATTCTTCTCTGTTTCCATTGTAAGCTGAATTTTCCTATGCTGTTGGTTAAGGTGCTTGTGGAAGTTCTGTGACTCCTCTTCTCCGTGGGGCCAGATGACGAAAGTATCATCGACATAGCGAAGCCAACAATTTGGACGTAATGGTGCGGACTGGAGGGCTGTTTCCTCAAATGCCTCCATGAAAATTTCTGCTGCGATAGGCGATAGGGGTGAGCCCATAGCTACACCGTCAGTTTGTTCATAAAATTGACCTCTCCACTTGAAATAGGTGGTCGTCAGACAGTGGCGCACAATCTCACATATGATATATGTGAGCTTGTGCGCCACTGTCTGACGACCACCTATATGTGAGATTGTGCGCCACTGTCTGACGACCACCTATTTCAAGTGGAGAGGTCAATTTTATGAACAAACTGACGGTGTAGCTATGGGCTCACCCCTATCGCCTATCGCAGCAGAAATTTTCATGGAGGCATTTGAGGAAACAGCCCTCCAGTCCGCACCATTACGTCCAAATTGTTGGCTTCGCTATGTCGATGATACTTTCGTCATCTGGCCCCACGGAGAAGAGGAGTCACAGAACTTCCACAAGCACCTTAACCAACAGCATAGGAAAATTCAGCTTACAATGGAAACAGAGAAGAATGGGGTGCTGCCTTTTCTCGACGTGGAAGTTTATCGAAAACCTGATGGTAAACTTGGCCACAAAGTGCACAGGAAACCAACCAATACGGACAGGTACCTTCACGCCTCCTCCCACCATCACCCCACGCAGAAGAAGTCCGCCCTGCACACGCAAACGAAGAGAGCGTACAGGATAAGCGACGAAGAACATCTGAAGACAGAACTTGAACGCCTCAGGTCCATCTTCGGAACTAATGGCTATGGGAAGCAGATGATAGACAGCACCATGTCGACAAGGGAGAAGACTAATAGGGAAGAGGAGAAGGAGGCACAGAGCATTGCTGTGTTACCATATGTACAAGGGGTCACCGAACGTATTGGCAAAATTCTACGAAAAGCCGACATCAAACCAATTTTCCGAAGCAGAAACAAAATATCAGACATGCTCGGTTCTACCAAGGATGCAGTTGACAAACTACACACAGCTGGCGTGTATGAAATTGGTTGTGCGTGTGGATTAGTCTACATAGGTAAGACGGGACGTCCGATTAGCACAAGGCTCTCGGAACATGAAAGATATATCCGCCTGAAACAACACACTAAGTCAGCAGTGGCGGAACACCGAGATGAGTGCGGGAAACCAATATTTTTTCAAGAAGCCCGCGTCCTGGCGAAACAGCCTCTCACTTTCAAAAGAAAGATTAGAGAGGCGATAGAAATAGCCAAAAGACCCGCCAACATGAATAGAGAGGACGGGTACAAGCTTCCGAGGTCTTGACTGCCTGCAATAGCAGGGCTACGGAGCGGCGGCAGAGCCGTGGTGGCCCATGCAGACACGCGGAGAGCCGCAGTAGTGGTCGCGAGCACACAAAGCAATGGCACGCCGTAGCCGGCCTCTGGACAGCATGGAAACAGTGTGACGTCACAGCCATCACCTGTTCGCTATTCGTCCGTCTTCTCCAATGGGTTGGATTAATATAAAGACCAATAGAAAACAGCTATTTCAGCCAATGACAGATAATAAAGGAAACACCAATAAAGCATACCTTTCACCCCTCCCCCTCCTCCTTTTACAGCCGATCAAGTAACGACACGGTTTTCTCGTGCAGCTATTTAAGGAACCAAGTGTGTTCATTTAGCAGTTAACGTAAGGCCCTGATGAAGGCTAGCTGCAACGCTGGCCGAAACGTTGGCGCATTTTAAATTATGACGTTGCGGTCTGATACCCTGAAGAATTTTATTGAAGTCATACAAAACATGTTTACTTTAATGTCTAAATTGTTTCAATTCACAATCAAAGATAAGTTTAAAGTAATAAATTTTCCATTTTAGTAATAATTTTCCTTTTTTTGTTACATCTGCTAAGTGAAGTATGGATAATATTAATCTCTGAAAGATCTTAGTCTTAATCTTCGTTGCACAATACAAATAATATCTTGTGTTGAGAGTGATTTTTGCAGACATCTTTATTACATCTTGAACAAGAGACTGACACTTTTTTGTAGGATTTCTTGAGCAAAAACTAAAACTTTGGCGGTTTTTAGGCTCACTTGAGCTTGATGGTTGGAATTGCTCTTCCAAACTAAATGCTGAATTCATTAACGTTTTCAAACTCGTTGGTTAAGTTGATACGTTACCACTTTTTGACACTTCTTTCATAAATTGACAACTTGACATCTTTGAGTGAGGATTGGAGTACTGCCATATTACGTAACTGTTGTTGTTGTTGTTGTGGTCTTCAGTCCTGAGACTGGTTTGATGCAGCTCTCCATGCTACTCTATCCTGTGCAAACTTCTTCATCTCCCAGTACCTACTGCAACCTACATCCTTCTGAATCTGCTTAGTGTATGCATCTCTTGGTCTCCCCCTACGATTTTTACCCTCCACGCTGCCCTCCAATACTAAATTGGTGATCCCTTGATGCCTCAGAACATGTCCTACCAACCGATCCCTTCTTCTGGTCAAGTTGTGCCACAAACTCCTCTTCTCCCCAATCCTATTCAGTACCTCCTCATTAGTTATGTGATCTACCCATCTAATCTTCAGCATTCTTCTGTAGCACCACATTTCGAAAGCTTCTATTCCCTTCTTGTCCAAACTATTTATCGTCCATGTTTCACTTCCATACATGGCTACACTCCATACAAATACTTTCAGAAAAGACTTCCTGACACTTAAATCTATACTCGATGTTAACAAATTTCTCTTCTTCAGAAACGCTTTCCTTGCCATTGCCAGTCTACATTTTATATCCTCTCTACTTCGACCATCATCAGTTATTTTGCTCCCCAAATAGCAAAACTCCTTTACTACTTTAAGTGTCTCATTTCCTAATCTAATACCTTCAACATCACCCGACTTAATTCGACTACATTCCATTATCCTCGTTTTGCTTTTGTTGATGTTCATCTTATACCCTCCTTTCAAGACACTGTCCATTCCGTTCAACTGCTCTTCCAAGTCCTTTGCTGTCTCTGACAGAATTACAATGTCATCGGCGAACCTCAAAGTTTTTATTTCTTCTCCATGGATTTTAATACCTACTCCGAATTTTTCTTTTGTTTCCTTTACTGCTTGCTCAATATACAGATTGAATAACATCGGGGAGAGGCTACAACCCTGTCTTACTCCCTTCCCAACCACTGCTTCCCTTTCATGCCCCTCGACTCTTATAACTGCCATCTGGTTTCTGTACAAATTGTAAATAGCCTTTCGCTCCCTGTATTTTACCCCTGCCACCTTTAGAATTTGAAAGAGAGTATTCCAGTCAACATTGTCAAAAGCTTTCTCTAAGTCTACAAATGCTAGAAACGTAGGTTTGCCTTTCCTTAATCTTTCTTCTAAGATAAGTCGTAAGGTCAGTATTGCCTCACGTGTTCCAGTATTTCTACGGAATCCAAACTGATCTTCCCCGAGGTCGGCTTCTACTGGTTTTTCCATTCGTCTGTAAAGAATTCGTGTTAGTATTTTGCAGCTGTGGCTTATTAAACTGATTGTCCGGTAATTCTCACATCTGTCAACACCTGCTTTCTTTGGAATTGGAATTATTATATTCTTCTTGAAGTCTGAGGGTATTTCGCCTGTTTCATACATCTTGCTTACCAGATGGTAGAGTTTCGTCAGGGCTGGCTCTCCCAAAGCCGTCAGTAGTTCCAATGGAATGTTGTCTACTCCGGGGGCCTTGTTTCGACTCAGGTCTTTCAGTGCTCTGTCAAATTCTTCACGCAGTATCGTATCTCCCATTTCATGTTCATCTACATCCTCTTCCATTTCCATAATATTGTCCTCAAGTACATCGCCCTTGTATAGACCCTCTATATACTCCTTCCACCTTTCTGCTTTCCCTTCTTTGCTTAGAACTGGGTTTCCATCTGAGCTCTTGATGTTCATACAAGTGGTTCTCTTATCTCCAAAGGTCTCTTTAATTTTCCTGTAGGCAGTATCTATCTTACCCCTAGTGAGATAAGCCTCTACATCCTTACATTTGTCCTCTAGCCATCCCTGCTTAGCCATTTTGCACTTCCTGTCGATCTCATTTTTGAGACGTTTGTATTCCTTTTTGCCTGCTTCATTTACTGCATTTTTATATTTTCCCCTTTCATCAATTAAATTCAATATTTCTTCTGTTACCCAAGGATTTCTACTAGCCCTCGTCTTTTTACCTACTTGATCCTCTGCTGCCTTCACTACTTCATCCCTCAAAGCTACCCATTCTTCTTCTACTGTATTTCTTTCCCCCATTCCCGTCAATTGTTCCCTTATGCTCTCCCTGAAACTCTGTACAATCTCTGGTTCTTTCAGTTTATCCAGGTCCCATCTCCTTAAATTCCCACCTTTTTGCAGTTTCTTCAGTTTTAATCTACAGGTCATAACCAATAGATTGTGGTCAGAGTCCACATCTGCCCCTGGAAATGTCTTACAATTTAAAACCTGGTTCCTAAATCTCTGTCTTACCATTATATAATCTATCTGATACCTTTTAGTATCTCCAGGGTTCTTCCATGTATACAACCTTCTATCATGATTCTTAAACCAAGTATTAGCTATGATTAAGTTGTGCTCTGTGCAAAATTCTACCAGGCGGCTTCCTCTTTCATTTCTTAGCCCCAATCCATATTCACCTATTACGTTTCCTTCTCTCCCTTTCCCTACACTCGAATTCCAGTCACCCATGACTATTAAATTTTCGTCTCCCTTCACTATCTGAATAATTTCTTTTATTTCATCATACATTTCTTCAATTTCTTCGTCATCTGCAGAGCTAGTTGGCATATAAACTTGTACTACTGTAGTAGGTGTGGGCTTCGTATCTATCTTGGCCACAATAATGCGTTCACTAAGCTGTTTGTAGTAGCTTACCCGCGTTCCTATTTTCCTATTCATTATTAAACCTACTCCTGCATTACCCCTATTTGACTTTGTGTTTATAACCCTGTAGTCACCTGACCAGAAGTCTTGTTCCTCCTTCCACCGAACTTCACTAATACCCACTATATCTAACTTTAACCTATCCATTTCCCTTTTCAAATTTTCTAACCTACCTGCCCGATTAAGGGTCCTGACATTCCACGCTCCGATCCGTAGAACGCCAGTTTTCTTTCTCCTGATAACGACATCCTCATGAGTAGTCCCCGCCCGGAGATCCGAATGGGGGACTATTTTACCTCCGGAATATTTTACCCAAGAGGACGCCATCATCATTTAATCATACAGTAAAGCTGCATGCCCTCGGGAAAAATTACGGCCGTAGTTTCCCCTTGCTTTCAGCCGTTCGCAGTACCAGCACAGCAAGGCCGTTTTGGTTATTGTTACAAGGCCAGATCAGTCAATCATCAAGACTGTTGCCCTTGCAACTACTGAAAAGGCTGCTGCCCCTCTTCAGGAACCACACGTTTGTCTGGCCTCTCAACAGATACCCCTCCGTTGTGGTTGTACCTACGGTACGGCTATCTGTATCGCTGAGGCACGCAAGCCTCCCCACCAACGGCAAGGTCCATGGTTCATGGGGGGGGACGTAACTGTTAACAATAGCATTATCCATTACACCCACCATATGGCTAGTGGCCACCTGTCACACCTTCTTCCACTTTTTTTCTGATCAAAGTCATCGACACTCCCTTTGAAGTAGAATCATATCAGATTTAACACTCTGCCGATCAATACGACTGTCATGATACATTAATGATAACATGACTACTGATTTACTTTTCTTGGGGACATAGGAGCACATTGTTAAATCGTTTTTGAAACCAAATTTTTTTATGTCTAACTTCGTATGATTTACTGGGCGGGAATTCTGCCAGAATTTCATGTTTTGTTTTTGAAGTGTTCCAACGTATGTCAGGCCAACCTTTTGTAATTCATTAGCTAGTTCTACAGATGTGAACCAGTTATCTCCAGTTTCATATCTGTTAGTCAGAGCAGTGGGTTAAACCAGCTTCAGAACAGACTGTGGTGGGATGTTTAATTTATGGATTTGAAAAAATAAAAGTACTTAGCATTTCTTAGAATTTTGCAGAAAATAATCCATATTTTACTAATTTGTTTTGTAAATAAACTCCAAAAAACAGTGTCCTCGAAAACCTACTAGCATTTCGTCTACTGCTACAAACTGTGAGTTGCTATAATTTGCTGTGGAGTTGGATATAAACTTGTTAAACAATTCAGAGATAGCTGCCAGCTTGTCACCTGATTGTTTTCTCTGTTCCTAGGACAAAGCTGCTCTAAATATTGGTTTTACTGTTAGATCTGTAGCAAAAAGCGAATCTGTATTTTCATAGCTAGTTTTATAAGCACTTGCTAGGTAAATGAATCCTAAAAATGCTTGAATTTAAACTAGTGACACATGATCAACGTAAGTCGCAGTCAAACCATATTTTACATTCACTTAAGAAATTTGTGCTTTAGTATGATCTACTATAGTGTTCAGCATATCATCAGTAATACGCAGAGACCGTGCTTCAAGCGGCGTAGAAGGCTTACATTGCCGAGCGGATCTAAGCAATCCAGGTAAATGAACAATAATATTAGATGTTCTGGTTCGAGAACTGCTGGGAGGGTTTCGCGCCCATTTGCACATGTTTTTCCCTTAATAGTAACAACTAGAAATATTTTTAGAGTTTTCGTTTTCTGAGATATCCAGATCAGAAACTGATGTCTCTGTATTGTGAACATTGTGTTCACTTTCAGAACCTCTTATGTGGGAACCGTGTTCCTGGGTTCTCTCTTCCCTTTCAGATTCAGTTTCTATGTCGTCTAAATAGCACAGAACCTCTTCCTCTGTCATGACATGTCCGCCAATCCGAATAGATTCATTACCCATTGTTAGATCACACACTCATCTCAGTAAACAAGACGAAACGTCACGAAATAATGTACATGTACGCACTACCATGTGGTCTGCAGTGAACCCAGTAACCAATTATTCCGTACCAAAAAACGTCACGACTTACAATAAGCCTTTTCCTTGCAAAAAAGTGACTTCTAAGACGGCACAGAAAACTTTGGCTCAAGAGCGGCGCCATTTCAGAGAGAAATTAGATAATGTTTATGCTGAGATCAAAAATTATCCTACGGTAGTAACTGAGTGTTAAGAATGCTTTCTATTTACAAAGGTCATGTAGATGCAACAGAAATTATTTGGTATAGGATAAGAAGTTGTTGGCTCCACACTCATCGCGACCGAGTCCCAAGCTGATGACGCCATCGGCGTCGATGCTGGACATTACCGTTGCTGAGACGCGGCCAGAAACCAGGCAAGGCCAGGCCCGTGACAAGGCTCCCCAGCAGCAGAAGCACAAGGCAGCGCGTGAATCTTCGTCCGAATCCAGCTTCGTTTCCAGCGTCAGTGAGAGCGAAAGCAGTGTTATCATCAGGTGAGTCATGGAGTAAACACACTGTGACCACCGACTTATGGACTCCTTGTGTATCAAATAGTTACAGTTCATAAGAAATATTCAAATAATAGATGCTGAATAAACAATTTGTGCAGATATTGTTTTGCGATCACGAAACATTAAACTAAAAAGAAATTTTTATTTTCATTCTGATTCTGGGATAAAATCATTAGTAGGACACAAAAACTAAGACGTTTATGTGCGTCAGCGACATAGTTTATTAATACTTTCGAAGCGCTTAACGGGCCTAAACAAACAATGTAACTGACCGGGCATGGGTCCAGATTTTTGGTTCTGACGTCTGAGGTCACGGGTTGTTTCCGTTTCTGTCCCCTCCCCCTCCTCACAAGTATAGCGTCTTGATACCTCCACTTTTAACGTGCCACAGATGGATAAGAGTTTAAAAATAGTAAGAATAAAATATATGAAACGTTTTAATATGTTCATAATAACAATAAAATTTTTACATCAGTGAGTAGTAGATCGCTTTAGTGTAACTCCCGAGAATTGCAGTTCAGAGAAATAAATAATTTGTAAAAAAAGTCGTCTGAAAATTTGAGAAGTATGTATATCATGCAAGTTATTTAAGGATTATAATAAACACAGTATGTCGCAATTTTTGACAATGTCATAATATTAACGAAATAAAATCTATGTGGGAAGTTATTATCAGGATTTCGCTTAGTACTATGACTGTGAATACAGGTCTGCAGACTATGGCTATGTAAGCGCACACATGGGGAGAATGCTGTTTCTCTCCACCTGCGTTCAGGAAAGCCATTCTTCGTCTTTTTCTGTTCTTTTTCCTTGTGGAGGATATTTCGCTTTCTGTTTTGCTTACTCAACTTCCCGTGGTTTTTCTATTCTATCTGTGGCTGTAATGTTTACTTCAGTCGGTGGGAACTCAAGCCCATCCTCACTGGCTAGCCATCAAGCAAGCAAGATGAAAAGCCGGCCGAAAGACAGAGGGCCGAAATAACTGTTGAAGAAATAGGGTTTATTGAGTTTCACGCCCGAAGTCTAGTGGGTAGAGCATCTGAAAAATATCCTGTAATAAACATAGATTACACTTTTTTAGGATTTCTATCCATTTTAGAGATACTTATTTTTCATTCTAGTTAATTCTCTTGAAGTTAACTGAGGAAGTTCAAAATTGACATATGTAAATATTTTTAGTAAAAAGTTATATTTACGTTTAATTTAGTTTTGTATCAAAAGCAGTCGCAGATCTCCAGGAAGAAATAAGACCAGTTGGACTACCGGCAATGCTATAGCTACTTCAGGGCTGTTTTTGGTCTACCCATCCAGTTGAAAGCTTTGGATGCCTAAAGAGAAAAACGATTGGAAGTTTTTAAATTTCGTATAATATTTTACAAGCATATGTATATATACTCCCTCAAGGACTATGTTCAATGGCTCCAGGGTATAATATGTGAATACTGAGGAATTGTAGTGTTAGTGATGCATTTGTCACGGTCATCGACGATCAGCTGACGCTCAGGAGGCCTGTCTGTTCACACTCTGTTTTGACCCTGTAGGGAATAACTGTGCTGAGTTTAAACATGAATAATATGTGCAACATTCATTCTAAGGTATAACCGGTCCTACCGATGAGTTCGTACTCCTGTTGAACAGCTTCTGCTAATTGAAGGGGATCAGATTCTGAGCCTGCAGGAAGCTAGATGGACGTATCAACGCTGCACATGTTGGGCACAATGTATCACTGCTTTCAGCAGTGCTCTGTAGAACTTTACCTCGCCCGTAGACGAGATTGTGGACGTCCGGGCAGTTCAGGTGCACCTTAAGATATACGCATTATGTGAGCAGCAGTGGCCAATCGAACATCATCCAAGGACGAAATCCGGGCACATTTCACACCTACTGCGTCACCAGGGAACCGCCTGCTTGCAGCAGAACCAAGATCACGTATGTCTCTGGTCAGGCTGCCACTGACAACACGAAATCACCAGGCATGGCTACTCGCGAAAGAGGCGACTAGAGAATGGAATGGCGCTCTGTTTTTGCCGTTAAGGTTCTGTCTGTTTGCGAGTGATGGACGAATTCGTGTACGGCGTAAACTTGGTGAACGACCTATTTTGGAGTGTATTCACCCACAAGAAATGGGTCCCATCCCAGACTTCATGGTATGGCGGACCACCAACTCGTCCTCACACTAGGTGTTTGTGCAGGGCAAAGTACCCAGTGCCCGCTACCTTGCACAGTCTATTATCCACTTGCTGTGATACTTCATCGACAACAAGGTGATATGGTTTTTAGGCAGGCCAATTCACGTCCACATACTGCTGCTACGATGCAACGCGCTGCTCGTGGTGTAAAACAAATGCCCTAGCCAGAAAGATTCTTACATCTCTCGTAATAGGAGACGAATGAGACATGATGAAACCGAAACTATCCCGTTCTCCAGAGCACGCAAGAACAATTGCTGAATTGTAACAAAAGGAGCAAGACTCTTGGAACAGTTTATCGTTGGAGGCCATTCGGTCCCTTTATAATCATTTGAATGTGAGAATACGTGCCTGCGTTGCTTTCAGAGGGCGGCTGGTGGTTACACTGTGTACTGATGCGACTGTTTGGACATCCTTTACTGTGACGTGCGTTTCATTTGGTCTGAATTTATCATGTACTCCCACAATGATGAACTACCTGTTACATCACTTGTCAATAAAATGACTTTGTCCTTGAGGAGTTGCATTTGTTTCTGGTACTGTATTTTAGCTAGCCAGAAAGTTTAATCAACAATTTCGTGCTTTATTGTTATTAACTGTTAACTTGCTCCAAAATGGTAAAATGTAACCTCGTATTTTTTGAACTTACACATTTTTCCAGTTCACAATATTGCCTCCGAGTACGAGTCTATCAGTTATGTAAACGATTCCTCGTCAGGCGATGCTGTTGTTGCGAGCTAAAGCCATTTAGCTCAAGGTCACATTAGAAAGAGAATGTTTCTTGGAGCACGCGAAAGAACTCCTCTAGTGTCACACAAAAACCTTTCTCCGCAGCTCAGATATCACGAACTGTGAGAAACGGCCGCAAAATATTGACAATATTGCTATCGAATTATCCCCCGCAGAGTCTCCTCGCAAGTTTATTGGTAAATGCAGGTAGTTATTTGAAGTGTACTGTTGGGTGTGACGTATATTATTTGGAGTGAGGCTGCACGAGAAGAAGCAGGGTACCACTACTTTCCCCACGTTTCGCAGGAAGAGACCTCCACCGCCGCCAAGTAGCAGTTGGACGCAGTCGTCTGCGAAGTGGTTGCGAGAAATGCATCGACTGGTGCAGGTGCTGCGGGCCGCTCCTCAGCAACCACATAGTTCGGATCAGACCACTCAGGCACCAGATTCTGTTCCCTCCTCCAGTGAAGAGCCAAGTGACGCCACCGGCAAGCGCAGTGTTGCTGTCGTCACAAGCACGGAGCAACAACCAGTTCCCACTGCATCTAGTGAGGTATGTGCTACACTTCGTCCTGTCACGTTATCATTCCTTGAAGTCATCTCCTTAGAAAAAATTATGAATGATTGTGCTGATAAACCCCTTACGTTATTTGATTTTCAAACAGCTGAGCAAAACTGAACGTACTCTGACATTTCTCCCTTTACTTATTCTGATCATCACTAAACTGACACACAATATTTTTAGCGCAACGCAATCTGACTTTCAATAATCCCTACAAAAGAATGGCCCTGACTAACAATAACCTATACCTTTCATGAATCACTTATCTCACAAAAATCTTCGTTACTCGAACTACTGCAATACAGCGAGCGCCAATGCTGCCAGCTAAATAAAAGATTCTAACTACTAAAGGCACTAACTACTGATAGGCATTGTTAGCATATGAAAGATTTTGACACAGAACAAACAATGTATTTACCTTAATAGTGTTCAAAAGTCATAATATATATATCATTTCATGACATCCAGTCTTACAAATTTACTCACTATGATGGACACACGTCCAGATCATCCGCTCTCAAAACTCCGCCATCTCTCTCCCCACATCCATTACTGCTGGCGGCCTACCTCCAACTGCGCAACGCTACGCGCTGTTCACATCCAACTGCCCAACACTACAACAGCGAATATTACAACAATTCCAACCAGCCACAGACTGCACACAGCACACCCAGTGATTTTCATACAGAGCGCCACGTGGCGTTACCAATATAAAAACCTAAACAACCTACTTACAACGTGTCCCTATCTTCTGACAATAACTTCTTGATTTCCTTAAATGACTCCACACTAGAGAAGAGCGAGACTGGCCAACCGTAGATGCTGATTTCAATTTCATCGTGGACATCAAAATATCTACGGCTGATAATAATCGACCGCGAAACATCAGTGTTACTAACATTAGTGTCAAACGATGAAATTGTAGAACGATGTAATAAGCAACATGCAGATACATCTAATATAATATTTACGAGTTTGACTCAATAAGTATAGGAATGTTTAACATTAAATAACACACAATGTTTTGCGTACAGACTGTAAAAATAATATATTTTAGAGAAATTTTCCCTTGAGTCTACTGCGCTTTTGACAGAGATATTGTCCTGCTTTTAAGAACAAGCTTTCACAAACTGATGAGGTGAGTATATAGCTCAAATATTTGAATGCAGTTTTTTGTAGCTTTGCATAGGTTAGTCTTTACTAACAGGCGTAGTCCATTTGGTGGTGCAGTTACGACAGTGGAGAAAACATTAGGTCGTAAATTTTGTGACGAGTGTGTGGGAGAAAGGACAAACAGCTCACTGATGTGTGTTCATATTGAGGTACCACAGATAAAAATATCCGCACTTACCCCCCTTCATTACAAAAATAAAAATTGTAATAGTACTTACCACAGTAAATAAACAATTTTCGAAGCTTGTAATAATTAATAGCTCCCGTACACACTAGAATTGATCTCAACATCACTAGAACGACAAAGACATTTATACTCGTCTTTGCCTTCTGTTTGTGAATCTTCTGCGAAAATATAATGGTAAAATAACTGATGAAACTCTTCAAACAAATATTCATAGCTTTGTTATGTAAAAATATATACCTAATGGGTAGTCTGTTGACGATGGCATCATGTATTGAGGTCGGTATTCGTTCCCCATCGAACCAGCGGCATTCATATAAATTATTAACTTCTTGCCATACGTTGTTTAAAAGTTGATTCAAGTGCCGATATTTTTAAATTATCATTTCTCCATGTACAGGAGATATATGCAGCTCTTTAAATTTGTTTGTTGAGTTCTTCCTGGCAGTGTGAAAAATTTGAGGCATCAACATTATTGGCTGTAATTCTGAAACTATTGTCAGTACTTCTTAAATTGTACGCTTTTGAAAAAGTTTCCAATCTTACATCATTAACAGAACTGCGATTTTTGAAGCCGTACAGATGACACATGGAATTTTCTAGAGTCTCGGGAGCTTCAGATTTCACAAGTAAATGGCTCTGAATGCTACATGCTTTTTCAGAATTTTCCATTATAGTTCAGGATATTTTTTCTCTTTTCTATCGTCTGCGGAATTAAAATCGTCTGTGAATTGCATATTTGTCAAATTCTCAACATTGTTTAAAGAATATGAAGTTATTGTAGTGTAATTTTTCGTATCTGTAATTGCCTTTCATTTGAGCATGACCTGTGAGACTCTTTATTTTTATTATATGTGTCTCTCTAATTTCTTTGCACACAACGTGTTCCTAATCATTAACTTATCTGAGTATTAAATCATATTACACTGGAATGAATATTTTCCCTTGTTGTAGATCTACTAGATATAACTGACGGTTGAGGAACATCTTGTGTTGAAATTTGTCATGAAATTCATGTTTGATCCACTTTATTTCAGTGCACTTCTTCACTTTAGCAGCAATTTGTGTTATAGGTTTATTAATCATAATATTTGAAATTATTATTCGATTTTAGTAGCTTAGAATAAAACTGCACTTTCTCCAAAATTATCGAAAATGCGGTTATTGCTTGTTTCAATGCGTTTTTTTTTCTTTTTTTGGGGGGGGAGGGGGAGAGAAGAACCGGTTGCACTAATTTGTTGGTGTCTGATTGCACTTTATTCCTATATAGAATCACCGTTTGGAGTCATACAGCACTTTCTCCCTCGAATAAAGTGCAGAATGACTGCAAGGCAGTGCCAACCAATGACAGCCCCCCATTCGCCGCCACGTTGTTGGTTGTTTGAAATCGGCTGTTTGTATAGAAAGCTATTTTTAATATTGATAGTGATAAGTTGCAATTATTAAGCGTTCTTATTAATATATAGAATATCTCTGTAAAAAAATAGACTTCAGTATTTCTTCAGTGGGTAATAAGTGCAGGAAAGTCATTCCACAGCCTGTAACATGGGAAGAAGAATGTTCTAAAAGCTGAAAGAGGTTAGTCAGTCTTTTAGTACTATTACTGAACCTCAACAAAAGCTATTTAAAATGTGGTGTTAATACAAAAAATGTATTCGCCAGAGAAAATCATACAAGCACAGAAAATAGATGTACATCAAAATTACGTTAAGCCTACAAAGTTTCTTATTGATAGTATCATGGTATATAAAGCTTGTGGAGATTAGGTAGATCTTTATGGTTGTTTTAGAAAACATTCGTATGTTTTTTTCTCTCTTGCTACAGGTGCAAAGTAAAGAGTATGCCTGTTTACCCACAGTGTAAACATTAAGACAATAAACTATACAAATGTAAAACACTAAAAATGCATGCTATTAAACATTTCTACGAAATGTTCCACAAGGAGCCTCAAAAAAATCTTCAAGACCACTTCATTGTACAACTAACTCATATGGCTAAAGTAAAGCGAAGAAAAGCAGTAAAAGGAACTAATTTAGAAAAGGATGCAATAGCAAAGTATTTTATTAGATCCAAAACATAAAGTGACTTTCGACTGCGCAAAGAGGCATTTCTCTCCGTTCTTGATATAGCTGCAAGTCGAGTTAGTACCGTGCTACAGAAATATTACCACAGTGGAAATATCAGCGGGAAGAGGGGCGATTTTCGAAGAGAAGATGCATTTAAAGATCAGAAACAAAGTGTGATTCAGTTCATCACTCTAAAGTAGGGTGAATCACTCCACTGCAGGGGAAAGAGCAACCGAAAATAACTACCTTCGGAAATAAGCATCACAACACTGTGGGAGAGGTACCCAGGGATTGAAGGAAATTTGACAGTAAAGGAAAGCTGTTTCCGAACTGTTTTTTTGTACCAATTATAGTTTGGGTTTTGGATCTCCTAGATCAGACATGTGCTCCTTGCGCCTAATCATCGAGAAAGAATCGTTTCAGCCAAATATGTAACAACGGGCAGCCTTCTTAGCGGCAGAACTGCATATACGTAAAGCTCATGCAAAAGCATTTTTTTTAAAATTTCTATCAGAAGAAGAACTACCAAAACTAATAGTGTCAGTCGACTGTAAAAAAAAAAAAAAAAAAAAATACCGTTTCCGCAACTACCAGATCAATGTGTCTTATCACTCGAGGCAGTTCAATATGTTCAACTTCACAGCTGTTAGATAGAACAGTATAATCACTCTTGGCCCTGAAAATGTGACTTCTTACATGTGGACAGAAAATAAGTGCGTGAAAGGTGCTAGCACAGTGGCATCATGTATGTTTGATTATTTTAATTCCACTAATAAAGCAGAGCGCACCACACTTAGTCTAGTGTCGGACGGGTATGGTGGACAAAATAAAAATTCTATTATGATTTGTGTGTTAATGAAATGGTCTGGGAACGCACCACGTAGCATTCAAAGCGTGGAAATTGATTTTCCCGTTATAGAGTATGGTTACATTCAACCAGATAAAGTATTTGGATTCATTGAGAAAGAAATCAGGAGACGTGCGGTCATACGAACTTGCGAAGAACTGGAAGTAGTAGTATCACGGTACTCAAGTGTCAAAGACGTTGGTTGAGACACCAACATTTATGATTTTAAAGATTCTATGGAAGGCGTAGTCAAAAAATGTACATATTGGCACTTTCAGATTTCAAAGCTGAAAAGAACGCTCTTCAATAAATCCAAAACCAGTAATATTTTGGTATGCGCGGTGTATACGGTTATGTTTATGTTCATAGCTTACAGTTCTGTAAATAATTGTATTAAATTTATATTTCTTTTAAAAACAAATGATATTTTTAAATTTTCAGAGTAAGAGATCTGGAGTTCAATTGTTTTGTTGTTGGAGTGTGACATCGGTTCTATAACAAAAAGGAAGTTTTCAAATAAGAATTCTGAATCTAAAATACTGTGGTTTGGTAATTAATTGTACAAGGAGACCAACAACTGGTGACCCAGCCGTGATTCTAAAGCGAAAGAAAATATGATAGCAGATAGAGAGAACAGTAATATCCCAGAGAGTAACACGAAAATTAAAGTGGACAAAGTTAGTGTCAAACTTCCTCCGTTCTGGACTGAAAAACTTGATTTACGGTTTGATCTTGCTGAAGCACAGTTTGCAATAGCGGGAATACAAACTGAAGCAACCAAATTCTATTATTTGTTAGCACAGTTAGAGTCCCGATTTGTCGAAAATGTATGGGATCTCGTGAACAGTGATGAAAGCAACAAATATTCTTTAGCTAATGAAAGTGAAGAACGTCAAATCAAGAAATTAGTTGTCGAATTAGAAATTGGTGATACGAAACTCAGTCAGCTGCTTCGGAAATTGAAAAGTTGTGGAGGAACGAACGTTTCAGATAAAATTTCAAAACTCCCTGGCTAGATTAATTCCCTGGTAGTGTCTGAAATATTTTAATAATCTCTGAAGTAAATGTGAACAAACTAGCGCAAATGGCTTATCTGATGATGGAAATGCGAAACACTCATGAGCTTCAATTATCTCAACGGAAGTATCCCCCGTGACGTGTGATCCTTCTGCATCGGTGAAAGGTCTTCTAGTAAGGATCGAAGAGCTAGAAACTGAAGTCCGAAAATCCAGATTGGGGGAGTGACAGTATCAGTCGCGACAACGTTCTCGTAGCAGAGGCCGCAGTAAGCCGAGATACAGTAGTTCAGGCAAGTACTTCTATTTTCATTTTCGTTACGGCTCAAAATGCACACCTGAGAAGTGTGTCCAATCTTGCCAATGGAATAGCGAGGGAAAATCCAGTCTGCAGACACAGTAGCGGCTGAGTGTTCTGCGGCAACGATTATACCAGACCACCAATATCGACTGTCTGTGAGGGGTAAAACTTCAGGGTTGCGTTTTCGGGTTGACAACAGTGCTGATGTTTCCGTTATACCAGCATATCCCAAAAGTAAGGTTATAGAAGCAGACTGAAAACTTTATGATGCAAATAGATCTGGGATTAAAACTTAGGATCAAAGTTACAGAGTCTTGATTTACATTTAAAAAGCAGTTTTGAGTGGACTTTCATTGTAGCTAACACAACAGAAGTATAATTGGCCCAGTCTTTCTTCATCAGTTTGGCTTATTGATTTGGCTTATTGTTAGTTGACAGCATCACTCAGTTACATGTGGCTGTCCTGCAATGTGCAGTTGATTTCTCTGATTCCGCCTCTTCTCTCCATGCTAACTGTAAATATTCTGAACTACTTAAAAAATTTCCTGACCTGACGAAACACACCTTAACGCCGGGAGAAATTAAGCATGATGTTAAACATTTCATTGCAACCAGCAGTGGCCCGCCAGTGTAATCAAAAGCCCGCAGATTAGATCCACATAAACTAAAGTTGGCTAAACAAGAATTCCAGTTCCTAATGAATTCTGATATAATTCGCCCGTCCAAATCCCAGTGAACTAGTCTACTGCACATGGTAAAAAAGCCGAATGGTCAGTGGCGCTTCTGTGGAAACCACCGATGTCTTAATGACCGAACCCTTCTTGACCGCTATCCAAATCCTCACACAAATGATGTAAAATCCATCCTTACAGGGAGTAAAATATTTTCTGACGTCGATTTTCTCAAAGCACGTTACCAAATCCCACTACCTGAACGTGATAAGGAAAAGAGTGCTGTGATTGCACCTTTTGGACTTCATGAATTCAATTTCATGCCGTTTGACCTCATGAATGCACCCAGAACCTTTCAGATGTTTATTAATGACGTTTTGAGAGTTTTAGATTTATGTTTTACACAATTAGGTGATGTACTGATAACTTCTAGCTCCCCAGAAGAACAAACTCAACATTTAACTATCCTGTTTTAACGATTGAACAAATTTGATTTAAGGGTTAATGTTGGAAAATCCGTGTTTGGAGTTCAAGAAAATAATTTTCTAGGTTATGTGATTACTCCGAAAGGTATCAAACCAGACCCTAAACGAGTACAAGTGATAACTAATTTCAAACTTCCAGGAATTGTCAGAATTACCTAGTTCTCTTTGGCATACTGGGTTTTTACCGCAGGCATTTGGAACATGTCGCAGAACATCAAGCTGTTCTAAATGATTACTTGAAGAACGCCTATAAAAACTACAAAAGAAGCATACTGTGGACAGAAGACTCAATAAAAGAGTTTGAGAAGTGCAAAATGGATCTTTCAAACGCAGCTCTTTTTACATTCTTTGCTGCAACAGAAAGAACAAGGAACATGGAAACCAATTGCTTTCTACTCAAAAAAGTTCTCGTCATCTCAGAAGAAATATTTAACATACGATAGGGAACTTCACAGCATGTACACGGTAATGAGGTATTTTAAGTACCTTCTTGAAGGACGTTCATTTGCAATGTATACTGACCATGCTCCTTTGAAACATGCTTTTAAACAAGGTAACGATAAAGCAACCCGTATGGAGTTGCATCACCTACAGTTCGTATCACAATTTAAGACAGATACCAAACAAATTTTTCGAAAAGAAACTAGTGTATCTGACAACCTATCCAGGCTGAAAGTAGTACCAGTTGATAACGAGAAGATAGTAGATGCTCAAGAGAGTGATGAAGAACTCTAGAAACCCCTGGTGGAAGATTATTATGGTGTGATGTATCAACAAGTAACATCCTACTTTATATTCATCAACAATTTAGATATTCTGTTTTTCAGTATTACCACAGAGTGGTAAAACCTGGTATTATGTCTTCTGTGAAATTTATTTGATCAAACTTAAAGTAAGATATCCTAAAGTGAGCGAAATCGTGCATAGCAAGAAAAAGAACAAAGTGACTAGACATCCTAAATCTGCTCCTCTCTAAGATGAATTCATATACCCTTTAACGTGCATCGATCGGTTCAGTAACTGGACAGAAGTCATTCTAATACGTGATGTTCGAGCAGAAACCGCGGCAAGAGCATTTTGTACCTCTTGGATCACTAGATTTGGAGCACTTCTACATTTACATCTACATATACTGCTATTCACAATAAAGTGCCTGGCAGAGGGTTCAATGAACCACCTTCAAGCTGTCTCTCTACCGTACCATTCTCGAACGGCTCCCGGGAAAAACGAGCACTTAAATTTTTCTGTGTGAACCCTGATTTCTCTTATTTTATCGTGATGATCATTTCTCCCTATGTAGGTGGATGCCAACAGAATGTTTTCGCAATCGGAGGAGAAAACTGGTGATTGAAATTTCATGAGAAGATCCCGTCGCAACGAAAAACGCCTTTGTTTTAATGATTGTCACTCCAATTTACGTATCATGTCTGTGGCACTATCTCCCCTATTTCGCGATAATACAAAACGAGCAGCCCTTATCTGAACTTTTTCAATATCATCCGGATCCCACACCGCACAGCAATACTCCAGAATAGGACGGACAATTGTAGTGTAAGCAGTCTCTTTAGTAGATCTGTTGCACCTTCTTAGTGCTCTGCCAATGAATCGCAGTCTTTGGTTTGCTCTACACACAACATTATCAATGTGGTCGTTCCAATTTAGGTTATTTGTAATTGTAATCCCTAAGTATTTAGTTGAATTTACAGTCTTCAGATTTGTGTGACTTATCACGTAATTAGTACTCATGTGAATAACTTCACACTTTCCTTTATTCAGGGTCAATTGCCACTTTTCGCACCATACAGGTATCTTATCTCAATCATTTTGCAAGTCGTTTTGATCATCTGATGACTTTACAAGACGGTAAATGACAGCATCATCTGCAAACAATCTAAGACGGCTACTCAGATTGTCTCCTATGTCGTTAATAAAGATCAGGAGCAATAAAGGGCCTATAACACTTCATTGAGGAACGCCGGATATTACTTCTGTTTTACTCGGTGACTTTCCGTCCATTACTACGAACTGTGACCTTTCTGACAGGAAATCACGAATCCAGTCGCACCAATGAGGCGATATTCCATAGGCACGCCCTTTGATTAGAAGACGCTTTTTCGGAACGGTGTCGAAAGCCTTCTGGAAATCTGAAAATAGTGACTGGCCAAGGAGCACAGTTCCAATAAGAGTTGTTCCATCAATTAGCTAAGATTTATGGTTCTAAATTAACTCAGACTACAGCGTACAAACCTCAGTCAAATGGAAAAGTAGAGAGATTCCATCGAACATTGCAGGCAGCCATCAGAGAGTAAATTGTAAAAATAAAAGGAGTAATATAATTCCAACAATTCTCCTAGGACTTGTCACCTCCCCACAAGAAATTTGAAAGTCAATGATTATAAAGAAATGTACCAAATGTTGTCTTCCCACAAAAGTGAATAATAAAAATGAATCAAGCGTAACCTCCTTGCAAAATTAAAGAATAACAATTGATCATATGTAAACTCCACACAAAACTTAAGGAATGAAGATTGCTCATTAAACCCACAATAATGTTAATTTAATAATGAACCATGAACTGAATGTAACAACTCAACAGCAATAATTAAACCTGACAAATTTTATAAGGACAGCAGCGCTGACCTACGGCCCTGTGAAATAATTAAACCAAAATTCTTACCTCAGTAAAACTGCATCTATATCTGCTCTTATTTTTCGGCATAGCTTCGTGCAATGCTGGCTTATATTTAATTTTGATTCTTGGAGGGAATGCATAGGAAATATTATTTAGCTTGAAATGAATCTTTTTCTTTAAATGAGTTACTTTATAAAAAGTTATTATTGGGGCATCATTTTGAACAAATTAATTACAATTAACATACGTTATTAGCTGAGCGCAATGCTGCTTCATTACCTTCTACAATAATATACATATCGTCCACCACATTCCTGACCAGACTCGTGGGCAGAGCACACCGCGGACGCATGCCGACTCGCTACACACTAGCACTGACTGAGTACAACTATCCAACTGTCTACTCCCTCTGCCGACTCGCCACACACAACTGAACTCTCGCGCGGTCAAGCGCAGACTAGCAACGATAAATAACTCTCTGGTCAGAGATTCTGTCATACCTCGCCATCGCTGGTAATGAATACATACGTGTTTCAGACTGCATTGCAGTATGAGAGAAGAAAATAGCTCAAGCGCTGCGGAGGTGTTGCATTGTAAGGTCAGAAAATAAACTATAAGCAGATCTACCAGCATTAACTCCTCAGTTACGTCAACATATGGGTAAACTATGCCCTTTCGAATTTTCCAACAAGGTAAACACCATTTGTTAGTAAAGATCTGCATAATACAACTCGTGTATTTGTGATGAATGAAAGAATGAAAGCCAAACTAGTGCTTACCTATGAAGGCCCCTATGAAGTCCTGGAGCGAAAAACAAAATATTTTACTCTAAAAATTAAGGATGTGCCAACGAACATCTCACTTGACAGATTGAACCCTCCTAAGTCTATGTGAACTCAAACTCAAGTAGTCTAACAGGATAACCTACAGAGCATTCTCCCAGTGAGAGAGTCAGGCAGCAGCGACCTGCCGAGAGGAGAAGCAGAAACAGAGAAGCAACCAATTTTGTGACCTTTACGAGTTCCTAAGCAGGAGTGAATTGAATAATTTCATTTGTGTGTTTTGATCGTTTAGTTTCTTGAGTTTCTACGTGTTAATTTAATATCTAATAGGCACAATTCTCGCGTTTTTGGTTCCGTCGGAAATTAAACCGATTTTGTTACATATTATAAGTTCCAAATCAGGAACGAATTATTTAGTGTTACCTGAGTGGTTCGATAGTTCGGTTTTTGAATCTCTACGTATTAATCTAATTTGTTAGACAAAGCTCTTGCGTTTTCGGAAGCGTCTACAGCATAATTCCGCATCACGTGCCGATAGTCCGTTTATCTGGGTAGAGTAGTTCTCCACGGTCTTAAGTATGTATAGGGACTGTGATCGTTGTGTGCAGATGCGAGCCGAGTTGGTGACACTCTGCTCTCAGCTCCAGGTTGTGATGCGACGGTTACACAGCTTGAAGCTGCAGTGGATGGGGACCACTGTTGTTGACCGGCCGTGGGGATTCACGTCCAGCACATTCTAGTGTTCCGATCAGTCCTCACCGGTGACCAGCCCAGTTACTGCTCGCACTGAGGTTGAGTCCTCACCCACGGTCGAGTGGGAGGTCCCCTCGGGGCGTGGCAGGTGGCGGAAGACTTCTTAGGGGGCCTCACGTAAGGCCTCCCCGATTAGCCTGACAAAGAGGTTCCAGGTGCTGTCTGTGGCTGACACTGCCGCTCAGCCAGATGCAGTCGCCTGTCCTGTTTCAGAGAAAAGCTCTCAGCTTGCAAGATCCGGGCAATCACAGAGGGGGGGATTATTGGTAGTTGGGAGCTCCATCGTTGGGCGCGTTATGGGGCCCCTCAGAAACATGGCTGCCAAGGCGGGCAAGAAAGCCAGTGCGCACTGCATGTGCATATCGGATGAAGTCATACCAGAAGTGGAACGGGTCCTTCCGGATGTCATGAAGAGCACAGGATGCAGCCAACTGCAGGTGGTGGCTCACGTCGGTACCAATGACGTGTGTCATTTTGTATCGGAAGAGATTCTCTCTGGTTTCGAGCGGCCAGAAGAAGTGGTAAAAGCTGACAGTCTTACTTCTACAGACGAAAGCACAGCTGACCATTTGCAGCATACGTGACAGGACCGATTGCGGACCTCTGGTATAGAGCCGAGTAGAGAGTGTGAATCAGAGGCTCAGACGGTTCTGCGACAATATAGGCTGCAGATTCCTCCACTTACGCCATAGGGTGGATGGGTTTCGGGTTCCGCTGAATAGGTCAGGAGTCCACTACACGCAGGAGGCGGCTACACCGATAGCAGGGGCTGTGTGGTATGGACTGCGCGGTTCTTTAGGTTACAGGTCTCGGGAAAACACAAAAGGACTTCAGTCACAAAGGGTGCAGGTCGAACACAGGAAGAACGTAGATACAGGAACCATCAGTATAACAGTTGTAAACTGTCGTAGCTGTGATGGGAAAGTACCAGAGCTCCAAGTCCTAATACAAAGCACCAATGCTCAAATCGTTGTAGGCACTGAAAGCTTGCTAAATCCGGAGATAAGTTCATCCGAAATTTTTGCGAAGAACCTAACGGCGTTCCGAAAGGTTAGGCTAAACACAGTTGGCCCTAGCGTGTTTTTTGCTGTTAGAAGTAGTTTAACTTGTTGCAAAATTGAAGTAGATAATTCCTGTGAATTAGTATGGGCAGAGGTCATTCTTGGTAACCGAAATAAAATAATAATTGGATCCTTTTACCGACCTCCCAATTCAGATGACACAATTGCTGAAACGTTCAAAGAAAACTTGAGTTTGATTTCAAACACGCACCAGTCTCATACAACTATAGTTGGTGGTGGCTTTACATTACCCTCAGTTCCGGAGGTACGCATAAAACATCATCCGAAATTGTGCTAAAGGCATTCTCTGCAAATTATTTCGAGCAGTCAGTTCATGAGCCCACGCGAATAGCAAACGGTTATGAGAACACACTTGACCTTTTAGCAACAAATAATCCTGAGCAAATAATGAGCATCAAAGCGGATACATGGAGTAGTGAACACAGGGTTGTAGTAGCGAGACTGAATATTGTAACCCCCAAATCCTCCAAAAATAAACGAAAAATATACCTATTCAAAAAAGCACATAAAAATTCTCTTGACGCCTTCCTGAGAGACGATCTCCCAAATTAACAGTGTAAGTGTAGACCAGATGTGGCTTAAATTCAGAGAAATAGTATCGGCAGCAACTGAGAGATTTGTACCAAATACATTAACAAACGACGGAGCTGAGCCTCCTTGGTACACAAAACGGGTTAGAACACTGTTTCAGAAACAACAACAACAAAAAAAACATGCCAAATTCAAACGGACGTGAAATGTCCAAGACTGGCGATCTTTTACAGAAGCTCGAAATTTAGTGCGAACTTCAATACGAGGTGTTGATATTAGTTCCCACAACGAAACTATGTCTCTAAACCTGGCAGAAAATCCAGGAGATTCTAGTCGTATCTAAAATACGCTAGCGACAAGATACAGTCAATGCCTTCTCTGCGCGATAGCAACGGAAATACTATCGAGTACAGTGCTGCCAAATCTGAGTTACTAAACACAACCTTCCTTAATCCCTTCACGATAGAAGACGAAGTAACTATTCCAGAATTCGAATCAAGAACAGCTGCCAACATGAGTAACGTAGAAGTAAATATCCTCGGAGTGGTGAAACAACTTAAATAACAAAAGCAAGTTTTCCGGTCCAGACTATATACCGGCTAGCTTCCTTTCAGAGTATGTTGACACAATACCTCCATACTTAACAATCATATACAACCGTTCGCTCTATGAAAGTTCCGTATCCAGAGACTGGAAAGTTGCACAGGTCAACCCAAAATTCAAGACAGGTAGTAGGAGTCATCCACTGAATTATAGGCCCATAGCATTAATGTTGATATGCAGCAAGATTTTGGACCATGTACAGTGTTCGAAAATTATGAATTACCTCGAAGAAAGTGGTCTATTGACACACAGTCAACATGGGTTTACAAAACATCGTTCCTGTGAAACACAACTAGCTCTTTATTCAAAGGAAGTGTTGAGTGCTATTGGCAAGGGATTTCAGATCGATTCCGTATTTCTGGATATCCGGAAGGCTTTTGACACTGTACCACATAAGCGGCTTGTAGTGAAATTTCGTGCTTATGGAATATCGTCCCAGGTATGTGACTGGATTCGTGATTTTCCGTCAGAGACGTCGCAGATCGTAGTAGTTGACGGAAAGTCATCGAGTAAAACAGAAGTGATTTCTGGCGTTCAACAAGATAGTATTATAGGCCCTTCGCTGTTCCTTATCTATATAAACGATTTGGGAGATAATCTGAGCAGGTGTCTTAGGTTGTTTGCAGATGACGCTTTCGTTTATTGACTAATAAAGTCATCAGAAGATCAAAACAAATTGCAAAACGGTTTAGAAAAGATATCTGTATGATGCTTAATCATAGCTAACACTTGGTTCAAGAATCATGAAAGAAGGTTGTATATATAGAAGAACCCTGGAGATACTAGAAGGTTTCAGATAGATTATATAATGGTAAGACAGAGATTTAGAAACCAGGTTTTAAATTGTAAGACATTTCCAGGAGCAGATGTGGACTCTGACTATAATCTATTCGTTATGAACTGTAGATTAAAACTGAAGAAACTGCAAAGAGGTGGGAATTTAAGGAGATGGAACCTGGATAAACTGAAAGAACCAAAGGATTGTACAGAGTTTCAGGGAGAGCATAAGGGAACAATTGAAGGAATTGGGGAAAGAAATACAGTAGAAGAAGAATGGGTAGCTTGAGGGATGAAATAGTGAAGGCAGCAGAGGATCACGTAGGTAAAAAGACGAGGGCTGTAGAAATCCATGGGTAACAGAAGAGATACTGAATTTAATTGATGAAAGGAGAAAATATAAAAATGCAGTAAATGAAGCAGGCAAAAAGGAATTCAAACGCCTCAAAAATGAGAGCGACAGGAAGTGCAAAATGGCTAAGCAGGGATGGCTAGAGGACAAATGTAAGAATGTAGAGGCTTATCTCACTAGCGGTAAGATAGATACTGTCTACAGGAAAATTAAAGAGACCTTTGGAGAAAAGAGAACCACTTGCATGAATATCAAGATCTCAGATGGCAACCCAGTTCTAAGCAAAGAAGGGAAAGCAGAAAGGTGGAACGAGTATATAGAGGGTCTATACAAGGGCGATGTACTTGAGGACAATAATATGGAAATGGAAGAGGATGTAGATGAAGATGAAATGCGAGATACGATACTGCGTGAAGAATTTGACAGAGCACTGAAAGACCTGAGTCGAAACAAGGCCCCAGGAGTAGACAACATTCCATTAGAACTACTGATAGCCTTGGGAGAGCCAGTCCTGACAAAATTCTACCATCTAGTGAGCAAGATGTATGAGACAGGCGAAATTCCCTCAGACTTTAAGAAGAATATAATAATCCCAATCCCAAAGAAATCAGGTGTTGACAGGTGTGAAAATAACCGAACTATCAGTTTAATAAGTCACAGCTGCAAAATACTAATGCGAATTCTTTACAGACGAATGGAAAAACTGGTAGAAGCCGACCTCGGGGAAGATCAGTTTTGATTTCGTAGAAATGTTGGAACACGTGAGGAAATACTGACCCTAAGACTTATCTTAGAAGAGAGATTAATGAAAGGCAAACTAACGTTTCTAGCATTTGTAGACTTAGAGAAAGCTTTTGACAATGTTGACTGGAATACTCTCTTTCAAATTCTGAAGGTGGCAGGGCTAAAATACAGGGAGCGAAAGGCTATTTACAATTGGTACAGAAAGCAGATGGCAGTTATAAAAGTCGAGGGACATGAAAGGGAAGCAGTGGTTGGAAAGGGAGTGAGACAGGGTTGTAGCCTCTCCCCGATGCTCTTCAATCTGTATATTGAGCAAGCGGTAAAGGAAACAAAAGAAAAGTTCGAAGTAGGTATTAAAATCCATGGAGAAGAAATAAAAACTTTGAGGTTCGCCGATGACATTGCAATTCTGTCAGAGACAGCAAAGGACTTGGAAGAGCAGTTGAATGGAATGGATTGTGTCTTGAAAGTAGGGTATAAGATGAACATCAACAATAGCAAAACGAGGATAATGGAATGTAGTCGAATTAAGTCGGGCGATGGTGAGGGAATTAGGTTAGGAAATGAGACACTTAAAGTAGTAAAGGAGTTTTGCTATTTGGGGAGCAAAATAACTGATGATGATCGAAGTAGAGAGGATATAAAATGTAGACTGGCAATGGCAAGGAAAGCGTTTCTGAAGAAGAGAAATTTGTTAACATCGAGTATTGATTTAAGTGTCAGGAAGTCGTTTCTGAAAGTATTTGTATGGAGTGTAGCCATGTATGAAAGTGAATCATTGACGATAAACAGTTTAGACAAGAAGAGAATAGAAGCTTTTGAAATGCGGTGCTACGGAAGAATGCTGAAGATTAGATGGGTAGATCACATAACTAATGAGGAGGTATTAAATAGAATTGGGGAGAAGCGGAGTTTGTGGCACAACTTGACTAGAAAAAGGGATCGGTTGGTAGGACATGTTCTGAGGCATCAAGGGATCACCAATTTTTAGTACTGGAGGGTAGGGTGGAGGGTAAAAATCGTAGAGGGAGACCAAAAGTTGAATACACGGAGTTTGTGGCACAACTTGACTAGAAGAAGGGATCGGTTGGTAGGACATGTTCTGAGGCATCAAGGGATCACCAATTTTTAGTACTGGAGGGTAGGGTGGAGGGTAAAAATCGTAGAGGGAGACCAAAAGTTGAATACACTAAGCAGATTCAGAAGGATGTAGGCTTCAGTAGGTAATGGGAGATGAAGAAGCTTGCACAGGATAGAGTAGCATGGAGTGCTGCATCAAACCAGTCTCAGGACTGAAGACCACAACAACAACAACATGGTGCGAAAATTGGCAATTGACCGTAAATAACGAAAAATGTGAGTTCATCCAAATGAGTGCTATAAGGAATACGTTAAACTTTGGTTACACAATAAATCAATCAAATATAAAGGCCGTAAATTCAAATAAGTACCTAGGAATTACAGTTAGGGACGACTTCATTTGGAAGGTTCAAATGGTTCAAATGGCCCTGAGCACTATGCGATTTAACTTCTGAGGTCATCAGTCACCTAGAACTTAGAACTAATTAAACCTAACTAAGCTAAGGACATCACACACACCCATGCCCGAGGCAGGATTCGAACCTGCGACCGTAGCGGTCGCTCGGTTCCAGACTGTAGCGCCTAGAACCGCACGGCCACTCCGGCCGGCTCAGTTGGAAGGAACACACAGAAAATGTTGTGGGGAAGGCTAACCAAAGTCTGCGTTTTACTGGAAGGACACTTAGAAAATGTAAGAGATCTACTAAAGAGAGTATCTACACTACGCTTGTCCGTCCTCTTTTAGAATACTGCCGTGAGGTGTGGGATTCTTACCAGATAGGATCGACGGAGTGCATCGAGAAAATTCAAAGGAGGCCAGCTCGTTTTGTATTATCCCAAATACGGCAGAGTGTCAGTGAAATGACACAGGGTTAAGGGTGGGCATCGAAACAAAGACGTTTTTCGTTGAGACGGAATCTTCTAACGACATTTCAATGACCAACTTCCTCCTCTGAATGCAAAAATATTTTGTTGATGCCAACATACATAGGGAGAATCGTTCCCTATAATAAAATGAGGGAAATCAGAGCTGACACGGAAAGATATAGGTGTTCGTTTTTCCCGAGCGCTGTACGAGATTGGAATAATAGAGAATTGTGAAGGTGGTTCGATGAACCCTCTTCCAGGCACTTAAATGTGGTTCGCAGTGTATCCATGTATATGTAGATGCAGAAATGATTTATCCACACCTCCAACAGTCTCACCAAAGTTCAAGTAATTGACTTACAAACTGATGGGAAGGGGATGATGTAGGATTGCGTTTATGTTCATAACCTTCAGTTCTGTAAATAATTGTTCTTTGTGTCAACTTTATCGCTCTTTTCAAAACAAATGACATTTCGAAATGTACAAAGTGAGACATCTGGAGTTCAGTTGTTTTGTTGTTGGAGTGTGGTATTGGTCCTGTAACAAAAAAGAAAGTTTCCAAATAATAATTTTGAATCTAAAGTACTGTGTTTTTATGATTAACTGTCCGTGAAGACCAACAGGGAGCCTCATTTCGAAATCAACGTAGGTAATCACAAGAGTCTGTCGGAAGCTTCCTGCAATTACCATGACATTCAAAACGTAAAATTCCAACCGCAAATAAAGTAACGCAAGAAAATAAGAAGGCCGTGGGGAACTTCTTAAAGAAACATTATGGGGACCATTGGAGGAGCATCATGTTGGTTAAATTTTACCGAAGTGTTGCTGATGGAAGTGAGCAAGCAGAAGAATCTGTTGACACACAGCGCTGTGAGCCACAGAAGAAAGAAAAAAAATGTCTTCATATACATAATTTGTTCAGTGATAGGTGAATGAGTACACTGATTCCTAAGAGCTTCCTAAGAACTATTTTCATGCTGTAATTCAATTATTTACAAACAAAACTCATATAACTTGTGTAACGCTCTGTGTTTTCCAGTAAATTAGAGGGGGTAATTTGCCTTAAAAGTATGAATTGTTCTTGAAACTTAATGTTTAATTTACAAATAATGTTGTTGTTAGTGCATGAGTTGGGTTCCAACTGCACTTTATCCATGACCAAGGGTCAAAATGAACCTTCCCAAAATTTATTCTCCTTTAATTCATGAGTATATCAACCAGGTGTGGTTCTACTCATTCACAATGTAATATGCGGGTTCAAACTTTAAAATCATTCATCAGTTCTATGTGTTGTTTTTGAGTTCAGCTAGAATCGGTTTTTGTGTCTACTGATCATGTTTTTGGATAAAGTGCGATTTGATTCAAGGCTATTCATTTATTCCACCCTTAGCTTTACTCTTGATCCATATAGTTCCTTTATAAATTTCAAGCTGTCAAACAGACAAGATAGCATTTGCGAACCAAAACCAACAGAAAACACAAATCTAAAAATGCTGTCATTTCAGTATGTAAGGGGTAGTTTTTTAGTGCAGGTAGATGTACTTAAAATACTTTTACATACATTGCATTTCTATTTGTGGAGACAATGTAATAAATTCTGTTTTGTACAGAACCATTAAAATCGCTTGAGAATGACCTAGAAGACTGAAACTAGTAGTGAACAAATGAAATTATTGCAGCAAAAGTGAAAAATACAACCTTCTATTAATAAATTCTTGCTATGATACCAGGTATGAATTAAAGGTATGATAAAATATAGCAAATTTCTTTGAGCTGGATTGGAATTAAAAGGGCTGTCGACAGACTTCTTGCCGGCCGCGGTGGCCGTGCGGTTCTGGCGCTGCAGTCCGGAACCGCGAGGCTGCTACGGTCGCAGGTTCGAATCCTGCCTCGGGCATGGGTGTGTGTGATGTCCTTAGGTTAGTTAGGTTTAAGTAGTTCTAAGTTCTAGGGGACTTATGACCTAAGATGTTGAGTCCCATAGTGCTCAGAGCCATTTGAACCATTTGACAGACTTCTTATAACGACATTCATGACATATATGGATTCAGTGCTTACTTTGTGTACTCAGTAGATCCCAGTTCGAATACAAACCAATTGATGAGAAGGAGGGTATTCCAAGAAGGGTTTGGAAAGTCACTCATACAGAAATATATTTGCTTTCAAGAAGGAACAAACTATTGAGTTTGTCGAGAATAACCAACAATCTAAAGATAGTACTATTTCGGTGTGGACACGCATGTCAGCAGCAGAACCTGCACTGTACATTCTGCCCATCACTGACAGTCAAACGAACATTTTTGTGTGGAAACTGCAAAGCTCGAGCCCGTCTAAACTGTAAAAAACGTCTAGCATCATTGTGTTGAAAATTTATTTCTCATGGATTGTTGTGCCCAGAGTTTCTTATGTTGCCACTACGGAAGTATTATAAAAATTAGAATATAATAATAATGTAATTAAAAACGTCATAGTAACTTACACAAAGAGATTGTTAAACTCTTGATCTTCATTGACTAAATACACACATCATAAAAGTTTTGAATCACCCCGGTTCCCAGAACTCCTGAAGATGATGTTGACTGTTGATATTGTATCACAGACACAGTCCCTTTCACTGTTCAGAGATGTCACTAAACCCGGCCAAAGATATAAACAACCATGCACGAGCAGCGCCTATTAGACGGAGGGGATCCGACAGCCGATCAGTTCCAGTCATTCCACCAGGAAGGAGGAACTCGGTTCTTGTTGTCTGAAGTTCAGCCAAGCCTAGATGGGCAATACCGCGGTGCGATCGCGTACGCATTGTTACTTTTTGCCAGGAAGGGCTCTCAACAAGGGAAGTGTCCAGGCGTCACTGAGCGAACAGAACCGATGTCGTTCGGACATGGAGCAGATACAGAGAGAGACAGGAACTGTCGATGACATGCCTCGCTCAGGCCGCCCAAGGACAATTACTGCTGTGGATGACCGCTACCTACGGTTTATGGCTAGGAGGAACCCTGACAGCAACGCCACCACGTTGAATAATGTTTTTCGTGCTGCCACAGGACGTCGTGTTACGACTCAAACTGTGCACAATAGGGTGCATGATGCACAATTTCACTCCCGACGTCCATGGCGTGGTCCGTATTCCCAACTACGGCACCAAGAAGCACGGTACAGATGGGCCCAACGACATGCCGAAAGGACCGCTCAGGACTGGCATCACGTTCTCTTCACCGATGAGTGTCGCATATGCCTTCAATCAGAAAATCATCGGAGGTGTGTTTGGAGGCAACCCGGTCAGGCTGAACGTCTTAGACATACTGTCCAGCAAGTGCATCAAGGTGGAGGTTCACTACTGTTTTGGGGTGGTATTACTTGGGGCCGACGTAAGCCGCTGGTGGTCATGGAAGGCGCCATAACGGCTGTACGATATGTGAATGCCATCCTACGACCGATAGGGCAACCATATCGGCATCATATTTGCGAGACATTCGTCTTCACGGACGACAATTCGCGCCCCCACCGTGCACGTCTTCTGAATGACTTCCTTCAAGATAACGAAATCGCTCGACTAGAGTGGCCAGCATGTTCTCCAGACATGAACCGTATCGAACATGCCTGGGATGGATTGAAAAGGGCTGTTTATGGACGACGTGACCTACCAACCACTCTGAGGGATCTCCACCGAATCGCCGTTGAGGACTGGGACAGTCTGGATCAACAGTGCCTTGATGAACTTGTGGATAATATGCCACGACGAATACAGGTATGCATCAACGCAAGAGGACGTGCTAATGGGTATTAGACGTACCATAGTGTACAGTAATCTGGACCACCACCTCTGAAGGTCTCGCTCTATGGTGGTACAACACGCAATGTGTGGTTTTCATGAGCAATGAAAAGTACGGAAATGATGTTTTTGTTGATGTCTATTCCAAATCTCTCTGCAGGTTCCGGAACTCTCGGAACCGAGGTGATGCAGAACTTTTTTGACGTATGTACTGGGAATTTATTTTCTAGTTTTTGTCTAATTTGAACAGATTGGGTCACGTTGACCCGAAGAAAATATCCATAAATTAAATTCGCACAGAACAAGATGGTAAAATTCAATTGTGTAACTATACATTACTATTTCTTGTGCTTGCTCTTCTTGTCTCACACATATGTGAGGCGTTTGTATGGCGCAACGCGAATATCCATAAAAATGGGTAACACAACATCCGCATTGCATAATCGATTGCTCACATTCACGACTTCTCTCGCAGCAGCTAAAATTTTATCTTAAGTTACAAAACTAGAAATTATTTGCCTAATATTTGGTCAGCCGAATATTTGATTGTGTGCAAGGGATTAATGACATCAGCGTATCCTGATATTTAACGCTGTTGCTACTTTTGCAGGTGTCTTCCACGGAGACAAAAACGTCTGGCAGAAGCTTGCTGAGCCGGATGGTGAACGCCCTGCTGTCCAGCTCCAGCACCACAGAATCTGTTTTAGAAACAAGGGCATCCGACGAAGTTTCTAAAGCTGACAGTGTCGCTGTCGTACCGAGTACGGCAGAAATAGAGCACATCAAAGACAAGCAAGACACACCTGGCCACAGTTCTGATCATTCAGATCACACCTGCCGTGTACGTCTGTCAGATTCTGTTCATTATATGCTCGTATTTATTTGGAACTGTTTTTACCACTCTTCTATGGTTCGAATGGTTCAAATGGCTCAGAGTACTATGGGACTTAACGTCTATGGTCATCAGTCCCCTAGAACTTAGAGCTACTTAAACCTAACTAACCTAAAGACAGCACACAACACCCAGTCATCACGAGGCAGAGAAAATCCCTAACCCCGCCGGGAATCGAACACGGGAACCCGGGCGCGGGAAGCGAGAACGCTACCGCACGATCTTCTATGGATAATATGGATAATTATTAGCACAAATCAGAAGGTAACGGTTTGTTTTTTAAGAATCATTTTAAGAAACAAAATCTCATTCAGTCTCTATGCCCTTGTCTCATATTTCCACAAGACCCCTGACTGTTCCTTGGTGAAGCATTGTGGCATCATGCATATCCAGTCTTGCACCGCCTCTTGGTCAATGGTTGTGGCATCATGCATATCTCGTCTTGCACCGTCTCAGTAACCTCGTTTTCCGACGAAAACAGGTATTCCTTTATCGGACAAAAAGGTTAAAATCATTTGCAGATAAGTCATAACTATACGGTTGAAATCCCAGAAACTTAAAACAAAGATTTTGATCGCAATGGATTGTTTTCAGAGTTGTGTGAGGGCGGGCGCTTTTCCGAAGCTCAATACTTTTGAAAGCTTCCCTCTCTTATTCTTTTTGATTTTGGGTTTCAAATCTCGCAGTAGCTCTGTGGTAGCTGCTGCTATTCACTGTTTAATAATTATGGATGTAATTACTCATCAATGGAGCGTTCACATCCCAACAGACTTTTATCGACAACTTTTCTACAGTAGTTAGGTTTTTGAACTTTTTGTTACAGGCAAAGAAGAGTGTTTTCAGAGGCATGTTTGCTTCCTACTCTGTCGTTCGTGGCGATGAGCCGAAGCTCTCCAGCGGTCATTATGCTTCTGAGAAGGTCTTTTCCTTCCTTTTCAAGGCAACAAAGAATGATATTTCGACATTTTCAAAAGTTCCTCTTTGTGCTTGTCAGTTGACGTGGTATCCAACGAACAAGTTAGATGTATAATACCAAAAGCTCAGATGAGAAGCCAGTGCTAAGCAAGCAAGAGAAAGCTGAAAGGTGGAACGAATATACGGAGGGCTTTATATGAAGTCATGAACTACAGAACAATATTATGTCTCCATTCGTTTATCGCATAGGGACCTGAAGGCGACGCAGAGGAAGCGTCGAAATTAGTAATAATTTTTTTAGGAATAATGACGGTCGTTGGTATCCTTTTTCTAGGTGTTATTGATCAGTTGTAGTGCCGCATCTGCATCTGTATGACGGACATAAAGAAAGGGGGATGAACAGTGTCTTCAACAGAAGTTGTAAGATGAATGTCAACAAAAGTAAAACAAAGGTAACAGAAGGCAGTTGAGCTAAATCAGGTGATGCTGAAAAATAGAGATTAGTAAATGAGATGCTGAAAGTAGTTAGTGAGTTTCGCTGTCGGGGCAACAACATAACTGCGGCAGAAGATGATGTAGACTGTAGACCAGGAAAAGACGAATTTGTTAACATCTAATATTCACTTAAGTTTCAGGAACGCTTTTCTTACGGTATTTGTCTGGGGTTTAGCTTTGAGCGATAAGCAGTTCAGAGAAGAACAGAAGCTTCTGAAACATAGTGTTGCAGAATCGAATTGTGGAATTAAGAAATTTTGAGCACAAAATAAATAAAAGAAGAACTGGTGTCAGTAGTTCTAATGGAATGTTGTCTACTCCCGGGGCCTTGTTTCGACTTAGGTCTTTCAGTGCTCTGTCAAACTCTTCACGCAGTATCGTATCTCCCATTTCATCTTCATCTACATCCTCTTCCATTTCCATAATATTTTCCTCAAGTACATCGCCCTTGTATAGACCCTCTATATACTCCTTCCACCTTTCTGCTTTCCCTTCTTTGCTTAGAACTGGGTTTCCATCTGAGCTCTTGACATTCATACAAGTGGTTCTCTTTTCTCCAAAGGTCTCTTTAATTTTCCTGTAGGCAGTATCTATCTTATCCCCAGTGAGATAAGCCTCTACATCCTTACATTTGTCCTCTAGCCATCCCTTTGAGACGTTTGTATTCCTTTTTGCCTGCTTCATTTACTGCATTTTCATAGTTTCTCCTTTCATCAATTAAATTCATTATTTCTTCCGTTACCCTAGGATTTCTACGAGCCTTCGTCTTTTTACCTACTTGATTCCTTGCTGCCTTCACTACTTCATCCCTCAGAGCTACCCATTCTTCTTCTTCTGTATTTCTTTCCCCCATTCTTAACAATTGTTCCCTTATGCTCTCCCTGAAACTCTGAACAACCTCTGATTTAGTCAGTTTATCCAGGTCCCATCTCATTAAATTCCCACCTTTTGGCAGTTTCTTCAGTTTTATGCAGTTTCTTCTAATAGAAGACTCGCGTACATGAGAACTGGGCAGTGCCAGGTTTATCAGCTAGTGTCATTATACAGATGAATCTGTCTTGAGAGACAGTCGAGGTTGTTATCAACTATTGCATTCGTTTACCAGATGAATTCAGTATATGTGCCCCATCTTGAGGGTTCTGGAGCAGACGCTAATTCCCTGCAATATTGTTCGTGGTTGTATCACTTCTCCATCTTCACTCAGGAAATTTACTTAGTAATCGAGCCACACTGCAAGAAAAAGTCTTAATCTTCTATAATCTACAGTCAAGATTCACACCGAGTTCAGTTAACAAGTTGTCGCCTCCCAGGGTGTCATACGATCCTGCCTCTCAGCCTTGACAAACTAAACTGCACGGCTATTTCCACGAACTGTTGTACATCACTTGTCTAAACAGTTTCGAGACTGGATTGATAAAAAATATAGGAAAGTTAATATGGTGCTTTTAATGCATCAGATGTTTTACATAGTCTACCACCACTTTAATACAACATACCGAACATACAACAATGTGAAAGTGTCAGAAAAGTCCTTCATTGGGATGTTGTTCAACTCGTGCTTGAGTGCCGGTTATGTAATAAAGCATTGACCCTTAATGTGAATTTCTGTCCTTTGTCGTTTTGTGGTAGGCTGGTAATGATAACACGCATTGTCGTCACCCGTAATGACTTATTCCAGAAGAGAATTGTCTGTGATCTGCATTTCAGTCAAGTCGCAACAGGATTCTGTCTCTGTTTGGGTATCAAGATGTGCCAGGACAAACGTTTCACACACTTTTGTCATCTTCAAAATGTTATAAAGGACATCTTCAACACCTGATTTAGATATGTTGCTCCATTACGATTTGTGACACAACGACGTTAGCACACTACGGTCGCAAGTCCAGTAGTTATGTCTGCTCACAATTTTTCTATCACCTCAGTCCCTTCACCCCAACATACAGTTAACCAGCCGGTCGGTGTGGCCTAGCGGTTCTAAGGGCTTCAGTCTGGAATCGCGAGACCGCTACGGTCGCAGGTTCGAATCCTGCCTCGAGCATGGATGTGTGTGATGTCCTTAGGTTGGTTAGATTTAAGTGATTTTAAGTTCTATGTGACTGATGGCCTCAGATATTAAGTCCCATAGAGTTCAGGGCCATTTGAACCATTTGAACGGAGTATTTAGGTTTCCCGTGATTTTCCTAAATCGCTTATGGCAAATACCGGGATGGTTCCTTTAAAAAGGCACGACCGACTTCCTTCCCCATCCCTCCGTAATCCGCTGGAACTGAGGACCTCGCTGTTTGGTCTAATAATATGTGTGAAATCTTATGGGACTTAACTGCTAAGGCCATCAGTCCCTAAGCTTACACACTACTTAACCTAAATTATACTGAGGACAAACACACACACCCATGCCCGAGAGAGGAATCGAACCTCCGCCGGGAGCAGCCGCACAGTCCATGGCTGCAGCACCTTAGACCGCTCGGCTAATCCCGCGCGGCTTCTCAACTGAGAGAAGTCTCCAGACGTAAAAGTAGCTTTGGGCATACCTCACAGGACTGTTATAGGACCATCACTTTTCACAATATATGTAAATGATTTAGTATGTAGTCTCGGAACTAGAACTCCTCCCGAACAGGCCGTGAAGATCCAACGGTACCGACCGGCCGCCGTGTGATCCTCATGATGATGATGATGATGATGACGACGTTTGGTTTGTGAGGCGCTAAACTGCGCGGTCATCAGCACCTGTACACATCCCCAATCTGTACACAGTCCAGTCGAGCCACCTTAATGAATGATGATGGAATGATGAGGACAACACAAACACCCAGTCCCCGGGCAGAGAAAATCGTCAACCCTGCCGGGAATCGAACGGACCCCGTAATCCAGAGGTAGCCATCCGCAGCCCATAGGCGTCACTAGATGCGGATATGGAGAGGCATGTGGTCACCATACCGCTCTCCCGGCAGTATGTCAATTTCCGAGACCGGAGCCGCTACTTCTCAATCAAGTATCTCTTCAGTTTGCTTCACAAGGGCTGAGTGCAGCCCGCTTGCCAACAGCGCTCGGCAGACCGGATGGTCACCCATCCAAGTGCTAGCCCAGCCCGACAGCGCTTAACTTCGGCAATCTGACGGGAACCAGTGTTACCACTGCGGCAAGGCCGTTGATAGTCTCGGAAGTTCCAAGAGGCATTTCGCGGATGATGTTGTTGTATACAGACAAGTCGCTAATCCCGCGCGGCGCTGTTTGGTCTCCACCTCCAAATCAACCACCCAACAATTGACATTCTGGTGCATAAGCACTCTATAAACACTCATATGTATTTACACATTTACACACCAACAGTGGTCACCTGTCGCAAACCATGGTTCCAATAAATACCATCCATGCGACAAGGCATACAATGAGGAAACTGTATGTGCGGGCCGGCCGCGGTGGTCTAGCTGTTCAGGCGCTCAGTCAGGAACCGCGCGACTGCTACGGTCGCAGGTTCGAATCCTGCCTCGGGCATGGATGTGTGTGATGTCCTTAGGTTAGTTAGGTTTAAGTAGTTCTAAGTTCTAGGGGACTTATGACCACAGATGTTGAGTCCCATAGTGCTCAGAGCCATTTGAACCATTTGTACGTGCGGTCGGAGAGAGGTGCCGTGAACATTGATGTCATACTGAATTACACCAGGCAACCAAATCAGCAGTGGCCACCCATGGTATAAAAATTGACCATACTGTAGGGTACAACAAAACCAAGTTTCTTAGGCAAGAAGCCTTCCTCTGGGATTGCGTGTTAAAAGAAGACATTGAAATTAGCGTCCAAGATGGTCTAATTAAGAAAGATAGCAGCGCACTACTGAGCAAAACGTGGAACACTGTACTGAGCCGAGAAAAAGCAAAGCTCTCTCCTGTAGTGAGGTCCGCACCCGACGGCGATAACGCGGAAACTGGGAACCGAGTTCACAACCAGGCATCGCTACCCCTACGACGGCGGCTACACTGCCACTGACAGGACCGTAGTAATGGAACGGGTAACGGTCAACGTATATAGGATGTCGACCCGAGGTCATCAGGAACCATCTGAAGGTGGGGACAAATCATTTTTTCCAAAATATCTTGAAAAACTTAGGGTGTGACCCAGGCGAAGACATAATTCTTATCATAACAGATGCCTAAATAGATGCTTAACTGCTAGGCCTCACATATCCTTGATTCCTGTATAGTATTTAGAACATTTAAAATCAATTGTATTGTAAATGTCGTGTGACTAGGGCCTCCCGTCGGGTAGACAGTTCGCCGGGTGCAAGTCTTTCGATTTGACGCCACTTCGGCGACTTGCACGTTGATGGGGATGAAATGATGTTGATTAGGACAACACAACACCCAGTCCCTGAGCGGAGAAAATCTCCGGCCCAGCCGGGAATCGAACCCGGGCCCTTAGGACTGACATTCTGTCGCGTTGACCCCTGAGCTACCGGGGGCAGACAAGTGTAGATAAGCATACAGAATAACATTCTGATAATATGTTTAATTAATTTTCCTGTGCACCACTTAGGATTTACCTACTTCATACCAATATGTTGTTATGAACTTTCCAAACCCACTCATTACATTAAAACATTTAAATCAAAAGCGGTGTTAGTGTTAATACTTACTATTTGCTTTTGTGCGCGTTTGTGTTTGTCATGCCTCTTGAACTACGTGTCGTACAATGATAGTTTTGTAGGTACATTCGACGGTATATGTGAATACTGTCTGCAAAATGTGTCGTCAATACATATACTAGCAAAAAAAGTAACAAACTAAAACGTCATGCCTGATTCGATAGTTTTACTGAATGAACAGCGAAAACGTAGTCAGCGAGGGGATTGTTAGCGAGGCAAAAATTTCTTAAATGTTTGAAATCATGTGTAAACTTTGTTGTATTCTCGAATACTGTATTAATACAGCCTGGGTATTTTCGCGTGGTGGGCTACATTTCTTTTTCACCCCTACCCCTTTGATAGGTAGCTGGATCTTATCCTCGCAACGATTCGTTTCAGACAAGTGATATATGCACCAATTCTGGTTAAAATTGCCCAGTAGTTTAGGAGGATATAGGGAACATACATACATACATACATACATTTGTATATCCATTTTTATAATATGTATGGATTACTTAGGAATGAATAATTGAAGTTCATTAACAGTATACTGCATTCGTGGCTTATTAACAAAAATGCGTTGCAGATCTCGCTACACCATTCAGTAGCGCTGGAGAAGCGTTATCCATTGACGCCTTGCTCGTTTCTGTAGCTATGTTTTTCACCAGTGCTAATTTTCTCGTAAATTATCGAATTCCGTATTTTATAATAGTTCCTACAGTTTTCGTCGGGTTAGTTACCTCTTCGCACGAGAAATTCCTGTTCGAAATTTCCTTTCGGTGCTGCACATGGTTCAATTTTAGCTTAACTAATACTAGTAATGATCGTTCATTCGAAATTTGTATCCCGCTAATTTTTCGCTATTCTTAGTAATCAACGTTAGAAGCCGTCGTATACTTCTGTCTGTTGTTGGACTTCAGAAATTCCATGCTCAACCACAGGGCTATTTCCTTTATCTGTGGAGCCTGGATGGTTTCCCTGTTCAAATGATAGCTGAGATGCACACAAAACTGGCAGCCAGGTACAGCTCTTTGGAGCTGATGGACCAGTCGCTCTGCATTACAAATAAGCACACCTTGAGATTACTTTTTTTTTAAAGTGGTTTAGATGATTCTAATAATACGTGCAGTTCTCCATGTAAATTTTTTTCTATAAAATTACAAACGTCAGTTGTGGTTATTGAGACAGCCATTAAAATTAGGACTGCTATGTGGCATTCAGAACCCTTTGCACTTATATGAGATATTCAAATATGAGCTACCACTGACATCACATTCCAAGATCGCGGCGGTTTGATGTTGAAAAGTGCAAATGTTAGTGCTGGTCCCTAAATGCATGGACAAACTTGCCAGTGACGTCATTATCCTCGTCAGTGACATCAACAAGCCACACACTTTTCCATATCCTTTCCCCTCTTTACAACCAATCTCAGTGGAATATTAAAAGTGTAGAGACATTCAAAAATCCAAGATGGCGGACTAGCTCAATTGTGTTAAATTTAACTAAGTTAAATTAGAAATACTCTCCCCATCGCCTCCCCACGATATCCAACCAATCGTAGCGAAGTATTAAAATGAGGCATCCAATAAATAAGTACATTAATTTGAAAACTAAGGTGGTAGAACCCGCTCGATTGTGCTTAATACCCTACTCTCTCCTGCTTCTCTTCCAACCCATCACAATGAAGTATTTAAATCATCCGTAAAAGTGGTCTCGAGTTTTCGTTATATCCTTGAGAGTCAAAGATGTTTATCTCCACATTGTTTACACATACACACATGCCTCTGTATTTAATCGTCATAATACTGACTGAAATTGCTACTTGTCTCTGAACTGCGAGCACTTGCACAACAGGCCTCTTCATACACACGGTGGTCAGATACCGTCGCAAAAGCTTGTAATGGTGTTGCAGGAAACGTTGTGCCGAGAAATATGTGTTAAAGACAAAAATTCGATACGTCTCGCCGTTTCAGAATTAATTAGCATCGAAATTATCCAGTCAGGCCATCGTGAGTGTAAATTCAAGCGGCCCACCAGAGACGGTGTCACCAAACGTGTACTTCGCTTGATTTCCTAAAATCGAACGAGAGAGCGCTACAAAAATTGGACAGGGGACGGTAGTAAGGACCGATCTAGAACCGAGGACTGACCAGTCTCGTGCGCTATCATCGTGCCTCTTACACATGTGATCTCTCATACGAAGTAAACATGTCTCTCTGTATTTCATACATCAAGTGCCGTAATTCCTTACACACATACAATCTTTCTCTTAGAAAGTACTTGTTTCTCCTGCCTGTTTCTCTCTCTCTCTCTCTCTCTCTCTCTCTACACACACACACACACACACACACACACACATACACCTGTATGTGTGAGGGTTACTAAAGGTCATTTTGCATGGTGACAACCTTTTCACTCCTAGGTGGGTGACCACCATTTACCTCTGTGACCTAGAAAAAAAACGGGTGACCCTTTAACAAAACGCAACGGGCCACTGTTTAGGAGAACAGAAAGTAACACAGTTTGAGGAAATGGAACTGGTCGCTGTTTAAAAAATGGAACAGGTTAACGTTTAAAGAAATAGAACAGGTCACTATTTGAAGAAACCAGTACTGGTCACTTAAAAGAAAACACAACAGGTCACCATTTAAAAAAAATGAAATGAATCACCATTTAAGAAAATGGAACTCATTATTGTCTAAAAAACGAAACGGTTCGCTGTTTGAAAAATGGAATGGGTTATCCTTTAAAAACAGAATGGGTAACAGTTTAAAGAAATGGAACGGGTCATTGTATAAGAAAATGGAATGGGTCACCATTTAAGAAAAGGGAACTGGTCACCATTTAAAAAAACGGAATGGGTCACCGTTTTAAAAAACAAAATGAATCACAATTTAAGATAACGGAACGGGTTATCATTAAAGAAAACGGAATGGAGGCCCCACTTAAGGAAATGGTCAGGTGAGAGTGAAAGTCAGTTGAAGGACTGGCGATCAAGAGAGAATTATGACCAGCTTACAGAGTGAGCACCATTGCCCTATTTACTACTGGAGGGAGGGGGCAATCAAATACATACTCTGTACATACCATAAATACAGTACTGTTTTGTCATTTAAATTAAAATATTTCCTCTGCCTCGTCATTAAATTTCGTATCACATAGTTATCACATAGTTGTGTGCACAAAAATTCCCACAGTAAATCTCACAACTCTCCACCTCTAACTCATTAAATTTCATGAGAAAAAGGGGACGACCCTGAACTTTTTGTGACATGTTCAGAAAAAAGTATAAATACTTGAGCTCCCGAGCTTTTCCCAACAGTAACACACTTGCACGCAATGTAGATGCTAGTGGTGTCAGTGCGGGGCCCGACTGCTCCAAGATAGAAAGCGCAATGCAGTGTGGGAAGTTATCCCTGCAGGTCTCACCTCTGCTAATAAAGACTCACAGCTCAGCCGGCTCTGTGAATAGAGAGTGAGACTCGCTAACGTTATGTTGCCTGAAGCAAAAGAACTACAGACGGATTGGGTGGGGAAGAAACCAAAACTAAATATGCCTTAGACATAAAATATACTGTATTTTTTCATATAATGTTTTACTTTCTATGTTTTTCCATGTATTTGCACTATTTACATTTTTATAGCTGTTTACAATATTTATATTACAGTTTTTACAGGTATATACACATGAGGCGCTGAGAAACAGAGGGCCTAAAGCACATCGTCATTAGACCCATACTGAAGCGAATATCAGAGAAACCGGTGAGGCAGCTTTTCGTGAATGTTCATATGTACAATGTGGACCTACGGCACAGATAAATCTGGCTCACCATAAGATCAGTAGATGTCAAGAGAATCCTAAGAGATCGCAATCTCAAAATTGACGAGGGTGTGTTTTTAGGCCCTTACAGTTCTGATTTTCTCATGCATGTTTTAATAGATTTACATTTTTTTCTAAATATTTTACAAACGTTGTTATAGGCACTTAAAATGAAATCAGTCATCATCAGTTCCCACACAGTTGTGACCTAAGGCCACTCTGCTCACTTTATCGTCAAATATGAAATGCTTATTGTCTTTTATCAAAGTGCTAATTCGCCTTGCTTTTTCGTTGAGACTGTATGTAGCTTTGACCGAATTATATACTTCTCAGTTAATTTTGCAGTATCATTTAACAGATAGTCGCAACAAGCATTAATGCTGTGTTCTTTTGCCAATGAGCGTTTATACATTTTGCTCTATGCATTATGCACTGCAAGTCAGTTTTGAGTGTGTTCCTTTTTGATCTCACTCCAATGAGTTCAGCAATTATTTGCCCTGATAACTCATCTGTTATTAAACCCACTTTCTTTTTATTGATGTGTGGGATGTTATCAATATTATCATCACAGTTAGCCAAAGTGTCAAACCACTTACTCACATCGGTTTCGACAACATCATAGATATATATTACAGCGACTGCATTTCGTTTTACTGAAAAGGTGTAATGATGTCCAGTAATTAAAAAGCATTTGAATCTAACCATTAAACACTTATTCAGCTATTTACTTGTGTGGAAGGTAAATATATTCTGATGAAGAAGTACTATTCACATTCACACTTTGATACATTAAAAACTATCTGTAGATAATACTGTAGGCAATCAGTAAGCACGTTCGCACCCTCTCAACCACTAGGAGCGAATATTGAAGTCACCTGATACCTGGCGCATCCAGTTCTAAGCGGAAACGTTCTATCGTTTTGGCTCTGTTAAATCATTATTGTTGACTGCACTCTGTTATCACCTGTCGTCACTTTCATTGTCATTCCGATATTTCCTTCTTACTGAGTGCCAATAAGTAGCCTTTAGTTCAGTTATGTCATAGTTCAAATGGCTCTGAGCACTATGGGACTCAACTGCTGTGGTCATTAGTCCCCTAGAACTTAGAACTACTTAAACCTAACCAACCTAAGGACATCACACACATCCAAGCCCGAGGCAGGATTCGAACCTGCGACCGTAGCAGTCGCACGGTTCCGGACTGCGCCCCTAGAACCGCGAGACCACCGCGGCCGGCCAGTTATGTCATGAAGAGGCATTTACTTAATAGTGAACCAAGGGTTACCAAGAAAATTTCGGAACGCTCACTGACATGGGAATGGAAGCAATCATATGACTGGATAAAAAATTATCCTGAAGATATATTCAATGCGGTTTACGATATGTGTCAGTTTGATTCGTATTCTGAAAATAGCCAAAGAAAATCGAAGAAAATTAACGAATGGCAAAAAATATTTCTCACGAAAAAAATACTGCCAACAAGTGACACTATATTCTTAAAAAGCAAGTGATTAAATCTTCAATCAATTATAAAAATGTACCTTCCATGCTGTCGGTTCACGTCCCCTTGGCAGCGAATTGTGGGTGATGTGTGTAAAGCAGCGTGAAGAGAGGAAAACAATTTAAATAAAGTTATTGTTGATTTATTTAAACATAAATTAATAATGGACCTCCAGTTGTTGTTGTTGTTGTTGTGGTCTTCAGTCCTGAGACTGGTTTGATGTAGCTCTCCCTGCTACTCTATCCTCTGCAAGCTGCTTCTTTTCCCAGTACCTACTGCAACCTACATCCTTCTGACTCTGCTTAGTGTATCCATCTCTTGGTCTCCCTCTACGATTTTTACCCTCCACGCTGCCCTCCAATACTAAATTTGTGATCCCTTGATGCCTCAGAACATAGCCTACCAACCGATCCCTTCTTCTAGTCAAGTTATGCCACAAAATCCGCCTCTCCCCAATTCTATTCAATACCTCCTCATTAGTTATGTGATGTACCCATCTAATCTTCAGCATTCTTCTGTAGCACCACATTTCGAAAGCTTCAATTCTCTTCTTGTCCAAACTGTTTATCGTCCATGTTTCACTTCCACACATGGCTACACTCCATACAAATACTTCTAGAAACGACTTCCTGACACTTAAATCTATATTCAATGTTAAAAAATTTCTCTTCTTCAGAAACGCTTTCCTTGCCATTGCCAGTCTACATTTTATATCCTCTCTATTTTGACCATCATCAGTTATTTTTCTCCCCAAATAGCAAAACTCCTTTACCATTTTAAGTGTCTCATTTCCTAATCTAATTCCCTCAGCATCACCCGACTTAATTCGACTACATTCCATTATCCTCGTTATGCTTTTGTTGATGTTCATCTCATATCCTCCTTTCAAGACACTGTCCACACCATTCAACTGCTCTTCCAAGTCCATTGCTGTCTCTGGCAGAATTACAAAGTCATCAGTGAACCTCAAAGTTTTTATTTTTTGTCCATGGATTTTAATACCTACTCCGAATTTTTCTTTTGTTTCCTTTATTGCTTGATCAATATATACTTTTCTTTCATGTCCCTCGAATCTTACAACTGCCATCTGGTTTCTGTACAAATTGAAAATAGCCTTTCACTCCTTGTATTTTACCCCTACCACCATCAGAATTTGAAAGAGAGTATTCCAGTCAACTTTGTCAAAAGCTTTCTCTAAGTCTACAAATGCTAATAAACGTAGGTTTGCCTTTCCTTAATCTATCTTCTAAGATAAGTCATAGGGTCAGTATTGTTTCACGTGTTCCAATATTTCTACGGAATCCAAACTGATCTTCCCCGAGGTCGACTTACACCAGTTTTTCCATTCGTCTGTAAAGAATTCGCGTTAGTATTTTTCAGCCGTGACTTATTAGACTGATAGTTCGGTAATTTTCACATCCGTCAACACCTGCTTTCTTTGGGATTGGAATTATTATATTCTTCTTGAAGTCTGAACATATTTCGCCTGTCTCATACATCTTGCTCACCAGATGGTAGAGTTTTGTCAGGACTGGCACTCCCAAGGCCGTCAGTAGTTCTAATGGAATGTTGTCTACTTCCGGGGCCTTGTTTCGTGGTAGGTCTTTCATTGATCTGTCAAATTCCTCACGCAGTATCATATCTCCCATTTCATCTTCAGCTACATCCTCTTCCATTACCATAGTATTTTCATCAATTACATCGCCCTTGTATAGACCCTCTATATACTCCTTCCATTTTCTTCTTTCACTTCTTTGCTTAGAACTGGGTTCCCATCTGAGCTCTTGATATTCATGCAAGTGATTCTCTTTTCTCCAAAGGTCTCTTTAATTTTCCTGGAGGCAGTATCTATCTTTCCCCTAGTGAGATAGGCCTCTACATCCTTACATTTGTCCTCTAGCCATCCCTGCTTAACCATTTTGCACTTCCTGTCGATCTCATTTTTGAGACGTTTGAATTCCTTTTTGCCTGCTTCATTTACTGCATTTTTATATTTTCTTTCATCAATTAAATTCAATATTTCTTCTGTTACCCAAAGATTTCTACTAGCCCTCGTCTTTTTACCTACTTGATTCCTTGCTGCCTTCACTACCTCATCCCTCAAAGCTACCCATTCTTCTTCTACTGTATTTCTTTGCCCCATTTCTGTCAGTTGTTCCCTTATGCTCTCCCTGAAACTCTGTACAATGTCTGGTTCTTTAAGTTTATCCAGGTCCCATCTCCTTAAATTCCCACCTGTTTGCAATTTCTTCAGTTTTATTCTATATTTTCATAACCAATAGATTGTGGTCAGAATCCACATCTGCCCCTGGAAATGTCTTACAATTTAAAACCTGGTTCCTAAATCTCTGTCTTACCATTATATAATCTATCTGATACCTTTTAGTATCTCCAGGATTCTTCCAGATATACAACCTTCTTTTATGATTCTTGAACCAAGTGTTAGCTATGATTAAGTTATGCTCTGTGCAAAATTCTACAAGGCGGCTTCCTCTTTCATTTCTTCCCCCCAATCCATATTCAACTACTATGTTTCCTTCTTCCCTTTTCCTACTGACGAATTCCAGTCATCCATGACTATTAAATTTTCGTCTCCCTTCACGACCTGAATAATTTCTTTTATCTCATCATACATTTCATCAATTTCTTCGTCATCTGCAGAGCAAGTTGGCATATAAACTTGTACTACTGTAGTAGGCGTGGGCTTCGTGCCCATCTTGGCCACAATAATGCGTTCACTATGCTGTTTATAGTAGTTTACCCGTACTCATATTTTTTTTATTCATTATTAAACCTACTCCTGCATTACCCCTATTTGATTTTGTATTTATAACTCTGTATTCACCTGACCAGAAGTCTTGTTCCTCCTGCCACCGAACTTCACTAATTCCCACTATATCTAACTTTAACCTATCCATTTCCCTTTTTAAATTTTCTAACCTACCTGCCCGATTAAGGGATATGACATTCCACGCTCCGATCCGTGGAACGCCAGTTTTCTTTCTCCTGATAACAACGTCCTCCTGAGTAGTCCCGGCCCGGAGATCCGAATGGGGGACTATTTTACCTCCGGAATATTTTACCCAAGACGACGCCATCATCATTTAACCATAGAGTAAAGCTGCATGCCCTCTGGAAGAACTACGGCTGTAGTTTCCCCTTGCTTTCAGCCGTTCACAGTACCAGCACAGAAACGCCGTTTTGGTTAGTGTTACAAGGCCAGATCAGTCAATCATCCAGACTGTTGCTCCTGCAACTACTGAAAAGGTTGCTGCCCCTCTTCAGGAACCACACGTTTGTCTGGCCTCTCAACAGATACCCCTCCGTTGTGGTTGCACCTACAGTACGGCTATCTGTATCGCTGAGGCACGCAAGCCTCCCCACCAACGGCAAGGTCCATGGTTCGTGGGGGGGTTCCAGTTATTAACCTTTTAAATTCAACCAGAAGTTCATGTTTAATGTATAAAGTTGTAAACCCTTGTCATGATTCAGGTATAACCGGAAAGGCTAAAATAGCATGTAACTGAAATCACTCAAACCCGCAGAATGAGTGAAAAACATTCAACTAGGTGATGTGGTTGCAGAGACTAGATTCATTCGGCTGAAAAAACCGATTGAATGAAAAAACCATCGACTTGCCAATCGGTTGTTAAAAACCATTCAGTTGTCGCATCACTAGAATGTAAACACTGGTACGTTTGATTTCTGATCCAGTTACGTAGCGCTGCGTTCTGTCAAGCTGTCAAGAGTTTTAACAACTTATGTCGTTCTTTGAACGCTTCCTGTTGCTGTTTCATAAACTGCTGCTGCATTTTCATGCACTTCTGTTGTTATTCTTCCATCAAACGCTGCTACATCTCCATGAACTTCTGCTGCTGGAGGGACAACGTTTCAATAAGCTCCGTGAGCCCTGCCACTGCCATTCTGGGTCGTATTTACGGTTCTTCGCATTTTCGTCTCCAAATAATGGGTGCTGTGATTGTCTTCCACATTAGCTACAATTCTTAAGTCACATTTGTTGCATCAGAACACAAAGCAATAAGTAAGCACTGTGTAGAGTAACATCAGCGAATGTGATAGCTTTAAGACTGAAGCCGATACATAGTCGTGGCACTTCTGCATTTATACAGAAATTCTATTTAAGTGTAGATAAATACCTGTAACTTTTCAAGAACAACAGCTTGTGCCATACTACGTTTCTCGTTAAATTCACATGGTGGAAACCATGAATAGACAATACAGAGGACTTGCAGTACTCGCCAGTTAAAATTTCGGGAACCGGGATATGTGCTCCCAAACAAGACTGAACGATTTTCCTGGAGTGTAGCTTTGTGGCGAGTGTAATCTTCCCCTCCACTTCATCATCTGGTATTCTGCTGCTTAATATCTCCCTTCGTCTCTCCGCTGAATTTTGCCTATTTCTTTTAACTTGGCCATTAAAAACTTGGAATATTTTTCAGTAAAATTAATCCGCAAGCCGGCCGGAGTGTCCGGGCGGTTAAAGGCGCTACAGTCTGGAACCGCACGACCGCTACGGTCGCAGGTTCGAATCCTGCCTCGGGCATGGATGTGTGTGATGTCCTTAGGTTAGTTAGGTTTAAGTAGTTCTAAGTTCTAGGGGACTTACGACCACAGCAGTTGAGTCCCATAGTGCTCAGAGCCATTTGAACCATTTTTTAATCCGCAAATTTTTGAAAACCGTCTGTAATATTTGTATATTAATGTCACGGCCTTTATATGAATCAATCATAAAATTCTACACAAATACCCTTCATTTGGGCTCCCTTCATTTTAAGCCAGCTACTACTTAATCTGAGCCGTAATCGCATTTACTGACTGTTATTAGCTTGTTGTTGCTGTACTTCCATTCCAGCGCCATCGTTAGTAACAATGTGTCTGCCAATTTTCGACTTCTTGACTTTTCGTATTTGATGCGAATTTCAAGCTATTGCTATCCACAACTTTTATTAGTTGTGTTTCACATATGCATCTCTAGAGGCCTAAAATTTTTGTTCATGGTTTCAGATACTAACACAAAACATAGAGTATCGATAAATTAAACAGGCTGCCTTAATATTTCGCAGTATTGTCAAGGTTAAAGATTTCTCGCGATGTTATCTGCTTTTGATGCGCGTATTTGACAGTTTATGGGTGCCGCGCTGCTATACTTACACTGTTTTGGATAAAAATAATGTCAGGTAATTTTCAAATTCTGATGTCTAATTCTGTTGGGAACCTGTGCACCACGACCGTATTATTGTAAATATATATTGAGTGAATGGCAGCATCGGTCGTAAATACTGAGATCTTCATTTTACAGATCGATTTCGGTCACTGTGTGACCATCTTCAGTGTAAATAATTCGAACCTTGTAGACCCATCTCGTTATAGTGCAACATTTTCTACTTCCAACAGATATCTTCACTTTTACTTCACAAAATAATTTTTAAATTTAGAGGGGAGCCTGTGTTGTAACCTTAGTAGTAGCCCATCTGACCAACAGTGAGCTCACTGGATTTCAATATTTACGACCGATGCTGAATTTATCCAAAATATAATTCTCAAATGCTATGGCCATTACCTCAGTTTTAAACAAAATGTCATCTAGTCCAGGTAAGAAACATCTCATTAACACTGCATGCATAGCAGATGGACTGAATGTCTTTTAGAAGTCTGTGACGTCGACCAAGTCTATATGTTAACATGGCGTTATTTTTACAGATGCCACCTATAGAGGAGACCGCCGCTGGCAGAGGGTTGCTCAGCCGTGTGGTGTACGCCTTACTGCCTTCCTCCTCCACCGCTGTGACTTCTGTTTCCCAGACGAGGACCGGTGGTGAAGGCTCGAAAGCAGGCAGTGAGGCAGCCATCTCGAGTCCGGCGGAAGTCGAGCACCCTGACAGCAAAAGTTCCACAAAGGCCATCGTCTGCAGTGCCTCTTGCGTGGTATGCCTCTGTAGCATGACAATATGCATAACCATTGTATGTAGAAGTTAAAAGTATGTTAGAATATCAACATAACATATTCAGTTCTGGCTACAAAGACGGGGAGGGAGAATTGATACAAATCAAAAGCATTATTCAGTGCTCCATAAACCTGTGTATGCCAAGCAAGGTTTTAAGAAATGGGAAAACCCAACGTACTCCAGTAGCTGTGTTAGAAAGCTCTTACAAAAGAAGGAGAACGTAATCACAGATTTGAGCATACTCAAAAACTTGTGGGCGAACAAAAGATAATCGAAGTCGCACTGACTGTATCAGTTCGACATCAAAATTTTGCCAAACAATATGATTAAAAATCTTAAATGCTTTCGTCTTACCATAAGTTCGAAATCAAATCAAAATCATCTATTCAGTTAGTCGGTGACCATAACGGCGCCGAATCTGGAGATGACAGAGGGGAGACAGATACTGTCTACTGGCACAGTTTTTATAAATTGTTACAAGGGCGATGTACTTGAGGACAGTATTATGGAAATGGGAGAGGATGTAGTTAAAGATGAAATGGGAGATATGATACTGCGTGAAGAGTTTGACAGAGCACTGAAAGATCTGAGTCGAAACAAGGCCCTGGGAGTAGACAACATTTCATTAGAACTACTGACGGCCTTGGGAGAGCCAGTCCTGACAAAACTCTACCATCTGATGAGCAAGAAGTATGAGACAGGCGAAATACCCACAGACTTCAAGAAGAATATAATAATTCCAATCCCAAAGAATGCAGGTGCTCAGAGATGTGAAAATTACCGAACTATCAGTTTAATAAGTCACTGATGCAAAATACTAACGCGAATTCTTTACAGACGAATGGAAAAACTGGTAGAAGCTGACCTCGGGGAAGATCAGTTTGGATCCCGTAGAAATGTTGGAACACGTGAGGCAATACTGACCCTACGACTTATCTTAGAGGCTAGATTAAGGAAAGGCAAACCTACGTTTCTAGCATTTGTAGACTTAGAGAAAGCTTTTGACAATGTTGACTGGAATACTCTCTTTCAAATTCTGAAGGTGGCAGGGGTAAAATACAGGGAGCGAAAGGCTATTTACAATTCGTACAGAAACCAGATGGCAGTTATGAGAGTCGAAGGGCATGAAAGGGAAGCAGTGGTTGTAAAGGGAGTGAGACAGGGTTGTAGCCTCTCCCCGATGTTATTCAATCTGTATATTGAGCAAGCAGTGAAGGAAACAAAAGAAAAATTCGGAGTAGGTACTAAAATCCAAGGGGAAGAAATAAAAACTTTGAGGTTCGTCGATGACATTGTAATTCTGTCAGAGACAGCAATGAACTTGGAAGAGCAGTTGAACGGAATGGATAGTGTCTTGAAACGAGGATATAAGATGAGCATCAACAAAAGCAAAAAGAGGATAATGGAATGTAGTCGAATTAAGTCGGATGATGCTGAGGGAATTAAATTAGGAAATGAGATACTTAAAGTAGTAAAGGAGTTTTGCTATTTGGGGAGCAAAATAATTGATGATGGTAGAAGTAGAGAGGATATAAAATGTAGACTGGCAATGGCAAGGAAAGCGTTTCTGTAGAAGAGAAATTTGTTAACATCGAGTATAGATTTAAGTGTCAGGAAGTCGTTTCTGAAAGTATTTGTATGAAGCGTAGCTATGTATGGAAGTGAAACATGGACGATAACTAGTTTGGACAAGAAGAGAATTGAAGCTTTCGAAATGTGGTGCTACAGAAGAATGCTGAAGATTAGATGGATAGACCATATAACTAATGAGGAGGTATTGAATAGGATTGGGGAGAAGAGAAGTTTGTGGCACAACTTGACTAGAAGAAGGGATCAGTTGGTAGGACATGTTCTGAGGCATCAAGGGATCACCAATTTAGTATTGGAGGGCAGCGTGGAGGGTAAAAATCGTAGAGGGAGACCAAGAGATGAATACACTAAACAGATTCAGAAGGAAGTTGGTCGCAGTAGGTACTGGGAGATGAAGAAGCTTGCACAGGATAGAGTAGCATGGAGAGCTACATCAATCCAGTCTCAGGACTAAAGACCACAACAACACTGCAAAAGTTTAAACCATGGTTTTTGTTATATTCAAATGGTGGTAACCATGTATAGACAATAAGAGAATTTGCAGCACTCGCCAGTTAAAATTTCAGGAACCGGGATGTGAGCACCCAAACAAGACTGAACGATTTTCCTGAAGTGCCTCGCCCAGGAGGCATGTGTAGCTTTTCAGCATATCTTCTTCCGCTGTTTAATATCTCCCTTCATCTATGCCCTGAATTTTGCCTGTTTCTTTGACTTTGGCCGTTAAAAACTTGAAATGTTTTTCAATAAAATTAATCAGCAACTTTTGGAAACCGACTGTAATATTTGTATATTAAGGTTACGGCCTTTATATAAATCAGACATTAAATTCTACACACATACTTATCATTTGGGCTCCCTTCATATTTAGCCAGCTATTACTTAATGTGATCCGTAAGCGCCTTTACTAACTGTTATTAGTTTATTATTGCTGTATTTCCATTCCAGCGACCATCGTTAGTGACAATGTGTCTGCTAGTTTTCGTTCTACTTGACCTTTCGTATTTGATGCTGATTTCATGCTATTTCTATCCGTAACTAGGTAGAATATTTTTATTAATTGTTTCGTATTTGCTTCTCTAGAGGCCTAAAATATTTGTCCATGGTTCCAGATACTTGAAGAATACCTATAGTATCGATCAGTTAATATAGGCTGCCTTATTATTTCGCAGTATTGTCAAGATTAATGATTTCTCTTGATATTATCTGCTTTTGATATTGGTATCTCACTGTTTATGAGGAGCAGTGCTAATATACTTACACAATTTTGGGTAAAAATGATATCATGTAATCCTCAAATCTTGATGTCTAATTCCGTTGGGAACTTGTGCACCACAACCGTATTATTGTCAATATATATTGAATGAATCACAGCATCGGTCGTAAATACTGAAATCTTTATTTTACAGATTGATTTCGAACACTGTGTGACCATCTACAGTGCAAATTATTCGACACTTGTAGGCCCATATCATAATAGCTCAACATTTTATATGAGTTGTAACATGTACTGTGATGATTACTTCCAACAGATATCTTCACTTTTACTACACAAAATAATTTTTAAATTTACAGAAGAGCCTATCATGTAGCCTTAGCAGTTGTCAATCGTACCTACAGTGAGCTCACTGGATTTCAATATTTGATATGTTAACATGGCGTTATTTTTACAGATGCCACCTACAGAGGAGACTGCCGCTGGCAAAGGCTTGCTGAGCCGTGTGGTGTACGCCTTACTGCCTTCCTCCTCCACCGCTGTGACTTCTGTTTCCCAGACGAGGACCGGTGGTGAAGACTCGAAAGCAGGCAGTGGGGCAGCCATCTCGAGTCCGGCGGAAGTCGAGCACCCTGACAGCAAACGTTCCACAAATGCCATCGTCTCCAGTGTCTCTTGCATGGTATGCCTCTGTAACATGACAATGTGCATAATCATGGGATGTAGAAGTTAAAAGTATGTTAGAATATCAACATAACATATTCAGCTCTGGTTACAAAAACGGGTAGCACGAATGGATATAAGTCAAAAGCATTATTCAGTGCTCCATAAACCTGTGTATGCCGAGCCAGGTTTTAAGAAATGCGAAAACCCAACGTGGTTCAGTAGCTGTGTTAGAAAGCTCTTACGAAAGGAAAGACAACCTAATCACAGATTTGAGCAAACTCAAAAACTTGAGGGCGTACATAAGTTAAACGAACTCTCACTGACTGTGTCAGCTCGACTGCAAAATTTTGCCAAACCATATGATAAAAAATCTTAAAAGTTTTCGTCTTACCTTAAGTTCGTAATCGGATGAAAATCATCTAGCCAGTCATTCGGTGACCATAACGGCACCGAAACTGGAAATGACAGAGGGGAGACAGATATACTGTGGACAGTTTTTGAAACTGTTACACTGCAAAAGATCCTATTATGATTCTTTCACTGCAAAAAATCCTATTTTGATTCTTTCAATCATCGCGCCATCACAGGAATGGAATATATTGAAATAAATGATTGATGAATCGAAAATCATCGAAAATTGCTCAACAGTTGGTAGCAATCTCAGCCTGATGAGATCCATGTAAGATTCTATGCAGATTACACTAAATTTTAGCTCCCGTTCTAGCAGCAAGTTATCGTTGGTTGGAGCAACCGAGGGTAACAAGCGACTGGAAAAGTGCAGCTCATTCCACGCTTCCAGGACGGATCATGAACAGATGCAAATAATTATAGGCGTTGTAAGTAACGTGCACTTAAGTGGTGTTTATGAAATGAGTGGAGGCCTTAACTACATCTTGATGGCTAAAAGAGTCACACGCAAATGGAAATGCTATCTGACATTAAAATCAAAGTAAAAGATTGGGTCGCCACCACCTCTAGCCACACGACAAACAAGAGGTTGTACTGAGTTGAATATGAAATTAATTTAGTCATCAGAAAAACTCATAAAAGATCATTCATTGTAATGTCACTCATAAAAATGGGATGCAATTATTAATACCACCCAAGAATTGTTCACATGAATAAAATATTAAAATAATGTAAAAAGTGTGCGAAAAATGTGAATAAGCTTGCAGCAACATTACTGAAAACAAGATCTGTTCTAAAGAATTTGTTTATATAAAAAGGGAACACTAATTACTGGACCTGTGTGCATGGAAACGCTATGGATGGGCTAACAGGGAAACTACAAGTGAATGGCGTAGGTAAAGGAGGCGTAACGTTGGTACACTTGATAAGACTTGAAACAAAGTTATTTATTTCTTAAGACATTGGCATAAGACATCTATCTAACTGCTGTTGCCTGGCAACTATGTACGATTGCTTGCGAAACGCTATACGATTCACAACAAAATCTCTTAATTTAGAATCGCGGTCGTAATTAGAGGGGAATGGGAAAGGTTTAATACTCGCATTCAGACGCACATTCACTCAAAGAATAGCAAGGACGGCCCTGACACCAACATGAAACGAAGCTAGGAGGTTTGTTCCGCTGTGTTGAGAAATGAATAAATAAAATGGTAAATCTGAATACCAGAGTTGCATTTGAACATTGGTTTGGATGCCTTGGTTCAAATGCATCTGAACACTATGGGACTTAACATCTGAGGTCATCAGTCCCCTAGAATTTAGAACTACTTAAACCTAATTTACCTAAGGACATCACACACATCCATGCCCGAGGCAGGATTCGAATCCGCGACCGTAGCGGTCACGTGGTTCCAGACTGAAGCGCCTAGAACCGCTCGGCCACAAACGCCAGCCTCTTATTGGTTTGGAGAAACCGCCTCAACGAGGGCCACACATACACGCTTACGTGCTTAACATGAAATGACAAACAACAAATACAACTGAATAATCCGGCAAGATATATTAAATAATCCAATGTCAGATCAATAAGTAAACTCTTGGACAGATTAGGAATCAAACTGAAAGTCGACAAAAGCTTTGCATTTCTTGCTGCGACACAGAAAAATAGTCTTTAAGACAAAACGCGAGCTCAAAAACTAAAAGTTCCCCTCTCGCTACGAGACAATGCATCACTCGGTTAACCCACCCTTCATGGATGACACCTCGGCTACAGACCCTAGGAGAGCTGGAAGCAGACGGCCCATCTCCCACCAAAACTTCTCCCACACAACCAACCCATGTGTTTCATTTTGCTGTACAGTGGTTTAGTTTGCTGCAGAGAATCAGCAGTAGTCTTACACAATGGCCAACCCCAGTAGTTTTAAGATAGGCAAAAAGGTTTGTTCCCTTTGTGTGAAAGTTACCGGTATTAGGTTGTATGCCAGAGAGTTTTGGAATAGGAGAACAAGGGATAAACATTTTATGGAATCATAGTCGTGAATTGGGTTACATATAAAAACATGGAAGATTTATAATGGCGTTATAGACGCATTTGCAAGTCTGAAAAGAAACAATATAACAGCCATATGATGCCTGCAAATCGTAGAAAGAAATAGGCTACGGCTAGATTGAATCATATCTCAGTCTTCTCTGGTACGAAATTTAGCAACGAAAACACCCGAATTGTTCTGTAGGATGCAAAGTGCGCTGAAAGCAAATAAAATGATAATTAAAGGGGAGTATAGGCCACTTTCAGCGTATATCGATGGCGTGAATCTCTTGTAGAGTTATGGAACACGATGTTTGATAGTATATTATGAAGTTTTTGAAGTACGAAATTCTATATACGAATCATCACAGATTCTGCAAACAGATATTTCTTGAGACTCAGCATGGTGTGTTCGTCCATGAAATCCAGGGCGCCCAGATGGATGGCGTGTTCCTTGACTTCCGGAAACTTTCGATTAAGTCTTGCGCTGTCGTTTAATGAACAAAATACTAGCTTATCGCGTATCTGACAAATATTTTGAATGGATTCAGAACGTCCTAGCAGGTATAAATCGAAACGTGATTCATAGTGCGGCGAAACTGACAGTGTGAAAACTACGAAGTAGTTGTGTAGAGCCATTACTGTTTACAGTATAGAGTGAAGTGACAGAAGTCATGGGATACATTTTAATATTGTGTCTGACCTCGTTTTGCCTGTCGTAGTGCAGCAACTGGACGTGGCACGGACTCAACAAGTCACTGGGAAGTCCCTTCAGAAATATTGAGCCATGCTGCCTCTATAGCCGTCCATAGCCGCGAAAGTGTGCACGAACTGACCACTCGATTACGTTCCATAAATGTTCAATGGGTTTCATGTCGGGGTAATCTGCGTGGTCAAATCATTTGCTCGAACTGTCCAGAATGTTCTTCAAACTATTCGCAAACAATTGTGGCCTGGTGACATGGCGCATTGCCATCCATAAAAATTTCATTTTTTTTGGGGAACATGACGTTCATGAAGGGCTGCAAATAGCCTCCAATTACCCAAACATAACACCTTTCATTCAATGATCCATATATATCCACGCCGTTATGGAGTCACCACCAACTTGCACAATGCCTTGTTGACAACATGGGTCCATTGGTTGAGATCTGCGCCACACTCGAACCCTACCACCAGCTCTTACCACCTGAAATCGGGACTCATCTGAACAGGCCACGGTTTACAGTTGTTTAGGATCCAATCGATATGGTCATGAGCCCAGGCGAGGCACTGCAAGCAATGTCGTGCTGCTAGCAAAGGCATTCACGTCGTTCGTCTGCCGTCAAGCCCATCAACGCCAAATTTCCCCGATTTCTGCGGTTATTTCACGCAGTGTTGCTTGTCTGTTCGCACTGACAACACTACACAAACGATGCTGCTCTCGGCTATTAACTGAAGGCCGATGGCCATAGTGTTATCTGTGATGAGATATAATGCCTGAAATTTTGCATTTTTGGCACACACTTGAAATTATGGATCTGGAAATATAAAATCCCTTAAAGATTTCCGAAATAGTATGTTCTACGCATCTAACTTGCAACTGAATCCTCACGATTTTAAAGTTAATCTTTAACTGACCAAATGTCGCAATCAAAATGTCGAGCTGGTCAGCATATTAAATGTGGACTATTAATTAAAACTGTTCCCCTTATCGTTTGTGTAATTGCTGGTACTTCTATTTGCAACACTTTAGAATATGTTCCTTTGTTTGCTTTTTACTCTGTGTTTAGCACGAGACCCCACTAAGGGCGTTTCTCGTCGCGCTCTCTGCTCGATCCCCCTGGCGTGTACACACAAGAAAAAAGAGAAGATAAACGTGTGGCACTACTCCAACAGCCCCCAGCGGCCTACGGCTGCTACCACTTTCACCCATCTCTAGCTCGCGTTTAAAAATGCGTCTCAACACACACAAAATCACTATTCCCTTTTTTTACTCACTGGAGTATCATGTCTACTCAGTTTGCAAGCTATTACACCTATGAAATATTAAATGATTGACTTTTGTTTGACCCGTGTATTAACTATTACTTCGGATAAGAGATATATTATTCTTTTTCCAAGCAAAGCATAGACATAGAGGGTTCGATAATCTTACGAACACTCCCTCTTACAGTTCACTTTTCACAAGTGTCACTGCCTACTTTGAACTGTATCCATCCAACAAACAGCAAACTATTTCTCCGCTGGATATTCTGTGATGAAATTCACCTTAATTACCCATCTGAAACAAATCTTATGTGCTTTTGTTAGTGGTCACCAAGTTCTAAATGAGCTAACTACGTTAATTGCTTAACTGATATATTATCTGCTTTGTAGCAATTAATTTTGAATTATTTATGACTGGAAGCTTTCTACAGCAATTTTGAAAACAAGTATGGTGACGATTTCACTCTGCCATCTTTAAAAATATTATTGAAATTGCACTTTTTCTTAATATTGAATCTTGGAAAAAATAGAATTAAAATTTACTTGAATTTAATTAAAATTGCATGTTACTTGGAAACTTACGCTTCTATCCAAAGCGACCAATGCATTTAAATACAGTTAACTATTTACACTACATTATTACAACACTGATATTTGCAAAGACGCCAATGTTTACCTTAACATCTGTTTTTATTTTTGGATCCATGCTTTGTTGTTACGTTATAGAACTTTTGAAACTAGGAACTGTTCATGGAGTAGGTAAATAAATCATCGTTTAGTTGAAATTCGCTATGTTGAAAGTTCACAAAAGAACATAATGATGTGCTACTCCATTACAATTGTCTTCGCACAAAAATAAATACAAAGTCTGTTGTGCAGTGCTGTTCGTTCTTAAACGTTCAGTGTGGTTAAATCCAGTGTAGCAGCGGTTCTTCATGTCTCCCTGCATGTATATGGCGTGCTTCCAAAATGTGCCAAATACTGCATCATTGCTATTACTGCAGCCGTTATGACCGTAACCAGAAACAGCCATGCAGTCGCGAAATTCTTGCATCCACGACCTCTTGCTTTACAAGACGACGTTCCACAGTGCACATAAACGCCACCACACACCTTAGAGTGAATTACAGCAGTTATTGATTAATACCTCCACAGCCATGAGCAACAGGTCTTCTCACTTCAAGGCTACAGCTACCTCTGCCTTCCCACTAGGGTTACACACATCACCAATTGATGCCACCCTTTTCATACAATCAGAACTTGCCCTTAGCTTCTCTACAGATTTTATTCAATTCTGTTAATTTTTAAAAGCAAGGAGTAGCTCATCGGTCATTACATTCAACAATAATATAAACTATTCTTTTATTTTACAAAGTATTATCTCTTTACCACTTAAGTTTCAAATTTCTTATAGTTGACTGTAAAGTAGTGGAGACTAACCTAATCTGGTTCGCTATTACCGATCTTTCTTACACAGTAATACTGGTAAAATTTTTAAAAATATATACCAGTAACACAAGTACATAGTTGTTCTGTTATACATGCCTCAGATTTCCTTGAGATATCCTTCAAGAATTATACTTGCAAGGAAATGTTTCCTCACAACAACTAAATGCAACTGTATAGCTTTTTAAAATTTCTTTTCATCATTAACACTGCATGTTGTACCACCATACAGCGAGACCTTCAGAAGTGGTGGTCCAGATTGCTGTGCACACTGGTACCTCTAATACCCAGTAACACATCCTCTAGCACTGATGCGTGCCTGTATTCGTCGTGGCATACTATCGACAAGTTAATTGATCCAAACTGTCCCACTCCTAAATGGTGATTCGGCGTAGATCCCTCACAGTGGTTGGTGGGTCATGTCGTCCATAAACAGCCCTTTTCAATCTATCCCAGGCATGAAACTTCCTGGCAGATTAAAACTGTGTGCTGGACCGAGACACGAACTCGGGACCTTTGCCTTTCGCGGGCAAGTGCTCTACCAACAGAGCTACCCAAGCACGACTCATGCCCCGTCCTCACAGCTTTACTTCTGCCAGTACCTCGTCTCCTACCTTCCAAACTTTACAGGAGCTCTCCTGCGAACCTTGCAGCACTAGCACTCCTGAAAGAAAGGATATTGCGGAGACATGGCTTAGCCACAGCCTGGGGGATGTTTCTAGAATAAAATTTTCACTCTACAGCGGAGTGTGCGCTGATATGAAACTTCCTGGCAGATTAAAACTGTATGCTGGACCGAGACTCGAACTCGGGACCTTTGCCTTTCGCGGGCAAGTAAAGCTGTGAGGACGGGGCGTGAGTCGTGCTTGGGTAGCTCAGTTGGTAGAGCACTTGCCCGCGAAAGGGAAAGGTCCCGAATTCGAGTCTCGGTCCGGCACACAGTTTTAATCTGCCAGGAAGTTTCATATCAGCGCACACTCCGCTGTAGAGTGAAAATTTCATTCTATCCCAGGCATGTTCGATAGGGTTCATGTCTGCAGAACACGCTGGCTACTCTAGTCGAGCAGTGCTGTTATCCTGAAGGAAGTCATTCACTAGATGTGCACGATGGGCACGCGAATTGTTGTCCATGAAGACTAATGCCACGCCAATATTCTGCCGATATTGCCACATAATGCCACCTCAAAACAGCAGGGTTCCTCGACCTTGCTGCACTCGCTGGACGGCATGTATAAGGCGTTCAGCTTCACCGGGTTGCCTCCAAACACGCCTCCAACAATTGTTTTGTTGATGAAATATGCGACACTCGTCGGTGGAAAGAACGTGATGTCAATCCTGAGCGGTCCATTCGGCATTTTGTTGGGCCCATGTGTACCGCGCTGCATGGTGTAGTGGTTGCAAAGATGGACCTCGCCATGGACGTCGGGAGTGAAGTTGCCCATCATGCAGCCTATTGCGCACAGTTTGAGTCGTAGCACGACGTCCAGTGGCTGCACGGAAAGCATTATTCAACACTGTGGCATTGCTGTCAGGGTTCTTCCGAGCCATAATCCGTAGGTAGCGGCCATCAACTGCAGTAGTAGTAGCCCTTGGGCGGCCTGAGAGAGGCATGTCATCTCCTCCATGTCCGAACGACACTTCCGAACGATACTTCCCTTGTTAAGAACCCTTCCTGTCACAAAGTAACAATGCGGTCGCGATCGAACCGCGGTATTGCCCGTCTAGGCATGGTCGAACTACAGACAACACGAGCCGTGTACCTCCTTCCTGGTGGAATGACTGGAACTCATCGGCTGTCGGACCCCCTCCGTCTAATAGGCGCTGCACATGCATGGTTGTTTACATCTTTGGGCGGGTTTAGTGACATCTCTAAACAGTCAAAGGGATTGTGTCTGTGATACAAAATCCATAGTCAATGTCTATCTTCAGGAGTCCTGGGTACCTTGGTGATGCAAAACTTGTTTTGATTTATGTATTTGGCTAGACTTTCACAAGTATTCTTTTCGTTAGTTTCCAGGGATCCATCAGGAAATTGGAAGCATAAGGTAGGAGGTTCTTACCCAACTAAATTTCCTCTGAAGGTCTTGTGAAAATTTCGGGCGTTTATCTTGATAAAGTCTTCTTCTATTTCAGTTTGTCTCTTATTATCGTATTTGTGCTTTTCTCGTCGAATACTTTTAGAGGCATTCCCTTGCCTATTCGAATATCTGCCACTTTTCTGTTGTTTTATGGCTATTGAGATCGTTCCCTGCTTTAATCCCATATTCGACAGCTTGATCACATGTGATGTTCCACCACCTATGTTTTGTCCTTCTCGGGTGTTGACCTAATTTTATGGTTTGCTCCACTTTCTCCGCGAGTTCGCACCAGTTTCCACCCCTACGGATTGATTAAATGATCGTCTTCCTGTTCACTTCTAGGTAATCGGGATCATTCTGGATACTCTAGGTTACTTTTGTCCATTTTCTGTTGGTCTGAAACTGTACTTTGATTTGGAGTAAGTGGTGGTTTGACTCGAAAATGTCTCTCCTGGTTTGTACATTGAGGACTTCCTTCGTGTTCTTTCTGGAGATAGCAATATGTCCAGTCTGGAATTCTCCATGTGTTTTACTGGGTGATTTCCGTGTCTTTGGTTTTTGTGTGAGTTTCTTGAATTGTGTTGACACAATTTTGAGATCTAAATTTTGCCAGAATCTTATGACGTGATCGCCATTTTTATTGGTCCTGTTGTGAGCGGTGTACGATCTTGTGGTCCTCTTGCATTTTTCTTTTCTTTATCTAGCTGCCCATGGAAGGCACATAATGGAATCTCGATGTGGTGTTTAGGAATTTTGTTCGTGATTTCTTCCAGAAGTTCCCAGAAGTCTTCTAACACTCGTGTGTGTTTTCAGTTGTAGTTATTTGTTGGTGCACGCTTGTGAGTACACTTTGTTTCCTATAGTACATAAACATTAAAGTATTATATATATTAAATAATTTATATCCTATGTCAATTCGGTTGTTCATTAGTGCATCATGTAAACATTTGAAGTAAATCAATCAATAACTTTTCTAGATTTTTGGTAACAACGTTTCCATTTATATATATTATATATGGCACTTCATTAAGTATATAAATACACTCGCCTATTCGAATGCAACACTTCGTCAAAGTTCCAAGTCAATCGACCAACCGACCGACTGCTTTATTATATTTTTACTTGGACTGAAATAACTGGGAAGGTGAAACTTCTTAGTTTATTTCTGAAACTGCTGAGTTACATTCACGTACTGTCTCTTTGATTGTCTTTATCATTTCAACACTGACCTACATAATGTTCAGTGACAAATGCAGCTCAATGTTGTTCTATTCATTTATGACCCACAATATACAACGATACGCCATCTGACTGCTCAAATAATTAACACAAAAGAATGGCACTGAATTACGTGAAATCCTAACAACAACCCACACATTTCATAAGTCACCTCACAGAAAATCTTCATTATACGAACTACAGCGATACAGCAAGCACCAAGACAGTCAGCCAAATAAAATATCCTATCTACTGTAGGCTCTAACTGCTAATAGGCATGTGGTTAGCAAAGGAAAGATTTTGTTGCAGAGCAAACAATGTATTTAGCAGATTTTACCTTAATCATGCGACAACCAGTTCAAAAATTATATAATCGTCCGTGACCTCCAGTTCCAAAAAAATTATGTAATCGTCAATAACACTTCAGACCTCTAACCTCCATCTCTGGCAACTATAAACTTCCAACCTCAATCACTGCTGGCTGTTCACCTCCAACTGCAAGTCCGACCAGTCACACAGAGTCGCTTACAGAGGGCGCACAGCGCTGTCAGAGTTATTAGTGCAGTCTATCGCGCTGCCAACATACAGACTCATAAACCATAAACAGGCTACTGACATACTTGTCGAGTTTTGCGAGCACAGGCTAAATTTTTATATATAAAGATATCAGATAACAAGTCATTGAGAGATACATTCGAAATATGGAGTAATGGAGTCCAATGTGTTGAATTATTTTTCTTTATTGTATGTCTATGAACCAGTATTCATTTGAAGCAGAGTTCACCTTTATCGCAGCGCTTAAAGCGTATGCATACGAGTAGGTTATTTGACTGTGTAACGATTTCAATGGAGGCTCCTACACGGTCACCATTCGAAGATAGCTAGAGGACGCAGTTGGAGAAATTTGAGAACCACTGCTCTAACATCACCTTCCCTCAAACCGCCCTCACGTATGCACCGCACGTTAACTTTGTCACTCTTCACTAAATCTTCTTTTTACACTGCCATTATTCCGTCGTCCTGTCATACGTTTCAGAATGAAACTGCCTCAAGACTTGCAGATATTTTACCATTCGTCATTAAAGACAGTCATCACTCTCCGGAAGCTTAGTTTCGGACCTTTTGAGATGACTGATTCCTCTAAAAAGGCCGTGACCAGCTGCTGTCCTACTCGTGTCCGTATAAGATTAAGCTACGTAGGTCCGTCTATAAAGACGGCGAAATCAGCGGAATCTTTCACTGCAACCTATCTCTCCTATAGGTTACCTTGGCTTGTTGAATGAATGATAATTCACGGTTTGCCTTAGCTTAAAGATTCGGGCGTTTTCCAGTTGTGTCTTTCCAACATAAACTGATGAAGTTTCTCTGATGATGATGAGAGTCTATATCTTAACAATGTTACTGAAACGGATTATGGTTTGAGATGAATTTACTTAATTGGTATGTGTATCGATTTAATTAAACCTTCGTTAAATCTACTATCGACGAGTAGGCGAATCCCATCCTCTTCCAGAATTATTCCTCACAGATGGTGTAATATTCCTTTCCTTCAAGCCGATATCAAAGCATGTGTATTTCATTGTTCACGGCTAATTGTCTCCACCAATACAAGATAATTCTAATTCATCCGAGGCAGGAGTACCTTTTTTTGATAAAATACGAACCTTCAGCTTTCCAGGTTTCTCCTTGTACGCGGAATCATTACACAGTGCACCAGCTAAAGCATCTTAGTAAGGCGATGCTGGTCACGAAGGTAACCACTTAGATTTCTTACGTTTAAAGATACTTTTATCAATACTATTTTGCCGCAAATAAGATTATGATATGTCGTATATTTCAGATCATCAGAATCTCTCCATTTTTCATAAGCATTAATAACGATACTTCAATGCGCAAGTACTTAACGACATCTATCATCGTGACACACATTTACGCTCGATAAACTACGCTGAGAAGGAGGACACATACTTATCTTAGTACAGTAATATGACCAACGAAAATTCACGGAAATGGTCGCAGTGCTTGGATAGAATGAATCACTAGACTGTAATTCATACATACGCAGATATGGCAGTTCTTTTTCACTGTTGCATGACAACATTGACCATGAAAATGATTTCAGGATGGGTGGTGAAACTGCGCAACCGTGAAAATGGAAGACAAAGTTTCGCTTTTTATCTAGTCCTGTGGCCGATTGGCGTGACAGTCGTCTTCGTGAAACCAACAATAATACACAAAACGTGATACAGAACTATCTAAAATCTAAACGTTATTAAGAAATGAGATCAGGTTTGCTGAACAGGATGAGGAAAAAATTACAGAACAAGATAAAACATAATGATAATCCACAAGCGAAGGCTTCCGCAGCAGTTGTCACTGTTAATAAAATTCTTCTGGGCTCTTGACTGCATTGGCAATATATAAAATTGTCCGACGTTTGCGCCGCTATTGCAAACGGCCTTCCTCAGGTCTTTCTGCTGAGCTAGCTTTGTGCTCAGCGTGGCTCGGCACAAAGCCCTGACGAAAGCCGTTTGCAATGGTGGCCGAAATGTCGGACAATTTTTATATTGACAGTGCGGTCAACAACCAAGAAGAATTTTATTGACTTTAATGAAAGTTCATTTGGCATTCAGCAGTATTCAGCCACTTAATTTAGATGCATAAGTAGAAAAGTTCGAAAATCGAAGAAATATTTTTTTACAACAAAACGGCAAAAAATGCTTCCACAACAATAAAACTGTCACACTCGCTAGGCAGTGATTCGGCTTGTTCTCTGTGAGATGGTTCAAGAGCATTATTGGTAGTAGATCTCATTACTTGGGAAAAATTAAAGCGCAGGTCTGAAAGAGTCTTTGTTGCCGGTTTATGGGCTGCAGTTCGTCTTGAATTTACATCCCATCCCACACATACTATGTAGGATTATTATCCTGACGCCTGGGTATCTTCAGCTGCAAGACTCTGCGACGTTACCTATCCTCCACGACAAGAAATCTTGGAGTAATTGCATCTCTAAAACGATACATATGTACTTTCATTAGTTCAGTGTGTCCACTAGATGTTAACAACTTTCCTCGTACCACTGACAAATACAGTGTGTCCGGGTTAAAGATATAATAATATAAAATACAATAAGGTGACACGTAATTCAAATATTTATTGGTGGTTTGCTTCCACAAGTATGATAACTCAGAATGTTTTCTGTGTTTGCTTGCAGCAATTGAAAATGCGCGAGCATATGCGTAACTGCTTAGTTCACGTAAACTTGCGTGGACTCCACAGTAGATGTTATTGCGTGTGATAAGGTCTGTTACACTAGCACAACCTCGTTTTTGGCATTAGTATGGACTATGAACAACTAGCTCTATTTTCTTCTATAACAATGTTACCTCTTAAAAAGGAATCAAAAAACGAAACAAGCGACTTCGGGAAGGTGGGAGTTTGCTTTTGATGACAGGCCACCACGCCAGGCTACTGTTGAATTAATCCTACATCCTTCCAGCGGCCGTGTCTTAAGTCATTCCGACTAGCACGTAGGCAGTTACAGGTAGCTCGTTCGACGTATACAATGTCATACATAAAAGGTTGTGCCTACGAGCGTACAAACTGCAGCTTCATCACAAAATGAAGCATGAGGACGGGCCGTAACGGGAGGCATCGGCGGAGACAATACTGGCAAAAATTGACGAAAACGAGGCATTCCTCGATTTAGTATGTTTGTCGTACGAGACTGCATTCCACACTTCCGGCACGGTAAACACGCAAAGTTGTCGCATATGGTAAACTGAAACCGCACGTAGTAAGAGTGCGAACGTGACACTCCGAAAGTGAATGTATGGTGTGGACTGTTGAAGAACAGGATTATAGATCCATTCTTCTTCGAGGAACCTAAATTTAATGCAACAACGTACGCAGACATGTTGAAGCTGTATGTTGTGCCTCAATTTATTCGTGACGTGACCTTTCAACAAGATGGCGCACCATGCTACTTTGCAAACAATGTGAGGGATTTCTTGGATCATGAGTTCCTAGATCGCTTGATTGGGAGATGTAGTCCATCGATTGCTTGTCCCCGTAGAAGCTCAGATATTTCGCCACTTGGATTTTTTCTGTGAGGGTTTATCAAGACACCAGTTCGTGATCTACCAGATCTGCACCACCATATTCGTGCAGATATCGCAAATGTTACGACTGCTATGCTGCAAAACACTTCGACAGATGTGTAATACATATTCGATGTGTGTCACGTCACTTGGTGTGCATATCGAAGTCTGTTAGGTGTGTAAAAAAACATTTTGTATTAACATATTTGTAGTAACATACTCCCAACAAATATCTCAATTACTTCTCAAGTTACTACATTTTATATTATTGTATGACACCCTGTAGATGAAGCTCTGTAGGTCTATCCAATAAGATGTCAGCCTACGTTAGGAATCAATCACTACCGAATTAATTTCTCTCCTTGATTGTCTTGTTTCTGTGTCTGACTACCATGGCCCCTCCAGGTTAACTTCCAATAGGAATTTTTTTGCAAGATAAACGTACAATAGACAAATTCGGTTATGTATTGCCCCGTCTGGGACACAAACTAGCTAACATTCAACATACACAATATCTTTTGAAACTGAGATTCGAAGTATTTCGGGAAACTGCAAGTTCTGAGGCAATTTTAATTTCTGCAAAGATTCTTATGACAGTTCTATGTTGCAAAACAGATCCGAAAGACGTCCTTGTGGTATTACGTTGTAAATTTTGACACTATGAGACTATTCTCTTCAGAATGAGAAAGCAAAAATTTGTGGTCTTTTGCTTGACGTTATATATGAATCTCTTGGTGATGTGAATTAGATATCTTTCCTATACACACACATCAAAAAAAGTTTTGCATCACCTCGGTTATGGGAGTTCAGGTAACTGTACAGAAAATTGGAATAGAGATCAACATAAAAATCAAGGAAGTCATTCACAAGATGTGCATGATGAGGGCGCGAATTGTTGTCCAAGGAACATTCACCTTGCTGTACTCGCTAGATAGTATGTCTAAGGCGTTCAGCCAGACCGCATTGCCTCCAAATATGTCTCCAACAACTGTCTGGTTGAAGGCATATGCGACACTCATTGGTGAAGATAACATGGTGCCTATCCTGAGCGGTCGATTCGGCACGTTTTTGGGCCCATCTCTACTGTGCTTCTTGGTGTCGTGGTTGCAAAGATGGACCTCGCCATGGATGCCGAGAGTGAAGTTGCCCATCATGTAGCCTATTGCGCACAGTTTGAGTCTTTAACACAACGTCCTGTGACTGCACGAATAGCATTATTCAACATGGTGGTGCTGCTGTCAGGGTTCCTCCTAGCCATAATCCATAGGTAGCAGTCATGCACTGCAGTAGTAGCCCTTGGGCGGCCTGAACAAGGCATGTCATCGACGGTTCCTGTCTCTCTGTAGCTCCTCCATGTCCGAACGACATCGCTTTGGTTCACTCCAAGACGCATGGACACTTCTCTTGTTGAGAGCTCTTCCTGGCACAAAGTAACAATGCGGATGCGATCAGACTGTGGTATTGCCGGTCTAGGCATGGTTGAACTACAGAAAACATGAGCCGTGTACCTCCTTCCTGGCGGAATGACTGGAACTGATCGGTTATTGGACTGCTCCGTCTAATAGGTTGTTTAAATCTTTGGGTGGGTTTAGTGACATCTCTGAACAGTCAAAGGGACTGTGAGTAGTAGAACATGGTCAGTGTCACTCCACCATGATGTCATCCAAGTTGGCGGCCGTGATGTCAGCTGATGACGCGAGTACTGTTATCAAAGATGGTGGCTTTTGGCGGGAAAGTGCCACGCACCCCTGGTGGGAAGTTTGAATTTTGGGGGGAAACTGAATTACGTGCTTCTAATGGTCCCCTGCCACACCCTTTCAGACTTTTTTGCATGATAGTGCGTGATCCTCTTGGAAAATGGGCGGGAAGTTTGAATTTTGGAGGGAATTTTGCTCCAAGAGCTTACTCCTGTAGCTGAGAAGGGTTAGTATGGTATTGTCACTACTAGAGACTGCTCATGATGCTTCTAAATTCCAATATAATTTGTTTCTATTTGTTTGAATTTGTTGAAATTTGTTTAAATTTATTATCTACCTACAACATTAGTGGCTTAGTGTTGTGCTACCTCCACAAGAGGCTGAGATATCAGTGCTTGCTCAGTTGTCGTTGTGGAAGGAGCATGAGGAAATATTGGTGCCGGACAGGGGGAGTTTTAATAGCTGTATTACATGCACTCATTCAGCCGAGGAGTGCACCCATAGCCTCCTACATGAAGAAAGGAAGCGAGCATTAATGCTTGAACATACAAAGAGGAAGAGTACTCTCCAGCAAATAAATGCTTTGCGTAACACAATACATGGAAACATCTGTCTCAGCTCCCACCCCACAAGAGACTACTGCCTCTGATACTGCAGACTGAAGAACTAAGCTATTTCGTGAGTTCACTGCTAGAAGGTGCCATGATAGGTTACGTGATCGTGCAGCTCTGTCATGCTGCGCAGTGTGTGTTGCTGCCTCCCCACCCCATTTCAGCCACCTGGGCATCCGAGCGTGCTGATACCTGAAAGTGCAAAGCCTCGCCCACTTTCAGTCCCACTGGCGCTGGCAGATGTCGAACCGGGCAGCTAGCTCAAAGAACAAAGGAATCTCCCACTTTGAGTCCCACTAGCGCTGCGGCACAAACATCTACCTGTGGAGTCTGAGAATGCTTTCATAACAGTGACAACAAAGGCATCACGAACTCCTTAAAGGGGTTGAGATGTTTATCTTTCCTGAAACAAGAATGATGTAAACAAAGGCCATGATGAACAGCTAGGGAACATAGACAGGTGTTCTTAACAACGATGAACAAAGAGCTCCTTCATAGCTCTTCAGTCGTTACACTTCATAACACAAGAAAACGTTTCCAGACTTATTGAAGCATGCGTCTATTAAACACATTTGATATTTAACTCCAGCTCTAAAGAGTTCAAAACACATAACACTTAATCACAAATGTTATAACTATGCATTTCGAGAAAACATGCAGGACAGAACAAAAGAATAATAATTTATAGTGGGTTATATCTTTCCATCTAAGGTTCATCGCTTTATTATTGTCTTGCACATACCATTCTACCACTCCAGCTCTGAACAGTTCGAAACATATAACACTTTCGTACAAATGTGTTCACATTTAGTTATAACTATACATTTCGAGAAATTCGATGTAAAACTTTTCCAGCAACATGGTAGAATAATTTACTAAACTTTCAACAGTCATTTAAGCCATCGATTCCACCGATAGCGCTACTTTCAATTTCATCTTTTCCACTGTACACCTTTCCTAAATAGTAAAATTCTCCGTTTTATCATTTGAAGACTTTGTAAATCATTTTCTTTGGCATTGACGAGGGTAGGCTAATTTTAAGAATCACATGTGTTAATACCAGCAATGTAGAATTTCTCATATATAACATTCACTATGGAAAATCACGAAGCGTGCAGGCTTTGAGGAAGATGCAATATCTCATCAACTGCACGATAACTGTTGAAAACATTCTCACATCCAATAACATTGTAAAAAATACTCCCTTCCTTCATCCAGCTATTTGCCAGAATATTTCTAAAGTGTTCCATGCTCTGATTGCATTCTCCGCAGTTGAAATACCTGCTGAATGCACCGATCTCGTAATACAGCGTGGTTAATTAATCGAATACACATAAAGACTCCAGATATCATCCAGCGTTTATTCGAAATAGTATCCTTACTCATAGTATGAATTCATTCTATCATTGTAAATCCATAAATTATCAGAGACTCAGGTCTCTTCGACGTTTTGGACTCATCTGGCTAGTTCAGGTTCCAGTCGCCAGGGATGCTAGTGGGCTCACCCCAAGAAACTCAACACCCATTGGTTAGCATCTTGGTGATATGGAAGGATGCTCAGCATGCTGTTTAAACCCCAGCATCCTTGTGTTCCCTCTCATTCTGATACAATCAGCCAGACTGTCTGTTGCGTTTCATTTTCTTATTTGCAATTACCATGAAGAGATCTTCAGCCAACTGCAGCGGTGAGGGGAAGCACCCTCGTCTGAACGACGTCCCACGTAAGTTATTACTTTCGTATGGGCGTTATTTAGTGTGTGAAGCCCGGTTTAGAGTACAGAACTGCACTGCTGCATGCGTGAAATTGAATTTATTTTCACCTCATTTCAGCATTCTTCGCTGAGGTGCTGGACGTGCTGGATGATGTGCTGGGAAGGGGAATCAGACCCCATCAGCTCAAGAACGTGAGTATGAAATTTGTTTTGTGTTTTCATAATATCTCGAGTGTGCAATAATACCATAATATAACATATACTTCATTGTGGGTGTTGTAGATGAATCAGGAGGTGGTGCAGTACAGCTGATTTAGACCATGGCGTTCTTCGCCGGGGGGACGAGCCATCTCTTCTGTGTAAGATTCAGTTCCATCGATATGTAAATATATATTTTTTCGTGCATCCATTTTCTCTAATCCCAATTTTTTTTGTTACAGGTAATTTGGATCAGCTTGATGATTTAAATGTGCAATTTCATCACAAGGCATTTATCGATGCACATTTTGTGGAAGATGGGGACTTCGATCCTGAAATTCATAATGAAGGGCTGGTTGCTGTGACTGAGCCATGGTCCAGGAACGAATAACGTGACTATTGTTCTAGCTGTCATATTCTTCTTATCATTCATACTTCCATATCAGTCTATTTATAATTATTTAAAGATGCTCTATAATGCAATGCTTATTTTTTTTCACAGACGTGAAGCCTCAGATGGTTGTAGCGCATGTGGCAGGTGTTGGGGCATGGTGCACTGTCATTAGAGACCCAGTACGACAAGCAGAGCAATGCGTTGTGCTGATCACCGTGAAGCTATCAACTGAGGTTCATCCCGCCCAGACCTGTGCATCATGGAGTCAGCCATCACTGGGCCCCCACCGCCCTTCTGACCTGCCCTTGGTCGCCTGTGGAGATGGGCAGTGGCAACAGACGACTACCGACACCTCAGCAGTTGGTGGTGGACTGGTCAATTCGAGGGTGAGCCCACAGCCTGAGCTCAGCATTATTCGCTATCCTCTCCCCCACAGCTAGATCTGGCTGTTCCCACTGACTGGACACTGGCGCCTCACCCCTGGCTCCACCAACCCACCACCAGCAGCAGGTACTGCACAACCACAGGTGTATGACACATCAGACAGCATCGCCATCTCAACCTAGTATTAGTAGTAGTAATAGTAGTAATGATAGTAAACCCATGGCTAGTGGCAGTTCCCTCTCCTGTCATTTTACTGAAGGACATCAGGCCAGTGATACCATACTACAATTAGAGTACTCAGTGATTGCAGACGCTTTTGAGGAGTGAATCTCATTCACCAGGATCGAGAACCCAGCAGGGGGTTACGGTGGCCCTGTTGGTTTTCTAAGGGAGTGCCTTCCTGTCATGAAAACGGATCCCCTCACGGTAGTCAATGATCCGCGGAATCCTGCCATTAAATGCAGTGTGGTGCTTTGCATCGAACTATCGCACCCCCCAAAGTTGAGTCTGGTGTTCAAGAGACAACCCTTCATTTTCTTTGGGGGCGCGGGGGGGGGGAGGGGGGGGGGAAATGGCATGATAACACAGAGCACATCAATCGCCAAGTGGTTTCATAAATCCACCTTGAGTGCTATACTGGCCCAGTTTTCCGAGATGGAAGTCAGAGGGTCAGCTAAGGCACTCAGCTGAATACTACACCTGCACATCCACATACATGTTTACGATCTGGTAAATGGAGGGTCAAGCTATATCAAGCTCCCTAAGGATATAGCTAACAAGAGGGCATGTATTAATGTCGAAAATGGAAAAGCTCAGGTTTGTTTTTCATGGTCAATCCTGGCTTGCAAAAGAAAGTACAATTATAGAGATCATCTTGAGCATCTGAGTACATACGATGTAGGTAATAATTTTCGAGGGTGTTATAACTTTGATGGTATAGAGTTCCCCGTCAAGATCCAGGAAATACCTAAATTTTAGGTGCAGAATACTGGCATATCGGTTCATATTTATGGCCTGGAGGAGAAAAGCAAGTCAGATGAGCAAGACAAGCATATTGTTGTCAGTCCCCTCCATTTCTCAAAATTTGCCAGTGTGCGTGAGCTGCATGTAAACACGCTACTCTTCTCTGAAAGTGATAATAATCACTATGTTTGGATCAAAAAGATGTCCTGACTCCTTTCTGCCCAGATCAATTGTTTCTCCTCAGACAGGTTATTAGTGGTGCGTCTTGTAGACTGTGCTTCCATGGAACCGGTACATGTTATTATGCCTACTGAGAAAAACAAATTCATAAAGTTCCAGAATGCTCACCACCAGGAGCGATACCCGTTTGTAATGTATGCCAACTTTGAATGTCTCCTCGCCCCCGTGACCAGCTGTGAAGGTGATCCTACGGCCTCACACACCACCTTTGCAGAAAAACAGGTACCATATGTGGCAGCATACCAAACTGCATCGTCATATGATTCCAGTCTTAACCGCTACAAATCTTTTGTCGAGGATAATCCTGTATTTGACTTCTCACTGAGATCGAAAAATTTTCACAGGAGGTTGATAAGCTTTACAGCGGCAATGTTCCCATGACCAAATAGAACGAGAATGAAGATTTGTATAATAATGCGACTAATTGTCATATTTGCGGGCTGCCGTTAGACAGAAAAGCAGGAACTCCTCGTAGGGACCACTGTAATCTTATGGGGAAGTTCTGTGGCACAGCTCACAATGCATGCAATTTGAAGTACCAGCTATCTAGACACATACCCGTTTTCTTCTACAATTTAAGTGGGTATGACGCTCACTTTCTAGTTGAGCACTTGGTTGATTTTGGTTGGGAGAAAAATTAGGTTAGTGTCCTACCTGAGAGCGTCGAGAAATACATTTCATTCTCCAAACGAGTGATGCGAAGAATTACGCTCCGCTTCCTTGATACGCTCTGTTTTATGCAGACACCACTCCAGAAACTCGTTGAAACTCTACCCCGGGGGGATATGCATATCACTTGAGCTGCATTTCCTAATAAGGAAAAGTTTCGACTTGTGACTAGGAAGTGGTTTTTCCAATATCAGTATGTGGATAGTACGGCGAAACTCAAAACTCAACGAAACCAGGCTACCCGACAACTGCATTCTCCACCAACCTTACAAGGGAACCTCCCCATCGCACCCCCCTCAGATTTAGTTATAAATTGGCACAGTGGATAGGCCTTGAGAAACTGAACACACATTAATAGAGAAAACAGGAAGAAGTTGTGTGGAACTATGAAAAAATGAGCAAAATATATAAACTGAGTAGTCCATGCGGAAGATATGCAACATCAAGGATAATACCCGCACCGCAGCGTCGTGGTCCCCTAGTTAGCGTGATCAGCTGCAAAACGAGAGGTGCTTGGTTCAAGTCTTCCCTTGAGTGAAAACTTTAATTTTTTATTTTCAGTTTGTGTGACAAACTATTATGGTTTCATCAGTTTTTTGGGAGTCATTATCACATCCACAAGAAAATCTAAATCGGGCAAGGTAGAATAATCTTTTTACCCATTCGCCAAGTGTACAAGTTAGGTGGGTCGACAACAAATTCCTGTCATGTGACGCACATGCCGTCACCAGTGTCGTATAGAATATATCAGACATGTTTTTCTGTGGAGGAATCGGTTGATCTATGACCTTGCGATCAAATGTTTTCGGTTCCCATTTGAGAGGCACGTCCTTTCGTCTACTAATCGCACGGTTTTGCGGTGCGGTCGCAAAACACAGACACTAAACTTATTACAGTAAACAGTGGCGTCAATGAACGAACGGACAGATCATAAATTCGCGAAAATAAAGAAATTAAAATTTTCACTCGAGGAAAGACTTGAACCAAGGACCTCTCGCTCCGTCGCTGCTCACGCTAACCACGGGACCACAGCGATACTCGACAAACGCTCTCCTTGATGTTATATATGTTGCGCATGGACTACTCAGTTTCTATATTTTGCTTATTTTTTCGTAGTTCCACATAACTTCTTCCTGTTTTCTCGATTGATCTTTGTTCAGTTTTTCAAGGCCTATCCACTGTGACAACTTATAACTAAATCTGAGGGGGGTGCGATGGGTAGGTTCCCTTGTTAGAAGCGACACATTAATGGATGCAGAGTATGAGCATGCCATGAATGTCTGGCTGGAATTCAGTATTTCCACTGTAGGAGAGTACACACGGCTTTACATACACACAGACGTGCGCTTGCTTGAGAATGTTTTCGAGAAATTCGGGATCTATGCATGACCACATACTCTCCGGATCCCGCCTTTTATTACGTGGCACCTGGGATGTCTTGGGATGCAATGCTCAAGAAAACAAAGTGTAGCATTGAATTATTGAGCGATGCTGACATCCTTCTTTTCTTTGAGTAAGGGATCCGTTGGGGACTTCGTCAATGCGTCCATAGGCATGTGAAGCCAAATAACCCACAGATAGGTGACAGGTTCAATGCATCCTTTGATTAGAGTTACATAATATACCTGGACATGAATAACTTATATGGGCATGCCAAGCAGCAATCAGTGCCGATCGGTGAGTTTCGATGGGTGCCTGAAGACGAATGCAAGGGATTAGGTGGAAAAATCATGGGAGGTATGGCAGCTGATTCTGATTTAGGGTATGTAGTGGAGACAGAACTCATATGGCCTGTTAGTTTGCACGATGCGTACGCTGGTTTGCCACTGTGTCCAGAGCAACTAGTTCTGCAAGGAGGCTTCACGCCGAAACTGATCACTGTGCTGAGGGTTAGGGGAGATCTATCATTCATTATCATAATCTCCAGCAGTGTCTCAGCTTGGGTACGGTACTGGTTAGCATTACCCAGGCTATCTCCCTCAAGCAGTCCCCCTAGTTGACGGAGTATGTTGATATGAATACGAGACAAGAGAGCTTCTGCGACGTGTGACTTTGAAAAAGATTTTTATAAAGAAATGAATAATTAAGTTCTCGGTAAAACAATGGAGAATTTTAGGGAACGACGTGAAATTTTATTAGAACCGAATGGGATGGGCGTTATGGAGTAAGAAAATTCATTGCCAGACCAAATTTTAAGCAGATCTCCATATTCAAAAAGAAATTTGTTGCTGTGGAGATGGCGAAGACTGCATTAGAGTTTACAATACCTATTTATGTGGGGATGTGCATACTAGACCTGTCCAAACTCCTCATTACCTCTTTCATTATTTTTCGCAGATCCTAAATTACTTTATATGGATAGAGATAGCTTAATCTATTGGGTGAAGAACTGCGTTCCATATAAAGTAATGAGGTGCCACAGTAATGAATTCGACCTTTCCTCATACATGGCCGATAATTCATATGGTATTATTCCATAGAACAAGGAGGTTCTCAGTCTTATGAAGGACGAGGCGAATAGATTGCCGACTGTGAAGTTTGTCGGTCTACACTCAAAAATGTATGCGTATCACACATTGGAAGGCGCCATCCAGAAGTGGGCTAAGGTTGTGCATCATATGGCATCGAGAGCCCTCTCTGTCGCCTCATGACAATAAAAGGGTCATTTCCCATACTCATACTACTCACCTGTAGCGAGAGAAGGGGTGGGGAACTCTGATTGAGTGACAGTGAGACAGAGAGAGAGAGTCTGTGGAGTGTGTGTGTGTGTATGTGTGTGTGTGTGTGTGTGTGTGTGTCGAGTAAATATTTTTGTCACATGTAATACAAACATAGAGAATGTGTGGAAAATAAAGTTTAAAAAAGGAAAAAGAACAAAATAGAAAAAAGTCGCACAGAGCGATATCTGGTATGGTGGTAGTGGTAGTACTGAAATTTGTTTTGAGGTTAAAAATTACTGTACTGACAGAGCAGTATGGGATGGCGCATTATCGTGATGCAGAATCCAATTATCAGCAATGTTGGCACGGGCACAAAGAACTCTTTTACGAGTCTCTAAACTTTCTTTGTAGTAATATCGGTTAACTGTTTGTCCAGGAGGCACCCACTCCTTATGAACAATTCCCTTGGAATCAAAGAAGCACACAAGCATGCATTTCACTTTTGACTTTCGCGAGTCTGGGTGATCCCTTTAAGCACCATTGCGGACTTTGGCGTTTTGTCTCTGGATCGTACTGAAAAACCCAACTTTCATCACCAGTGATAAGACAGCTCAATAATTTTGGCTTGATTTCCTTTTGCTCTAACAGATCGGCTGCCACATTTTTCCGTGTTTCTTGCTGTTGTGGTGTGAGATTTTTGGGGGCAATTTTTGCACAAATCTTTCTCATACCAAGATCATCAGTTATTATTAGATGAACAGTTTCCGATTGATGTTCAGTTCTTCTGCAATCATTTTCACGGATAATCTTCGATCAGATTGTGCGAGTTCACGCACCCTGGCCAAGTTGACATCCATCTGTGAGCTTGATGGTCGTTCACTTGAGTCTTCATCTTCAACATTCGTTCTGCCTTCACTAAACATTTTATGCCAACGAAAAACTTGAGCTCTTGACATAACGTCCTCTCCAAAAGCCTTCTGAAGCCTACCGTAAGTTGTCGACACGTTTTCACCCAATTTAACGCAAAAAGAAATGGCATACCGTTGCGCAATATTATGCGGTTCCATTGCGGTGACGAGAGACACAAACACATGCTAACTTATTACAGCACACCTCACGACTGAGCAGTTACATTAATGTGCCGTTTGGACTAGAAGCAGCTTATAGACCAAGGTCAAAGATACCGTGCCTACGCAAGCTTGCAGGGTTGCCACATCTTGCAACGAAAATCAGTCTTATTACTTTATTGTCGCTCCTTGTATATATCTATGCACCATGTGCGTGTTGTAAATAGAATAGCTTTTAAGTTTTTCACCTGCTGCTAGCCATCCAAGTCAGAATAGTTTTTAAGTGTATGTAGCTCACAGTCCATCAGAATTGTTGTTCTAAAAACCTTTACTATTGTGGATTGTTGAAATTATATTCTAAGTGTGCACAGTCCTTCAGAATTATTGTAAACGCTATGCTACTGGGGCTGTGGAATTTAATTGTATCTTCGCATTAGTTTTTAGTGTAGACTTATAAAAAAAATTCCTACCCGTGTTACTGTTGTAGTGTGAAAGTTAAATGTATTTTTGTATTGGGAAAGCAGAGTCAATTTGTACCTCAAGAATACTATATTATACCCCAAAAAATACATTGTGCCTCAAGAACTATATTGTATTTGTGTGAACTGAATAAACCAAGAAAAAAATCAATCACCATACGTCTTTGTTGTTGTTGTTATTTATTAAAAAACCCTATCCCATATTGCCTTATATATGTATATGTATAGAAAGGCTGTGCATGTCTCAAATGACATTAGTTTTGCTGAAGATGAGTGCTATTAAGGAGGTGAAGTTTAAGATGGAAGATAACAAAATATATGTAATGATGGCATGGGATTAAGCCTATCGTGCTGCATGTATAGGTTTTTGGGAACAGGCGGCGCGTGATTGTGTCCTCTTCCGAAGACATGTAGCAAACATGGCTGAAATTATAACTCCTTCGTTTGAACAAAGCCACAGACAAAGGACCTGGGCAAAGCTACGTGCTATCTAAGTAGTAGCTAGATAGAAAGAAAGAAAAACACAGAATGTGAGGTAGAAAATTCATTTATTTTCATTAATCCCACTTAAAAGTAATTTTACATTTTCATAAGCAGATACAACACTGTTTTCACACATCTTCTTTTTATTCTTCTTGAGCTTATGGATAGCAGGGCACCCTTAGAATTCCATGTCTTGAATAGATGTAAAATTGAAGATTCGCTGCATCCATGAGATATCCTTGCTTTAACGTAGATGATGGTATGAGGATGATCGAATATTCGAAGTGATGTCATCATTTCTTTGTAAGGTATACCAGGATCGTCCCAGTGGACTCTATGAAAGAAACGTGATAGCCACTTTGCAGTTTTCCTTGTTTTAACGCACTTCACATCCTTGAATGGTTTCGGCAATGCAACGCTGCGAATGTTTCTATTATTCCATCACTTTGTATGAAGGCTATTATTACACAGTGTTTAAACCTATAAGCATTTTTAGACGCACACAAACAGTAAATCGACTGTATCGGATTTCTGGTGCTTCTATAAACCAGCCCACATTTTCGAAGCTGTTCGAATCGGAGGTTGAGGCTGAAACGTACGTCTTAAGAGTTGATGCTAGCCCGAGATTACGTGTGCAGTTTATTTCTATTCCATTAAGTTGATAGCGGATCTCTTGAAACAGGAATGCTGGAGCATTACGTGTCAACTTCGAGAGTGTTACGGCAGCGCCTCAGTTTTCTTAAATGTGCAGTCCAGATGTAAGAAGCTCTTGCAAGGTAGTGTTAAAGCGTTCTGGTGTTGAATAACAATCCTAATTTCATTTTTGTAGGGCTTACATGAGTGGAATTCATGACATATAATTCGATCATCATACTTGAATGACTGCATTACGTTGAGTGACGTCATCGTACGGTTTGGGACCAATTGAAATAAGGAACTCGTAATTAAGGCGTGTTATCACCTTGTGCTTCTGTAGCACACTGACTGACTGTGAGCTCTGCGTGCTAGCTTTATACCTTACCCCAATCTTGTCTTAGATGCAGACGTATAATGATTTCTTCAAACCGAAAGTCGGCAAGTCAATTATTCTGATCCACAATATGTAGCTCCAGGTAGTCCAATGTCTGAACTGTCACCAGGAGGTATCGCGTTTGTGGGGTCTGAACTATCTTATACCTGATTCCAACTATAGGGAAGAATCCGTAAACAGAGTGAATCCACTTATCGTTAGACGTGAATTTGTAGCTATATTACACTCAATGTGGATTGTGCTGACTGGAAGTGTGTCCACAGGTGCGTAAAATTTACTGGAATCCTTCACCAAAACACGGTCTTTCGCAAAGCCTAGCAGTGAACCTATTGAATCTTTCTGCCTAAAGTCGATTGTCGCATTTTCTGTTCGTATTTCACATTTAAGGGTATTGATGTTTATGCACAGTTCAATTCCTTTTCCAGAGTGTTTTAAGACATCGTTGAAATCATCAATATTGTAGGCATCAGGTTGTATTTCTAGAATCTCTTTCTGACCGTCAATTTCCAGAAGCAGGTTATTGTTGGTCTTTGTGATGTTTTGGATGGCGTTATACGTCTCCAGAGCAATCAGCGCAATGCTCCAATCACCAGAACTTAAAACAATAGGCGGAAAGTAATTTGCACGTAATACAGACGCTCGTTCTTGTAACGTCGGAGTGTATGACATCGCATCTAAATCTCAGCTGATGTGCGGGACGTCCAATGATGGATCTTATATACATCAACCGTCCTGGATGTTGAGCATGCACTTATCTTTGGTGTATTTTTGCCTGCTGTTTCATCAAGGATGTGAAGAGGAACATGATGTAGAGACGTCCACACAAGTATGTGTTAAAGCCCTGAAAGCGCTGAAAATTATAAATGACTCGTTTTTTGCTGGTGAAGTATCGTTGCAGTTTTTCAGGTGGCTGTAAATCTCCAAATGAATCAAAATGATGAACTGTATTTGCATTTTTCTTGACATATGAGACCCAATGGGTTCCTGGACCGCCTGCAACATCTAAGTTCACAATTCCGCAGTAGTCATTAGTTCGCCACATTGTCTTCGGTAAGGTATCTCGCACAAAGACACCACGGAATCCTGGAATGTGGAGTTTTTCTTTAACAATCTTAAGGAGATCTTTATTCGTGAGCGCTCGATCAGGTAAAATTGCTAACGGGCTTTTTTAAATTTTTGACGAGGCCCAATCCTTTCTTGTACAGTTTCAAGTATAGACCTTTTTCCACTGGCTGCAGCTTCCATGACACGATTATGCCTCCTTGCCTCCTCTAGCTGTGCTTTGGCGTTTTGAGTATTCTTGACTGTTTTCGCTACAGCTACAGCCCCTCCTCCTATGAGTGAACCTACTGCTGATAGAGCTGCAAGGGCTGGAACGAGGAATGGAATAATTCCGCCTGATGTCTTGGGTAAAGGTAGAACGCAACGCGGTTTAACCTCTTCAGACCCAGTGCCAAGTTTAATTAAAAATTTTCAAAATGCCAGTAATTTTTTGTTTATATGGTTGCATAGGCACCAGATTGTTGTGTTTTGCAATTTAGAAAATTTTCATTTTTTGAAAATTTATGGTACACATTTATGTATCTCAGTTTTCAATCATAGACATAATTCTTAAATTTTCTTATGGGAACCTACTGTATTTCAAGGTAAAATTAATTACAGTATGTTGTATTTGTACAATCTGCATATTTTATTTACAATAAGAAATTTTACAATACATATTTCACAACTTTTTATTACCTCCAGATGGTTTTGAATGATATGTCAAGAAACAATTGTTTTTAATCACACACAAATACATTTGACATTTGGTGCATTTAACTCCTGTCCTTGATTTGCAACCTTCGAGTCTGCATTTTGGTGCAAACTTCTCATCAAAAAATACAGGAAAATGCCCTACTTGATCTTACCTTACTTCACAAACTGGTTGACTTACAACTTTCCTGTATTTTGGCAGTTGTGTAAACTGTTCCTCATCTGTGGAACTTTCTTCATCAATGGCACTATGTGTTGCCAGTGGCTGCTTACTGATATTACACAGTTCCTGAGATTTTATAAGTGACGTGGCTAGATGTAGTCGAAAAGCAATCAAAGGCATCTGATCCTTTTTATTCAAATCTACAATCACACAAGCTCTTCTGTACATCAACCAACAGTTCACAACCACCACATCAACAAAATGGTTAAATACTCTTACTGGCCATTTTTTTGTTCGAATAGAATTTCTGTAATAAGCCAGCAACTTGTCACACAAATCTATTCCTCCCATCATTTGATTGTATGCTTGTACTACAACAATCTTCTGCCCATCTTTTTTGGACCATCTTTTACATGTGCCCAAAGGATTGCTACCAGTGCAAGAGGAAAGTAACGCCACACATTTATTGTCTTTCCATTTGACAACACAGAGTTTGCCATTTTCCCTTACAATCCCATTCCATTCACCTCTTTTTAGGCACTTATCATCGCTCAGTTTTGAAGCAGCTGAACCAATTCTATTTCTCATAACTCTTCCTGTCAGGAAAATGTTCTTCTCCAACAACATTTCTGCACATCTAACACTTGTAAAGAATCTATCTGTGTAAATTACATGAGAGCCATCCTGAGGGACAGTTACTGACAATGGTTTGACAACAGCTCCCCCCAAACCCAGGGTCTTCAGATTATTTTCTGGTACAGTACCCTTCCCAACATAAATACAGAAATCCAGGAACAGTCCATCATTAGAAGCAAGAACCAAATTTTTTAACCCCTGTGGATTAGGCTTAGAAGGAACATACTGAGTGAAACCACATCTCCTGGAAAAAGGAATCATTTGTTCATCAATACTCAAATGTGAGTTTCTGGGCAATGTTAAGCATTGTTTTCTCACTGCATCAACAAGTGGCTGAATTTCCCACAGCTTATTATTAGGATCCCGAGCACTTAGGTTACCAACAAAATGCAGATTACTTCTAAGTTGGTAATATCTATCCCTGGGCATAGGCTCAGTAATGAGAGGAAAGCGGAGAAGCCTGGACCAATACATTTTTGCTTGTGGTATCGTAAAACTCCCTATGATAATTTCAGTTGCAACATAACGCAAAATTTCTGATGCTGTTGTTTTCAGACAAAGTGAACTAGTCTGAACAGATTTCAGGTTTGTCTGATATGCCAAAAGCTCCCAAAATTCGGCTGGAAAGTATTCCATGAAAGATTCCAATACTCGGGCCACTGGAATCACTTTACTGTTTGTTCTCCAGAGATGGGCCCATCTCAGGCATGCTGAAACGGAAATGAACAACTTATGGGTTTGAACCAAACCAACATTTTTTAAAAAATTTGGTGTGACACTTTACATATTTTTGTTGCAAATAAAGAAACAAACAAACAAAAATACTGTTCTTCAAAATGAATAGCGATACTAACCAAGTAGCTCTCCACCTCAAACCTCTTCTGGACTTTTTAACACCACCATTCGTTACATCTTCAATCAATGTTTTGAGACTGAATTTCGTCATTAGCATCACATTCAGATTCAGAAATCGTAGGCTGTTGATTAATTTCAGCAAGTAAGTCAACCTCAGAGTCAGAGTTTGAACATTCTCCATCACTTTCATTCAGTATGCGTGGTATCTCTTCATCAGTTAGCACATGAGCTGAAAAAAAACAGTACATTATGAAGTGGAGATCTATCCTAAAAGTATACACCAAGAACCAAGGTACACAGACGTGTACCATAAAAACATCGTCATTTACTGCACAGGAAAATTGAAATAACACACATTTGCTGCATTTCAGATAATTCTCCAGTTTTTCAACTTCACTTAACACTCACTACAACGAAGATAAACATATATAGCTCTATGTATTATTTACTTACTGTCATCACGACGTTGTCGGGCCACCATCTTCTTTCACAACAAACTTCTGATGCGTATAGCTCACGAAGTACTGCTACAAGAGCGCTCCAAGCGGTGTCATTTGAAAGCACAAAGGTACACGACCGTGAGCTCGCAGTCTCAGAACACAAAATACGCAACAGACAGCGACACAAGCTTACGAACGTAGGTGCACATATGTGCACTTATAGACTGAAGAGGTTAATTGTACCCTTCTGCTTGTTGTTGTTCTTCTTCTTACTCATCATTGCAAGCTTAGCTGCACACATCGAGGTGAGAATGCAGCTTTTCAAGCAGCCTGATTTCTTCTTCTTCCCAAAGCGGACCGCGCTGCTTTCACAATTTATTTGAAATTCATCACTCCTAAGCCTAACTTAATTTTACTACACATGGTTTTATCAACAACGAATGCAGCCAAACGTTGACTGATACCAGTATCTTTTCTTCGTCTTATTTCCTTGGCTATATCAGCTGAAATTCTGTCTGCGACGTGACGTGCTGGGAGATCTTTATTTGCGGCTTAGGCTAGGTCGTGCTCCAGGCAAGCTTCGTCGAGAAGGTTAATACTTCTGTCCCCGCGTGCCAAGAGTTTTTGCAGCTTTGTTCCTGGTCAACAGAAGTTATATCCCGGAATGTGTAATTCAGCTGGTAATTTGTCGAGAATACCACCTCCACCTCTTATTATGGTGTGTCTCCTATCATTCATTGTACGCTAGTGAGGTGATTGAGGTCTACGAATCCTATTATATACTAATTCGTCAGCATCAATTCAGCTGTTTTCTGATTACGTAAATTCCTAACATTTAACTAGCGCTCTATTCCCACAACGTCTTATTATACGTTCGATGAGGAATACTGGAACAGAGCTCTTCTGCAATTCCTCTATGTAAAAGCACCCTGCAATTTCTTCACCCTTGCTATCCTTTAAGATGTATTTTGGGGGTTCTTTCTCTGCACTTTGGATGCTGTGAATATTTCAGCTGACCAGTTTGTTAAGTACGATTTCTCAAATGCTGTCTTGTACTTTGAAATACTGCTCACTCGTTTATGTTGAATGTCAAGACCTTCACCAATGCTTTGGCACTGCTCATTCAATAAAGGTTGTATAATGCTAGTGTATTTAGAGTTTTGTAGGCTTTTCAGTGTTCTGTCTGCATTCTTATATACTTCAGTCAACTGTAGTATTTCTCTACACGCCTCGCGATCACTGGCAGAGTATTTTAAGTTTTTTAGGCTCTTAGGAAGATGTGTTTCATTAAGCCAGCTGTTCTTTTAAACTCTTTATCCCCGATCCGTATTGTGCTATCGGTTAAACTTATTCATTGAAAGCCGAGAATTTACGGTATCTGAGCTCTGTGTATCGCGAGGCTTTATATACGCTTTGTTCTTCTTCTTGTCCGGATCCTCTTCCCCCTCCTCCTCAATAATAAGAACCTCAGCTTTTATTTTCCCCTCAATTATGCTAATTCTTTTCTGTCGTCGGTGTCGGTCAAGCGCAAAAACTTTCTGATTGTCCTTTTCCCTTGCAGTCTTACCGAGTATACTGAGTCTTCCCTCAAGAGTTTGAAATTTCATATCAGTATACATGCGAGAATTTTGTCTATGTGATGCATTCATCTATTTTGTACGATTATATATGGAGAAACTCGTGGAAGTTACGACTGTACCTACCATCATTCAGTTTTCAAGTTTCATCAATAACGAGAAACCCATACTGTGAGTGATTCCAGCAATCTCCACATATCTTTACAAATTCATTGTACGACATTCAGTCCCCACATGAGCCTGGTAAATTTGTTTTAAATTGAGAGTGACTTGTTTGAATGCTATAATAAGATTGGCGTTATTCTTGAGCAACTGTTTCGGGATCCTGGAATATGTTTGACTCAGATAAAATACGTCAACACCCATATGACTACCAAGGCAAAATATGTACGGATCTGGTCCTGCTTCTCAACAGCTACATCGTCAGATATGAAGACCGTGTTTGGCTTTACTTCTTCAGGTAGAGGGATGTCTTCGCTTTCACTGAATTCCCTGTACATTACACCATCTACGCCATCTAATATTCTCTGCAGTACCTGATACTTGGGTTGAAATAGTGTTTTGGAGAATATGTAGACATGCTCGAAGCGAACTTCATCAGTGTCTATTAGCAGAGCCATGAGAAGATTTGTCTTGCCGCAGTTGGAGGGACCTACAATTATAGCTCATATAATGTTGGGAAGGAGCACACCATTATTCTTAGTCTTCTCCATATCTTCCCCGTCTCAGGACCTGTCACCTACAACAAAGTCCTTGTGTTGAGGGTGCTTCACCCAGCCTGCCATGATACCTACTTTGTTAGGTCCTGGCGTGCAATAGGCTTTTATATAAAAAAGAAAATGTGCGTAATCACATGTGACATTATATGCAGGGTCATTTTGCCTAGAGAAATAACACAAACACAAATTTGAGATAATAAATATATTTGTTTATTCACTATTGACAGTTATACTAACACTATCACGATCAAAAAAATCACTTCCTTCTTTTTCTTTTTTTAATCGATGCAGTGCAGTATTTGAAAAATAACTGCCTCTTATATCCCTCAAATTCTGCATGTATATCTCGCGTTGTTATTGGTGCATTGCAATAGTCGGATATTCAATCAGTAAATTTAATTTCAACGTTTTCCACACCTATTCGACGAATAGCGCGAGACTTCGGCACTGCACTTATACAGGAACTAAAACTGATCTATATCTTCTATGTGTATGCTACATGTGCGACGCCAGTTCATGATATCAGTGTATACAGCTTGAACGTAAGGGAGCCATCTATTTAGTCTTTCCATCGTAGCAGTTATCGCTGAGTGCAGATTTAACAAATTATCAATTGTTGAGTGCTGCATGTAAATACTCTGCCTGTCGGCACTTTTAACTCTTAGTTTAGGATCATCATACATTGATAATATAATCACAGTTAGGCCTCCACAGTAGATATCCAGGTAGGATTGGGCTGGAACATATTCCATAGTCATATGCCTCTTGATGTAAGCTAATATATTTTTTGCACATTTTCGAGCACTAACACAGCTGACACGTCACCATCTTGTGAAACTTCAATTCCTAGATAAAGACGTTTTGAACCACTAGTTGTTAAGGAATAGTATGAGGCGAATAGTAAAGGTGGCGGTGCACTGGGGTGGGTAGCTTCTCATCCAAATCAGCACAGTTAGCCATATGTTCTTACACTGATGCTGGAATGTCTCTTGTGCTTGGCTTACTGAACTGTGCGTATGATGGACCCCAGTACGATGTTGCACCCTCGACAGTATCGAGCGGCACCGACAATAGAGTCTCATTATCCTGCTCCATTATGCTGAGAAACTGCATTGGAGGATCCACCGATGCCCCGGGTGTGGATCCCTGCGGGTTGTAACCTGCCGACCCCGACAGGCTGGAGCTTGCCACAACCGCATGTGCGGGACCCGATAGGATGGAACTTGCCAGTCCCGGCAGGTTGGATCTTGACGGCGCCATGGGTTTGGTTTCTGATGTACAACTTGCCAGTGCTGACAGGTTGGATCTTGCCGACACGTGTGCTGATCTGTACAAGCTGGAGGGAGACTCTATGGATACATCTGGTGGGGAGAGAAGAATAATCATCAGTATCATATGTTGCTGCTACAGAAATAATAACAATAATAATATTAGAGCAAAGTAGATACTTACTTTTCTACTGCTTCCTCCTCCTGTTGTGCTGGGCTGACTGGCGCTTCATCATCCTGGCTGACTGGCTGACTGACTGACAATGATACATTTTGAGCAGCTGCTGGGCTCACCTTATATACACCATGCCTACATCATCATGATGCTGTGGTCCTATTGGGTGAACTGCATGATCACGTGACCTATCACAGCGCCCTCTAGTGGAGAACTCACGAACTAGCTCAGTTCTTTGGTCTGCTGGATCAGAGGGTGGTAGCTAATATGCAGGTTTTAGAAATGACAGTTACAGCAGCGAGAGATGTTTTCATGCATAGTGTACTGCATCTTTAATGCATTTCAATGCGAAGCATTTATTTGCAGGACCACATTCTTCCTCTGCATATGTTCAAGCATTAATGCTCGCTTCCATTCTACATGTAGGAGGCTATGGGTGCACTCCTCGGCTGAATGTTTGCATGTAAAACAGCTATTAAGACTCCCCCTGTCTGGCACCAACATTTCCTCATGCTCCTTCCACACCGAAAATTGAACAAGCATTGATATCTCAGCCTTCTGGAGCGGTAGCACCACACTGAGTCACTAATACTGTAGGTAGATAATAAATTCAAACAAATTTAAATACATTTCAACAAATTTCATCAAATTATATTGGAATTTAACGGAATCATGAGCAGTCTCTAGTGGTGACAACACCATACTAACTCCTCTCAGCTGCAGGAGTAAGCTCTTAGAGCAAAATTCAAAATTTCCGCCCATTTTCCAATAGGATGACGCACCATCATGCAAAAAGTCGGAAAGGGGGGGGGGGGAGAGGGGCAGGGGACCTGTAGAAGCACATAATTCAATTTACCGCCAAAATTGAAACTTCCCACTAGGGGGGGCGTGGCACTTTCCGCCAAAAGCCGCCATCTTTGATAACGGTACTTACATCTCTAGCTGACGGCACAGCCTCCATCTTGGCTAATGGTACTTGCGTCATCTGCTGACGTCACGGCCGCTATCTTGGATGACGTCAGAGTGGGGTTGACGCTGGCCTTGTTCTACTTCTACTGTGTCTGTGATACAATATCCACAGTCAATGTCTATCTTGAGGAGTTCTGGGAACTGGGGTGATGTAAAACTTTTTTTGATGTGTGTACATGGCACAACTCCAGCTTGTGCCGAAATCTTGGCATTTACAGTGACTTCTCCCATTTTCTCTTTCGAGTTTATTCTTTTCCCCATTACAATTAACTTTTCTACTTTGGAAGAGGAGAAGGAAACATAAAGGCTTAATGCCACGTCGATGATGAAATCATTAGAGACCGAGCACAAGCTCAGATTGGGAAATCATGGGGAAGGAAATCAGCTCCGTGCTTTCAAATGCTGGCATTCGCCTTAAGCGATTTAGAAAAATCAGCGCCCTCTTTCTGAATAGAAGTCTAGTGCCACAGCGTCTTTCTTTTGACATTTTAGTGTACCTATTAAAAGAAATATCTCTTCATCATCAGTTTTTTTTCTACACTGCTGAGCAAAGAAACTACAATACCCAAAGGGATAGCAAGTAAAGAAATTTGATTTATTATGCACATACTGTATAACAAACAGAATACATGATTAAATTTATAGGTTATTTTAGGTACGAAATTTCGTTGTCCGAATTTCCACTTATGATAGCAACAATGATTAGCTGAACTTCGGTGACAAAAACAGGTACACCATTTCATACTGATACAACTCTATTCTACATTTCATCAGTCATAGAGAATGCTGAGTGGTGACATGCCAGCCTTTGGCCAGGCATGACCAGATGTTTGCAGTGAGTGAAACATTTGGAGAACGTGCTGACGATGGTAACTGCTGTAACATTCTGTATCGAGGTAGATCAGAACACCTTACCAAAAAAATAGCTCAACGGAGACTTGGTAGATAAGGCATAGTCATCGGCATTAACAGGTCAGCTGTATTACAAATTACCAGCTATGTGAACCAATGGTGGTCGTGTTGAGTATACAATCGCACCCCCTACCATCACTCTAGGTGCTGTGCCAATATGATGAAAATGCATGCAATATAGCTTCTCCTCGAAGCCTCAACACGTGGATACGTCTGTAGCGATTACGTTTGCAGAACCGGGACTTGGGTGAAAAGACGACTTGTTGTCACTCCTGTGTCCAGCGTTATGTTTTGGCAAACCGCTGTCGGCTCCCCTCTCTCGGCTCTCGAGTCAAGGGAAGCCGCAGCGATAGTCGCCCTGCTGACTGTCCAGACGCCACCCCATTTTCCATTTGGATGCGTATCTTGTTCCAAACAAGCCCATTTCGTGATTCAGGATAAGTGTCTTGGCTGTACGATCCTGCACGAGCGAGCGAGCAGCATGCACTGATGATCCAAAACATTATGTCCACTGTCCACCGCATGGCTGTATGCTTCCTGGTGGCGCTGAGGGCACTGACGTGCTAAGAGAAGTATATGAGCAAGCAGAGACGGATAGGGAATCATTCCAGCGACGGTAAGTGGCGCAAGTCGGAAATACGCCGACTTAAGCGACTTTGACAAAAGCCAGATTGCTGTGGCCCAATACCTGGGAGCGGAACTCTCGGAAACGGCGATGCTGATCGGCTGTTCGCATGATACTGTCGTGAAAAGGGGTTGAAGAATGCTGAAACCATAAGCACGTGAAAAGAAGTTGGACGTCAGTACTTCGTAACAGAACATAGGTTAGGAGGCTTGCCCGCTCTTTAAAGCATGATAGGCGTGTGGTCTGTGGTAGATCTGACGACAGAGTACAGTGCTCACTCAGGCACAAGTGTTTTGGAGCACACCTTTCAACGCACAATGTTGAACATGGTTTTCCGCAGCAGAGGATCCCTACGTGTTCCCATGTTGACCCAACAACACCATAGTTATGTTTACCGTAGGCACGGGATCATCGAGATAGGACCGCGTATCAATGGAATCGTGTCGCCTGGTGAGATGAATCCCGTTTATTGTTACACTAGGTCGATGATCGTGTTCAGATACGCCGTCATCGAAGCGAACGGTTGCTCGAAACATGTCATGGACGCAGGTCGGTGGGGACAGTAGTATGTTATAGGGAACATTCACCTGGTCTTCCATGGGACCTCCAGTGGTAATCGAAGGCACCATGATAGCTGTGGACGGCGTGAACGTTTTCCCCAACAGCGATGGCATCTTCTAGCATGATAACTGTCCATGTCACAACCCCAAAATCATGCTATAATGGTTTGAGGAGCATGATAGTGAACTAAAGTTCATGTCTTGGCCATCAAATTCGGATTATCTCAATGCGATGAAACCCAACTGGGACGCTATCGAGCGCCAGCTCCTCACTCACAAACCAACCACCCGTAAATTGTGTGTGACATGTGCGTAGGTATCTGGTGCTGCAAACTTCTGAGAAACCTATACAGTACTGTTGAACTGCTGAACTGCGTTACACATGTGGACCAACACACTTGTAAGTAAGGTGTCATAATGTTATGGCTCATCAGTGTATCTGTCCTCCCCAGACGCCAGCCGTGTGGAGCCGTTGAGATCCTGCGTGTCGTCGTGTAAGCCGTGTTGAACGCATCGATTCCACATTCACATGACAGTCGTAGGCTCTTGAGCAACGCGAGCAGCAATATCGCGGAACCATGAACGGCAGTCTTCAAAAGCGACAATCCGTCGCTGTGGAATTCCAATACTTGCTGATAGATGTTGCTCCCTTTTACACGAAGCTTTCACACAAGCAAACAACATTGAAACAAGATTTTGAAATAAGAAACCAGCTGCGTGATCTTTCCGTATATACAGATGTGGAGAGCGTTACTACTACTTACTTTGTGCTGTTGTAAGGAAATGCTAATCATTTACATACACTATGTGATCAAAAGTATCCTGAAACCTGGCTGAAAATGACATACAAGTTCGTGGCGTCCTCCATCGATAATGCTGGAATTCAATATGGTGTTGGCCCACCCTTAGCGTTAATGACAGCTTCCAGTCTCGCAGGCATACGTTCAATCAGGTGCTGGAAGGTGACTTGGGGGAATGGCAGCCCATGCTTCACGGAGTGCTGCACAGAGGAGAGGCATCGATGTCAGTCGCTGAGCCTGGCACGAAGTAGGCGTTCCAACACGTCCCAAAGATGTTCTATAGGATTCAGGTCAGGACTCTAAGCAGACCAGTCCATTACAGGGATGTTATTGTCGTGTAACCACTCCGCCACAGGCCTTGCATTATGAACAGGTGCTCGATCGTGTTGAAAGATGCAATCGCCAACCCCGAATTGCTCTTCAGCAATGGGAACCAAGGAGATGCTTAAAACATCAATGTAGGCCTGTGCTGTGACAGTGCCACGCGAAAGAACAAGAGGTGAAAGCCACCTCCATGAAAAACACGACGACGCCATAACACTACTGCCTCCGAATTTTACTGTTGGCACTACAAACGCTGCCAGATGACGTCCACCGGGCATTCGCCATACCCACACCCTGCCATCGGATCGCCACATTGTGTACCGTGATTCGTCACTCCACACAACGTTTTCCACTATTCAATCGTTCAATGTTTACGCTCCTTATACCAAGCGAGGCATCGTTTGGCATTAACAGGCGTGATGTGTGGCTTATGAGCAGCCGCTCGACCATGTAATCCAAGTTTTCTCACCTCCCACCTAACTGTTATTGATCCTGATGCACTTTGGAATTACTATGTGATTGTCGGGATAGATGTCTCTTTATTACACACTACGGCCGTCTTCAACTGTCGGCGGTCTCCGTCAGTTAACAGACGAGGTCGTCTGTGCGCTTTTGTGCTGTACTTGTCACTTCACGTTTCCACTTCACTATCGAATCGGAAACAGTGGACCTAGCGATGTTTAGGAGTGTGGAAATCTCGCGGACAGACGTATAACACAAAGGACACCCAATCACCTGACCATGTTCGAAGTCCGTGAGTTCCGCGTAGCGCCCCATTCTGCTCTCTCACGATGTCTAAAGATTACTGAGCACCTGGCAGTAGGCCGGCCGAAGTGGCCGTGCGGTTAAAGGCGCTGCAGTCTGGAACCGCAAGACCGCTACGGTCGCAGGTTCGAAACCTGCCATGGGCATGGATGTTTGTGATGTCCTTAGGTTAGTTAGGTTTAACTAGTTCTAAGTTCTAGGGGACTAATAACCTCAGCAGTTGAGTCCCATGGTGCTCAGAGCCATTTTTGAACCTGGCAGTAGGTAGCAGCACAATGCACCTAATATGAAAAACGTATGTTTTTGTGAGTGTCCGGATATTTTTGATCACATAGTATATCTAAGCATGCCAATTTGGCATTACTCCGCATTGCCTTCACTGCATTGTAGTTTTAATGGCTAGCAATATAGTTAGTTACGCTACAGACGTTTTCTGTAATTGTTAATTAAACAGTCCCACTCAAAGTTTTCACACTGAGAAAGATGAGCTTTTTACTAGCGCTACTCGCGCTCTGGGTTTTTTAACGTCACAGTGGGTCTGATAGACACGTTAATGCCGGCAGTTGGGGCTGAGCGTGGATCGGAGAGGCCCGGCCGCCCCGGAGCAATCGGCAGAGGCTGCGCCGCTACCGCGACACTGGCTCCTCGGACTCGCAGACCGACTGCTGCCAGTCACTACGCCGCCCCAACCACCCGCGTCCTGACTCTTCCACTGCTGTTCCATTTGTTTTCGTCTGGTCTATTGGTCTAATGCACTAAATAAAGTGGATAACTGGTCCAAACACTTTGTTGTCAATTGTACACCAACGTCCAGAGGTTAAGTATAATCAAAATGGTAGTGTTTATTGCAAACAGAATATCAGAAGCATTACGTAAAACAGTGACACTTCTTTTAATGTGCTATCGCATGACGTAAGGTGATATAGGAACTATACAGAGTGGGCCAGAGATAACGATAGGAAATGTTTAATGTTACTGTATTGAAACGAGAAGAAATATAAAAGGCAAACAGGAACGTAAACGAGTCCCTAGCTTTAGCAGAAATTGTATTTAACAAGAATAGAATAAAACAGAAACGAATGTTCTTACATACTTCTACCATATTTGAAACCCACTCTGTATGCTGACCATCATCCTCGACGAGGAGCTGGACTCGCTCTCATGTGCACCATCCAACACCGCGTGGGTGGTTTGGGAATGTTCACCTCCGCCGACCGCTTTATTGTCGATTCTGAACGAAGTTACGAAGCATTTAAGCATTCAATGACTTCATTATCGTTGTATATTTCACGCATCTTTTACTTCGTGGTGCATCTGTCACAGACCAGTTGCAAAGACATTTCTTTCCAGTTCCCAAAGATTAGCCTCCGTTGGCGCTTCTTTCTTGAAGCAATTAAAAAAGTTTCCCTAATTTCATCACTTATCTCACCCGTCCGTTTCTTTTCATGAATCTGCTTGTATCGGCCATTATAACACAAGTGTTTACAAGAGTATCAACTTGACCATCACATGCCCTAGCATCCGCTATAACTACAAGTAAACAACACGATCATCTTCCATTATTGTAATTTGATGCAAAGCAATTATCGCCTGCACAGTTGTAATTTGAGTGACGTCTACTACGGGCAGGGAATATTGTTTTCACCCTACGTTTCTAGCATTTGTAGACTTAGAGAAAGCTTTTGACAATGTTAACCGGAATACTCTCTTTCAAATTCTGAAGGTGGCAGGGGTAAAATACAGGGAGCGAAAGGCTGTTTACAATTTGTACAGAAACTAGATGGCAGTTGTAAGAGTCGAGAGGCATGAAATGGAAGCAGTGGTTGGGAAAGGAGTGAGACAGGGTTGTAGCCTCTCCCAGATGTTATTCAATCTGTATATTGAGCAAGCAGTAAAGGAAACAAATGAAAAATTCGGAGTAGGCATTAAAATTCATGGAGAAGAAGTAAAAACTTTGAGGTTCGCCGATGACATTGTAATTCTGTCAGAGACAGCAAAAGACTTGGAAGAGCAGTTGAACGGAATGGATAGTGTCTTGAAAGGAGGATATAAGATGAACATCAACAAAAGCAAAACGAGGATAATGGAATGTAGTCAAATTAAATCGGGTGATGCTGAGGGAATTAGATTAGGAAATGAGACACTTAAAGTAGTAAAGGAGTTTTGCTATTTAGGGAGTAAAATAACTGATGATGGTCGAAGTAGAGAGGATATGAAATGTAGACTGGCAATGGCAAGGAAATCGTTTCTGTAGAAGAGAAATTTGTTAACATCGAGTATACACTCCTGGAAATGGAAAAAAGAACACATTGACACCGGTGTGTCAGACCCACCATACTTGCTCCGGACACTGCGAGAGGGCTGTACAAGCAATGATCACACGCACGGCACAGCGGACACACCAGGAACCGCGGTGTTGGCCGTCGAATGGCGCTAGCTGCACAGCATTTGTGCACCGCCGCCGTCAGTGTCAGCCAGTTTGCCGTGGCATACGGAGCTCCATCGCAGTCTTTAACACTGGTAGCATGCCGCGACAGCGTGGACGTGAACCGTATGTGCAGTTGACGGACTTTGAGCGAGGGCGTATAGTGGGCATGCGGGAGGCCGGGTGGACGTACCGCCGAATTGCTCAACACGTGGGGCGTGAGGTCTCCACAGTACATCGATGTTGTCGCCAGTGGTCGGCGGAAGGTGCACGTGCCCGTCGACCTGGGACCGGACCGCAGCGACGCACGGATGCACGCCAAGACCGTAGGATCCTACGCAGTGCCGTAGGGGACCGCACCGCCACTTCCCAGCAAATTAGGGACACTGTTGCTCCTGGGGTATCGGCGAGGACCATTCGCAACCGTCTCCATGAAGCTGGGCTATGGTCCCGCACACCGTTAGGCCGTCTTCCGCTCACGCCCCAACATCGTGCAGCCCGCCTCCAGTGGTGTCGCGACAGGCGTGAATGGAGGGACGAATGGAGACGTGTCGTCTTCAGCGATGAGAGTCGCTTCTGCCTTGGTGCCAATGATGGTCGTATGCGTGTTTGGCGCCGTGCAGGTGAGCGCCACAATCAGGACTACATACGACCGAGGCACACAGTGCCAACACCCGGCATCATGGTGTGGGGAGCGATCTCCTACACTGGCCGTACACCACTGGTGATCGTCGAGGGGACACTGAATAGTGCACGGTACATCCAAACCGTCATCGAACCCATCGTTCTACCATTCCTAGACCGGCAAGGGAACTTGCTGTTCCAACAGGACAATGCACGTCCGCATGTATCCCGTGCCACCCAACGTGCTCTAGAAGGTGTAAGTCAACTACCCTGGCCAGCAAGATCTCCGGATCTGTCCCCCATTGAGCATGTTTGGGACTGGATGAAGCGTCGTCTCACGCGGTCTGCACGTCCAGCACGAACGCTGGTCCAACTGAGGCGCCAGGTGGAAATGGCATGGCAAGCCGTTCCACAGGACTACATCCAGCATCTCTACGATCGTCTCCATGGGAGAATAGCAGCCTGCATTGCTGCGAAAGGTGGATATACACTGTACTAGTGCCGACATTGTGCATGCTCTGTTGCCTGTGTCTATGTGCCTGTGGTTCTGTCAGTGTGATCATGTGATGTATCTGACCCCAGGAATGTGTCAATAAAGTTTCCCCTTCCTGGGACAATGAATTCACGGTGTTCTTATTTCAATTTCCAGGAGTGTAGATTTAAGTGTCAGGAAGTCGTTTCTGAAAGTATTTGTATGGAGTGTAGCCATGTATGGAAGTGAAACATGGACGATAACTAGTGTGAACAAGAAGAGAATAGAAGCTTTCGAAATGTGGTGCTACAGAAGAATGCTGAAGATAAGGAGGGTAGATCACGTAACTAATGAGGAGGTATTGAATAGGATTGGGGAGAAGAGAAGTTTGTGGCACAACTTGACTAGAAGAAGGGATCGGTTGGTAGGACATGTTTTGAGGCATCAAGGGATCACAAATTTAGCATTGGAGGGCAGCGTGGAGGGTAAAAATCGTAGAGGGAGACCAAGAGATGAATACACTAAGCAGATTCAGAAGGATGTAGGTTGCAGTAGGTACTGGGAGATGAAGAAGCTTGCACAGGATAGAGTAGCATGGAGAGCTGCATCAACCCAGTCTCAGGACTGAAGACCACAACAACAACAACAACAACAACAACGTCCATGTAACCGCGAAACTATATTTTAAGTTAGTTGAACACTTTTCGATAGTGACTTCTGGCCTATACTGTACATCTTCCCCTGAACTGACACCTTCTCCCATCCACTTTTCTAGGCAGCTGTCGTTTAAATTTGTTCACCGCAGCAACCCTCTCCAGCAGAATTAGAATCTGAAGATGAGAAGTAGTAGTATCGCAGAGATAGTGTGCAGTTTGCAGTGGCTACAACACCATCCGCCGTTGCTCTCGAGGAGCAATTATAAAACCTCTGAAAAAGAATTTACATTCTCGTTAAATGTGTAATAGAACCGACAAAATTATTTCACAACAACAAAAAGGTTAAGAGGGAAACTAGTGCTAGTTTCTCTCTCACCTTCTTGGTCACGATGTGCCGTGATCATAGTGAAGTGTTTGAAGTTCTTTAAGGGTAACCAGGAAGATCTGTGCGGAGTTTTGGAAGAGCCTTCGTGATGGCAAACAGACTGCAATCTATTTTTCCTCTGCCTTCCAAACAAACTGTACAGGGTGTCCCAGGAGAAACGGTCGGTGTTGAGATTTGACAGGGACCATGATTTGATACAAAAAAGTCTAGTAAACATGAGCTCTAAAATGCACACCTTAAGAGATGTAAGCATTTCTTCATCTTCGATACTGACACAAATCTCTTCTGTTGCAAGCTCTTTGATTTCCATATTTTGGGACGAAATAATATGTACCAAAAGAAGCAAATATTGTCTGGTAAACATAGACTCTAAAATGCATACCATAAGAGCTATGTGCATTTCTTCAATGGAAAAGATGTGTTTTACCGTAGCGAAAATGAACAAGTGCCCCTAGATCTTAAGGTCTGCATTTTAGAGCATATGTTTACGAGTCTTTTTTGTTTCGAATGATCGTTTCAATCATATTCCTGAAAAACGTCCATTCCTCCATGGGCACCGTGTATAGGATTCATATCCAGTAACCTCGCTGGCCAGTACGTGCAGTGAATATCTCACACAGAGAGAAATTTATCCACTTCTGTAGCCACCTCAGCCTTAAATGTTTAAGACGAAACAAATTTTATCTACTAATATGTTAATATTTGTAATACGTACATTTAGGCGCAAGAAAACTACACAGACACTTGGCAGGTCCCAACACTCAGAGCAGATGCAACTTACACATACAAATACTTACGGTAGAACATCATATTTGAAAACCAAGTCTGCCCTTTGAAATTAAGTTATTTTGGCAATGGTTCCAGATTTCTATTATGTGCATTCCAAATTTCTATTTCACGAATTGTTAAGAACTTTAAACTACGATTTTAGTAATTTTACTGATGTCAGTATGAAACTTGGCTCTTTTTTAGCCTATGTATAGGATCACATTATAGGTCACACACTTAAGTGTACAGAAATTTTGGTATACAATGAATACTTAGCAATTGCATCAGTGCAGTTTCATAATTTTACTGCCCCATGTGTTATAATAGTAGTAAAGGAAACTTATAAATTATTTTAAGGTGATGATGCGCTGCAGGGGGTGTGAGCTCATGCTAGTATCGTAGTCCATTTGTTTCACTAGAAGCGTCGGTCATGCATAGTTCTGACTTGGACATAGTCCCTGGTGTGCAAGAATAATATTGCAACTTATACGAAGCCAACATCTTCATAACTACAGAGCGCAAATCAGGTAGAGGGATTTTATATACATGTATACACATAACGTCATGCATCTGAAACCACTGCTTCTGTGCCTACATTGTGAGTTTATTCGTTCCAGACTTGTACCTCATTTGTGTGCTCTCTTCACTGGGTCACATACATCGCAACCTGCTAACTCCACTAACGAAAGTGCTTCTTTTAACTCTAGTTATTCAGACTCAGACTGTGTTTTCATTGTTATTTACGGATTTATTGACATCTGTCTAATTAATGTACAGGAGCAAATAACAATTTAATACATGTGCATGTAAATCATAAAGCAACAATTTCTACAAAGAAAGGAGAGCTTCTGTAAAGTTTGGAAGGTAGGAGACGAGATACTGGCAGAAGTAAAGCTGTGAGTACCGGGCGTGAGTCGTGCTTCGGTAGCTCAGTTGGTAGAGCACTTGCCCGCGAAAGGCAAAGGTCCCGAGTTCGAGTCTCGGTCGGGCACACAGTTTTAATCTGCCAGGAAGTTTCAGAGTTGCTGTACTTATCACCTCGGAAACCTAATATATAGTGCAGATATGTGGAGCCATGGTGAGGAACAGCTTGGTAACTTCCTAAGACATTTGAACAGACTCCATGCCAACATAAAATTTACTACAGAAGTAGATAACGATCAACAGCTATCCTTCCTAAATGTGCTGGGACACAATGTGTAGCGAAAACCGTCATAAATGGACTGATACCTCCGCAAACAGTCAAGTCACCATAAATAAACTCTTAATGCACGCAAGACTAATATGTGAGTTGCAGCACCTCAGGTATGAGATACAACGCCTGGAAAGAGTTCTGAGGAGCAATGAGTACTCCAGCAGTAACATAAGAAATGTTATGGAATGAAACGCTCAGCGAAGTGACAAATCGGTAGAAGGCATGTGGGATACGGCCTTTCAGCCATACACTTCCAGCGTGACAGACAGAACTGGCCAAATTCTGCGTAAACACGTAGTAAATGCTATTTATAAACCGACAAAGAAGTTCGAAGACTGTCTGATATTGGTGAAGGACAAAAGGGACCTACCTGCAGTATCGTAAATATACATGCCAGGTGTATTGTACTTGTGGAGAAGTCTATGATGAAATGACTGGGTCATCTGTGAGCACAATACTCACCAAACATAAGTGGCATTGCGCGTTGGGACAGTGGAGAAACCGGCTGTGGCAGAGCGCGCACTTTGTGAGACTTACCACATAACAAAATTCGCCCACATGGAAGTTCCTGCTCTGGAGAAGAGCTTCCATGCCCATTTTTTCAGGGAATCTATAGAAATCCACAGCATAAAAATAGGTTCAGCGAGAAATAAAATAGCTGCAAGGTGAGCGTATCCTGGTTTCCCAAGCGCCAGCGAATGACTGTTGCAGGTAGCAAAAGGTGGACCACAATGGTAATGACCATGGAAAAGTCCTTATACGTTGGCGCACCAGGTATGCATGATCTGCGGTCACAAGCTTGACTCCAATCGGCCACAAGCATGGAGGTTGAAGCTTTGAAAATGCCACCCACTCGTGCTAGCAAAAGTCAGAAAAATCGTCAAACAAACGTCACCCAAGGATTAGATTAGATTAGATTAGATTAATACTTGTTCCATAGATCATGAATACGACACTTCGAAATGATGTGGAACGTGTCAGGTTAATAAAAGATGTCTGTACAAGATATTACATTACACAGAATATTGCATGACACTAATGTTTAAGTTGGTTTTTTTTACCCTCCCTTAATTTATATCTAAAAATTCGGCCAATGAGTAGAAGGAGTTGTCATCTAGAAATTCTTTTAATTTATTTTTAAATGGTGGTTGGCTATCTGTCAGGCTTTTGATGCTGTTTGGTAGGTGACCAAAGACTTTTGTGGCAGCATAATTTACCCCTTTCTGTACCAAAGTCAGATTTAACCCTGAATAGTGAAGATAATCCTTTCTCCTGGTGTTATAGCTATGCACACTGCTATTACTTTTGAACTGGGTTGGATTATTAACAACAAATTTCATAAGTGAATATATATACTGTGAGGTTACTATGAGGATCCCTAGATCCTTAAATAGATGTCTGCAGGATGACCGTGGGTGGGCACCAGCAATTATTCTGATTACACGTTTTTGAGCAATGAATACTTTTCTACTCAACGATGAGTTACCCCAGAATATGATGCCATACGAAAGCAGTGAATGAAAGTAGGCATAGTAAGCTAATTTACTGACATTCTTATCACTAAAACCCGAGACAGAAGCCAACTGGCAATTTCTCAACGGGTCGACACGAAAGCCTTAACAATTTTATACTACACACCAATGTACTCGATTAAATTCCAACACTCTCTGCAGTATCTCATGAAGTGAGAGCATGTGACACTGTTGATTATGATCCATCCGTCGAATGGCAATGCTAAGCTTGGCGGCCCACTTGGTGTTATTCCATCGTAGTAGGCCATGTGCCGGCACCGGGTTTCACTCTCTCCCTTCTCTCATTATCATTGTGCAGCACAAACGTGGCACTACGCAATATACGCATCCATTCCACTTACCCACACTCCACAAATACACATATGATGAAACTCTCACACATCCACCAAGAAAAGGGGCCAATATGCACAGTGGAAAAACACCCTTTTTCGCTAGGCGGCAGAACCCATCCTATGGGGTATCCCAGCCAACAACCCCATACGACCTTTAATCTAATTTAACATCCTAGTACGCTTTGAAAATCAAGATTTGATATCTGCTGTCATTAATAATATACGATAAGCAAAACAGTCATCAACCGATGACTTATTAAGTACTTTACTAGAGAGGTAGTCGTATTGAAGGTGACATGTTCGTGCCTTCTTCCGATCTGAAAACTTGTTCGAGTGCCATTTACAGGAATATACAGAATATTACGAAGTATTAGAACGACAGTGCTGCTCAGCATTTTTCCATGTACATAAAACACTGCCAGGATTTGTTAAGAAATACAACAACTGCAACTTTTTTGTGTATTTTTATTTATTCCGTTTCAGTCTTCAGTTAATACATCGTTATCAACATTGGGTGCAGTTCGTCTATTGCAGATTGCTTGTGCAAAATAAGAATTTCGTTTAGCTTCTGTACTTCTCTAGTTGTTTATTTACGATATATTACTGATTAGATGTACCTACCTTCCACTTTGTTTATTGTTGTTTCGATTTTCGCATTTATAATCGTGGCATAAACACTTTTTCATTTGCATGGTACAAAAAAAAGAGCTCAGTATCCGCCATGTTGTCAACTGACATCGTTTACAATGGAAGATTATATCTATTGTCCAAGTTACATTTGCTTACATGTTCTGAAATAACTCTTTCTAGTTTAAGCTTTTGTATGACTAAAATACTGAAACTGTTTAGCATGAATGTACTGAGTGCTATGTATGGTTATTTAGTAAGTGCAATAGTCACTGGTTAACTACATTATATTGAATATTACAAAAATAATATAGTACATATTTTACAAAAGAATTTAAATTATAAATTTTGCACACATTTGGAGTGATATTAACGAATAATAACAGCGAAACGGTTGACTTAGATGATGTACAGAGAAGGGAGGGGAGGGGGGCAAATAAAAGTGCCCCGGATAACATAGTTCCAGAGTACAAAGAAACACAGCAGAGGAAAGGAAATACAGCACTAACCTAACTATAGCAGATGTTGAAAGTGACCATCATTCATCTGTTTCCACTTTTGGGCCCTGCTCAGCAAGTTGCTGAAGGTGGATCGAAGCTAAACTGCTGGAATTGCTGCAGACTCGTTCGAAATGTTCTGCTGCAGTTCTTAAAGACTATGATGGTTGTCATGACACGCCTGAGACTTGAGGCCTCCCCACGCTAAGCAGTCGCGCTCTGACACATCAAGCGATCTGGGTGGTGTGACGTCCATCTCCGCCGCGTGCTGGTGTTGTCGACGCCGTGGAGCTGTTGCTGCTACAGCTCGGTCGGTGGAGTCGAGACGCGAAGCGCGAAGATGGATGTCTCCGTCGGTTAACGAGAGACAAGATCTGAAAAAGCTCTTAAGAAATCATTCCTCGAGTAATGATTAAAGTTTGATTGCGAGTCCGTACAGTTTCCTTATTAATGCGAACTGCGCACTCTGATTGCTCTTATGGTTTGAAGTTGAATTATTATGTGCCCGGTTAACACTTTAATGCAGTAATTGAGGAATCTTCCCTCGTGCGCATCGTCCACATCACCAAAAGTGAGGAAAAAGTTCAATTCAGATCGCATTGGTCGTTGTTTGTTCGTTGCTAAGTAAAATTGTTCACTCTATATGACGCGAGATCCATAGATACTCTTTAACAATGTCTTAATTATCTTGCGTCGTGATATTATGTATGTCCAAACCTTCCTTGTCACAACCGACAGTCCATGAATTTATTTACAAGTTAAATAGTCACTGTCCATTAAATTTTAATGAGCAATTACCAACTAGCCCGCAGCTCGTGGTCGTGCGGTAGCGTTCTCGCCCCCCTCCGCCCGAGTTCCCGGGTTCGATTCCCGGCGGGGTCAGGGATTTTCTCTGCCTCGTGATGACTGGGTGTTGTGTGATGTCCTTAGGTTAGTTAGGTTTAAGTAGTTCTAAGTTCTAGGGACTGATGACCGTAGATGTTAAGTCCCATAGCGCTCAGAGCCATTTGAACCAATTACCAAATATTCATAGAATGATGGAGGCGACACGTTGAATTTCCACTTTTGATGAACAATTTTATTGTTCATTTTCGCTAAATACTTTATAAATATCACGCCACACGCACACACGGTTAACTAGCAATGGCAGTTCTGTTAGTTTCAAGTATCGTGACAATTACGACAGCTTTAACCCTCGGCGTGATTGTATCTTCTTCATGTATTCGTGTCAATGTCTCCTACTCGAGACTAAACGTGTATTATAGTTGTAGTGTCGGCAGACTTGCCAGCACTACGCACACTAATTGAAAGAGGCGGCCAAGATGCACGCGCTAACTCACGAAGGATGGAGTGAGGTCTGAAACAGGATACGTAATGAATGTTATAAAGAAAAGTACGTAGCTCCTTGAATACTTAACTTTTAATACATCCTTGTATACATCGTTCTTGATGAGACATCTGGAGATTGTGGCGATACAAGTGACTCTTTATATACAAGCTATCTAAGGCTAATGGCGCCTTGCTAGGTCGTAGCCATGGACTTAGCTGAAGGCTATTCTAACTGTCTCTCGGCAAATGAGAGAACGGCTTCGTCGGTGTAGTCGCTAGCAACGTCGTCGTACAACTGGGGGGAGTGCTAGTAAGTCTCTCGAGACCTGCCTTGTGGTGGCGCTCGGTCTGCGATCCTGACAGTGGCGACACGCGGGTCCGACATGTACTAATGGACCGCGGCCGATTTAAGCTACCACCTAGCAAGTGTGGTGTCTGGCGGTGACACCACATTCCTCCCCCGCAAATCGGCGAACGGTCGTGTGATAAGGCTTCCGCCCGCCGTGGGGAGGACCCCATGTTGACGTATGCGATGAGGTGGGGAGCCTAACAACAGGCGAGGCTGTGCCACCCGCACCCGGCCATTCGGTCCGAGGGGAGCTAGGAAACGCCTGAAAACCTAGTCCAGGGTGCACGTCAACATGCGGTGTACGCGCCTGTAATGAGACAGGAGGGGCCGAAGGGTCGACCTCCATTGCGTCGGGGGATCCGACGCGCGATGACGACATCTGGTCCGGAGCGGGCAAGAGTTCCATGGCGGAAGACAGCTGGTCACGGGAAGCCATCGGCGGCGCGTGACCCAGGGAGGCGCCAGGCGGTTGCAGCGACGCATGCTCTGCGGGCGGAGCCAGCGGGAGAACAGGCGGCGGCGGCGGCGCGTCGCCATGAGGCAAAATGGAAGGCAGCGTCGGTAACACCTGGGGATGAGGCGAGCCAGTAGATGGGTCCCCAGGGCGCTGACCGGACGGCACCGTCGCTGAAAACAGACGGGGAGCGGCAGAACCCAGGCGACGACAGAGGCGCAGCTGATTGAGATGCCGACGCACCTCACCAGAGGCCCCCAAAACCAAATACATCGCGCGGCCGAGGCAGCGAAGAATGCGCCCTGCGAGCCAACGCCGTGAACCTCGATAGTTGCGATAGAATACAACGTCGCCTGGAGCAAAAACAGGAGTCTGCTGCTGCACAGGAACCTGATGCGGCGGATGCAGCAAAGACATCAAGGTTCGATGAGGACGACCGTGGAGCAACTCAGCCGGCGAGCGATCATCGCGGGGCTGAGAGCGATACGAAGACAAAAAGACCAACAACGCGTCCTCCCGAGAATGCGACTCTTTCAACTTCAACATCTGTGACTTGAAAGTCCGGACCAATCGTTCAGCGGCACCGTTTGACTGAGGCGAAAACGGCACGGATGTCAGATGTTGAATACCATTGGCCGTGCAGAATGACTGAAATTCTGCGGACATAAATTGTGGGCCATTGTCGGAAACAATAGTCTGCGGAAGACCTTCAATGCAAAAAATAGCAGATAACGCTTGGATGGTGGCAGATGACGTCGTGGAAGACATCCGGACAACAAAAGGAAAATTACTGAAAGAATCGACCACAACCAACCATCGAGCATTCCAGAATGGACCAGCAAAATCGATGTGCAAGCTTTGCCAAGGGGAAGGGGCTTGTGGCCATGCAAAGAATTTCCGCCGCGGGGCGGAGTGTTGTTTGGCACATGCCATGCAAGAAGAGCACATATTCGTAATCGCAGCATCGATTCCGAACCAAGTACAGTGCTGACGAGCAAGTTGTTTCGTTCGAACTATACCCCAATGTCCTTGGTGAAGAAGCCGTAAGACAGAGGACTGTAACGAACGTGGGACCACGACTCTGGACTGATCATTATCAGAACGCAACAACAAAACACCACGTCGTACAAAAAGTCTCTCCTTGTGAGCAAAAAATCGGCGAACCAGCGGATCCTCGAACCGCGACTTCGACAAGGGCCATTGCGTAGCAACAAAACGCAAAACGGTAGCAAGGACAGGGTCAGCAGCTGTGGCTGCAGCTACACGACGAAAATCAATCGGAAACGATGCGACCACGTCATCGGGTTCCGAGTCAGTGAACATGCAAGCAAGTTCGGAAGAATCGAATGCTTTATCCTCAGCAACAGGCAAACGGGACAACGCATCAGCATTGCCGTGCTTAGCAGTGGACCGATACAAGATATCGTAGCGGTTGGCGACCTCATCACGCAATGCGTGGGGAACATTGCGCGCTCTGAAAAAGTTCGGTTGCGCGTTTACTTTCAGTTCCAAATGTGCTTCATAGTTCGTAGCGCAACCAAGGCCTGGAGCAAAAATGTCCGAAAATTCTTCACATAGACTAGAAACACTGGCGGAAGGCACAGTCTGATTCACTGATAGGACCTGATTGACTATAGACATGTTAAACAACTGAAATAAATCTAACCCAAACAAGTTCACAGCAGAAGAAGAACGAAGAACGTAAAATGACCCAAGTTTTGTTTGTCCCTTGTATGTTGCAAGAAGGCTGCACTGTCCTAACACAGGGATAGCTTGTCCTGAATATGTAGTTAGCTTAACATTGGCGGCACGCAACAGAGGTTTGCCCAGTTGTTTGTACGTGTCGTGATTGATCAATGAAACTGCAGCTCCGGTATCAAGCTGGAATGGTATCACTTTGCCTTCAAAGTCCAAGTCGACAAAAAGTTTATTGTCCTGACGACAAGAGCGACTGTCACGTGCAATTTGAACTGATACAGGTACCGAAGCACTTGCGACTTGACGGGATTTCCGGCGACGTCGACGCACACTGTTTGTGGGACGAACACAGTCACTGTTTGAGATAGTGGCACTGGACGGGGTGGAGTTAACTACACGAATGTCCATGGGCGAAGGTTCACGAGCCTGATTGTCCTTGGTTCGATTCCGGCGCGAAGCAAAGGGCCTGGAATGGTTGTGATTGTCTGATCTGAGCTTTTTCTGGCAAACACTTTGAACATGTCCTTTCTTATGACAGTAAAAGCAAATAGCTTGGCGTGACGGGCAATTGTCACGCGAATGTCTAGTTGCACACCGCGGGCATGATTTCACTGCATTTGCTTGCCTACGCGGCACGCGTGTTTGAGAGCTAGGCCGCAGCTGCACGGACGTGCGCGAGGGCTGTTTAGCGGTCCGTGCAGCGCGCCCGGCGGGCCTGTTAATGTGACACACGGCTGGCGAAGTTTCAAATGATTCCTGAGCAAAGTCAAGTGTGTCTTGCCTATCCAATATGTCTATCACTTGTTGAAGGGAGGGATTAACTAGTTTCAAAATCTGTTCCCTTATACAAACATCTGAAACGTTCTGTGCAATTGCATCACGCACCATAGTATCTGAATAAGGGAGTCCACATTCACACTCAAAAGCACAATCCCTAGTAAGTCCTTGCAATGTTGCAACCCACTCCCGATTAGTTTGACCGGCCGTACATTTTGTACGAAAGAACGTATACCGTTTTGCAACAACATTGACTGTTTCCTTGAAATAGGCATCTAAAGCAGACAAAATTTCTTCATAGGACAGAGTTTCTACATCGCGTCGGGGAAACAATTTCACTATCACACGGTAGGTGGACACACCTACACACGAAAGCAAAAACGGCTGCCGCTCATTACCTTGAATTCTGTAGGCGGCGAGATGGAATCCAAATTGGCGTGACCACTCCGTCCAGGATTCGTTGGCTGGGTCATACGGGCGAAAGGGGGGTGCAACTGCATGTTGTGGCTGCGGTAGCGGTGAAGCGGCGGCGGCCGCATCGTGTTGCAGTGCACGTTGACCCTGGACGAGCTGTCCAAGGGCATCCAATAACGCCTGCGTCTGCTGATTCTGCAAGCGATAAAATTCGGACAGTACATCTGGCGAAGCCATGACACAAGGAAATGTAAGCAATTAGAAAGAACAAGGTCCTGAGTGATCCGCGTCGCCAAAATTGTAGTGTCGGCAGACTTGCCAGCACTACGCACACTAATTGAAAGAGGCGGCCAAGATGCACGCGCTAACTCACGAAGGATGGAGTGAGGTCTGAAACAGGATACGTAATGAATGTTATAAAGAAAAGTACGTAGCTCCTTGAATACTTAACTTTTAATACATCCTTGTATACATCGTTCTTGATGAGACATCTGGAGATTGTGGCGATACAAGTGACTCTTTATATACAAGCTATCTAAGGCTAATGGCGCCTTGCTAGGTCGTAGCCATGGACTTAGCTGAAGGCTATTCTAACTGTCTCTCGGCAAATGAGAGAAAGGCTTCGTCGGTGTAGTCGCTAGCAACGTCGTCGTACAACTGGGGGGAGTGCTAGTAAGTCTCTCGAGACCTGCCTTGTGGTGGCGCTCGGTCTGCGATCCTGACAGTGGCGACACGCGGGTCCGACATGTACTAATGGACCGCGGCCGATTTAAGCTACCACCTAGCAAGTGTGGTGTCTGGCGGTTACACCACAATAGTCTTTTGAAACTTTGTCCATTCCTTCCTATAAGTTCACTTATATGAATGTTGAGTCCAATTTTGCCTACTTCCGTTAACAAAGTCCAACAACTCGGTATACACAGTCAGCATACTATCTCGGTTCAAGTCTCTAGTCTGAATATCAGTTCCCAAAATCCGTGCGTCTACGACACGCAACAACGACTCTTGAAAGTAAAACAATCTCGTCGCGCTCTGTTCGCTCAACTATGGCAAGAACTGCTCTCGTATGACTTGATACCACGATAGCTAGCAAGCGACTTACTTTTTCCGTGAATGAGTATTGTAGACGCATTGAATTTCTTCGTTGCGTTTACAACTCTCTTCCACTTAAAAGTTCTCTCTGACCGAAATTTCTTTGGACTTAACTTTCATGGTATTAATTTTCAATTATTACTTATATGTTTGGCAAATAACTAAAGATGACCTTTCTTTCTTCTTCCTTTCTACCAAAACACACACTGTAATGCTTAATGTTGGTGTTTATCAAGACCTTCCGGTGTTATATCATCGGCAAAGTTGTCGTACCTGTCAGGATAACTTTTCCCTACTTAACATCATGATGGTCTTTCCTCATTGGATTTTGGGTTCATTAAGGTGTTACAGTGGCCAACTAGGGCCGCGACCAGACTGACCTCAGCTAACAACTCTGGCAGACATGAAGATTGCGTAAATGTGTTCCAAGGTTCTGCCGGCTGTATGAGAAGTTGCTTCATCATGTTGGAAGTAACTGGACCTTCGTTAATGCTGCCACAAATGGTCTTCGCCTTTTTTATTTGCCCCACTCTGTAAAACTACTACGTGCATTGCATGTGCTCGCATTGGATATGACAACAGAAATATATGGTCTTTTACTTCTTCTTCTTCTTTCTTTCAGCTATAGAGCACATTTGAACTTGTTAGCTTGGTCTGCCAGCTTCTTTTTCTTCTTCTCTTTTCAAAATCTCTTCATGAATTTGCTGTGTCATTTCATGGTATTTTTTTAAATTTATTATTAATATTACGTTTCCTCACGACATTACTTAGTGTGTGGTTGTATCAGTGTAATTTTGTAATATTCAGTATAGTTCAGTCACTACTGCACGTATTAAATAACTATACATTGCATCCAGCACATTCTTGTTGAGGAATTTCACTTTGTTAGTCGTACAGAAGCTTAAGCTAGGAATAGTACTTTCAGAACTTGTAAGAAAAATGTAAGTTTGATCATAGACACAATTTTCTGATGTGAACAATGACATCAGTTAGCAACACTGAGGATACTGCACTGTTTTTGTGCAACATACAAATGAAAAAGCGTTTGTGCCACGATTATAAATGCAAAACTCGGAACAGCAACGAGCAGACCACTGCTGCTGCATCCGAAGCTGGGTTCCACGGTTCATCTCTGCACACTCGACTGCCTCCTGCACTGACTTGCACACCTGTGCCAGCCAGAGCAACTGACTTCTGCAGAGACTGCCGTAGCTGCCGCCAGCCACCTGCCTGGGCCTAACTCTGCGCTCCTTCACTCGCCGGAGTGCTGACAAGGCGAGTCCGCGCTGCTGCCAGCAGCATGTTGGCACGATGCTGCCAGGCTAGCCGAGTCTTCAAAGGACGTCAGCAACCTCTCCACACTCCATGGCCGACGTCCGTTCCTGTCTGCTGACCACAGAAAGACAAAATTAAAACTGATTTATCTTATGCAATGATTAAAAATCCTTTGCTATCGAACATATGTGCTGCGCGGCGAATTTGGCAGCTTCGGAAAGACGTCCCTCATTGCATACACCATACAATTATCATCCTGCGCCACTGACCGCGTTTATAAGATCTGAACCTTCCAAATTTTAAATATACGTTGTGAGAATTGCTACTATGATTGATCATCGTATGTCCACCTAGCTTCATGATTTTACCATCACAACCTGTAACTGCGCGCCTAACTTCACCTGCCTTTCGGACCCATGAACACATAAACGCCCAAAAAGGGCTTTAAATGTTGTGAGATGTGGTTGTTGTCTGTGAGGATATTTGTTTCGGTATAGCCGTACTGTCTGTCGACAGTTTCCATCTGCTTAGCCGTACATAAAGACCATATCGGCTTGTTCCCCACGTGAACACTGTGACATTCTCTTGCTTACAGTACGCTGCGACAATCACGCAGCCTGCAACACACAAAGAACATCCGGCACGTGGTCAGAGGAACAGTCATTCGTCAGCGCCATCTATCGTAGAAATGTGGCATTTTCGGACACATCTTTTTAGGATCTTATTTACTTCATTTCCAGTCTGGTATCTGTCCTTGCAGTTTGTCGCCTTTATTAATATTCACCCTGTATAACAGAAAAATACACTTTGCGGTGAGTGTTGACACTAGTAGAGTATAACTGTAAATACACTATTGGCCATTAAAATTGCTACACCAAGAAGAAATGCAGATGATAAACGGGTATTCATTGGACAAATATATTATACTAGAACTGACATGTGATTACATTTGCACGCAATTTGGGTGCATAGATCCTGTGAAATCGGTACCCAGAACAACCACCTCTGGCCGTAATAACGGCCTTGATACGCCTGGGCATTGAGTCAAACAGAGCTTGGATGCCGTGTACAGGTACAGCTGCCCATGCAGCTTCAACACGATACCACAGTTCATCAAGACTAGTGACTGGAGCATTGTGACGAGCCAGTTGCTCGGCCACCATTGACCAGACATTTTCAATTGGTGAGAGATCTAGAGAATGTGCTGGCCAGAGCAGCAGTCGAACATTTTCTGTATCCAGAAAGGCCCGTACAGGATCTGCAACATGCGGTTGTGCATTATCCTGCTGAAATGTAGGGTTTCGCAGGGATCGAATGAAGGGTAGAGCCACGGGTCGTGACACATCTGAAATGTAACGTCCACTAGTCACAGTGCCGGCAGTGCGAACAAGAGGTGACCGAGACGTGTAACCAATGGCACCCCATACCATCAGGCCAGGTGATACGCCAGTATGGCGATGACGAATGCATGCTTCCAATGTGCGTTCACCGCGATGTCGCCAAACACGGATGCGACCATCATGATGATGTAAACAGAACCTGGATTCATCCGAAAAAATGACGTTTTGCCATTCGTGCACCTAACTTCATCGTTGAGTACACCATCGCAGGCGTTCCAGTCTGTCATGCAGCGTCAAGGGTAACCGCAGCCACGGTCTCTGAGCTGATAGTCCATGCTGCTGCAAACGTCGTCGAACTGTTCGTGCAGATGGTTGTTGTCTTGCAAACGTCCCCATATGTTGACTCAGGGATCGAGATGTGGCTGCACGATCCGTTACAGCCATGCGGATAAGATGCCTGTCATCTCGACTGCTAGTGATACGAGGCCGTTGGGATCCATTACAGCGTTCCGTATTACCCTCCTGAACCCACCGATTCCATATTCTGCTAACAGTCATTGGATCTCGACCAACGCGAGCAGCAATGTCACGATACGATAAGCCGCAATCGCGATAGGCTACAATCCGACCTTTTTCAAAGTCGGAAACGTGACGGTACGCATTTCTCCTCCTTACACGAGGCATCAAAACAACGTTTCGCCAGGCCACGCCGGTCAACTGCTGTTTGTGTATGAGAAATCGGTTGGAAATTTTGCTGATGTCAACACGTTGTAGGTGTCGCCACCGGCGCCAACGTTGCGTGAATGCTCTGAAAAGCTAATCATTTGCATATCACAGCATCTTCTTCCTGTCGGTTAAATGTCGCATCTGTAGCTCGTCATCTTCGTGGTGTAGCAATTGTAATGGCCAGTAGTGTATCTAAAATTTATAGTTGTCACCCTGAGGTGAAATCTGTATCTGGGAGAGCCACAAGGATAAGTGTCTAATTAATCGAGGAGCAGGATTGCTTAAACGTGGAAGAGACTGTTCACTCAAAGGACAGTTAATTCCAAAGACGTAACAAAACAGTCAGTAGTACTAACAGATAAAATTAATTAGTCAACTCAAAAGAAAAAGTGCTACAGTGTATGGTAGAAATCACATTATAAATATTCAACGAGAACGTGTTTTCCTAAAAGCAAGATTCAAGTGGTATGGGTACAGGGTGACACACGGGAGATGGAGGGGTTTTAATGAAATAATACTCAGCCAACTATAAAGTGAATGCATGTTTATTTACTTAAAATCAAAGCTCTTTATTTGCCATTTTAGTTAACAAAGTTATTTGTGAAAAATAATGTCGTAAAGGTGATGTCCATCATTTCTAATGCAGGACTCAAGTCTCTTCTCAAAATCCTCCATCACACGGACTAAAATCTCTGCAGGGATGGCAGCAATTTCTTGAATCATTGCATACTTCAACTCGTCCAAATTTCGTGGTTTGTGGTTATAGACACAGTTCTTAAGGTACCCCCACAGAAAAAAGTCACATACTGACAAGTCGGGAGACCTTGGAGGCCAAGGAACATTGTCAAAACGTGAGATAATCCGGCCAGGAAACATGCGTCTAAGAACTGTCATTGAAGTGTTTGCGGTCTGCGATGTTGCCCCATCCTGCTGGAACCAAACGCATTTTAAAGGGATTCGTCGTCTTCTTAGTTCTGGTTTCAAGAATGTTTCAATCATATGAATGTAACGAACTGAATTAACTGTAACTGTGCCCCCGTTCTCTTCAAAAAATAATAAAAAAAAAGATCCAATAATGCCAACAGAGCCAAGAGCACACCAGACTGTTACTTTTTCTGAGTGTAGAGGACGCTGGTAGATACGGTGTGGATGCTCTGGAGCCCAGTAAAGTAGGTTTTGCTTATTCACGGTCCCGTTTAAATGAAAATGAGCTTCATCGCTCATCAATAAAATTTCATTTTCATTCGATCCCAAAATCACTTGCATTTTGTAAGTGAAGTCTTCTCGTACAGAAAAATCAGTTTCCTTAAGTTGTTGGAATGGTGAGCATTTTGTAAGGATGGAATTTTAATTCTTTATGCAAAATTTGTCTAACTGATTCACGATTGATTCGTAACTCACTAGCATAACGTCTAGCTGACCGTCCTGGGCTTCTGACTGCCGCTAGCCTTACCCTTTCAACATTTTCTGGTGTCGTTACTCTGCATCTTGGGCCAGGATGCTTCTTATCCAGTATGTTTCCAGTTGATCTGAAGTTTTCCACCCATCTGAAGATTGTGTTACTGCTCCGAACAGCTCCATGTCGACCAACATTAAACCGCGCACGAAACAATCGTTTCGTAGCCATAATAGACTCACCACTTTTCACGAAACTGTCATAGACAAACACTCGACGTTGCAAGTCCCGCTGCTCCATAGTGACTGAGTAAATGAAATGGGGTCTTGTGTGGATCAGAACTATCCCCACCACGACCACCTCCCACCACCGCGCCCTCAGTACTGTGCAGTTAAAAATCGTCCGTCTCCCGTGTGTCACCCTGTAGTAGTGATACTGACATTGGACGACAACGAGTGATGGGTGGTCATCCTGCCACCGCTGCCTCAGTGTATCATAAACCTCCTTCACACTGACCCTTTGTAGATGACACACATGCAGGAGGTCGCGAGGCAGTGTGCCTAATGACCCAGAATTACACAAAACATTGGAAGTTCAACCTGCTCCTACGAGACGTGTGTATCAACCCAGTCATCGCCCCCACAGTGGTTCCACTCTTAGTGAATTCTGCAATGTTCCTGGGGACTCGTCCATGTGGACATTGCTGGCCTCTTTGTCAGAGAGATGTGGCTAATGGCTATAAACTCATTTTCCAAATTTCCTTCCGTAATTCGAATGTCAAATACCACAGCAAGAAATGGGTCCCAGATACAACCATTTCTGACAATGGCCCATAATTTTCAAACTGTATGTATAAAACTTCCTGGCAGATTAAAACTGTGTGCCCGACCGAGACTCGAACTCGTGACCTTTGCCTTTCGCGGGCAAGTGCTCTACCATCTGAGCTACCGAAGCACGACACACGCCCGGTCTCACAGCTTTACTTCTGCCAGTATCTCGTCTCCTACCTTCCAAACTGTGAGACCGGGCGTGTGTCGTGCTTCGGTAGCTCAGATGGTAGAGCAATTGCCCGCGAAAGGCAAAGGTCCCGAGTTCGAGTCTCGGTCGGGCACACAGTTTTAATCTGCCAGGAAGTTTCATATCAGCGCACACTCCGCTGCAGAGTGAAAATGTCATTCTGTATGTATAAAGCACCTGACAATTGTGGCATTCCTACCACTCTCCAGTGCTGAAGCCGCACATTCAAGGTGCAGATTCAGAAGATGCTGCAAGCAGCACCCAAGAAGGCTTGCTTTATTTCTGTCATCTGACAGGGAGGGTCGATACCCTGCGATGCCGCCATCAACGATTCCTCTGGAGACCAGTAGCAGGTGTCAGCAAGCTGTCACCTGGATCTAGCTGATGACATCAAGTTGAAGGTAAAACTTGGCAGTAGTGGGGTAACAGGGTTTCTACACCACTTTGATATCAAATTGATATACAAATTAATTAAATTGTGACAGCTGATTGGTTTATGATCTCCTCCTCCTCTCCTTAACTTATTGGTCTGCTAAGTGGGTTATGACCCCTGCTGTTGATTTAGGACCCCTTGGGCATAACGCGCTCTTCTGAGAATCTCCTTCCCCCACACCTCCACCTCCCCATCCTCCTCCTTCTCCTCCTCTTTCCACCCCTCTGCAGACCTCCAATCCTTCTCCGGCCCCCTCACCGACACAAGTACCTTTTCAGGAGTGAGTTATTTGAATAGCCCTCTCCCACACAATCAGTTTGATTGACAAATTAATTAAATAGATCAATTAATTAACCCCTACACCTCTGGGAAATATCCAGTCCTCGCCCTCCCCTCTACCAACAGTAAATTCTGGGTCTGGGAGAGATCTGACAACAGCAAATTCAAATCAATGACAGTTGTTTAGTAAAGGACATACTGCTTAAAAATTCAATTTGCAGGGGTTGGATCTCTCTTGGTCATCATTCTCTGCTATTCGGGAAGATGCAGGTCTTGTGAAATACATTGAAAAGAAGTAATTAAATAGATCACTTTTTTTATTCTGACTGCACAAGAAACACCGTCAACAAAACTCACCACACGTAATTACACTGTCAAAAACCTTTCAATGACTGCATACTGTGTCCTTAAACAATTTGCAAGAGGAGCTGGACAGATACATGCACACAATAGCACTATAGGAAGCAATAAATTGGTCAATCGGGAATCTGACACTGCAATTGCGCATTTAAAGCACCGTAGAATTTCTAAACTCCTTCTCACCACTACATTCAGAAGGAGGAGGAAGGGCCTAGTCCGTGATAGAATAGAGACACAACAAATACCTCTCCAAGACAGAGTCCACTGCGACGTATTGAGAAGTACGACACACTTAAACCATGATCCAGTCCATAGCAGTAGTTGTAACGACTAGATGTCGGATATCGCTGAGACACTCGCACATACCACGCGCTCATGTCCTGATATCCACATGCAGTACACCAGTCCCCTCTTACACTGCTAGCATCAACGCTCAGAGGTCGCAGAAAACTGCTGTCATAACCACAGACACAGTCATGGACATGTGTGTTTACCAGAGTGCACTACCTTTGGCCATGGAGGTCATCCGGGGATGAATGGAGTGGTAGGAATTAGGATGTAATCAATACGTCCAGCACCAACACTTGGCAGTGATTGATACTGAATCACTAAATTTTCCACAAAGATTACATACAATACACGCAGTCGCAGAGACCGCCCAATGCATACTGAGCATTAGTTCGTTATTCAGATATCCAGAAGGCACCGCCACTGGGACTTGCCCTTGCAGCTGCGGGCAAGGACTGACCAACTGGCTGGAGGAACTTTTCTCTGTAGCTGCCGCTTGTGAGAGCCTTAAACCGGAAATGCCCATTTGTTGTGGCTACAGGCTACCTCCGCCATGTGCCCTGCACGCCGAATGGTGTCGTCCTAGGAAACCAGCCACATGTTTATCGCTGTAATTACAATTGAATGCTATGATCGCAGCCACAGTCTGTTGACATGTGACGCTGAGCGAACTAACGGAAATACCTCCTCCTGAGAGCTGTGGCTCTAGAAATATCAATATCTATATCTCTATTGTGACTTAACATAATTTTCTACGTAAAATCCTTCACCCCCTATGGGTACCAACAAGTTTAAATTGCAGTCTCCCGTATTGAATGCATATCTTTCTTACGACCAGACATAGTACACCAGTGGCACCAATATTGAGCGAAACTCCGCTACGGATGGTCCTGCCACTTTCTACAGGCGTACATTAGTACTGCTAACGATACCCATGTTAAAAACGATACATGCTTTTTAAATCGAGGAATGGTATTGCTGCCAAATGAAATGGTCTGCCACACTAACACTGCGAGCTTGAATACAGAGCATGATTGCCAGATGTGTCTTAACAACCGAAAGGGCGAGTGCACGTCGCCAGCAGTGCAAGCTCCTAATAAAATCATCCTTGTAATCGAGTTTAGAAGGTGATTCGGCTAAGCAGCATAGTATTAAGCCGATATTTGCAACTCGCTCTTGCCGCTGCTAGGTATCTCCGACGCTAACAAACAGTATTTGTAACCCATTCTATCTCGATACCATGTAGACAGTGTAACAGAGGATCTGTGATATATACATGGGGTTATAGGCCAGGGAGGATGATAGTTGATTGAGAATAATGGTTCAAATGGCTCTGAGCACTATGGGACTCAATTGCTGAGGTCATTAGTCCCCTAGAACTTAGAACTAGTTAAACCTAACTAACCTAAGGACATCACAAACAACCATGCCCGAGGCAGGATTCGAACCTGCGACCGTAGCGGTCTTGCGGTTCCAGACTGCAACGCCTTTAACCGCACGGCCACTTCGTCCGGCGATTGAGAATAATCACATACAGTAGATGGTGCGCTGTGTGAGAAATCACTTTAAAAATGCAGCGCTAGATCGAGCTCATAAGAAATGTAGAAAATCCTACGACCAATACACTGGCTTTTCAGAAGTACAGTGTTGCGCTTTCTGGTACAAGTGCTGTCTGCTACTTGGAATCAACTCACTCTGTTCAACCACATTCTTGTGGTGGATCCTACGGAGATGTCTTTTAATGATTACAGCCACTGATGAATCATATCTCGAAACGAGTCAACCTTTTCGAACCTATCTGCTATGGGCCCTACACAGCCAAACTCTAGAATGGGTTTAGATAGTCCCTAAATATCTTGTAGATGTTTCTCAGTCTCTACCTCGCCCTCCCTCAAGCTTTATCCATATGGTCATTGCAGTTTAAGTTGGAAATGAGTGGAAGTTAGAGAGAGCTATATCTAAGAGCTTCTGCATCCAGTGGAGAAACAGAGTGAGTTGAGTTAATGTGACAGAATCGTGATTTGACCACTCGGAGAAAATGAGAATATGTTGTCACACCTCTGCCAACCATGTACAGCGTGAAAGGCCAGTGGCAAATGAAGCTTTTCCTGCAACACGGGGTTGTAGGAAAGACAGTACGCCAAGTTACAGTGGTCTTTCTTATTGGAAAAATTAGGAAGACTCCACATCATATGGAAAGTGGAAGAAGGACGAGGATTTTGCTACTGCACTGCGGTGCATCTCAAAACTACATACAGGTACTGCAGTCTCAAGGACATCTGCATCGCTCAGGCTGTATTCATGGCTGTCACCCTAATATTATTTGTCTCCTCACTATTTAATACCATCCAACAAAGAAAATTTACGAACTATAAAAACTCAACTAATGTCACCCAGTAGAGAACTCGACAAGATATTACCACAACTGATATATCGAAAACAAATACCATGTGTGTGCTGACATCGAGCATACGTGGCGATGCTACCAAATGTGTAGGTACTGGTCCCTTTGAACAGGAGGCCAATGATTGAAGCCTCTTGCACAGACCAGTGTAAAGTTTCGTCACTCGTACTGTAGGTGGACCATATCCAACAGACTGCCAATAGCAAGAGAGGGTTCCAATGTTGTTCTTCCATAGACAGTTTAATATCTTGTTTTTTCTGCTGTAATCCATCCAGTAACTGTATGACAACAGCTTTGTATGTAGCCATACATTTGGTTTTTCCACCATGACTTCGAGGTCTGCGTCAGGTGCTAAACGAATAATAATATGTTTTGATCCATTGGTTCTCACAGAAAGCTGGACATCGCATGGTGTAAACTACGCTGCTCTCACAACTTTAAGGATGGTTTTAAAAAAATCAGAGGCAGTGTTTCCTATAGACAAAAATGTGGAAGGCATCACAACATATGGATACTGGAAGAGTTTGTGGCATTGTGGAGCCTTTCCAAACAGCTGCTCGCATGTGTTGACCTGTACATTTAATCTCATCTTTCACAGTGATGGGGTAGCAGAGAGACCAAGAGCATTGATTTCTTATACTGCAGCCATGTACGCAATCACTGTTTCTGTGTTGGTAACCCCAGAATTTGTTGCTCCCAACAAGACTCTCTCCAACTCAAACAAATGGTGTCATTCAATCATTATGTGGTAATCAACTGTGTACCAGTGGACAGACGGGATGGATAAGACCCCTTCATTATCAGACAATGCTGTAATAAACACCGCAGTTGAAAGTGCTAATAGTTTTAGTAATTTCACCACTTTTTCCATAATTTCAATGCCGACCAATGACACAGCAACTTGACTCCCACTAAACCACCCCTCCACTTTTTTGCATGTACCATATACTAGATTGAAAATGTAGATAGATGACTGTGCAGTACATCCGTTCATGGTTAATTATCGAACATATGCACCAAAGTATAGCACACAGCGTCCTATACCGATACAATTAGGTACTCTGCATATTTTTAAGCACTTCGATCACAGTGGATTTTTTACAATTACTGTTACCCATCTTTTCCATTGTGGATGCGAATCACAGAGTATTCTCACATTCTTCGGATAAAATTCGAAAGTGAATGATTCCCCAATACTGTCTTTGGCTAACCTCCATATAATACTATCACTGATTTAACTGGCAGCTGATCAGAAGTAGGAGAGTACTATACCCAATACACTCCATGTGACTGAGCGAAATCGTGCAGTGGTTAGCACATTGGACTCACATTTTGGTGGACGATGGGTGAAACGGGTAAATGTCTGATTGGTTCCAATGAATGCACACAGCCGACTTCCTTTCCCATGCTACCCTAATCTGATGGGACCGGTGACCTCGCTGTTTGGCCTCCTCCCCCCAAATCAACCAACCAACAATTTCACGTCTTGTGAAGAAACAGAGTGAGCTGAATCTGTGTCTGCCATTCATCAAAGCCTGTTCCGCTTCTGTCTTACTCATAGGACCCATCCAAGGGTACAATATCTTGCTAGATGCGCGCATGTCAAGGAGGTTAGCACCCATTATCTGTGTATAGTGGATATGAAAGTGTTGTGATGATATAACAGATGGTTAACAGGATACATGTGGTTTATGCATGATGGAGCTCCAGACGAACTGAGTTTGAAGCTATTTTGTCTAAAACTGACATGGTGATACCGTGGCTGTGTACAATTAATGTAGGTTAATTCTTACAAATAAGAAAACAGCAACCAGCCACTATTAATACTGCTATTTATTTAGGTAAATAGCGCCGTTACCGGTTTCGAACTGTTAAGTTCATCATCAGACGGCTGTTCACATGATTTTCAAGATACACTTTACATTATCGTCCGTTTTCAATTTTTATTATTCCACTGTGGCGAAGTATTTTTGGTGTGTTGTTGCCCTACGGTAGAAAAACTGTGTTAGAAGCGACCTATGTGAAAATAACTAACCTCCAAACGATGAAATACAGCCTAAATAAATGTGTGAGGTTAAGTGGTTATGGTACTTAGGTCGAAAATTCCGCGCGATTTTGTTGCGAAGTTGCAGGATTGTATTTTTCGCATATTCCTAAATATATGCAGCACTTACGTATCTTGTACATCACCATATTGTGAAAAACACCACACACACACACACACACACACACACACACACACACACACACACACACACCAGAAAGAATTTGCCACAAGTGAAGTTATCACAGAGATTGCAGGACGCAGCGCCCAGACGGCGGGAGAACGGACGCTGCACCTGGAGCGTGCGCGGGGCGCGGGGCGCGGACCGCACCGACTCATAGAAAGCGCCTGAGGGAGGAGCGGGAGGGGGATTGTCCTATATATACATGGCGCCGGCCCACCGCCGGTCAGTACATCAGCGCACCTGATGATGGCAACGTGGTCGACTGCCGAAATATTGTGTCCTATCCACACTCATACCAGGCTGTTAACCCGAGATTTATTTCGTCGGAAAATACGCCTGGAGAAATTGAAGAATCACAATGCCTTGTTATCATTATACACAAAGGGCATGACTAGTGGATTCAAATTACTGTTATCCATTCAAGCCAATTCACATACGGAATCCAGTATCCCATACTCCGTGTTTCTGGTTCATTTCCTACTCTCACTCTTACCTGTTGTCTGATTCGAAAATCTTCATCGTCACGTCTTAGAGAATGCGATCTAGACACAGGTCCTTGTTCTCTGTTAATTGGTCTATTTGCCGTAGTATGGCGCCACGTCCCAGTTCCTCTCCTATTGTTATTATTTCGGAACACGTCCATTCTGTTACTTCGGGACCTAAAGTTTTTATTTTCTTGCTCCTCCTCTTGCGAAACTTCCCAGTTCTGTTCAAATAATTAATAAACTTGTTAATGTCATCCTTAGGAGAAGCAATAATTTTATTATGCCGGTTCATAAGCATCTTCCCATCTAAGCATATAGTAATTTGTTCAGGTTCCAAGTTAGTAGTCAAACACATCAAATTAGTAACATATTCCAATGTAAACCTCCTCACACTTTCCTTTCTTGGATAAAATTTTTCCCCAGCCCCGAAACTATTATGTAATTCCATTTATTTATAGTTAACCCAATATTCTTTGAAAAATGCTTCAATAAACTTTTATAGCGTATCAAACTGCGCAGTAGCAGTAACACCCCATGTTCTAGCTTCACCAAGAATTTTAACATAATAAAACCAATCTTTTGTCTATCTGCCCACAAAATAGACAAAACAATTTCAAAGTCGTTCGAAACTCGTTTTGATACCCATTTCCAGACGAATCAAAGCGTATAAACTACCTGTTTCTAATATAAGCCACTTCAGAAGATTCTGTCACCAGACTACAATCCGCCAACGTTAGTAACACTTCTAGTATCACGTTCTTCTTTAGAGAATCTACTGTCATACTCATGCAATTTAGTTTCTACTGTCTCAGCTTGATTATTCAACTGATCTGTTTTAGATTCTATCACTTTCACACGATCACACACATCTTTCACGGATTTTAAACAATTTTCACGTTCAGTATCAATTTTAATGTCTAAAGCTTTGCGGTCATTTTCGCAAACAAACTGTACAGCAGCAGTTTTTTGCTCATTTTATGTAAATCCTCCTTAATTTGATCTACACTTTGCTTGCTTCCAATAGATATCTTTTTAATAACCTCTGTTAATTGACTTTTAACATTCTCTGAGGATTTCTTACAATCTTTCTCAACTTAAAAAATTCTTTCATGAATCTTCGTATAAAACAAAATCAAATCTTTTTCCAACTTCTTCTTTAGTTCAGCAGCCTGGTTTCCCAATTTCACATTAATTTCAGATTTACACTGTTTAAGTTAAATTCTTTCATGAATCTTCGTATCAAACAAAATCAAATCTTTTTCCAACTTTTTCTTTAGTTCAGCAGCCTGGTTTCCCAATTTCGCCCGCATCTCGGGGTCGTGCGGTAGCGTTCTCGCTTCCCACGCCCGGGTTCCCGGGTTCGATTCCCGGCGGGGTCAGGGATTTTCTCTGCCTCGTGATGGCTGGGTGTTGTGTGCTGTCCTTAGGTTAGTTAGGTTTAAGTAGTTCTAAGTTCTAGGGGACTTATGACCACAGCAGTTGAGTCCCATAGTGCTCAGAGCCATTTGAACCATTTTTTCCCAATTTCGCATTAATTTCAGATTTACACTGTTTAAGTTCACCATCCAAACTATTACTACTACTATACTGCTGTTTAAGCTCACTAGCCAAGCTTTTGTGTGCTTCTGTCTGTTGTTTAAGCCCATTAGACTTGTAAAAGCTCACTAGAATGTTGTTCGATTTTCTTATCAATATTGTTAATCTGTTGCACCATATTTTTATTTACTTCAGTAAAATTTTTGTTCATGTTAAACATTAATGCTGCAAACAGTTCCCGACCGCGGTTTCGACCAATACAGCTTTCAATTCCTGGGCTCGACGAACGACCTGCAATGGCGCGGTTATGTGTGTTTCGTCTTACAGAATGTGTCCCCTCAGCTTGTGGTCAATTTCTTCTTCCGCGGTCCTGTCCACATGCCTTTCCTATTAGAAAAATGGGTAATCTCGTTGTCTAGATAAAGCTGTATTGGAAACTAGTCGCACTACACTTATCTACAGGTTGGATCAAAATGTTTTTCAGCATCAGATAAGCTGAGTGATTAATTTAAAGGTAGTTTGCGAGTAAAAACTGACATAGTTGTCTCTCTCGCTACCGATCTGCTTATCTGTGCTATTGGTAACCGACACTTGTCGCTTAGACGCCTGAGCAGTTGCTTCTCTGACTCTCATAAATAGGAGGCTTCAGCCCTTATGACAGCCGCCGCTCCCTGACAACCTCAGTAAATCTAACCATTTTGCTTCCCACCTCTCTGAAATCTTCTCCATATCCAAAGATCCTCACTTTGTTTACACCCTCTTCCCCAGTGTCCTCGACCGCACCAATACCACTGGCCCACCGCTTTCTCCCAGCTTCCAGTACTTGGACTAGTTACCGCCCTCTGAATTTAACACTCCTATCACAGCACACAACATTCAACTCATCATCCGCGACAAACGTAACACCACCCTTAGTCACGATTGCGTTACCTACCGTCACCTCAAGGAAGGTCTTCTCTCCTTTCTCGCCCCCCTCGACACCTTGTACAACACCATCCTCTCCACTGGCTTCTACCCTGACCTGTGGAAGACTTTCCTCATCCTGCTCTTCCCTAAACCTAACAAACCTCTTTCTGAGACCTCCTCCTATTGCCCCATCTGCCTCATCTGTGTTCAGCAAGTTCTTTGAGTCCATCCTCTCCCACCGTATCCATCACCACTTCGTAGCACTTATCCAGTGTGGGTTCCAGCCCTCCTTCTCCACCAACAACCAGCTCCTTAACCTCACCCATCTCCTCTCCCTCCAACTTAACTCCCGTCACTCTGCTATTTTTGTTTCCATTGACCTCCAGAACGCCTATGACTGTGTCTGGCATTCTGGGCTCCCTCTCAAGCTCCAGACCTCCGCCCTTCCTATCAACTTTATCTGTCTCACTGCCGCCTCCATCTCCTTCGTCCTTCCTATGTCACCATTCATAATATCAATTCCCATGCCTTGTATCCTAAAGCAGGTGTGCCCCAGGGCTCCGTACTTTGTCCTCTCCTGTATCTCCTTTCCACCGCTGATATGCCCAAACAATCCCCACCCGTCCATCACCTTCAATATTCTAACAACACCACCTTCCTTGCCCTCTATCCTATCCTTCAATGGTCCCAACGCTCCCTCCAAACCCACCTAAACCAGTTTACTGCTTGGTGCAACCAGTGGCTCCTTAGAATCAATCCTTCCAAAAACCAGGCCATCATTATAGGATGTACCACCCATCCTTCAAACAACACGATTTCTACCTCACCATCTATGATCGCCCTATCCATCTTACCCCCACTTTGAAATACCTTGGCCTCAACCTTGACTGTCGCCTCACCTGGACTCCCCATCTCCTTACCATCCAATGCTAAGCCCATAATAGATTCTGCCTCCTGAAACTCCTGCCTGGCCAGACATGGGGCTTGCATCCGTCCACCATAATTCATACCTACAAATCCTTGATCTGTCCCAGCCTTGGTTATGCCACTGTTGCCTGGAACTGTGTCCCTTCTAAATTCTACAAATACCTCCAAATCTTGAATGCCATGTGCTCCACCTCGCTTTCCATACCTGTCTCCTGTCCCCCAGAAGGATCCTTTATGACCTCATCCCCTGTCCAGAACTACTCCTTTTCCTTGAACACATCAGTCTCTTCTCCACCAACTGCCACCTCGATCCCCTCACCCTGGTGTCTCCATTCCTCTCCATTCCCTGCCTGATGCCGCGCCTTTACCAATACGTCCACACTCTCTCCATCTCCACACCCTCCACCTCCCCTACCAAAAGAACTTCCAACATCTCCTCATCCCAAAAGATGTGCTTCGTCCTGAATTTGTCCTTCCTTCAAATTCTGACCTTCCTCTTCCCCTCCCCTCCTCCCTTGGACTCCCTCTCCTTCCTCTGCCCCCTTTTGTTGTTTCCTGCCTCTTCCCCCTGTTCTTCTCACTTCTCCTTTCCCAGTCCTTGCACTCCCTCCCCATCTCCTGCCGTTGATGTGCTGGCAGTTACTTTGTCCTGTTTTGGTGCTCGCCCTCTATGAAACATCAGTGCAGTGTGTGTTCAGTGTCGTCTGTAAACGCCGTTTTTAATTGTGCTATTAGTGCCGCCAGTGTTTATGTGCTACATCTTCATCGAGTGCCATTTTAACTGCAAGTGGATTTTATGTAAACATTCCTTGTCAAACCACCCCTTTTTTGTATATTTTAACTCCAATTGCTTCCCCCTTCCCAAGTGTACATTTCATCTTTTATCCTCGTATTTTATATATGTAATGTCCTTGTGTGATATTTCATGGAATCTCTTGGCTGAAGAGCGGCGAATTGTGTCGCTGCCAGCCCACACCTGCCCCCAATGGGGCAGGGGAATGAAATGACAAGAAAGGAAAAAATAACACTGTCTGAACAGTGCGTTCGCCGCACCTGAAAATGCTGATCAGTCGCGCCGCCGAAATATCGTAAAGTTTTCACAACGACATCCGACGTCTCGCACAAGAACCATATTTACAATAGTCCGTTGGATAGCCTCAAGCAACATTTTGTGACTTGTTTAATACAAAAACATCGCTAAGCCCATGTTAGTCTTAAGTTACAATTTTGCCATTCATACAGAATCGTACTCACTCGTAATAGCCAGATTATGGTAATTACCAAAAGGATTAACAAATGGATTGTCTCAGACAGAGCGGTCGCTCCAACAATACACAATTTGATCACTACGAATTTTCAGTTTGCAGTCACGCCTTGTATAATAAGCCATGTAGATTTTGGCTATACCAAAATCGCAGTTCACATATTAAAATCGGAATTTCACGTGTTCATCTTTTTCATACGTTCGTGTCGCTTTGTGACCTTCACGGTCAAGTTTTAACCATTATTCCAGAAAACTTTAAAAACAATTCAGAGTCCTTATCATTCACGTCGGAACACATAATGGTGAGATCTGAATTGCACATTTTATTTCACAAAAAAGTTGTTTAGCCCACAAAATATGCGCGACCTTGCCGTCCTCTGATTGGCTGATGTACAACGCAACCAATCCAATATTAGTATTAAACAGCACAATCCCATGTCTACTTTTGATCAGTATCAACTTAATAGCTTTATAAACAATTTATCAAAAGCACAAATTTATGAAATCCAAAAATATCAAAAAACAGCCTCTTTAAGTAGCAAAATTATTGTAAAATTGATTTTGTTTTCTCAGTTCCATTAACTGCTTAGTTGCACTTATAATTTCTCCTGGGTATGATTCATTTTCTCAGCACACAGCTCTCAAGCTAACGTCTATTCATTTAACAGACATAACAATATTCATTTATTTAATGCTTCACATTCAAACAATCATTCACTCTAATAGTCAATCAAATCAGCAGTAATTAATGATTGTCCCAATAAATACAGTATTATCTCCCAAATACACAGTTTCAACTACTTGATAATTTCATAGTCCGTAACATAGTGACATCTTTCGGTCACAGCCGAAACTACTTGCATCTAGCTTCTGGATCCGAGCGCTTCTGTCATGCGAACATGACTTATGTATGAAGCTGTCTGCAGCTACTGTCTCTTGTACATGTCAAAATAATTTGACTGAAGTACTGAATATAAGCAGATATTCACAGATATCAGATTAAAGGAAGGTTTCATGGTTCAGTTCTATAATCATCTGTTGTAACATCTAAACGGAATAGTTAACAACATACACGCGAAACACTTTTTAAAAGTGTTGTACGCATATAAGTACGCATTAAGAGTGTATGAAAATCAGTATCTATCATATAACGTTCATGTGCCCATTTCATGGGTGGTTGAAATAATGTAGCCAACAGGGGGTAAGATTCTAAATTCCAATTTTCAGTGCAACTGTTTCGTGAGTCTGAAAAACGTGTCAAGGCTCCACGAATTAAATGTCACAATAAGTATATACGAACAAAACCTCTATGTAACAATTAACTGATATCACCTAAGAATTTTTAAGGTAGATTTTGAGGGACAGTCAAATGAAAACCGAGCATCCGCCCTGGAATAGTTCCATTCGAATGTAATCACCATACGTATAAAGACAGTTATCTCACTTCGAGACGAGACGATCGATTCCTGTTTCGTAAAACGCGGTCGGCCGCTGATGGATAAGCAACTGCACCCACTCTTGCAGTTTCTAGTCTGACTGAAACCGAAGTCCATGCAAGTGTTTCTTCAGGACGCCAAAGATGTGAAAACCACATGGTGAAAGATCTGGGCTGTACAGAGGATGTTGCAGTGTTTCCCAATAAAATCGCTGAAGCATAGCCCTCGTCTGAATGGCGACGTGGGGGGCGAGCAGTATCGTGCAACAGGATGATTCCGTCTGACAGCATTCCCACAGCCCGAGGGCAAAAGGCAAAGTCAAAGAAATCTAAAGCTGTTAACAGAAGTTCCAGTAAGGCCATGATGACCTTCTTTTCAGCTGCTGGGGCCCTCTGATCGTCGAGTTCCTTGAGTGTGGAACCACAACAATGTGCTGTGCTATGAAAACACTTGCAGAAACTGCGATCTGCCATAAAGTCAATAGGCCCAAGAATGCTATTGGGCGGCGCGGGGTAGCCGTGCGGTCTTAGGCGTTTTGCCACAGTTCGCGCCGCTACTCCCGTCGGAGGTTCGAGTTCTCCCTCGAGCATGGGTATATGTGTTGTCCTTAGCGTAAGTTAGTTTAAATTAGATTAAGTAGTATATAAGCCTAGGGACCGATGACCTCAGCAGTTTGGTCCCATAGGAACTTACCACAAATTTCCAATGCCGTTGGGCGGAATCATCCTGTTGCACGATACTGCCCACCTTCACACTGCCAATCAAATGTAGGCTACACTTCAGCGATTTGGTTGGGAAACACTGCAATATCCTCCATAAATCGCGGATTCTTTTACTATATGATTTTTACGTCTTTGGCGACCTGAAGAAATACATGTGTGGACGTTAGTTTCGGTCAGATGAGGAAGTGCAAGACTGGGTGTGTTGTGGATCCGTCATCGGCTAACTGCGTTCTGCGCAAAAGGACTTGATCGTCTCGTCTCCAAGTGGGATAAATGTCTTCACGCATGTGGTAATTATTGAATGGAAGCATTTCATGGTCCAGTTGTAGAAGGTCTTCGCTTTTCATTTCACTGCTCCTTACACTCTGATACTCAAACATTAAGCAAATTTCAAACGCATAGACAGAGTACAACTTTTTATGTTGTTGAAGTGAATATAGGTGATAAATTTTAATTCAAAATTTTAAAATTACATTTTCATGTGATTACTTTCGAAATATCCAACGAACTATAAAATAAAGCTACAAATATTTCTTTATTTAAGACAACCAATTTCGACAGACACTGCCGTCATCTTCAAGTCTTAAAAACCTTTTTGTTGTGCAACATGTTCACTTTACATTGAATCTCACGCCAGATTGTCAAATTTTTATCCACTTGACAACTTGGTGTGAGGTTCAATGTGAAATAAACACGTTTCACAACAAAAAGATTTTTAAGACCTGAAGATAACAGCAAAGTCTGACGAAACCAGCTATCTTAAAGAAATGTTTTATGTGATCTAGGCTGTTGAATGTTTTGTAGCAAGTAAAACATATCGCGCCTTCAGTACACTCGAAGGGAAAATTCAATCTAGCTTGTTATAACTGAAGCTAACTTACTCCCATCATATTATTGGCACAGTTCATCAATCACTTCACACACGTCTAGGCACTGAATAAACTAGCTCAGGGTTAAATTTCGGTACTTTACCTAAATTCTTTGATTTCCACAAGATACACAGATTCATGCCATGTAAGGTATTCTCCACAACCTAGTCACAAAGTTTCTGACAGAAACATCGACAGACCACGCTGTGTTCACAGTGCAACTCTCTCTACTGCTAGAATTTAAAAACTAAATAAATAAATAAGATATTAAAAAAAGACTGACAGTATTAGCATGCTGATAGTACACAAAAGCAAAAGGCACTGAGCGAACGTATAGACTGCAAAGGCAAGACAAAATGTATACATCTGATAACAACACTGGAGACAGAGAGCATATTTTTGCGATGTCCCCACCCCTTCTCCTGTTACTTTTGCTTTTGATTGTTGAAACTATAACACTGTAAAAGTCAGTGCGAAAAAATCATTCGTAACTGTCATTGAACAATGTTGACATGAAAAAAATTAAGGACAAAACATAAACATTATACTAATGGAAAACTTAAATAATACCACAAAATACTGCCAATATTTAAAATTTATGAATATTTTGGTCCGTTGCTTGTGCTCCACCTAATAGTCTGGCACACCTTCCTAACCATCTCTCGTCTTTAATCTTTTCTAAGTGTAGTATTTTTATCTCACTCTTGTCTAGTGCTCCCTCTTTGTCACCCCCACCTTGGCATCTGAGACAAATCATCCACTACGATATTTTCATCATTTCTTGTATACCATATCTCCTTTTGAAATTGCTACAAACTCAGCACCCATTGAGTGAACCTAATGTGTTGCAACCTACAGAAAGCTTAGTGCCATAAGATCTGGCAGTACAATAGTTTTGTTTACCAATGAGTAGTGCTGCAATTTTTTGAAACTCCACACCGCAGTAAGGGCTTCAAATTCGCAAAAACTACCGTTCCTCGTTGATGGAAACAATGTTCGACTACCAAATGCAGTTCCCTTATGCTTTATTGGGCTTCTGTTGTCTGTACATTATGAAAAGCATTCCATATCCACATGTATCTGAAGCTATTCAAAATGGCATACTAAAATGAAGATGATATGATTTTTTGCCACGGAGGTGTGCTACCTTCAGACTTTGAAAGGCTGGTTTGCATGGCTTGGTGGTGCACATTCAAGTGACATTTATCTTTATTAGCTGCATTAGACGCAGATCGCTGAACAAGTGCCATTCACAAATTTAAGATAGAAACCCAATAGGCCTAACATTGCTTTCAGTTGTTTTTGATTTCTGGTGCTGCAAATATTTTTCTCTAGCCTTCGGCTCCTCAGGATACGGTGCTATCCTCTGTCCACTAACAACACATCCCCAGAACTTCGCTTCCTGTCTTTGGTCTTATTGCTGTTTATCTGTCAATTCTTGTACACCTTTCACTTCTCTATGATAATATCCTCTTAGTCATCCACCTCTGCACCTGCAGTGGGTCATATTTCTACAGTGTCTTCATCATACTCTTTTTCCAAGTGAATACACTTTAATACACCCATTTTACCATGGTAATTTTCACTCTAAATTTTATGAAAGGGTCGACTCCAAAAAACCGTGCTGCAGTTAAACCAGAAATGACTAAGAACAGAAATTCGATTCCAGTTCTCAGAATTGAAATGTGCAATAAAATGTCCCACTTCATTGCTTTTGTCAGTTTATTCGTCATCCCATCGGCCTTCACTCCCATTACCAGTGTGGTTACCAACTTCATCTGCATAACCATTGGCTCATATAATGCCTGGGATACCACACACACCTTACTTTCACTCAGTAGCACCGCTATCATTGGAATCCCTCCCACTCCCCTCCCCCCGCTATTTCAGCTTCAATAACTGAGTGGTCTCTTTTATTTTATACACCGACCACTGCTGTTCATCTAATAAGTCTGTTCTAATCTGCTCTCTCTTACCACAGTCGACCATCTCCAACTTGTCACATAGTCCACTTTTATGCATCTGTCCAAAAGATTCAAATTGCAACACTGTTTCAGTTGTTCTGCTACTATTACCTTGCCCATGACTGACTCATAACTGGTATATTCAGATTCACCAACACACCATATCCAACAAAAACAAATTTGTTCTTTTCACATTCACCCTCTATCCCTCCTTTCTCACCAGAGATTCGCTCTTCTTCCTTCTCATACTTTTGTTTCCATTATTCTTCCATTCAATTTTCATTGGACTACAATTTAAGCCAACTGATGTCTTTTCATCTGCTATTCTCCTTTACACAACTAATGCCATTTCAAAATCCTTCTGCTCCTTGCTGCTTTCAGCAAACTGTTCTGTCAGTCACCTGTCACACCAAAGGCCCGTATTCATTTGAAACTAGATGATATTCAGCGCCGTGGCTATTCTTGTTCCTAAATAACCATGAATTCTTCTTCCCTTTTGTAACTAAAGTAACTCTCCACTTCATCTTTATTATCCCTATTCCCCTCATGGTTCTGCTAATGCCTATTATCTTGAGACTATCTCCCCAGTCTTACTCTTGCTCGATCCTCAGCCAGTTCTAATTCCTGTTTCTTGTGCCTGCTCTCTCAAGGTTAGGTTGGACGTCACCTCTGTCTTGAGTTCCTACGTACTCATCCATATTTTGTGCCCATACGCTGTCAGGATTGTTACCCCAACTGTTTGGCATCTTCTACATATCATTTTAATTATTCATTCTCATTGAGTTTACTCCATATTACCCCCTGGCATCTTCTAAATATCATTTTAATTATTCATTCTCATTTAGTTTACTCCATATTGCCCCCTGTCACCCAGTCTATCACGTCTATCATATTTCACTCGCTTCTCGATGGGGTAAACTCTCTGAACTCCTACAGGAAATCAATAAAACCGTCAACATTGTCTCAAGCTGCTGCAACCATCATTTTACGTACTGGGTAGGCAGTTTAATGTCAGGACCCAACATAATTGTTTCAGCATCCAGGTTGTTGTCAATATCTTATTAATCCAATGTTGATATAAGGTTGCATCTTGTCCATCCCCAGAACTCCGTCAATACCGCTATTTATCCTTAGACAAAATGGACTGCAGTTCTGAAACTGACTCACAAAACTGCGCCATTTCACCCACCCACCTATATGCATAACTTTTTATGCATGCCTTATTTATAAATGTCACTTTTTCTGCATCTGACCGATGTATGGTTAACACAACATGAAAAACTAACAAAAACTCTACAGAATCCTCATTTTTCACACAATAAAATCAACGAAACTTTTTACAACTCACAAACGAACTTTCTACATACACACTACTACTACTACTACTTCATGCTTCTCGTCACTGTGACTTTGGGCGAATTTAATTTGCTTTTCTACAAAGACTGCGGCACCTTCTCAGTGCTTAGCTAATTCTGCAGTCTTTATTATGACAATCATTAGCGATACCTTCTACCTGCTTTTTATTTTGGCTTTAACTTATTTTTTCTACGGGATGGGGCGTAAGTCAGTTGCTAAGGCCATTCTTAAGACTGTTTTTTCCAATGTAGTAGTAGTCAGTTGTGAACCTGTTCATATGTCAGTGGATACTAGCAGTCTCACGCTATGTAGTTTGGGAAACAAGGAATAGAAAGTTAGCTACTGAACAACATGTGTTTGTTTTGCATACGTGAAGGAAACATGACATAATTACAGTGATGTCTGTGATTTGTTTGTGGAAAGTTTTCCAAACATCCAACATCCATATATAATTTTCTCGAGCTTCCAGCCGCGTAAAATGGTTTAAAATCCACGAGCTTTCGGTGGAGTTATCCTCGGTCACTGTCAAGTGGTGACTGTTTTTCTGGTAGCTGCTACCGTCCTTCTGTGACGACACTGTTGCCTGCTCCAACGCCATACAAAGTAACGTCTCCGCTGCGCGCCCGCCGCGCCCCCTTCAACCTTCTGATGGCCGGGTCCCAAGCCGTGCTTAGCTGTAGCCTGCCGTCTTTATTGAAGGTGTTAATACAATTTTTTTCGATTGCTTCTTTAATTACGCTATCGCTTAAACTACTAGTCATTGTAATAACCGATTTCTCTTCGAATGCAATACAAAGTCTATTTTCTAGAGCATGCTCCGCTACCGCTGATTTCTCAGGGTACCGAAAGCGAAAGAATTTCTCGTGTTCTACACAGCACTGTTCAATACCACGCACTGTCTGTCGGTCAGAAAACTGTCCACGTGGGAGTGCTGAAGATAGAAACGATTATATGCCTCTTTGGGAGCCGGCCACTCTTTCCTGTTACTGAACCACAGATTGGCAAAAACGCAAGCTTCTTCGAGTCCTCATCAGGGCCCTTTTCCTTCCGTGTTTTCGAAAAGATGGCTTGCGAAGTCTAGTGGTTGTTTTAGCCGTTTTCCTTGAATATCTTCCGCAAATGGCTCAGTTCGTTCGGCAGATTTTCAACGTCTGAGACGGCTTCCGCTCGATGCATCAAGGTGCTAAGAAATGGACGTTCCTGCGACGGATGGTGATAGTTGTTAGCGTGCAGATATGGGTCCGTGTGGGCGGGTTTCCGGTAAACACTTTGGCTGATAGATCCATTTGCTTTACAATGGACAAGGATGTCAAGCAAAGGCAAGGCACAATCGGTATCTGCCTCCATCGACAACTTGATGTTGTTGTGGATACTGTTGACGTGATTCAAGAAATCTCCCAGCTTTTCACGTCCGTGAGGCAAGATAACGTACTTGTCGGTGACTTAACGATAAAAGCAACTAGCATCGCAGGATCTGTGTCCAGGGCGATGTCCCCAAAGTGATGGTTCAAATTGCTCTGAGCACTATGGCACTTAACATCTGAGGTCATCAGTTCCCGAGAACTTAGAACTACTTAAACCTAACTAACCTAAGGACATCACACACATCGATGCCCGAGGCAGGATTCGGATCTGCGACCGTAGCGGTCGCGCGGTTCCAACTGAAGCGCCTAGAACCGCTCGGCAACACCTGCCGGCCCCCACAGTGATGCATAAACTGGTTGTCTATAAGTGGAGCTAATCGGCCGTCCATCTGGTCAAAATATTCACCATCGTACAAAAAATACAAAGACGTCAGAGTGTGCTCAAATAAACCTCTAACATTGTCTTCAAATAACTGGGATAGCAGAACTATGGAATCCTGGATGGGAATGCACGTGAATAATGACACCACATCATAGCTGACCATAATATCTCATTCTTCAAGACGCAGGTACTTAATTCAACTAATGAAGTTGGTCGTATTCTTTATGTGGTGCGCACAGTGGAGAAAGAAGGCTAGTCAGACGTTTCACGAATCTGTAAGTCGGTGATCAAATGGTGCGCACGATGGGACGTAGAGTTGTGTTCTTCTTGTGAATCTTTGGAAGACCATAGAAAGTAGGTGGTCTAAGAACCCGAGGAAGGAGATTTTTAATGACATTTTCTTCCAGTGAAGACCTCTTGAGAAGCTCCAACGTCTTCCTCGTTATTCTGGATCTTGTGTCTCTTGATAATTTTTTATACTTCTCCTCCTCCAGCACCAACCGATTCTTCGCTTCATTGTCGGTTCGTTCCGTTATGACGACTGCGCTGCCCTTGTCAGTTGGCAGGACCACGAGGAGAGGATCGTTCCGGATTTCTTTCAGACCATTAGTTGAATTATTAGTTGGATTAAATACCTGCGTCTTGAAGAATGAGATATTATGGTCAGCTTAACAACCAATGAAATTCAGTTTAAGAGAAGCCTAAAGGATTTATTGGAGGCCAACTCCTTCTACTCCATTGATGAATTTCTCAGTAAAACCAACTGATTTGTGTGTGTGTACAATATAACTTCTGCACCATTTCAGTGCAGTAATGTGTTCATTGTAAATAAGTATTAAAGTAGTTGTATTACACGTTTATTACCTTATAAATAAATAAAAAACGTTTTTATTTTAAATTCAGTGCATTAGTATTTGTAAAATGACTCTTTCATATAGTGTTCATTTAAAAATGACGATCATTCCAGTTGGGACCTGTGGAATGGTACATTAGCTTATTTGCTTTAGTTGTAAATATTTGTCATGTCTTGTTGTTTTCCTGACATGTTCTACATCCTGGAGGACCTCCGCACTACGGATCAATTTGATTGAAAGTAAATCTAATCTAATCTAATTACGCTCAGCTCTTGTCATGTGCGACGTTGGCGGTCTGGATCTTGAAAGAATGCGGCTCGTTTCTCGTTGAAAGAACGCGGCTCGTTTTCGATGAATTTCTCTGCAGTTTCTTTGGGCGATTGTGAAAAATTAAGTCTCCTCTTTAGTGCAGACATGGCACCCACGTCGCTGTTTCTCGTCGACGTGTTGTTCACGGCGCGCCCTGCTGTTTTCCGGTCTTCCAGTGCTGTTGCTGTGAAAGCCGGATGAATTTCCCTTTCTGCCTTTTCAGGGTTGTTCTCTGTGATGACATTTGTTGGGCTACTGTGGCTGCACAATCCATCCCCAATCCAAACTGAGAGCGATTTCGTCAGCCGCAGGTGTAGGCCATTAGCTCGTGGCCCTTTGTATCCAACTTCTTTCTGCAGTGGTTTATCTCTCTCGCGGCAGGGCGAAACTGGCACGATGAAATGTTCTGTTTACCGCAGGAGTGTTGATATGTTGGCTCACGAAGGCAAAACATGGAATCGTCTTCTCTTCTCGGCAGCGTAGTAGGAAGGCTAGAGAGATTAATAAATTAGTCTTCTTGACACGCAGCTTCCCCAGGCGTTTGATGCTGCTCCACGTTTCCTCCCCGTAAAGCTATGTAATTATGAATCGGTTGTTTCGCGGAGATATGTACCGATAAATTTCTCTCGAACTTCCAGCCGCGTCAAGTGGTTTAAAATCTACCTACATTGTGTGGCCTTCCAAAGGTTCAGAAGAAGAACAAACCTCACGTACCATTGTGCGTACCACTTGATCGGCGATTTACAGATTCGCGAAATGTCTGACTAGCTTCTTTACTCCGCACCTGCTCACTGTGTTCATCCCATCAAAAAACGACCAACTTTATCAGTTGAATTAAATGCCTGCTTCTTTAAGAAGGAGACATCGTGGTCAGTTTTGATGTGGTCTCATTATTCACGCATGTTCCAGTAAAAGTTTCTGTAGGTCTTCTCTCCCACACTTTGACCTCATAGCATTTTTTGTCTGATGGAGAATATTTCAACCAGCCTGATGGCGTCGCGATTGGGAGCCCATTAACTCCATTTATAGCCGATCTGTTTATGGAATACTTTGAGGACATCGCCCTAGAGGTGACTCCTCCGAAGCCTAGCTGCTTTTATCGTTACGTCAACTACAGGTTCGTTGTCTGGCCTCTTGGACGTGGAAAGCTGGGAGATTTATTGGATCACGTCAACAGTATCCATAACATCATCAAATTCTCGATGGAGATAGAGTCCGATGGTGTCTTCCTTTTGCCTGACATCATCGTCCACCGTAAAGCAAATGGGTCTGTCAGCCAAAGTGTTTACCGGAAACTCGCCCACACGGACCGACATCTGCATGCTACCAGCTATCACCATCGTTCAGGAACGTTCATTTCTTATCACCTTGATACATCGAGCGGAAACCGTTTCAGTCGCTGAAAACCTGTAGAAGGCACTGGGCTACTTGCGGAAGGTATTCGAGCAAAACGGCTAAAGCAACCGCCGGACTTCGCAAACCATTTTTTCGAAAACACGGAAGCAGAAGGACCCTGATGAGGACTCGAAGAAGCTTGTCTTTTTGCCGTTCTGAGGCTCAGTGACAGAAAAGAAGTGCCGGCTTCTAACGACGCATAAAATCGTTTCTGTCTTCAGGGCTCCAACACATAAGGCCTGTGAAAAACGATGTACGCTTGAGAAGGCCAGGAGTTTAAAAAATACCGTGTGGGTGTGGACAGTTGTATGTCGGATGGATTGTGCGTACAACTGAAGAGCGTTGATAAGAACATGAGAGATGCTTCCTCTTCGGTACCCTGACAAATCAGTGGTAACGAAGCATGCTCTAGAAAACGGACATGGTCTTGCACTCGACGAGACATTAGTTATTACATAGACTAGTAGTTTCTGGGATAGGTTATTTAAAGTAGCGATGGGGATAAAAATTTGTGACAACACCTTCAATAAAGGCGGTGACATTCAGCTAAGCACGGCTTTGGGCCAGCCATCGGAAGGCTGAAGCAGTCGTGAGGGGCAAAAACATTACCCGTGCATGGCGTTGGAGCGGACACCAGTGACGTCACTGAATGCAGCATTTCTATGTAAGGACGGTGGCAGCTACCAGAAAAACAGTCACCACACAGGTGTACTCCGAAGAAAGCTCTTGGAATCTAAACCTCATTATGCAGCTGGAAGCTCGAGAGAATTTTATCAGAACACATCGCCACAAAACCAAGCATTCAATATCGAATTTCCATCTAGACAAGGCAATCACAAATTAATCCTAAGATATTAAAAGTGTTTCCATTCAGTTAAAAATGGTTCATTTCTCCTTATAACAAGGACCTTGGCTACATGAGGGCTAATTGTGCACAAACACTTTGCCAAACATATTAAGTAATTTCCTCTCACAGGGTACAGGCTGTTAAAGATTATAGGGCATAGGGAAACATGTTGGTGGGGGAGGGGCGGAAATTAAACGAACAAAGGAGCCGAATTATTAACATTTATTTCACAGAGGAGTGTACACTTCCACTGCCTCGCCTCCTGCGTAAAGAGAGCGACCAGGCTTAGTGGAGGCATACTGACCAATCTCTAAACTGATTTCTTTGGAAAGAGCACGCGTTTCGTCCGATTGGAAAACACCCACTTGTCTCTGCCTAAAATTTTCAGTTCCTTTCAGTGGCTGAGGCTGCAACCCAATGCTCTGGTTCGAAACGGCCAACCACGTAGCTCCACGCCTGAAGACGCATGGATGCGTCTGGTGACAAAGTGCCATGGGCGACCCGATGCCACGTGCAACTGCCTTCCCAGGTTGTTAGTGCAAAGAGGCCTTTCCGTTTGAAGAGACTAGGTCGGTAGCCTGGCTTCATCGGTCAGGTAACCAAATTTGATTACTACAGAAGAAATTCTTAACATTGTCTCGCAATGTTTTATGCAGTCGGCGACTACATCTCACAGAAAAGCGTCCAAGGAACATGGAATAGGGAGAATAAGCTTACGAAGGATTCAAAAACAGCTGCAGTCGAGACCAAATAGGCCTACTTAACCTCAAGGCTTAAACGAAAATGATCTGGACAGGTGTATGGAATTCTGTGAGTTGTGCACAATCCGACAAGAAGCCAATCCCAAGTATTCTCTGGAGTAACGAAGCGACTTTTGAAGATCAATGACAGAGTGAACAGACAGATCTGTGTCTACCGGAATTCTACATTTCTCCATGCGGCGGTGGAGACATAGTTAAATTCTGCTGACGTGGTTGTAATGGCAGGGATTTTCAGCGGTGTGCCCATCGAGTCTTATTTTTTTAACGCTACTGTCAGGTCTGCAAATTGCCTAAATATACTTCAAGAAATGTTGTTAGAACTGGGAAATAGTCCAGTTTTTGAACAGCCGCAGCTGGTGAAGGAAAAGCTGGTATGGCAACAAGACAGAGTATCCCTGCGCTATAGAGTTACTGTAAGAGACCTTCTAAATGATAACTTTGATGAATAGTTTGACAGAGGGGGGGGGGGGTACTATGAAATGGCCCCTACGGTCCCCAGATATCGCAGCCATACATTTTTTGTCCTGGGAGTTATGAAAACAAACCGTTGCATCCTGATCAATTAGCACCATTGCAGGCTAGCTACTTATAACTGAAGCTAACTTATATTTTTTTCATGTTACTATCCCAGTTCATCTGGCACTCTGTACACGACACAACACTGAATAAACAGACACAAGTTTAAATTTCATTACTTAACAGAAATTCTTTATCATCCACCTTCGAAATACACAAATTCACTACATAAAAAATAATCTGGTGACAAAGTTTGACAAAAACCACCGCAGAGAGCTCACCGAGCTCACACTGTAACTTTCAGCACTTTTAGAACTGTAAAAGCTGACAACAATTCTCGCGTGCTGATGATGCGCAAAAGCAAAATTATCAATGAAGTTTATCATTTACAAAGATACTATAAAACAAAGGCAACTAACAACAGCACCGCAGGCAGGTAGCAGACCCTTGTGATGTTTCAAAAACTAGCAAATATTCTCAACAGAAATTCATTCATATGCCAGTAATGTTAATACTGATTACCAAGTGGGATGAGGTGCGTGAATTTGGATTGACGTGACAGGAATGCTAGGACAGTCCGTACAGCTGTCAAAGTCACTGTGCCAGGGTGGTGTAGTGCTTAGTGGATCTGCCTAGTGAGCAGCAGACCCAGGTTCGAATCCTGGTCTGGTACAAATATTCATTGCTGACTTTAGGCTGCATATATTCATCATAGGTATTTGAGATTTGAAAAAGATCTCTGGAACTATAGAGTTTCATTTGACCAATTGTTTTTTCATACAATATATTATTCACCTAATTTTATCTGCACTATCAATATGCAACATATATGTTGGGGGCTTAAGAATATTTCTAGCTTTGGCCCCTTTGCCAAGAGTGTTTCTGATGTATGGGATTTTTCTCTGGTTGTACGCGAACTGAAGATTATTTCACCAAAGTCAGCATCTACAAAAACAAAGTTTTCAGGAAATACATTTTATTGAATTACTTGAACAGTATGCACTGCAGGATATTTCACAAACTCTAGATATATAATACAACCGTGGAAAACCTTTCGATAAGCATTTAGTTGCAAATAGGAAATATGTTAAAATCACGATTGTTTTCAAAAACCGAACATCTACAAATTAATTATTTTATTGCAGGAATTTTCTAGTTTCTTTTGACCTACTGAGCAACTAATAATTTAATGAATCGCTTCATTGGTACTGCACGTCATTAGTTTCATTGTCCTGTTCACTGCAACAGTCTAGGGCCTCCCATAGAACTCTCTGGATTCTTAAAATGACGTATCAAAAAATCTCTTTACCCCTTCATCTTTTTTGACACCCAAAGGGTTTCTAGGTTTCATTACAGCAGATCGATCAATGTCATTGAAACTTTCTATGTTTTCTTCACTTCAGCAGTGATCAGAGAGGAAAAGCGTGTTGTTTCGACTTTACTCGTGGCACTGCCTTGTTTTGTTTTTTATAAATGAGAACAGACATTTAGAATGGTAGGTCCTCTTTTATTAGTCTGTTAGCAGCGGTCTTGAAATCGTACACATGCCCGTATTTACCCAGAACCGTATAGGAACCATGGTTGCTCAAAACTTCATGACAGTGTGATGCTGTGGTTTCAAGTTTCTCAGTACCTATCAGGAGGTAGGTAACTGTGACGCGTGATTGGGAAGTAATAAGCTGCTTTGTCGAAAACTAACAAGAAATGTCTACCACAAGCAACACATGTTGTGTGTAATAATTGTGCCACATAATAAGTACTTATTTGTTATTACTTTCCAGTTGCCTTTATTCACTTGTTGTTAGGCGAGAGGCAACATTTGAGGCACAAGTTTCGTAAGGCTAAATTGCCATTTGTTTCTGCTTACGATACGTTATCGTAAGCAGAAAGAATGTCTTCATATTTCTAGCTTCTTGTGTGTTCTTTGTATCTAGTTTTGAAATTTCTGTCTCTCATTTCCAGGTACATTAATTTGCAGACTTCACTTTCCGACTGGTATATAGCAATTCCTTCGTATTTGTCTGCCTTTTTTTTTTTAATCGGCGTTTCTTGTTCGGTATGCTACTTGTAATCCTTGTTTCTTCAGTAAATTTGCTATTCTGTGTGTCGATGTACGTGCATATGTTAAAGTATGTCATTTCTTTTTGTTAGTCATGTCATGGGTGGTCCTGTTCTGTGTCTCTGTATGTGCGATAGTGGCTGTGTTGTTGGTGAAGTTTCGTGCTGCTTGTGCCCCCTGTTTATTTTAATTTCTCACTAGTTTTGTTTTGGTTTTGTGGTTGAATTATCGTATTATGTCAGTGTAATATCCATTGCTTTTGGCTTTGAGCTGTATTGTTGCTAATTGTTTTCGTAGTTTTCTATGCTGAGTGGTGTTTTATTCAGTCTGTGTGTCTTTTATTGGAAAGCTGCTAGTTAGTGGTTTTGTGAGTGGTTTGATGTGGCATTTCTTATTGAGTCTCTTGCTGTTAGCTTTCTGCAGATACCAAATTTGTGCTTATTGTCGCCTCTCTTAATTTTTATACCCAAGAAGTATATTTTTTGTGTTCTTTTTCAGTGGTTAGTAGGATATTTTTACGCATACTGTTTATGTCTGCATTTTCTCGGTTGGTTCATCTACGATATAGATTATATCATCCACAAATTTTTACCAGTAAACAGTTTCGCAACTTTTCTGTGTGGTTATTATGTCGAATATTGCATGTCTTATGTGGTTTATGAATATGTTTGCCAATGATTCTGATATTGTGCATTTCAATGGACAGCAATCTTTATTCTTTTTCAGATTGGAAGTAATTTTCAGATGTGGCTGTTGTATGGGTTTTCTCTAATATTGTCCGTGGGTATTTTGTTGTGTGTCAGTAACTTCTCTTCAGTTAGCGTTATTGTGTCCACAGTTGGTATTAAGGTGTAAATGTTATTGCAGCAAAAGAAACGAATGAAGCTCCCTGCGCAATGAATATTTTTTTTTCTTTGTCCTGTAAGTTCATTTGTATTTTTCACTGTTCTATTGTTCTTCAATTCATAGTGTTCTATTATGATGTGGTTTATGTGTTTTGCCATGTACATTTATGATACATTCATCAAATTTATGGCAGCCCTCATACGAATATTTTGCTTGTGAAGTGTGGGTTGGCTTCTGAGTGTTAGTGGTTTTGGGTGCTTTTCTGTGATATGTTGTTTCTGTTCATCTTTGAATAACTTTCATGTCCTTGAGGTTACTTTTCGTGTGTCTGGAAATGTGCCATTGGATCAGATTTCTGCTTTGTGATTCTGTTTTAGGAGATAAATCCTTTGTCTCTTCTGTCTAAGTTGTTCTTTATTGATCAGTGCTGTTGTGTTCTCTATGTCAGCTATGGTGACTATGATGTATTGGTATAGTTTTTCTTTTAATTTCTTTGTGGTGTTATTTCTTAATTTGAATTATCTTATCTCCTTCTTTGACTGGTGATTATGTTGTTTATTTCATTCACCACTAGTTCCCATGTTATTGTTACCCTTACAGAGCTATTTTATGTTTCTCTTCCTCTGTCTGGATATTATCCGTTTCTAAAATCAGATTTTCTGTATGGTTGCTGTCTATCTTGATTCTGATGTCGTGCTCGAGTCTATTTTTCTAAAATTCCTTTCGCTTTTAATTATGTATCTGTAAGGTTTATTGGTTTTGGCTGAAATGTGTGGTTATAGACGTGTTGTACTTTGTTCAGTTTATCTTGCCTGTAGTGTTCACTAGTGAGAGATTTTTATTTTGCATATGTGTTTGTTCTGTGTATATTTCTGTGTTTTTGCTGTGATGTCTTCAGTTTTCTGCATTACTCTAACCATCACTGCTGGTTTGTTAATAAATGCAGATAATTCAAGACGTACGTCATACAACATTCTGTTAAGCGTGAGTTTCTTGATATAAAATAACCCAATCTCCAAGAAAATAGAAGCAACTAAGGAACGACAGAAAATATAAAAAATGACGATAAAACACTGAGTTGTAGTGACCGGTGTTGATACATGACATGGCATACATCGTAATTTGTCAAGAAGTTTCACTTCAGTATATACTCCGTTGCGGGGTGTAATAGTGTGGAAATAGTGACAGTATCTTCAGCTCGCAGGGGTTAACAATCCTTTAGAAAATTGTCTGTGATGTAACAGAAATGCATATGTCTCCTGCACCAGCCACTGACAAGGTATCGTCGTTTGAAGGTTAAATCACGATTTAGTCTCTGAGAAAAGGACTGGACAAAATTATTAAAAGATTAAACAAATTAATATTAGATTAACGAAAACAGGTTTCTTCTTCATATTTCATCTACTCACAAGTAAATGCTTTGCTATAAATATCTACATAAATTTTATAACAGTCTATAATACCAACATTTTGTTCTTTAACTATAAGATTATTAATATTAATGTTTCATAATGATAATAGTACAACATTTTAGAAGTTCTCGTCTTTTTATACATGTTCGATTGTTAATTTTTAAATTAGTCATGTGTTATAGTGTTGAAAAGACAAATGATTTTTCTGGAAATACATGATTAATTCTGTAATTTTCATTCACAGACTAAACTTTACATTAAAATTGATCAAAACTGTGATACTGGATCGGAATTTCAGCATAAAAGCTACCAGAAACTCAATAAGCTACACCTGTAAATTTTCTTGTAATTTAGGTCAACAGCAACCATCAGACAGTAAAATGCCGTTAATGTTTTTGTCTGTGTTGTATGAGTCAGTAAATCATGCATTACATTACGCTACTATACCCTCAGTCTCCATGACAATAACGAATATTTTTAGAAGACGATAGAGTAGTAGAAATATAACAAATTATATTTCTTACACCTCTTCTAGTTTATCAGAAAAAGATTTGTCATGTCCACAAACTTCATGAACCCATTACACCTGACTCTTCAGTTTTAAATTTAGTATCTCTCAGTATCTGGCTACATCTTTTAACATAAATATTGAGCAGAACTACTTGTTTAGTTATCTATTAAGTATTTAGCATATGGTAGTAAAAACTGGAGTGCAACTGACGAACATGAATTGTATAATTTTACAAAATAAATAGGACTAAAATATGAAATCTACAAATTGATATCTAAATTGTCAATCAATTCAAGGGCTGCCTCTTTTACTTCAAAGAAATCTTCTAGATTTACAGGGCAAGTCCGTCTGCTACACATTGTTATAATGTGTCTGATGGTCTGATGTTCATTGTCATTGTCACACTGAAAACATGAATCCTTTCCCCATGGGGGAAGGCTTTGTGCACAGATGCCATGGCCCGTACGAATCCTGTAATTGTCTTCCAACCACATCATGGTACTCCTTCCGACTGGCCTGGTACAAGGTATTATGAGAGAGTGATATTTCTTTTGGGCGATCCTATTCCACGTTTCTGTCCATTTCCTGTCCATGTTGAAATCCATTGCTTAAGGTGATTCTGCCAATATTACGGGTGACTGCCTGGATTTTAATTGGCTCATTCTAAGTGTAGGCATATCAGAGTGGGTTATAAGCTGAAGAAGTTCAATTAATTTTTCATCTTCCTTGAGACGGACATTTGTTTTCGCAGATATCGTGACAAATGTGGCTTTGAGATGGTAACCAGTGAAAAAGAATGAACTTGATGCATCCTGTTACTGTCCTCTATATTGCATTTATCTGAACAGCAATTTTTCTCACACATGAACTACAATGAAGAGCCAAAGAAACAGGTACACCTGCCTAATATTGTGTAGGGCCCACGCGAGCACACAGAAGTGCCGTAGCACGACGTGGCATGGACTCGACTAATGTCTGAAGTAGTGCTGGAGGGAACTGACACAATGAATCCTACAGGGATGTCCATAAATCCGTAAGAGTAAGAGGGCCTGAAGATCTCTTCTGAACAGCACGTTACAAGGCATCCCATATATGCTCAATAATGATCTTGTCTGGGGAGTTTGGTGGCCAGCGGAAGTGTTTAAACTTAGAATAGTGTTCCTGGAACCACTATGTAGCAATTCTGGACGTATGGGGTGTTGCATTGTCCTGCTGGAATTGCCCGAGTCCGTCGGAATGCACAATGGACACGAATGGATGCAAGTGATGAGACAGGAAGCTTACGTACGTGTCACCTGTCAGAGTCGTACCTAGACGCATCAGAGGTTCCATATCACTCCAGCTACACATTCCCCACACCATTACAGACCCTCCACCAGCTTGAACAGCCCCTGCTGACATGCAGGTTCCACGGATTCATGAGGTTGTCTCCATACGTGTACACGTTCATCCGCTCGATACAATTTGAAACGAGACTCGTCTGACCAGGCAGCATGTCTCCAGTCATTAACAGTGCAGTGTCGGTGGTTACGGGCTCACGCGAGGCGTAAACATTTGTGTCGTGCAGTCATCAAGGATACACGAGTGGGCCTTCGGCTCCGAAAGCCCATATCTATGACGTTTCGTTGAATGGTTCGCACGCTAACACTTGTTGAAGGCCCAGCATTGAAATCTGCAGCAATTTGGGGGAGGGTTGCACTTCTGTAACTTTGAAAGATTCTCTTCAGTCGTCGTTGATTCCGTTCTCGCAGTATCTTTTTCCGGCCACAGCGATGTCGGAGATTTGATGTTTTACGGAATTTCTGATATTCTCGGTACACTCGTGAAATGGTCGTACGGGAAAAGCCCCAATTCATCATTGCCTCGTAGATGCTGTGTCCCATCGCTCGTGTGCCGACTATTGCACCACTTTCAAACTCATTCAAATCTTGATAACTTGTCATTGTAGCAGCAGTAACCGATCAAACAACTGCGAAAGACGCTTGTTGTCTTATAGAGGCGTTGCCGGCCGCAGCGCCGTATTCTACCTGTTTACTTACCTCTGAATTTGAATACGCATGCCTATGCCAGCTTCTTTGGCGCTTCAGTGTATTAAGCTATACTGGAGCACAGTATTCGGCAGGAGAGTAGATGAATTCTGAGGAAGAACATCGTAGTATTGTAGCTTTTGCGCCCCATGAGATACACTCAGCTTCTGCATGATGCTATCTCTGTTTTACTGCCAAGTTTTCTATGTGTTTCTTGCAGGACAAGATTCGATCAACAGCTACACGTAAATATTTTGAGAAGTCTTGCTGATGGACGACTTTACCATTAAAAGTGACATTTAGTTTTTCATTGGTCATTCTATTCTTAATATGAAAGCAACTGACTTCGGTCTTAGCCGGATTTGATGTTAAATTCTACTTTTTGAGTTACTCATGGGGACAGTACCTCTTCACCAGCTTCAAGACTTCTCTTTAGAACTTCTTCGTCTCTATCATAGGGAGATCAGACGTATGTGAATTGAACAGAAGTGGTGCGAAAACAGAAACCTTGGAAGGACCATAATTAAGTTTCTTTGTCTGCTTAATCGATTGCCGTGGATCGCTTGAAAATATCTCTCAAACAAGAAGTTGTTTATAAGCCTAATTGCGGTTTGGAAGTGCGTAGCGTTTTTGAGGTTGTACAGGAGAGCTTCTGTTACGTCTGAATCCTGCTTGTGCGATAGGAGTAATTTCATGGGTAGTTGGACTGATTCTGTTACGGATGAGTCTTTCTAAAAGCTTGTAACCGTAGCACAGGAGAGTGACTGGATAATAGCTGACAGCTTTATTTGCTGGTTTACCAGGTTTCAGCGTAGCTATGATTTTTGTGCTTTTGAAGGCTTTTGGAAGGTTACCCGATAGCATGGTGTTGATGAAGGAGCTCGCAAATCACTTGCCAGCCTTTCTTCCGCAACTTATGAGGAGCTCTTGGTGTATCCCATCAAATCCTGTAGCTTTGAATTCTTCTCATTTCTTTGAGTGCTGCATTGATTTTAGCAAACGTGAAGTCTCTGGAACACTCTGATGTGTTGGGTGCCTTCTCGTTAAGGTTATTTTTAACCAATCTTTTATTTGGCTTATATGAAGGGGCTCTGGAGAGGGAAGGTATTTTGTTTAAAATTTGGTCTGTTGTTACTTCAGACTCCGCGTAAAGGGTCGTCTTCCTCCCAGTTTTCTTAAGAGATATCATGTCTCGCGCTAGCGCTCTTAAAATCCGGGCCCTCTGTTTATCTTCCAAGCATTCCTTGCGGCGTTTCTCAAGATGTTTTTGTAAAACGCACCATGTTTTCTATAACTGTGTAACACATTTTCACACATCCGTAGTAAAAGTGAGAAGAGGTCTTGGCGGAAGAAAAAGATGATGATTTGCCTTTTATATGATGTCAAATTATCGTGAGTCAGTGGAACACACGATGTTTCCTTTCATCAAGGAACAGAAATACCTCGCTAAAATAGATTAAAGCCAAATTTCGTGTTTCCGCTGACTGGTTCACTAATGTTTATCTCTTTATGTATTTGTTGACCTAAATTGTTTTCCAAAATTTCAGTGAGCGTGTATGTAATGCAGTTCGACGGTATGAGTCCTAGAAAACCATGACAATAGACAATCCATCTCTGACATAAATATCCATTATTACGATATATATTGTTTTCGATTTTTCTTTTCTTGCGGGTTCGGTCGTTTTTATGGGTATAGAACAGAAGATAAACGATTCTGTGGTCGGGGCATCCGCAAATGTGTTAGTGCATTTTATAGCAAGAACTCCGCAGGCACCTGTATCCTGAACCAATTTTATTAAGGCACTACCGGTTTCGTGGCTTCTAGCGGCATTATCAGGTGCATACCTAAACAACAAGAAATAAATAATGACAGTTACTGAAACCTTCTAAATCAAAGTAATACCATTGCCATAAGCACATAATTATGATACTAGGTAAAATAACAAGTGTACTTACAAAAGTTAAAACAATGCGGAAAATATAGAAGGCTCAACCTTCATAATTAAAACCACAATGTCCGTAGGGTGGATAGTCAGAGAATAAAATATTGAGCAACAGAAAACATTCTACGCCATGTAACAAGGACGCACCAATAACCAAAGAGCGAAAATGAGACTTTGGATCAAAAGCAATATATTGTTGAGGCAAGAAGCAGAGTGCTTACCGGCCAGCCGGCACAACACAGAGCCAATCAGGTTAGCCGCAGCAACCACCTACCACAATTTGCACGCGGAAAGTTAGGGCTTCGTCATTTACTTCTGACAGAATAAGGGTAACAAAGCAAGTAGATACCATGTATGGAAATGTATTATGGTCACTCTTCGGTCACTAAGCATAAAAGATTAAGTATTTTAGATAGTGAGGAAAAGAATCTCGCCGGCCGGAGTGGCCGAGCGGTTCTAGACGCTACAGTCTGGAACCACGCGCCCGTTACGGTCACAGGTTCGAATCCTGCCTCGGGCATAGATGTGTCTGATGTCCTTAGGTTAGTTAGGTTTAATTAGTTCTAAGTTCTAGGGGACTGATGACCTCAGATGTTAAGTACCATAGTGCTCAGAGCCATTTGAACCATTTGAAAAGAATCTCACCTGCAATAATTTAGAAGAGATGTGGATTATGTGTGGAATGAAATTATATTCGCAACCCACGCTGAACAACCAGACCTAGCTACAGCATCTACATCTACATCTACATCCACACTCCGCAAGCCACCTGACGGTGTGTGGCGGAGGGTACCTTGAGTACCTCTATCGATTCTCCCTTCTATTCCAGTCTCGTATTCTTCGTGGAAAGAAGGATTGTCGGTATGCCTCTGTGTGGGCTCTAATCTCTCTGATTTTATCCTCGTGGTCTCTTCGCGAGATATACGTAGGAGGGAGCAATATACTGCTTGACTCCTAGGTGAAGGTATGTTCTCGAAACTTCAACAAAAGCCCGTACCCAGCTACTGAGCGTCTCTCCTGCAGAGTCTTCCACTGGAGTTTACCTATCATCTCCGTAACGCTTTCGCGATTACTAAATGATCCTGTAACGAAGCACGCTGCTCTCCGTTGGATCATCTCTATCTCTTCTATCAACCCTATCTGGTACGGATCCCAAACTGCTGAGCAGTATTCAAGCAGTAGGCGAACAATCGTACTGTAACCTACTTCCTTTGTTTTCGGATTGTATTTCCTTAGGATTCTTTCAATGAATCTCAGTCTGGCATCTGCTTTACCGACGATCAACTTTATATGATCATTCCATTTTCAATCACTCCTAATGCGTACTCCCAGATAATTTATGGAATTAACTGCTTCCAGCTGCTGACCTGCTATACTGTAGCTAAATGATGTGGGATCTTTCTTTCTATGTATTCGCAGCACATTACACTTGTCTACATTGAGATTTAATTGCCATTTTCTGCACCATGCGTCAATTCACTGCAGATCCTCCTGCATTTCAGTACAATTTTCCATTGTTACACCCTCTCGATATACCACAGCATCATCCGCAAAAAGCCTCAGTGAACTTACGATGTCATCCACAAGGTCATTTATGTATATTGTGAATAGCAACGGTCCTACGACACTCCCGTGCGGTACACCTGAATCACTCTTACTTCGGAAGACTTCTCTCCATTGAGAATGACATGCTGCGTTCTGTTATCTAGGAACTCTTCAATCGAATCACACAATTGGTCTTATAGTCCATATGCTCTTACTTTGTTCATCGGGGCATGTTATCTAATTTTGTTTGTTTTACGAGATCTTAGTTAATCCTTTCACCTGCTTTATTACCGTTTGTTTCTCTCCCTCACTTATTTTCAGATATTTCTTGGTTTGTGATATCTTCTTCTAACTGTGTATTCGGTTATGGCATCACTCTGTGGGCAATGTAATTTACTCTTGCGTCTGGGTCTATCCTCTATACGCCAGGTGAAGAAAAAAAAGGAAACCGTGGGAGGGGGGGGGGGGGGATGGACTGATGAGAGAAGAGAGCATCGTGTGGCGGCATTTCAAATTGAAAACATTCAGTTCATCATAACTTTACATAAACGACCATGTTATATGCTCACTTTTTGGGTCGCATTGAAACTTGCTTTGGGCCGCAAGCGGCCTGCGGGCCGGGGGCTCGACAGCTCTGCTCTAGACATTCCTTGCATGGTATCTACTTGCTTTTTTACACTTATTCTGTCAAAACTGATGTAACGAAGCCCCAACTTTCCGCGCGTGCAATGCGGCCGCTATTTGCTGTGACTCACGTGATTGGCTCTGTGTTGCGCCGACTTGCCGATCAGCATTCTGCTTATGCCTGATCGAAATGTTGCTTTTGATCCAACGTCTCACTTTCGCTCTTTGGCTATAGGCTCATCCCTTTTACGTGGCGTAGAATGTTGTCCGTTGCTCCATTTTTTATTCATTGACTGTCGGCCCTACAGACATTATCGTTTTCACTAAGGAGGGTGAGCCTTCTGTACTTTCTGCTATGTTTTAATTTTTGTAAGTACACTTGCGTTTTTATCTAGTCTCATAATTATGTGCTTGTGGCTCTGGTATTTCTTGTTATTTAGATATGCATCTGATGATGCGGCTATAATCCACGACACCGACAGTGCCTTAATAAAATGGATACAAGATACAGCTGTTTGCTGAGTTCTTGCTATAAAAAAGAACATAGGACGCTAGAAAGCCAATTTTTTTAGTAGATATATTGCTTAGTGATTATTTTTGTTCAAACAGTTGCTACTAGTTTTTACAATAAACAATGTAAATAGTCTATTCTGTTTGGATCGTAAAATTTCTTGCTGTTTGTTTCATCCAACTTTCCATTTTCTTTGTTCCATATGTATAAAATCCCTGTGATTTAAGAAAGGAAATAAATTTATCCGTAAAATAAGAACACAGATTCTAAATCCTTTTCTTTGAGCATGGCAGCTACCCTTCCTTCGCCCCGGCTTTAATAAAATTCATTCATCAATCTGTATTCTCTGACTGACCGACCATATTACCTTTTTTGACGAAGTTCTTTTGCTGTGAATAGATTTTTTTTTATTTTTACGGTAAGGGACGTAGAATATTTTGAAAATGTGACTGCCATCTTCCTTCGATCACTGCTTGTCGACTAAAACTGCATTGTCCGCCACTCAGAAGTTGTGCCTCAGATGAAAAAACCCTATATTGCTTCGTAAAGATTCTCGTCATTTCCACGTTAAACACATCTACAGTAATTATTGAAACATAAATATCGTGAATATATTCAAATACCATAATATGAATATTTACCTGTCACTGCTCAGGCGGAAAAACTCACGAACACTAACTTGTGACACTACACGAGTCAAAAATGGGATCTCTCTGCGGATCGAAGGTATCCTCCTATTTCACTTCTCTGTCAGGGGCCGGCCGAAGTGGCCGTGCGGTTAAAGGAGCTGCAGTCTGGAACCGCAAGACCGCTACGGTCGCAGGTTCGAATCCTGCCTCGGGCATGGATGTTTGTGATGTCCTTAGGTTAGTTAGGTTTAACTAGTTCTAAGTTCTAGGGGACTAATGACCTCAGCAGTTGAGTCCCATAGTGCTCAGAGCCATTTGAACCATCTCTGTCAGGATAAGATCAATTTTGAACACTACATGTTAAAATAACTACCATTGATTATGTAAAATACAGGCTGATTGATAATAATATTACTGATAAAAATTAATTTGTGTTGCATGCCTAATTGCAGGATCATCAGTTGTCAAGCGTCATCATCCTGACGCCTTCACCCCTGACATTGGAGGGCAGCATTGGTCAGACACTTCCTGCCGAGTCCGAGGATCGCAGTGGCAGTATACTGAGCTATAGCTGGTCCAAGATGATGGGCAAGCAGCCGCGGAAGGAACAGACGTCGCCAGAGGAGAGCCACGCGCAAGAACAGACGAAGAGCATCTCTGCGCAATTACCGACTTGGGGCAGCGAGCAGGATGCACCGGAGGAGAAAAGTGTACTTCCAGTCCCTGATGAGCAGAGTGACATGGAAGCACCAGCGGCGAAACTGAGTCACCAGACAGTAGCAGAGGCGAGTGATTTACGACAACAGCTCCTCAAAATGGACGAGCCTTTGGTGAGCGAGAGAACACCGCGGCCAATATTAAAAGAAGGTGGCGTACAAACAAGTAAGGAAACAGTTGAGTTGAAAGAAGGTGGCGTACAAACAAGTAAGGAAACAGTTGAGTCACTGTCACAAGAGAATAAGGCAAAAGCATTACAAAAGGATGCTGGTATGCAGACTCAGCGGAAGAAAAGAGACGTCAAACCCCCGCTAAAGGAAAGTGCTGTTCAGACGAAGCAGTTACAGGAAAGGATCGACGAAGAATTGATACATGAAAGAGGGGCCCACGGATCTCCTCCACGGAAGCGGCCACAGAGAGTGCAAGAGAAAAGAGAGATACGCAGGCCTTTAAAGAAGATCGAGGAAGAAAAGACGCTGAAGGATCACAAGCCTAAGTTCCAGCCAAAGAAAGAGGGCGTGCAAGGTGCACCGAAAAAGGGAACCAACTTATTACCATTACAACAGCGTCAAGGTCGATCTTTACCGGAGAGCAGCCACACGCAGGCACCACTTAAGCAAACTCAGGATCAACAGATACCTAAGAGTGACTTTCAAGAGCCTTTAGAAGACACTAAAACGCAGCCAGTTACATCATGTGTAAGGACCGAGACAACGAGGGGGCCAAACCTGATCCTCGTGCCGATACAGAAGAATGAAGACCAGACAGTACCAGAGCAGGAAGAGACTGAGGTGTTTGTGGAGAATTACGACACTCAGTCAGTGCCAGATGATGGAGAAGGCCACACATTGCCGAAAGTCAAATCAATACAGGAGTCAGAGCAAATACCAGAGCAAACTCACGCCGTCAAAGACGTCGAGAGTGTCCGTGTGGAAAGGTATGTCTGCGAGGCTGGATTCTGTCTACAGGAACGTCCACTTCACAAAATACCATTAAGCTCAAGGAAAATGCTTGAGGAATATCTCATTAAAACATAACTGCATAGCACAATAAATCCTGGTACTGGATATTTTGAGAATAAGCTGTCGAGGTCGCAAAACAAGTTTTCATTTGTAGGATACATCGACTATCTCCATGATCAGATGAGACCACAGAACTCGTAAACCGAAGTTTAGTGTGAGCGACAAACACAACTTCGTTTTATGCTAGTTGTGAGGTTTCATCTGATAGTGGTAGTCTCCGGAACGTCGTAATAAATTAAAATAGTTGAAGCGATCTAGAAGGCTTTATTCGAAAAAGTACTTTGTGATGGCAGACTCAATTAAGGAATTTATTGCCTTTATTAATAACCTTGTGTTGTATTGTTCAGAAACGCACCGACATAAACATGATTCTAACTATGAAAGAGCACAGGTAGGGATCGTTAACATCCAAAATACGAGGACGTGATGAAAAGCAATTCGTTAGAATTTTTTATGTGAAAACTTCAAAGCTTCTTAAATAAAACAAACGTTATTAACAATCTACAACTTTATTTTTCATGACAACGTATTTATTTCTCAACATAGTTACCCTGGCGACGAACACGTTTTTCCCATTGAGAGACTAGTTTGTTGATACCGTCACTGTAGAATGTTTGACTTTGTTGACGGAACCACAACCTCACCTGTGCTTGCCCCGCTTCAGCGCTATCACATCGATGTTCTCAAAGATATTCTTTAAGGTTTAGAAACAGATGAAAATTGGTTGGTGACAAGTCGGGGCTGTATGGAGCGTGATCGATGACAGTGAACCCAAGGTGTCTTCTTGTTGCAGACGTAGCAGCGCTCGTATGTAGTCTGGCATTGTCATGATGAAGGAGAGGGTGTTCCGTATGTGGACGCACTCTTCGAATCCGATCTGGATTACAGCACCCTATTTCTCACGGAATGACATAGTTACGTTACACATAGTTATTTTACACGTTATAATTCGGAGCCCTCTAGCGGCAGAGAGCTGCAAACACGGAGACATAAAGAAAATATATAGAAGTTTAATAGCGTTGGTTTTATTTAAAAAGCTTTAAGAGTTTTCACATAAGAAATTCGGAGGCATTACTTCTCAGCACGCCCTCGTATAATGGGAATTCAAATGGTGAATTAGCAGTACTGATTCTTGGATTCAATCGAACAAATGCCCTGAGCACAAAATCACAGGATGCACCCGATTTGAGCTTAGGCCATACATTCCAAATCCTATGTACTGCTTTAAATGTGATACGGACACACGTTACCAAACTGGTTTAAGGCAGCACATGATGAAATTACTTGTTTATCTCTTAAAATGTGCTCCAGTTCCTCCAGAAATCACCTCTCTCCGGAACAGGGGATGTCCTGTATGCATTGGAAAACCGAAGTCACAGAAACTCAAAGCGAGAAGACAGAATAGTACCCCAAAGTGAAAAAAACCTACAAATATGTTGCAATCATTGATACTCACCTCATTCGCTTCTGCCCTTACAAACGCTAGTTCGAGGAGTCGACAGTTTAACACGAACAGTAAGGTGCTGTCGTTGGCTGTATGACTGCAAACCGTACTTATCACCATCAACGTTAAACGTGTCAGTAAAAACTACAAGGCAGCTCAAAGACATCCAACCATTTGTTGCTTGAATTTTCGGATTCGTTCGATGAATCTACAGAATTGTGTGATCTACCTGAGAAATCATCTAGTCCCTCAAGCAGACTTCCTTTTTTGCAACATATTCACACCGACAGACAGAAAACGGAAAAGAAATAGATGAACTTCACCGACAAAGTGAGTCTCACGTTACAGTTGAACATTTGTGGATTCTGGCTGCATGTAGAAAGAGTGACACTCTAAGCACTTGGAGAAATAATCTAGATACTACGATTTGGAAGAGGAGCACCTGACGTTGATGGTTTTAGGGATAACAGTATATTCCATTCACCTGTCAACACATGACTGCCTGCGTGGTGATGCTTTCATTAAGCTTATCACACAGCTGCACCGATATTTTCTCCGCACGGAGATTTTAATACACACAATGTACTTTGGGGCCCTGCCTCTAGATTTCTCGGTGATCGAATTGCTTATTGCCTCATGCAGCCACAACTGAAACACATTACGAAACAATCTGGTACGAGATGGCTGGTTATGAGGGTAATATTTGCGACTAAATAGACAATGCTGTGATCAGATTAATGATGCGGCAGACGCACAGGTTTCAAGTATATCGAAACCGAAGACACTCTATAAGTGTTTCGGAGTACTCTCTCCAGTTTTTGTTAAAAGTAAGTATTATTTTAAAATATTCAGTTACTACCATACTTGCTTCATATTCTCCTGAAACAAATTGTCATTTGTAAAGAGCAATTAAACTGTTAATTCTACACTCAAAGAGTAAAGAAAAAAAATTGAAACATCATTTGATGTACTTAATCCGGTTCAATGTATTTCCATGCCTAGGATAAAAGCAATCTCCCCAAAACTGCTATAGACCAATTAGTCCCAGTTATCATTCCTCACTGAGCATCTAAAGGTGCTCAGCTTGCTCCATCTAATAAGGACCTTTTTTCTATTGTGCGCTTCCTCCATTATTACCATCCACGCTTCATCAACACAGTTTAATGGAAAATGTGCCATTTCAGCAGACATGTGGCCACACAGTTGGAATTCTTCCATATCCCTTTATTCCTCCGTTAATCTCAGTTCCTGTATTTTCTTCCACATACACTAGTTGAAGGGACAGTTACAATGGGAAAGGGATGTTTCAGGGAGTACTGTTTTCATAGCTTTAATAGCAGCCATTTAAAAGTCCTACACCGCAGTTTTCGGTACTCATCCAGACATTTTTCAGTCGGGAAAAAGTCTTTCATATGTACCCAGAATGGGGAGAGGTACTTACAAAACTGAAGCTGTGAGGACGGGTCCCGAGTCGTGCTTGGGTAGCTCAGTCGGTAGAGCACTTGCCGGCGAAAGTCAAAGATCCCGATTTCGAGTCTCGTTCCGGCACAGAGTTTTAATCTAACAGGAAGATTCGTTTTCTTTAATATGTACTTCGAATTTTCTTTTGTAACAGAGAAAATAAAACACGAAAAATCTTCGTCTCCTCATTTGCGCTTCCGATGTCAACATGTGTTGTGAAATCGAGCAACTGTCAAATGTCTCGTCCATAATCTTTTTCACACAAGATTTTCTCCGCTCCCTCACAACGGAACAGCAGATTCTTTTGTCAGGAACAGGCCTCTCGCCAATTTTCAAAAACTATTACCTTCAATAATTTCAAAATGTCTTCACTCAGCTGCGCCGGACGCTGGTGGCCGAGCGGTTCTAGGCGCTACAGTCTGGAACCGAGCGACCGCTACGGTCGCAGGTTCGAATCCTGCATCGGGCATTGATGTGTGTGATGTCTTTAGGTTAGTTAGGTTTAAGTAGTTCTAAGTTCTACGGGGCTGATGACCTCAGCAGTTAAGTCCCATAGTGCTCAGAGCCATTTGAACCATTTGCCTGATAAACAATGGGAATCTTCTGAAACCAAATCCCAGAGGCTGGAGTCATTATTAACTTGTCGTGACAGGTAAAACATGAAAGTGGTCTAGAATTCTGTGTGTGTCTGGTAGTGCTAGCGCATCACAACGCTCTTTGATGCGTATAAAGTTTCTGCACTGGTGTAAACAGGTTAAGCAAAGGTCTCCGGTCAGGTAGTCCAACCATTTGGAGCGCTTTTTAATTCGACTGGCTTAGGAAAACAGATGACCATCAAATGTCTTATTGGGAGCCAGGAGACAGTGGAATCCTTGCAGGTTCTTTTTCTGTGTTCCCTAGTTTTGTTAAAGCCCACAACCTTCTATTTCATCATTTGAATTTTAGTAGGTGGCTTGTGATTTAAGTTTGGCTGTCTATTGCTATGGACCTTTTAACTGAGTTACTCCTCTGGAGCCGGCCGCGGTGGTCTAGCGGTTCTAGGCGCGCAGTCCGGAACCACGCGACTGCTACGGTCGCAGGTTCGAATCCTGCCTCGGGCATGGATGTGTGTGATGTCCTTAGGTTAGTTAGGTTTAAGTAGTTCTAAGTTCTAGGGGACTGATGACCACAGATGTTAAGTCCCATAGTGCTCAGAACCATTTGAACCATTTGAACTCCTCTGGAGCTGATTTTCTCGACAGCATATCTGGCCACCGGGTATTAGCACTATGATTGATTTTCTTTCCAAGTGCTGCGGCATATGATGGGTCTGGGTCTGCCTCGCTTTCTGATAAGAGACTCGCTCTGGACCTGTTACAGTTGCATGGTAAAGGAGCCGCTTGGCCGCTGGTATGTAGGTCATAGTGCACGGGTCGGGTGGACTCGCTGAAGTGTGATTACGCTGCATTCCCCCACCTTACGAACTATTTTGAGCAGCAACGTACGCAGAATCCACAGTACCTCCTCAAAGACAGCTGTGGTATATGGTCTGCTTGTGGTGGCAGCTGTTATCGATGTTGATTGGTGAGCCAGTCGGGTTCTGGAACCTTTCTGGTGTTAAGGCTGTGAACCTGGATTAAGACGCTCCATCATGTCGTCCTCAGCCATAAAAAATGCCAATCGCCCCTAGATTAGCTCTACTTCTGTACTCGTTGATAGTGAGATCAGTTTTGCGTCGTAGGCGATTCAACAGCCACTTCGTCGTTGGATATCTCGTTAGTTGCCCTTCAGGATAAACCCAATTTTTATGGGTGAAAGCATCAATCATGTTTGTCTGGTAGCTATCAAGAGGAGTCGTGCTGGATGCGTGTAGGTGTTGGTAATGATATTTTTACTGCTCTTATTGACGTATCTGTTAGGTGATGTAATACTCTCTCTGCTCCGATATTTTGAAGCTGCTGCGTGGGTTCCTAGTTTTACTCAACTGTGGCTCTATTTAACTTCCAGTTGATCCTCTGCAGTGTAAAGAGATGCTTGTGAGATAAAATGCCAAGTCGATGTCTTAAATTACTGGCAGATGATTAAAAAATTCAAATGGCTCCGAGCACTATAGGACTTAACATCTGAGGTCATCAGTCCCCTAGAACGTAGAACTACTTATACCTAACTAACCTAAGGAGATCACACACATCCAAGCCCGAGGCATGATTCGAACCTGCGACCGTAGCGGTCACGCGGTTCCAGACTGAAGGGCCTAGGACCGCTCGGCCACACCGGCCGGGGTGAACGCATCAATCATGTTTGTGTGGTAGCTATCATGAGGAGTCATGCTGGATGCGTGTAGGTGTTGGTAATGATATTTTTACTGCTCTTATTGACGTATCTGTTAGGTGATGTAATACTTTCTCTGCTCCGATATTTTGAAGCTGCTGCGTGGGTTTCTAGTTTTGCTCAACTGTGGCTCTATTTAACTTCCAGTTGATCCTCTGCAGTGTAAAGAGATGCTTGTGAGATAAAAGGCCAAGTCGATGTCTTAAATTACTGGCAGATGATTAAAAAATTCAAATGGCTCTGAGCACTATGGGACATAACATCTGAGGTCATCAGTCCCCTAGAACGTATAACTACTTATACCTAACTAACCTAAGGAGATCACACACATCCAAGCCCGAGGCATGATTCGAACCTGCGACCGCAGCGGTCACGCGGTTCCAGACTGAAGGGCCTAGAACCGCTCGGCCACACCGGCCGGCAGATGATTAAAAGACAGGGACTTCTGCGTCACTGCATAGACTTGCTGTGCCATTACTTCATTTATCTCGGCATCAAGCACGTCAGACCACCTTGAGGTGGTTGGGTCATGAGGCTCTAGTACTACTGTGCCGTGCTGCTCTGCAGGAAATAGGTGTTCATGAGGTGGATGCCGTGTCCTCATGCTAATGATAGACGAAACCATCGTGGAACTGTGGCTCTGAGCACTATGCGACTTAACTTCTGAGGTCATCAGTCGCCTAGAACTTAGAACTACTTAAACCTAACTAACCTAAGGACATCACACACATCCATGCCCGAGGCAGGATTCGAACCTGTGACCGTAGCGGTCGCTCGGCTCCAGATTGTACCGCCTAGAAACCGCACGGCCACTCCTGCCGGCATTGTGGATCTGTCGTCTGTGTGATTACTGACCCATTTCCTTGCTGAACCCATGGGACTGTACACGTAATACTGCACTGTTACCTGGCCTTCTTCACACTCTTCTACGACGGTCATCAGGCGTCGGACAAATCCTGCAGTTATCGGTGAACATGAGCCAAAGCTACTAATGCAGATTCCATTCGAGGTCTTCAAGCTATCGGCAACCAAATACTCTTTGTTAAAAGGAGTAACATTATAACTTATAACAATTTTGTTTTACTATTTGCTAGTACTTCCATACGGCATCGTGGCGCTGTCGTTCTCTTATAATCTTACTCTTGCCTATGTCGTTTCCAAATGCAGCCAAATTTCAATTATTTATCACCATCTAAATTAATTGCTGTATCACAGTTTATATAAAAATGGCTCTGAGCACTATGGGACTCAACTGCCGTGGTCATAAGTCCCCTAGAACTTAGAACTACTTAAACCTAACTAACCTAAGGACATCACACACATCCATGCCCGAGGCAGGATTCGAACCTGCGACCGTAGCGGTCGTGCGATTCCAGACTGTAGCGCCTTTAACCGCTCGGCCACTCCGGCCGGCACAGTTTTTATAATTCATTTTATATATGCCTAGTAGTGTGTGTAGTTATGGTTTTGCTTTATAGGAATGGATTAGTGTTTTGAGGTTGTGTCTGGTTCTGTACGCGAATTTGACTGCTGTCTTCTTTATAGTGTGTTTAGTTTGTTGGATATTTGTCCCATGTAAGTTTTCGGTATGCATTTGAACTTTTGTTTTGTGAGTATTTCTTTCGTTAATTTTATGCCACTATGGATGTTAGTGGATTTAGGTTTAAGGCGTTTATCATATAGTTTTTTTCACTATGTTTGGATCTTGTTGAGGTACATAAGTAAGAACTGCCAATTCTTTTTGTAGAGCTTTCCTTTCTAAAGGTAGATTTATTGCTCTGCTAAACATTGTGGTAAAGTATGCGTATTTGTGTGTTTTCGGGTGGCAGGAGTTTACATTAATAATGTTGTCTGACGTTGCATGTTTTCGGTATATTTCAAATTTTGCTCCTTGTTACCATGTTTGATTCTCAGGTCCAAAAACTGTAAAGTTTTATTGGCTTCAGGTTCCATTGTGAATCTGATTTTTGCATGTAGTTCTACATCTACATCATCTACATTTATACTCCGTAAGCCACCCAACGGTGTGTGGCGGAGGGCACTTTACGTGCCACTGTCATTACCTCCCTTTCCTGTTCCAGTCGCGTATGGTTCGCGGGAAGAACGACTGTCTGAAAGCCTCCGTGCGCGCTCTAATCTCTCTTATTTTACATTCGTGATCTCCTCGGGGGGTATAAGTAGGGGGAAGCAATATATTCGATACCTCATCCAGAAACGCACCCTCTCGAAACCTGGCGAGCAAGCTACACCGGGATGCAGAGCGCCTCTCTTGCAGAGTCTGCCACTTGAGTTTATTAAACATCTCCGTAACGCTATCACGGTTACCAAATAACCCTGTGACGAAATGCGCCGCTCTTCTTTGGATCCAACAGCGTTTTATGTAACTGTTGTATGTCAGTGTTGGATCCGTCTATTAGTAGTAGAGTATCATCAACATACCGGAAATAGTACACTATTTTCGTTGCTAGTGGGTTAGTTGGAGTGAAGAATTTTGTCTCTTAAGTGTTGAGGAAGAAGTCAGCTATGGTTCCTGCAGTGTTATATCCTATTGTAACATTATCTCCCTGGGTGAATTATTGTTAAATTCAAAGTAATTTTATTTTATTACCAGCTTTAGTAAGTTCATGATTTCTTGTATTCCTGTCATAGGTATCTTCCTATTTTGTAGTAAGTTTCTTTATTAATGAGTTAGTTGGGGATTATTGTTTTTGGGATTGAAATGTTCGTATATACGAGTAAATTAAAAATGTCAGAGGAAACAAATTTACCATTCTGTGGAATTTTTATGTTTTTTTCTTTTGTTTGCGGAGGTGTTCCCGTGTTCATCTTCTTAGCACCAGTGCTTGGGGTTTGGGTTGTTGGTAACAATGGACATCACATGGAGATGGCTACGTACTAGGTAGATCCACCGAGCCCTCCAAAAAGGCAGCTCGCGGCTCTGTTGCTTCCTGTTCGGGATACCCACATGTAGGTAGCCATCACCAGCTGTTGTTGACCCTCAAGGACCACTACGAAGTAGATCTTCAATGTTTTTTTCTCATGGTAGTGGGCAAATATTCGAATAATGTTGCTGTGGTTTACGCCGATTCGGCAGGCAGCTTCCCGTGTTTCCATCCTCTCTTGGTGTAAAGTGAGAACGTGACACACTGTAAAATGAAATGACCCTTAGAGGTATCTCGGCACAAGTGGCTCTATATAGTGATTTCCTGTGGTCCAAAGAGTACCGAGAAAAATATTTACGATTTAAAATACACAAACTCTACAAATCATGTTGTGGTGCAAAACTGTCTTTGAGCAGTTTACACTTTTCCTGTGGTCATTTTACAAAAGTGCCTAGTGCCTAGTGCAACCATCGGGAACAGTGGAGTGTCCTTCCTCATCTGTGGTAATATTACACGTACCACAGTGCGAAGAAGTAAGACGATGGAAGATCAACTTCAGCAGTTCCGTCAGCGTTCAGGTGACCTATTGTTGCATTCTCTGCGACCTACCTGTGGTCCTCGGTCGCCCCTAGGCTAACATTGTACGTATTTTCGCCCTTGGTTTGATTGTGAGTTTTGTTTCACCACATTTCTTTGGCGTAGACGCACATCTGTATGAATTTTCTGATACACTATGTGATCAAAACTATCCGAACACCCCCAAAAACATACGTTTTTCATATTAGGTGCATCGTGCTGCCACCTACTGCCAGGTACTCCATATCAGCGACCTCAGTAGTCATTAGACATCATGAGAGAGCCGAATGGGCGCTCCGCGAAACTCACAGACTTCGGACGTGCTCACGCGATTGGGTGTCTCTTGTGTCATACGTCTCTACGCGAGATTTCCACCCTTCTAAACATCCATAGTTCCACTGTTTCCGATGTGATAGTGAAGTGGAAACGTGAAGGGACACGTACAGCACAAAAGCATACAGGCCGACCTCGTCTGTTGACTGACAGACCGCCGACAGTTGAAGAGCGTCGTAATGTGTAGCAGGTAGACATCTATCCCAGCCGGCCGAAGTGGCCGCGCGGTTCTGGCGCTGCAGTCTGGAACCGCGAGACCGCTACGGTCGCAGGTTCGAATCCTGCCTCGGGCATGGATGTGTGTGGTGTCCTTAGGTTAGTTAGGTTTAACTAGTTCTAAGTTCTAGGGGACTAATGACCTCAGCAGTTGAGTCCCATAGTGCTCAGAGCCATTTGAACCATTTGAACATCTATCCAGACCATTACACAGGAATTCCAAACTGCATCAGGAACCACTGCAAGTACTATGACAGTTAGGTGAGAGGTGCGAAAACTTGGATTTCATGATAGAGCGATTGCTCATATGCCAGACAACACGTGATTGAATGCCAAACGACGCCTCCCTTGGTTTAAGGAGAGTAAACATTGGACGATTGAACAGTGGAAAAACGTTGTGTGGAGTGACAGATCACGGTACACACTGTGGCGATCCGATGGCAGGGTGTGGATAAGGCGAATGCCCGGTGAACGTCATCTGCCAGTATGTGTAGTGACAACAGTAAAATTCGGGGGCGGTAGTGTTACGCTATGGTCGTGTTATTCATGGAGGGGGCTTTCACCCCTTTTTGTTTCGCGTGGCACTATCACAGCACAAGCGTACACTGATGTTTTAAGCACCTTCTTGTTTCCCACTGTTGAAGAGCAATTCGGGGATGGCGATTGCATCTTTCAAAACGATCGAGCACCTGTTCATAATACACGGCCTGTGGCGGATGGTTACACGACAATAACATCCCTGTAATGGACTGGCCTGCACAGAGTCCTGAGCAGAATCCTGCAGAACACCTTTGGGATATTTTGGAATGCCGACTTTGTGCCACGCCTCACAGACCGACATCGATACCTCTCCTCAGTGCAGCACTCCGTGAATAATGGGCTGCCATTCCCCAAGAAACCTTCCAGCACCTGAGTGAATGTATGCCTTCAAGAGTGGAAGCTGTCATCAAGGCTAAGGGTGGGCCAACACCATATTGAATTCCAGCATTACCGACGGAGGGCGCCACGAACTTGTAAGTCATTTTCAGCCAGGTGTCCGGATACTACTGATCACATAGTGTATCATTACTCGCCTCCTCAGTTTCGACTTTCCAGTCTTCCCCCTTGCTGCATTGATGGTGGGTTAGAGTGTAGAAAGAAGAGGAGCTGTTCTTTGGACCCGCCACTTCTTGAGATGATATTCTCCATCGCTGGGTCGTTTTCGGGCCTGTGGTTAGGAGTGGAGATGGCGTCATCTAATGCCTTCAAATGACGATTTCGAAAGTAAAGCTTGGGCCCAACTGTGGTTGATGGTGGAATCACTTTATTTGTTCAATCTTTTGCCATCTACATCTACACTCTGCGAACCTCTGTGAAGTGCATGGCAGAGGGTACGTCCCACTGTACGGGTTGTTAGGGCTTCCACCCGTTCTGTGCGGAGCGCGGGAAATATGATTGTTTGAATGCATCTGCGCGTGCTGTAATTAATATGATCTTATTAATGTGAAGGAACGTATTCATTTTTCAAAGCACTATACACCACGAGAGTTCTTGACTCATCCGTCGAAAATAAAGTTATTTAGCTAGCAGAAATTCCCCTTTCCTCTTACAGTCGACGTCCCGTCACTCTTACATGGGAAATTCAGTGCTTTTCCTTTTATAGTTTGCGATTAGTGGACGAAAGGATTCGATTATACTATAAGTAGGACAGCGACATCAACAATAAATCGCTATCTGGTTGAAGTACTGGAAGCGAGCTTACGTTAGGACCATCAATGACAACACCACAAGAAGACAGCTAAGTTAGCTGTCGAAATATTACCTTGCAGAAACGGAATCGTCAACTCGAAGGCTTAAAGTCAGTTACAGGTGTGCTACAAGTAACTTGAGAGAGCGCCATTGAGAAACGAGTGATCGCAGGGCAATGGAAAGTTGTGGAAACGTTTGTAAAGCCACGCGGATAAGAAAATAACGGGTAAACCATCGAAAGAAACATATTTCAATTTCCACATGAGGATATAACATTTGTTAATTGCGTACCATGCTTACCCTCCACTTGCAAACTCTGCTCGATGTGACGACCACCTGCATCCACGACAGCCTGGTACCGCACTAGGGATACCGTTTCACAGTCGTTTGCAACACTTTTCGGACGATGGACCATGGAATGTTCAGCTGCCATGACACAGCTCATACACTGCCTGAAGATCGCAAGTGCGTTCAGCATCCTCAGACAAGTAGCAAATCGCTAATTAATTCGAACTTCCGAACTGTTCTTCAACACCGATGTGGAAGGAGGACCTCTCCATATTCATTTAATGCGTCGCTACTCACCAAGAGCAGCAGCACTACTGCTGTTGTTTTGATAAAACATCTTTACGAGTAAAGCCCTGCTCATCTTGTCCAGACTCATGATGAATGTCTGCAACTGTAATGCACAGTGATGCTTATGTTTCAACCCTACGTCGCCGTACCGGCACCGGCGCCTAACACCAAGTCATCCACTACTAACAACACACAAAGCAAATCCTGCTGCACCCAGTCTGAATATTATTCCTATAAAGTTTAGTATACATATGGTAAATACTTTTCCGTCTTCACTGGCTCAAGTGGTGAAAGTTTAATTCGAGCTACTCAGTAATCTGTGTTGTACTTCAGCTTGTAACCAGTCGACTCTCGGTTACAGCAGCAATAGTGACTGGTGTTTCTTCAAATGCAGCGACAGCATGCTGGCAGAGTCGAAGAGCAGCTGCACGCAGGCATCGATGCTGTGGCTGCGAGGACTGCAGCGGCTGACGCAACAGCTGCAGGCAGCGCCTAAGCCGTCAGAAGCTTCCATCGCAGCTCCGCAGGTCGATGCTGTCTGTGAGCAACTAAAACCAGTCCAGGAAGACATCAGACCGAAGGTAAGTCCACAGCAATCATTCTTATCACTGACCTATGCAGTATTATAATTAATATTGAAACCTCAAGTAAGGAAGGACTGCAACGACACCAAGTTCTCACCATAATGTAATTGTGTAGAGAACTCTCATAAACCCTCGCTGTACTCGTCCCTAGAGTCAAAGCTGCTACCACACTCTTGTGGCGTGGCGCTCGACTCCAAGGTCCTTGGTTCAAGTCCTAGTATTTGGCTGGCAAGGGGAGGAAAGGTGAGGAGAGGTAGTCATGTTCAGTTCTTGATCCTCAGAACTTGCGCCAGTATTCTGCATTAAATTCCAAAACTTTGTTCAGTGTCTCGTGGAGTGAGGGCATGTGACTATTGACAGTTGTCCGTCCTTCGGATAGGAAGTTAAGCATGGCGGTCTCCTTGGTGATATTAGGAGTAGGCTTTTTGTCGGCACTGGGTTCACCTTTTCCACGCCTCCCCACATCCGTTTCTCTAGTTGCCCAATCATATGAAAGCGGTAGGTGGATCAAAACAAAATATCCAGACACTCTGTGACCAAAATGGTACTGAAACAGAGGATGACAGACTATAGGCCGAAATACTAAATGTCTTTGTCCAAAGCTGTTTCACAGAGGAAGACTGCACTGTAGTTCCCTCTCTAGATTGTCCCACAGATGACAAAATCGTAGATATCGAAATAGACGACAGAGGGATAGAGAAACAATTAAAATCGCTCCAAAGAGGAAAGGCCGCTGGACCTGATGGAATACCAGTTCGATTTTACACAGAGTACGCGATGGAACTTGCCCCCTTCTTGCAGCGGTGTACCGTAGGTCTCTAGAAGAGCGTAGCGTTCCAAAGGATTGGAAAAGGGCACAGGTCATCCCCGTTTTTAAGAAGGGACGTCGAACAGATGTGCAGAAGTATAGACCTATAACGTCGATCAGCTGTAGAAATTTGGAACACGTATTACGTTCGAGTATAATGACTTTTCTGGAGACTAGAAATCTACTCTGTAGGAATCACCACGGGTTTCGAAAAGACGATCGTGTGAAACCCAGCTCGCGCTATTCGTCCACGAGACTCAGAGGGCCATAGACACGGGTTCCCAGGTAGATGCCGTGTTTCTTGACTTCCGCAAGGCGTTCGATACAGTTTCCCACAGTAGTTTAATGTATAAAGTAAGAGCATATGGACTATCAGACAAATTGTGTGATTGGATTGAAGAGTTCCTAGATAACAGAACGCAGCATGTCATTCTCAATGGAGAGAAGTCTTCCGAAGTAAGAGTGATTTCAGGTGTGCCGCAGGGGACTGTCGTAGGACCGTTGCTATTCACAATATACATAAATGACCTTGTGGATAACATCGGAAGTTCACTGAGGCTTTTTGCGGATGATGCTGTGGTATAACGAGAGGTTGTAACAATGGAAAATTGTACTGAAATGCAGGAGGATCTGCAGCGAACTGACGCATGGTGCAGGGAATGGCAATTGAATCTCAATGTAGACAAGTGTAATGCGCTGCGAATACATAGAAAGAAAGATCCTTTATCATTTAGCTACAATATAGAAGGTGAGCAACTGGAAGCAGTTAATTCCATAAATTATCTGGGAGTACGCAATAGGAGTGATTTAAAAGGGAATGATCATATAAAGTTGATCGTCGGTAAAGCAGATGCCAGACTGAGATATATTGGAAGAATCCTGAGGAAATGAAATCCGAAAACAAAGAAAGTAGGTTACAGTACACTTGTTCGCCCACTGCTTGAATATTGCTCACCAGTGTGGGATCCGTGCCAGATAGGGTTGTAGAAGAGACAGAGAAGATCAAACGGAGAGCGGCTCGCTTCGTTACAGAATCATTTAGTAGTCGCGAAAGCGTTACGGAGATGATAGATAAACTCCAGTGGAAGACTATGCACGAGAGACGCTCAGTAGCTCGGTACGGGCTTTTGTTGAAGTTTCGAGAACATACCTTCACCGAGGAGTCAAGCAGTATATTGCTCCCTCCTACGTATATCTCGCGAAGAGACCATGAGGATAAAATCAGAGAGATTAGAGCCCACACAGAGGCATACCGACAATCTTTCTTTCCACGAACAATACGAGACTGGAATAGAAGGGAGAACCGATAGAGGTACTCAAAGTACCCTCCGCCACACACCGTCAGGTGGCTTGCGGAGTATGGATGTACATATAGATATGTCCTTTCAATAGCAAATGCGAACAACAAAGGAATTAATTTACAGTTATTAATATCGAATCACAAAAATAATTGCTTATGATTGGAATTGCTCCTTCTTCAAAAACCAGTTAAAGTTACACTGTGATACAGAATACGAGAGTATGCGACAAAACACATAATTTTTTCACACTCAAACTGCAAATTTACTGTGTAAATGCGACGTGACTCACTGAACAGAACATAATCTTGAGATAAATGCAGTTTCATTCCAGTTACGTGGAAACACACACACACACACCTAAAGGTGTCAGTATCGCAAGAACGCTGCCGACCTACTGGGACTGATTCAAAATTACGCCCATGGCGTGCGAAACACGATAACAATTATAATTTAGAAAACATTATGAAGTGAGAAAGATTGTTTTGGTAGCTATATACTGCTTAACCAACCGTTGCTGCATGACTATCGATACTCGACATGTAGCCAAACTAAAGAATAATCCTGTGAGTACACCGGCGGTTTTATTGCCTCTTGGTGTGACAGTGCATAATCTAGTTATTTGGTGACTTGACTCGTTTCGAAGTCTAAGCAATCGGTAACGCATTATTACTTTAAAGCAAAAACATTTAACACGGAGTGAATCCTTAACCATTTTTTACTAAATACGTAAATTAACGAATCAAAATTACAAATAAATAAGAAAATGATCGGGTAAACTCTGTAGGATGAATGAGGCTGATGAAACCAGATACTGGTACTTCCGTGTGCGTAAATGTGTGTGTGTGTATTCACAAGAGTTTCTTCATTTTGAGCATATTTTGGAATACGTTTCTCGTTCCAAGTGAATATTATCATCTTCATGATCGTCAACGCAGACCAGCGTACCAACATGCAGTCTTCACCTATACTACTCTACCGTTGTTTTGCATTAAATGTGCGCTTTCCGTCTGTGTTAGAGTGCAGTTATTATGTAATTGCAATCATAAATCTGAAAACATTATTATTCAGACGACTTTTTCTGCAGGTGTCTTTCGTGGCGGACGTCAGCGTGAGTAGCGGGAGCTTGCTCAGCTGCACCGTGAACACCATGCTCACTGCCTCCAGTTCGTCCATCATTTCCGAATTTAAAAGAAGGAAACACTTTGACAGCTATGGCGGAGACAAAGACAGTGCGAAATTCGCCAGCACAACAGCAGAGGGCATGGATGATACCAGGCCTGTTGTTGGCGGAGCGTCCGGTGACTCTCAACTGGTGCGTTTCTAATACTTACTTTTTTCAAGGCCAGTAAACTCTACCATTGTAACGAATCTTCCTCAATGGCAGCTACGCCTAATGCTACTTTTATCCTCTTGTGTATCCTAGCCGAGTAGTCTAGCAAGCGTTGTATTTGTTTGACAACTATCCAAAATACCTATTGTATAATGGGGATGATTCACAGATAACTACTGAATAATTTGGCAGGATCTGAAATTCTTAGTTTGGGCGTAATTTAAAACTGTTTTGTCAGTCTCATACATAGTTTACCAAACACATCAAATGCATTAAAATGCAGGCTTTCTCGGCGAATGCCACTGATAAAATCATCTCGTGTTATCAGCCGAATCCTGGAGTCGTCTTGTCGCAAAATTTCGACGAGTTTTCTCTCACCATCTTCGCCTGAACCTCGTGGAAAGACGGCACCAGGACTTGGCTGATAACCCGAAAAGATTTTATCAATCAGATATAGCTCAGGAGGACTAGCAGCGCAGGAGCTGAGGACCCTGCACCATTTGATGAATGTGGGAACTGTGGTTCATTTTCTGCACCTGAGTATAGATTTACTCGCTCTTATTGAACTAGATTAATTAGAAACATAATCACTACAGGCACAAGCAAGAAGCAGGGAGATGGCGGCATGAGCGCAATTTTGATATCAAATAGATATGCAAGTTAATTAAATTGATCAATTAATTACACCCACTCCCAGATTACGTCATGCGTTTTCCTCCTCCTGGACGTGGGTCCTGCTCCCTACCCACCCGCCTCCCCTTCTCCTCACCCATACACCCTATCGGTGAGAATTTCGAATTTTGGCGGAAATTTCAAATTTTGCTGGGAATTTCATTTTCCCAGGGCTGTGCTGACGTCCCACCCCCACCGCCTCCCACAGAAATTGGCGATAAATTCAAATTTGAATGGGAATTTTTTTCTCAGCTCACGTGACCAGAATTGTTGGGAGAAGTTCAGTCTATGCTGAGCTGTCGTTGTACAAGCATTGCGATGTGTTCGATCAATGAAATGAATGTGATTATTGAGATGAATGTGAAGGATATAGCAACTTTCAATAGCTGTATTATATGTAAACATTCGAAGGAGGACTGTAGCCACAGTTCACGACTTGGGGATTGGACGACTATGAAAACACAAGAGTGTAGGAGAAAGAAGCAGAAGAATTCGGTTCAACCGATTGTGACGATGCAGAGGAATCGAGCCAAGAAGCATGTCGCGACTGATACATGATAATGTACATTCACAGACTGCCAAGATATTCCACATGGAGCAGTCACTCTACCAAAAGGGAAGAGGCAGGCAGCTTATGTTAATTCGCTTCAGTGGAAGCATATTGGTATACATAATATATACCATTCAAGAGCTTCAACTCCTCATCCCCATTCAGTTCCCCCTCCAACAACCCATCCTCGCTGTGTTCTATCAAAGAGGTGTTGGTGTCTGACCGGGAGGAGTTTAACACCCATGTTACCTAAAAGCATACAGTCGAGGACTGTGCCCATAGCCTCCTAAATGCAGAATGGAAAGGAGTTATATTGGATGAGTGCCTCAAGAAGAAGAGGAATACTGTCCAGCAGATAATAGCTATGCGGCATAATGGATTCTGCAAGTCAGGCAAGTCAGGCAGACCAATGCTGTTGCTATAATGGCCAGCCATTTTTGAAATTCTCAGTCTGTTTTCCACCTCACAAGAGACGTCTGCCTCCAGTCCAGAGGACCAGGCAAACAGGCGCTTGAAATTGGCAGTAGCCAATAGGAACGCAGAATCTGATCACATTGGGGATATAAGGTGGGCCCAGCAGCTCTGCAGCCACATTTTTAGTCGGCATGAAACACCAGCCCACATCGGCACTGCCCTGTCGCAGCAGCAGAATAGGAAGAAGCCATGGAAAAGTAAGTAGCCTTTGCTTGATGTCTGTGTTTACTGTCGTGTGAGAAAAATGAAGTCTTGTGCTGCTATTATCGCTTGTAAAGGTTTTTCTTCTTTGCGCCTCAGTGGATGCGACGTCCTTCAGCACCATTTTCAAGAGGTCGCGTAATAGGGCTACGAGAAGCTGGATGTTCCTTCTCCTATACCGCAGAAACACTTGCTGGGAAAGTAACCACAGTACATGACTGCTCGCAGTAGAGGTCACGAAAATAGTGTTGCATGAAGACCAGTTCCGGGCAGACACGTTGACACTACAGAAAGGGAAGACTATCGTGTTTGGCGTGTTACTCTAGCCCATTGTAACTGTATCTGTAGCAGGAATATGAGAAACTGTTACCACCACAGCGACACAACGAACTGCTACAAATCGGTTACTTCAAGGGCAGCTGACCCAGATGCTCTGTTGCGTGCATTCCACTGACCCCAAACCACCGTCATTTGCGACTTCTCTGGTGTCAATCGAGAGCTCATTGGAGGTCTGTTGTGTTTTCTGTTGAAAGTTGGCTCTGCCTCGTTGCCAGTGATGGCCGTGTGTTGGTCAGGAGGCCAGTTGTGGGTCTGCAACAACTTAACTACCTGCTAGACATACTGGAACTGCACTTGGAGTTGTTGCCTGGGGTTCGATTTCGTATGGCAGCAGAAGCAATCTCTCAGCTATCCCCACACACCATGATTGCAAATTTGTAAGTCAATCTGGTGACTCGACCTATTCTGCTGCTATTTATGAACAGCATTCCAGAGGCTGTTTTCCAACAGGATAACTCTTGCCCACACGCCGTTCTATAGGGTGTCATTATGTTGCCTTGGCCTGCTCGATCATCGGATCTGTCTCTAGTCGAGTACATATAGAACATTGTAGGACGACAACTCCAGCGTCATTTATAACCAGAAATAACCGTCCGTGTACGCACGTAAGTGCTGTAGTTATCCAGAGATGAAGAAGCTTGCACAAACTAGGATAGTGTGGAATGCTGCATCAAACCAGTCTTCGTTCAGATAGCCACAACAATGGACAATATAAACCAGGCTGGAAAATAGATATATTATGAAAATATACGTTCCACATCGCTTCATAAACCACTGGACCGATTTCAGCCAAACTTGGTAAACATATTACTCACTGTCTGTAACGAATCGCTGTGCTGGATTGGGAATGGAAACCACCTACCTGTCACAGCGTTGGGAATGCAAAAGAAGTGTAGCTAACCACGCGTGAATACTTAGAAGTTATTCATGCATTATTTGAGAATTAGATCGACTTCCACCAAACTTTTCACATAATTTCAAACCTTAATGAAAATTTTTCTCGTTGACCCCCTCCCCGCCCCCACAAAATGGTGAAAGTGTATTGCTCACTGTATTTTCGCTGTTAATGCAATAAAAGTGCCGCATGAGGTACGACATTTTAATTTATTACATCTTTACTACCAACTATGTACGTGAAAAATTCTGTCAGAGAGTATTCACAATACTACTTAACATACCTGAAAAATTATGGTATATCATTGTTCGTCATGTATGGTAATATAGGGCATATGCCGTCATCAACATTGAGATACGTTAAAAACCGCAGCAACGTCTTTGCTACTAACTCTGTTCGCAACACATTTCGTACACGATAGACACATATACCACTGGATGTACGTAGCTAGAAAATATCATTGCACGACATATAGTTCAAGAGCTACGACGTGATAACTAACGAGCTGGATATGACGTCATAAGCATTAAGCTGCATGAACACGGAACTGCAGGGCGATATTCGCTTCTGATGCTGGAGAACTGTGTGCACAGATATGTGTGGAATGTGATAAATACATGTGACATGTGCATATGCTGGCGAAGCTACAGGCAAAAAGCTCCTGCTAAACCCCTCGACGGATTTCAACTGATTGCTATATGGAAAGAAATACTGTGTGGGTAACAACTAGCAACCTCCTATTGGGCTAGGGATGATGTTGTGGAGAGGAAGGGGGTAAGATGAGATGGACAGGTGTAGGAGGAGATGGACAGAGGGGCAAGGAGCAGATTGACAGAGGAAGAGGAGCAGATGGACAGTGAGAGGGGGAGTAGCTGATGGATAGAGAGGGAGGAGGAGGAGATGGACAGAGAGAGGAGGAAGGAGGAGATGGGCTAGTAGACAAATACACTGAAGCGCTAAAGAAACTGGTATACGCATGCTTATTCAAATACAGAGATATGTAAACAGGCAGAATGCGGCGATGCGGTCGGCAACGCCTATATAAGACGACAAGTGTCCGACGTTGTTCTCGGATCATTTACTGCTGCCACCATGGCACATTATTAAGATTTAAGTGAGTTATATGGTTGGTTGGTTGGTTTGGGGAAGGAGACCAGACAGCGTGGTCATCGGTCTCATCGGATTAGGGAAGGACGGGGAAGGAAGTCGGCCGTGCCCTTTCAGAGGAACCATCCCGGCATTTGCCTGGAGTGATTTAGGGAAATCACGGAAAACCTAAATCAGGATGGCCGGACGCGGGATTGAACCGTCGTCCTCCCGAATGCGAGTCCAGTGTCTAACCACTGCGCCACCTCGCTCGGTAAGTGAGTTAGAACGTGGTGCAATAGTCGGTGCACGAGCGATGGGACACAGCATCTCCGAGGTAGCGGTGAAGTGGGGATATTCCCGTACGACCACTTCACGAGTGTGCCGTAAATATCAGGGATCCCGTAAAACATCAGGTGGACCAACGACGACTGAAGAAAATAGTTCAACGTGACAGAAGTGCTACCCCTCCGCAAATTGCTGCAGATTTCAGTGCTGGGCCGGCAACGAGTGTCAGTGTGCGAACCATGAAACGAAACGTCATCGATATGACCTTTTGCAGCCGAAGGCCCACTCGTGTACCCTTGATGACTGCACGACACAAAACTTTACACGTCGCCTGGGACCGTCAACATCGCCACTGGACTGTCGGTGACTGGAAATATGTTGCCTGGTCGGACGAATCTCGTTTCAAATTGTATCGAGAGGATGAACGTGTACGGGTATGGAGACACCTCATGAATCCATGGACCCTGCGTGTGAGCAGGGGACTGTTCAAGCTGGTGGAGGCTCTGTAATGGTGTGGGGCGTGTGAAAGAGTGATATGGGATCCCTGATGCTGATAAGACTCTGACAGGTGACGCGAACCTAAGCATCCTTTCGGATCACCTGCATCCATTGATGTCCATTGTGCATTCCGACGGACGTGGGCAATTCCAGCAGGACATTGTGACGCCCCACGCGGCCATAATTGCTACAGAGTGGTTCCAGGAACACTCTTCTGAGTTTAAACACTTCCGCTGGCCACCAAACTCCCCAGACATGAATAATACTGAGCATATCTGGGATGCATTGCAACGTGCTGTACAGAAGAGATCTTCACCCCCTGGTACTCTTACGGATTTATGGGCAGCCCTGCAGGATTCATGGTGTCAATTCCCTCAAGCACTACTTCAGACATTAGTCAAGTCCATGCCACATCGTGTTGCGGTACTTCAGCGTGCTCGCGGGACCCTACACGATATTAGGCAGATGTACCAGTTTCTTTGCCCCTTCATTGTACATGTTTGTGCAAAGCCTAGTGCTCGTCTAGTATTTACAACAAGACTGTCTCGAGAATTACTCTTGTCACAGAAAATGCTGGAAATGGCGACAGCTGAAGTCGATGCAGCGCTGTACTCGACTTATCAATCTGAGAGACATGTAGCAGCTCTGTCTGATAGATAGCAGCAATAGTGGTTGCAGCGTTCTGCTGTAGCTCTTCCAGTGTGTGAGGATTATTTGGGTACGTCTAACCCTTCAATTTGCTAAATGGTTCAAATGGCTCTGAGCACTATGGGACTCAACTGCTGTGGTCATAAGTCCCCTAGAACTTAGAACTACTTAAACCTAACTAACCTAAGGACAGCACACAACACCCAGCCATCACGAGGCAGAGAAAATCCCTGACCCCGCCGGGAATCGAACCCGGGAACCCGGGCGTGGGAAGCGAGAACGCTACCGCACGACCACGAGATGCGGGCTTCAATTTGTCCCATAGGCAAAAATCACAGGGAGGGAGATCAGGCGATCGAGGTGGCCAGTTAATGCACTGCCTCTACTGATTTTCCTCTTCTCGCAGAACACCTCACGCATTTGTGAGAAGTTTGTTAATACGTTGTGTACTTTATCTCAGTCTTGCTGAAAATATCAATACAGTCTTTTATTTTCAGTAAGGTGATGTACATGTGGATTAAACAGTTCATGGACATGCTGGCCAACAATATCAGTTTGGTGTAAGAATCGTGTTACGATGTGGACACCAGACACCGAGCAGCAAACACTAATTCTGAGATTATGGAACGGCGTTTCAGAGTACTGATGGCATTTTCTGACGCACAACTGCGTATGTTCTGTGAGTACACATATCCTTACAGCCTGAACCAGGCCTCATCTGAAGAAATGAAAAAGCCGTAATTCAACTTTACTCAGAAACCATCGGTAGGACTCTAGACGTGAAAGTTCGTCTGCAAGCTTCCACTTACGAACAATAGTATATTTGTAAAGAAAAAGACGCAAATCCTTTTCGATAGTGTTTCAGCATGACGATCTCTCCACGACTCCCAGTTGCACAGACAAACGTCGTTGAGATTTCGTCGTATTTTGCCCTGCACTCCCCTTTATATGGTTACAATTTTTATTCTCTACAGAGCTTGCTTCACACCATTTTACCACTCAGTTCTTTATTCCAGACTTTGCTGGAGGTTTTTCCAAAACGCTTCCAGTGTTAAACTCTTGTGCAAACAGTTCCGCACATATTTTCCACGAATTGTGCTTCGCATATCACTTGATAGTGAACACGCGCTGTTTTGTATCACGAGCACCATTTATGTTGCATTCCACTGGTCAATAAACACGTCTGCTTCTCTCACTCACTATCACGTAATGACACAGCGTAATACTGCGAACAGAGCATGTGGGAGTTGCAAATGCGCTGACTTGTGACAGCAAACGATTGCTGCATAAAAACCACGATTTCCAGCATTGTCAGTCTTACAAATATTTTCTGTATCAATTTTTTTTGCCCATCCTGTATTTGCCTCTTGAGACAACGTCTATAGATCAAAGAAGATGTTCGGAGACGAGGCTGTCGTGTACAGGAATGTGACATCGTTAGGGAACTGATTGTAAACGCAGTGTAGAGAAACATACAGATGACCAGCACATGGTGCAAAGATATGCAGTTGACCCTCAATTAATTTTCAATATACATAAATGATCTGACGGACAGAGTGAGCAGCAATCTACGACTGTTTGTTGAAGATTCTGTGGTGTACAGAAAGGTGTCGTCTCTCGTGATGTATTCAAAGTGCCCCCATCTGCACTGCGCCATGCCGAATGCAGCCTGTATAGAAGGAATACAATCCGTCTTCACTCGCTGCCACGGACGCTAAGCAACCCACTGCAGTGGGTGTCTGGGAAGTTGGTAGAATACATGGATAAAAAGGCATTAAAAGCACAGATCTCTCTCTCCTTGTCTTGACCGGAGGTCACACGCCCACCCATCTACCCCTCACCCGCAGGCAGATAAGCTAGATGCCACGCGAGGTGCCATCGCAGGAAGCGTCTCTCATGTCATTGTATGCGGTAATCAGTCACGTGTCATAACGCTCTAACGTTATTTTTAACTTATTAGTGCTTTGGAAAGTATTCCCATATGATCTGGTGTTAGTAAAACATCATCACTCTGACATTCCAACGCGCCATGCTGCACCCTCTAGCATTTGCATCTCCAACTTTCCTCCTTCAATATGAAACAGCTATTTACTTTCACGCCAACTATACCAGCAGTCACATAACTGCCACAGGGCTTCCTGCAAGTCGCTGTTACTTCCGGTAGGTTACCTGCCTTCCCCCTCGTTTCAAAATGCTAGCACTACTGTATTACGACCTGCAGTTTCATATGTTTTCTAGAAACGTAAATGAGATTCTATGGAAGAAAGAAAACATCATTCTGAGACATGTATGGCAGGAAGTAATTCATATTAACAGGTTGATACTACAGAGCACCAACAACACTAAGTTTTGAGCTGCAAGGCAGTACTAACACCCTTTATCTTAGAGGAGCATACAAACGATACTAATTGACTAAAAATCTATTCGCTAACCCACAGTGGCTAATACAGACTTAATCCATGCCAGCACCTTAATAGCGCGTTGGTATAGAATTTACAGGGAATATGACATCAATTCTACGTGACACAAAGCCTTTATAGATTTCTAGAGATATAGCTTTAAAAAATTCACGTCCAGTTACGGTTTGACAATTCTAGTATTGTTCACTCATCCCAAAAGAATGATAATCGCCGAATTTGTCACCCGTGAAATGACGCCCCAAGTACGAAAGATGACGCTTCCTCTTTTTTTCAATTTCACTGTCGTAGTGATCAGAGATACAGTTTGTCACTCCTACAAATTAATAGCGGTATCTTTTTCCTCTACTGTTAGCATCATCCTTTCTTTCTTTCACTGGTGCCATGTCCCGCACTGACGCAGGGTCGGCGTTGTTAGGAACGGATTTGGCAGGGTTAGGATGAAGGGGTGGCCAGATACCCTTCCTGCCGCCACACCGTACCCCGCAGGACGGAATTAGTGTACCCCAGCTGTCTGCGACTGGTTTCATTCATGGAATAGTGCGAACATGTTCAGATGTCGGCGAGTCGTGTAACTGTGGCGGAACGTGGGGACCAGCCCGGTATTCACCTAGCGGGATGTGGAAAACCGCCTAAGAACCACATCCAGGCTGGCTGGCACACCGGCCCTCGTCGTTAATCCGCCAGGCGGATTCGATCCACAGACGGCGAGCCTACCCGAGTCCAGGAAGCAGTGCGTTAGCACTCTTTTTTTTCTGAATTTTATTTTTTTTTCTTATTTTTGTTGTGTAATTGATCAGAGGCCTTCTGCGCCCCGCTGCTAATATGTTGAGTCACGTCTTCTCGAAATTGATGTGTTCCATTCAATTGTTCAGAAATGTTCATTGGTTCAAACAGGAAACCTTCTTCTCTCTTGGCTTAGCACATTCCAGCTGCGAGGCGTGTCGTGGAAAGCACTCCCAAGGAAGTTCGAGAAAAATTGTCTGTATTTTGAGTGACGGACAACGACATAATGACGGTCCTTGAGGTATGTCCAAAAATCGAGTACAGGGTCTACAGTTTGCCCAAATAGGTAGTGAATGGCATGTCCGCGAATCCAATTCACAACGCTGGGCTTTGTCCGAGGAAAATAGTCACGTTCCGGAAATAATAATGAAAGGGGAGTAATCCGATCCGGAATGTCCCGCGTTAGAAAAGCCACAATACGACGAATCAATTGCCAAACCTCCGCTGCCGGTCTGCAGACAAACCAATGTTCGTCATTGTCTGGCACTCCACACGTGGAACATAGAGGTGATTGGGCGAGGTGGATACGATGAAGGCGAGATTGGTTGATTTGCTTACCATTGACAGTTAGGTACCAGACAGATTGAACATTCGTGTCAAGGTAAAAGGCGAACACCGCGCGCCATACATGACGCCAATCAACCTGGGGGAACTTTTGTTCAATCGGGTTAGGTGGACGACTTAATTGGAGGACATTGTATACTGCCTTTGTCCTGAGTAAAGGCTGTCTTGGTAAGGTGAGGCGTAGATAACTGAGTTCAAGAAAGAAGTATCTTATATAATGGAACTGGTCAGAAACATCAGAGATCATCACTGGGGCTGACAGTGAGACCGGCGTATATGCCGACAGGAGGAGAACAGTGAGGCTCGTTGGGCAACGTGTCCATACCGTCATCTGGGAGCTGACAAATAGGGCGCGAGCTCTATCCGGCACGTGAAACAGACCTATCCCACCTCGTTCACCGGGAAGAGTAAGGGCTGCATAGTTAACTTTGAACAACAGCCCAGAGCTGACGAAAGATGCCATCGCTGCCAACATGCGACGTGCCACAGTAAGCGGGAAATGTAGAACTTGTGCTACATGGGGAACTCGGGATACGATATATACACTCCTGGAAATGGAAAAAAGAACACATTGACACCGGTGTGTCAGACCCACCATACTTGCTCCGACACTGCGAGAGGGCTGTACAAGCAATGATCACCCGCACGGCACAGCGGACACACCAGGAACCGCGGTGTTGGCCGTCGAATGGCGCTAGCTGCGCAGCATTTGTGCACCGCCGCCGTCAGTGTCAGCCAGTTTGCCGTGGCATACGGAGCTCCATCGCAGTCTTTAACACTGGTAGCATGCCGCGACAGCGTGGACGTGAACCGTATGTGCAGTTGACGGACTTTGAGCGAGGGCGTATAGTGGGCATGCGGGAGGCCGGGTGGACGTACCGCCGAATTGCTCAACACGTGGGGCGTGAGGTCTCCACAGTACATCGATGTTGTCGCCAGTGGTCGGCGGAAGGTGCACGTGCCCGTCGACCTGGGACCGGACCGCAGCGACGCACGGATGCACGCCAAGACCGTAGGATCCTACGCAGTGCCGTAGGGGACCGCACCGCCACTTCCCAGCAAATTAGGGACACTGTTGCTCCTGGGGTATCGGCGAGGACCATTCGCAACCGTCTCCATGAAGCTGGGCTACGGTCCCGCACACCGTTAGGCCGTCTTCCGCTCACGCCCCAACATCGTGCAGCCCGCCTCCAGTGGTGTCGCGACAGGCGTGAATGGAGGGACGAATGCAGACGTGTCGTCTTCAGCGATGAGAGTCGCTTCTGCCTTGGTGCCAATGATGGTCGTATGCGTGTTTGGCGCCGTGCAGGTGAGCGCCACAATCAGGACTGCATACGACCGAGGCACACAGTGCCAACACCCGGCATCATGGTGTGGGGAGCGATCTCCTACACTGGCCGTACACCACTGGTGATCGTCGAGGGGACACTGAATAGTGCACGGTACATCCAAACCGTCATCGAACCCATCGTTCTACCATTCCTAGACCGGCAAGGGAACTTGCTGTTCCAACAGGACAATGCACGTCCGCATGTATCCCGTGCCACCCAACGTGCTCTAGAAGGTGTAAGTCAACTACCCTGGCCAGCAAGATCTCCGGATCTGTCCCCCATTGAGCATGTTTGGGACTGGATGAAGCGTCGTCTCACGCGGTCTGCACGTCCAGCACGAACGCTGGTCCAACTGAGGCGCCAGGTGGAAATGGCATGGCAAGCCGTTCCACAGGACTACATCCAGCATCTCTACGATCGTCTCCATGGGAGAATAGCAGCCTGCATTGCTGCGAAAGGTGGATATACACTGTACTAGTGCCGACATTGTGCATGCTCTGTTGCCTGTGTCTATGTGCCTGTGGTTCTGTCAGTGTGATCATGTGATGTATCTGACCCCAGGAATGTGTCAATAAAGTTTCCCCTTCCTGGGACAATGAATTCACGGTGTTCTTATTTCAATTTCCAGGAGTGTATATTGACATATCGAGCTCGTTGGAGAATATCTAGGGCTCGAAGGCCATGGTCCATAAGACCTGCTCTGATCATTAAAAGGAGGCGTCGGCAGTTGATGGTGGCTGAACGCCGGAGATCAGATGAAAAATCTATTCCCAAACAGCGAATGGTATCAACAGTGGTGAGAGGTGTATCGCACTCCACGGGAAGTCCCGTGACAATGAACATAACTTGTGACTTACGTACGTTTAAAGAGCTTCCCGACGCCTCACCATAAGTCGCTACCCACGTCAAGACAGCTCGAACATCGTCGGCATAACGTAAACAGGTGACTACATCGTCAGCATAGTCCGTGCAACAGAATCGGTAGCGATCTATGGACAACCTTACCAAACGTTGTCTTAGTCCACATAGCAAGGATTCCAAGGGAAAGGCGTACAAAATCGCCGATAGAGGGCAACCTTGACGTACGGGTCGACCTATTTTTATCGGAGGAGTGAGTCTGCCATTGTACATAATCCTGGATGAGGCACCCCGCAGAAGGCGCATCACTACCGTGATAACGGCGACTGGGAAACCAATATGGTGGAGAACGGCCGTAAGGAACGAATGGTCAACCCTATCAAAAGTTTGACTGAAGTCCAAAGACGCAAATGCCCCAGAGAGGCGTCGTGCCTGGGTAACGGTGATCATATCCCTGTAGCGGCATAAATCCGTGCGGGTATTATTATCCCCTCCCAAAGATGCTTGGTCTGGCGACACAACATATCGGGCAACGTTTTTAAGTCGTGCCGCCAAAAGGCGAGTGAAGATTTTCATATCACTGTTAAGGAGCGTGATGGGCCGATAATCACTGATATTGTTGCCACCATGCGGTTTATGAACAGGAATAATCATTTCTTCCATGAAAGCGTCCGGCACAGGTACTTCCGGAGACATCAGTTCCCAACAGATTGAGGTGAAGGTGGACTCTAACAAATCACGGAAGGTGCGATAAAATTCGAGGGGACAGGGGACCGATTGATGGTTCCTGCCCGGATCGCATCGCGGACTTCATCATCAGTCACCTCTGACATCAAGTCAATCGCCGCACGCATCTCCTGGGATACCACCGAAGTTGAGCTGTGAGACTTCCTCGATCAACTCTGCGGAATGTGGAATTGCGGCGTGGAGCTGCTGGTAGTGGGCGTGAAGCACATTCCCTAATGCAGATTGGGTTACGTAGCGACGCCCTTCTTGGTCTGTTAGGACGTGAATCAATTTTCGGCGTCGATTTTGGCGTTCTTGGATGATATGGTACATCGACGGATGTTCATGAGGCATGCGATCAGCAGTACGAGATCGTACTATCGCTCCTTCCAAATGTCTTCGCATGAGATTGGAGATTTGGGCCTTAGCATGGTTCATCCTTGTATGGCGCTCAGTGGAGGCTGGCATCGTGGAGCATTCTCGTAGGATCCTGTAGTAAAAGTCCATAGTGCTCTTCCTCCAGGCGACAACACCTTTGCCATACCGGATCAAAGTTTTTCGAAGTGCAGGTTTTGCACACTGGATCCACCAGGATGTGGTAGGCGGATACGTGGGACGGCGTCTATTACAAGTGATCCAAGTGTCTTCTATTAGAAGTCGACTGTCAGGTGAATTAAGAAGTGCCGTGTTCAGTTTCTATAAACCACGTCCGTGCCATACTGCCTGTCTTGTGAGAACAACATCACAGAAGTAAGCCTCATGATCTGAGAAAGCAACAGGCCAGATTTCAGCCTGTCGTGTGTGTTGAATTAGGGATCGCGAGATGTAGATGCGATCCACTCCGCTAGAGGAGTGCGCAGTGTAGTACGTAAAGCCCAAAAGATCACCGTGAACATGTCTCCACGTGTCGACAAATTGTAGTCGCGTGACGACTGTTTCCAGAGCTGCGCATGGTGAGTGACGCGGCAATTGATCCTGAGGTCGCTGGGTGCAGTTGAAGTCTCCACCCATGACCCAGTCATCGTGTGGTCCCATAAAAAGGGGTGTAACTTCATTCACGAAGAAGGCATTGCGTTCACGACGGTAGCTGGAGCCCGACGGCGCATAAATGTTGACGATGCGTACACCAAAGAGAGTAAGGGCCATACCTCTGCAGTTGGGGAGGTATAGGACATCTTCGGCAGGAAGACCTTCTCGTAAGATGATGGCAACACCACTACCGGTGTCCGAAGCGGGAGAAAGATGCGCCGTGAAGCATTGTGGTGGTGAAAAATCGGCGACATGCACTTTCAGAAAAAGCGCAATATCTATGTCCGCATCATAAATCATTTCGCGAAGCAGCTAGTTTGTGGGGCGCACGAATGGTCGCCAGGTTAATCGTTGCGAGACTATAATGCTGGTGTTGGAGTCCCACAGGCACAGGTGGGGCTCCTTCTTCAGGAGCGAGAGGTCGTCGATCTTGCCGTTCCGCTGAAGAGGCTGCTATTGTGGAGAGTTTGCGGGCGCGGGCGCAACCGATGGGGGCGCCCCATCATCAGCACCGTCCACCCCAGTCCCTTCGATCTCCATGTCGTCTGCCCAGGAGACTGATACTGCGGTAGGGCATCAGCTGTGCACATCATCCACGTGGAGAGGAGACGTAGTTTTCGGCTCAGCGGATAGGCTCTCTTCAACGTCGACCTGTGGGCGCGACGGCGCCAGTAAGGAGGGGTGTTCGTTGCCAGTGGTCGCCTGTGGCGGATCGTTCGCATCAGACTTTTGGTCATCAAAGAGCGGTTTGTCGTCCATCTTCGGGTCTGCATCCCTGGTATCTATCCGGAGAATAGATTCATCAGGGGGTGTACGGCTACGTTTCTTTCTCTTTCGTGGCGATCCTTGTTTTCGAACACGTCGTGCAGAGTTTGATTGCAGGTGGCTTTCGTCTGACTCCGGACCAATCTGAAGGAAAGCAGAAGTAGGTACCACTTCCGGATCAGCGTCCATCTCAGTAGCATTTTTAGTCACCGTGCTACAAAGATTCGGCAGGTCAGGATCTGGCTTCTGTGGCACCTCAGAAGCAATCTCAGTAGCGGTTGCATCTACCTGATCAGACAAACGTCAACGGAATAGGAAGACGTTGTGTAGAGGTGCTACCTTCCTGGGCAACCGTGGCATATGTGACAGGGATCTGAGTGATCACCGCTGGGGACGCTTCCTCGCCGACCGGTGTCTGGATCAGGCGGCGTCGCATGCAGGCGGATCTGACGTGGCCTTCATGTCCACAACCCGCACATGTTCGGGGTTGGCCGTCATACATGACAATGGCTCGCACCCCGCCAATTGTCAGGTATGATGGTATATGTTTTTTCAGGTCAATTTTGACCTGACGCACACCGTTAAGGACATGGTAAGTCGTGAAGGTTTGCCATTTTTCCTCTACGTAACCGATAACGTTACCGTATGGTTGTAACGCAGAGATAACATCGTCCTTCGGCACTTCAAAATGTGGTTCAAACACCCTAATCGTGCGTTGACCGTACTCTGCGAGTTCAAGTGTTACAGCTTCGACGTGACCATCAGAGTATTTGAACTTAAGTCCATTGGCATGTCGGCGAATAACATCTTCACACACCTCGGTGTTTGTCATTTTAATATATACGACACTACTCGTGATCGAAAAATGGATTCCGAGAACGTGGTTAGGATCTAAACGAACTTCTTCACGTAGGGACGTTTCAACTTCATGTTCACGTGGTCGCGCATGTTCAGCTGGGAAGGAAACTTTAAGGGTCGCACGGCGGTAAGCGCTCGACATGTTGTTCACGGTGGACGGACACAAGCCTTAAAGCTACGACGCGGAAGTAAACAACGCCGGCAGCGGAGCACTGGCCGGTGCGTGTGGCCGTCCGCACGCTGCCACGGCTGAGAGCCGACTGACTCTCGGCTATCCTGGCGGGTCTACTGTTAGCATCATCCCTTCCTATACCATTCGGGAATGGAGTGTGAAAGGAATGTCTGCCTGTAAACCTTCATATTACCTCTAATTTACTCTTTGCTTTCTTTCACAAGATATAAGTTGGAGGAAATAATATTTTTTCTCACAACAGTTAGAAGAAATTAAAAAAACATCGACTCTCAGCCCCCTTTTTAAAGTGTCACTCTCCCCATGTTTTCGCCATAAACAAATCTTCCATGAAAAGTACCGTCTTCAATATATAGCATTAGCATCTTCCTTATTTTGAAATGCAATTTGCTTGCAGTCGTCAGCGCTTCTCTTTCTTTTCTGCAACCATTACATTACGGTTCGGTGATCGTTCAACAGCGTCCTTATCTCTCGTTATTTCACTATAATGGTAAACTTATTACACATCTACGAAATTGATGGGCTCCAATGACTTCTGCATGACAGCGAAGAACCACTATATATTATAAAAGTTCACTGTAGGATCTAGCCTCCGTTCAAGACAATAAGAGGTCTGTGCTCTTAATGTCTGTTTATTCATGTACTCTGCACAGTGCTCAGGCTACGACACACGTTGCAGTGGCTTGCGAGGTGATCTGCAGGCGACTGTGGCAGTGAATGAAGACAGGTTGTGTTCTCAAATGGTTCAAAGGGCTCTAAGCACAATGAGACTTAACATCTGAGGTCATCAGTCCCCTAGACTTAGAACTACTTAAACCTAACTAACCTAAGGACATCACACACATCCATGCCCGAGGCAGGATTCGAAACTGCGACCGTAGCAGCAGCACGGTTCCAGACTGAAGCGCCTAGAACCGCTCGGCCACAGCGGCCGGCTGGTTGTGTTCTCCCTATAGGACATCCGCGGCTCGTAATTAAAGGCTCTGAGGCGGAGTCGCTACACAATATATATTAATATAAATTTCTCAGTAACGTATTGCAGAATTTAAATTATCAGCACGCATGGATTTAAATAACACTGTCAAAGTTTTTGGAGCTTAATATATAATATCAAGCGATGGTTTTCGAACTGGGTAGCTAGTCTTTTGCTCCATGAAATGTCAATTAGCTCTGCGTAGCAGAGCTTTGGGGACTCGGTTTCCTCGGAGTACAGCTTCTACTGGCTTTGGTATTTCAGCCAAAGGGTGTCTTGCCAACCTGCGCACAATATTCACGTTCCATTGCTGACATCAAAAGGGAATAAACAGAGTTGCCGAAATTTCGCTATCGAATCCGTGTCTCTGCATGTCTCTATTATGCTTTGATGCGTCATTAATCGACGTTTAGTATGGTTGTCTTGATAATGCTTTAGACAGTTTTTTTCTACCGTTGGTTATTCTATCCATCGTGGAAATAAGTTTGCAAATATCTCGTCAGTGTGCACTACAGTACAGTAACGTAACTATCACCACCTAGCGAAAGTTCCACGAATAATTAGAGGAGAAAGGGCGCGAAATGCACCTCGTGCGCAAAATATGTTCCGTTACTTTAGTTTCCTTGCTTTCTCATTGCGGTTAACTTGCGATATTAGTAAGGTACTTTTGTTAGCGTATTATTCGTGAGTTTTGCTTTCTTGCAAATAGCAGCAGCATACGACGAGTTCGAAAACACACAATGAATTCAGTGTAATTTATTAGGTAAAATTTTGGAACATGTGGTTAAAATGTGAACATGAATCAAGAACAAAACCAATTTAAGACTAGGCAAGGGTATACACGCAATTTTAGAAGAGCAGTGTACAATGCAGCTAAACTCACAAACGCTGCAGTTTGAGCTCACAAAACGTTAACAGCCAAAAACATTAAGCATGCAGCGAAGCTAAAACACAGCGGGTTTGTTTTGGTAAACTGCCAGTAAATGTGACCTTGGCGGGATAAATAATCTACCTCCAGATTTTACCTTGGAGTTAGCTCATGATGTTATTTAGTAGTTGGTTATGAAACAGAAAGAAGATAGCGTATGTAAACGTTTGGTTGGAGTGTGATTCCCCCTCACCCTCATCTCGTGAAATCTTGGTTGTGGTGACAGACTGATCTGTAGCGTAGCCCGACGTTTAGGTTAATTCAGATCGATAAATGTCGCAGTCTTCCCCAGTTTGAAAACCATGAGCCGCTCCTGCTAAACGGGCAGCTTTCGGCGCGGTGAGGTGCTTTGAATACATCGCGGGAGAGGTCCTGCTGTATTTTTTGTTTCCTGTCAGTAAAAACGCAATTCTGTCCTCATTCCTTGCTAAACACCGACTCGATCACGAGCGTTCGAAGGGACGGTAGCGCGGCGGGAGAGGAAGACTGGTGCTGGGGTCCGACCGACGACTGCAGTGGCGTGTGGCGAGAGGGGATGTGGTACTCTACAGTGCAAGACAGACATACTACACGGTGTGACGTTTGTTTAAATATAGACATTACAATTATTCCTGTATTATCAACTCAATGGTGACAGTTTGAGTCCCTCAATTGTTGAGCACCGGTATGAGCAAGCGGTTGCAGCGACCTGCTCTGTATGAAGGTATGATTACATAGTGGGAGCGTGCGGAAGCCGACCTCACATGATGCGCTCCAGACATTTGGAGAGAAGTCCCTCATCATTTAGCTTGCTTTTAAGTGAAGTTCATAGTTTTTCACAATTCCCCTATTTCCTATCCTATGTGGTTGTGCTAGGAACAGTAGTAGTAGTGTACAGGCAAAAGTTATTTGATGATATCCTCTGTCTTCTTGATAACACGTGGGAGAAAATCAATAAAAAGCACGAAAACTGTAAACAGTGCCATAATTGGTGTGATTGCAAGGCACGTACGACGGCGATAGTCGTTAAACTTATTTACGTGTGTCTTCTTGAAAAAAGAAAGAGTGGGTGTATATGTCATATTGAGAAAAAAATCACCAAAGATTGCAGGGTATACACGGTGGTGGTAGCTGCTAATAATTATGTGCGAATTCTTGGAGAGTAGGAGGAAATCAGCGAAATATCCGCAAAATTCTGAATATCAGTCGCAAAAAAAATGCTCTTAGGAGTCACACTTTGCTGGAAATTGCGTAAAGGAGGCCCCAAATCTGTAAGTACCACTGGGTAGATGCTTTGCTTCAGATTTGTGATATCACCCAAATTTTATGCTGTTGCTCGAGCGAGGTACAGACCACGAATGCCAAATCCCATCTCATGATGCTGGGTACCCTAAGAGGGGTCGTGGTTGGGGGAGGGAACACACACTGCACAAGTAGTGGAGGGTAGACGCCTTTTTTGGTAATAAGATATAATCACTAAGATTAAGCTAGTCTTGCATAAACATAGATTACTTGGCGCCTATCTTGATCAATACGTAACGATAATTAAATTGACAGTTATGGTCCAATAGCAACATCATAAACAAACGCAGTTTGTTTATATAAGGATCCGAGAGCAAATGGCTGATTTGGTTACATAAGGAGAACAATGACCCCACTGGCGTACAACCCGAACAGCCCTCTTTACTTTCTGCACTACATTTTTGGCTGCTGCTGGGTGCCGGACGTCTCATAGTTAGGGTTAATGTCATTCTGTAGCCCTTTGGACAACATGTTCAGCAAGTACGCTGTAATTTGTTCAAAGTTTCTAACTTTTGGATGGTAGAAATGTAGAGTAGGTTTTATTTATTTTCTTGTATTATGTGTGATTCTCCATTCATGATAGGCCATGTAAGCAAAGATTTTTAGTAACACGTTGTTTCACATTACCCTTAATGGGCACATTACATTAAGCATACAGAACATCGCGCAAGAAGGCGATTAGCCACAGTCAGTTTTAAAAACAGATTATGCTAATCCTCTTTTTAGATACTACCTTACATGGGTAAATCATCAATAACAACATATTTTATGACATCATTACGACCTTATAGCCAACTAATGAAACAATTATCAGCATTCAATATGTCGAGAATCAATAAGCAGTTGTTTGTCAGCACTGACCTCAACGGATACATTTTTGTTAAGCGCCTATGAAGCTTCAACTTTGTTAAGCGCCTATGAAGCTTCAATTAAAATTAAAGTTTTGTAGACAACAACTTCTCCTGGCGATACTCTTTCCAAACGTCTTACAGCATGTAAAAGAGTTGACTCACAACGCAGAATGTTAATAGTAATCCAATTTTGCACCAGCTACTTCAGCATTATTAAAGTCGATACCAAGAACAAGTATAGGGCTTCCACATACTTTACTTGTGTGGTAGGAGTGCTGTACGCTAACCACTCAAGCTATTGTGATGAGTCTCCATTGCATACAACAACATGCCAAATAATTTTGTCTATACGGTAGTAGCTAAAGATATGCAGCCGGCATTATTATTTTGCTTTCGAAAAAGTTACATTTTGCATTGTCGTTCGAAATATACTCTGCCACATTTGTTATTGGTAGCCTGAGGAGTAGGAGCTGAATAAGTTGTTGTGTACAACTAAAATAAAGCTAATTGAGTTTCAGAAACAGACAGACGATAAGACAGTAATGAATTTTCTGTGTTATAGATTCAACAGGAGAAAGAGTTTGGAGAAACATCTTCCCTTGCATCGGAGTTCCACTTCGAGGAGGATAACGCTATTCAGCAAGAGACAGAAGTCACGTCAGAGAAAGGCGAGGACGAAACGAGCCATCCTGAGCAGGTCCCGCAGCAAAAGAAGACTAAGCCATCAGTAAGGAAGAGCAGGCCCAAAGCACCTCCAAACAGACGCAGACCAGGATCGCCATTAATGAGGGGAGTAGGTGAGACATTACCAACGGATGCAGCCACTGGAACTCTTCTAAAGCAGGAACGCACCCCAATACAGCTGAAGAACATCGGCACTCAGACACTCAAAAGGAAGCACGTGTCTAGAGTACTGACGAAGAAAAGAGCAATGCATAAGATGATAGAGGAAAGGCTGGATGAAGAGCCGGAAGAGCAGAGTGAAGTGACTGAGGAGAAGACGAAGAATCTGGATGAGGAATCCAGCACAGAGGCGGAACAAGATCTGGTGGTAACTCCTGCTGTTGAGAGCAGCAGGAAAAGCAGGTATGAACCCCATTACCTCATTGTGTTTACTAATGTTGCGTCTTCATGACAATGCGAGAACTTTTAAGACGCTGGATTTTTCAGCAGTAACATTTTAGTGACTTAAGATTAGATGTTGACTTCTGTAGTAGACACTAAGATACACCACACAACATCAGACAGAACAATCTACAGATATGTTGCATATGCTTTTAGTAACATATTGTATCGTCACGTTTATTATATTCGACAGCTCCTTCCCAGAAAAATAACCACATGTGTTCCTATGGTCTCTTTCCTCACCGAATCCATATCGTCGTCCTCAATGGAATTGTTCTACGGTACTGCACCATTATCCGAACTAGACACTACATCCAATAGCGTACAGGTAACACCTCGTTATACACTGGGGTAGAGTTGCTAATGGCTGCATCCGACACCAATCTTCGTCAATACTTCCAATGAGTACCTCAACCTGAACTTTGTTTTCAGAACCATTATTGTCCCTGTATCATCACACATTGAGTGGCTTACGTAATTGATCCACTCATAATATTTATTTAACGGTTCAAGATACTGGAAAAATATCTTGGATAAGCGATGGTACGCCAGGGAGCTAGGGTTTTTCTGTACCGTCAGTGCTTGTTTATAAACTGAGGGCAAGGGTTTTGCTGTAAGGTCAGTGCTTGTTTATATGCTGCGACAGTGATGAAACTTTTATTTAACGGAACTACTCATACGTTCTCCGTTTTAATGGAATCCGATTGCCGATTAGAATATAAAGACAGTAACACAGCGACTGCCACGGTTTTCTAAAAAACACTAACGACGAAGATGAGAACCATCGGTGCAGTCCTCTTCTCTATGTGAACATCGAGTGATTATGGGAAAAAGTCGATGCGCCGCTAATCTCGATCATTACGTTTCGTATAATCCCAGTCTCTTTTCCGGACATTTCACTAAAGATGTTGTTATGTGTTACATCATCATCAACTTACACGGGTACATCGAAATATAATTATTTAAATGTGTCACAAGATACAAAAATTACAAGCACTGAGCACACAGGAGCACACAGGTCACACCTGTATTAGTAAAAGACTAATCCGGTGCAAGGTCACGCTGTTTCGAATGCTGGCTGCCATCTAACAGCTTCCAGGGGCAACAAAAATTTGATTTTTAGCATTTCATATTTATTGTCAACAGAATTTAAAAATTTAAAATGCTGTCATAATCTTCTCATTAAGATGTATAAACTTTGAAGGTTTAACACGGTAAAATAAGTACTAGAGATAAAACCTTATATATGTCTTGACGCAGCCTTACTCACGGCACGCTATATTCATACAGTATTTGAGAATGAGAGCTCTTAGTGACTTGCAACAAACTTTAAATATAATTTCAAACCTTTTCTAAACTTTTTCTCGATTACATGCTTTACGTCAAATGCTTAAACTTTAACTCATTTGTAACGTAATCAGAAGTTTGAAGCTGTTTTATGTGAGTACATGTGAGTCTGATTCTTTAAGGAATCGGGGTTTATTGGTTGTGTACCAGTCGCTTGGCGAAATTTGAGGAACACCCCATATACTCGATCCACGCCTTATAACTTCTTCACTCATGTAGTATGAACTTAATCTGTCTCCGTTATCACCACTTGAATACAATAGTTTTATGGGCCTTGGCTGAATTATCTGTAGGCCCTTTTAAGTCCGCCGCAATACTTTCTAATAATAATCTTAACTGACTGACCGACTAATTGCCTCACATAGCCCAGCCCAACACGCACAGCACAAAAATTTGAAATTTGGAGAAGGTGCGGATCTCATACTGGAGCCATCGTTTAAGAAGGGTTTTTTTGATTTTCCAACCCTGTGGAGATGAAATAGGGGATAAAGTGTTTTTTTTGAAAAATGTCGGTATTAAACCAATTTTTCAGCTAGGCCTACGAATATTGGTATTTGGTTTCTCAGTCAAAAATAAAGACATATGTGTTTCAGCATTTTTGGAAATTTAACCCTAGGGGGGTAAAATAGAGGGTGAAATCTTTTTTTGAAAATATATCATTATTCAATAACTAGTAGAGTAATTTTAAAACTACATTTATGAACAAATGCTACTTGACTTCTCGGTTACAAATAAAAAAATACGTATTTCATTGTTTTTGGAAATTGAACGCCTAAGGGGGTGAATTAGGCGATGAGGTTTTGTGTGAAAATTTTTTATTATGAAAGCATAAAGCTAAAACTGTTGTTGTTGTTGTGGTCTTCAGTCCTGAGACTGGTTTGATGCAGGTCTCCATGCTACTCTATCCTGTGCAAGCTTCTTCATCTCCCAGTACGTACTGCAGCCTACATCCTTCTGAATTTGCTTAGTGTATTCATCTCTTGGTCTCCCTCTACGATTTTTCCCCCCACACTGCCCTCCAATACTAAATTGGTGATCCCTTGATGCCTCACTCAGAACGTCCTACCAACCGATCCCTTCTTCTAGTCAAGTTGTGCCACAAACTCCTCTTCTCCCCAATTCTATTCAATACCTCCTCATTAGTTATGTGATCTACCCATCTAATCTTCAGCATTCCTCTGTAGCACCACATTTCAAAAGCTTCTATTCTCTTCTTGTCCAAACTAGTTATCGTCCATGTTTCACTTCCATACATGGCTACACTCCATACAAATACTTTCAGAAACAACTTCCTGACGCTTAAATCTATACTCGATGTTAACAAATTTCTCTTCTTCAGAAACGCTTTCCTAGCCATCGCCAGTCTACATTTGGTATCTTCTGTACTTCGATCATCATCAGTTATATTGCTCCCCAAATAGCAAATTTCCTTTACTACTGTAAGTGTCTCATTTACTAATCTAATTCCCTCAGCATCACCCGAGTTAACTCGACTACGTTCCATTATCCTTGTTTTGCTTTTGTTGATGTTCATCTTATATCCTCCTTTTAAGATACTGTCCATTCCGTTCAACTGTCCTTCCAAGTCCTTTACTGTCTCTGACAGAATTACAATGTCATCGGCGAACCTCACAGGTTTTATTTCTTCTCCATGGATTTTAATGGTCTTCCGAATTTTTCTTTTGTTTCCTTTACTGCTTGCTCAATATACAGATCGAATAACATCGGGGAGAGGCTACAATCCTGTCTCACTCCCTTCCCAACCACTGCTTCTCTTTCATGTCCCTCGACTCTTATAACTGCCATCTGGTTTCTGTAAAAATTGTAAATAGCCTTTCGCTCCCTGTAATTTACCCTGGCCACCTTCAGAATTTGAAAGAGAGTATTCCAGCCAACATTGTCAAAAGCTTTCTCTAAGTCTACAAATGCAACAAATGTAGGTTTACCTATTCTTAATCTAGCTTCTAAGATAAGCCGTAGTGTCAGTATTGCCTCAAGTGTTCCAAAATTTCTACCGAATCCAAACTGATCTTCCCCGAGGTCGGCTTCTATCAGTTTTTCGATTCGTCTGTACAGAATTCGCGTTAGTATTTTGCAGCCGTGACTTATTAAACTGATAGTTCGGTAATTTTCACATCTGTCAACACCTGCTTTCTTTGGGATTGGAATTATTATATTCTTCTTGAAGTCTGTGGGTATTTCGACTGTCTCATACATCTTGCTCACCAGATGGTACAGTAGGCTATCAGTAGTTCTAATGGAATGTTGTCTACTCCCGGTTCCTTGTTTCGACTTAGGTCTTTCAGTGCTCTGTCAAATTCTTCACACAGTATCATATCTCCCATTTCATCTTCATCTACATATTCTTGCTTTTCCATAATATTGCCCTCAAGTACATCGCCCTTGTATAGACCCTCTGTATACTCCTTCCACCTTTTCAGCATTCCCTTCTTTGCTTAGAACTGGGTTTCCATCTGAGATCTCGATATTCATACAAGTGGTTCTCTTTTCTCGAAAGGTCTCTTTAATTTTTCTGTAGGCAGTATCTATCTTAGCCCCAGTGAGCTAATCCTCTAGGTCCTTAAATTTGTCCTGTAGCCATCCCTGCTTAGACATTTTGCACTTCCTGTCCATCTCATTTTTGAGACGTTTGTATTCCCTTTATGCCTGCTTCATTTACTGCATTTTTATATTTTCTCCTTTCATCCATTAAATTCAATATTTCTTATGCTACCCAAGAATTTCTACTATCCCTCGTCTTTTACCTACTTGATCCTCTGCTGCCTTCACTACTTCATCCCTCAAAGCTACCCATTCTTCTTCTACTGTATTTCTTTCCCCCATTCTTGTCAATTGCTCCCTTATGCTCTCCCTGAAACTCTGTACAACCTCTGGTTCTTTCAGTTTATCTATGTCCCATCTCCTTAAATTGCCACCTTTTTGCAGTTTCTTTAGTTTTAATCTACAGTTCATAACCAATAGATTGTGGTCAGAGTCCACATCTGCCCCTGGAAATGTCTTACAATTTAAAACGTAGTTCCTAAATCTGTGTCTTACCATTACATAATCTATCTGAAACATGTCAGTATCTCCAGTTTTTTTTCCATGTATACAACCTTCTTTTATGATTCGTGAACCAAGTGTTAGCTATGATTAAGTTATGCTCTGTGCAGAATTCTACCAGGCGGCTTCCTCTTTCATTTCTTACCCCCAATCCATATTCACCTACTACGTTTCCTTCTCTTCATTTTCCTAGGCTACTATCGAATTCCAGTCACCCATGACTATTAAATTTTCGTCTCCCTTCACTATCTGAATAATTTCTTTTATCTCATCATACATTTCTTCAATTTCTTCATCATCTGCAGACCTAGTTGGCATATACACTTGTGCTACTGTAGAAGGTGTGGGCTTCGTGTCTATCTTGGCCACAATAATGCGTTCACTATGCTGTTTGTAGTAGCTTACCTGCACTCCTATTTTTTTATTTATTATTAAACCTACTCCTGCATTACCCCTATTTGATTTTGTATTTATAACCCTGTATTCACCTGTCCAGAAGTCTTGTTCTTCCTGCCACCGAACATCGCTAATTCCCACTATATCTAACTTTAACCTATCCATTTCCCTTTTTAAATTTTCTAACCTACCTGCCCGATTAAGGGATCTGACATTCCACGCTCCGATCCGTATAAGGCCAGTTTTCTTTCTCCTGATAATGACGTCCTGCTGATTACCCCTGGAATATTTTACCCAAGAGGACGCCATCATCATTTAACCATAGAGTAAAGCCGCATACCCACGGGAAAAATTACGGCTGTAGTTTCCCCTTGCTTTCAGCCGTTCGCAGTACCAGCACAGCAAGGCCGTTTTGGTTAGTGTTACAAGGCCAGATCAGTCAATCATCCAGACTGTTGCCCCTGCAACTATTGAAAAGGCTACTGCCTCTCTTCAGGAACCACACGTTTGTCTGGCCTCTCAACAGACACTCCTCCGTTGTGGTTGCACCTACGGTACGCTGAGGCACGCAAGCCTCCCCACCAACAGCAAGGTATATGGTTTCTGGGGTTTGGGGGGGGGGGGGGGGTGGAAGCTGAAACTATGAATATTTAAATTTGGCTTCTCAGTTAAAAATAAAAAAATACTGTGACGTTGTTGCATTAATTTGTTATGAAAGCGGTGCTGCTAGACAAGACCATAAAAGTGGATTAAAAGCTGTGAGCTATCTGAGGAAGTTAACCTTACATTACTGCGCAACTGTTTCACCAGGTATCCAGTCTAGCTTACGAAATTCCCAACCAGACTATCATTAATTATAATCTTTTAATAGTCATATGGCAACTGGTGATATATATATATATATATATATATATATAAGATAATTTAAATAAAAAGAAATAAATCAGTTTATATTTGGAAATTTATTTTAACATTGATCATTGAAATTTCAGCATATTAAACTTGATTCATAACGAAACTGGTGCCTTATTTAGGATTGTGAAAATGTGAGATTGTAATCTTATGGAACACATCAAATATGGAGCCAAGACTGGGAGACTGCACACAACACTGCATTCATAAAATAGCACACGAAGAACGTTGAAACATATGCAAGAGGAAATTAACCACAACCAACTGATTCAATTTTCACCCAAAGAAGTTACATTCGTAGCGCAATCCTGTCCGTCATGTAATTACCACACACTGGTATACTAAATTCATACTAACTCTCTGTGAAATCTTCCCAAAACGAATAGCTGAGGGCTACTTTGATGATTACACCACATGCTTCACGTGGTCAACTTGATTTACACGAAGAGTGTACCTCCACAATAATTCTGATAATTAAAATAAATTAGATCGAAAAGCAATTTACAAAAGAAAAACCTTGAACTGGTTACTATCGTCTTACTATTAACCTGATGGGTCAAACAATTGTATAAGCACGTGGTACTGGTCTCACAAAGTACACCCCACGTGGGCTGAACATAAAGAAAAGTTGCTATATTGAAAAATATTGTCAAGACGAGACGTTATAATCTCACACACATTCGTAATTAAGATAGATGATCTTAGTTAGAGTTACTTATCAACACGTGGTTCCACTTTACTCACAAAGTAGTGACAAAGCAACTACCGGAATATATTCTGAACTTCACACTCGAGTTACACTGCATAACAATTTAAGATAACATTAGATATTTTAGAGCTAAACCTGAAATAAAGGTGATTAAATTTTCAGTTAGGCTGATCTTAAGAAGTCCATTGTCCTACGGACTTAGCAGACACGCGCTTAGCTGGAGATCTTACCACTTCAGACGCTCGCCGCGGACAGACTGACCTGGGCCCCTACCAAGGGTGTTTCCGTATACAAAACGGAAGTGATCAGAGAGGCAGCTTCCTATACCAACATGACAAGGGACAGACAGTACCATACTAAGGATAGAAACCTCTTTGCTTTTAAAAAGCGTAGCTACCTGTTCCGACATTGGTACTACTGTTCTCTAGCAGACCGGCTTGTCTGCTACCATCCAGCATGCAACTAGAAATACATTTGCTCATTCATCCTCTCACACAGAAGGGAAGGGGGATGACAGTATCTTATCATATACAGTATATAAAAGAAAGCGGATGTAGGTTCCATATGAGACTGTGTGACATGAATTACATATAAACTGTGTTTTAAAGTGTAGTAGTGTGACAGATCGTTCTTTTTTATGTGTAAAAGTAACACGTTTCACTGCTCAATCTCCTCCCAGATAGTCAGAAACATCACAGTAAATTTAGAGGAGGAATTTATGCCGTAAATGACAACAGATTTAAGAAATTAACATGAAAGGAATCCAACAGAGACCTTTCATAACCCCAACGCTCCAGGAAAAGACTGTGCAGGGAATTTTCTGGCCATGCTAGGACATTCCCAAGTAGGCTTCTCACACCCAACTTAAACCAAAAATGTAAAGAAAAGGCAAAAGGTCACCAGCTACTTGCTAAAACACAATAATTTCAACACATCTTTAGAATCTACCAATTTCAAAGAAAAAAAACAATCTGTGACACCTATTTAAAAGATAGTGTAGACCTAATTCGGTCAGCAAGTAAAAACAATGGTTCCTGTGTCATTAATATAAAAACAATTTCTGGTTGTTACACTTATGGAGTTCACCAGTATTTTCTCATTGCAAGAGCCAACTGATCACTGGAAAATTTATGACTGTTTATTAACAAGTGAAATTTATGAAAATAGCAAAGGTGCCACAGCAATTAAAAAAGAACATGAAAATAACATCAGTATTATAAAGCAGAATATTACAATGCACAATCCGCAAAAGCAAAAAAAAAAAAATGATAAGAGAAAAAAAACATGTTTTACAAAGTGGTTATCGCAAAATAATTCTATATCTTATAAAACTAATAATTTGTAGAATTAAAATAACTTTGTGCCACTAATTTAATCACTCTACTATATTTCAGTTAGTTAGCAAACAATGATCACTGTGTCATTATACTGAAACTACAATTAATTATGTGATTGTTACCCTTATGGGGTTCCTCACTATAAATATGTCCCATGCAAAGACTAATCGATCACAGTCCAATGAGAATAAATAGCTATCTGACTGATAAACGAAGCAATGCCACAGGAATGAATTTACGAAACAAAATATCACAAATCTAATACATCACACAAGAACAAACATCGATCAGTAAAACAGCTCTGAAAGTACAATAGTCATCGTCTAAAAAAAAAAACACCAATAAATAAAACACCTGCAAAATACAAGAGTCAAAGTCTAAAAAAAACAATAAATAGAACACCTGCAAAATACAAGTCAGTCTAATAAACACCAATAAATCGAACCCCTGCAAAACACACGAGTCAAAGTTTCTCTGACAGAAACACACATATATGCATTGAACTAAGAACCATATAATCACTGTTCACTGACACACTCAGTAGTTCCACTGTTCCGAGGCACAATATAAGGGGAGGGGGGGGGGTTCGTCGCCACAGCTGTCAATAGGGATTTTTGTCCATCTGTTGCGTGCAATCCCGCCGTCTCTGCCCTCTCATGAAGTTTCTCTTGGTGGCCCGTGTCATGTACATCCCGATTTGGTTCCATGTTTGTGTTGTCAAATTCGTGTGGTATCCTCGTTTGACACGCCAGGTTAATATTCCTGGGCAAGGATGACACTTAATGGCTCTTCTTTGTGCCACCCTTAGCTATCAGAGAACATCAAACTACGATTTACTGTCGCTTGACAGTGGGCATCCGCCAGGAAATTTCGATAGGCGTCGTTGACGTCTGCAAGTTTCACTGGACAGTACCTGTCAAAAGGCTCCACGCCCCTTTATCCCCTGTCTTTTGTCGTTTCACTGCGCCCGTCTCGTCACGGTCGCGTGCGTGTGGTGTGTTGCCAGCAGATGGATTTCCGCGCGGTGGACCGCTCGGCCATCTCAGGTCATCGCCTCCACTGGTGCGGCCGGCCATTAGCTCCAGGTGCAAGGGTTCAAATGGCTCTGAGCACTATGGGACTGAACATCTTAGGTCATCAGTCCCCTAGAACTTAGAACTAGTTAAACCTAACTAACCTAAGGACATCACACACATCCATGCCCGAGGCAGGATTCGAACCTGCGACCGTAGCAGTAGCGCGGTTCCGGACTGCGCGCCTAGAACTGCGAGACCACCGCGGCCGGCCCAGGTGCAAGGGAAAGTGTTTGCCGCGTACCCTTCTTTTGTGGTCGACCGCACTCCCGAAGTGGCCCGGTTGACAGTGTGTCCTGCTGGGAAACCCGCCAGTTTACAACTAGCCCTCCTCCTCGCTGCTCCCGCTGTCTCGTAAGAGTTTAGCCGGTTCGCTTTCACACTCTCAACTGCTTTCACAGAAATTGTTCATCATCTTTATGTGATTACAAAATGTCATACATAATACCACTAATTATTGTCTTTCACAATTTTAAGAAGAAAAGTGAGACTTAATTTTTTTTAAATAAAAAAGTTGGATGAATCGACAATATAAAAATTAAAGTTAAATGACTTGACAATATAAAAAATAAAAGTGAAATGACTTGACAGTATAAAAATAAAAATTAAATGAACTGACAATATAATACCTAAATACACATCACTAATGTGGTTCATTTGCGTTTTAAGAAATCAAATGCTACTTATTAATTCACTAAAATGAATAGGATTATGCCTTGTGCAAGTATAGCTCAGGACAGCATAGGGTTCACATGTTATTTACACACACATATGCACACCTGTACTACAAACTAACTATACTACAAACTAACTACCCATAAACGTGTATTACTCAAAATTCTACTTCAATCCACTACTAGTTAATCCAACAGGCTACTTCAATGCTACTTAAACACCGTGTTTATACCACTACAACATTGTTCTAATTCGTCCTCTTCTTGACGCTCGCGGCATATGTCTTGTCACATGATAAATATGGAGAAACTTCCCTTAAACATACATAGTAAAAAGAACAATGGTTATTTACACGCCAAAACATTTATAGCAGTTGACACACCTGATAAGAGACTCGCAATTATACATTTATCATACTCATATATTCAAACATAAAACAGTAAGACAATTTCCTCTAAAATTACGTTATCACAAGATGACTTTGAGAAGGGTAAAAATATTTTCATTATACAGGTTATACTACATTTTCTTACCCATTTCGTTCTTTCTTTAAGTTACCTTTCGCTTACAAATCAGTTATTTCGCCTGTGGTGGTCATTCTGGATTCATTTCTCATGAATGGCAAAATTGTGGTCACCTCTATTCTGTAAAACAGTTTCATCTTAACATATTGAACTTGCAACAGGCACAAAAATCCGAATACTCCTGTAGTTTAAATGACAAATGTTTTGCTTCATCCTTATTACATTAAACCAAGCTTTCCTTCGGTCCCATAATCAAAATTATTTAATCTTCCTCTACCTTCAAGAGGGAAATTTCCTCAGTACAAATCATATAGGCTGCAGTGCAGCCCGCACCAGCGAAAACAGTAAGCTGTAATGCTCACAGCATCAGCAAAACACATAAAACGTCGCTTTTCTAGGACAAGTATTAAAGCAGAATAATTTTTCAGGCTCTGGCTCAACATCAATCAAGACTACAGAAAGGATCCATATTTCTGTTCCATTCTCCATTTGCTGAAAAACTGCTCGTATTTGACTTCCACAATAATATTTCAGGGCCACGTAAATTACACAAACCACAATTCTTCTTTCATCTTGAAGGGAATCAATATACTGACGAAATCCACAAACAGAACTTTACATACTCAGCTATAAAGAACAAAAAAACATATATCATCAATATTAACATATTAGCGTATATTGGGAAGCCATTGGTTAAACAATCGTATTATCGCATCCTGTTTTCAAGATTACAAACTTACTCATTCCTTTCACTATTTTGGAAATTCTACTCCTAAGTGGGTGAAATGAGGTCAAACCGATTCATTGATTCTACATCGCTCAGGCCAAACCGCGAAGGAGGGAAACTTGAAGTCTAGAGAGGATGTGGATCTTATACTGTAGGCGTCGTTTAAGAAGGGATTGTCCGAAATTCCACTCCTAAGGGGTTGAAATAGGGGATAAAAGGCTTCTTGAAAGTAAGTCGCTATTCAGGAAATTTTGAAGGTGGAACTACGAAAACTAGTATTTTGTTTCTCAGTCATAAAATAAAAAGATACGTGTTCCAGCATTTTTAGAAATACAATCACTAAGGGGTAAAATATTTATTGAAAGTGTTTTTGAAAATAAATAGTTACTAAAGAACCACTAAAGGATTTTTAAGGCTACATCTATGAAGATTGGTATTTGACATCTCTGTTAGAAAGAAAAAAATACTTATTTCCCTGTTTCTGGAAATTTAGCCCCTAAGGGAGTACTGTAGGGGATGAACATTTTTAAGAAAATATTTCCTTACATTAAAACAATATTAAAGCTATTTTTATGAAAATTGGTATTTCACTTCTCGGTTAGATATAAAGAAATATTTGTTAGGGAATGAAAGTTGCTATGGAAATATCTCCATAAGAACGCAGAAGGCATGATTAATAAAAACCTTGGACTCCAGTTACCAGAATCGCTTTTCGGTCAGGAGTACATTCGGAGAAGACCACGCTTATAGGGCCTTAATTAGCATGAAAAGCTTAGGAGGTGTTGCAATTTGTAAACAACATAAAAATTCGATTAAATAAAAGCAAAAAAAACTCTGCCGGCCTTAATCGTCACCCACCCATCCTCAAGGAAGAGTAATACTACTAAAGCGTCAAAATAATTCCATTACAGTCCTCAAATTTACGTTGTACCAACGCATCTATAAACCCTTAAACCAGCACCTAAGTCTTTATGTTAACCAGTATGCTTTCTGAAACTTCCTGGCAGATTAAAACTGTGTTGTAGACAAGGAGTCGAACCCAGAATCTTTTCTTCCGCAAGTCTGCTCTAACCAACAGAACTATCCACCTATCGTATCCACAGCTCGCCGTCGGAGCTTCCAGCTTTCCAAACTTCACAGAAGTTCCCCTTCATTCCTTATCGGACTGTTACTCGTGGCAGAAAAAATGTAGAGGAGTATCAGCCTGGCGCATAGAATGTTTTCCCGACATAATACAGGGTGTCACACTCAAACCTCCCTGATTTCAAAGACCCAACAAGGAAAAATGCACCACATTGTAGAGAATCTCAAAGAATTTATTTATTTATCATCAGTACACCTCTAAATCTGAACCATTTGTAGCACGAAGAACATCGAGTCTGTATTCAATTTTTTGCCAAGTTCTCTGAAACATTTCCTCTGTTATTGTTGCAATTCCATAAGTGATACGATGTCGCAACATGGAAATTTTGTTCACTTTGGTCACATACACGCGATCCTTCACTAATCCCCACATGAAGAAATCAAGCTGTGTAATGTCGGGTGAACGTGGTGGCCGGGCAATGAGTCCTTCGTGTCCAGTCTAACGATTGGGAAATTTCCTATCCAGGAACTTGCGAACAGCTGTTGACCAATGCGGCAGAGCTACATCTTGTTGAAAAATGATGTTGGGTTGCAAGTCTTGTATCTGAGGGTACACAAACTGCTCCAACATGTCCAGATACACTGACCCATTCACTGTTTGTTCCGCAAAGAAGAGTGGTCCAGCAATCCTGTCGTGCATTAGCCCGCACTGCCAGAATGTTTCAGAACACTTCCTGTTGCCAGAAACTTCCTATACCATTCCTTAATTGTTTTCACATCAGGTGGATCACATTCATACAAACGACGATAATTTCTTTGCACAGTAATCGGCGATTTCGTTTCTGCAAACCTCACTGCTGCTTGTGCGCGCTGATGTAGAGTCGCTGTTTTCACATCATGCGACCATGCTGCACTCTGGCGACGATACTTGGCTCTTCTGACGCGGGAATAGAAATTCTTTGAGATGCTCTAGAATGTGGCACATTTTTCATTCTCGTATCTACTGTGGTTTTTTCTCTTTTCAGGGAGGTTTGAATGGGACACCCTGTACTCCACGAGCTACCTAACGGTGTATGGTGGGGAATACTTCTGGTGTTACTAACTAGTCCCCCTAACCTGTCCCAATCGCGAATGGGGAGTCGGTAAGCCTCTTTAATCGCTCTAATTTCTTGAATTTTCTCGTCGTCATCATTACGCGAGATATGTGAGGGAGGAAGTAATATGTTGTCTGAGGCTTCCCGGAAAGTGCTCTCTCGAAATTCCACTAATAAACCTCTCCGTGATGCACTACGCCTCCCTTGTAACGTCTGCGACTACGACTGTTATAACGCTCTTAGCATACTAAACGATCCGGCGAAAAACGTGCCGCTTTTCGTTGGCTCTTCTTTATCTCTTCTATCAGTCCTACCTGATAAGCATCCTATATTGACGAACTGTAATCAAGAATCGGTCGAACAAGCGCCTTATAAGCACCTTTCTTTCGTGGGTGAGTTACGTTTCCTTAAGATTCTTCCTATGAATCTCAGTCTGGCTTCTGCTTTTCGTACCATTTGTTTTATGTGGTCATTCCACTTAAGGTCGCTCTGTATACTCCTAGGTATTTTACGGCACATAATCTTTCCAGCAGTTTCTCATCAGTAGAGTAGTCGTACAACAGCGGCTTTCTTTTTCTATGTGTGCACAATATATTACATTTATTCACGTTCAAGGTCAACTGGCACAGCCTGCACCATTCACCAAACCTCTGCATGTCATTCTGCAAATCAATACTGTCTTCTGGCATTGCTGCTTTCCTATAGACAACCACATGATCTACGAACAGTTTTATAGAGCACCTTAAGGTTTCTACTATATCATATTTTATATTTCCTTGTGGTGTTTGAGAAACTACTTTTACATCTATCGCTTTTCTTCCGTGGAGAGCGACGTGTTGAGCTCCACCTGCGAGGAAGGCCTGGATCCAGTCACAAATTTGGTCCGATACCCGATAAGCTCGTATTTTTTTTCGCTAAACGACAGTGCGGGACGATGTGAAATGCCTTTCTGAAGTCAAGGAACATGGGATCAACGTGAACGCCGTGGTCTACCCTCTATCGGTCTCATGGAGGAACAGAGAGAGCTGAGTTTTGCAAGGTCTCTGTTTGCGGAATCCACGTTGATTTCTGAAGAGGAGATTGTCGTTCCATAATTCTACAACAGATTGAAGCCAATTATATAGGTCTAAAATAGTGTGCATTGTTCTATGGCCCTTCTTGAAAATGGGAATAATAAGCCCTCTTTTCCAGTTGCTAGGTACTCTTCGTTGCTCCTACGATCTACGATGAACTGTTGTTAGAAGGGGAGCAAGTTCTTTCGCATAATCTTTGTAGAATCTTATAGGTATCTTATCTGGTTCTGGTGCCTTTATACTAATAAGCGATTGTAGTTCTTTTTCTGTTCCGTGATCGGGTATCTCAGTATCTGCTATATCGACGTTCGTTCGATTATTGAAAGGAGTACCTTATTACAATCTTCTGCGGTGAAAATATTTCGGAAGACCAAATTCAATATTTCGGTTTTCTCTCTGTTAGTTTCCGTTTCGGTACCATTATGATTACTGAGTGACTAAATAGATGATTTCGAACCACTTACTAAGTTTACGTAAGGCCAAACCCTCTTAGCGTTGTTGATTAGATCGACTGACAAAATTTTACTTTCAACGTCATTAAAGCCTTTGCTCATTGCTCTCCTTACGCTTATTTTTCGCTTCGTTCAGCTATTGTTTCTCAGCTAGGTTTTGACTTTCCTTGAATTTGAAATGAAGCTCTCTTTGTTTACGAAACAGTTTCCTAACCCGGCTATTAAACCACTGTGGGTCTTTCCCATCCCTTTAGGCCTTGCTCGGAGCATACTTGTCTAAGGCATATTGAACAACACTTTTGATTTTTTTCTATTTGTGCTCCACATCTTCGTCCTCATCAATGAATATTTGATGCTGACTACTCAGATATCTGCAATTTGTATAGCGTCGCTCTTGCTGAGCAAAAATATCTTCCTATCTTCCTTAAAATTCCTTGTAAGACCTGTAGTCATAGCTGCTACAGCAGCATTATAATCACTGATATCTTCCTATACGTAACTTATTCGGTAAGTTCACGTCTATTTGTTGCTAGGAGATTTAAGACATTACCTTCATGAGCTGGTTCTCTAACTATCTGCTCTAAGTAATTTTCATAGAAGATATTCAGAATAATGTCACAGGAATCCCTGTCTCTGGCTCCAGTTCGATACCACGATTTTCCCAAACTATACCTGACGAGTTGACATCATCCCCACTTCCCCATTACACCAGCATGATCAGGAAAACTACTAACTATATTCTGCAAGTTGTCTCTGAAGCGCTCTACCACTACAGCTCCATACGCAGGGAGTCTATAAAAGCACCCGAATTCCCCCATTTTCGACCGACCTTTGATGCTTACTTCACCCAGTTTAATTCACATTCGGAATCCGTGATGACATCGCTTGATATTATGGAGTTCTTTACTGCAATAAATACGCCTCCACCATTGGCAACGAACCTATCCTTACGATAAATATTCCAATCTTAACTTAAGATTTCATTGCTATTCACTTCCAGTTTCAACCAACCTTCTGTTCCTAATATTATCTGGACGTAATAACCTTCAAAAAGCAATAATGCCTCTGAAACCTTTTGTTGGCTGCTCCTGCACATTACTACATCATATTAATCTTTTCCACATCTGAACTGCAGGGACGAGCATTCTCTGAGAACATTTTAGCTGGTGTAAATTCGATTTTGGCAGACAATTCGTCTATGATCCTAAATAGGGGTGGGGTGTGGAGTTTCTGTAACCCAAAAAACCCACTTATGACGCGGGAATATAAATTCTTGGAGAAGCTCTACAATGTGGTGCATTTTTCAGTGTCGTACCTATTGTGGTTTTTCTCTCTTGGGTCCTTGAAATCCGGGAGATTTGACTGGGACACCCTGTATAAGCAGGTTCGCAAGGTCTTAAAGCAGATATAAATTTATCTACTGAAAATCATGTATCAACCGTTACTTTTTTACTAGCAACTCTGCTTACCCAAAAGCTTCTACAGGAAATAAATATGCAAACTCCAATTCACTGACCTCAGCTGTTGGGGCGGTGCGTAAGTTCGTAGAATTTTTCCATACACTTTAGTCGTCAGCAATATATTCTCCTTTACTATTTACAACAGTCTGCCAACGCAGGGATAACTTTTCGATTCCGCGACTGTAGAAATCACGTGGTTTCGAGGCGAAGAACTCGTCGAGCCATGTTCACAGGCTGTCCGATAGAGAGCGGAAAAGGAGAACATCTGATGACGCAAGGTCAGATGAGTAAGGCGGGTGCGGAATGACTTCCCAACCCAACTCTTGAATAGTGTTAACATAAGGCGGGTGGGCGTTATCGTATAACAGCATCACCTCACCCAGTCTTTCTGGTCGCTGTTCTTGGGTTGCAACTGCAAGACCTCTCAGTTGTTGACAATAAATGTCAGCAGTGATGGTTTCACCTCGGAGTAGCAATTCATAGTAAACCACACCGTTGCTGTTCCACCAGTTGCATAACGTTATCTTTGATGGAAACGCGTAGGTCTTTCTACGAGAAGTTGCTGCTTTGTTTGAGCTCAATCATTCTTTTCTTTTCCCTATGTTAGCATAAAGACATCATTTCTTGTCACTGGTAATGATACAGGATAGGAATGGTCGGTGTTGTTCACGAGCCAATTAGAGACCAGCAAGCGGAGACGCATATATGGCCACCTGCAGATTTTTGGTAATTTTGACTTAGAGCATGTGGTACCGGTACACTCGATTTTTGAACCTTCCCCATTGCATGCAAATGTCGCACAGTTGTGCAATAATCACAGTTCATAACATTTACCAGTTTTCGAGTACACTGACATTGATCGTTGTGAATTAATGCGTTCGAACGATCTCGTCAAACCTCGAATGTCTTCCTGAATGTGAAGAGTCATTGATGTCGAAACGATCCTCCTTAAAACGAGGAAATCATTTTCCTGCCGTGCTCTGTCCAGAGGTATTATCCACATACATGGAGCAAGTGTTTCTGAATGCCTCCACTGCTGTTACCCCTTTATTGAACTCAAACAGAAGAATATGTCGGAAATGATTCGTCTTCTTCACTTGGCACTCCATTTTCTAGCGGCCACCGCTCCACTCACTGTCTCCAGATGACAAAATGACAATATGTAAACTCAGATAGCAACAATGAACTACAAAAAAAAATTACAATCGATAAATAAACCCATAGCAACCGGAATACCAACATGCAAAACAAAAACGCTAAGATGGTGGTGGTGGTGGTTAGTGTTTAACGTCCCGTCGACAACGAGGGCATTAGAGACGGAAAACGCTAAGAACTTATGCTCCAACCTAATATACGCTTTGTACTAACAAAAGATTTAAACGTAGAGACGTAAAATCTTTTCTTTTCGATAAGTGGAACCTCTTTTTAATGGCCACTTTTATCGTGGAATCCCTTGTTTCTTTGTATAGTTCGTTTCTCCAAACGGAATATTCCCAACAAAATTCACCATTATATCAAATAATTATTTCTCTATAAAAGTAATTTCAAAATGAAGCCAAAAGTTCTTAAAATAAATTTAAAATAGCGTAGTCAAGCACAACTTTTCAATTTAAATAAGGTAAGTGGTAGTGGCTCTTATTTTCGCACATATACTTAAAATTAGGCTTTATGGATGAAAGTTGAATTCTCATGACAGTTTCGGCAACAGCTCTCTTCCAGTATTTATTTTTTCTCGACAGATAAGCTGAGAACCGTGTTTCGCAAATAAATGTAAATATGTCATATAATCATGATCTGTGATAGCAAAGGGAACACAAAACATCCGTTGGACCATTAACGGTGTTGTGCAGTGGACAGCTGTTACTCTCGTCTCCTTGGTGGTTTTAATCAGTCCTGGGGCTGCATCACTGGAGTGAAATGCGTGCATTTGCAGCCTCGGAACTGATGAAAAACGCCAAAGAAGTGACATTAACAGCCGTCCACTGCAGTGAAAACCTGAACCACAGGGTTAAATTTGCTGCGAGTGAGTTTTTGTTCTGCGCGTAAATAAAGGCTGAAACAATAGTCATGTAATGTATCGAAATTCTCACGAAAAATGCTTTTAAATGAAGGGTGTGACGGACCTGTTGTTAAAACATCGACACTGTAATGCGTAAAACGCGTTTTGTCTTTATAAACAGACATATAATTTATGTAGCTGCTACCTGAGGTGATGGCTCAAACACACTTGCTGAGAAGTATTCCTCCGTACAGTTAAATAAAAAACATGTATCACTTCATTGATGACAAAGTCAGACGTCACTTCCACTCTATGTTGCATAGTGAGGAGAGTTTGTATACGATTGTCTTCAAACGTGTCTGTCAAGTCAAGTACGGGGCGATATTCAATGTGTCGAAGAAGGCTCTTCGACACTATATTCAACGTACCGTTGAAAAATCTCTGCTAGATTGCCCAATGCCATCCTCCAGATGTTATGGTGCAACATTGCACCCAACTACAACGAATAATGATGTGCCCTTGGCACAACAGTTCATGTGCGTACTGCCAGTTCGAGGTGTCTAACGGGCCTGTTGGACACAGAGAACGGACAGTATACCTGTGGACTGCTCTATCAACAAATGCGCCGGGAGAATTTAAAGAACCGCATGATGTGCTTTAAGCGAGAAACAGAATATTTGGTCGTGTGTTTCCAGAACTTTCTCTATGATGGCGACCGAGTGACAGGTATGAGGAAGAGTACACTGTTACAGAGTAAATTTGGATCATTGGTTTCGAATTTCGGATTATTACAGGGTAATGTACTATTAGGTGCCCTTAAGAACATTTAGCAGTTTCCATGTCAAGTGTGTAACGGCCACAGTAATACCATCTGTAAGATACGTTCCGGCTTCGTATTGCAGTAATATTACAAACCACTATGTCACTAAAATGCTTATCCTCTCTTCTTCACAACAGCTCAAGTGTCGCATATTCCCATTTTTGTCATTCAAAAGCACATGCGATCTGTGAAACGTATCGTCAGGTAGGAAATTGAGAGACCATACTAATCAGCTTGTACGTTACGACTGCCGTAACTAAAAACTTATTGGTCCACCTGATGTTGCTGTTATTGTTGTTGTTGTTGTTGTGGTCTTCAGTCCAATGACTGGTTTGAGGCAGCTCTCCATGCTATTCTGTCCTGTGCAAACCTCTTCATCTCCGAGTAACTACTGCAACCCACATCCTTTTGGATCTACTTAGTGTATTCAACTCTTGGTCTTCCTCTACCACTTTTACGCCCCACACTTCCCTGCAGTACTAATTTCGTGATCCCTTGATGTCTGAGAATGAGTCCTGTCAACTGATCCCTTCTGCTAGTCAGGTTGTGCCACAGATTTCTTTTATCCCCAATTCTATTCAGTAGCTCCTCATTAGCTACATGATCTACCCATCTAATCTTCAGCATTCCCCAGTAGCACCACGTTTCAAAAGCTTCTATTTCCTTCTTGTCTAAACTGTTTATGTCCATGTTTCACTTCCATACCTGGCTAAACTCCATACAAATACTTCCTAACACTTCAGTCTATACTCGATGTAAACAAATTTCTCTTCAAAGAAACGCTTTCCTAGCCATCGCCAGTCTACATTTTGTATCTTCTGTACTTCGATCATCATCAATTATTTTGCTGCTCAAATATCAAAACTCATCTACTACTTTAAGTGTGTCATTTCCTAATCTACGAGGGCCGTTCAGAAAGTAACCTCCGGTTGATTTAAAAAAATACACCAAGTTAAATAAAAATATTTTAATATATACATCTTACAACTACATCTTTGCACTATTTTTCTACATAGTCTCCATAGTGATTGAGGCACTTACCGCATCTCTTCACAAGCTTTGAAATTCCTTCTGCATAAAAATCACCCGCTTGTGCCTGGAGCCAGCCTGTGACCGCATCTTTGAGCTCTTCGTCGTCATCAAACCGCTGTGACCCGAGCCATTTCTTCAAATGCATGAAGAGGTGATAATCACTTGGCGCCAGGTCTGGGCTGTAAGGTGGATGGTTGATAACGTCCCACTTGAAGGACTCAAGAAGGGCCGTTGTTCTGCGAGCAGAGTGAGGACGGGCGTTATCGTGCAAAAAAACGATACCGGAAGTCAGCATACCACGGCGTTTGTTCTGTATAGCCCGTCGTAACTTTTTTATTGTTTCACAGTACACGTCTTGATTAATGGTCGTACCACGTTCCATGAATTCAACCAACAACACCCCTTTGGCATCCCAAAACACCGTTGCCATCAGTTTTCTGGCAGAAAAATCTTGCGAGGCTTTTCTTGGTTTGGTAGGCGAATTTGAATGTGCCCACATCTTTGATTGTTCTTTTGTCTCAGGGTTCACGTACTTAATCCAGGTTTCGTCACCGGTCACGATTCTGTTTAACAATGGTTCTCCTTCGTCCTCATAACGTGACAGAAAGTCTAATGCAGAGGCCATTCTTTGAGTTTTGTGGTGGTCGGTAAGAGTTTTGGGCACCCATCGTGCACAGAACTTACGGTAACCCAATCTTGCTGTCACTATCTCGTACAAGAGAGTCTTAGAAATCTGTGGAAAACCAGTAGACAACTCCGACATTGAGAAACGTCGATTTTCACGAACTTTTGCATCAACTGTCTGAACGAGTTCGTCAGTCACCAATGATGGTCTACCACTCCTCTCTTCATCATGAACGTTTTCTCGTCCACTTTTAAATAAACGTACCCATTCACGGACAACTCCTTCACTCATAACTCTTGGTCCGTACACGGCACAAAGCTCACGATGAATAGCTGCTGCAGAATATCCTTTGGCTGTAAAAAACCTTATGACAGCACGCACTTCACATTTGGCGGGGTTTTCTATTGCAGCACACATTTCAAACTGCCACAAAAACTAAACTAGTGCAGGTACGACATTCACTCGACCACGGCTTGATGCCGACTGACCTGTTGAGTGCGTGAACGCACAGATGGCGTCGCTACTCCCCCCACAACCCGCACTGTGACCAATCGGAGGTTACTTTCTGAACCGCCCTCGTAATTCCCTCAGCGCCACCTGATTTAATTCGACTACTTTCCATTATCCTCGTTTTGCTTTTGTTGATGGTCATCTTATATGCTCTTTTCAAGACACTGTCCATTCCGTTCAACTGCTCTTCCAAGTCCTTTACTGTCTCTGACAGAATTACAATGTCGTCGGCCAACCTTATTTTTTTTATTTCTTCTCCCTGGACTTTAATTCCTGCTCTACCTATGATTCGCACAATAGACACAGTTTTTCCTTATGAAATTCTGTATGAGAATGGGGCAGATGACACTAGATATCTATGGACAGGCCATGCCATTTCTTACATCATGTAAAGATGGTTTTGAAGTTCTGAGCTGGCCCTGACAACGTCCACAGTGTGCGATTAGAGTGACATCTTGATAATTTAGGACCAGTATGCCAAACGTAACTTACTATGACGTTTCTTAACCTGCTATAGCATGATTCTGGCTCGTGGTTTGGAAAATATTTCCCACTGGAAAGTATAATGTCCGCTGGGGAAGACTTCAGTATTGAAGAAAGCAAGTGCTCATAAATAATATTGACTTTCATGGCCCTGTCTGAAGTTTCTTTCCTTAATATTTATCTTCATTGATCTCATCTGTCACTGAGCGATTTTGTACAATGTTGAAGATGACATTGGAGTGCAATCTAGAAAAAGTGGAAATTCAACCTTCTATCCTGCCATCCTGATTTAAGATTTCCATGACTTCCCTAACCCAATTCATCTCTATGCACTTTTGATACGACTATTGCCGATTTTTTTCGAAATTTTTGTGCTATTTGATATTGTGCTACATCTTAAGTGGCACAGACTGCGACGGGACGTTAATTCTCAACTTTCTTTGTGAGAATGCAGGCGTTCATGGCGTGTTTCAGTGTTGAAATTTTCTTTTGTCCTCAGCAAAGTATAAACACCTTCTCGACACCACGTTTTGAGCAGTTCCCGACTCGTCATCTTTGGGCAAAGAGCCACGCTTCTGTAAGAAGTGATCTTCACCAGATCCCTCTCGTCTGCTGAGAGAGCACTAAGTGAACCAACTGCGTGACTGGAAAATGTGTCCCTACAGGTAGTGATGGATGGGGTAGTGGGAGCGCCACGCACCGAATTCATGACCATCCTTTTCGTTGCAAGCGACGGTCTGAGCCAGAAGCTTTCCTGCCGAGTTTAAACTAACGCACCAACATTCAGCAAGAATACTTCAGGCGGAAAGCGGATGCAGAGGGAATGGAAACATAGCACCAATATTCCATTTGCAGATCGTCCGCTATGGCATCACCTAACACCGACTGGGACACATTCCTTCAGAGCCCCACGGTTGGGTCATTTGCCGAAGAGGATACGTTCTACAATTTATATACAAAGTCACTTTGGCTCTAGATGATGAACGTGAAACTTTTCTTCAAGATGGTGCTGTTACTCAGCTGATTGTCCGAGAAGATTTCGTCAATAGGGCCGCTCCTATTTCCTTCATATATTCCTGAGTATTCCTTCATTAAGTTTCTCTCTGGAGGAGTACATATTTAGGACATTCTAATAGGAGAATAAAGCTCTTGAAAGTAAAAAATCGGACAAGTGCAAGTAGAACTCGCTATATGACGGTTCCGTACGACCTTAATTACATACATACGCTAAGGCTTAAACTTCCCCTTTGAAAATTAAGAATGATAGTGCTGATAAACCCCTTACGTTATTTGATTTTCAAGCAGCTGAGCAAAACTGAACGTACTCAGACAGTTCTCTCTTTACTTATTCTAATCGTCACTAAACTGACGCACAATATTTTTAGCGCAACGCAATCTGACTTTCAATAATCCCTACAAAAGAATGGCCCTGATTAACAATAACCTATACCTTTCATGAATCACTTGCCTCACAAAAATCTTCGTTACTCGAACTACTACAATACAGTGAGCGACAATTGTGCCAGCTAAATAAAAGATTATAACTACTGAAGTCACTAACTACTGATAGGCATAGTTAGCAAATGAAAGATTTTGCTAGCGAACAAACAATGTATTTACCTTAATAGTGTTCAAAAGTCATTATATATATATATATATATATATATATATATATATATATATATATATATATATATATATATCATTTCATGACATCCATCTTTACAAATTTCCTTTTTCTGACGGACACGCGTCCAGATAGTCCGCCCTAAAAACTCCGGCATCACTCTCCCCACATCCACCACTTCTGGCGGCTCACCTCCAACTGCCCAACGCTACGGCCTGTTCACATCCAACTGCCCAACACTACACTAGCGAATAATCTAACAATGAGTGCAACCAGCCACGGAGTGCTCAAAGGGCAATCAGCGTTTTTCATACAGAGCGCTACGTGGCGTTACCAACATAAAAACCTAAACAGCCTATTTACAAGGTGAAAAAAGTCATGTGATACCTCCTAATTCCGTGTCGGACCTCCTCTTGGCCGGCGTGGTGCAGCAGCTCTACATGGCATGGAGCCAACATATCGGTGGAAGTCCCCTGCAGAAATATTGATCCATGCTGTGTCTGCAGTGCGTTTTGTCGGTGCAAGGTCTTGTGCACGAACTGACCTCTCTATTATGTGCCATAAATTTTCGATGGGATTCACGTCGGCCGATCTGAATGGCCAAGTCATTCTCTTGAATTGTTCAGAACGTTCTTCAAAGCAGTCGTGAACAGTTGCGGCCTGGTGTCATGGGGCACTGTCAGCCATAAAAATTCTATTGTTATTTGGGAACATGAAGTCCGTGAATGGCTGCAAATGGTCTCCCAGTAGCCGAACATAACCATTTCCAGTCAGTAATCAATTCAGTTGTAACAGAGCACCCAGTCCATTCCATGTAAACGCAGCCAGTACCATTATGGAGCCACCACCAGTTTCCACAGTGCCTTGTTGAGAACTTGTGTCCATGGTTTCGTGGTGTCCGCGACGCATTCAGTTCGTATCAGATGAAATCGGGACTCATCCGACCAGGCCACGGTTTTCCAATCGTGTAGGGTCCAACAGATATGGTCACAAGCACAGGAAAGGCGCTGTAGGCGATGTCATGCTGTTAGCAAAGGCATTCGCGTCGGTCGTCTGTTGTCATAACCCATTAACCCCTAATTTCGCTATACTGTCTTAATGGATGCGTTCGTCGTATCTCCCACATTGATTTCTGCCGTTATTTCATGCAGTGTTGCTTGTCTGCACTGAAAAACCTACGCAAACGCCGCTGCAGTCGGTGGTCAAGTGAAGGCCGTCGGCTACTACGTTATCCGTGGTGAGAGATAATGCCTGAAATTTGTTATTCTCGGCACACAAGACACTGTGGATCTCGGAATATTGAATTCCCTAAAGATATCCGAAATGGAATGTCCCATGCGTCTAGCTCCAACTACTATTCCCAGTTCAAACTCATTAGTCCGAGCCACACATTATTTCTTGGTAGCTTCCTTCATAACAGTGTCGGTACGTGTATTTGATCCTTTAATTTATCTAGTTATTCTGCTGTGTTTTATGACTTTATTGATGATCTTTTATGATGTTCAGAATAATAGCATTAATTTTTGAATTCTGATAGATACAATTCAGTTTTCCAATTTTTTGTTATTTTTAATTGGTTTTTACCACATTAGTCTGTATTTAAGTCAAGCAAGGCCGCTGGTTACCTTGCTGTTTAGCGTCCTAACCCACAAATCATTATCAGTAGTCTGAAGGTGTTTCGAAGAGCTTCCTGCTAATCACTGAAGAGTGAATTGCAGAGTAGTCGTGTAGATGTTTATCGTTTTAAGCTAATTCTTCCAAAATATGAATCTACTTTGCATTCTTAGCCTCTAGCTAAGTCTAAGAGTTGCTTTTAAATTATCTCTGTGATGCTTGTTGAGACTCTGAAGATAGATCTGTAAGATATTAGAACGAAATATTTGATATGTGATTATTTTTCATAGATTTACATCATGGACGAGATCACTGCGATGGCTATCTCAACCACTGAGAGCAGCATCCCATCAAGCCAAAGGTTACAAGCAAAGGACATCATTACCATTTTCGTCGAACGCAGCAGTAGACCAGTACCTAAGTGGTGACAGTATCTCCCAGGATTCTGCAAAGCATAAGGTACACAATAACTTGTCATCCTTGTAAGAGGCAACATGTATGCTGAAAATCAGGCGAGAAAGAAAATTTATGTAAATTTGCCTTCTATAATTTGTACAGGCTGCTGTTACTCAGGACACCAGCGCATCCAAAAAAAGCCTGCTTAGCTGCTTGGTGAACGCCATGGTGTCTGATTCTAGTGAACCTACTATTTCCTTTCCTCCAGCGCATTCACCGAGTGAGTGTCCTAGCAACGTTAGCGACAAGAACGAATCCACTCTATTCGTTTGTAAAATGGTTAAGGACTTTGATAGTGGCAGTGCTACAGCCGAGAGTGCTTCTGAAGACTCAACTACGGTAAGCCAATTTAATATGTAGACTTATTTCATCTAAGAAAACACTCTGGAATTCCTTGATAGTTTTCCTTTGTTGGTAGTTCCTGTTGTCAACAAATCAGGAGAGCGAGTAGCTACAGTTAAGTGTAGCCACCTCACTGCTATTCAGCCCAAAATGATACGCTACCTGACAAAAGATTCTTAGCAGCCAGAAAAGAAATAGGAAACAAATGAATCTACACGAGTCGAGAAGACAGTTATTGCAACGATTCCGAAACCAAGTTAAATAGCGTGAACCAAACCATCAGCGTGACGTTGCACCCCTCCGCCCCTCGATGCTACTATATTTTACTGCTCATAAGAAAAAATTAATGTTTTTCCAGCTTTTAATATTAAACTCGTTGTTATTGAACTACTGTGTCTCTGTATGTCTGTGAAGTACAACATTCCGTGCGGCGTCGAAGACCCCCACAACGTACGTAATTTCGTACACGTGGACAAGTTTCTCTCGTGGTGGAGAAGCAGCTGCCGACTCCGACGTTTGCCAGTAAAATTCTTGACATGTAAGAGAAAGAAATCTTCTATAGGATCTTCTCGAACTGGAAAACTGCCTTTCGCATTTGGTCATTCGATGATTGCCTGCGAGTGAAATGAGTTTCTTTTTTCTACGCTTTTTACTGTGTTATTGAAGCAGGTTCTACAGCAAACATCGTCCACCAAACGTTCGAAGTCCTATACAAGCTTGTAGTACATAATAGTTCATCACAGAATCCTTTCATCAAAATTAAATACGCGCAATTACCTTTGAAAAGCAACAGACTCTATTATGGCCGTTACTACTAAACTCCATGTTAACATTACATATCGCTTGTGGATCTCAAGAAGCACAAATTATACAACACCGCGACTAACAATTACTGTTTCATCGAACACACTTCCGACACGTCCTCTCGTTATGCAGTCTCGTAAAAAAGTCCTGCCACATTCCGATTGTCTTACTTTTCTTCGCTCCCCATGGAGCAACTACAAGTCAATGAATTAACATTTCGCTCGCGCAGGTGAAACGCACCACCTCGCGATATATGTTCACTTTAAACCATTAACATTGGTTATATTGCCAATCTGGTCAGCTGATCGATACACGACATACATCGCCTATATAGCCCAAGGGGTATACCATTACTTGTACCAATACGGTGGGGAAGCGTGACATAAAGCCGTCGTATAATGCTCTGAGGCAATCGGATCTACAACTGCTGCAGCTTGCTTCTGGTATACTACACTGGCACTGGGAAGGAGACGACGCCCTTACAAGCTTCACACAAGCTATATCGGGGGCAGATCTGGGAATCCTGCTAGCCATAGGAGTACCTTAACATCTCGCACACAGTTCACAGACACTCTTCAAGTGTGGACGAGCGTTGTCCTATTGAAAAATGACACAATATTGTCGCATCAGACGTAACGCGTGAGGACACAGGGGTCCCTCAATTACTACTAGCTATAGCCTGCTGCCGTACGCAGTGGCTCGCCCCATCATGACACTAGAAATAACTCTATACATTTCCAAAACATTGGCAGAATAGGACCTAACTCTCAGTAGCCACCTTACACGATTAGATCAACCTCCCGAAATGGAGACCCACAGTGAGTCTGATAACACTAAACACCAAAAACACTAACGCACTCTGGTGGCCATTTTACCTTTCACAGAGAATAGCACCTCCATTTACTTACCCGCTGGTGGTTTCTAAACGTACGGAGCTAGATCGGCCATTCGACCATGTCTTTTACGTCCTGCATTTTTTTGTTAGATAAAGTACATGTAAAAACAAGTTTACATAATTAAATGACTAATATAATGAATTAAATATACAATTACAGATTTAATACAGTCGATGAAATTTTTCATAAAACACTGGTGACGAAGGTGTGGTTTTGTGGTGACATTGTTTCTTTTCATGATTCGGTTATCAATGATATTATGCACAAGCACCCAGTAAGCGTAATGAATATGGAAGGAAAGACGGAGGGTGGGAATGGGTAAAACTAATCATTATAAAGGGTCCTTCAAATAGCGCGCCGATTATGAATCGCGTAATACAAGCGTTATCTTGTTGGAAAACACCGCCTGAAATGCTGTTAATGAATGACAGCTTATCAAGTCGATTCACCATATTAACGTGTAACTTTGCAGTCAGGGTGCGTGGGATAACCACGAGAGTGCTCCTGCTGTCAAGCGAAATCGCACCCAGACCATAACTCCAGGTGTAGGTCCAGTGCGTCCAGCACACGGACAAGTTGGTTGCAGGTCGTCAGCTGGCCTTCAAACCAACACACGGCCTTCACTGTCACCGGGGCAGAAACAGCTTTCATCATAGAACGCAACAGATCTTCACCCTGCCCTCAAATGACCTCTCGCTTGATACCACTGAAGTAGCAAATTGCGCTGGTTTGGGGTCAGTGGATTGTACGCTATAGGACGTATTGCGTGGAGCTGTCCTTGAAGTAACGGATTTGTAACAGTTCGTAGTGTCACTGTGGTATCAACTGTTGCTCAAATAGCTACTGCAGATGTAGTACGATGCGCCAGAAACACATGCCGGACACGATGGTCTTACCTCTCGGTAGTGCCACGTGGCCATCCGCAGCCCGGTCTTCTTGCGACCGTACATTCTGGTGACCACCGCTGCCAGCAATCATGTACAGTAACCACTTTCCTGCCCAGTCTTTCTGCAGTATGGCTAAAGGGCCATCCAGCTTCTATTAGCCCTATTACACGATCTCGCTCAAAGTTAGTGAGGTGTTGATAATGGGGTCTTTGTCGTCTTAAAGGCATTATTGACTAACATCAACGCACCATGTCCAGTCTCAAAGGTAACAAACGCTCACCACCATCTTATCGAGAATTTCAAGCAAACCTGATTTGTTCATAGTATGAAGGCTTCCACGACCGGATGACATATCTTCTGGTAAACCTTCCAGGATGTAAGGTCGTGGTCCATGAAACTCTTCAGCTCCTAACGTTTCGTCCAGAGCTGCGCTAGACATCTTCAGAGGGGTGTTTCTCCTCCGGTGAGTCTTGCCGACTGACGGGTCGGACGTCTGAGAGCGACTTATATATCGTAGAAAGTGGGCGTGACCAGAGTTACACGTGATATGCAGAGATAATCTTTGTCAAAGATAAAACGTAACTATCGATCGTAATCTCGTCGCGGATAAAAACTGTCTAGCAATTCTGTAGTGCTACTGTCCAAATATCACTAAGTTTCATGGTCTCTTCTTGGCCACTTCTATTCAAAAAGAAGAAAAAAGAGCTTTATTGAAGACTGAAGCTATGTGTCCTAGACTCTATGGCTTACCCAAGGTACAAAAGAGGGACCTTCCTCTGAGACCGATTGTTAGTGCTATCAATTCTCCTACGTATGAAATAGCAAGATATCTAGCAACTCGTTTACGTCCATATATTGGAAAAACTGACTCATATATAAAGGACTCACGTCATTTCATAGAGAAAATTGAAGGTTTAATTCTGACTCCTGAAGATATTTTAGTAAGTTTTGATGTAGTGTCTTTATTTACTATGATTCCAGTTAACGAAGTTATGGATTTTATAACAGATATTTTTACAGAAGATCTGACTGCTCTTTTCAGACATTGTCTTACTTCCAGTCAGTTCCAGTGGAATAATGAATTTTATGAGCGACTTAATGGCGTAGCAATGGGTAACCCATTGAGTCCTGCAGTAGCTAATTTCTACATGGAGAAATTCGAACAGTCAGCCTTGGAAAAAACAGATAAGAAACCATCTCGCTGGTATCGGTATGTAGACGATACATTTGTGGTCTGGCCACATGGTAGAGAAGCCTTAGACAAATTTTTTGTTCACCTTAATAATATAAATCCAAGAATCCAGTTTACCATGGAGAGAGAAAATGATAACAAAATACCGTTTTTGGATGTTTTAGTTATGAGACAGACAGATGGAAGATTGAAACAATAGATTTTTAGAAAAATAGCGCACACAGACAGATACTTACATAAAAACTCTAACCACCATCCACAACAAAAGAGAGGTGTGATTAAAAGTCTCGTTGACAGAGCCAGACGGATTTGCACGCCGGAGTATCTAGACGTCGAATTAAAACATCTGAAGCACGCTTTTGAGAAAAATGGCTACTCAAAGAAAGAAGTAAGCAGAATTCTGCACCCAAACAACAAAAAGCCTAAGGACAAGCCCGAAAAACGATGGAAGAATACAGTCTCTCTCCCTTTCATAAAGAAAGTAACGGATCAGATTGGAATGATTTTAAGTAAACATGATATTAGACCGGTTTTTAGACCAACGAAGAAAATTTGTCATGTCCTCCGGTCTGTAAAAGATAAACGCGCTCCTCTATCAGCCAGTGGCGTATATAAAATTCCGTGTACATGTGGAAAAGTTTATATTGAAACAACAAAAAGAAGCGTAAATACACGGTTAAAAGAACACAGAAGTCTTTGCCGATTAGGAAAAACAGATAAATCGGCTGTAGCAGAACACGCTTTTCAGTCAGGAAATCATCAAGTGAGGTTTTCCGAAACAAAAATTTTATCTACGACGACGAACTATTACCCACGGCTTTGTAGAGAAGCAATTGAAATATATAAACCTAGGGATAATTTTAATCGGAAAGAAGAGACCATGAAACTTAGTGATATTTGGACAGTAGCACTACAGAATAGCTAGACAGTTTTTATCCGTGACGAGATTACGATCGATAGTTAAGTTTTATCTTTGACAAAGATTATCTCTGCATATCACGTGTAACTCTGGTCACGCCCACTTTCTACGATATATAAGTCGCTCTCAGACGTCCGACCCGTCAGTCGGCAAGACTCACCGGAGGAGAAACACCCCTCTGAAGATGTCCAGCGCAGCTCTGGACGAAACGTTAGGAGCTGAAGAGTTTCATGGACCACGACCTTACATCCCGGAACGTTTACCAGAAGATAAACCTGATTTGTACCCCAGCGCAAAAATGGAATAGATATCATCTTTCAGACGTAAAAACACACCTACCAACTTTCGTTTATGTCGCATAACTCCTTTTTGTTCCAGTTTTTTCCGTCAAATAAAAATAATAATTGTCAGATTGTGTAGCAATTACATTTTAAGATTGGCACAAACTGGAGGCACAGATTCATTACATGTTTTTAACAACTTCAGGTGAATTTTTGTTGATGATGGTCTACCGAAAAGAAAGAAATTTTTGACAACTTGTTATTCCAGTTTATCCATCTAAACGACTGTCATGCCACTCTAGTACTACCGTGTTACCATATAAACGGAACTATTCCTAAGATGAAGCTAACATGACTTACATCATTACATAGTTCATGGGGTAGCGATATATACGTATACAGTGGCGATAGTATCACATACACAAGGTAAAAAAGGTCAGTGCATTGCTGGAGTTGTCATTTGCACTCAGGTGATTCATGTGAAAAGATCTCCGACGTGGTTCTTGCTGCACGACGGAAATTAACAGACTTCGGACGCGGAATGGTAACTGGAGCTAGACTACTGGGACTTTCCATTTCAGACATCTTTAGGGAATTCAATATTTCGAGTTCCACAGTATCGAGAGTGTGCCGAGAATACCAAATTTCAGGCATTACCTCTCACCATGGACAAACCAGTAGCTCACGGCCTTCACTTAACGACTGAGAGCAGCAGCGTTTACGTAGGTTTTTCAGTGCTAACAGAATCTAAGTGGTACGTACGACAAAAGTACTCACCGGTCAACATTATTGTGATTGACACTGTACTCATTACCCCTGTGCATCTTTTCATAGGTGAATTCGGCCCTGACTTCATTTCTATGGATGAAAAGGCGTGACAGCTTCGAACAGCGCATGTGGAGGAGCTCTTGGGACGACAGGGTATTCGGAGTTATCTTGCCCGTTTTTCGACTTAAATCCCATCGACCATGCGTGGGATGCTGTCGGGAGACATCGCAGCACTTCCACATGCACCAATGATCATCCAGCAGTCGAAGACCGTGCTGGTGAAGGAACACAACGCCGTAGCACACGAACTCCTTACTAACCTTGTGGTCAGCATCGGAGCACATTTCAGAGAATACTGTGCCGTCCGTGGTGACCACACAACCTATTAATAACCATGTCCGGACTTCTTTAACGTCTGGGGGACCATCATGAATCGGGGTGACTTCAGTGTAATCATTGTCTTTCAATGAAAGTGTCATTTCTGTTCGTCTCACTAGGTATTTCTTTCAGTTAACTTCTGTACTATACTACTATACTGTAGCAGTTTTTCTATTTCTATGTATGGTCCCAACTTTGATCGATCTGTGATACTTGACTACGACACATCAGGGAAAAGTTACTTTCGCCCCTAAGTATTGCTCACCAGTGCATATACCGTCATAATACGAGGGGCGTTCAATAGATAATGCACCAAATGGTTCAAATGGCTCTGAGCACTATGGGACTTAACATCTGTGGTCATCAGTCCCCTAGAACTTAGAACTCCTTAAACCTAACTAACCTAAGGACATCACACACATCCACGCCCGAGGCAGGATTCGAACCTGCGACCGTAGTGGTCGCTCGGTTCCAGACTGAAGCGCCTAGAACCGTTCGGCCACACTGGCCGGCGATAATGCAACGCATTTTTCTCCCTAAAAAGCAGGTTCGCTTTATTCAAGATTCCAATTCACTATAGTATTCATGACTCTTTTGGCTATATTTTTCAACATAGTCTCCGTTCAATGGGACGGCCTTACGTTTCCTTACTGGGAGGGACCATGCCAGCATGGCACCACTCAACTGGTCGACATCGGACCCGCCGTCTTGCTGCATAAATAATCTCCCCTTCATGCACGTACTGCTTCTCGTGGAGTGCATCCTTCATTGGACCAAACAGACGGAAGTCGGAAGACGAGAGATCCGGACTGGAGGGTGGACGAGGAGCCCAGCGTGCATGCACTTTTGAGTACCCCTAATGATGGACAAGTGTGTCAGCGCCACCAACAGAGATTTCCAGTTGTGCAGCGAGATGTTTGATTATGATCCGTCGAACACCTCAAATGTGAGTGTCCACATGTTCCAGCACTGCAGGAGAGACAGCTTTGGGCGATCGATCGGCGCGGGAGATCGGATAGGTTTTGGCGACCTTGCAGCATTGATGTCCCGCGTAGCGACTCACTGTGATTTCGTTCGCTGGCCAGGTCTCTGTACACATTCTGCAAGTGCCTATGAGTATTTGCGATGCTGTGTTTTTGTGCCGAAAGAAACTCAATGACAGCTCTATCCTCGGAATGCACCTTCGTTGCAGTCGCCATTTTGAAGGCCACCTGTCGGAATTATAGAGACTGAAGCGGTAATATTGCACGATGTACCACAGCAAATTCCTCATTTTTCAACCGAAATTGGCCGAGAAAAAAGAATGTGTTGCATTACTTGTGGAGCGCCCCTCGTAAATACAATTTTCCATTCATACCACCTTCTCTCTGCATGTCCAGGCATTGTTTTCGGTAAATTAATGAAGTTGTGTTTCGCCGACACAGTGGATGCATTGCGCAAATGCGAGAATAGTTGACACATATTTATTTCTAATTTCTGCTACCAGTAACTTTTTTATTTTATGTTTAATCCAACATAATACAACTCGTTTTGAACATGTTCTGTTCATCTTCAGGCGTTTATACATACATACATACATACATGCAGACAAATGTTACTTAACAAACAGTCTTAAACTAGATTAATTTAGAACCCATTGCCCATTGTTTGCTACCGTAGTGGCTGGTGTGGCATTTCAGGGGGAGGAGGGGGGCAGTGTATGGTTAGAAATCGAAATCAGTGATGTCTTCTGCTGGTTTTCTTCCTTGTGGTTGCCTATGTATGATATCACAGCGATTTCATCATCTTACTGCTTCACTTGCATCACTGGTGTAATGGCGGAGCTGTTGATTAACATTGTACTATTGCACATTGTATTTTGTCAGAAATTAGAAATAAATAATTATCTCACACAGTCATGGTTCACAAACATAGCCATTATGGCCGAGAATAAATAGTTGACACTTTTGATTCTGCTTAGCAGATCTGTTCAGCAGCATGTGCAAGAAATCTGTCAACAAATAAGGAACTCTATGCTGATTTTCGTGACGTGTATTTAAAATATTGATAGAGCATGCCGAATGTTGTATTGTACAGAGCTTGCAGAAGAAAGCGCTCGGGTCGCCGTCGAGTGTGATCAAGACCAGCCGCCTGCAGCCTCTACCGGAAGGCAGTGGCGACCAGTTACTGCCGCCCGAAGATGCGCCATCGAAACAGCGGCTACCGACGGCAACAAAATCAGATACCTCTTCAGCCCACAGCAGCAAACATAGCAGGTACCTCTTTCACATATCTCGCTGGTTCTGTTTCGGATCAAGATATCACTGCGTACTATTTCATATTGATTGTCTTCTTCTGAGTGGGCGCCACAGCCTCGATAAATTTGAAGAATGACATAATTTCTACCAGGCTGTTAGTTTAACATAGAACTTTATTAATCCTACTAGTTAGTTCCAGTTTCTGTCATTCCCAAATTCGTGACAAATGTGGATACTTGTAAGAGGGCGATTCGTTTATTAAAGTCCGATCGGTCGCGCAAATGGAAACCACAGTGAAAATCAGAAATGTTTTATTTATAACAGTTAGCTACGATTTCCAGCTACTTATCTCCATAGTCACCGATCCGACTTAGACGTTTGTCGTAGCATTGTACCAACTTTCCAATATCCTCGCCATAAAAGACAGCCACCTGTGCTTTCTGCCCGGTCCCTACGCTGGTCTGCAGCTCGTTGTCTGTGCCAAAATGTTGCCTCCATAGCCAGCGATTCATAAGAGCAGAGATGAAACTCAGGGGGAGCCAATTACGGGCTGTATACTGAGTGGGTGGTCAACATTTCCCATCGAAAACACTGCAGGAGCATCTTCTTTATCCCTGCAGAGTGCCTCCGAGTTTTGCCACGAACGAGGAAAAGCATAACAGCTGTATGGGATGTATGACATCAGGCGAATTCTCTCGTCAGGCACTCATACTTGGCGCGCGACGCTATTATCTAGGCATCTTTACGTGCTCGCTTTGCACTTAAAATTGAAAGGTGCGACGTGACGCGATCGAAGCGCATACTAGAGACACTGTCCAACACATCTGTGCAAAGCTTCGTGGGATTTTCATTGTGGTCTCCATGTGGCGACCGATCGCACCTTACGCCTACAAAACGAAATAGCCCTCGTATAAAACAAAAGTCACTTGTCACTCAAAGTTCATGGTCGTCAGTATACATGACCTTGTAATAAGTATCACACAACTTTTTGCAGCTGCACCATATCTGTACAAGTGCGTGCGGGAAAATTTGGAGGTGTGGATGACAGTGACCTTTGCTAGTATGTGTTATGCAATTTCAGGAGTTAAGAACAAATTAATGTATTTGCATTTTCGTAATGATTAGAATGCACAAAATATTAGTCACTCCCTTAAAAGGGAATGCTGGTCGCTGTGAAGCCGGTTACGTGATCCTCCGCCGCCGACATAAGTCATGGCAGTGAAGTGGTGTGTAGGAATGTGTACAACTGTTTGTGGTGTGTATGTGCTGCTGTTAGTATGTCATCAGTGTAGTCGATATTGAGACGTTACAGAATGGCAGAAAGGAACGTCGTGTTTGGATGTGCCCATGACCACTCCACGAATTAAGTTGTTTTATTTGTTAGTGTATCAACAAGGACGCAGTAACGACTCTACAAAGGGCGGAGTACCACGCGCAACCATGTAATATGATATATTATGATGAGTGGTCTTAAGAACTTCCTAAGCGACAGGCACCAGTGATGAGTGTCACGCATTACACTGTTCGGCAAGGGTTCTATTTCTGATATTAAAGTGTGTGCTTCTAAACCTGTTTACCGTTGGAAATTCTAGTATGTAAACATAATATCGTAGTCAGGGATACTTTATTAAAAAAAACTGATATGTTGCCGCATCCAGTACTGATGGAAAGTGACAATTTCTTGTTCAACAGCAGGTGGAAAGAATCAGACATTGCCGGCCGCGGTGGTCTAGCGGTTCTAGGCGCGCAGTCCGGAAACGCGCGACTGCTACGGTCGCAGGTTCGAATCCTGCCTCGGGCATGGATGTGTGTGATGTCCTTAGGTTAGTTAGGTTTAAGTAGTTCTAAGTTCTAGGGGCCTGATGACCACAGCAGTTGAGTCCCATAGTGCTCAGAGCCATTTGAACCAATCAAACATTATTTGTTTATCCCCCACCACACCTATGTCATTAAGACCATCTGAACAGCTCATTAACTCGAAGGGCGACAGCCGGTCGCTGCCTCGGCAGTAAACCTTCATGCTTCCCAGAGGCAGGTGCATCGAGTTTACAACAGTGGTGTTAGCCGTAATTTGTGTCAATCTTAACAATCGGGTGTTTTGGCTGACAAGTAACCGTCTCTGTCGTATCTCCAAGCACAGTTGAACTTATAAGTTCCTGTGTTTAAACTGATTTAGCCTGTCGCTGAAGGTAAGCTGACTGTTTGGTTTTACATATCAGCGTTTCTCTAGTTCAAAATGGTTCAAATGGCTCTGAGCACTATGGGACTTAACGTCTGAGGTCATCAGTCCCCTAAAACTTAGAACTACTTAAACCTAACTAACCTAAGGACATCACAAACATCCATGCCCAAGGCAGGATTCGAACCTCGAACGCAGCGATCGCGCGGTCCCAGACTGTAGCGCCTAGAACCGCTCGGCCACCACGGCCGGCGTTTCTCTAGTTCTCTAGTATTAATGTAGTACAGGTGTATTATTGAAGAGGTATTTTTAAATTTTCAGAAATGCCGTGTCGTTGTGGATGTCGATATAAGCCAGACAACTTCTGCTATATCTGTGGGAAGTTCGCCTTTGTCAGAAGTAGGAAGAGAATTTAACAGCCATAAAGAAAGCATATAAAGATTACTTTGTAGTAGAGGTAGGAGATCAAGGTAAAGAATGGGCACCACATTTCTGTTGTGCTACATGTTACTGCAAACTAATTCGGTAGTGGAAAGGTAAAGAGAACGTTCGCTGTGCCAATGGCGTGGAGAGAGCCCAAGGACCACGTTACTAATTGTTATTTCTGTCTAACAAAAATTCAGGGTTTTACAAACAAAAAAATCGAAGAGGCACTTTGTTTACCTAGATCTGCCTTCAGCGAGAATGCAAGTGCAACATTCTGACAGCCTTCCAGTACCTTCAAGAGCTCCAGGTCAAATTCGGAGTGACAGTGAAGTAAGTAGTACTGAAGAAATCATAGATGATGATCCTTTATATCACTACACAAGTGAGTCATCCCCACATTTGTTAATACAATCCGTTTTAAATGACTTAGTACGTGCCGGCCGGGATGGCCGAGCGGTTCTAGGCGCTACAATCTGGAACCGCACGACCGCTATGGTCGCAGGTTTGAATCCTGCCTCGGGCATGGATGTGTGTGATGTCCTTAGGTTAGTTAGGTTTAAGTAGTTCTAAGTTATAGGGGACTGATGACCTCAGAAGTTAAGTCCCATAGTGCTCAGAGCCATTTGAACCATTTTTGATTTAGTACGTCATCTAGGACTAAGTAAACAAAAGGCGCATCTGCTTGGTTCAAGATTACAAGAGTATAATCTACTCCACCAGAGTACTAAAATCGGTGTGTTCAGGCACAGAGAACATGCCTTTATTTCCTGTCCGATCTGCTTACCTGTCTGCGTTTTTATACCGTATACAAAATGTGTTTCTGCTCCCTTTTATCTTAAAATTTTCCGTTTAATCAAGTAGTACATCCAATATCTAATGCTTTTTGTAAGACAGAAAATTATCCTTAAACGAGCTAAAACTGTTGTACAAGGGTCATTCAATGAGCAATCTCTCAATTTTTTACAGCTGTTGATACGTATAAGGTGGCTAGCAACAGTCTGAAAAGTTTGTAATGGTGTTGCAGGGGAAGTTGTGCTGAGAAATAATTGTTAAAAAAATGTGTACACTGCGCCGTTTCCGAGTTATCTAGCATTAAAAGTTCGCCAATTAGGTAGTTACACGAGAAAATTCGGGCACTTGCATGCTCTAGAACTTGGTAATGCACAGTCTTTAGTGGGTCCTTTAGATACACCTTGCTGAAATGCTCATCCCCAGTTAAACTGTGCCTTTTTCATAGGTGATAAATTTTGGCTAGGAGAGCAAAAGCTACGACTGTTCAGTATGGGGAAACGAAATGAAGAACACGTTTGGCGACACCGCCGCTGGCGAGTTGCTTGAATTTGCGCGCGTGAGGAGCTGACTGGGTAACTTCAATGCTAAGTAACTCGAAAACGTCGCAAAGTATCAACATTTTTTTCTGAACAATTATTTATCAGCATACTCTCACCTGCAAAACGCTTACAAGGTTTTCAGACTGTTTCTGCCATCCTGTATGTGGAAACGTCGCTTTAGTACTGCAACTGTAATCTTTCTTCTGCACGGTTACGAATCTTCGGATTCCGGTAGATGGGAGATCCGTAGTCAACGAACTCGTTACAAGCGATGAGCTGTATTTGAATTCTTGGCTGCGGAAAAAGAAAACGTGATGAACGACATGCAAACGAATGTGTGCCGTATATGGTAAAGATGCAGTCGATAACAGTGCTGTTGGACAATGAGTAAGGAGACTTAAAGTGTTAGGAAGTTCAGAGACTGAAATCCACGATCGGTCACGTTCGGGACGTCCTGTCATCGCCACAGCTTCCGACATGGTTAATCACATGGATGCCATTATACGTGCATACGGGAGCATCACAGCTCGCAATAGGCTCTACAGTTATCGGTGAACTTGACTGAGGCTCTTGGATATTCACGGTATGTTCACTATGGTTTCCACGAACACTCACAAAAGAAAAAAATCTATTTCATCTTATCTTTTGAGGCAATTTAAGGCTAATGGAATGATCCTGCTGTCACGGATCGTTACAGGTGACGAAAGATGTGTGCATCACTTTGAGCCGGAAGCAAAAAGGCAGTCACTTATGTGGCATCACCTGTAATCACCAAAAAATAAGAATTCAAGGTAGTTCCCTCAGATGCAAAGTCATGATGACAGTCTTTTGGGATAGTGGTAGTGTCATTTTCGTGGATGTGATGCCAAAAGGGTCAACTATTAATTCAGAGACGTATGTCAATACTCTGAACAAAGTCACATCTGTAAGATAGATATTATTTTAAACTCATAAACCGTGTTCGAAGTGTTCTGTCTGACAAGAATCCAAAAGAAATCTTGTACCAACAGGATAACGCACGTTCACACACAAGTCTCAGAACGCAGCAACCTATCGCCAAATTGTGTTGGACATTATTACCTCAGGCATCCTACAGCCCAGATCTATCGCCCTCGGAATTCCATCTGTTTGGGCCACATTCCCCTGGGACACACTTTGAAAATGATTCATGCAGTGGAATCGCAGCTACGAGCACACGACAAGAGCTTTAACCAACATATACTCTTATCCAACGCTGGCGTTAAGGCCATAGAACGTGATGAAATAATACATGTAAAAGAATTATTTACTGTTATTGTCACGGAACTATATATCTTAAGAATAAATATACAGGGTGGTCCATTGATAGTGACCGGGCCAAATACCTCACGAAATAAGCATCAAGCGAAAAAACTACTAACAAGGGAACCTCCCCATCGCACCCCCCTCAGATTTAGTTATAATTTGGCACAGTGGATAGGCCTTGAAAAACTGAACACAGATCAATCGAGAAAACAGGAAGAAGTTGTGTGGAACTATGAAAAAATAAGCAAAATGTACTAACTGAGTAGTTCATGGGCAATATAGGCAACATCAAGGGTGATATCAGCACAGGCGCGCCGTGGTCCCGTGGTTAGCGTGAACAGTTGCGGAGCGAGAGGTCCTTGGCTCAAGTCTTCCCTCGACTGAAAATTTTACTTTCGCAAAGTTATGATCTGTCCGTTCGTTCATTGACGTCTCTGTTCACTCTAATAAGTTTAGTGTCTCTGTGTTTTGCGACCGCACCGCAAAACCGTGCGATTAGTAGACGAAAGGACGTGCCTCTCCAATGGGAACCGAAAACATTTGATCGCAAGGTCATAGGTCAACCGATTCCTCCACAGGAAAACACGTCTGATATATTCTACACGACACTGGTGACGGCATGTGCGTCACATGACAGGAATATGTTGTCGACCCACCTAACTTGCACACTTGGCGAATGGATAAAAAGATTCTTCTACCTTGCCCGATTTAGGTTTTCTTGTGGATGTGATAATCACTTCCAAAAAATTGATGAAAACATAAGAGTTTGTCACATAAACTGCAACAAATGAATGCAACAGTTTCACAGTCGCACAGTTTTCCCTGTGCTCTGTCAAAACATATGTTTTTAACGTTTTCAAATTTTTCCGTGCGTAGACCGTCAAATCCTGCATATGTCCAAGCAAATCTGAACATGTCATGGAATTTTGGAGAGCGAAGTTGATTATACAAAAAATTAAACTTCTCACTCGAGGGAAGATTGGAACCAAAGCCCTCTAGGCTCGCAGCTGCTCACACTAACCACGGGACCACGGCGCTCCTAAGCCCACACTATCCTCGATGTTGCTTATGTTGCACATGGACTACTCAGTTTGTATATTCTGCTTATTTTTTTCATAGTTCCACACAACTTCTTCCTGTTTTCTCGATTGATCTGTGTTCAGTTTTTCAAGGCCTATCGACTGTGCCAACTTATAACTGAATCTGAGGGAGGTGCGATAGGGAGGTTCCCTTGTAAGAACGAAACTTGTCTAGCGTGAAGGGGGAAACCAGATGGCGCTATGGTTGGCCCGCGAGATGACGCTGCCATAGGTCAAACGGATATCAACTGTGTTTTTTTAAATAGCAACCCCCATTTTTTATTGCATATTCGTGTAGTACGTAAAGAAATATGAATGTTTTAGTTGGACCACTTTTTTCGCTTTGTGATAGATGGCGCTGTAATAGTCACAAACATATGGCTCATAATTTTGGCCGAACAGTTGGTAACAGGTAGGTTTTTTAAATTAAAATACTGAACGTAGTTTCTTCGTTTAACGCTTATTTCGTGAGGTATTTGGCCCGGTCACTATCAATGGACCACCCTATATATTGAGAAAAATTGTGAAGCATTATTTATTGAATGACCATAGCACAAGCAAGAAAAAGATTTCACATTCAAGCTCATTCAAGTACTAAATTTTATTTACATATGTAATGGTCCTCTTGATGCTAAGGTAAGAGAGCCTAGGTTTCTAAGACGAAGAATTTTCTTGTCGGCTTAATGTCGTCCCCTGTTTACCCGTTATCAGTTCTGTAGCAGATTTGATCAGCACATGGAACAAATATATAGTGTCTGTGTAAGGTGGCAGTGACTTATATCCCTCCTGTATGCTCCAGTGGCATAACGACGCCGACGAAACGCAGTAGCTGGACGCACACGTACGCTTCCTGGCTGCAGAACCAGCAGCAGCTGCACGTAACTCGGCTGGAGGACGACGTCCCCGAACAGCAGTCGCCTACTGCTGAAGAGGAAGCCTTCTTGAGCACTGTGCGTCTGAATTCGCCCAGTTCGCCCAGCCATCATTCAGTATCAACAGTGCCAAGTCACACAGGCCAGCAGGTACAGTGAAAGCTTTCAGTATATAGCAATGCTGTAGCTGTTAACTGCAGAGATTTTACAGTAATCGATAGGTTGATTTTAGAAACAAACATTGTTGCTTTGAAATACTACATAGGTGTATTTCCAGATACTGCAGTGAAAGATGTGTTCTTAACTGTGACCCAAACCCATAAACCTATTGCCAACAGCTCTACGGGAATACTGTGACACTAAATTTTCAACAAACAAACGGTGTTCAAGTCACAGTACTGCTTCTTCGTGTGAAAATCCTACATCAGAGATCTTATTCACATCACCCGAGATTACATGAGGAATGTCACAATTTTTATTATTAAACAATGAAAAATCCAGGATGGAATGTAACAATACCAGAGAAGGAAAATTGCTACTCACCATATACAGAGAAGGAAAGTTGGTGAGTAGCAATTTTCATTATTAACTATGTGTGTTCGTCGGTGCGCCTGACGCTTTGCTTCATTTGAAAAGAGGCAAAATCGTGACTCGTCGGACAACACTACACGCTTACAGTCAAGTACTGCTGACTTCGTGAGCTCGTTGTCCCGTTGAAGATGTGCAGATTTTGTAACAAGATACTGAGTATATTTTTGTTCTTCTGTTTATCTTGCACTTTTTAATTTTTTATATGTTTAACAGCAACTTCGTACTTCGTCTTTTCTGTATTTTTTAAATTATGATGGTAGCTCACAAGAGTCGAAGCCGGTAAACTGGTACAAACCCAACCAGTACGATCAAAACGGTTTTTCGAGAATGAATCGCGTGATCGTATTCGCCAATGTCAAATTTCTGTGTCGGCCTTTCGGGAGCGAAATCTACAGATGTGAGTAGTAGAGTCAGTTAAAAAGTTTTCTGGGTGTAGAGATACATCATCTCGTAACAAATAGCTGTTATGTGTGTTTCAGCTACTGTGACGTCGAAGACAGTTCTTTTTTTTTCAACTTGACGGCACATATCTTAGTAAATGGTAGCTATAAGTCGATTGCAAACAGTGTTTTCAGTCATAGACAGGATGTTCTGATGTAACATTCAAAAAGATTTACAAGGAATTTACAGGTCGGGTCACGCAGAGAACTCAAAACATAAGCACCTGCAACGTATTATGTATAAGTGGTCAAGAATCCATCAATATCGTTTGTCTCTAAAGTCTGCTGCAAGTCAAAGGAGTTCGTTACACTATTTCAAAATATGATACATAAGCTAGGAAAGCAGCACGTATCTTATTTTGCAGAATGTAAACTCCATTGCAGGGGTTGGAGATCTCGGGGATGGTCATTATGAAAGAATTAAGCATCTAGAGGGCACAGATGTGAACTGCCCTTCAATATTGCCCGTTTTTCGGGCTCTGCGTGATGCTGGAATGACTCAAGAAATTGAAAAAGTCGAGCATTAACTACACGGATGACAGATTAATTAGGTGTCCACTAAAATATCTGTGCCTCTTAGGAGCAGTAGGGGGCATTTAAATAGCTAGGACTTTCGGAAATAGTAAGTGGACAGTTTTCCATAGTAAAATCTTCCTTTTTTCGGTACCTTCGGTGGCCACGTGTCTTTACGAGTTATACTAAGTTTCCGATAAATCCAGTAACAATATATCGACAGCTGTATTTCAACTAAATCCTCTGCCATGCACTTAGCGGTGGTTTGTAGAGTATAGATATAGATGTAGGTATAGGACTTCCCTTTGGCAACGGAGAGAGCTAAAGCAATCGAAGCCACATGAGCCAAGGAACAAACAATATTTTGTAGTGGGAGTCTTAATCGTACAGTGAAGAACAAATCTCTACTCTTGCAGTGAGCTATATGCGTAACCGCTGTTGCAATTAATGTAAAGTTGTCCGCTCAATGTCAGAAGGATTAGTAAAAGAAATCTAACTCACCATAAAACTGCTGGAGTTGTCTACATATATTTTTGACTGATTTGATTGTTATTTTTCAAATCTAGTTTCTGTTCTAATATAATTAAGTTATTTCACCTATTGAACATGTAGGTATCTGAAACAATCGTTACCAAAAGTGAAATTAGTTCTTGACTCGAAACTTGATGGTACACGAAGAATCTAGCTCTGAACGTCAAAGGTAGTTAAGCGTATCTTATTTTTATGACCATGCGTCTGACAGGTCCATGGTCTATTAATTTTCTAAACATGTCTGAGAAAATGTTTGGGGTGATTAATTAGGAGTGTTACTTAAAATATATGAGACCCAGCATCCACTTTACCAGTGTAGTGATTCCCTGGTAGGTAAAAGGGGTTGAGAACAAAAAAATGGCTCTGAGCGCTATGGGACTTAACATCTGAGGTCATCAGTCCCCTAGAACTTAGAACTACTTAAACCTAACTAACCTAAGGACATCACACACATCCATTCGCGAGGCAGGATTCGAACCTGCGACCGTAGCAGTCGCGCGGTTCCGGACTGAAGCGCCTAGAACCGCTCAGCCACCCGGCCGGCCAGTTGAGAACAAGTAAAACATTTAGGAAATCTATATAAAAAGATGTAAATGTTCGTTTGTTCAAAATCTTAGCTCTACGAAAGTTCTTCGCCAATTCCTTCAAAATTTTGACACAACCGTACATTCGTATACGTTTCCAAAATGTTGTATTTATGGTTTATCACTCTATGACTTGAATACTACTACGGAATCTGAATTTGCAATAACAATTGATGAGGCTTAAGGTCAAAGGAAGTGGGGAGAGAGGAAAAAGGAGGTGGGCAGAGGAGTGGGAGGAAGTGAATGCAGAAAGCGAAAAGAAAGAGATGGACAGAGAGAGGGGCAAGAGGAAGTGGGGAAAGAGGGGGAGGAGGTGATGGACAGAAAGAGAAGTACGAGGAAGTGATGGACAAGAGAGGGGGAGGACTAGATGGAAAGAGACAGGATAATCGAACATATTCAGTAACCATCCTTTGTCTAATTAGGCTACATATTCATTATTGTCGATTACATAATTGATACTTTAGAACTGTTCGTTTTACCTGATACATGCTAAAAGTGCTTAAACATTTCGCTATATTATTCACGTGTGCGTGGCCCCTATTTTGTGACATAAACCGTGCAAAATTGTGAATTTTTACCTCATAAGATATTAACCCAGGACCGACAACCGAAACAGCTCTGTTAACACTGAAATAAAATCTATCACACAGGTTTATTCAATTTGTAAAATCTTACATACTTATTCCAGTCCTCATCCATCTCGCTGTATAGAGCAATTTGTAAAAACAAATATGTTGTTGTTGTTGTTGTTGTTGTGGTCTTCAGTCCTGAGACTGGTTTGTTGCAGCTCTCCATGCTACTCTATCCTGTGCAAGCTTCTTCATCTCCCAGTACCTACTGCAACCTACATCCTTCTGAATCTGCTTAGTGTATTCATCTCTTGGTCTCCCTCTACGATTTTTACCCTCCACGCTGCCCTCCAATGCTAAATTTGTGATCTCTTGATGCCTCAAAACATGTCCTACCAACCGATCCCTTCTTCTAGTCAAGTTGTGCCACAAACTTCTCTTCTCCCCAATCCTATTCAATACTTCCTCATTAGTTACGTGATCTACCCACCTTATCTTCAGCATTCTTCTGTAGCACCACATTTCGAAAGCTTCTATTCTCTTCTTGTCCAAACTGGTTATCGTCCATGTTTCACTTCCATACATGGCTACACTCCATACAAATACTTTCAGAAACGCCTTCCTGACACTTAAATCTATACTCGATGTTAACAAATTTCTCTTCTTCAGAAACGATTTCCTTGCCATTGCCAGTCTACATTTTATATCCTCTCTCCTTCGACCATCATCAGTTATTTTACTCCCTAAATAGCAAAACTCCTTTACTACTTTAAGTGTCTCATTTCCTAATCTAATTCCCTCAGCATCACCCGATTTAATTTGACTACATTCCATTATCCTCGTTTTGCTTTTGTTGATGTTCATCTTATATCTTCCTTTCAAGACACTGTCCATTCCGTTCAACTGCTCTTCCAAGTCCTTTGCTGTCTCTGACAGAATTACAATGTCATCGGCGAACCTCAAAGTTTTTATTTCTTCTCTATGGATTTTAATACCTACTCCGAATTTTTCATTTGTTTCCTTCTCTGCTTGCTCAATATACAGATTGAATAAAATCGGGGAGAGACTGCAACCCTGTCTCACTCCTTTCCCAACCACTGCTTCCCTTTCATGCCCCTCGACTATTATAACTGCCATCTGGTTTCTGTACAAATTGTAAATAGCCTTGCGCTCCCTGTATTTTACCCCTGTCAACTTCAGAATTTGAAAGGGAGTATTCCAGTTAACGTTGCCAAATGCTTTCTCTAAGTCTACAAATGCTAGAAACGTAGGTTTGCCTTTTCTTAATCTTTCTTCTAAGATAAGTCGTAAGGTTAGTATTGCCTCACGTGTTCCAACATTTCTACGGAATCCAAACTGATCTTCCCCGAGGTCGGCTTCTACCAGTTTTTCCATTCGTCTGTAAAGAATTCGCGTTAGTATTTTGCAGCTGTGACTTATTAAACTGATAGTTCGGTAATTTTCACATCTGTCAACACCTGCTTTCTTTGGGATTGGAATTATTATATTCTTCTTGAAGTCTGAGGGTATTTCGCCTGTCTCATACATCTTGCTCACCAGATGGTGGAGTTTTGTCATGACTGGCTCTCCCAAGGCCATCAGTAGTTCTAATGGAATGTTGTCTACTCCTGGGGCCTTGTTTCGACTCAGGTCTTTCAGTGCTCTGTCAAACTCTTCACGCAGTATCTTATCTCCCATTTCATCTTCATCTACATCCTCTTCCACTTCCATAATATTGTCTTCAAGTACATCGCCCTTGTATAGACACTCTATATACTCCTTCCACCTTTCTGCCTTCCCTTCTTTGCTTAGAACTGGGTTGCCATCTGAGCTCTTGATATTTTCCAGTAGGCAATATCTATCTTACCCCTAGTGAGACAAGCCTCTACATCCTTACATTTGTCCTCTAGCCATCCCTGCTTAGCCATTTTGCACTTCCTGTCGATCTCATTTTTGAGACGTTTGAATTCCTTTTTGCCTGCTTCATTTACTGCATTTTTATATCTTCTCCTTTCATCAATTAAATTCAATATTTCTTCTGTTACCCAAGGGTTTCTACAAGCCCTCGTCTTTTTACCTACTTGATCCTCTGCTGCCTTCACTACTTCATCCCCCAGAGCTACCCATTCGTCTTCTACTGTATTTCTTTCCCTCATTCCTGTCAATTGTTCCCTTATGCTCTCCCTGAAACTCTGTACTACCTCTGGTTTAGTCAGTTTATCCAGGTCCCATCTCCTTAAATTCCCACCTTTTCGCAGTTTCTTCAGTTTTAATCTACAATTCATAAGCAATAGATTGTGGTCAGAGTCCACATCTGCCCCTGGAAATGTCCTACAATTTAAAACCTGGTTCCTAAATCTCTGTCTTAACATTATATAATCTGTCTGGTACCTTCTAGTATCTCCAGGATTCTTCCATGTATACAACCTTCTTTTATGATTCTTGAACCAAGTGTTAGCTATGATTAAGTTATGCTCTGTGCAAAATTCTACAAGGTGGCTTCCTCTTTCATTTCTTCCCCCTAATCCATATTCACCTACTATGTTTCCTTCTCTCCCTTTTCCTACTGACGAATTCCAGTCACCCATGACTATTAAATTTTCGTCTCCCTTCACTACCTGAATAATTTCTTTTATCTCGTCATACATTTCATCAATTTCTTCATCATCTGCAGAGCTAGTTGGCATATAAACTTGTACTACTGTAGTAGGCATGGGCTTTGTGTCTATCTTGGCCACAATAATGCGTTCACTATGCTGTTTGTAGTAGCTAACCCGCACTCCTATTTTTTTTATTCATTATTAAACCTACTCCTGCATTACCCCTATTTGATTTTGTATTGTATTGTAAAATAAATATATATTTTTAAAAAAATAAACACAAAATATCGAACTGCTTGGAATTGCAAAAGAGCTGCAGATGAAGAAAGGAGCTTTTACCATGAAGAAAAAAGTAATCTGAGGATGAAAAAACTCTTAAATATCAGAAAGTAGCATTTTCGTAATTATGAGCTATTAATGTCAATGTTCTTTTGGTAGACTGAGCAGGTGGAAGCAAGCAGATCGCCATCGAGGACCAGCACTCTGCAGGAGTGGCAGCCATCTCTGGAGGACTTGGATGACGAGCTCCTGTCAGATGACGGTGCACCACCCATTGACACGCTGCCACCAATCGTCCCATCGTACACCAGCATGCAGAGCGGGAGGTACAAACGATATCCTAGTTATAATGTGCGAAATAATTGTTTTAAACTACTACCATTTATTAATATGTCGATATCTGGAAGGCCTCAGTTTTAATTGGTATTTTGTTCAGACTTTCTCACATCCGTTATCTGACTCAGGTGACAGCGTTATCACCTAGAAGTGTGCAAAATTCTCCACAGATCACATTGCTTCACTTGCCTCTATTCTTAATTTTAACACTACTGGGATTTAGAATATGGCTTTTCGTTGATTATTGAAGCTTTAAGCGTGGGTGTAAGATGTGGTCGGATGACTGAGTTGCCAAGGTCCAGATGCGTGGAGCCATCAGACACGCAATATTAATTGATTAGAAAGTTTCATGGAATACACCTCTTTCATTATTTTATTCGCATTTAGCTTCTTTACTAGTTGTCTTACAGTTTTTACGTATCACACAGGAAGGATTGGTGGAAAGAAAGGTTGCTAAGCGCTCTGGATTGCTCAACTTACATCGTTCGTAACATACGGGAAAAATGCAATCCACATTTCAAGGAAGATTTCGATCGACTCCTGCGTATGTCTCCCGGCATCTGCTTGAAAGCTTACATGTCTTGTTAGCCAACACTTCAAAACCTACTATTTTATAACTTTGTCCTTCAATACTTCAGTAACATAAAGTTTGAAACCAGGAACACAGAAACAGAAGTCTTCAGCGAGACCCCTATTTCGCTACCTTTTAGCTGAGTGTGAGAATGCACCCAAAGAAATTGGAAGTCCTGTGAAAATCTAAGTTGTAACTGCTTATATGCGCACTGTACGTTTGAAAACATCTGCCTCCGTATCTGAGTAGTCAGCATGGCTGATTGCCGTGCACAGGACCTCGGTTCAGTTATCCGTACTGCCAGAGATTTTTTATTCACGGAAGGACTGGAGCAGGTCCAGTCTGTCACTGATGCCGGCTGAGGAGCTACTTGCTTGCTAAGTAGCGACTCCAAGATCTGCAAAGCCGACAACGACCGGGAGAGCGGTTTGCAGACACCAGGCCCTCCAGACTGCATGCAAATGACACCATTGGGAAACGATGACTAGGTGGTCGGTCGGTCCCGATTGACGTGTCTGACGCCAGAACGGTGGTGCTACATTTTTGAGATTTAAAAACACCAGTCGTACCCTCAAATGGGTCTAACGTGCCTTGTCCACCAGCAGTGGCTATTAAAAAACTAAACTCCTCCCGAATAGGCCATGAAGGCCCAACGGTACTGCCCGGCCGCCGTGTCATACTCAGCTCATAGGCGTCACTGGATGCGGATATGGAGGGGCATGTGGTCAGCACACCGCTTTCCCGGCCGTATGTCAGTTTCCGAGACCGGAGCCGCTACTTCTCAATCAAATAGCTCCTCAGTTTGTCTCACAAGGGCTGAGTGCACCCCGCTTGCCAACAGTGCTCGGCAGACCGGATGGTCACCCATCCAAGTGCCCGACAGCGCTTAACTTTGGTGATCTGACGGGAACCGGTCTTATCACCGCGGCAAGGTCGTTGGCCAGTGACTGTTAACGTAATTAGGATAGGTGTGGGGAGTTGGGGATTATAAGGGTCCTCAAATGGCAAAAATCCTGCAAAATTAACAAACTCTGTTTAACACAGAACACTTTCCAGTTTCTGTCGGCCGGCTAGCCCGCGTTGCGTTGGTTAGCTTGCGATCTGTTCGGCTGGCGAAAAACATTTAATCCACATAAAAGCGCCCATTGTGACACTAATCCTACCTACTGTCAACAAAAACCCAACACAGTTTCAGACTCCACAAGTAGAACTGGGAATCACAAGAAAATAAGTATGATATTATCATTAAAATCATTGGTATCTGTGCTACATTTGGGCACGAGCGCAGCTCACTATTTGGAACGCTCATACGTGAGAATCCTTTTTTGCTTATTATATTAAGTGACATTCTGTGGTGCTTTTGCAGTGACTATTGGTACAGCAAGCGTTCTCCGACAGCCAATGAGCGTCAGTGTTCTGAGTGCTTTGCTGTGAATGTTGTATGCAATTCGAGCATTATACGCGATCGTAGCGAGTTACTTAGTTAATTTTTATCCCATTTGTTGTGAGCTGTCATGGTTGATGATGGTGAGCCACAAATTCTGCACAAGCAAGCGAGAGACATAATTTGCGGGATAGATGCTTTCATCAAGCACAAAGCACGTGTATGTACGTACCGTAAGTGCCGCTTTGAACCGGCAACAACGCAATTCCCGTCCTTGTATCGACCTGCGCGAACCGCCATCGTTCGTGATCGGACTATAGAGTCCGGTCCACGAACCATTGCGGTTTGCGCATGTCGAGGCACAGACGGGGATTGCATTGTTGACGATTCCAAGCGACAATTAAGGTACGCGTATGCGCGTGCTTTCCGCTTGAAGAATGCATATATCCTGCAAAATATGTTTCTCGCTTGCTTATGCACAATTTATCACTTACTTCCACAATCAGTGATGACAAATCGCAACAAGTGGAATCTAAAGTAACTGAACAACTCGCTACGATCACGTTTAATGCTCACATTAGATACAGCATTCACAGCAGAGCGCTCATAATACTACTGAACGCTCATTGGCTGTCGGAGAATACGTGACGTAGGTTGCGCAGAACAAGCCTCAACTCGACCCGCCATAGTTCACACCTCCAACAATAGTCAACCGCAAAACCATGCATAAATAAAGGCCAGAATTTAAAGCACATCCAGAGGGTAGTGGGTCTCACACAAAACTCAGCGACAAGAAGTTGCTAAATCTGAAAACTGACAACAGTGAAACTTGCGATAAACTGAAGTGTTTACTTAAAGGAGTGACTGAATGATGTTGAAGGTGGAGGAACAGCCGGCCGGAGTGGCCGTCCGGTTCTAGGCGCTACAGTCTGGAACCGAGCGACCGCTACGGTCGCAGGTTCGAATCCTGCCTCGGGCATGGATGTCTGTGATGTCCTTAGGTTAGTTAGTTTTAATTAGTTCTAAGTTCTAGGCGACTGATGACCTGAGAAGTTAAGTCGCGTAGTGCTCAGAGCCATTTGAACCAGGTGGAGGAACAAACAGGAAACTTAAATCCACTGAGGTAGAATCTAAGACTGCATGTGAAACGAATTGGTCGAGAGTAAGTATTAGAGATTAGCTAAATGTAGTAACTGCATTCGACTATCGATCGTGAGACTTACGTATCTGTCTTATATTTCCTTGTTTTATAGAGAAGATTTTTTTAATTGTCACATATGGTACTGTTGGCTTTTCTTTAATATTCAGTGTAGATAGTCGATGTAGATAGTCGACAGCTTAGGTGTTCGATACTTTTCGCATTCTAAATCGATGTTTAATAATATAAGTAAGTAGATTGTTTCCCATAATTTTGGAATGTAACATGTTTTTCAAATGCAACACTTATGAATCGTTTTAAATATCTACATTGTGGGTGTGAATGTTAGTGCAGAGAAGTAAAAATAACAATAAGTATGTTGCAAAATCGCCGTTATGTCATATTAGTTGGATAAGTTAATAACTCCTCACAAAACTTGGAATAATAATGATTTCGTAAATTTCGGACGACAGAAATCTTTCTGAACTCTTGCGCAATTAAGTTGCTTTGAAAATATTGACTTAAGACCAATATCAGGAATAATCACATAATTGCGGTTACCATCATTACTGAATTGCAGTTAATTAATTTCGCGTCCGGAACCGCGCGACTGCTACGTTCGCAGGTTCGAATCCTGCCTCGGGCATGGATGTGTGTGATGTCCTTAGCTTAGTTAGGTTTAAGTAGTTCTAAGTTCTAGGGGACTGATGACCACAGATGTTAAGTCCCATAGTGCTCAGAGCCATTTGAACCATTTGAAGCAATTAATTTCGCAAAACATGTAACTGTACTTCGATTTTAAATAAACAGTAGGCCAAACTCCACTAAAACAAAATGTCATAGGTAAACAGGTATGGTTGAGATCTCCTTTGGTAGAGAAACAATATGAAGGATCGTCTTATAAACAATACCTGATTCATAATTTATATTTAAAGACGAAAGTAGTAGGCAAGTGCCGGTACATGGACAGAGGAATGATTTAAGTTTGCATAAGAAATAAAGTGAGTGTTTGCAAAAACGATAAGGATACATCCTAATGGCGATGACGTTGTAGACAGATTTCCTTGGCCTCATCGCATATGCAGGGTTCATCGATTTTGACTCCTAGAGTCATTAATTAGAAAATATTGCAAAAAACATTCACGAAGATTGCTATTGCATTTTATTGGGGGGGGGGGGGGTTGTTTTGGGGAAGGAGACCAGACAGCGAGGTCATCGGTCTCATCGGGTTAGGGAAGGACGGGGAAGGAATTCGGCCGTGCCCTTTGAAAGGAACCATCCCGGCATTTGCCTGGAGCGATTTAGGGAAATCACGGAAAACCTAAATCAGGATGGCCGGACGCGGGATTGAACCGTCGTCCTCCCGAATGCGAGTCCAGTGTCTAACCACTGCGCCACCTCGCTCGCTATTGCATTTTATTATTCGAAATGAAGTGAAATACTAACCTAAGTTTCCATCATGTCCCTATATTCATCATCCCCCTTCTTGTCCTCATTGAATAACTTCACTTTTTCATCAGTAGCTGTACACGCAAGTTTTTACAACATTAATATCACTGATAGCTAAGAAATACTATATTTTTGACGTTTTGTTCACACGCTGGCCAACTGTTTAATTATACTAAACATTATAAAGTGCACACAAAAATGATTAAGTAGCATTCATTATTTGAAGACACAAAAACATTGTGAAGAACAAGAGAAAAGAAACCTTGTACACGTATGAGTAGAGAGTGAATCCTGAAAATAATATATATATATATATATATATATATATATATATATATATATATATGCAAGTACTATATTATCTAAATTTCTACTGTTTTTATGAAATTAATTATGCATAGCCTATCAGAGGACGATATTTCACATCTGTAAGCAAACAGTTGACAACTTTCTGTTTTGAAAACGAATAATAAAAAATATGTGAAACACACATTGCTTCTCTCTCCCCCCTCCTCTCACCTCTCTCGCTCTTTTTTCGTATCATTTTCTTAATAAAGAAGTTCCTAATGACAGACACATTCAAGTAAAACAATGAAAACGAGAAAAGAAATGAATAAAAAGTTGTCGGGTTTCCGGTTGCATTAAGTGATTAAAATTACACGATCTTTTGGCCAAGCACTCCTTGCTCACAGTCAAGTGGTATGACAGGCAGTGGCTGCTAATATGCCCCTTATATACATTAGCTGCTGGTGCTGGTGGCATCGCCATGTGTCGGGATACTTGGAAGTGGCGCAATCACTGGATCCCACCCTTTGCTGAGCTCCAGCCCACCAGCGACCACATGGTTGAAGCGGGCACATTCAACGCCGAGTCAAAGTATGCCCACACAGCGCGTTGCCGCGAGCAACAGCAGCTAATGTTATACAGGGTGTTACAAAAAGGTACGGCCAAACTTTCAGGAAACATTCCTCACTCACAAATAAAGAAAATATGTTATGTTATGTGGACAATTTCCATGTTAGAGCTCCTTTTAGTTTCGTCAGTATGTAGTGTACTTCCTCGATTCACCGCCAGTTGGCCCAATTGAAGGAAGGTAATGTTGACTTCGGTGCTTGTGTTGGTTCAAATGGCTCTGAGCACAATGGGACTCAACTGCTGTAGTCATAAGTCCCCTAGAACTTAGAACTACTTAAACCTAACTAACCTAAGGACATCACACACATCCATGCCCGAGGCAGGATTCGAACCTGCGACCGTAGCAGTCGCACGGTTCCGGACAGCGCGCCTAGAACCGCGAGACCACCGCGGCCGGCTGTGCTTGTGTTGACATGCGACTCATTGCTCTACAGTACTAGCATCAAGCACATCAGTACGTAGCATCAACAGGTTAGTGTTCATCACGAACGTGGTTTTGCACTCAGTGCAATGTTTACAAATGCAGAGTTGGCAGATGCCCATTTGATGTATGGATTAGCACGGGGCAATAGCCGTGGCGCGATACGTTTGTATCGAGACAGATTTCCAGAACGAAGGTGTCCCGACAGGAAGACGTTCGAAGCAATTTATTGGCGTCTTAGGGAGCACGGAACATTCCAGCCTATGACTCGCGACTGGGGAAGATCTAGAACGACGAGGACACCTGCAATGGACGAGGCAATTCTTCATGCAGTTGACGATAACCCTAATGTCAGCGTCAGAGAAGTTGCTGCTGTCCAAGGTAACATTGACCACGTCACTGTATGGAGAGTGCTACGGGAGAACCAGTTGTTTCCGTACCATGTAGAGCGTGTACAGGCACTATCAGCAGCTGATTGGCCTCCACGAGTACACTTCTGCGAATGGTTCATCCAACAATGTGTCAATCCTCATTTCAGTGCAAATGTTCTCTTTACGGATGAGGCTTCATTCCAACGTGATCAAATTGTAAATTTTCACAATCAACATGTGTGGGCTGATGAGAATCCGTACGCAATTGTGCAATCACGTCATCAACACAGATTTTCTGTGAACGTTTGGGCAGGCATTGTTGGTGATGTATTGATTGGGCCCCATGTTCTTCCACGTACGCTCAATGGAGCACGTTATCATGATTTCATACGGGATACTCTACCTGTGCTGCTAGAACATGTGCCTTTACAAGTACGACACAACATGTGGTTCATGCACGATGGATCTCATGCACATTTCAGTCGAAGTGTTCGTACGCTTCTCAACAACAGATTCGGTGACCGATGGATTGGTAAATGCGGACCAATTCCTTGGCCTCCACGCTCTCCTGACCTCAACCCTCTTGACTTTCATTTATGGGGGCATTTGAAAGCTCTTATCTACGCAACCCCGGTACCAAATGTAGAGACTCTTCGTGCTCGTATTGTGGACGGCTGTGATACGATACGCCATTCTCCAGGGCTGCATCAGCGCATCAGGGATTCCATGCGACGGAGGGTGGATGCATGTATCCTCGCCAACGGAGGACATTTTGAACATTTCCTGTAACAAAGTGTTTGAAGTCACGCTGGTACGTTCTGTTGCTGTGTGTTTCCATTCCATGATTAATGTGATTTGAAGAGAAGTAATAAAATGAGCTCTAACATGGAAAGTAAGCGTTGCAAACCAGCGAGGGCGGTTCGCGAGACGTTCCTGGATGCCTAATACACTCCTGGAAATGGAAAAAAGAACACATTGACACCGGTGTGTCAGACCCACCATACTTGCTCCGGACACTGCGAGAGGGCTGTACAAGCAATGATCACACGCACGGCACAGCGGACACACCAGGAACCGCGGTGTTGGCCGTCGAATGGCGCTAGCTGCGCAGCATTTGTGCACCGCCGCCGTCAGTGTCAGCCAGTTTGCCGTGGCACACGGAGCTCCATCGCAGTCTTTAACACTGGTAGCATGCCGCGACAGCGTGGACGTGAACCGTATGTGCAGTTGACGGACTTTGAGCGAGGGCGTATAGTGGGCATGCGGGAGGCCGGGTGGACGTACCGCCGAATTGCTCAACACGTGGGGCGTGAGGTCTCCACAGTACATCGATGTTGTCGCCAGTGGTCGGCGGAAGGTGCACGTGCCCGTCGACCTGGGACCGGACCGCAGCGACGCACGGATGCACGCCAAGACCGTAGGATCCTACGCAGTGCCGTAGGGGACCGCACCGCCACTTCCCAGCAAATTAGGGACACTGTTGCTCCTGGGGTATCGGCGAGGACCATTCGCAACCGTCTCTATGAAGCTGGGCTACGGTCCCGCACACCGTTAGGCCGTCTTCCGCTCACGCCCCAACATCGTGCAGCCCGCCTCCAGTGGTGTCGCGACAGGCGTGAATGGAGGGACGAATGGAGACGTGTCGTCTTCAGCGATGAGAGTCGCTTCTGCCTTGGTGCCAATAATGGTCGTATGCGTCTTTGGCGCCGTGCAGGTGAGCGCCACAATCAGGACTGCATACGACCGAGGCACACAGGGCCAACACCCGGCATCATGGTGTGGGGAGCGATCTCCTACACTGGCCGTACACCACTGGTGATCGTCGAGGGGACACTGAATAGTGCACGGTACATCCAAACCGTCATCGAACCCATCGTTCTACCATTCCTAGACCGGCAAGGGAACTTGCTGTTCCAACAGGACAATGCACGTCCGCACGTATCCCGTGCCACCCAACGTGCTCTAGAAGGTGTAAGTCAACTACCCTGGCCAGCAAGATCTCCGGATCTGTCCCCCATTGAGCATGTTTGGGACTGGATGAAGCGTCGTCTCACGCGGTCTGCACGTCCAGCACGAACGCTGGTCCAACTGAGGCGCCAGGTGGAAATGGCATGGCAAGCCGTTCCACAGGACTACATCCAGCATCTCTACGATCGTCTCCATGGGAGAATAGCAGCCTGCATTGCTGCGAAAGGTGGATATACACTGTACTAGTGCCGACATTGTGCATGCTCTGTTGCCTGTGTCTATGTGCCTGTGGTTCTGTCAGTGTGATCATGTGATGTATCTGACCCCAGGAATGTGTCAATAAAGTTTCCCCTTCCTGGGACAATGAATTCACGGTGTTCTTATTTCAATTTCCAGGAGTGTATTTTCTTTCTTTGTGTGTGAGGAACGTTTCCTGAAAGTTTTGCCGTACCTTTTTGTAGCACTTTGTATATGGGGCATACTAGCAGCCACTGCCTGTCATAGCACTTAACAATCGCCACGAAGTGCTTGGCGGAACGCTCGTGTAATTTTACTCATTCGACGTGGCTGTAAATCTGAGAACTTTTTACGAGGGTAATCCCAAAAGTTAGGTCTCCTAATTTTTATAAGTACAGAACTCTGTTTGTGTGGCAGTTGGTCACACTGTTATGAAGAGTGCTTCACGCGCTTTGTGTAAATATGCGCACGCCGGGCTGAGGCGCTCAGTCTTGGCTTGGCATCCATTGAGAATGGAGCTCCCGTTGGATGTTACCGCCAAGTGCGAATTGCCCGCAGTTTTTCCGTTTTCGAACGCAAAGGGCACTGCGCCGTTTGAAATCCATCGCCAATTGACGGAATTGCATGGTGAGTCGTGCATGGATGTCAAAAATGTTCGTAAGTGGTGTAGAGAGTTTGCAGCTTGTCGGATCGAAATTCACGACGAACAAAGGAGCGGGAGACTGTCAATTTCTGAGGAGACTGTGTTGGAGGGTGAGCAAAGCATGCGTGAAGATCGGCGGATCATCCTGGATGATCTCTGCACGTTGGTTCCTGAGGTTTCCCGAAGCACCGCTCACAGAATTTTAACGGAAACATTGAACTACATGAAGGTGTGCGCAAGATGTGTGCCACGCATGCTGTCTGAGGACCACATGTGGCAACGAGTTGATGCATACTCGCGCATTTCTTCACCGCCTTGCAGCCGAACAGGACAACTTTCTGGACTCAATTGTCACGGTGACGAAACCTGGGCATATCACTTTACACCGGAGACCAAGCAACAATCACGCCAGTGGCGGCATCCTCCTTCGCAGCATGGCGGCGAGCTGGTATGACATGGGCATACAAAAACTGCCATAGCGTCTATAAAAATGCATCGACAGAAATGGTGATTATGTCAAAAAATAGCTAAATGTTCAAGCTGTAAACTGATGTAAACCGTTGTAGAAATAAACAGGTCTGTGTACTTATAAAAAAATAGGAGATCTTACTTTTGGGATTACCCTCGTATTCAATGTTACCGGCGCGAGACTGTGCATTCGAGAAAACATATGTTGGAGGGAAAAGATATAATAAGTTCTAACTATGATTATGGTTTTTCTTAGCCCGAAAAACTTGTGAGAATTGTGTCATGGTGACCACATCACTACTACTACTACTACTACTACTACTACTCATACCACATTCAGACCATAAGTGAAACTCATCACTACACCAGTGTGTGTATGAATTACTATATTGATTGACCAAAAACCACCACACCAATCAGCAGAGTTCTGATAAAATGTATTTAGAATTCTTTACAATACAGTTGGAAGTGGCAACACAAACAAGACGGCCTTTCATAGATGTGCATACTGATTAAGTAGAGTTGAATCACATTAGAATCTTGGGGAGAGGAGTGTGGCATTATTCAGCAGAGATTCCATCTGCAGTACAGTTTAAAATTGTGAAATATTAACCCTTTTTAAAATTTGTCTTCAATCAGAAGTGCCATCGCGGTTTTGGACCAACTGACCACGCGCTTCTTACCCCATCCCCTCTCTACTCGAAAAATTCAGACGTTTCACATCAGAGGAGTGAGAGGAGACAATACCACTGCTCTCACTTCAAGTCACGTATTTATGTCACCAAAGATTTAAGGTCAACATCGATCCAGAGAGCTCGTTGCTCCCCTTTTTTACACCTTGAAATGTTTACTGAATTACTTTTTTTGCTTCCAACTACTCTGTTACTCTCAGAAATAAAGGTCCATTAAAGTCACATTTATATTTAATTTAAGTGACAATGGTGAACATCATGCAGTGGATAAGGAAAGACTAAACTATGTACAATGCAAATGTTTCTGATATTACTGAAGACATTGTTGGTGATGGGCAGGTGTGGGGGAAAATGTGGTACAGCGATGTGAGGGCACAACCTGGTCTTCGAGTCGATTGCCCACTGGTCTATAATCTTTCGAGTACCACTTGTAACTAAATCCCTGAACACAGCAGAATCAGAATCCAAGGCTAGTACAACCTTCATGACAGCGTTCTGTTGACGAAGTGACCATTGATGTACTCCTAGAGGACCAAATAGAAGTTGATGCTCCACTATCAGCTGCATCGTCCAAATGTGAAGAAGATTACGGATGTAACGAGTGTCCAGTACCATCCCATGTAAATATTTACCATAAATAGAATTCATAGCATGCCCAAACTCTCCTCTTTTGTCAAAATCGTCCTTCGAATGATGTATTGTTCAGTACGCTCTTACAACGAGGTTGGTGTTCATTAGCACAAGTTTTTGCATCCTTCGGGCATCAAATAGTAACTTCACGACCAACGTGATAATCTATGTTCCTTGCAATGCGTTGTTACCAATAATGTTTTGATACGACAGTGACATCTGTAACTGATAGGGAAGAGTTGGTTCTGAATAGTATGGCTGTAGTCCCACTTCCAATTGATGGGTGTTAAGATGCGCTATGACTAATTTATCAGCTGTTACAAGCTGATTACTACCCTCAAATCCACTTGTTGTTGACAGTGGCATTTGATGCAGGTAGCTCAAGTCTTACCAAAATGTAGATTCTCATAGACCCTTTAACAGTATCCTGCCAAAACTCTAACGACCACACAATGCAGAGAGTGACTTCCCCAAGCCTCTGTTCTCGATGAACTAAATACTCTCATTTGTGCTGAAATCTCTTGTCTTGCCCGTCATGTGAACGACTGCCACACAGACGGCCAGTAAAAGGTCTGTGCGTTGTTGGAACGTGTGACACGCCGAACTATTGCATTAGTTAAGGAGAAAGGAGATCTTTTATTTCTAGATAACACCTATCTCTAATTTAACTAGTCAATGAAAAACACATTCTTCACATAGTCATTGCAACAATCCTCCGACAATTATACTGGTTTTTCTACAGCTATGGAGGTGGCACATTGGAGGGGAAGCGCTCTAGCTGGACGGAGACGTATATGTCGTGGTTGGAAAATCAAGAGCTACTGGCCCAACAGCTCCAGGAGTTGCGCCTTAAAAACGAATCACTTGAACAGTGTAGACCCAAGCTACAGGTGCGTAGTTGTCAGCTATTCTTTTAAAAATTATTTGTCGAGTACCTACTGCATATTTTACACATACAGATGTAGATAGGCAACATACAGAAGCACCTTTAAGAAGCAAGATCTTGTCGTGTAATATAGTGTATACCAATACAACAATATTAGTCCAAAAATTAACGGGTACAAGACCTGGACGTATTCAATCGAATTTTATAACAATGTAAGCACTTTTCTCAGAAACAACGAACAAGGGTTTATATTATGAGGTCTGTGGACTGTGGAGACCTGGGAGATATGTCGTCTGAATGTCCAGCAGACCACAACTGGACAACAGCAGTTGTACTGTGAGCGGAACGATCACCACGGTAAAGGCATCTTCTGAGTAAAACAGAGTTTCGAACATGGAATACATCTAGCCTTCAAATATGTACACACAATATCTAGCAGTGAGGCTAACTTGCAGTGTTATGATATTGCTGGTGGGTAAAACCGTGTGTCAGTATGTAGCTACCGCTGTGAGTTGCCTTAGGCATGAAGCCGGATGGTTAGCAAAGGTCAGTGAACTCGACTTGTACACCCAAGCTTTTGAAATTTCCCAATAGATTAAGACTGCATGCCATATCTGGACTCGATCCCAGAAGCTTGTGTTTCGCGGGTACCACGGGGCGCTCTTACCGACTGAGTAATCCAGGCACGACACATGAACTGCCCTCACTCATTTACTACTGTTAGTACCTTTCTGTTACTTCCCAAAGGTCACATAAGTTCTCTTACATAGCCTACAGGACATGCACTCCTGGAGGAAAGGTTATTCCAGGGAAATGAAATAATCAAAGTCGAGGTACCAGGTGGTTGTAATCAAAGTGTACCCACTCAGGGAGATCGATTGTGGGCTGTTATTATCGTAATGCATTAAACGAAACCGGTTTACGCGCCGGCCGAAGTGGCCGTGCGGTTAAAGGCGCTGCAGTCTGGAACCGCAAGACCGCTACGGTCGCAGGTTCGAATCCTGCCTCGGGCATGGATGTTTGTGATGTCCTTAGGTTAGTTAGGTTTAACTAGTTCTAAGTTCTAGGGGACTAATGACCTCAGCAGTTGAGTCCCATAGTGCTCAGAGCCATTTGAACCATTTGAACCGGTTTACGCTATAAAAAAATTAGTTGCAATTTTGGCCACCAGATGCAAATCTGGCTCTGTATCTCATCGACGTCTCCGGCGCTCATATTTGAACAAATAGTGCAAGTGGCAGTTAATAATAAAAAATCCACATCATACCCTTCCCACTTGTTTGACCTTTTCTGCGCAACCCCGTTCCTGATCCATTACATATGGAAACATTTCAAAACGTGTTTCTTGCATTCACAGCGCCAGATTTTCATCTGGTGGCCAAAATTGGAACTATTTTTTTTTCAGCGTAAATCGGTTCCGCATTAACGCATTCGAATATCTACAAATTTTCGCTGCCTTATGATGATTACAGCCCACACTGGATCTCTGTGAGTAGCTCTCTGTGAGTAGCCGCACTTTAATTATAAGCACCCGGTACTAGTAGAAGCAAACCAGCGAGGGCGGTTCGCGAGACGTTCCTGGATGCCTAATACAGAGCATTGCCCGTGAGAGGCTGAAGTTCCAAGTTTGAGTCCTACGAGGTTTCAAGACAAAGCATATTGCGCTGGAGGTACATTCTGAAGACTAATTTTTGTTGGAAGTAATTTTAAAAACTGTTGAAGGATAAGATTTTTAGTGGTTTGCAGATTTCAGTACGGTCAGAAATATTTATCTTACATCATGCATGTGAGAACTGTGACACGGAAGGCGAATGATCGACTTCGGTTTATTGGGAGAATTTTAGGAAAGATTCGTTCACCTGTAAAGGGGACTGCATATAGGACGCTGGTGCGACCCGTTCTTGAATACTGCTCTAGTGTTTGGGATCCGTACGACGTCGGATTGGAGGAAGACATCGAAGTAATTCAGAGGCGGGCTGCTACATTTGTTACCAGTAGGTTCGAGCAACACGTAAGTGTTACGGAGATGCTTCTGGAACTCAAAAGGAAATCTCTGGTGGGAAAGCGACGTTCTTTCCGAGAAACTTTGTTGATAAAATTTAGAGAACCGCTATTTGAAGGTGATTACCGAACGTTTCTACTGCCGTCAACGTACATTGCGCGTAAGGACCACGAAGATAAGATACGAGAAATTAGGGCTCATACAGACACATAAAGACAGACGATTTTCCCTCGCTCTATTTTCGAGTGGAACAGAAAAGGAAATGACTATTAGTGGTATAGGGTACACTCAGCCACGCACCATACGATGGTTTCCACAATATCTATGTAGATGTAGGCGTAGATTCCCTTCTCACTGTTTTTACCAATATTGCAATGTGGAACATTTAAATTTAGCTCTTACAATACTTACTCACCTCTTGCTACACCACTTATTAGGTCTCACAAGAAGACAGCGCCCGTTCGTCATCACCGATTTCATCCAAATTTGTGATATACATAGCACTTGACCAGAAATGAAAGTGACAGAAGTGGGACTTCAGATCGTCAAGTAGTTAGAAAAAAAATAGCACTTTTGGAGTCGATGAGGCATAGTTTCAAGGTAGTGGTTGGCGCGGCGGAATGAGTACAGAGCGTTTATCAGTGGGTTATGAGATCAAGTCACTAAGCGGAAATACATTTTGCATTTTCAGTTTTTGCGTTATTTACACTGCAAATAAACCGAAATAATTCTCAGTATATTGTATTTCTTAATATTTTCGTAGAAGGAAAAGTAAAGGAAAACCTGGGATTGCAAATATATTTCCAGGAAGAGTTTGTAAGGCGTATACGAGAAGTTCGTATATAAAATTGGATACTTTTATTATTTTACAGTTGTTGATTTACACATGCTGGGATGATATTCATCGTAAAAGCAGCGGAAGCAGTAATTTCCTCGGCATCTTTCATACGTTACAAACGCCGCATTTATATAATTACTTGGTTGATTTAAAGTTTCTATACAAAAACATACTTGGATTGCATTCATAAGAGATTCTCTCTCATCACACAGTTTGACAGAAAATCACACATAACGCATCATTTCCCTCGTAATGTATAGTGGAACGTATTTTGATGGCGTCTTCTCGGTATGTGATTTCTTTTGCTCTCTCGATGAGGTAAGAGTAGTTTTGAAGCTTTCTGAACGAATTGCTTTGCTGACGATAAAATTGGACGTCCCAGGATTGCACTAGCGGAGTGCGTGTGGAGGTGTGGGGAGATGGAAGGGAAGGGGGGTGGAAATTACTATAATATTGTACGACAGTAATCTTTTTTCATCTTGAAACATCTAGGAAGAAAGTTGTTACCTACACGTAGAGTTTCATCACATAGGGTACATCATAATGAGCATTATCTCGGTTTATTTGCAGTGTAAATAACGTAAAAACTGAAAATAAAAAGACATTCCCGGAAAGGCCTTAATCTCACGACCCTCAGATTACCGTAGGCGGCAGATTTCCAAGCCATGCGCCCGGGTTAGATTCCCGTCCTGGGCGCAGATTTTCTCCGTTCGAGAACTCGGTGTTGTACTTACTTTCGTATCGTCATAACTGACATTCCACTGTTGAGCTGGCTGAATGGGCACCTCTCGAAAGCCAATAAACTGAATAAAATAAAATATATGGCTAGTGCCTCCTCTATGAACGTCCCCTTAGAAAAATTATACATGACTGTGCTTAAACTGACACACAATATTTTTTAGCGCAACGCAATCTGACTTTCAGTAATCCCTACAAAAGAATGGCCCTGACTAACAGTAACCAATACCTTTCACAAATCACTTACCTCACAAAAATCTTCATTACTCGAACTACTGCAATACAGCGAGCGCCACTACTGCCAGCTACATAAAAACTACTGAAGGCACTAACTACTGATAGGCATAATATAAAAACCTAGACAGCCTACTTACACCTCATCCGACCAGCGCCAAAAATGCTACTTTTTTTTCTAAACGCTTGTCCATCTGGAGCTGCCACTTCTGTCAAATTCATTTCTGTCCAACCCCTACACATAACATACATCTGGACGAAATCGGTCATGACGAGCTGACGCGGTATCTTTGTCAGTGCTCCGATGGCTGCCTTACATCTCGTTCTATGTGATACATATGATAAAAAAATGGCACTATGGTCATAGACCTTCATAACAGTGTCCTGCACTGGCATGTGTCATCGCTATGGGATTAATATTGATCACAGCGGAGAGTCGTTCTCCTAACGCACTTCCACGTGTAAAGTTATACTGGTCTTCTGATAACATGTTCCAAGCTGTGAAATAATTGATTCATGTTCCAGTACAGATATTAGTGAATAGTAGATGGCGATTTTCGAAGACTATATCAACTGTTAGGAGTTGAATATAATCCCAGGAGCGCTCACTGTACTTAGCAAGAAGTTCGAAACATAGCGCATGCTTCAATGTGAGTTGCTTTTAATAATGTCCACAACTAAACACTGTCTCGGAATCTGGCAGAAAACCCAAAGAGATTCTGGTCATATATAAAGCACACCAGTGGCAAGACGCAGTCAATACCTTCACTGCGCGATAACAACGGTGAAGTCACTGATGACAGTACCACCAAAGCAGAGTCATTAAACACGGTTTTCCGAAACTCCTTCACCAAAGAAGACGAAGTAAATATTCCTGAATTCCAATCAAGAACAACTGCGAAGATGTGAAACATAGAAATAGATATCCTCGGTGTAGCAAAGCAGCTTAAATCGCTTAATAAAGGCAAGGCTTCCGGTCCAGATGGTATACCAGTCAGGTTCCTTTCAGAGTATGTAGATGTAATAGCTCCATATTTAGTAATTATATACAACCGCTCGCTCACAGAAAGTTCCGTACCTAAAGGCGGGAAATTTGATCAAGTCACACCAATACCCAAAAAGGGGAATAGGAGTAATCCGCTGAATTGCACGCCCATATTACTAACGTCGATATGCAGTAGGGTTTTGGAGCTTATACTGTATTCGAACATTATCAACCACCTCGAAGGAAACGATTTACTGACACACAGTCAGCACAAGTTCAGAAAATATCGTTCTAACGGAACACAACTAGCACTTTATACTCATGAAGTAATGAGTGGTATCGACAAGGGATGTCATATTGACTTCATATTTTTAGATTTTCAGAAGGCTTTCGACACCGTTCCTCACAAGCGTCTTCTAAGCAAACTGTGTGCCTACGGAATATTGCCTCAGTTGTGCGACTGGAATCGTCATTTCCTGTCAGAAAGGTCGCAGTTCATAGTAATAGACGGAAAGTCATCGAGTAAAACAGAATCTATATTAATGACATGGGAGACAATCTGAGTAGCCCTCTTAGATTATTTGCAGAGGATGCTGTCATTTACCGTCTTGTAAAGTCATCAGATGACCAAAATGAATTGCAAAATTGATTTAGGTAAGATATATGTATGGTGCGAAAAGTGGCAATTGACTCTGAATAAAGAAAAGTGTGAAGTTATTCACTTGAGTACCAAAAGAAATCCGCAAAATTCGATTACGCGATAAATCACACAAATCTGAAGCCTGTATTTTCAACTAAATACTTAGTGATTACAATTACAAATAATCTAAATTGGAACGATCACATAGATAATGTTTTGGATAGAGCAAACCAAAGACTGCGATTCACAGGCAGAACACTTAGAAGGTGCTTACTGTCCGCCCTATTCTGGAGTATTCCTGTGCGGAGTGGAATCCGTATCACGGATGATATTGAAGAAGTTCAAAGAAGAGCGGCTTGTTTTGCATTATCGCGAAATAGGGGAGATAGTGCCACAGACATGATACGTGAATTGGAGTGGCAATCATTAAAACAAAGGCGTTTTTCGCTGCGACGGGATCTTCTCATGAAATTTCAGTCACCAGTTTTCTCCTCCGATTGCAAAAATATTCTGTTGGTACCCACCTACACAGGGAGAAATGATCATCATGATAAAATAAGAAAAATCAGGGCTCGCACAGAAAAATGTAAGTGCTTGTTTTTCCCGCGCGGTCCGCGGCTCGTGGTCGTGCGGTACCGTTCTCGCTTCCCACGCCTGGGTTCCCGGGTTCGATTCCCGGTGGGGTCAGGGATTTTCTCTGCCTCGTGATGACTGGATTCTGTGTGATGTCCTTCGGTTAGTTAGGTTTAAGTAGTTCTAAGTTCTAGGGGACTGATGACCATAGATGTTAAGTCCCATAGTGCTCAGACCCACTTGAACCATTTTTTTTTTTTCCCCGCTCGCCGTTCGAGAGTAGAACGGTAGAGAGACAACTTGAAGGTGGTTCACTGAGCCCTCTGCCAGACACTTAATAGTGAATAGCAGAGTAATCACGTCATGTAAATGTAGATGTAGATGAAGAGGCTGACGTCGTGACTTCCCTTTGTTATACAATTAGTATCATATTCGAGCAACACGCAGTTCACCTGAGTATTCTAAACCTTCTTCGTGACACTCTAGAAACCCGACGAGGCCAGCTACTGCTGCTGATGGCGCTGACCAAATTTACTTAATTGGTAATATCTAAGAATATAGCTAATGCCTCTTCACTTTTCTAAAAATTCAATCATTCGTCCTTATAGCTGTTACTTCTCGTTATTACAGATTTGATATGTTTCTTATTATTTCTCCTTGACACTACAAATTTTGTGTCAGTTAGCTTATTAATACAGATATAATAATTATTTGGTAAATTATATAACGAAATTTTCTGGCTAATAAAAGCTACTTGCCTGATTGGTACTCGAACTCTGTCCATTGACTCTCGCGATGAAAAAAATGGTTCAAATGGCTCTGAGCACTATGGGACTGAACATCTATGGTCATCAGTCCCCTAGAACTTAGAACTACTCAAACCTAACTAATCCAAGGACAGCACACAACACCCAGCCATCACGAGGCAAAGAAAATCCCTGACCCCGCCGGGAATCGAACCCGGGAACCCGGGCGTGGGAAGCGAGAACGCTACCGCACGACCACGAGATGCGGGCTCCGGCGACGAAAGCTTTTACCAACTGCAGGCAGTCCTCCCCGCCAACCGAAATTGTAAACTAATGTAGGTAAGCCATTTACTGAAATAATCTCCCTTCCACAAGTATAAGATTAGTAAAGAGTACGAGAAAGTCTTTGGGACACTTGGAACGCTAAGCAGAAATATTGGTAGATTGAAACAGTAGAGCTACGTACAGGCTAAAGATGTGGGGCGGACCATTATGAGTGCGTAAGGAACTCAATTTCTGAAAGCATTTCCGGTTTAAGGGAACGCTCCTGATTGGGGTCCCAGTTCGAACGAAAGTTTTAAAATAGCATAAAGTATGCTATTTATATCAACAGAAAAGTTTTCATTCAGTATACTGTTTGCCTGAACAGTGTTGAGTTATAAGTAATTTTGAGATTTTTGTCGTATGATAAAAAGTTCTGTAAGCACAGTTGAGAGTACTGTAGAAATGGACATAGAAAAGATGAAATTAAGAAAAGACGTAGAATTTGAGGAATGTTTTTATAAGTGGGTTTTAACAAGTGAAGCGAAAGTGTACCTCTTTCCGGGTTAATTATTAAAGATCAAATTTCACTTTGATTTAAATGACAGCAATGTCTTTGCGACCTCCCATAGATCGTTTTCAATGAGGATACGTCACCATGGAATTATCCAAATGAACATTGAAGGAGAAACAAGATCTTCGGATTGTGAACGATAGTTTCCTGGAGTTCTAAAGTCACAGTAGATGAAAATAAAATGATCATTAAGTATATAGTCTAATTGTGATGAAAGCGGCGCATTATTGTCGACTGTTCCAACCAGAACTCTCGCTGTAAGACATTCTGAAAATAAGATGGATTTCAGAATTAGTAACGAAAGAATTACCCTTCCCTCTGCCGAAAATATAATGGATAGCCATAAGATGAAACCTTTTTGTATAGGCGACAGTAAAAAAGCAGAGTTTTTCAAGTATGCAAATGTATCATCGTTACAATTCACTTATACTCATTGAAGGAATGCTTGGGTAACGTCTGACATCTTTACAAAGTGCTTTCAAGAAGAATTTGATGCGTCGATGAGGAAGCCCCTGCGATCATCCATCTGCTCATGTGTTGTAGTCAAAATTTGGAAAAGTAAAATCTTTGTTATTGTCTAAAGAAACAATGGCATTAATTCAGCTACTGTATCAGGGCATCATACGACCATCCAAGGGTCATTATCGCTGTGAGCTGTTCGGTTCAATAGTAAATTTAGATGAAGAAACGGAAATAGTCTTGAAATATGTAAATCCGAAGACTTGCTTGCGTATTCAGTAGACGTTGGATGGCAAAGCATCAATTTCACCAGTATTACGAATGCTGGAACAATGCGACAGATGAATAGCGTAAAGACATAGGTTTCAGTAGCAGTGATATCCAGTCTGCACGTGATATTCTGCGGTGCAATATTGATCTTGAAGATTTCAGAGATCATAGACGACAAAGATGTTACTGAGATTGGCAAATCGGTCGAAAATGATAAGAAGAAGAAGAAGAAGAAGAAGAAGTTGGTTGGTTGGTTCGGGGAAGGGGACCAACCAGCGAGGTCATCAGTCCCATCGGATTAGGGAAGAGTGCGTAAGGAAGTCGGCCGTGCCCTTTCAAAGGAACCATCCCGGCATTTGCCTGAAGCGATTTAGGGACTTCACGGAAAACCTAAATCAGGATGGCCGTCCTGCCGACTGCGACACCAGTGTGCTAACCACTGCGCCACCTCGCTTGGTAGAAGAAGAGGAAAACACAGAACATGTTCCCAGTAAACGTGAAGTATTGGCTAATGGAACAAAATGATTGTGAGGGTACAGAGACAATGTGAAGCAAACCATACTCAGTTGCTGCACGTGATGCACGTAAAACAATATTCACAAAGGAAAATGCACGAAATGGTCCGCTGTAAAAGGCAACTGAATTCTTTAAAGCAGTGGAAAAATTAACCTTCAGTAGACTGCAGACAGTTTTGCAAATAGTCGTTTACTCTGTAGTGTATTTTATACACCCTAGTGCAGTATAGTATTTTATTTGGAACTACTGTAGTACTAATGTTTGTTTTTAAGTGAAGTTTGTCTAATTACTGTATTTTTATGTAATGAAATGTTTTGCTTATAATGTTCTCTAAGGTTAAATACTGTATAATGTACAGCGTGTGCCAGGAGGAATGGTTAATATTCAGGGATATGACAGGAACGATCATTTGAAGCAAATAATTCCCGAATGGTTAACGAGACAGAACGCACTTAATGTACATTATTATTAATGATCTGTATTATCAATACGTTGTCAGGTTTCCACACGTACAAGAGTTAGGAAATATTGCAACATGCGTTTAACGAAGTATCAGTTGTCAGGTTTACACATGTACAAGAGTTAGGAAATAGTGCAACGTGCGTTTCACAAAGTATCTGTTTGACAATGTTAAAAATAAATATTTTTAATCTCAAAGCATTATGGTATACGTAGAATTTCAACTACCGCACACTTCACAATAAATTTTGAAATATCCCAGGTCAGCTTCAATGTATTTGTGCACTCTTGGCAGAAATATTATGTTCTTTGTGTGAGTGCCTCTGCACGCTCCCTAATGAGGGCAGCAACGACCATGATGCGACCAAGCAGCTCACCTCTCATATTTACCTTTCATTTATACACCTCAGACTTCATCCAATGCCACGAAAAAAAAATCTGATGGCGTAAAGTCGGGCGATCTTTGTGACCAGATTGCATTACCACGACCAGTCCAGCGATTAGGGTAAAACACGTAGATGCACGAAACTAGCCCAAGAAATGTACGTTAAATTTGTTCTACAGCGAAAACCATTTCAAACAGGGCATAGGTCCATATGAAAACTTTCCTCTTTTTTTTATAAAATTCTTATTTCCTAAAAGAACAGCACAACCCGGTTTCTGGACCTGTGTCCCTTGTTCACATGCATGTAAAATGTGAGTCCATAAAAGTCGGATAAAAGAGGTTGAATTAGATTAAAACAGTTCATCCCTGCGAGCAGTGCACTCACTCACGTTAATGCTACATGGCCTACCCCACTGACATTTCAACTTTGGCGCGTGCGTGGCACGGGCTTTATGGGTATGTATGCAGCACTGTGTTTGGAAGACCGCATATCTAACTTCATACAGATCCACGTTTTGCATGTCCTTAAGCTCGGACCACTCTCGTGTTCTGAGAGACCCTGGCAGGTCTAGGAACTGAGAATGTGTTCTGTTTTACGCTGTGCACCAGGCATTTAACCTAATTTAACCACTGTTATTCGATTTTTCTGGACTCATATTTTATATGGATAGAGTATCGCTTCAAGTTTTTAACTCATAAAACAGGTGCTCAGTATGGGCACCCTTTATTATGCGGCAAACATCAATATGTGTACGCAGTTTACTGAAGTTGCTGCTGCTGCAGCTGCTACAGCCGCTTTGGAAACTTGTTAATTGGGTTGCTTATCTGCAAGCGCGAACTAATTGGTTGCGATAGTACGGAGTTACATGTCCGGACACGCCTCCATCTCGTGACGCGCTCAGCAGCTACACCTGGAGTTGTATTATGAATCTCAACTTGGAGAGATACTCTATCCACTGACATGTGTCATTTTTCTGTATGTCTTGTAGTTTTCGCGCAGTCTCCTGGAACCTCAGTGATATTTATGAACTGACTTGTGTATAAAATTAATATGAGTGCTGCAAAAGTGCTTGTAACATTCCCTAGGCTGATGTACCACTTTGTAACATCCCCTCTGCAGAATGACAAACCCTAACTTACAACGTACTGGACCCCTTGGACTGTCTGGTATGGTAAACGGTAGATTTACAGGCGTCCGTGGCAGGTCATCTTTGTGACTTACCTGCGCGGTGGCAGCGTAGTCAGCCTCCGCACTTTCTCGACCTGTAATCTTACCTGCCCTTACCTGCAGTTCAGCCGCTCATACGTTATTCGGTGCTCTGTGGGTTCTGGACTTAGTAAATACGTAGAACTAAGGTTTTGGAGAGGAATTCCGGTGCTACCAAGTACTGCAACACAGCTCTGATAAAAGCAATTATATTCTAGAGACACGATGGCCTCAAAATCCTTTGATACCATTTATTACAAATAAGTTCCAAAATCGTAATTTGCACCCCAGAATCCAGCCAGATAGCTGTCAGACGGATACGCTCCACTAAGTGGGTTTCAGACCACTATTGGATACCGATTGTATTTGGTTGTTGTCTCAATCAGGCTAATCCCAATTGTGGTCATATTAATATAATTCACTCAGCTGCCACGTGGGTCTTTAAGTGCACAAGGCCAGGATCTTGTATTACCGGATGCCACGGAACTCAGTCTTTACTTACACTTGATAGCCCACATAAAAATAGGCATGGTCATAACCAATTGGTCATAAAGATCATTGGCAGAAAACAAAAACAATTTCAACAGCAGGAGCGAGCACAGCAGCTGACTTACCATGTTCAATGACTGTCGAGTTGCTGCCTGCACTAAGCTTTTCTCAATTTACTATTTGCGTCTATACCTCAGTAACTGTCACATATTAAGATAAACATCCATTCACAGTCAAAATAACTTCACCACCTACGCGAACGTTAGTTTGTCCCGTTCTTAAGCACATTCAGCCAAAAGGCAAATCTTAGCTGGTAATCTTGTGGGAGTGCAACTGCCGGCCATCTGTACTGCTCCCCGGTCTAACTGCTAGTCCTCAACAAAGGCGAGCTGTGCGCTCCTTCTCTCCCATTAAACTGCTTGGGACGTCAGCCACCATCGCAGCCCTAAAAACAGACACATTTTAACTTACACTTTGCCTTTGCTTTCTCTGCAAATATGCTTTTGATTTACACTTCTGCAAATTTTACTCTGGCCCTCTGCTCTAATTTAAAGTTTTTTCAAACGAACTACTTTTTACCCTTTGACAGCCTCTGGTTGGACCAGTCCACCTTCTCCATCCCCAAGGAGCGTCCGACTGAATGCTGTGTCGTATTTCTAAGCTACCCCTGGCTTTTCTGTGTCCTTCCGCCTTCACATTTTTCCAAGTCACGGCTCTGGCCTACCGCGCCCGACTCGGCTCTTCTCGTAACTCTTCGGCACGCTACCTCCGCTCTGGTCGTCCGTCTGTCTGCCATCCTGCTGCATTCTAGTCGGCGCTCGCTTAATTAAAAAGGTTTTCTTTCTGAAGCCACCTCATATTTTTGGATATCACATGAATTTCTTAAAACTATTGTTTAAATGAAATGTGGTCATTCGCGCACAGCACTTTGCCTCGTTTCATGCTGAATTGGTCACTAAATGAAATGCCACTAGTTAAAAACCAATGTCTTTATTTGACGCACTTCGAAAGATACCCATCATCAGATAGTCTGGAAACCAAAACACAAATGTCAAAAAATATACAAAGGTATATAGAGCAACATGACAGAAGTACAAGCATTACAAAGTTTCGTCATATTGAAAACTGACATACACACCATGATCACCTAGGGCCTAGGCGTTAAGATGTAAAACGGCACGTTGTAATTGATACAACTGTCATGACAGACTAATTTCGAAACTACATCATGCTTTATAGGTAAGCATTTTATGCTACCAGAGGGCTGTGAAGTATACATAGGTGATGCCGCGTAGCGGCGAAAACATAATAAATTTTAATTTATTTACATAAAATTAATGAATATAAAGCACAACTTTCCAAGAATTATAAAAAGCAAGAAAGTTAAACAACATGCCGTAAAACAATTTTTACATTGGTATAGAATGCCATCAATAGAATAGAGATATATAATAATATCCATCAGGTATACAAAACAATTATATAAAATCAAAATAATGTACAAATGAAATATTAACAAAAAGTGTGAACCATTCCACATACTGATATACAAAATATATGAAATTCCAATGTCAAAAAAGAAAAAGAAAAACAAGAACATAGCAGTTGTGGAATACAAGACACACAAGAGCAAGTAATGGAACTAGTACCATTGAAAGATACTAAAATAAATCAAGAGGAAGATGAATTCCATAAAATAATGTAACGAATCTCCAGGAATACAAGGTAGTGTGAAGCGCATAATAATGCTTTGGAAATGCATAGAAGTTAACAGATCAAATTGTTATAATAAATAAACAAAAAAAGTTTTTTTAAACTTTGTCAGGGACTCAAACCCTGTATGTACAGAAAGCCTACTTCCGCATAACGAAACATAAAAATGAGACATACATAGAATTAGAGCAATAACTCCCACACTCACAGGAAAGGGGATGGAGATCGAACAAGTAAGGACATTAAAATAAGAACATTAAAATAAGTAATAATGAAATGCTGCACATAATACAGTAAAAGTGGTCCACCTGCTTGGCTGCATAGTAAAATGCTCGCCTTCCATGCGGGCGGGGCTGGATTCTATTCCCGGCCGGGTTGGAGATGTTCTCTGCTCGAGGACCGGGTGTTGTGTTGTCCTCATCATCATTTCATCCTCATCACCAACGTGCAAGTCGCCCAATGTGGTGTCGAATGAAATAAGACTTGCACTTAGCGGCCGAACTTCCCCGCATGGGACCTCCTGGCCAACAATGCCATCTGCTCATTTTCATAGAAAAAGTAATAACAACTTATTAATGAGTAAATGAAATGCAAAATAACTTTGACTGCCAAAGCCGTCAGAGACTCAAACACTCAAGAAAAATATATATCAAAAAAGTGTGCGCAGTAACAATATATTTGCCTAAAATAACATAAAGCAAAAAGAATAGTGCAAAACTAAGGTAGAATGAAGGAAAGTGTCGCAAGTACACACAAAAAATATTGGTATTTTTCATAAGTAATAAGATACGACGAAAATGAAAGGTGTAACGACCAACTGCATGACTGAATACATATGTGGAGTAGAATGGAGCTGGTGGGAAACACACACAATTACAAGTATAGTGTTTCCTCAAATACTGTATTTAAGGAGCCACTGGTGTCATTCAGTACTGAAGATGGATCGCGCGATTGGTGTAAAAAAATTTCTAACTCCTCAAATATCAAACTCACGCCCTTTTGGTTCGACATGAAGTGTCGTAAGACTGTCTACGGGAAACATGAGTTGTCCCTCACGTGCTAAATGACACCCAAGGGAATAATTATTTTTATATTTATTATTACATCCCCCCCATCTGCTTTGTATTCCTGCGGCTTTGTTATATTATTTTTGTATTTCGCATTTCTCTTCATTTATTTTAGTATCTTCCAATGGTATTAGTTCTATTACCTGATGCTGTGAGTGCTTGTATTCATGTTGTAAACCACGAGCGCATTTTTTCTGGTTAACATTCGAATTTCATATATTTTGTATATCAGTATGAAGGATCGTACACACTTTTTGTCAGTACGTCTTTTCTGTACGATTTTGATTTTGTATAATTTGTTTTTATACCTGATGCATATTATTTTACATCTCGATTCTATTGATGGCATTTTATTTCAAAGTAAAAATTGTTTTCGACGTGTTGTTTAACTTTCTCGCTTTGTAAAGCTTTCTGATTGTTGTGTTTTATATTCAGTAATTTTTATGTAAATAAATTAAAATTTATTATTCTGTTTTTGCCGCTAGTGGCACCCCCCATTTATACTTCACAGCCCTCTGGTGTCACAAATCGTTTACCATAAAAGCATGTTGTAGTTTTGGAATTAGTCTGTAATGACAGTTGTATCAGTTACAACGTGCCTTTGTACATTGTAATACCTAGATGATCATGGTGTTCATGGCAGCTCTCAGTATGACGAAACTTCGTAATGCTTGTACTTTTGTCATGTATATTTTCTGTCATTTGTATTTTGATTTACAGACTTTCTGATGAGAGGTATCTCCTGAAACGCATAAAAAAGTCATTGTATTTTTACTAGTGGCATTTCATTTAGCCACCAATTCATCAGTTTTGCAGAACTCATATTACGAGGGTTATTCGGAAAGTAAGGAACGATAGGTCGCGAAATGGAAACCACATTGAAACTCAAAACTGTTTTATTTGCAACAGTTAGCTACTACTTCCAGCTACTTATCTCCATAGTCGCCGATCCGACTTAGACGTTTGTCGTAGCGTTGTACCAACTTTCCAATACCCTCGTTATAGAAGGCAGCCACCAGTGCTTTCCGCCAATTCTCTATGCTGGCCTACAGCTCGTTGTCTGTGCCAAAATGTTGTCTTCATAGCCATCGGTTCATGTGAGCAGACATGAAACTCAGAGGGAGACAATTACGGGCTACATTGTGGGTAATCATCTTCATTGCCCCTGCAGAATGCGGCTGAGAATTGTCTTGAAGAAGAAACCGCACGACAGTTATGTAATGTTGGCTGCATAGCTTCAGGCGAAATTTCTCACCAGGCCCTCGTACTTGGCGGGAGACACTATTGTTCTAGGTATTTTTTTGTGCTCCCCGTGTGCTCAGAACTAAAACGAACGACGTAACGCGATCGACGGGCACACTAGAGACACTGCCCAACACGCCTGTGCAAAACTTCGTCGGATTTTCACTGTGGTTTCCATTTCGCGACCGATCGTAATTTTCAGTTTGGTTGTATTCTTCCTAAAATGCCTTGTACATAACTTTTTCTAGTTAATAGATCACCCTTATTTGTTGAGATAGCTCTTGTTTCTCGTACAGGTTCCGAAGATGACGGCTCTGAGTCCCTCAAAGGCCAGCCTCCTGAGCGGCGTGGTGAGCGCTATGATGGCAGCTCGGAGCAGCTCCGCTGCTTCTGCTTCCGGGTGCAGTTCCAACAGCGCTTCTGTTGCCAGTGCGACCGCCGATTACGCTCCGTGCGCCACGACTGCTTCCAACCCCAGTACCGTCGCTAAATCCCCCACACTGACCATTGCCTCTTCTATCACCACTGTAGCCACTGCTCAGTCCCCCAGCACCTCAGCTGCTTCACCAGACATTACCAGAGGTTCTGCCACCTCCATTGCGACTGATGCTACAACCACCAGTAAAACTGGTTCCTGCAATACCAGTATCTATGCCATATCACCCAACGTCACTTCCCTCCCTTCAGACTACAGTACTGTTTCAACAGCTGACAGTGTGAAAGATGCTTACTCCCCCAGTAACAGAACCGCCTCCCCAACCATTAAATTTGGCTCATCTGCCTCCAATGCAACGACCACGTCTGCATCCACAGCAAAACGCTCATATGTCCCCAGTAGTAGAGCCGCTTCTCCAACCATTAAATTCGGCCGATCTGCCTCCAAGGCAACGACTTCTTCTGGCTTCAGTGCGAAACGATCTTATGCCAGCAGTGGCAGAGGCAGTTCACCAACCAGTAAATTCGGCCCATCTTCCTCCAACATAACCTCCATTTCTGCTGCCACTGCAAAAGACCGTTATTCCCCCACTAGTAGGGCCGCTTCCCCAACCATTAAATTTGACCGATCTGCCTCCAATGCAACCACCACTTCTGCCTCCAGTGCAAAAGGCTCTAATGCATCCACTAGTAGGGACGCTTCTCCAACCATTATATTTGCCTCATCTGCTTCCAATGCAACCACTGTATCTGGCTCCAGTGCAAACGGCCCTTACACTCCCAGTAGCAGGACCAGGTCGCCAACTATTAAATCTGCTTCCTCAAATGCGACTGTGGGGTCCGGCTTCGACAGAGTGGGAGCTTACACTCCAAGCAGTAATGCAGGATCCCCCACAATTACCTTCGCCTCTTCTACCTCAAGTTCTGTATCAACTCGTTCTCCTTCCCCCACCAAAACATTCGGCTCTTCAGTTTCCAGTGCAATTCCTGCTTCTGGTTCAGTACATACTTGTACCACCATCGCTAGAGTCACTTCCCCCTCCATTGCCATTCGGTCTTTTGGCTCCAGTGTACCCAAACGTTACTCTTCTACTATGTCCACTGGTTCCCCCACCAATGAATATGGGACCTCTGCATATAGCAGGGCTGCGACGCAGAGCCCCACAGGCTCCACTGCTTCGCCCATCATTACTTTTCCTTCATCTGCCTCCACTCCTGCCACCTCCTGTACACTTACCAATGCGGGAACATCCAACATCATTTCCATCATCAATTCTGCCTCCAGCGTGGACAACACTTCCAATGCCTGTGTAGCCTCCCCTATCGTTTCTTTTCCACCTTCCACCCCCAGTAAAACCTCCATTACCTCCTCTGGTACATCTGCCTTTCCTGATGCCAAAACCACTGTCAATTCTTCGGCTATGGACCACCCAGAAAGTACCAGTGAGACTGCTGGTCCCGTAGCCGTCATTTGTGCAATGGACCACAACACTTCCCATACAGTGTCTGGTGACTCTCCCTGTAGACCTGCAAACAACGAGGTACGTATGCTTTCTGTACGAAATTAGCATAGATTCAATATAAAGTCACGCCTTTCATAATAATAATGTTTCAACTCCTTCATTCTTTTCAAATTTGGGGAATGGGGTGGGTGGACAAGAGGACAATATGCTATTGGAAATTCATTTACAATCGTTCTTCATCCAATGGTATTAAAACTATTAGAAACAGATACTGGAAACGTTACAATAATATTGAAACGGCGCACAGAGTGGCCCTGCGGATAGAGACACCATGTCATGGATTGCGCGGGCCGTCCCGCCGGAAGTTCGAGTCCTTCCTCGGACATGGGTGTGTCTGTTGTTCTTAGCATAAGTTAGTTTAAGTAAGCTTAAATAGTGTGTAAGTCTAGGGACTGATGACTTCAACAGTTTGGTCCCTTAGGAATTCACACACATTTGAACAATATTGAAACTTTTGAATTCAAATAAAGACATTTGTGCTTTTATAATTTATATGTTGTGTGAGGATATGCCTTGATGTTCTACTGCGTAGTAATGCTATAAAATTATGTAATTCAAGAAAGGATGATTGGTCATTGCTATTTTACATGGAAAATCTACATCACATGTTTGGTAAGCTTGGAAGAAAGAAAGGTGAGGTTAATAGTTTATTGAATAGTTAAGAAGAATTGGGTTTAGGGGGGTTAGGATAATTTAGGTGTGTATCCCGAGTAAGGTTCAGGAATGATAATGTGGAGGGAAGAAAAGAGTCCTAATGCTAAGAAGGATAGGTGGTGAATATTGATATTCCGTTTTAATGCTATCCGAGAGTATAAGAGCTTGGGTTAGGGATCTTGTTCAACAGCAGCCTTCCTTCCGTTATCATGTTTTTAAATCATTTATCTAATCTGATAACCTCTGACGTACGAGCAGTACATCTTTGTCTAATGGTATGTTAGAATGTTACTCAGTTTTCCTGACAGTAGAGTAACATTCCTCAGCGTCCAATAGATTTTTGCCAAGATATGTGGTTTACTGCAGTTTGCGCTCTTAATTATTTTTTAATAATTTTTATTTACAGCTGCGCAAACTTATTTATTTGGAAACTTCATTTTACAATATGGCTATATTATATTTAGCTTTGTAATTTGTAGGTTACTGCTGTCTTTATAATAGCAGTCAACTCAATGATTTTATCTTACCACCGTCATCCCAGAGCAGTACCTCAGTAGCACTTAGTGTCACCAAACAGTAACACACTGGAGGACGCGTGGCATTCTTTTTTCAGGAGGAAACCAGACGTAAAGCTGATGACTGCATTTAAGCATGCAGCGGAAATCGAACATGTAGTGTTCTTGCAACTATAAATCAAACGATTTACCTGTATTACTAGTCTACATTCTTGTACTGTAAATGACTCAATTCTGAAAAATATGAACTTTTTTTACACGTCGTTTTACCTTCAATGGTCCTATTGTCTGTGGTGTCTTTGTTAGGTAACCTGTCTTGGTCTGTATTGGAAGAACACTAAATAAAGGCCCTATCGTTACCATCATTAATTTGCAGTTATACCAGTTTTCTCAGAGAAGATCGCTATAACATGCAGAAATCTACTATCACCAGTATTACTGGCCCCTATTTTGACCAGAACAGAGGTATAATCATCCTACACGACAGTCAGGGACCTGAAGAAGGCGTAATAAACCGCCGGGGTGGAATCTTCCTACATGTCAGTCAGGGACCAGAAGATGGCGTAGTAAATCGATGAAACTGGTAGCCAAATAAAATATGTTTGGAAACTAGACGGCGAAAGGTCTTTTATTTGACATCCTGTATCGAACAGCCGAATCCCACAATCATTTCTGACAAGATGGACGTAGAGAGAAAAAAATAATTGTCTCTGTCAAATTCTTAAATGAAATCATTCTGTGTTGAAATAAAGTGTTGAATGTTTGCGCTCCGGACGTATCTGTTATAATGTATGTAGCATTTCACGCTCAAGAGTAATTTTTCAGACAAAGTATTGATGTAAATATACAGTGGCGTACCTTTTACCAGTTTATCTTTTTCAGTACCGTCTCAAAAATCAGATCAAGTGATATACTAATGAGTGCATAAGCAGACCTGCGTAAATAATATTCTCAGTCCATAGCAACTTGGAATTTGGAAAGCCAATTTCACTGAACATGCCGTCCATCAATTTACCAACGAAATAACAAAATAGTAGATGATAAAATATTACCAAATGGAACATCTTTCATTCTGCACCTGCACTGACACGTACTATATAAACCACTATGAAGTGCAGGCAGAGCATACTTGGCATGGCGTTAGGGTTTCTTCCAGTTCTAATCGAGTGTGGAGCGCGTGTAGAATGACCGTGTGAACGTTTCTGTGCGGGCCGTAATTAGTGTAATATTGTCTTCACGATCCCCATAGTAACGATAAGGAGGCGGGTAAAGAAAGTTTTTCGATTCTTCACTTAATACTAGTTCTTGAAACCTTGTAAGTAGGCATCTACGTTTAAGCATCTGCCAATTCGGGTTTTTCAAAAATTCTGTAACACTACCTATGTGGCAAACAGATTTGTGACCACTCGTGCTGCCCTTCTTAGTATACGTCAGTATATCTTGTTAGTCCTGTTTGGGATGGGTCCCACACATTTTAGCATCACTCTAAGAAACGATGCACAGGTGATTTGTAAGCAGATTGTATTTTCCCAGTATCCAACCTATGTGATCAAAAATGGCTCTGAGCACTATGGGACTTAACTTCTGAGGTCATCAGTCCCCTAGAACTTAGAACTACTTAAACCTAACTAACCTAAGGACATCACACACATCCATGCCCGAGGCAGGATTCGAACCTGCGACCGTAGCGGTCGCGCGGTTCCAGACTGAAGCGCTTAGAACCGCTCGGCGACACCGGCCGGCCCTATGTGATCATTCCACTTCATATCCCTATAAAGTGTTACAGCCAGGAGACACCTGATTGCATTGGTGACTCAGTGGCGTTATAGTCATAGGATAATACTTTCCCGAGTTTTGTGAAGAGCATGATTTCACATTTCTAAACATTTACAAGTTGCCAATGATTCTGTTCATTGCTGTAGTTCAGCAGCTGCAGACTATTTCAATGAAGATAAAACATCAGTCGTCAGCAACACAATAAACCTTTATTGGGTTCACTTTACCGGTTTCGACAGTTTAAACGTCATCTTCAGAAGTGAAATAGGCTCAATTCATTAATAATCCAACGCCAAAATAACTATTGGACGGTGGTGTCCTTTGCTACAGAATCAATAACATCGCTAAAAATATATGTTATGTGCGATGAGTGGCAAACAATTAACTATTAAATTCCGCATGATACTTAGTATGTTGACAAACGTCAACGGCCAGTCTACATGAACGGTCGTTCATTGCAGCACGCGAATCCAGAATCCATTCACCCTGACGCTTACCTCTTTCTTGTTGGAGCTATTGTCATATTTGTGGATCTCTACGGCTTCTCTTAACAAGAGGGCGTAGTAGCTCTCCTCCACACTACCAAATTCCGTGCCTCACACAGCGCATGTCCCGCCATGGCCGATTTCTCCACCTGTCCCAACATGCAATACAGTTTATGTTCGGTGATCCTTGTGTAAAGGATCGTCCAGCCATTTCAACATAGCCTTTTCCACTTACACATAGTGTGCAGTATATTCCCAGCATTGTAAGTGAGCCCTTTTCTCCATTACCGATCTGCGGCACTCTTTGATCTCCTTGGTCGGTATGTAAATAGGCTTTACGCCGTGTTTGCGCAATATGCGGCCGATTCTGTCCGTCAGCGGAGGATGTATGCCAGAAAAGTCGCACCCAGCACTTCTCCTTTCAAATGACACTTAGCGGAGTGTCAGATTCTTATGCAACTGGTGGAATACCCATTGATCCTCAGAACATGTTTCAGGTGTCGCATCCTGTGTCTGAAGTTCTATGGCTCACACATTCATCTTGCGTCTTATGAGCATATTAGTCATCCCTCTTTTCTGGCTCTGGTGATGGCTTGACAATTTGTGCAGGAATCTATTAGTGTGCGTCGGTTTTCGACACTTGTTGTGACCAGTACATTTAGAACGGGTAGCTGTTGGCTTTTCTACCTCCATAGTAAATAGAGAGTGTTCAGATATCTAATGATCTCACCGACATAAGACTCACCATGGGTCTATACAAAGAAGGTGTAGTCTGTGTACATGCACGATTTAGGTTTACATGGTGTCAGGTGCAGAGCCTGTGCTTCGAAATGTTCCATGAAGAGACTGGCCACCACTGGACTGAGTGGACTACCCATAATAGGTCCGAAACTGCAACTAAGTCTGACCTGCTTCACTGCTCTAGCCGACTGGTCTGGACCTGTGTCGTAAAATACTGTATCGAGGCGTGATAACCCGCTATAACAACCAAGAACACGTCAACATGGTCTTTATATACATACAGACAAGCAAATGGCAATGGAGGGGCGGCAGGACGACTGTACTGGGAAAAGTATGCCCGCTTATAACAACGACGTCGTAAACTGTTTGCAGCAGTGTTTCGTCATTCGTGTGAGACAGATTCTTTTAAGGGAAAGGTGGGTGCACCCAGTATGTACATAGACCTTGGGAGAACAGGAGTAGAACAGTGTAGAACATGATGCCGCTATCAACTCCAGGTAGATGGCTCGCCAACATTGGGTAAGCCTGGAGGCCATGTGGAATATTCTCAATGACAGGTTTCACTACCCATATCACTCATAACGTGTGCAGGCCTTATTAACTATAGACTTGCCTCCAAGGTGACGGTTTTGTCATTGGTTCGTCACACAGGCCTCTGGGATGCTGGGATTTACTTATCCAGCCTATTCACAGATAAGACCACCTTTACGAAGGTGGTATAATCAACTTCCTAAAATCCGCCTGTGGGCAACGGAAAATTGCCATGGGTTGTTGGTGGAAAACTATCAGTTTCAGTGTGTAGGTACGGACAATTGGGTACCACTTCGTGGAATCAGTCAGCCCACCACAATGCCTCACATGCGTGGCATATCTGCAGTTTCTGTAGGTGACCGTGACTATCCTGCTGGAAGATGTGCCTTTTGTGGTACAAGGGGTAATGTGGCTCCAACTCACTTCCACATTTCTGTGCGGCGGTATCTCGGCAACATCTTTTCCAGGTCACACCACCACTCCAAAAATAGCCACATGTGATTTGGTGTTAACGAAAGCCTGTGTAGAGGTGCTCCAGTCGCATGAACCCTTTATATTTCTATCTGTGAGTGTACCTGAGAGACATTCCGCACGTGGAGCCCTATACAGACGTGCGGACACTGGAACAACACATTCATGCTGCCTGTGATGCCATTCAGTTGCACAATGACACAACTGAATGTGCGTGTCAGTCATTGCTCTGTTGTGTCTGTACATTGTTAGAGGCCTGTGGGAGCCACATCGAACACCTTGTCTAATGATGGTCTCATCACAGCATGTCGTGCACTGCTTTGTACTTTACACGCAAAATGAATTAATAAATACCTTGTAGCACAGACACCATACATTTCCGACCATATGTCCATACGACCTTTTTTGCTTCTTATCATCTCATAAAACGTTTCTTGCAGTTTGTCCCCATTTAGCAAAAGCACCCTGTATATACACTGCCTGACAGAAAGATGAAGCACCCAGATGACATGGTCGGATGTCTATGTAACTTCATACTCATTCACACGAACATGTATATAAAATTGATTACAGTTGCTATTCTCTGCCACAGGTAGAACAGCCACCAAAATGCATTAGAACTGATCATGTTTAGTGTTGTTACAAAGCCTAATAGGGCATGTAAGAGGCGTCAACAGCCTCAGATATTGAGTATCACGGTGAAGGACATGAAGGTGCCGTGTACTCTTGTGAAACACCATTATCGGTTCAAATGTGACGTTTTACTATTGAGCGCTTGACCTAACTTCAAGTCACTTCTTGCCTAACTTCAAGTCTCTTTCTGCTCTTGGTCTTTTATCTTCGATTAATTTCTTTTTTCTTCCAACTGTTGCTCGTAGGGCGAAGAAGTAAGGCCGGCCGAAGTGGCCGTGCGGTTAAAGGCGCTGCAGTCTGGAACCGCAAGACCGCTACGGTCGCAGGTTCGAATCCTGCCTCGGGCATGGATGTTTGTGATGTCCTTAGGTTAGTTAGGTTTAACTAGTTCTAAGTTCTAGGGGACTAATGAGCTCAGCAGTTGAGTCCCATAGTGCTCAGAGCCATTTTTTGAAGAAGTAAGAACTTCACTTCTCTGTGTGAGTTGCTTTCTTTTTGAACTTTGACTTCTGAGAGTTTTGTTACAGGAAAGATTTTCTCAACGACATTCATGAAATGAGAGGTTTCTGAATTAGAATGAATAGGAGTGTTCATAGTTATCATAGGAGCGATAGACACATGATTGGAAGAGGAGGGTGGTGTCAGAATATTCTATCTGGAATTCTCAGGCCAGAAATTGGTTGAAGTAATTGCTGAAGATCCTGGTTTATACGTGTACCTGACGAAGGTCTCTGTTTGGAAAGGATAGCTAATGAACGTCCTGGTCATGAGCTAAGAGAGCTGAAGTTCTGATGTTCAGCAGCAATAAAATCCAAATCAGTGAACACACTTGGCTTCAAGAGCCAAAGACCTGTACAAGTATATGCACACTGCGCTAGATCAATTCTGCAAACAGAAGAGTAGGCAGAGTTCACCAGTCCATTTTTGGGACATTTTCAACGGCTAGTATTTTCCCATCCACTTACTGCAGGCTTGATTGTATGCTGCTTTAAATGGTCGCATTATTGCACGATCTAATGGCTGCAGATTGTTCGTTATGTGAGGAGGCAAGCTGATCACTTGTACGTGATGCTGTCTTGCGTACGAGATTACGTGGAGATCTTTGTGGTTTACGTGACCATCCAGTATGGTTCATCTTTGGTAGGATTTGTCCTTTCGACATACACCATTATCCACTTCAGACTTGATTTGGTATATATCCAACCACATTCCACAGCTGCGAAAATGCTTCCTGTAGGAGCATCCTTTTTCAGCACTTCGTCTCTGCTCAGTTTATTGGGGAAGACAAAAAGAGGAGGAACAAATATCTCCAGCAGCGTTTACGCTTAGGAGGAGGGTCGTGTTCCTTCATCTCCCTCCTGCAGTGATTTTGCTTACTTGTTTTTCCCCCTTTGTGATATGACCTTCATATCATTTGCATGAACTACTGAAAGTCTAGCTTCGTCGTAGTTTTGAATGCTGCTAGCACGGACACTGTATTTCGAAATGAGCTCTTGGTATTTCGTAAAAAAAGAGCTCAGCCTGATATCTGTTGAAGCCCAGAGCTCTCTGAAGGCTTGTGGAATCAGGACATCTAAGGGACAGTTCAGCATGCTGTGCCATAAAATCATAATAAAACTGCTTGCCGGCAGTTTTCTTTTCTTAATTGAATTGGTGAGGTACTTTTAAATGTTCAGCCAACGCAAATGCTAACCTCAAGAATTCTTTCCTACCAAATGGCATAAACCTGTTCTATAAATCTTTCATGTACAGCACTAACTGTTTCCATATCGTCGTTGAGTGTCTTCTTAAACCTGCCCAGATTCATAGATGCACCTGTTCTAATTACTTTTATTCAATCATTTAAAGCGCTCCTCGGGCCATTAAGAGACTCAGCCGCCTGCCTTGCTGTCATTGTCCCCGATATTACTTCATTTATTGCCTTCCTGTTATCCTCTTCAGTCCATTTTCCTTTCATTTTCCCTTTATTCTCAGTCATTTCGCTCCGAGAAGTCTAGAGAAAGAATTATTATTACTTTCCCCCTAACATTCTGACTGATCGGTGCTGTATAACGATTACGAAATAAAAACGATACGCACTGTGTATTGTTTAATACACAATGTCTTGGTAGTCTTACGGCTGCAATATCCTTAAACAGTACAATTAAAATAAATGTGAAAATAAATTCAAGTACTCACCTCATAAATTTGTGCCAGTCTTGAAACTAACTTCTTGCGCGCTCCTCCCACACGAAAAACACTAAACGCTCACAACTCACAGACAGCTGAACGCAATACACAATGCCCGTCGTATCATCATGAGTGGGGCCGTGACGTCTTTCAGCTCACCCCTTGAATGTTCTGCCACCTAGTACTAGACACGAGAACTACCGATGGCCAGTACTTTAAGACGGTTGGTACTGTAGGACTCTTCCCCGTATCCCATAATGAGCGGTTAAGTATAATAATTAGATACGTAAATCAAGACTGGCGCTCAGTTGAAATACTCCTGTGTTTTATAAAAAAAAATGTAGGTCACACGGGAGAGAAGCTTTCTGAAGAAGTTTCGAGTTCCTTAGAAATACATGGACTGAAATTTGACAACTGTAGAGGTCAGTCATACGATAACACAGCCAACATGTTTGGTGCATATTCAGGCTTGAAAGCAAGAGCCAAGGAACAAAACTCTCCAATTTTCTACAATCCATGTTCAGCTCACTTGCTGAATCTAGTTAGGTTACGAGCTGCACAATGCCACATAGCTGCAACACGTTTTTTGAGTTAGTACAATGTTTGCAGTCTACACGCAGATGGAACATCTTGAAACTTTTTTTGATTCTGCAACTATGACACTGAAGTCTCCTTGTACGAAACGACCGTGTGCACTTGAGGATGCTTGTGAGTGTTTGAATACAGATTGGAAAGCTGTGTTTTCTGCATTCAGAACAATTTCAGGAAATGAGAGTGGTAAAGGTAAATTTGAAACTCAAAATGTTCGTAGAAAACTAAGTAGTATTGATGTAGCTTTCATGACATCAGCGTGGGGTTGTATTCTGCAACAGTTTGGCAAAGCAATGAAAAAACTGCGAGCTGAGGTTATATACATTTCTACTTCTGTCAGAATGTGTGACTCTCTTGTAATGTTTATAGCTGACTTTCAGACATCTATTTCAATTCACAAGGATTCAGGTGAAATGAAATTTAGAGATATTAGGAATTACGAATCAATTCCACCTCCTTCAGCTGCTAAGAAGCAAGAAAGAAAACTCCAAATTAAACGCAAGAGATTCTTTGATGAATCATCTTTCAGAAGATGAAGACAAATGTCCTGATGAAGAAACAGGATCAGATTATGGTGAGATTTGGAGAAAAATGAAAATGTCGTATTCTCAGATTATAAAAACGCTTCAGGATGAGTTACAGAAGAGAGTTAATGCCTACAGAGAATATAAAGATTTTCATTTGTCTCAAATATAATCAGAGTAGAAGCTGTTCAAATTTATGATGCTGCACTGAAAACCTAGAGCCATATATAATACTGGCATAGGGAACAACTTCGGTAGATAATATATACATTTTAAAAGCTATATATTGTCAATGAATTAAGAAAATGGTGACAAGCTGTCCTCCCTTCAATTTCTCTCTCGAATGTAGGTTTCAAAAACAGTTGGTGATGTCTGTCCAGATGAAGAAGATTTGCAACTGTACACCAGCAACGAACCACTCAGCTGAAAGGTCCTTTTCTGTCTTACAACGGATTAAGAACTACCTATGGACAACAGAAAATCAAGAACGACTGGTCAATCTTGGAGTACTAGCCAGACAGTCAGGCGTGACAGTCAGTATGGAGTCTGAGGAAGTGATAAATGAATTTGCAAATATTAAACTGAGAAGGAAGTCATTTCTCTAAGTTTGCTATATTTTGGAAAAGATCAGTTAAATCATATTGTATCATGTATTTGGGACTGACTAAACTCCACATTTAAGTGAAGTAATTTTGATATAGGATATTAAACTGTAACGATTTTCTTTTCATTTTTACCACATACTAGTGTCCAAGTTTGAGGTTTCTGTGGTAATTTTTCAGTAAAAGGGGCTATTGAAATGTGGTAGTTATTTTATTATTTTTGAAGATTTAACTTAGACATGTGCTTTATCTTATATGATATTTATATACTTCCCTCCTCAGGGGACACCGCCTTAACGTAGCACTGTCCGTGCGGGCGAGGAGGTTTGCGTGCTCCGGATCCGGAGGGCTATGCCGGCGATAGCGTAGCTACCAGCAGGGTCATCCATGCCGGACAGGCCAAAGGGGAGGAGCCAGACAAAGTGTGTCCCACAACGATCTATCGCTCCCCTTTCCTATCCCAAACCTGTCCTCACCATTTCCTTTTCCTGTCATTCCCTGGTATATGTACAAAAGAGCAGAAAGACCTCTATAGGCGTGGAGAAGCCAATCTTTCTACGGGAGAAAACCCCGAATGAAAAATCCTGGTCCTCCAGGTTGGGGGTTGGCGACGGGCTACCAACCCGTCCTGGAAAAAAAAAATAATCACCGGTACTAGCATCACAGAAGAGCCTCGGATAGGACTGATCTCTGTAAAACGACCTAAGCAAGAACAAGGACTACGGAAGGAAATACAACTAGGGACCTGGAATGTCAGAAGCCTATACCAACCTGGGGCAGCAAAATGTGTAGTAAGGGAGGCAGATAAGTATCAAATTGATCTATTGGCCCTGCAAGAAACAAGGTGGACAGAAACTGGAGCTACAGAAATGGAAAACTATGTCATATTCCATGGATTCTCAGAAACAAACCACTCACTAGGAACTGGTTTTGCAGTGAAGAAATCACTCTGTACCACTCTCATAGATTTTAAATCAATCAACCCCAGAATCTCACTCCTAACCATAGACACGGGAAAACACAAACCACATATATAAATTGTCATGCCCCAACCGAAGAAAGCGATGACATCAAAAAAGATATTTTCTACGAGGAATTAGAAACGGTTTTAGACAATGTACCAAGTGAACATTACAAAATTATCCTTGGAGATTTTAATGCGAAAATAGGGAAAGAAGCAGCCTTCATGGGGACCATCGGAAAGCACAGTTTACATGATGTGAGCAGTGATAACGGCACTAGGCTGGTTAGCTTTGCGACTGCAAAAGGCTTGTTTATAAGTAGTACTGATTTCGACAGGAAGAGAATATATAAAGGAACCTGGGTGTCTCCAGATGGGAAAACAGTGAACCAAATTGACCACCTAATTGTAGAGAAGAGAATAAAGAAGTGGATACAAAATGTTAGAACGGTAAGAGGTGCGGAATGTGGATCAGACCACTTCCTTGTCAGAGGAAGGATGAAAACAATATGGAGAGCCAGGAAGCACAAAAAAATGCAAAGAGTCACTCGATATGACCATGAGAGTCTGACTGAAGATAATATAAGAAGAACTTTCAAGATAGCACTAACAAACCGTTTTGAGGCTTTGAATGAAGAGGAAGGAGATACTGTGGTAGATCAGAACTGGAAGGCGATTGCAGAGACCATTAAAGAAACAGCCCAAGAAGTAATCCCAAAGCGAACTAGGGGAAAAAGAGTGTGGTTCCATGAGGAGTGTGAAGGAGTTATCAGGGAGAGACAACGGGCCAAACTACTGTGGATACAAAGCAATATGCAAGAAGAAGAAAAATCGAAGTTTGAAGAAACACGACGGCAGACCCAAGCCACATTGAGGAAAGCAAAGAGAAAATATGTTAAAAGTATCATGGAGGAAGCTGAACAAGACTTTCATGGAAATAGGTATAAAGAACTTTATAGAAAAGTGAAAAGTTTTAAAGGAGGGACATACCATCAACACAGATTCATAAAAGATGCCAATGGAAGAATGTTAACAGAAGATCAAAAAATTGGAAGAAGATGGATGGAATACTTCAGAGAATTACTAAACTCTGATGAACCAACCGAACTACTTGAGTTTGATGAACCAGTAACAGTAGACCCAGAATATCCTCCACCCACCATTGAAGAGATAAGGAACCAGATTAAAAACCTTAAGAATGGTAAAAGTCCAGGTGAGGACGGTATTCCTGCTGAACATCTCAAGGCTGGAGACGGAATCCTCTGTTTCAAAATCCACAAGCTAAACGAACAAATTTGGGTAAAACATGAAATACCAGAAGAATGGAAGGTAGCTGTGATATGCCCCATATATAAAAAGAAAGAAAAATCCGTATGTGACAACTACAGGGGCATAGCGCTACTCAACACCTGTTATAAGATCTTCTCCAACTGCCTATTAGAACGAATAAAACCTATAGCAACAGACATAATTGGAGAATACCAAGGAGGTTTCCAGGCAGGGCGATCAACCACGGACCAGATTTTTGTCCTAAAACAGGTCTGTGAAAAAATGTACGAATACGGATGAGAGATACATCTCCTGTTTGTAGACTTCAAGAAGGCTGACGACAATATACATAGACCTAGCCTGATTAGAACTATGACAGAGTTTGGTATACCAAAGAAGTTGGTCAAACTGGTAGAGGTATGCCTAAATGACACAAAACTTAAGGTTAAGGTAGGCAATCAAATGACAGAAAGCTTCCAAGTTGTAACAGGATTACGCCAAGGAGATGGGCTATCACCTGTCCTCTTCAACTTGGCACTTGAGAAGGTAATGCAGGATTTCAACAAAGAAAGCATCAAGGGCATTCAAATTGGTAATGAACACATTACATATCTGGCCTATGCAGACGACATTGCACTATTAGCATGCACACAAGAAGATCTGAAGAGAAGTATCCAGACCTTGGAGTTATTGGCAGCTAGGATCGGTCTACAAATTAGCTCTGAGAAGACAGAGTATATGACCATAGGAAGAAAGGTCCAGAACTCTCAAGATTTAATTGTGAACAACACCAGGTATAAACATGTGAAAGAGTTCAAATACTTTGGATCATTTTTTACAGAAGTAACATCAACTGAAGCAGAGATAAAAGCACGACTGCAGGCGGGAAACAGATACTATCACTCTCTAGACCCTATATTAAAATGTAGAAGTGTCTCGCAACAACTAAAGCTACGGTTGTATAAGACATTAATAATGCCAGTAGTACTTTATGGTTCTCAAACCTGGAGCACTCGAAAACAAGACCTTAAGCGACTGCTAACATTTGAAAGGAAAGTCCTCAGGAAAATATTTGGACCAGTCAGAGATGGTTGTTCTGGGTATCTTTGCACCCCAATTGCGTGAAAATGTAATCACATGTCAGTTCTAGTATAATATATTTGTCCAATAAATACCCGTTTATCATCTCCATTTCTTCTTGGTGTAACAATTTTAATGGCCAGTAGTGTATATCTGATAACATTTCACATGCACAACATAGTAATATTCCTGATAATAATAATAATAATAATAATAATAATAATAATAGTCTCTCTATCATAAACAGAACTATAAGCAGTTCGGAGGTGACCTGATTTCTAATTAGCCGCGTGGTGATCGCCCTACGTTACGGATTGCGCGGCCCCTCTCGCCGGAGGTTCGGGTCTCCCTCGGGCATGGGTGTCAGTTGTTTTTAGCATAAGTTAGTTTAAGTAGTGTGTAAGTCTATGGACCTATGACCTCAGCAGTATGGTCGCTTAGGAATTCACACACATTTGAACATTTCTAATAGTCAAAGTTAATTGCTCACCACAAAAGTATAAAATAATCTCACCACTTGCCACCCGGTTTTGTTAACGTGACGAGCGGCACACAAACAGTTACTGTCATGAAATGTAAACGATCCAGGACGGTGTACAGTCCTCGAGAGTTCACTTCCTATTTGTACTCAAAACATACGTTTAGCAGCAGACTGGCTGTGACTTCATCCGAGGGAGCGCATAAGACGGCGTTTGACCGACGCGGACAGAATGATAGCTCGGTGCGAAGTGCAGTGTTTCACTGCCTCTCAGGCCGTATTTGGATATAAGCACAGCGGACGGCCGAAGGGGACATTTTCCGTCATTTACTGTATCCCTCAGTAGCAGCATCTAAATGGCCACTTTCTCGGACACATATTATTTGATAAAGCCGTTGTGTATCAATTTACAATGTTCGTAATTTTTATATGAATGGACTTAAGTTGTCTTTAATTACAGAAAACATTTTACCGCGACTGCATTTAAAGTATGCCGGCTAGAATTTTTAGAAAGAAACCGACAGTAGAACATGACCTCTGAACTACAAATGGCTCTGAGCACTATGGGACTCAACATCTTAGGTCATAAGTCCCCTAGAACGTAGAACTACTTAAACCTAACTAACCTAAGGACATCACACACACCCATGCCCGAGGCAGGATTCGAACCTGCGACCGTAGCAGTCCCGCGGTTCCGGACTGCAGCGCCAGAACCGCTAGACCACCGCGGCCGGCTCTCTGAACTACATCTTTAAGAGACCTTGCATTGATTGTTGCTTACATCTAAGTCTTGAAACTTGTTATATCTTCATTATTTATTGGATGTAATCAAGTGCTGTAATCAGAACTTTCTAGCATTAATAAAAGTGATACTTAATCTATTAGAAATAAGGATGTTTTAGTTCCAAATTTAGTTTTTAGTAAATTACTCGAAAATGAATAGACATAGCTTAAAGGGGTCACATAGTTAATCTTTGTATATCGAACTGAAGCTTCATACGACTTTTCATATTCCTGAGTCAAATATATTGTGCCTTCAATTTTTCGTAAAAACTCCTGTTTTGACCAAAATATTGTTCCGATCAAGTTGAACCTTGTAACAGTTGATTGTGACACACATTTGCACATTATGAACAATTTTTGGTTTTCTAGCTTTATTATTTATCGCCGCTTGTTTTTTCCTTAAAACGAAGTATTTAGGGAAAATTATTCATCTGATCACTCTGAGATTTAATAACTTTAACATTTATATACTGAAACATACATTGACAAAGTTTGGAAAAGCTACTTAAGTTTTTAATTTTATTCTTAGATTATGGGGCAATACTTTGTATGCTACGCACAGGCGCATTATGACGACGTGTAGCAGTGAACTGGGATGAGTCCCGGTATCCTCGCTCGCCTGTGTGTCTCTCAAATGAGAACAGCGCTTGCTTCGCCACAGTACAGTTAACAGCAGCATTTTACCATCAGTCGAAAATACTTTCTCACCTTATTGAGACGCTAACAGTTGTAATTTTACTTGAACTTTCGGCATTTTTACCGAACTGTACTGCACACGCTTCCGACTTCAACAGGATTGAATAACACAATGAGACACTTGTTTGTAGTCCAGGGTCCAGGATGTCTTAAGAAACGATAGTACGATCGGTGAACTATGGGGGTTTGCACAGCTCGAGACACGGACTGTTCAAATGGCTCTGAGCACTATGTGTCTTAACATCTGAGGTCATCAGTCCCCTAGAACTTAAAACTACTTAAGCCTAACTAACCTAAGGACATCACACACATCCATACCCGAGGCAGGATTCGAACCTGCGATCGCAGCTGTCGCGCGGTTCCAGACTGAAGCGCCTAGAACCGCTCGGCCACACAGACGGCAGACGCGGACGAGGATTGTATTGTTGCCGGTTCCAAGCGACGGTTGCGGTCAGCGCATACACGTGCTCTGCTCTTGAAGAAAGCGCGTATACTGCAAATTATGTCTCTCGCATACTTTTGTAGAATTTGTCGCTTACCACCATCAGACGTGACATCTCGCAACAAATGTAATAGAAATTCTCTAAATAGCTCGCTACGATTGATCAGGTTTAATGCCCGCATTGGTTACGACATTCACAACGGAGTGCTGAGAACACTACTGAATGCACATTGGTTTTCTGAGAAACCGTGACGTAGATACGCAGAACTGTTGTAGTTTGTTTAGATTAACGCAGCTAAATGACAGGTAACAACTGTTTAAGGGACAAAATAAAATTATGCTTTTTTCGCACAACACATATTAATACATTTGACTACCAAATTATATTACGTTGCCCCATCAACAAACACGTAGCATGTATATTCCATAGTGTCTAATGCACTCTGCACATCATATCTTGTGTGCCACTATGCACGCTGGAAAATGTTTGTTCACATATCCCCAACACTCCACCATGAACAAATATTTTTCAGATACTCAACATTATACATCCCAGGTTAAACCATAATGTTTCACCAGTTTCTGAAATTTGTCCTTACTGAGAGGCTTGGTTAGGAGATCAGATAATATTTCTTCCGTGCATGGATAATTGAGGATTATATACCCCTGTTCCACATGATGTCTCATAAAGTGATGCCTTATGTCAATATGTTTGGATGTTACACTGGTGACATTATTTTTTGTAAGTTTAATAGCTCCCGTATTGTCACAAAATACCACAGTTAGCTTTATTGTTAGAGGAGATTCTATTTCACTCATAAGTGTACGGGTCCAAAGAGCTTCTTGGATAGCGGAGTACAAGGCCATATATTCAGCATCTACAGTACTCAAAGCAACCGTTCTTTGTCTCTTACAAGACCACGATATCAATCCTCACATTAGTCAAAAACAACTTCCAATGATGGAGTGTCTGCTTTCCAACTCATTTCCCCAGTCTGCATCACTGTATCCTTCCAAATTTACGTTTCCATTTTTAGAATATTTTAACTTATAATCAGCAGTTCCATTTAAATATTCTCTTGACTGCCATCCTGTGCTTTTCTCTCGGATCACAGCAAAACTTGCTTACTGCATTTGTGGCAAATGCAATTTCTGGTCTGGAAGTCTGTGCTAAGTAGAGTAGACTTCCTACAGCTTCCAAATAGGGTACACTTTCCATACATTTCTTGTTATCATCAGGTATTAGCAGTTTTGCATTGTTTTCCATAGGAGTAGAAACAGGTTTACAATTTTCCATATTGAAATTTTCTAATATCTTCCTTGTGTATAGAGATTGATCAATCCATAATTCTTTTCTGTTGGCACTTCTTAGAATCTTAGTGCCTAAGTATTGATTAATTTCCCCTAAATCATGCATATTAAATTCTGACCATAACTGTTCTTTAAGAAGTCCCTCTGGCTTTCACTATTGGTTAAAATAAAAAATCATCTACCCATATGGCCACGATTGTAATTTCTTCATTACTCCTTTTATAATGTATACTGGGATCTGCCTTTGACTGTAACATGCCTAGTTTTATCAAACTTTTATGCAAACATTTATTCCAGCAATGGCCATTTTGGTTTAATCCATATATGCCTTTCTTCAAACGCCAAATACTCCTTTTCCCTTGATAAGGTCGCTTAACGTCATCAGATGATATTTCCTCTTCCAGTCTTCCATTCAGCTAGGCTGTTTTCACATCCATTTGATGAAGTAATAAGTCTTCCTTTACTGCCAGAGCTAAAAGGTATCTTAATGATGAATACTTCACCACTGGTGAGAAAGTTTCATTGTATTCTGTTCCTCCTTTCTGGGAATATCCTTTAACTACCAATCTGGCTTTGAATTTTGGTATTGCAATCTCAGGATTTTTAATACTAAACACCCATTTTGTTCTTAGTGTCTTTTTATTTTCAGGCATGTCAACCCATTCATATGTATCATTATCCACAAAAGATTGTAGCTCCTTTTCAATAGCCTTTTTCCAATCTTGAGAATTTGAAGTTGTTAAAGGTTCACCAACTGTGATTGGTTCACTGTTGATTGTTTGGGCAGCATACATATCATAATCTGGATATTCTTTTGGTTTTGCTATACGTGAAGACCACCTTAAACTGACTTCTTCTGTAGAATCTTCTTCCTCAATTTGACTCTCGGGTAGCACATCAGCTTCCTCTTTATTATCGTCTTCCTCTGTTTCAGTTTCCATCTCTGTTTCAGCACTATCACACATTATGCTTGGTTTCATTACTGTACAATTTTGACTACTTTCCTTTATTTTAGGTCTATAATCCTCCAAAAATACTACATCTCTACTACTTATTATCTTCTTATTCACAGGATTATAAAAACTGTAGCCTTTTCAATCCTCACAGTAGCCAACAAAAATATATTTTTGAGATTTTGCATCCCATTTTCCTGTTAATGGTTTTGGAATCTGAACCATGGCTTCACATCCAAAGGCTTTTAAGTGCTTTAGATCCGGTTTTTTCCCAGTCCATACTTCATACGGTGTCTTGTGTCTCATAGCTTTCGTAGGTGATCTGTTAATTAAATACACTGCTGTTGACACAGCCTCTGCCCAGAAACACTTAGGTAGCTTAGCATCGCTTAACATACTTCTTGCCTTTTCTACAATGGTTCTGTTCACTCGTTCTGCAACTCCATTCTGCGAAGGACTGTAGCGAATGGTAGTCTGATGCCTAATACCCATTCCATTCAACTGTTCCTTAAACCGTCTGTTTACATATTCTGATCCATTGTCTGATCAAATAATTTTAATTTTCTTCCCAGTCTGTCTTTCGACCATTTTGCAATAAACAACAAATACATCATTCACTTGATCCTTGGTACTTATAAAATAAACATGCATGTATCGAAAAATCATCTATGAATGTCAGTAAATAGACGCTACCTCGTAAGGATTCATTCTCCATGGGTCCACAGAGATCTGAATGTATGGGTTGCAAGAATTCGGTAGATCTGCTCTGACTCGATTTAAATGGCAATCTAGCTGCTTCCCTTGCAAACACACCTCACACTGAACATTATTCATTCCATAATTTTCCATCCCAGTTGCCATATTCATCAGTAAAGTCATACTTTTCTTATTCAAATGTCCAAGTCTCCTATGCCACAAGAAACCTTTTGCAGCATAAGCAGTGTGATTTCCTGTTTCAGCAGTATTTTGAACTGTATTCACTTTGTAAATACCTCTTACTTTACTTGCAATATCACCACAAGAGTCTATCACTTTGGCTCCCTCTATATCGAAGATTACTTTATTACCCTTCTTTACTATTTCGCTTACTGACAACAAATTAGTTGCAATATTCTTTACATAATGTACATCATGAGCAGTAACAATTTCCTTTTGCCCATTCCACTTTTCCTGCGAGTTCACACCTTAACTTAGGTCCGTCAACTGTAGAAATTCCAATGTCAGTCCTTGACTGAACATCATACAAACCTGACGGAGCTTTGGTAATGTGCACATGTGCTCCTTAATCTAGAAACCATTCTGCATGATCGTCACTCGCTTCATTAAAAGAGTAAAAAACAGAAAATGCCTTACCTTTGTCGGTAGTCTTTCTCTCACGACTACTAGAATTAACATGCCTCTTTTCTTTTATACTTAACTTTTCGTTACACTTTGTAGCAATATGTCCAATTTTCTGGCATCTGAAACATCTTATTAGCTTCTTCTTCTTGTACTTAGAGTATAATGCCGACGCTGTTTCTTTTTCTGAAGCATTAGAATCTGGTTCATTCTTCACGTCCTGTAGAATCTTTACTTTAACACTATCCGCTGTAATGGATGTTTCCGAACTTTCCAAACCCATAATCATTGGCGAATATTTCTCTGGTAGTCCAGCTAACAATAATGTTCCAATCCATTCATCCGCAATTTCAAAACTAATATTCCTCAGAACATTGGCGATTGCAATTACTTTATTCACATATTCATCGACGCTTTTACACTTATTCAATCTTGTGGTTATCAGCTCACGAAGTAATCCTACTTTTCTGGTTAAACCACCATCTACAAATACGTTTTTCAGTTTGTCCCATACTTCCTTTGCTGACGTAGCCGAACATAATTCACTGGATCAATCAAAAGGATTAGTTTTGATTTCGCCTTCCGATCCTTACGCAAAACTAGATTCCGTAGGTGCCAATTTAGCGTTTACGACGTCCCATAAGTCATCCAAGTGCTAATACGGCTCAACGGCAGATTTCCAGGTCGCGTAATTTTCGCGCCCTACAAGCCGTTCTCTTTGCGGTATCTGTGCTGTACTCATTTTACAGTTATTTTCTTCTTCGTATAGCGTACACAATCCAAGTTTATACGAACTTCCGCACACCTTTTGGCAAATACACGTCACCTTAAAGCTTATTATTTCGCTTTAATCCAGTACCTGGGCCCATAACCTGTTGTAGTTTATGCAGATTAACGCAGCTAAATAACAGGTAACAACTGTTTAAGGGACAAAATAAACTTATGCTTTATTCGCACAACACATTTTGACTACCAAATTATATTACGTTGCCCCATAAACAAACACGGAACATGTATATTCCATAGAGTCTAATGCGCTCTGCACATATCTTGTGCGCCACTACGCTCGCTGTTTGTTCACATATCCCCAACAAGAACAAACTTAAACTCGTCCGCCATCGTTTGTGACTCCAACTATACCTGCTCATCCAGTAACAATAGATTACAGGAACTCACCGTTGCGTAAGGGCGAAGTTTGTATTGCGAATTCAAACGAAAGGTCGATATTTGTCATTTTCCAGGGAACGAAATGAGATGCTAAATTATGAGAAATGTAACACGAAAGCACTAAATTGCCTAAGAAAAGTTCTTTACTTCTTTAAACAGCAGAAACATAACGAATATGATCATTTAGGTTTGCGTGTCTCAGTGATACAGATAGCCGTAACATAGGAGCAACCACAACGGAAGGGTATCAGCTGAGAGGCCAAACAAACGTCTGATTCCTGAGGAGGGGCAACAGCCTTTACAGTAAAAATTTGTAATTTTGTGGTAAGGTCTTATGGGACCAAACTGCTTAGGTCAACGGTTCCGATGCTTACACACTACTTAATCTAATTTAAACTAACTCACGCTATGAACAACACACACACCCATGCCAGAGGGAGGACTCAAACCTTCGATGGGGGTAGCCGCGCGGACCGTGACAAGACGCCTTAAACTGCACTGCTACCCCGCGCGGCGCTTTTACAGTAGTTGCAGGGGCAACAAATGGCTCTGAGCACTATGTGACTTAACATCTGAGGTCATCAGTCCCTAGAACTTGGAACTACTTAAACCTAACTAATCTAAGGACATCACACACATCCATGCCCGAGGCAGGCTTCGAACCTGCGACCGTAGCGGTCGCGCGGTTCCAGACTGAAACGCCTAGAACCACTCGGCCACAATGGCCGGCGCAGGGGCAACAGTCTGGATGATTGACTGACCTGGCCTTGCAACATTAACCAAAACGGCCTTGCTGTCATGGTACTGCGAACGGCTGAAAACAAGGGGGAACTGCAGCCACAATTTTTCCCGAGTGCATGGAGCTCTGCTGTACGATCACATGATGGTGGCATCCTCTTGGGTAAAATATTCCGGAGATAAAATAGTCCCCAATTCGCAACTCCGGACGGTGACTACTCGGCAGAATGTCGTTATCAGGAGCGTGGGATGTCAGATCCCTTGATCGGGTAGGTAGGTTGGAAAAATTAAAAAGAGAACTGCATAGGTTAAAGTTAAATATAGCGGGAGTTAGCGAAGTTAGGTGGCAGGAGGAACAGGACTTCTGGTCAGATGAATGCAGACTTATAAATGCAAAATCAAATAAGGGTAATGCAAGAGTAGGTTTAATAATAAAAGAAAAGAATCGTCGATAAGCTATTATGAATAGCGTAGTGAACGCATTATGGCAGCCAAGACACACGTGAAGGCTACACCCACAACAGTAGTACAAGTTTGCATGCCAAATAGCTCCGCAGATGAATAGATTGAAGAAATGTATGACGAGAATAAAAAAAATTATTCAGATAGTTAAGGGAGACGAAAATCTCATATCCATGGGAGAATGGAATTCGATAGTAGGAAAAGGAAGAGAAGGAAAACTAGTAGGTGAATACAGACTGATGGAAAGGAATGGAAGAGGTAGCCGCCTGGTAGAATTTTACACAGAGTATAATTTAATCATGGCTAACACTTGGTTTAAGAATCATGAAAGAAGATTGTTTACCTGGAAAAGACCTGGAGACACCAGTTTCCGACTGATTATATAGGGCGTCTTCGTAAGAGCGTGCAAAAATGTAACAGGACATAGAGAAAGGTTCGTGTCCTCCCTCGGGCATGGTTGTGTATGTTGTCCTTAGTGTAAGTTAGTTTATGTTAGATTAAGTAGTGTGTAAGCCTAGGGTACCGATGATCTCAGCAGTTTGGTCCCATAGGAACTTACCACAACTTTCCAACATTACTGCTTCCCAGCTTATTTACAGCTAACGTGCGTACAAGTTTACACGTACTGTGTTGTTTATTTACATGTAAATTCTTTATTTTTTTGAAAGGAAACAAGGAGGACGACCCTAATTACCAGGAAGTCATGATGCAGGTCTTATTTACTTCACTTGTCAATAAGGTGGCTCTGTTGTATTGTATTTACATTTCCCATGACAGAACGTGGTATGAATCGACGACAGACCCATTCATTACTCAATGCTATATTTAGAGACGTACAGTACAAGACGATGGAGCAGTACTGGTACAGTATTTCCTGTCGCTGGATTGGGAGGGGAGGTGTTATTCCATGGCCTGTGAGGGCACCTGTCCTGAATCCCCTTGATTATTTCCTGTTGGGATATCTAAAGTCACTTGTGTATGAGACGCTAGTGGATATGGAGATGGAATTAGTTGCCAGATTTGTAGTTGCCTGTGATGTGATTTGAAACACACCAGGCATATTTGTCAAGGTGCATCAGATTCTTGTTCGCCAATGTCATGCTGAAGGCTGTCAGGTTCAACATATTTTGTAAGGTAGAGCACAAATGGTATGTTCATTGTGTCAGTGATAGTATTTGCAGTTAACTATTATAAATAAAAAAGTACGCAGTAATGCGATATTATTCCTATTGTCTCCTTAAGCTGGCTCTTCCAACCCAGGGTTTCCTACCTAAAATTGTTCAGTGGAGCATCCTCTATGTCCCATTAAATTTTTGCAAGCCCTTATGGGAACACGCTGTATAATGGTAAGACAGACATTTCGGTACTAGATTTTAAATTGTGAGACATTTCAGAGATCAGATGTGGACTCTGACCATAATTTATTGGTTATGAACTACAGATTAAAACTGAAGAAACTGCAAAAAAGTAGGAATGAGATGGGACCTGGGTTGTCTGAAAGAACCAGAGGTTGTAGAGAGATTCAGAGAGAGCATTAGGTAACAACTGACAAGAACAGAGGAAAGGAACAGTCGAAGAAGAATGAGTAGCTCTGAGAAATGAAATAGTGAATTCAGCAGAGGATGAAGTAGATAAAAAGATGAAGGCTAGTAGAAATCCTTGGGTAACACAAGAGATATTGAATTTAACTCATGAAAAGAGAAAATATAAAAATGCAGTAAATCAAGCAGGCGAAAGTAAATAGAAACATCCAAATAATGAGATTGACAGGAAGTGCAAAATGGCGAAGCAAGAATGGCTAAATGACAAAAGTAAGAATTTAACACATGTAACTAGGGAAAAGGTGGAGGCCATCTACAGGAAAATTTAAGAGACCTTTGGAAAAAAAGAACCACCTGTATGAATATTGTTGAGGGTGGGTGCCAGGAGTTGCCGTATTAAAACTTGGCGAGAACTTTCCAAATGATTTATCGTTTTTTAACTACAGTGCCCCGTTCTCCTCGGTCCGCGTCACAGGGTCCCGCAATGCTGAGGCCACCGCCTCAGCCGTCCCTGTATGCCAGCTGCAGTGTTCATATTACGTCAGGATGGCTGCGCCAGCAGCCGACTGAGCAGCCACCGTTCTCGTTGTTTCTGCACTGCTTCGCCAGGAGCCGTAGGCCAACCCCACTGCTGCTTCTTCCTCGCTAGTGTAGCTGAGAATGCGGCGGCAACGACCCCCTGCAATCCGGCGTCCGAATCTGCGGCCCTCGCCTCGGGAAGACTCCAGCGTGTATCAGGAGCCGAGATGACTGCCCACAGCAGTGAATCAAAGAGTGGCCCGCTGTGGCTGGCTGCAGATCCCGCGTCGGCCTCAGAGGGTCGAACCAACGACCTGCCATGGACTGGGACACTGGCGCCCCATCTGTTGCTGCGTGTAGCCAGCAGTGTGACACACCTCGCCATCCAGGAGAGCTGCCACACTTGAATGAATCTCGTTAGAAAACAGCACCTATTTATACTTGGTTGTGCACCTTTGTTTTGCTAACACGCCGCTCCGAGTCACGTAGGCACCACACCCTTGTTGCGCCAGTGGGCCCCTTCTGCCTGTAGCTTGCATCATGCAAACCGCTGCATTTACGCTTTTCAGCGGTTCGACGGTCCTGTGGCCTCCATTCTACTTCACAACCATTGGTATGCATAACTCACTGCAATCTGGCCCACACCTGGCTGTAACTTGTGCACTCAGAAATGTTGCACCACGTCTAACTTTCCTATCTTAAACTGTGGTGCCGCTACATTATTCCCCTCTTCGGAATGACCCAGTCCCTGGGTTGTCCTTTAATTAGCTCTTACCTTGTTTAGGTCGGCAGCTATGGCACATTTCCTTACTATTAGAAAACTTAAATGTGGTCTAGTGCCCCTTAAAACCATGACATGAAACAAAACGTAAAAATTACTTACTGGACGACCACTGCTCGATCAACCCCTTACCTACTCGTCTCACGCCCTTGGTATCCAATCCATTGGGACTTGGACTACCATTGGTTCCCTTTTGGAATTAGCTCTCCGCCGGATCAGAAAGAAAACGACATATAACAAAGTTAAGGCTGCAATGACACTTGGCACAGAGGTGCTCAAAATGATCTTTGTTGCCGTTGCCTTTCCCTATACTGAGCAACATGTTGAACAAGCTGTTCGGCTGATATGCGCCACTCTTGCTCTAAAATGAACTGGTTTATGGATTTCAACAGACCTGGCTTCAGAGTTTGGTTTAACAAGGTCAGATTCTGCCTTGGCCAAAACTCTAAAGTGGCTTCTGGCCAGTACAGCTGTGGCTGCGTAACACTCAATTGTGTGACCCCTGAAATTGACGCTGGCAGGTGCAAGGTTGGTCCTATTATGTTACACTTAGTTCCATTGATTAAAATTCCGCTCCCCTCGAGCTCTACACTTTTTGCTTCCGTTAACACTCCTTGCTCAAAACAACTTGCTACTACTACCAAATTCTCGTAGGATCCAATGCATCCTGACCCGTTGCAAGCTAAATTTTGGTTCCATGATGTCCCTTGGACAGTCCATTCCTTTCCCCCTGGCTAAAAATAACTGCACCGTGCACGTGTCCCATACTTGTAGCTTCACAGATTTTCCGCCAACATTCGCTATTTTTGATTCAAACTCTACACCGATTGTGTGACTTCTTTCATCCTTAAATTTATATTGTATGAACTGGTGCAATAAACACGACTTCCCTGACCCAGCACTGCCGATAACTAAACATTTAAACAGGAAATCGTAAGATTCTGACATCGTTCAGCACATATTTATTACGGCTTTGCCGCAAAATTTACTCTGACGCATTTATTTCTCCAGAACTGCGTTTGATTTCTCCTCCAACAACACTCCACAAACGTCAGACGCTACACTTCCCTTTTTAGTGACCAGAGGGATCACCATCGCCCTTCCTCTCTCTTCAAAAAGACTGCTGCCCCTAGCAGGCGTACAATACTCGAAAACGCACATAAAATACAATGCTTGATAAATCTACGCAAATCCAATAATACATAACAAGAAAACAAAAAAACTACAAATACACTACTACTTTCTGGATCGCAAAGCGTACGGTATTTCATGCTGTACTCTATCTTCCTGGTTTTCTCTGCACTTAGCACCTCTCTTCACTCTCTCTTCCTTCCCCTTTCCTTCCCGTGACACACCTGGAATCACATCCAGGCAACCCTTAAATGGCCATAACCTCCCAATGTGTACTATCGTTTTTCTAGTTGGCAGCTGAAGCTTAACATTAGCGGGCGATGTAGTTTCAACAACTTGGTATGGCCCTGGATACCTCATGAGGAACTTCTTCTTTTCCCTTTTTGCGTATAGGGGCTGGACAGCATTACCCATTGCCCCACTCTATACTGCAGTGAACTTCCTTTCCGCTTAACTGCATCTTCCTGCCTTTCCAAAGCCTTCGTTTTCGTCTTTTGTACCCATTTCCAAATATCCCAAATTGTCCTTGCGAATTGACGTACAGATTCACCAGTCCTTCCTTTCTGTAGCTTCACTAAATCAAATGGTGACGGCATTTTTCGCCCCTACACTACCTCATATGGAGAGAAACCTGTATTTGTATGGACTTTTGCATTGTTAACGCATACAACATGCTTCAAATACTTGTCCCACTGATAGTGATGAGAATCCACATAATAAATCATCATCTTCCCGATTGTTCTGTCTAACCGTTCTGTCCTTCCGTTCGCCTTTGGATGCAATGCGCTCTTCCTCAACTTCTTTATGTTCAACAGTTTACACAGTTCCTTCATTAAATACAACATGGAGTTGGTCCCTTGGTCAGTAATGGTACACCAAACTTCAAAATCCAGTTGCTCCCTGTCGATTTGGTATAGCCACCATCTCCACATACCTTGGAAAATGGTATATTATTGTTAGAACGAATCTGTTCCCCAATTGTGTTCCTAAGACATCAATCCCTAGCAAAGAGAATGGACATGTTGCTTACGGTAATCGTTGAGCTGTATCTGTTTCTGACTCAAATCTGCTCTCTGTGCACATGGTATACAATTCTTGACATACTGATCCACATCTCCTTTCCTACCTCCCCACCAATACCTCTCCGCCACTCTCCTGTTCGTCGCTCTACCCTCCATGACCAGATAACACGTGATCATGTGCTTCCTTTAAAACCTCATCTCTCAGCTTCGCTGGCACTACTAACCTTGGCCCTAACTTTGTTTCCCTGCACAGAAGACCATCGTACACATTAAACTGTGGCTGTGTCCGATACAATTTAAAATCGTTGTCCACATCCTGTAATTTTTGCCATACTGCTAGGTCATAACCTATGATTTCTACTTTCGCCACCTTCCTACTTAGTGCATCTGCATTACCGCCCTTCTTCCCAGGCTTGTGCACCACCTCATAGTCGAATTCACTAGACCTCATAGGCCATCGAGCGAGTCTAGTGGATGGATCCTTCAACCCCAACAACCACTTCAACGCAGCATGATCTGCCATTACCCTAAATCTTCTCCCATATAAATCACATTTAAAATATGTGATTCAATAGATTGCGCTAAGCATCTCCCTCTCTGTTGTTGAGTAATTCTTCTCTGCTACATTCAACTGCCTAGACGCATAGGCTACAGGATGTTCTTTCCCATCAATTTCCTGACTTAAGAACACACCCTAATGCTTGATTCGATGCACCGCAAGCTAGTATAAACTCCTTTTCAAAATCTGGAAGCACAAGAACCGGACTTGATGTTAACACTTATTTCAGTTTGTCAAACGCTTTTCTACACTCTTCTGTCCACTCAGATTTCACACACTTCCGTAACAATCGCGTCAACGGCTGTGCTAAATCTGCAAAATCCTTCACGAACTTTCGATAGAAATTGAAAATTCCAATGAATGACTGCACTTCCTTAACTGTTTTCGGTTCCCCAAAATCCCTTACAGCCTGTACCAACCTCGGATCCGTTCACACTCCGTCCTTACCAATTGTAATGGCGACTTCTGCCACCCAATGTATCAGGATGACCAAATGTAGCAAGAAGACGCCAAATGTAGTGGGTGAGTGCCAGGAGGTGCCGTATTAAAACTCAGCGAGAACTTTCGAAGTGATTTATTGCCTTTTAGCTACAGTGCCCTCATTCCTCTTGGTCTGCATAGTTCCCTCAATGCTGAGGCCACTGCCCCAGCGACCCAGTGCAACGCATTGCTGTGTCGAGCCTTGTACACCAGCAGAGTTCTGATTACGTCAGAGGGTCGAACCAGCGACCCACCGTGGACTGGGACGCTGGCGCCCTATCTGTTGCAGCGTGTAGCCAGCGGTGTGACACACCTCGCCATCCAGGAGAGCTGCCACACTTGAATGAATTTCGTTAGAAAACGGCACCTATTTATACTCGGCTATGTGCCTTTGTTTTGCTAACGCGCCCCTCCCGAGTCATGAGTCACGTACGCACCACACCCCGGTTGCGCCAGTGGGCCCCTTCTGCCTGTAGCTTGCGACATGCAAACCGATGTGTTTACGCTTTTGAACGGTTTGACAGTCCTGTGGCCTCCATTCTACTTCGCAACCGTTAGTATGCGTAACTCCCTGCAATCCGGCCCGCATCTGGCTGTAGCTTGTGCACTCAGAAACGTTGCAACGAATCTAACATTCCTATCTTAAACTGTGGTGCCCCTACAGTATCAAGAGCTCAGATGGAAAACCAGTGCAAAGCAATGAAGGAAAAGCAAAAAGATGGAAGAAGTATATGGAGGGTCTACACAAGGGAGATGTATTAGGGGAAATGGAAGAGGATGTAGATGAATATGAGATGGAGATATGATACTGCGTGAAGAATTTGACAGAGCAAAGAAACACCTAAGTCGAAACAAGGCCCTGGGTGTAGACAACATTCCATTAGATCTACTGATAGCCCTGGGAGAGCACCCAGTGACAAAACTCTTCCATCTAGTGAGCAAGATGTATGAGACAAGAGAAATACCCTCAGACTTCAAGAGGGATATAATAACTCCAATTTCAAAGAAAGCAAGTGCTGACAGAGGTGAAAATTAGCGAACTATCAGGTTAATTAGTCACGATTGCAAATTAATAACAGAAATGCTTTACAGAAGACTGGAAAAACCGATAGAAGCCAACCTCGGGAGAGATCAGTTTGTATTTTGTAGAAATGGTAGGAACACGCGAGACAATACTGACCCTACAACTTATCTTAGATGATGAGTTAAGCAAAGTTAAACCTACATTTTAGCATTTGTAGACTTACAGAAGACTTTTGACACTGTTCACTGGAATACTCTCTTTCAAATTCTAATTGTGGCAGGGGTAAAATAAATGGAGCGTAGGCTATTTGCAATTTATACAGAAACCAGGTGGCAGTTACAAGAGTCGAGGGACATGAAAGGAAAGCAGTGGTTGAGAAGGGAGGGTTGTAGCCTATTCCCAATGTTGTCCAATCTGTGTACTGAGCAAGTAGTAAAGCAAACAAAAGAAAAATTTGGAGTAGGCATTAAAGTCCAAGGAGAAAAAATAAAAACTTTGAGGTTTGCCGAGGACATAGTGTATCTGTCAGAGATAGCATAGGACTTGGAAGAGCAACTGAACGGAATGGACATTTCTTGAAAGGAGGATATATAGGATGAACATAAACAAAAGCAAAACGAGAATAATGGAATGTAATCGAATTAGTCAGGTCAAGCTGAGGGAATTAGATTAGAAAATGAAACACTTAAAGTAGTAGATGAGTTTTGCTATTTGGGCAAACGTCGAAGAAAAGAAGGAATAATGTGTTACGTATGACAAGAAACGCGATTCTGAAGAAGAGAAATTTGCTAACATCGAGTATAGATTTAAGTGTCAGGAAGACTTTTCTGGAAGTATTTGTATGGAATGTAGCCATGCATGGAAGTGAAACATGGACGACAAACAATTTAGACAAGAAGGAAATAGAAGCTTTTGAAATGTGGTGCTACAGAAGAATGCTGAGGGTACATCACGTAACTAATGATGAGGTTCTGAATAAAATTGGGGAGAAAAGAAATTTTTAAGAAGGTATCGGTTGGTAGGACACATTCTGAGACATCAAGGGATCACCAATTGAGTACTGGTGCGAAGCGTTGAGGGTAAAAATCGTAGAGGGAGGCAAAGAGATGAGTAGAGTGAGCAGATTCAGAAAGATTTAGGTAGCAGTAGTTACTCTGAGATGAAGAGTGATGCACAGGATCGAGTAGCCTGGAGAACTGCATCAGACCAGTCTTCGGACTGAAGACCACAGCAACAAAATGATCGTTTAGTTATTAAAATATTCTTTATTCGAGAGATATGTGTATAAACATGACTTTAACTAATTACCGTAATTAATATCGTTTTTTTCAAAACAAATATTTATATGTATTTAAATTTTATGCTAGTCCTTCCGAAAAATATCATAAGAACGTAGTTCTAGTTAAAGAATGTAAGAATGAATAACATTTGATGCTACCACAGGACCAAAGTCTCTTGTTTCTCGTTTGTGGCTCGGCTCAAAGGAAGAGTGCTACATTCGATAAAAAAAAGTAATCTTTGTCTCAATTAGGTTTTCGTGTCCGGTATTGATCAGGAACACGAAAAATTTGTCGATGAAGTGATTTAAAGTAATTAAATCGATCCTTTACCACCAATGTGTAATGGGGAAATGTAGATTACTCTTTTATTTGTTTGCTAATAAAGCTGAAAAACGTTACTCCTGCAAGAAAGAAAACTGAGCACTCCTATAACATAGTACTGTCTTTATCTGGTCAACTTTACCTTTCTATTCAATTTTTTGACATAATGTCTGCAAGAGCATAACAGAAAATAATTCCAGAAGCGATTTTCTACACAGCCTCCTTCGATAAAATAACAAACATTGTTAGGGAGTATGTTGTATTTAAAACACCTCTATTCAGTTACTTCTTTTATACTTTCTTTAAAAAGCCCGATAATTATGTGCCTGCTTCACAATATTACACCAGAGAGAGAGAGAGAGAACCTTTTACACTACATCATTCTACGGTAACAGTGAATAAAAGTATCTCTATTTTTTTACAATTGTTCAGCTTCCTTTTCACATATAAGTGTTGACTAAAATATTATTCATGGTCTCGCTGTATGTTCAATTTTAATTGTAATATTCTTCTCGCTGGTTTGCACTGAGCTAATATGCTGTCATCTGTCGGTCTCTAACAAAACATTGTCCTCTTAGCTACCACTTGAACCTACCATTTTTTCCAGCACAAGGCGCCACGAGAGCGTCCCTTTCCGTATTGTTTGGTCGGAACAAAGGTCGTAGGTTTCACAAAAGAAAGAAAAATACACGTAACAGAACGTAGTCTCGTGCGCGGTATCATAGCTTGTTAGTGGAAGGACATAAAGAAAAGTAAAAATACGTAATATTGCAATATCTCCATCAACGGACTTTGCTTCGTAGCATTCAGAGGGAACGTTTGGAAATTTAATCGAGTACTTTTGACTAGTCGAGGAACTTGGAAGGGATGCAGAAATTGAAAAGAGAGTGAGACGGAGTCGTAGCCTATCCCATATGGTATGCAATCTGTACATAGAGGAAACAATGACATAAACCACGGAAGACTGGGAAGTTGGATTAAAGTACAGGGAGAAGAAATAAAAACTGAGGTATGCCATGACATTCTAATTCCAGTCAGAGGCGGCAAAGGAGTTGGAAGTTCGGTTTAAAGGAATAGAAAATGTTTTGAAAAGAGTTTATAAAATAATTATCAACAAAGGTAAAAGAGGGACGGTGGAATAGTCGAATTAAACCGTGTGACACTGACGTAATTCATTTGGTAATCAGACATTAACAGTAGAATAATTTTACTATTTGGGAGAAAAATAACCGATGATAGCCGATTTAGAGAGGACATAAAATATAGACTGGCTAGAGTACGAAAACCTTTTCTGAAAAAGAAGAAGCTACTAAAGTCGAATATAAATCTAGGTGATGGGGATTATTTATTAGAGATATTTGTCTGGAGCATAAGATTTTACTGAATTATGATGCACAATTCGAGAAAAGAAGAGCATAGACATGTGGTATTGCAGAAGAATGCTGAAAGATGGGTATGAAGATGGGTAGGCAGGTAGGATTACTGGTGACGATGTTCACTTTTGTCATGCGGTTAGCATAGAGCTCAGTGACCACACTAAATTCTGCTACAGAGTTTATCAGTCAATGCTCGCGTATATTTTTTATTACTAATAAGCAGTAACTGTGAACACTAACCTGTGTAGTCATTATGACGAGGTACTAAATTGAATTGGAGAGAAAAGAAATCTATGGCACATTTTGACTAAAATAAGGAATCGTTTGATGGGCCACACCGTGACTTCTCAAGGAATCGTCAGTTTTATAGTGGTGGGAAGTGTGGGCTGGTGCGTCGGCGGGGAGGATGTGGGAGGTCGGTAAAAATTTGCAGAAGGAGATCAATATTTCCCAACAGCAAGCAGGTTCAAATGGATGTAAGTTTCAGTAGTTATGTAGAGATGAAGATGCTTGCACAGGATAGAGGAGCGTGAAGAACTACATCAAACCAGTCTTCGGATCTAAGACCGCTAAAGCGAAAACAATAACAACGATGACCTTGGTGTAAAGTCTGACTTTTGGGAACTTTAGACCAACAACTTCCTTCAGTTGTTGGAGACGGATAACCATTAGTGTGGAAACAATCGTACTATCATATGTACACTGCGGGAAGGGGGGGGGGGGGGGGGAAGGCATGCCGGTCCCCGGCACGGAACCGCCCGGCGGATGGTTTTTAAGGTGGTCTATGGATGGTTTTCCATCTGCCCCAGCGAGTGCGGGCTGGTTCCCCTTATTCCGCCTCAGTTACTCTATGTCGGCGATTCCTGCACAAACACTTTCTCCACTTACGCGTACACCATAATTACTCTACCACGCAAACATTTTGGCTACACTCGTCTGGTGTGAAAGGTCCCCCGGGGGGGGGGGGGGGGGGGGGTCCACTGGGGGGCCGAACTGCACAATAACCCTGGGTTCGGTGTGGGGCAGCGGTAGGGTGAGTGGACTGCTGTAGCCTGTTGTGGGGTTGTGAACCACTGAGGGCTACGGCGGGGACGAAGCCTCTCCGTCGTTTCTAGGTCCCCAGTTCCATACAATACAATCATACATACGTGACTTCGGTCATGGGGATGCTAAATTACTTTTTCACTGTATTCAGACATTACATATAAATTAAATTTTATTTTATTAAGAACAGAATTTAATCTTGAAAAGAGGAGATAATTAAATGAGTCATTCTTCCCCAAAAATAAAAGCTAACAATTACTTTAAAAATCTTAGGAAATATTAGAATTCAGCGCGAGTTTCCACGTATAAACTACGACAAGTTACGGAATAGCCAGTATTATAATTAGAAACCTGAAAATACACTGAAGAGCCAAAGAAATTGGTACACCCGCTTAATATCGTGTAGGGCCCCCGAGAGCATGCAGAAGTGCCGTAACACGACGTGCCATGGACTCGATTAATGTCAGAAGTAGTGTTGGAGGGAACTGACACCATGAATCCTGCAGGTCTGTCCATAAATCTGTAAGAGTATCAGAGGGTGTAGATCTCTTCTGAACAGCACTTAGCAAGGCATCCCACAAATACTCAATACTGTTCATGTCTGGGGAGTTTTGTGGCTAGCGGAAGTGTTGAAACTCAGAAGAGTGTTCCTGGAGCTACTCTGTAGCAATTCTGGATGTGTGGGGTGCCGTATTGTCCTGCTGGCATTGCCCACGTCTGTTGGAATGCCCAATGGACATGAATGGATGCAGGTGATCAGACATGGTGCTTACGTACTTGTCACCTGTCAGAGTCTTATGTAGACGTATGAAGGGTCCCATGTCACTCCAACTGAACACACCCCATTCCATTACAGAACATCCACCAGCTTTAACAGTCTCCTGCTGACATGCAGGGTCCATGGATTCACGAGTTTGTCTCCATACTCGTCCACGTCCATCCGCTCGATAAAATTTGAACCGAGACTCATCCGACCAGGCAACATGTTTCTGTTCACCAACAGTCCAATCTCGGTGTTGATGGGCTCAGGCGACGCTTAGTGTCGTGCAGTCACCAACGGTACACGAGTGGGCCTCCGGCTCCGAAAGCCCCTATCGATGTTGTTTCGTTAAATGGTTCGCACGCTGATGGCCCAGCATTGAAAACTGCAGCAATTTGGGGAAGGGTTGATCTTCTGTCACGTTGATCGATTCCCTTCAGCTCCTGTTCTTGCATGATCTTTTTCCGGCCGCAGTGATGTCGGAGATTTGACGTTTTACGGGATTTCTGATATTCACGGCAGACTCGTGAAATGATCGAACAGGAAAATCCCCACTTCATCGCTCGTGCTCCGGCTAAGACACCACGGTCAAACTCAGTTAAATCAGTGCGAATTGGTATGGGTGGAGGTTATACTTAACAGCTGAACTAAGTTAATAATTGGCTCCCTCTACCGACCCCCAGACTCCGATGATATAGTTGCTGAACAGTTCAGAGAAAATTTGAGTCTCGTAACAAATAAATACCCCACTCATACGGTTATAGTTGGTGGGGACTTCAACCTTCCCTCGATATGTTGGCAAAAATACTTGTTCAAAACCGGTGGTAGGCAGAAAACATCTTCCGAGATTGTCCTAAATGCTTTCTTCGAAAATTATTTCGAGCAGCTAGTCCACGAACCCACGAGAATTGTAAATGGTTGCGAAAACACACTTGACCTCTTAGCCACAAACAATCCAGAGCTGATAGAGAGCATCATGACTGATACAGGGATTAGTGATCACAAGGTCGTTGTAGCTAGGCTCAATACCGTGTAATGTTGTTGCTTTAATTTGCTATGAAAGCGGTACTGATAAACAATAAAAGCAGTTTAAAAGCTGTGAGCTATGTGGGGAAGTTAACATTGCATTACTGCGCAACTGTTTCACCAGGTATCCAGTCTAGCTTACCAAATTCCCAACCAGACTAACATCAATTATAATCTTTTAAAAGTCATATGACAACCAGTGATATATATATATATATATATATATATATATATATATATATATATATATATATATATATATATATAAAAGAGAATATAAATAAAAAGAAATAAATCAGTTTATATTTGGAAATTTATTTTAACATTGATCATTGAAATTTCAGCATATTACACTTGATTCATAACTAAACTGGTGCCTTATTTAGGATTGTGAAAATGTGAGATTGTAACCTTACGAAACACATCAAATATGGAGCCAAGATTGGGAGACTGCATACAACACTGCATCCATAAAATAACACACGAATAACGTTGAAACATATGCAAGAGGAAATTAACCACAACCAACCGATTCAATTTTCACCCAAAGAAGTTACGCTCGTAGCACAATCCTGTCCGTCATGTAATTACCACACACTGGTATACTAAATTCATACTAACTCTCTGTGAAATCTTCCCGAAAAGAATAGCTGAGGGCTACTTTGATGATTACACCACATGCTTCACGTGGTGAACTTGGTTTACACAAAGAGCGTAACTCCACAATAATTCTGATAATTAAAATAAATTAGATCGAAAAGCAATTTACAAAAGAAAAACCTCGAACTGGTTACTATCGTCTTACTATTAACCTGATGGGTCAAACAATTGTATGAGCACGTGTTACTGGTCTCACAAAGTACACCCCACGTGGGTTGAACATGTGCTATATGAACAAGTGAACAAGTTGCTATATTGAAAAATATTGTCAAGACGAGACTTTATAATCTCACACACATTCGCATTGAAGATTGATGCTGCTAGTTAGAGTTACTGACCAATACGTGATTCCACTTTACTCACAAAGTAGTGACAAAGCAACTACCGGAATATATTCTGATCTTCACACTCGAATTACACTGTGTTGCCATTTAAGATAACATTAGATATTTTAGAGCTAAACCTGAAATATAGGTGATTAAATTTTCAGTTAGGCTGAACTTAAGAAATCCATTGTCCTACAGACTTAGCAGACACGCACTTAGCCGGAGATCTTACCACTTCAGACGCTTGCCGCGGACCGACTGCCCTGGGCTCCTATCTGAGGGGAACCTCACAAATACAAACGGAAGTGACCATAGTGGCAGCTTCCTATAGCAACATGACAAGGGACGGACAGGACCATACTAAGGATAGGAACCTCCTTGCTTTTAGAAAGCGTAGCTAACTGTTCCGACGTTGGTCCTACTGTTCTCTAGCAGACAGGCTTGTCTGCTACCATCCAGCATGCAACTAGACATACATTTGCTCATTCATTCTTTCACACAGAAGGGAAGGGGATGACAGTATCTTATCATATACAGTATATAAAAGAAAGCGGATGTAGGTTCCGTATGAGACTGTGTGACATGAATTACATATAAACTGTGTTTTAAAGTGTAGTAGTGTGACAGATCGTTCTTGTTTATGTGTAAAAGTAACACGTTCCACTACTCAGTCTCCTCCCCAGATAGTCAGAAACGCCACAGTAAATTTAGAAGAGGAATTTATGCCGTAAATGACAACAGATTTAAGAAATTAACATGAAAGGAATCCAACAGAGAGAATAACACCAACGCTCCGGGAAAAGCCTGTGCAGGGAATTTTCTGGCCATGCTAGGACATTCCCAGGCAGGCTTCTCACACCCAACTTAAACCAAAAATGTAAAGAAAAGGTAAAAGGTCACCAGCTACTTGCTAAAACACAATAATTTCAACACATCTTTAGAATCTACCAATTTCAAAGAGAAAAAAAAAAAACAATCTGTGACACCTGTTTAAAACATAGTGTAGACCTAATTCGGTCAGCAAGAAAAACAATGGTTCCTGTGTCATTAATATGAAAACAATTTCTGGTTGTTACCCTTATGGAGTTCACCAGTATTTGCTCATTGCAAGAGCCAACTCATCACAGGAAAATTTATGACTGATTATTAACAAGTAAAATTTATGAAAATAGCAAAGGTGCCACAGCAATTAAAAAAAACATGAAAATAAGATCAGTATTATAAAGCAGAACATTACATTGCACAATCCACAAAAGCAAAAAAAAGGTTATCGCAAAAAAATTCTATATGTTACAAAACTAATAATTTGCAGAATTAAAATAACTTTGTGGCACTAATTTAATCACTCTACTATATTTCAGTTAGTTAGCAAACAATGATCACTGTGTCATTATACCGAAACTACAATTAATTATGTGATTGTTACCCTTAAGGGGTTCCTCACTATAAATATGCCCCATGCAAAGGCTAATCGATCACAGTCCAATGAGCATGATTAGCTATCTGACTGATAAACGAAGCAATGCCACAGGAATGAATTTACGAAACAAAATATCACAAATCTAATACATCACACAAAAACAAACATTGATAAATAAAACAGCTCTGAAAGTTCAATAGTCACATCTAATAAAAAAACACCAATAAATAAAACACCTGCAAAATACAAGAGTCAAAGTCTAAAAAAAAAAACAATAAATAGAACACCTGCAAAATACAAGAGTCAGTCTAATAAACACCAATAAATCGAACCCCTGCAAAACACACGAGTCAAAGTTTCTCTGACAGAAACACATGTATATGCATTGAACTAAGAACCTGTCAACCGTTTCTTCCAAATCCACCAGAAACAAACGCAAAATAATTTTATTTAAAAAAGCGGATAAAGTGTCACTAGAAGCCTTCCTGAGAGACAATCTCCATTCCTTCCCAACTGACTATGCAAATGTAGACGAGATGTGGCTCAAATTCAAAGATATAGTAGCAACAGCAATTGAGAGATTCATACCTCAAAAATTGGTAAGAGATGGAACTGATCCCCCGTGGTACACAAAACAGGTCCGAACTCTGTTGCAGAGGCAACGGAAAAAGCATGCGAAGTTCAGAAGAACGCGAAATCCCGAAGATTGGCTAAAATTTACAGACGCGCGAAATTTGGCGCAACCTTCAATGCGAGATGCCTTTAATTAGGTTCCACAACGGAACAGTGTCTCGAAATTTGGTAGAAAATCCGAAGAAATTCTGGTCGTATGTAAAGTACACAAGCGGCAAGACGCAGTAAATACCTTCGCTGCGCAGTGCCGATGGTACTGTTACCGACGACTGTGCCGCTAAAGCGGAGTTATTGAACGCAGTTTTCCGAAATTCCTTCACCAGGGAAGATGAATGTAATATTCCAGAATTTTAAACACTAACAGCTGCTAGCATGAGTTTTTTAGAAGTAGATACCTTAGGGGTTTCGAAGCAACTCAAATCGCTTGATACGGGCAAGTCTTCAGGTCCAGATTGTATACCGATTAGGTTCCTTTCAGATTACGCTGATACAATAGCTCCCTACTTAGCACTCATATACAACCGCTCGCTCACCGATAGATCTGTACCTACAGACTGGAAAATTGCGCAGGTCGCACCAGTGTCTAAGAAGGGTAATAGGAGTAATCCATCTAACTACAGACCTATATCACTGACGTCGGTTTGCAGTAGGGTTTTGGAGCATATACTGTATTCAAACATTATGAATCACCTCGAAGGGAACGATCTATTGATACGTAATCAGCATGGTTTCAGAAAACATCGTTCTTGTGTAACGCAGCTAGCTCTTTATTCGCACGAAGTAATGGCCGCTATCGACAGGGGATCTCAGGTTGATTCCGTATTTCTAGATTTCCGGAAAGCTTTTGATACCGTTCCTCACAAGCGACTTCTAATCAAGCTGCGGGCCTATGGGGTATCGTCTCAGTTGTGCGATTGGATTCGTGATTTCCTATCAGGAAGGTCGCAGTTCGTAGTAATAGACGGCAAATCATCGAGTAAAACTGAAGTGATATCAGGTGTTCCCCAAGGAAGCGTCCTGGGACCTCTGCTGTTCCTGATCTATATAAATGACCTGGGTGACAGTCTGAGCAGTTCTCTTAGGTTGTTCGCAGATGATGCTGTAATTTACCGTCTAGTAAGGTCATCCGAAGACCAGTATCAGTTGCAAAGCGATTTAGAAAAGATTGCTGTATGGTGTGGCAGGTGGCAGTTGACGCTAAATAACGAAAAGTGTGAGGTGATCCACATGAGTTCCAAAAGAAATCCGTTGGAATTCGATTACTCGATAAATAGTACAATTCTCAAGGCTGTCAATTCAACTAAGTACCTGGGTGTTAAAATTACGAACAACTTCAGTTGGAAAGTCCACATAGATAATATTGTGGGGAAGGCGAGCCAAAGGTTGCGTTTCATTGGCAGGACACTTAGAAGATGCAACAAGTCCACTAAAGAGACAGCTTACACTACACTCGTTCGTCCTCTGTTAGAATATTGCTGCACGGTGTGGGATCCTTACCAGGTGGGATTGACGGAGGACATCGAAAGGGTGCAAAAAAGGGCAGCTCGTTTTGTATTATCACGTAGTAGGGGAGAGAGTGTGGCAGATATGATACGCGAATTGGGATGGAAGTCATTACAGCAAAGACGTTTTTCGTCGCGGCGAGATCTATTTACGAAATTTCAGTCACCAACTTTCTCTTCCGAATGCGTAAATATTTTGTTGAGCCCAACCTACATAGGTAGGAATGATCATCAAAATAAAATAAGAGAAATCAGAGCTCGAACAGAAAGGTTTAGGTGTTCGTTTTTCCCGCGCGCTGTTCGGGAGTGGAATGGTAGAGAGATAGTATGATTGTGGTTCGATGAACCCTCTGCCAAGCACTTAAATGTGAATTGCAGAGTAGTCATGTAGATGTAGATAACCTGCCATTGTATCAGCAGTAACCGATCTAACAACTGCGCCAGACACTTGTCTTATACAGGAGTCGCCGAACGCAGCGCCGTCTTCTGCTTGTTTACTTATCTCTGTATTTGAATACGCATGCCTACACCAGTTTCTTTGGCGCTTCGGTGTAGATATGACTGGTGTGACATAGAATTCTCCATGTTTTATCTTTCCCGATGAAACGTGTCTTTTTGATGCTCACAGGACAGTAAGCAGGAAGAAGATCGCAGGGTCGTCGTTTATACAGCACCAGCTGTAACAGAGGCGGCCGGAGCGACTGTGGCGCAGGCGGAGACTACGGACGTCAACTGGCTGACGCAGGCTGGGCGCATGCTGTCTGCACTGCCGCTGCCTAAGGGACCAGGCCCATGAGTCCGACACAACTGTACCTGTACTTGTCTGTCAAACTAAAACGTCTTGTCGTCTTCATTCCTATATTCTCGTAATTGGTGCCAGCCAAATAATGTTTTCTTATGTCTTAACTTCATGTTGTATTTATGAGAAGTAATAATAAAGTTTCGGTTATAACCTCGAAAAAATTAAGTTACGGCTAATTAAATTCTTGGTGGAGACCTTGGTTCACAGATATGATACAGCAGAGCCTGTGTTGTTCAGAAGTATGAAGCAATGTTCCTTCTGACATGCATGCATGTCAGAACGAACGGTCACTGCGGCGACTCTAGCCGTTATGAAATACATGCAGTGTATTTACAGTTTCGAATGTGGACAACCATTAACTGTGTAATGGAATGCCGGCAAGGAGAATTTGTACCGGACTGGGAGTCGAACCTGGACTTCCCGCTTATCGCGAGCTGTCACCTTACCATTAGGCTATCCGAGGACAACTCTCAAACAAAACCAACATACATGGTTGACGACATATGGAATTTCGGATCTGGCTGTGAGTTGTGCTCCGATAGCCTAATGGTAAGGCGACAGCTCGCAATAAGCGGGAAATCCCAATTCTAGTCCTGGTCCGGCACAAATTTTCATTGTCGTCATTCCATCATACAACTGATGGTTGTCCATTTTTGCAACTGCGAATACGTTTAAAGTATTTAGTTGTAGAATCTGGGTTTTGGCTGTTCAGGAAACGTTTCACGTCTAAGATCAGCTCGTCGTATTTCTACAAAGTCGTGCCACACAAATGTTTATTTAACCGAAGAAGAAGTTACCATGCCATCTCAGGAGAACACAGAGGAAGTGGCATAATCTGACAGCGTGCGTGACTGTGTCCTGTGCAGAACGAGCTGGGGAATTGTCATCGAGAAAAACCAAACCCCTGGACAGCTGTGCATTATGCTTCGTCTTCACAGTCCCCTTTAATCTTGTCAGTAGAGTTCGGTAGTATGCTTTTGTGACAATTTGGCCATTACGGGTGTTGTGTACATAGTTCCGCGTAGTCAGCGCGTACACATCTTTCCCAATAGAGCGCGCCCCGCTAAGCACAACAGCGCAGGCGCAGCGCTCGTCCGTCTCTGCACTACGAGACGGTGCTATCTTAGAGACGGACCAAATTCTGCTTCCGCCGATCCGCGTTTTAATATGTCTCGCAGCCAATGAGATTGCTGCTAACGTAGAATCTTTTCTCCTCGCGGATCACACTCCCGGAGTGACACATTAACGCGCGAGGTATTATAACGAGTGTACAGACCTCCGGTTAGTCAGTCTGCATTAGTCTGCATTTGTCTGTACCAGTCTGCATGAGTCTGCATTAGTCTGTAGTCAAGTTTCAGTCTGTGCCTAATAAGATTACCATATTCCTGTACATAGCCATGAAGATAAATGTATAGACACTTTTGTCAAGTATCAGAGATATGTGAGAATAAGATTAACGTACCAATACCAAAGGAACTTCAGATTGTCAATTGTAAATAGCATCCAGAATCAAGTTAAGTAATTTTATGTTGTTATTATTTTAATAAATGTGTGTGAAAATCAATCATGTTCTGTTTAAAGTTGGTCACCGTCAATCTGCTACTCTAAGCGTGCAAGTGGCATTTCTATCGTCTGACCTAACGGCAGAAGATAAACACGCCACGATAAGACCACGAGACATATTGCTGACACTCGCCTACTTCGTTAGAGCGACAAGTCAAATAATCTGATGGTGTGTGTACCGAAGGTCTTATAGTACGCACACCACAACGGGTATAACCAGCACCACTCTATGGCATTTCTAAAAACCGCTCTGGATCACCTTACCCTGTAGTGGTTGTGTCTTCGCCATTTCCGATGGCGGTGAATCTAAATATTTCCAACGCTTGCTTTGCTCCTATGTCTCGCGCTCCTAGTGGTACATATGCTCTGTCCAACCACACTGAAGTCCCACGTGTCAAAAGCTTGAATAACCACATTTTGCAGAACGGACCGCTGTGGGTCGCGCAGGAGGGAGTCAGTGCGGTTCTGGAAGGTACTGACAGGGATGGCCAGGTGCACTAGGTTTCTCGTTTGAGGCGCCAACAGTCCGAGCAAGGTGATGAACCCTCAACTGGGTTTAAATCCGGGGAGTCTGGTAGCGAGGGGAGTACAGTGAACCCATCCTGGTGCTCTTCAAACCATGCACGTGCACTGCAAGTTGTGTGGCGAGTTACATTATGCTCCTGGTAGACGCCATTACGCCGACGAAAAACAAACTGCATATATGAGTGGACATGGTCCACAAGGAGAGACCAGGTGGCCAGATGACCCAGGGAGTGGGACGAAAATATTCGCCAGACCATTACGCTCCCTCCTCCGGCCTGGACCCTAACGACAATTGTTGCAGAGTGTTTGCTTTCAGATTTCCACGTCGATGGAGTATAAAACATAATTCATCTGAAAAGGCCATCTGTCCCTACTCATTGTACGTCCAGTTGCAGTGTTGGCTTTTTAATTCCAACTGATGAACAGCAGTCAGCATGTATGCATGAACCGGGCGCCAACTGCAGAGGCCCATACGCAGTAACGATCGTTGTGAAGACACTTGATATCCACTTGGTTCTTTAGGCTGGGCAATTGCTCAAAAGTCTCTCTCTATTCACCAATGTTCATCTTCAAAAACATGTTCAAATGTATGTGAATTCCGAAGGGACCAAACTGCTAACGTCATCGGTCCCTAGACTTACACACTACTTAAACTAACTTATGCTAAGAACAACACACACACACCCATGCCCTAGGGAGGACTGGAACCTCCGGCGGGAGGGGCCGCGCAATCCGTGACGTGGCGCCTCAAACCGCACGGCCACTCCGCGCGGCTGCCCATTTTCGCCCTACTCATTAATGGCCCGTAACGCACCATGGTTGCCTCGGCACCGGGTTTGGATAGGGCCATTTTACCATGCACGGAATAATTTAACCACCGCGTCACGCGAACAGTTTACGAACGTAGCTCTTTCGGAAATGCTTCCACCCTTAGCCCGGAAGCCAGATATTATGCCGGTTTGGATGTCAGATAAATTGAGGTGCATACGATAATTATTAGGTTATACGTAGTCATGTATCATCAAATAGATACACCACTTTAAATCACTTACTGACAATGATCGCATTACTCACTGAATTAGTACGGAAGTCATATTGCACTAACATTTATTCAGCGTTATTAGCAACATATACACATCAGCTAGTTTTACTTAAAAATCCGTCAGTGGAGTAGAAGAAGTTGACCACCAAAGAACCCTTTAAGCTTTTCTTATACTGAACTTTTTATGGCTGGTGGCAACTTATGCGTGTCTCTGCACAATGGACAACTTTCTGAGAAAAAGTACGTTATTTTAAATCTTTGTGAACATTATTCTTATTTCTAATATTGATTCCATGAGCTGAGCTGTTGATTTGAAACAAATATAGATATTTGAATGACAAATTTCACTAAGGAACAAATATGTTCGGAATCAGTAGTTCGTTTAGTGTTCCATAGATCATTTTGCACGATACATCGTAATGATGTGGAATGAGTCACTTAATATTCACATAGCAAAATAATTTGTTAAGATGGGTATATGCTGAAAAAAGTTTCCTTGTTTATATGTGTGTGCGCTTGCGCACACTCGCGCATGTGTCTCTCTCTGTGTGTGTGTGTGTGTGTGTGTGTGTGTGTTTCACTAATTCCTACCCACTACTTTTTACACATTACAATCAATAGAAATTCCTCTATGTAGTAGAAGGTGATGCCAAGTAGAAACTTTATAAGCTTGCTTTTAAATTTTACTTTGTTGTCTGTGACACACTCATATCACTGGGCAAGTGATCAAAATTTTTAGTTGCAGCATTGTGCATCCTGTTTTGTGCTAAAGACAACATTAATGTGAAGTAATGAACGTCATTTTTCCTTCTGGTATTGTAATTATGCACATCATTGTTTCATTTGAAGTGTAGTGGATTATTCCTATTAGAATACGTAGTTCCTGGAACAGGCTTCTGCAGGACGTTCCTGAGTTCACACCATAAATAATGCTTATTACGCGTTTTGAACACAGAAAACTTTATCTTGGCTTGATGAGCTACCCCAAAAAGTAATCCCATTTGCCATTATGGAATGAAACTAAGCATAGTATTTTTTTCCTAGGCCTATCTGTGTCTGACAACATTCACATTATAAATAGAGATTTGTTTAGGCGCTTCAGCAGTTCTATGGTATGCTGCGCTCCAGCCTAATTTATTATCAACCTGTTATCCCAAGAATTCAACACTGTCAACTTCTTCTCTGTCATCATATTTTAGACATAATGTCAGGAAGCTTCTTACAAGTTCTAAACTGCGTGTAGTGTGTTTTTTTTCAAAGTTTTATGATAAAGAATTGGCTGTGAAGCACTTGTTAATGTCCATTAAAATTTCATTAACAGATCTTTCTAAGATTATACTTGATTTGCTATTTATTTCAATATTTGTGCCATCTACGAGCAAAACAAACTTGGCGTCTGTTAATGTGTACAGACGAAAAAGTAAAGGCCCTAAAATGGAACTTTATGCGACATCATATGTAATTAATTCCCAGTTGGATGATGGCTGATAGCTTAATATATGTCTTTTTCCTAATGACACCCTTTGTTTCCTGGCAGACATACAGGATTTGAACCATTTGGCAACACTTCCTGTTACACCATAATATTCTAATTTACTTAAAAGAATATTTTGATTTAGACAGTCAAATGCCTTTGACGGGTCACAAAATATACCAGTAGCCTGTAATTTAAAGCCTAATGAATTAAATATATACTTACTGTATGTTTACAGAGCCTTCTCAATATCACAACCCTTTACAAATCCAAACTGTGGCTTTGACCTCTTCTAAAATTTTCGAGAATTTTGTCAAAAGTGAAATTGGGCGGAAATTTGCCGGTATTTCTCTATTTCTTTTGTTAAACAAAGGTTAACTTTAGTGTATTTCAACCGTTCAGGAAATGACTGGTTACATGTATAACTTGATATGCTACTAAGCTCAGAGGCACACTCTTTGATTAACTTGGCTGATATTTTATCATAACCGCTAGAATTTTTTGATTTTATAGGTTTTATGGTAGAAATTATGAGCTCCACTACTCCAGTGTAAATATTCACATCGCTGAATATGTTTGCAATGACTGGTCTAAGATATTCCATGACAGCATCTACTGAACCTGACAACCCCACCTTTTCAGCAACACTTACGAAATGCATGTTAAAAAGTTTGCAGCACTGCACACATCTGTTACCCATGTATAGTTTACTCTTAATGCTGTCCGCTTTTCTATATTGTGGTTCTGTTACCCTTGCTCCTTTACTGTATCCCACATTGTCTTTACTGTGTTACCTGATGTGATTATCGTTTTCTCGTAATGCATTTGCTTTGTGTCTGTATGGCTATCCTTAATATTTGGCAGTGTGTCTTGTAAAGAACTATAACATTAACATCAAAGCTGTTTCTGACAGACAGATAAGGTTCCTTATTGTTTTACAAGGTTCCTTTATTCCTTTAGTATTCTATGGCTTCTTTGTAGACTTTGACCTAATCTGGGTTAGTTTTGGGAGAAAACAGTATTGAAGTAAGGAAAGGACACTCTTAATAAAAAAAATTGTTTTCATTCATACCATGACCACTATATACATCACTCCAGTTCATGTCTTTGGGGAATGTCCTGAAATAATCCATTTTTGGCTTACTAACTGCCCTCTTGAATTCAGATTTAGTAGATTTTATATGCTGTTCTGTATTAAGATTTAATAAAATAAAGTGATATCATGGTCTGAGGGACCAGCGACTATTTTTAATATAATTTTGTTCATTAGACCTTTCGATAAAGATATTATGATTGGCCGTTTACGAGTCTTACGGTAGGAATGTCCGCCTCTGGTAGCTGAGTGGTCAGCGCGACACAATTCATACCTGACGGCCCGGGTTCGATTCCCGACTGGGTCGGAGATTTTCTCCGCTCAGTGACTGGGTGTTGTGTTGTCCTCATCAGCATAATTTCATCCCCATCGACACGCAAGTCGCCGAAGTGGCGTCAGCTCGAAAGACTTGCACCAGGCGAACAGTCTACCCGACGGGAGGCCCTAGCCACACGACATTTCCATTTACGGTAGGAATTAAGTTAAATGATAATGTTACCGACCATAATAAATTCTTACTGGAAGTAAGGTTGCGTAGCGAAGCGAAATTGGCAACCAGCAAAGATGTGGGTGGTATTCACTTGTTCTCTACACTTGCACTGAGAACGATCCGACAGGTTACTGATACTCATGACTATAGACAAGTCGTGCGATCATCGTCCTTATCCGATGCGAGCCTGGTTTATCGTCATACCAAAGGAGCATCAGGGTCGAAGAGTATGTTGTTGCATACCATCGTCCTTGGCTCTGAAAAAATATTTTCCACTCTTTTGAGTCAGATATCTCTTTGTTTTATATCGGATAGCCACTGTGTGCGAATGGAATGCCCGAGAAAAAGAGTGCGTAATGTAAGCAAAATATTATCCACCCATTCAAAACATCGGACTGGTCTCTTTGTAGCGCTGTAGATGGTGTTACTAGATGGTCATGTGACCCAACAACGCCATCGTACGTCATGGCAGTGAAGTTGTGTGTTTACACCAGTCGATTGTCTAGAATTAGTACAGTAAGGTGGGTAGAGGCGGACGCATGATAGAAGGGAGCAATCGTGTTTGTAAAACTTATTACAGTCCATTGTGGCGCGGTGGTACAATAACCTTATATTGCGATTAACATAAAAAAAACAGTCCTATATTACACAATATTCTGTATTGGTTCAAAAACGACACGTGCCACTCGGGTAGGACATCATCACGTTATCTGGAAGTACAGCGGAAAATAGATATATATTTACGTTTTTGGTTTTCACTTTTGAGTATGGTAGTTCGGTATAGGACCACCCCTGTTACTTACCTGTATTATGATCATTTTTCACTGTACTCCCAGATCACCTGATGATACCCTACGCGGGTGATAGCGTCATTTTTGAACCAATAATGAATATTGTGCAACCCGGGACTGGTTTTTTTTATATATTTATCTACCGTATTTCGACGTATCCATAACTAGATGGTGATCGAAATTGCCCGATTTGTTGGTGTATGAATAGGGTCTCTTGAACGCGTATATAAGAAATGCTGTCCTCCTCTCAACCAGAATGTCACACCTTGTCAATCAGAATCGGTTTCAGACCACATAGGAATTGCTGCTATCAGTGAACGCAGTAAAGCTTGAAAAGGGTTCTGCGGACAGTGGCACAAAACGCTGCAGATCTCCAGTAGGCCAAAGAACACAGAAAATGGTGCTGACTGGTCCCAGGAGTCACTGTTTTGCCTCTTTTGAAATGATGCAAGGCAGTGAGTGCACCGACGGACCAGTGATGTTTTTGATCCTTAGTGCGTGGTTCTGTGATGTTCTTGTGGCGTTTTTCGTACCATGACTTGGGCACACTCGTTCAGCTACAGACAACATCAATCAGAATATTCATTTCAGCTTTCACGGTGACCAAGCGTTGCCCTTTCTTCTACATTTTAGGGATTAGTATGATGTGGACATTCGCGTCTTCCAAGATCACAACAGCCGTCTTCACTCTCCCGGTTCGAAAACATCCTATCCAACCTCAGCTGTTCCACCTTCAATGCCTGGGTCTATTTCGATTAGCGAGTGCAATGTAACAGTCAACGGTATGTAATACCAATGAGTGGCGTCAGCTGGACATGGCAGATGTGAAGAAGCTTGTGGAATCTCTTCCTCATCGAACTGAGGCCATTATCAAGGCTGAAGGTTAATATTTTTTTGTCCGATGTGCTTATACCGGTTTGCAGATGATGTCCTGAGTAGCTGGAACTGAATTATATCCGAACCAACCTAGTTGGAACAAAGGCTACTTTGGAGCCAAATGGTTCAAATGGCTCTGAGCACTATGCGACTTAACTTCTGAGGTCATCAGTCGCCTAGAACTTAGAACTAATTAAACCTAACTAACCTAAGGACATCACACACATCCATGCCCGAGGCAGGATTCAAACCTGCGACCGTAGCGGTCGCTCGGTTCCCGACTGTAGCGCCTAGAACCGCACGGCCACTAAGGCCGGCTTTTGGCGCCAAACTAGGTGTCGCTTCAATGATCTCTTTTATTTATTTTATTTATTTATTTATTGTTCCGTGGGACCAAATTAAGGAGAAATCTCCATGGTCATGGAACGAGTCAATACATGAAATTATAACACGATATTAGAAACAGATAAAATGAAATATAGAAAAAAAAAACATATTCAGGTGACAAGTCATAAGTTTAAATGAAGACAATCAACAATGTAACACTGGAATTTGCTTAATTTTTTAGCTCTTCCAGGAGCTCCTCGACAGAATAGAAGGAGTGAGCCATGAGGAAACTCTTCAGTTTAGACTTAAAAGAGTTTGGGCTACTGCTAATATTTTTGAGTTCTTGTGGTAGCTTATTGAAAATGGATGCAGCAGAATACTGCACTCCTTTCTGCACAAGAGTCAAGGAACTGCATTCTACATGCAGATTTGATTTCTGCCTAGTATTAACTGAGTGAAAGCTGCTAACTCTTGGGAATAGGCTAATATTGCTAACAACAAACGACATTAAAGAAAATATATACTGTGAGGGCAATGTCAGAATTCCCAGATTTTTGAATAGGGGTCGACAAGAGGTTCTCGAACTTACACCACATATAGCTCGAACAGCCCGTTTTTGAGCCAAAAATACCCTTTTTGAATCAGAAGAATTACCCCAAAAAATAATACCATACGACATAAGCGTATGAAAATAAGCGAAGTAGACTACTTTTCGTGTTGAAGTGTCACTTATTTCAGATACTGTTCTAATGGTAAATAAAGCAGCATTTAGTTTCTGAACAAGATCCTGAACATGGGCTTTCCACAACAGCTTACTATCTATCCGTACGCCTAGGAACTTGAACTGTTCCGTCTCGCTTATAACATGCCCATTCTGTCTGATTAAAATGTCAGTTCTTGTTGAATTGTGAGTTAGAAACTGTAAAAACTGAGTCTTACTGTGATTTAGCATCAAATTATTTTCCACAAGCCACGAACTTATTTCATAAACTAAATTATTTGTTACTGTTTCAATATTACACACAAGATCCTTCACTATCAAGCTGGTGTCATCAGCAAACAGAAATATTTTTGAATCACCTGTAATACTAGAAGGCATATCATTTATATAAATAAGAAACAGCAGTGGCCCCAGCACCGACCCTTGGGGAACGCCCCACTTAACAGTGCCCCATTGGGACTGAACATCACTACCACTCTCAATATTGCGGAGAATTACCCTCTGCTTTCTGTTCTTAAAGTAAGAGGCGAACCAATTGTAAGCTACTCCCCTTACTCCATAATGGTCCAACTTCTGCAGTAATATTTTGTGGTCAACACAGTCAAAAGCCTTCGTTAAATCAAAGAAAACACCTAGCGTTCGCAACCTTTTATTTAATCCGTCGAAAACCTCACAGAGAAAAGAGAATATAGCATTTTCAGTTGTTAAACCATTTCTAAAACCAAACTGAACATTTGACAGCAAATTATGTGAATTTAAATGCTCCAGTAACCTTGTATATACAACCTTCTCGATAACTTTAGCAAACACCGATGGCATAGAAATAGGTCTAAAATTGTCAACATTATCAATGTCTCCCTTTTTATAAAGTGGCTTCACTACCGAGTATTTTAATCGATCAGGAAACCGACCACTCCTAAAGGAAAAGTTACAGATATGGCTAAGTACTGGGCTAACATACATAGAACAATACTTCAGTATTCTGCTAGATACCCCGTCATATCCATGAGAGTTCTTGGTCTTTAGTGATTTAATTATTAACTCAATCTCCCTCTTGTCAGTATCATGGAGGAGCATTTCAGGTAACAGTCTCGGAACACTTTTTTCTAAGAGCGCTATATGATTCCCTGTTGGAATTAGGTTTCTATTTAGTTCACCTGCTATATTCAGAAAGTGATTATTAAATACTGTACATATATGCGACTTATCAGTAACACTGACATTCCCACTACGCACTGATTCTATATCCTCGACCTGTCTCTGCAGACCAGCAACTTCCTTTACGACTGACCATATGGTTTTAATTTTATCCTGAGACTTAGCTATTCTATCTGCATACCACATACTTTTTGCCTTCCTAATAACATTTTTAAGCACCTTACAATACTGTTTGTAATGGGCTGCTGCATTTAGATTTTGACTGTTTCTAACGTTTTGATATAATTGCCACTTTGTTCTACAAGATATTCTTATCCCTCTAGTCAGCCACCCAGGCTGCCTGTTTGTGCTAGTACCCTGTTTTAAACGTTGTAACGGAAAGCAACTTTCAAAGAGCATGAGAAAGGTCTTTAGAAAAGCATTATATTTATCGTTTACTGTCTCAGCGCTATAAACATCTTGCCACTCTTGTTCCTTTATAAGGTTTACAAAGGTCTCTACAGCAACCGGATCAGCTTTCCTGAACAGCTGATGACTATATTTAACACGAGTTGCAGCATAAAAATCTCTTAAAGTTAAAATTTGCGCATCATGATCTGAAAGGCCATTCACCTTTTTTCTAACAGAATGCCCTTCTAGTAATGAGGAATGAACAAAAATGTTGTCTATGGTTGTTCTACTGTTCCCTTGCACTCTCGTTGGAAAGAATACGGTTTGCATAAGATTATATGAATTGAAGAGGTCTACCAGCATCCTCTTCCTTGCACAATCACTTATACAATTAATATTGAAGTCACCACATATAACTAACTTTTTGTATTTCCTATAAAGTGAACCAAGAACCTCCTCTAGCTTTAGCAAAAATGCTGTGAAATCGGAGTCTGGGGATCTATAAATAACAACAGTTACAAGTTTAACTCCGTTAAATTTAACCACACCTGCACAACATTCAAACACCTTTTCAGTGCAGTACTTTGAAACATCAATTGACTCAAATGCGATGCCGTTTTTCACATACATGGCTACTCCCCCACACCGCAAAGAGCTCCTCGAAAAGCAGCCAGCCAACCTGTATCCTGGTAAAGGAAGCCTCTGAATTATCTCCTTATTTAAGAAGTGTTCAGATATACCAATAATTTCAGAGTCAACATCTATAAGCAGTTCACTAACTTTATCCCTAATACCTTGTATATTTTGATGAAATATACTAATTCCCTCATTACTCGGATACCTAAACTTTGTCAAAAGTGATTCCCTTGTTAGAGAGACTTCCCTTAAGCAGGAATACCTATCAGCTGACTTCAATCTAAAAAAGGTGCAGCTCTAACACACACTACTGCAGGAATTTTCCCATGAGTGATCCCACCAACCCCACCTATGCTGTCACCTATAAGCTTTGCCAACCTCCCCTTCCCATACCTGTTGAGGTGCAGGCCGTGTCTAGTGAAACCCGTCCTGCTGATAGACTCCACCGACACCACTGAAATGTGACCCATGCTTTCTGTCATCAGCGCACCCCCAAGTCTCATGTTATTACGCCTGACGGCTGTATTAAGATGAGGCCGATCGTGACGCTGAAACAGTTCCACGAAATGCACATTCGTGTTGCCAGTCTGAGTGGCTATCTTTTCCAGGTCACCATCTATGTTATACTCCCCATCCCTACCAATACTATTACCAGCCCCACCCACAATCACTACCTGATCCTCTTTAGTAAAATCCCTACATAACCCCCCTATGTTAACAGTCACCTGAGCCAACCCTGCATTAGGCTTCACAATGCTGGTGACCTGGTACTCACTTCCCAGCACTTCCTGCAACTGCTGGCCTACACCTCTGCCATGTGAACTACCTAACAGCAGAACCTTCTTCTTCCTCTTCGACTTTGCAACTGTTCTAGGCACAGTAACTACTGAGGTCTGCTGCATACTTCCTACATCTACAGCTACTAGAGATTCCTCTCCACTAGACTCTGACAGTTGGTCATATCTATTGTAAACACCAATAGTAAAACTATCTGAAAATCTTCTTCTCCTAGCAGATCTCTTGCCAACAGCCAGCTCCCATTCCCCAACCCCCTTCTCCCTCCTCATCCTATCTAGCTCCTCCTGTGCGTTTTTCAACTGCACCTGAAGGGCACAGATCTTACGCTCCTGCTCCTCTATCAGTTTACTCTTGCTACATAACCTGCAGTTCCAGGAGAGGATCTCACCAGAATGCCCACTGGCTTCCCCACTGCATTCCCCCCAGTGAAAATACTTCGAACAAGTGTCACACCGCAATCCACTACTCACGAACCTACGGCAAAGCCCACACTTCTCACTCATGGTAAAATTTTACTTTTTCTAAGTTCCGCTACTACAATAAGAAGATGCTAAAAACCTGACTACAATAATCACAAACTTACTCTACAAGGGAAGTAACTACTATTATTAACAGTATTAATAAACAACAAATGTGAATATAACAAAAGACTAATACAGAAAGAGAATCAAACGTCTAATCACACAGTAACGAGCTGTAAACAGTTCCCAAAAGGTTCTTCTGAAATTATTTCACCAGAAAACACCACGAACACCGGTTGAAGACTACTAAAGTTCCTAAATAAATCACTATGCACAAACAATTAATTAGTACTTAGCTTTCGATGCGCCGCTACAGCTGCAACTGGTCAGCGCGGAATGTAAACACAGGCAAGAGGTTAAGTTGCTCGATACGAAACACTCACAAATATCACGTCACAACAGAAGAAAGGCAGAGCTGAATGAAGAAACCACTAATACGTCACTTATATAGTAAATATTATCACAAAAACCGTTAAAATATGTATCTGGAACCTAAAAATATATGAAAACTTAGAGAGCGATCTCACACGCAGTCACTCGCTTATGACGTCACCATAAGTTCATTATAAGTATCACAAGTTTTGTATCCACGGCTTTGGACATGAACGATACGTCAACACTGCCGAGATAGATAGTATGACCTGAAAGGCAGAAACGGAATACTTAGGAATTCTGACAAAAAATAAGAAAAAAGTTCTTAAATCTATCTCTATATTACTATATAAAGACAAGTCGTTTTTTAATGTTGTTGCCAAAATCTAAACAAACTTGCTGACTGGTTTACTACAGAATTTTACATGAGTATATTGTACGCAAAAAAGGACAAACGTTGGCCGGCCGAAGTGGCCGTGCGGTTAAAGGCGCTGCAGTCTGGAACCGCAGGACCGCTACGGTCGCAGGTTCGAATCCTGCCTCGGGCATGGATGTTTGTGATGTCCTTAGGTTAGTTAGGTTTAACTAGTTCTAAGTTCTAGGGGACTAATGACCTCAGCAGTTGAGTCCCATAGTGCTCAGAGCCATTTGAACCAAGGACAAACGTTGTCAGCAAAAATCTCAAAAAACTCTTGACCAATTAGCAAATTTTTATATGATACTCTAATAAACGTTCGGACGGACATAGTCCACATTTCTTTTTCATATATGTGGTGTATAAACATAAGTATACTTCAAAAAGACGAAAAGTTGTTATCAAAAGTCTGGAAAAGTTCATGACCAGCGTTCTTCAGATTTTTACATGATACTCTACTACACATTTGGACAGACGTAGGCTATATCTATCTTTTTAATATGCAGTATATAATTCAATAACATGTAATAGGAAAATGGTTTCCCTATGAAGAGTCGTCAGGTACATTTCCTCTGGTGTTTCAGCAGATACCTGCAACTTCGTTTTTGCATTGTGTAACTGGAGTCAGCCCAGACAAATAGTGCTGTTCACGTCTTTCATGCGTCGCCCAGTGTCGACGGACAGCGTTGGTTTTGTTTCCCGTTACAAACTTTTTTTTTTAATGCGGAATTTTACGCTGTGATTCCATACTGCGCTCCGAAATTAGTCTAGTCCGATATTTGTTTTATCGACATGTTTTTCTTCTTTGGAGCCCACTGTGCAAAATATGTCATCAAAGGGCATGATGATTACGAATATCAGCTAACTACAATGCTCTTTAAATGGTTTTTATTTAATAAATCATTCACGACGAGCCCATTTCAACAAATTGCCATCATCAAGTGCTATGTAATATCGTTGCTGCCTTGTTCTGTCTCTTTTCAGAACTAGTAGTTTCTTCTTAGATATCTGCTGGAGACTTTGGTTTTTATGTATGCTATTTTTCTCTTGACAGCATACATAAAAACCAACTAAAGTCAGATATACATCTCCAGCGTACATCTAAGGAGAAACTAATAATTATAAAAAAATACAGGACATGGCAGCAACATTACATAGCACGTTATGATGGCAGTACGCCGAAATGGGCTCATCGTGAATGATTTACACTACTGGCCATTAAAATTGCTACACCAAGAAGAAATGCAGATGATAAACGGGTATTCATTCGACAAATATATTATACTAAAACTGACATGTGATTACATTTCCACGCAATTTGGGTGTATAGATCCTGAGAAATCACTACCCAGAACAACCACCTCTGGCCGTAATAGCGGCCTTGATACGCCTGGGCATTGAGTCAAACAGAGCTTGGATGGCGTGTACAAGTACAGCTGCCCATGCAGCTTCAACACGATACCACAGTTCATCAAGACTAGTGACTGGCGTATTGTGACGAGCCAGTTGCTCGGCCACCATTGACCAGACGTTTTCAATTGGTGAGAGATCTGGAGAATGTGCTGGCCAGAGCAGCAGTCGAACATTTTCTGTATCCAGAAAGGCCCGTACAGGACCTGCTGAAATGTAGGGTTTCACAGGGATCCAATGAAGGATAGAGCCACGGGTCGTAACACATCTGAAATGTAACGTCCACTGTTCAAAGTGCCGTCAATGTGAACAAGAGGTGACCGAGACGTGTAACCGATGGCACCCCATACCATCACGCCGGGTGATACGCCAGTATGGCGATGACGAATACACGCGATGTCGCCAAACACGGATGCGACCATCATGATGCTGTAAACAGAACAGGCGCTCCTGTCTGTGATGCAGCGTCAAGGGTAACGGCAGCCATGGTCTCCGAGCTGATAGTCCATGCTGCTGCAAACGTCGTCGAACTGTTCGTGCAAATGGTTGTTGTCTTGAAAACGTCCCCATCTGTTGACTCAGGGATCTAGATGTGGTTGCACGATCCGTTACAGCCTTGCGGATCAGATGCCTGTCATCTCGACTGCTAGTGATACTGAAAGGGTACAGTACCGCCCAACATTGAAAATAGGTACGAAATTCTTGTCAGAACAACACATTTTTTGTGTAAAAGTAACTCAATTTCAATTAATACAGCGAAGCCGGATACCAGTGTGGGAAAGAATGACAATTTATTTATTTAATTGATCACATTTGCACTCCCTCAAAATAAATCCCTACATCCAGTTTGGTGAGATCTGGGAAATGAATGAATGTATGGTCGTCTGCTAACCACAGATAGTGAATGGGAATATATGATCATCTTTGAGTCGATCCTTTGGCTACCTTTGGTGAGATCAAAGAGATGGAAGTTACCAGAGCTTTGGAGCGTCTGAAAGGTGGCTGACCAATAAGGTAGCAAGGTGCTTCTCCCACTTCGACAGAGGTGCGAGAGAACCGGAATACGGCCATGTTTCGGCACTCTGGCGCTGAACCTTCTGCTGTAAAGACCTGTTTTTTTTGTTGTGCTCCGTAATGAAAGTGTGGAGGCATGGTATGGATGTGGAATATTTAAGAGTAGTTAGAACTAATCATTTCTCTTTCCCAGGAACTTTTGTGGGGAAAATTACAAAGTGAGGCAGGTAATTTTAAGGGGATTGTAGTAAACCAACGGTCACAATGAGCCCACGTGTAGTTATAAGTTGAGATACTAGCGTGTGTACAATAAGCTGAAATATTTAAGAATTAATAGCGTGTGTACAATAAGCTGAAATATTTAAGAAATAGCGTGTGTATCATAAGTTGAAGTATTTAAGAAATATCATTCCGTGTGACGCTAAATTTAAACTCTGAGAGAGAATCAAGGTGAGTCGGCCGTTTTTCCAGCAACGCCACTTGGCTTGCATTGCACAGGAAGACGTGCGTTTATCTCCAGAGTTCACAGTAGGAAAGTAGAATTACAAAGTGGGGCAGTGTCGTGTGAAACTGGGATAGATATTGATTGAAGTGGGAAAGCGGAAAGTGATGATGTTGTAACAGTTCTTTGTGTTGTATTTCATATTGTTGTGTGGTATATGTCATGTAATTTGGGTATGTGTGTTTTGCATGGGGGTAGCAAGGTAGTTTCGAAAGATTTGTGGGTATGCCTGTTCCTTCTGTATCGCTCGATCTGGAGGAAAGTTTCGTGAGGATGATTGTGAGAGGCGAAGTGTGAGGTATAATAAAAGATCCACCATCCGATCCAGGGAGTGCACTGTTGCGGTAAATAGATTACGAGACCATAGTATAGAGATTCACTAACGTAAATCCATGCCCACTGGGCGGAATTTCTCATGTGATTTTGTTGTAGGTTGTAGAATTTGTGTGTTTAGGAATAAATCAGATAGTGAATAGAAAGAGATTGGTGGCCTTTTTCATTAAATTGTATGTTGTCATAATGTCCCGAATTTTATATAAAAGCCGTTAAATCAAAGACAAAAAGTAAATGTGGTATTGCCAGTGCGTAGTGTGCAGTCAGAGTTCTATAAATCACTGATAGTCAGATGCATGTTTCCGTTGCGTATTATTCATGCAGGAGGATAATTTGTAACTAAATAGTAAGATACGAGAATTCATGTTGCTCGATAAATTAAGGAAGAATCCACTCGCTTGGCAAACCACTCATCTTGCAGGCCTGACTGCTTGATGCCACAGTATGAGAAAGGCAAGTGGGTGCCTCTCATAATTTCGACCCTGCCAGGATTATTGCTGTTAAGATTTTTTTATTTTTTGATGGAATATATTGTGATAGCGCTAAGAAGTAAAATTTTTTTTGTTTGCAATTTCTTTCTGGATTGGTGAGGATCTTTTATTTTTTTTAATTGCTATATCGTACAAGGCTGGAAGATTGTGGTATAATTTTTTTTGCGTAATGTCCGTAGTAACTAGGTCGCAGTCTAAAAGTGTAGTCACCATGGAGAATAGCGATTCTGGCGTGAACGTAGCAGTGCAGCAGGAAGTAGCTGTTGACCATGTGTTAACGAGCGAGAAAGACAAACACTCGGAAGGGGTTGAATTGTTCACTGGACCGCTCCTGGGTGATCCTTTATGCGGCGGGCTTTGTCCACAAACGCGGGCCTTTCTGGACGACGCGGGCGAGCCGAGATTAGGACAGGTATGCAGTGAAAGTGCAGCTACCCTTAGCGAAGCTACGGTTTCTCAGGCGCACGAGGTGAGCGCGTCGACAGTAGCAAATAACGATGTGATACTGCAGTTTTTACAGAGGATGGACGAAAGATTGGAAGCAAATAACGAAAGGTTAGAAGCGATGAATAGGGAGACTAAGAAAAGATTGGAAGCAAATAACGAAAGGTTAGAAGCGATGAATAGGGAGACTAAGAAAGGATTGGAAGCAAATAACGAAAGGTTAGAAGCGATGAATAGGGAGACTAAGAAAGGATTGGAAGCAAATAACGAAAGATTAGAAGCAATCAATAGAGATAATAAGGAGAGAGATAGGGAGACTAAGGAGAGATTGGAAACAATGGATAGGGGAAATAAAGAGGCAATGAGGAAGCTACACACAGTTATCGATGAGCGTCTGTCCGCAGTTAATAATCGGTTAGATGAGGGGGAGAAGAATCTGGATGCGGTGCAGCAAGAATGTGATGCTGTGAAAGGAAAAGTCAATAATTTGGAGGTACGAATAAGTGCAATAGAGAGCGATATTACAGAACATAGGGGCGTGTGGCCGGATGAGCGAATCAAAGAGATAGTGGAGGACTTACTTGCAGATAAACAAGGGGCATTAGACAGCATGGAAGCTCAAGTCACACGGCAGGAAATGGCGCTAAATAAACACAGGAATGAAGTTGCGGAGGTAGTGGTCAGAATGAATACGATAAGCGCAGATGTAGAAAAGATCAGTATAAGAGGCGAAACGGGCTCTGACAGTACGCAGCGAGAGGTTTATGCCGACCAGGAGGAGATACAATCACTATTACAGTTTAAAGAGGCCTAATTAGAAACAAATAGGAAACATAGGGAAGAACTGGCACAGTTGCAATTAGCGTGCAGAAGCGAAGGTGAAACACCACCAGGTAGACTGCGGAGGGAGAGTGAGATAAATTCAAAAGACGAAAATAGGCAGAAAGAGGAAGACGAACTCAGAGAGCTAGAAGAACGATTGTGTCGGATAAAACAGGTGGCAAACCCAACTGGGTATAGTCCAAGGTCGGAAAACATAAGTGCGGAAGAAGAATGTAGGAGGCACTTCGTGTCGGTACAAACGTACACTTGTTTTCCGGATCCTGATAATTACCAACATCCATGCCTGTGGCTGTCTCAATTTCAAGATTCATTACCTTCATCGTGGGGACCGCTCCTCAAAATGAAGTTTGTGTGTAACCATTTGAGGGACGAGGCTAGAGCGAAAATGCAGGAAGTTATTAAAGACTGTAGTAGCTACAAGATGTTTTGTGACAAATTTTTAAATGAATTCTGGTCGAAAAGTAAGCAGGACCAGGTTAAGCAAAGCATATTGATGATGCCAAATTGTAACGAAGGTGGTATAAGAGATCCAGTGTCGTGCTATCAGGAAATGCTGAGACGAAACAGGTATTTGGATGTGCCATACGAAACTGGGGAGCTCATTAGGATCTGTATAACGAAGTTGCCAGTGAGATTGCGCAGAGATATAGTGATAGCAGGCAGAGGCTTGAACGATTCTGCGTCATTTCAGCACTTCTTACAGGAACTGGGTAATGAGAGCAACATTGTGAACGGCGACATGACTCATAGGTCAGACAGAGTTGAGGATAGGAACAGTAGAAACTATCAGAATGACAGGAGAGCATGGAATCAGAGTAATGACGGAAATGGAAGATGGCGAGGAAATAGGGGGCAGAATTCATGGGGATATCGACCGGCAAACCGGGAAAATAGAAGATGGGACAGAGATGGAAGAAGAAGGGAAAATGAAAATGATGGGCGAAGAGAGGATAGGCAGTTATTGGGTTCACGACAGGACAATCATTGTCACAATGACGGAGGGACAAGAAGGTGACTACTTGATAGACGGGTACTAACCAGGACTATTAATGATGTAAATATTAGGTATATCGATTACGGAAAACTAAGGGAGAATCTGTTAGAGGAGGTAGGAGATGTGGGGAGTGAAGTCCACCCAATAATTAGCGTAGAAATAAATAATATAATCGTACCTTGTGTCATCGACACAGGCAGTGTAATGAGTGTTTTGAGGGAAGATGTGTTCAAGTGTTGTAGTCTTACAAAACCATGGCCAACGTTGCCATTGCAAAGGACAACAGTGAGAGGGGCAATTACAGGAAAGGGAATTGAGGTGAAGTTACAAGCGCAGGTAGACTTCGTGTGCCAGGCGAAGAGGTTTAGTACAGTGTTCATGATTGTGTCATCTCTAACTGTTGAAGGGATATTAGGCGTTAATTTTTTGAACCAATATAAAGCAGTCGTTAACATGAGAAATGGTTCGATGGAGTTGAAACGAGATTCGGGGGAAATTACATTAAGATTCGACGATTGCTTACATGGTAAAGATAACGCACACTTAGCATTATGTCTGGCGGTAAAGTCCGGTAAACAGGCACAGAATACGGGGTTCGAACAAGAGAAGAAGGAAATTCATAAATGTTTGGAGGAGGAGATCAGGGAGAAAATCTGGCATTTACGAGGGACCACGGTCTACGGGGAATTGCAGAAAATTTTATACGAGAATAGAAAGGTATTTAAACATGCTGCGGGTACAATAAGAAATTTTGTGTATAGATTCAAGGTCAAGCCACATAAACAGTTTAGGGCCCAAGTGTACCCGATACCTGTTGTGTACAATGAAAGAGTGGAAGCTGAGATCGAAAGCATGCTACAACAAGGGATTATCGAACCAGCATCCAGTCCGTACAACAGTCCTTTAGTTTGTGTTGAAAAAAAGGATGGGTCAATTAGATTAGTTTTGGACGCAAGAAGGATTAATAAGATAATAGAGCCAGAGACAGATCGGCCGCTGACACTTGACGAATTGCTACAAAAGTTCCACGGGATCAGAGTTCTCAGCTCAGTTGATTTGAGAATGAGTTTCTGGCAGGTGGAGTTAGACAGGGGGTGTAGAAAATACACTGCTTTCTTGTGCTACGGGAAATCGTATCAGTTCCGGAAACTACCATTTGGGTTAAATGTATCATCCGCGGCATTTATCAGAGCGCTAAATACTGTCATTCCTAATGAAATAAAAGACAAGGTAACACAGTACGTGGATGATGTCCTGATAGCCGAAAGAAACTGGGAAGACCACAATAGAACGTTAGGCATATTGCTCGGTGCACTGGAGAGACATGGGGTGACCGTGAATTTGGGAAAGTCAGAATTTGGACGAAAAGAAATCGAGTTTCTAGGTCACATTGTGACACCAGAGGGAATAAGACCAAATCCAGACAAACTCGAAGCAATCAGAGATTTTCCGGTGCCAAGAACAAAACGTCAGCTACGGGGTTATTTAGGATTAATCAATTTTTACAGGAGGTTCATTAAGATTGGGGGTGCAGCGACACCCAGACTATGTCAGCTGACTGGAAAGAAAACGGTATGGAATTGGGACCCTGTCGCGCAGGAAGAGTATGAGGCGTTAAAGAAGGCACTGCTATCGGCACCTCTTCTCGGGCATCCAGACCTAGGGAAAGAGTTTTGTATGGCCACGGACAGTTCCCGTAGTGGACTTGGGGTAACATTGTTCCAAGAGCAAGAGCAAGGAGGAGAAGTAATACAACAACCTATTGCATTTGCGAGCCGAGTGCTTAGCAAAGCTGAGAGAAATTACACGGTAACTGAGCTTGAAGCTTTGGCAATAGTATGGGGTTTTAGTAAGTTTAGATACTATTTGTATGGAAGGCATACTAAAATCTATACTGACCACAAGTCACTACAGTTTCTGATGTCGGCCAAACTTAACCATAGACGACTCGCTAGGTGGGCACTCTATTTACAGGAGTTTCAGTTTTCGGTCACGTATATTCTTGGGCCACAGAATATAGTGGCAGATGCGTTGTCAAGGAACCCAGTAGGTCATGGTCAATGCTTTGATGAGGAGGTAAACGAGAACAGATATGATATATTGTATATGCAGGGCGTGCCGTTCGAGAAATACATAGGGACGGTACTCACAAATATCGCGAAAGAGCAGGATAAAGACGCGTCATGGAGAATGGTGAAGGACAGAGTTAGAGCGAACTTAGATGCCAATATAGCACGTTTTTATACAATTCAGAACGGGGTCCTTTTCTTCCGTAGAAATCCGAACACACAAGACTGGGTGTTGTGTATACCAAATGAAATAGTCAACAAGTTGATCTGGTACACGCACCTAAGTTACGGGCATTACGGGGCAAGGAAATGCTGTAAGAAGTTAAGGGAATCAGTTTATTTCATTAGTATGGAGAGGAGGATCAAGAACGTGCTTGGTAGTTGCAAATTGTGCCAGAAGGCAAAATCGTTAACTATCTCATGCAAAGCACCGCTTTTTCCGATAGTGCCAGGTAGATTGAGGGAATTCGGAGCAACAGATTTGTTTGGCCCGCTACCTAGGTCAGTGCAGGGATATAGATATGTTTTAGTAGCAGTGGAATTGGTGTCAAAGTATGTGACTTTTACCGCATTGAAACGTGTGACGGGAAGGACAGTAGCAGCAGCGATCGTTAAAAACTTTTTGCGAGAAGTAGGGACTGTAGAAAAGTTCATTGCTGACAATGGACCGCAATATAGATCCAGACAATGGCTAACCACACTGAAGAGAAGAAGGATAAAACCGGTGTTCATATCCCGATACCATGCTGCAAGTAACCCCAGTGAAAGAGTAGTAAAAGAACTGGGAAAATTGTGTAAGATCTATTGCCATAGGCAACATAGAAGTTGGAGTATTTTTCTCAAGGATTTTCAGGACATCCTCAATGAGCTACCACATGGAGCAACTGGTTTATCACCAATTACGGTACTAAAGAATGAACCACCACCAGATCGAGTCAGGGAGCTGGTAGATTTTCCGCGATCAGGAAAGCAGAGGCACACAGAAATTGTTAAGGTTGCGATAGAGCGAATTAAGAAAGCAGCTAAGGATAGGCAGGAGAAGCAGAAAGGAAAGATCCGTAAGATCGAATTGGCAGTAGGAGACAAGGTTCTAATAAAAACTCATCGATTATCAAAGAAGCACAGATTTCTAACTAGCAAATTCTTTACGGTGTACAGTGGACCATTCAGAGTGAGGCGGATTGTCCATGAAAATGCTGTACTGATTGAGACGATCAAAGGAAAACAATCTCGAGGGCTTCATCACATTTCTAATATCAAATTATGGAAAAATTAAGGATAGATCTAAAGTAGGCGATTTATGGTAGATAGTCAGTGTATTTATTTGTGGTGTGTAACGTTGTGCAGGGTCAGATCGAACATAAGAATTTTCAGGCGGGATGTCAGGAAGTGTGACGGAATAGACTGGTCAAATGAGTCATGAACAGGAATCGACAGAGTGGTGTATGTACGTATTTTTGTCGTATGAATAAGGATCAAGCAGAAACGACGTGATGATTAATGAGTGAATAAAGATGGTAGATAGAGAAGCGACGTGATAAATAGTAGTGGATAAAGGTGGTATATGAGGAGAAGCGACGTGAAGCAAGGTGATTAATAAAGAGAGATTCGACGTGATGATACAGTGGTAAATAAAGGTGAGTAGAATTAATAATGTGGAGATGTCTTAGATGTATGTTACAGAGAGGCCTGTGTATGCTGCAATAGAGATTGATGCCAATGGCGAAGGAAGACCAGGAAATGATGGAGTAATGGACGGACGGAGAGCCGAAATACGAATGAAGAGATGAGGACAACTGCACAATGTGAAAGGACGTAAAGGGAGTATGAGACCCAGATGGTGAACGTTGTGGAACACTGACGTAAGATGTAATATAAGTGTAGATCTAATTCTTATCATAAAATATGCTATTTTGCAAAAATAATATTTTTTGTTGTTGTTGAAGCCGGGTACCAGTATAACTAATTAAAACGGTACCAAGAATGTGTACAGTTATTTTTGCAAGTTGATTAATTTGTGTATTTTTGTTCTTAGATGAAATGTCGCGATTCTAAGTTGATATTTAGCATAAAGTGAATGCAGAGGTAAGCCGATGGAGAGAGGTGCCAGAGTGAAAGGACGAATTCGGAGACTGGAAAGCTATCTCCGAAGCAGCTTCATGTGTTATGTGGTTGAGTATAAGGGAGCAAAGGTATGGTATGTTGTAGTGAGTGTGGTGGTGTTAAGGTTAGCTGACTTCTAGACCTATTCTGTTAGTGTATTAATGGATTGAATGAGAGGGAAAATGTGATGTCTGGTGAGTGAGAGTCGTAGAGTAGTGTGATCAATGCGCACACTCCTGTAAAGGGGATGCTACCGATCTGTAACTAAAACATTATTATGTATTGTTTGATTGGGACGAACTTCGATGGCAGGTCAGGATCTGACATCATGTGGATGGTTCATACATGTCCTAGAAATGTTGTTATATATAATAAAATAAAAAAAAAGGTAAAATATATAGAAAGATACTAATTTCAGTCAGTCACAAGCACAAAGGTGCATTGTATGTTGTAGATTTAGAGTCATCAGTTTCTAAAATGTTTGTTGTGTTAGGATGTTAAAGTAGTTTACTATTTAATAACATGTGGTAGGTAATTGTGAGCCTTGTGGATTATTCTTATTTTTTGTTAGAGAACTTTCAAGGGGTATTAATTTCAGTCTGTCACAAGCACAAAAGTTCATTGTATATTGTAGTATTAGAATACAGTTTCTAATATTTTCACTGTGATAGGATGTTAGAGTATTGTAATTATGAGCAGTATAGATTGTTTCTTATTCCTTTTGTTTTTTATTTTACACTTTCATGTTTTGTATGAGGGACGACAGGTACAATGAATAGCACGAGTGTGGGCTGTCTATAGAAAAGAGATAAATGTTGATGTTGTATGTGTAGAAAACTAGGGTGTATAATTTTAATGTAAGAATTTCCTTTTGTCTGTAATGTTGCGAGATGCACGGAAGATCTGGCTAATTGGGTGTCGTAACGCCCATACCGCTAACGGGCCGAGCTGACGTCGCCATGGCGACAGGCGACACAGCCGCGGCACTCCCCACTCCACTGTCGGACGAGGTACACTCCACGCGCCCGCTACAGCAGGTCAACGGCCTGGGGCGACACGCACGTATCACTGGCCATTCATGAGTTCCACCACCCTTACGACTGGGGAAGGTATCCCGCGGAGGCAACAGCGGGTGGTTTCTTCTGCTCAACGGCGCGCGCAGCGGCGCTACTGCAGAATGGACGAGGCGCGGCAGAGCCCGGCGAGCATTTTTTACCAGCAGCTATTAACTTGTACTGGACTGTGGAGCAGTGAAACAAAATGACTGCGACTTTCTATAATGTGGAAAGTGAAGGACTGGTGATTCCACGTTGTGAGTGGTGGAAAAGATTTTGCCTTTAGCAGACAGGACGATTGTTTTGTTTTGTCTTGACCACTGAACGGTGGGATCCATAAACTTTTGGCAGTGACTTGTTAAGTGTGCTTTGTGAATTGCATGTGGGACACTTGGTATACTTAGAGGACAGTTGTCGTTTGGTGAACAATTATTGTATGAAGGCAAGAAACTAGAGTGGGACATTGACATTTGCGTCTGTAGTAGGAGACATTTCTGGAATTGGCGCGGGAATAAGTTCTGTTTGTTGAAACTTACGACTTTTAATTACACCATGAACTGAAAGGACAGAACCGTGGGTAATAGTAGTTGTAGGGCCATTTTTTGGACGAACAGATTCGTGTGGATGGTACTCTGAGAGTGACTATGACATTTGTGTTTAATGAGAGATACAGTTTACTGTTCAGTGCGTGTTCAAAATGCCGAATTGAGTGACTCAAAGACTTTCGTCCGGGTAACCATGGGAGAGCTTTGACACCGAGACAGTGGTTCTAGGAAAACTATCAGCAACCTTTTGACCCCAAGAAAATCACAGAATGAAATGTTTCCGTGTGACTCGCAAGATAGGGAATAATGTATTTGTAATTGTGTAAATGTTTTTTTTTTTATATGTTTCATTCCTGAAGGGACAGCAAGCGTAATTGTATTTTATTAATATTTGTGTTTAGAATAGTTAGTGTTTTTTTTGTTTGTTCTGGGTTATCAAGTTCACGTAGCATGTTTATTAGAATATTTGGTACAATGATGCTTTAATTATAAGCCAGTGGCGTAATACTAACGTAGCGGTTCATGTAGCATTGATCAGTAAGATTGTCACAGGGGACAAGAGTTTGCATTGCACAACAAATATCGGAATTAACTGATGTATTTTGATGTCGTGCATAGTAATAATCTTGTTGGTGTTTTGACTGAAGCCACTTATTTTTATTATCACAGTGGTGATATTTCACATTAAAGTGTAACGAAGGCTAGTCGAAATGCAAGTTCTTGTCGTCTATATGTGTGACAACAGAGAAATGAACAGTAGAGTAAGATAAGAGAGCTACTGGTAGATTCAAGCACTTATTGCTAACTATTTATTGCGAGTATTGATCAAAGTTGATGGACTGACTAGCTCAGCAGCAGGTATTTGTACTGATGGATATAGGATAAGGTTAAACTCACTGTCGAGTAGCTGTGGCAATTGTTTAGGTGATGATAGTTAATGAGGTATGACATGATGTCTTAGACGAACTATATTACGTAACCAGTATGTAACTTGTGGTATATTTCATTGTTTTTCTTCTCAGTTTTTATTTCTCTGTAGGTTTGAGGTATATTTTAGAGTAATGGTATGGAGCCTGACATTCTACGTGTAACTAGTGTACGAATTTTTTTTCTTTTGTTGATTTTGTTTTGTATTTAGACTTTGCTGTGTAAGGGTTTTTACAGCGCAATTTATGAATGTCAGATTACTTGCTCTGTGTTTGGACGGTGAGCTATTTAAAATTTCATGAGTACAATTAGTATTTTTTTTATTTGTTTTAGAATTATTGAAATTTGGATTACTCATAAAAATAACGAAGATCCCAGTAACTAAAGCAAATTTTTATCTCAATATTATTTTTTCATTTCTATGATGTGATGTTTTATTTGTCATGTGGATTGTTATATATTTGTATGTGTACGTTACTCCGGATTGTGGAGAGTACAATAATGCAACAACTGTCAATAATTTGGTCGTCTATTTGAGGTCACCAGGGGCTAAGGTCTCCTCCTGGTTATTTTGATGAATTGCTACGTTTGTTTTAATACAGTTTTCTTAAAAAAAAAATGTTCGGAACTACCCTCGCATTGCAAGGATAGTACCGTGCCATTTTTTTCTGCATGGGTAGCCGGTGGTGAAAGGGTACAGTACCGCCCAACATTGAAAATAGGTACGAAATTCTTGTCAGAACAACACATTTTTTGTGTAAAAGTAACTCAATTTCAATTAATACAGCGAAGCCGGATACCAGTGTGGGAAAGAATGACAATTTATTTATTTAATTGATCACATGTGCACTCCCTCAAAATAAATCCCTACATCCAGTTTGGTGAGATCTGGGAAATGAATGAATGTATGGTCGTCTGCTAACCACAGATAGTGAATGGGAATATATGATCATCTTTGAGTCGATCCTTTGGCTACCTTTGGTGAGATCAAAGAGATGGAAGTTACCAGAGCTTTGGAGCGTCTGAAAGGTGGCTGACCAATAAGGTAGCAAGGTGCTTCTCCCACTTCGACAGAGGTGCGAGAGAACCGGAATACGGCCATGTTTCGGCACTCTGGCGCTGAACCTTCTGCTGTAAAGACCTGTTTTTTTTGTTGTGCTCCGTAATGAAAGTGTGGAGGCATGGTATGGATGTGGAATATTTAAGAGTAGTTAGAACTAATCATTTCTCTTTCCCAGGAACTTTTGTGGGGAAAATTACAAAGTGAGGCAGGTAATTTTAAGGGGATTGTAGTAAACCAACGGTCACAATGAGCCCACGTGTAGTTATAAGTTGAGATACTAGCGTGTGTACAATAAGCTGAAATATTTAAGAATTAATAGCGTGTGTACAATAAGCTGAAATATTTAAGAAATAGCGTGTGTATCATAAGTTGAAGTATTTAAGAAATATCATTCCGTGTGACGCTAAATTTAAACTCTGAGAGAGAATCAAGGTGAGTCGGCCGTTTTTCCAGCAACGCCACTTGGCTTGCATTGCACAGGAAGACGTGCGTTTATCTCCAGAGTTCACAGTAGGAAAGTAGAATTACAAAGTGGGGCAGTGTCGTGTGAAACTGGGATAGATATTGATTGAAGTGGGAAAGCGGAAAGTGATGATGTTGTAACAGTTCTTTGTGTTGTATTTCATATTGTTGTGTGGTATATGTCATGTAATTTGGGTATGTGTGTTTTGCATGGGGGTAGCAAGGTAGTTTCGAAAGATTTGTGGGTATGCCTGTTCCTTCTGTATCGCTCGATCTGGAGGAAAGTTTCGTGAGGATGATTGTGAGAGGCGAAGTGTGAGGTATAATAAAAGATCCACCATCCGATCCAGGGAGTGCACTGTTGCGGTAAATAGATTACGAGACCATAGTATAGAGATTCACTAACGTAAAGCCATGCCCACTGGGCGGAATTTCTCATGTGATTTTGTTGTAGGTTGTAGAATTTGTGTGTTTAGGAATAAATCAGATAGTGAATAGAAAGAGATTGGTGGCCTTTTTCATTAAATTGTATGTTGTCATAATGTCCCGAATTTTATATAAAAGCCGTTAAATCAAAGACAAAAAGTAAATGTGGTATTGCCAGTGCGTAGTGTGCAGTCAGAGTTCTACACTCCTGGAAATGGAAAAAAGAACACATTGACACCGGTGTGTCAGACCCACCATACTTGCTCCGGACACTGCGAGAGGGCTGTACAAGCAATGATCACACGCACGGCACAGCGGACACACCAGGACCCGCGGTGTTGGCCGTCGAATGGCGCTAGCTGCGCAGCATTTGTGCACCGCCGCCGTCAGTGTCAGCCAGTTTGCCGTGGCATACGGAGCTCCATCGCAGTCTTTAACAATGGTAGCATGCCGCGACAGCGTGGACGTGAACCGTATGTGCAGTTGACGGACTTTGAGCGAGGGCGTATAGTGGGCATGCGGGAGGACGGGTGGACGTACCGCCGAATTGCTCAACACGTGGGACGTGAGGTCTCCACAGTACATCGATTTTGTCGCCAGTGGTCGGCGGAAGGTGCACGTGCCCGTCGACCTGGGACCGGACCGCAGCGACGCACGGATGCACGCCAAGACCGTAGGATCCTACGCAGTGCCGTAGGGGACCGCACCGCCACTTCCCAGCAAATTAGGGACACTGTTGCTTCTGGGGTATCGGCGAGGACCATTCGCAACCGTCTCCATGAAGCTGGGCTACGGTCCCGCACACCGTTAGGCCGTCTTCCACTCACGCCCCAACATCGTGCAGCCCGCCTCCAGTGGTGTCGCGACAGGCGTGAATGGAGGGACGAATGGAGACGTGTCGTCTTCAGCGATGAGAGTCGCTTCTACCTTGGTGCCAATGATGGTCGTATGCGTGTTTGGCGCCGTGCAGGTGAGCGCCACAATCAGGACTGTATACGACCGAGGCACACAGGGCCAATACCCGGCATCATGGTGTGGGGAGCGATCTCCTACACTGGCCGTACACCACTGGTGATCGTCGAGGGGACACTGAATAGTGCACGGTACATCCAAACCGTCATCGAACCCATCGTTCTACCATTCCTAGACCGGCAAGGGAACTTGCTGTTCCAACAGGACAATGCACGTCCGCATGTATCCCGTGCCACCCAACGTGCTCTAGAAGGTGTAAGTCAACTACCCTGGCCAGCAAGATCTCCGGATCTGTCCCCCATTGAGCATGTTTGGGACTGGATGAAGCGTCGTCTCACACGGTCTGCACGTCCAGCACGAACGCTGGTCCAACTGAGGCGCCAGGTGGAAATGGCATGACAAGCCGTTCCACAGGACTACATCCAGCATCTCTACGATCGTCTCCATGGGAGAATAGCAGCCTGCATTGCTGCGAAAGGTGGATATACACTGTACTAGTGCCGACATTGTGCATGCTCTGTTGCCTGTGTCTATGTGCCTGTGGTTCTGTCAGTGTGATCATGTGATGTATCTGACCCCAGGAATGTGTCAATAAAGTTTCCCCTTCCTGGGACAATGAATTCACGGTGTTCTTATTTCAATTTCCAGGAGTGTATAAATCACTGATAGTCAGATGCGTGTTTCCGTTGCGTATTATTCATGCAGGAGGATAATTTGTAACTAAATAGTAAGATACGAGAATTCATGTTGCTCGATAAATTAAGGAAGAATCCACTCGCTTGGCAAACCACTCATCTTGCAGGCCTGACTGCTTGATGCCACAGTATGAGAAAGGCAAGTGGGTGCCTCTCAATACGAGGCCGTTGGGATGCAGCACGGCGTTCCGTATTACCATCCTGAACCCACCGATTCTATATTCTGCTAACAGTCATTGGATCTCGACCAACGCGAGCAGCAATGTCGCGGTACCATAAACCGCAATCGCGATAGGCTACAATCCGACCTTTATCTAAGTCGGAAACGTGATGGTATGCATTTCTCCTCTTTTCACGAAGCATCACAGCAACGTTTCACCAGGCAACGCCGGTCAACTGCTGTTTGTGTATGAGAAATCGGTTGGAAACTTTCCTCATGTCAGCACGTTATAGGTGTCGTCTCCGGCGCCATCCTTGTGTGAATGCTCTGAAAAGCTAATCATTTGCATATCACAGCATCTTCTTCCTGTCGGTTAAATTTGGCGTCTGTAGCACGTCATATTCATGGTGTAGCAATTTTAATGGCCAGTAGTGTATAAAATAAAAACCATTTAAAGACCAGTGTAGCTGGCTGATATTCATAATAATTATCGATGTGTATTAACAGGGACGGTAAACACTAAAATTAACCAGTATTCCTGCGGCGACAGCACTGCCCTGGCCCGCCCTGAGTGCTACCACAAGCCCTGCAGCGCTACTGAGTCGCTGTTGGTCTGCTGTTCATTCTTAGTGTTTTATTGTCGCTGTTGATACATGTCGATAAAACAAATATCGGACTTAGACTATTTAGGAGTACTGTATCGAATGGGAACGGAAAATTCCGATTTAAAAATAATTTGTTTCATAATGGAAAACAAACCGACGCTTTCTGTTGACGCTGAGTGCCTCATGAAAGACGTGACGAGCAGTAATCGTTTGTGTTGACTCCAACCAGCTATACATTTCAAAATCGAAATTGCACGTATCTGCCTAAACAGCAGAGCAAATTCGCCTGACGACTCGTAGAAGAGACATATAATATTCGAATGTTTTTAGCAAAAGTCTCGAAAAGATGTTGACCGGTTTACTTCAAGTATTTACATGATAGCCTAGTAAACATTCAGATGGATATAGGCTTTAATGTTTTTTAAGCAACAATGAACATATTTCCTTCGAAAACCGACTGCAAGAAAGAAAATGTTGTGCTGTGCTGTGCTCTGCTGTGAAAATGTGTTGCTTACTTTTATTTCTCACAGTCAGTTTTACCTACGATCGTAGGACATTTAAACCATTAGACAAAATGGTTCTCCCGTATATATTTTTCTCATTATATATCGTTTTAAACATAAACTGTACAAACAACCATGTACTGTTGTCGTTTTTTTTTCTTTCAGTGGGTTTTAACAGAAAATGTGTAAGATGTATTTACGGCTTATCATTAGAATACTATTAAGGAATCTCAATCGTCCTAAACTTTGTAATCTTACCTACTCGCAGATTTAAACTACGCAAAATACTATCATTGAAGCTACTTTCCTCACAGTTCCAGCAGCTAGAGGGATCTCTGTCATACCTCCTATATCAATGACCCAATCCGAGCTACTCACACATTTTAAGTGACTTTAGCTGTCATCAAGATTTTGTTTGCAGTGACGACAAACAAGGCTCACGATCAGAGAGACGGGGAAGAGGATGTGGAGAGAGAGGAGGGAGGAAATGGACATAGAAAGGGGGAGGGAGGAAATGGTCAGAGAGGGGGGGAAGAACGCGATGGAAAGAGAGAGGGGGGAAGAGCTAGGAGGTTTATCCAATTCCCATATATGTTTATCAATTCCGAACCATTGTCAGGATAGCCACTAGTTATACACAACCTAAATTTACGTTTTCACGCCCTACGATCATGGGGAGAAAACTGCATAAACAGAACAGTCGTAACGAACAACAAATACTAAGCCGCGGATGAGCCAAATGAATGTCAACAGGAGGAAAGTATAAGACACACTTACATGTCATGCACAGATGACCAACAGAACACAACGGTCAATTTTGACAAATCGTTGTTCATGTTATTTTAAAAAATGTTTTTAGGGTAGCTACATTTGGGGGCCACAGATGCAACATTACGATCAAGATTGTGTGTTATTACTGATGAAGATTTCTGGGGTACCAGTGCTAATGTGGTATTTACAGCTCCCATTATTTCGCCCCAGTGTAGAATCACCGAGAGAATTACGTGACTGTAATGTGTTATTAGCTGTTTAATTCTGTGTACATAAGTTTTCTAATAAGCATTCTGTAAACTACGTACTGACTCGTTCTGTGACCAAGTAGCTTGGCTTGCATGGTCCCAAAGAACATAATAAAATAAAAGAAGTAAATGGAGACAATTGAGTAATATTTGGGACGAGCTCCCGGTCGACGACGAGGTCACTGCAGACGGAAAACAAGTTCACAGTGCAGAACGATGGGGAGAGAAGTTAGCGATATTTGTTTAAAAGTGTCCATTCTGCATTCGCCGTAATTGATTTAAGAAACGTGGAAAAGCAAAATCAGTTCACCGCACAGATATCTGAACATTTCTTCTCCCGAATGGAAGTCCAGCATCTTAATCACGAAACAAGTTCTCACGTCGAGCCAAGTTCGGAGTGTATTTTCATCCGAAAAGGTAGTTCCTTGAGATGAGCTGAAAAGATGAAAATCTGAAGGTGCAACATCAGATGAATGAAGTGGGTGCGGAATGACTTCCCAATACAACTCCTGTACAGTGTATTTTGTCAGCTAGCAGAATGCGTGCGGACGTTATCATGGAGTAGCATCAGTTCTCGCAGTCTTCCTGGCCGTTGTTCTTCGACCGCTTGTGCAAGACGTCTCAGTTGTTGGCAAAAAATATCAACTGCGATATCTACACCTCGGGGAAGCAGTTCGTAGAACATCACATCGTCGCTGTTCCACCAGATTGCATAACATTATCTTTTGTGGACGCGAGTTGCTGCTTTCTTTGGACTGAACCATTCCTTTCCCTTCCCTATGGTAGCATAAAGACACCATTTCTCGTCAGCAGTAACGATACGGATAGGAATGGTCGGTCTTGTTCACGAGCCAATTGATACGAGCAACCAGAGATGCACATGTGGCCACTGCTGATTTTTGTGACTTTGGCTTAGGGCATGCGGTACCGGTACCCATACACGCGTTTTTTGATCTTCCCCATTGCATGCAAATGTCGCACGATAGTGGAATGATCACAGTTCATCACATTTTATAGTTCTAGAGTATGCACGTCGATCATTGTGGATCACTGAATTTAAAAAACTCATCAAACCATGAAGGTCTTCCTGAACGTGGAGTGTCACTAATATCAAAACGATTCTCCTTAAAACGAGGAGACCATTTTCTTACCGTGCTTTGCCCAATAGCATGATCCCCATACACTGCGCAAGTGTTTCTGGCTGTCACTCATCGGACTCAAAACAGAAGAATACATCGGAAATGTTCCGATTTTTCCACTTGGCACTCCATATTCTAGCATCCCTCGCTCCACTCACTATCGCAAACTGACAAAATGACTATTTGTAAACTCAAATAGTGAACTACAAATACAAAATGACAATCTATAAATAAACCCACAGCAACCGGAAAACCAATATGCAAAACAAAAAAACGCTAGGAACTTATGCAACAGCCCAGTATTTAGTATTTAAAAAACTGTTGCGTGGACACGACGCACACTAATAACAAGAAGCGAAACCGTAATGGTAGTCTGCTAATGTTTATTGGCTAGTAACATGCCGGCGCCGTCTTTAGAACATTGTACAGCGTAAGTCTGTAGCGTCACCTCCCCTTATTATACCCCCATGTTCGCTTTACTCCGAAAGATAATCTCTGTATTGCTATTTCGAAACTGTCGCTTAAATTCTTTTTCACAGTTAAACTTGGCCTTCCTCTTTCCAAAACTTAAATAGACAGTGCACTCCAATATTGTGAAATAAAGTCACCTCAAGCTCTGTAGCGTAATCTCAATAATTTATAGACGTTACTATTCAGTATCAGATCTTGCGAGATATATTTCAAATGGCCCTTCAGCTTACATAGCTTCACTAGATCTGGAAAAAAAATTTTCAGCTAAGCCACTGACTCATGTTGGATTACAATATTTCCAAACACTTTTGTTCACTTTTTGAATCATTATCACATGACTTTTACACGAACGCGCGGATAATATCGCCACGTCTCAAAAAGTAATGAAATGCATCAGTAGCTTCCAACTAAAGGTGCCCAAAGCTGAACACCACGATCGCAACATGAAACATAAAAAAATTATACATATTTTTACAGCATAATATATTCATACAAAATATTCGAAATCTTTCATTTTTATTAAGATTACGGACCTTATAGTTGCTTACTGTATCGCGTGACGAGTTATCGATGGTACGACCTACAGTACCTGAGTCCTTTAACAACTTTCCTACTTTCTGACGACGGTCTGTATTGGGTCACGAATAATCTTCCGGTACGTATCATCATCAAGCACTTTCACGTGATAGTCTTCAGTGTTCAGGCCACAGTAGCGTTTCCATTATCGGCTGCCAAGACTATCAAGTCCTCGTTCTGACATAATAAGCGTAAGCCACATAGTTGCTCCCTGCTAATATTGGATTTAGGTGGCGTTATGAAGAATCTGCACTGCATCAGTCCATTGACTTCGTAAACGATGCCCAACCCAACATTAAATTTGCTGTTGAAATAGGGAGGGATGCCAAACCTACCTTATTGATGCTTTAGTTGAGTGTAAGACAGGAGGTCGGCGTGTGTACAGGAAATATAGCCGACACCTGAACGCCAATAGTTTCCACCACCCTGGACACAAAAGAGCGGTTCTAAATATGATAGCATACAGAGGAAAGATTATTTCTGATGACGCCTATTTCAGCAGTTAAGACGTGTGTTCAGGGAAAACGTTTACAGCAAAGGAGGGAGTGCAAAAGCTTTCAAGTGCCACACACGAAATACGCCTCGTGAATCGGAAGATGCCAAGCTGGCTTGGACTGCGACCAGTGTTCCGGCTTGCTTTCAAGACACGAAGTACGTTATACATGGTTGAATACATCGTAGGTCTGGGAGTTTCTGGCATGTATGGTGTCTACTCTACATGACTACCCTGCAATTCACCCGTAAGTGCCTGGCAGAAGGTTCATCGAACCACCTTCAGACCATTTCTCTACCGTTCCGCTCTCTTTAACATCTCACAGGAAACACGAACGTTTAAAACTTTGCGTGAAAGTTTTGATTTCTCTAATTTTATAATGGCAATCATTTCTCCATATGTAGTTTGGCGTCAACAAAACATATCCGCGTTTGGAGGACAAAGTTGGTGATCGAAATTTCGTGAAAAGATCTCGCCACAACGTAGAAGACTTTTGTTTTAATGATTGCCGCTCCAACTTGCGTATCACCCCCGTGACACTCTTCCCCCTGTTTACTGACAATATAAAACGAGTTGCCCTTCGCTGAACTTTTTCTATATTCTCCGTCAGCAGATCAGTTGCGTCTACTCCGTGTTCTGCTAGTAAAACGCAGACTTCACTTCGCCTTCCCAAACATTTTCTGTGCGATTGTTCAAATTTATCTTGTTCGAAATTGTAATCCACAGGTATTTAGTTTTATCAACAACCTTTAATATTATGTAATTTATCGTATAACAGAAATTTAATGGATATTTTTATTACTCATGTAGAGGGCATTACACTCATTGTTTATGGTCAACAGTCAATTTTTGAAAATACAGATGTCTTTTCTAAATCATTTTACAATTCGTTTTGATTTTCTGATGATTTTACTAGACGATAAAAGACAGAACCATCTGCTAACGATCCAAGAGGGCTGCTCACACTATCTTCTAAATAGTTTATATAGAGCAGGAACAACGAACGGCCTGTAACACTCGCTTGGCGATCGCCAAATATCAGTTCTGTTTTACTCGATGACTGTCCGTCAGATACTGCGAAGTCGCCCAACTGAAATGATACACCACAGGCTCGCAATTTGGTTTGAAGCTGCTTGTGAGGAACGGTGTCAAAAGCCTTCTGGAAATCTATAAATATGAAATCGATGAGAGATCCCCTCCCGACAGCACTCTTTACTTCGTGTTGGGAGTCTGTTGTAAAAAAGATGGTCGAAATTAGAATATATTGCAACAATCTTAACAGAGACCAGAGGTTACACACTTCGTAGGGAATGGGATCGGGCTTTGGATATCGAGCGAAAGCAAAGACGAATGCTTGATGCTTCTAGGGAGGCTGGAGTAAAAGTTTCAGATGTTGCGCCGGCCCTGACATCAGTTGGTCAGCTATGAGCTGCCCAACCTGCCTTACGCACATGCTTCACTCCGGCCCTATATGGAAGGTTTCGGACGCTGCTATCGCACTTCTGTAAGCGGAACAGTATGCCAGCTCCGGCCGTCAGTGATTTTAACTCCTGATGATGATGGCGGAGACAGCTATCGAAAGCTCAACTACTTTATTTGAAGTGACATGGCGTGCAAATATTCCATGAAACACATGAGCTACCATTTCCAGAAAAGCCTTGTCAACAGGTCACCAAAGAAGTCGTGCAGACAAACGTGAAAACTATTGAACGATTAGTGTGCATTCTTCTGTAACAGAATATTTCAAAAGATTCTATTATCGTGTTGTCTGAACTGTTTAGCACCCACATTTCATGTTCTTACAAGGTTACAGTCCAGAAAATGATCTTCATAAAGAATTTCCTCACACTAAAATTTATTCTAAACGTTAATAAAATTCTCTTTCTCAGAAACGCTTTTCTTGCTATTGCCATTTACTTTGGCGATTGTCAATTATTTTTCTGCCATTTTCTACTGCTTTTAGTACCTCATTTCGTAATGTAATTCCCACGACATTACCTGATTTAATTCGACTACTCCATTACCCCAGTTTTATTGTTGTTGATAATCATCATATAACCTCTTTTCAAGACACTATCCATTCTGTTCAACTAGTTTTCCAAGGCGTATCCCTCTCTAACAGAATTACAATGTATTCTGAAAAGCGCAAAATTTTTATTTCTCATCCCTGAACCTTAATATTCCTTTCCTCATTTCTCCTTGGTTTCCTTTACTGTTTGCTTAATGTAAAGGTTGGATACTACCTGTCTACTTTCTCATCTACTGCATCCTGTTTATGCCCTTCGATTTTCACAAGTACAGAATCAGTACAGTCACCAAAATAACGATAACTCAAAAGTGTGTGGCAAATTTAATGCGAATAAGAAGACATAAAAAAGATTAACGCTACAGTCCGAACATAAATCATCGAAATGTACAAAATGGAAGTGAAAGAATTAAAAGACATTTTCACTGATCCTGGATACCTGCATGAAATTTGGTGTAGTGCAAATAATACCATTAAGCAGTATGATTATCAAGAGCATAAGTGCAGCATACTGAATGGTGTAAATGCTTTCATTTATGGCATACGTGTGCTCTGTGCAAAGTGAATGATATTTCTCTTGGAATGTTGCTTTCAGTGGCGTGCGGGAAAGAGGACTGAGATCAAGAACAGCGCTCCTGAAATCCTCTCACTCATGCTTCTTGGGATTCATATCGAACACTAATCGGGAAATTCCGTAAGTTGGGTCATTACTGTGGAATGTTTCCGTCCACCAACGATCCCTGGATGATCGGGGGTTGCTTTTTTAAGATGAACTCGTCACTTGTTGTACAGGTAAAATGACGTCCCCTCTATACATCTGCACCAACACACGTCCACGGTAAACGCGAAAGTCTTACGACGTCCTTTTTGTAACATACTATTCATCCTCCTATTATCTCACGATAAGTCGATGACTGTGCATGTTGATTAGGATAGTGTAGATTCGAATATAAGAATTCTTAACATTTAGGGTCACGAAGTTTATTTTATTAGTTCATTTATCATCTAGTGCACCACCGTGATTTCATTTTGCAATCCGGTCCTCTCTCGTTAGGTTCAGATATGAATCGGATCATCACGTATCCATGTTACCATAATGAGGTAAGTAAAGAGCAGAGCCTTAGCAATGCTCCTGTATGACCCAATGGTGGGCGGCAACGATTTATTGTCATTGTTCTTTCAACAGTTGTACACTCCTGGAAATTGAAATAAGAACACCGTGAATTCATTGTCCCAGGAAGGGGAAACTTTATTGACACATTCCTGGGGTCAGATACATCACATGATCACACTGACAGAACCACAGGCACATAGACACAGGCAACAGAGCATGCACAATGTCGGCACTAGTACAGTGTATATCCACCTTTCGCAGCAATGCAGGCTGCTATTCTCCCATGGAGACGATCGTAGAGATGCTGGATGTAGTCCTGTGGAACGGCTTGCCATGCCATTTCCACCTGGCGCCTCAGTTGGACCAGCGTTCGTGCTGGACGTGCAGACCGCGTGAGACGACGCTTCATCCAGTCCCAAACATGCTCAATGGGGGACAGATCCGGAGATCTTGCTGGCCAGGGTAGTTGACTTACACCTTCTAGAGCACGTTGGGTGGCACGGGATACATGCGGACGTGCATTGTCCTGTTGGAACAGCAAGTTCCCTTGCCGGTCTACGAATGGTAGAACGATGGGTTCGATGACGGTTTGGATGTACCGTGCACTATTCAGTGTCCCCTCGACGATCACCAGTGGTGTACGGCCAGTGTAGGAGATCGCTCCCCACACCATGATGCCGGGTGTTGGCCCTGTGTGCCTCGGTCGTATGCAGTCCTGATTGTGGCGCTCACCTGCACGGCGCCAAACACGCATACGACCATCATTGGCACCAAGGCAGAAGCGACTCTCATCGCTGAAGACGACACGTCTCCATTCGTCCCTCCATTCACGCCTGTCGCGACACCACTGGAGGCGGGCTGCACGATGTTGGGGCGTGAGCGGAAGACGGCCTAACGGTGTGCGGGACCGTAGCCCAGCTTCATGGAGACGGTTGCGAATGGTCCTCGCCGATACCCCAGGAGCAACAGTGTCCCTAATTTGCTGGGAAGTGGCGGTGCGGTCCCCTACGGCACTGCGTAGGATCCTACGGTCTTGGCGTGCATCCGTGCGTCGCTGCGGTCCGGTCCCAGGTCGACGGGCACGTGCACCTTCCGCCGACCACTGGCGACAACATCGATGTACTGTGGGGACCTCACGCCCCACGTGTTGAGCAATTCGGCGGTACGTCCACCCGGCCTCCCGCATGCCCACTATACGCCCTCGCTCAAAGTCCGTCAACTGCACATACGGTTCACGTCCACGCTGTCGCGGCATGCTACCATTGTTAAAGACTGCGATGGAGCTCCGTATGCCACGGCAAACTGGCTGACACTGACGGCGGCGGTGCACAAATGCTGCGCAGCTAGCGCCATTCGACGGCCAACACCGCGGTTCCTGGTGTGTCCGCTGTGCCGTGCGTGTGATCATTGCTTGTACAGCCCTCTCGCAGTGTCCGGAGCAAGTATGGTGGGTCTGACACACCGGTGTCAATGTGTTCTTTTTTCCATTTCCAGGAGTGTATATTAGTTGACTTGATGTCGCGTACCTATCAGAGATAGCGAGACAAACGTTATGTGAAAGAAAACTAAAGAATAGATACCACAAAAATAAATAATATTACATAGGAATATTACGTGCAAGTGTACACGACCTTTGCAGTCTGTGCATCTGTCGGAAGATACACCACTCCATACAGGGACGTTGCCTCATCCGAAGGCAACCTTTCGTCAACATTTGATGATCAGTTTGAAAATTTAATGAGGATTCACTGATGGCGGTGGCTGCAGAAAGAGGAGACCGCAGTCGAAGTTGAGTAACTGTCCTATTTCTTTGAGTGAATAACATGAAATATAAGTCATCGACGTGAGTTGTAGCCGTTGGCATTCCCGTGCTGTAGCATTTGACTGCCGAACAAATAGCTATAAATTATTGTCACTGTCGATGAGCAACAGAAAAAAAATTGGAAATTTTTGGTAAGTTTTATAGGACCAAACTGCTGACGTCATCGGTTCCTAGGTTTACACACTACTTAATCTAACTTTAACTTACACTACGGGCAACACACACACCCATGCCCAAGGGAGGACTCGAACGTCAGACGGGAGGGGGGGGGGGGGGGGGAGCCGCGCGAACTGTGGCAAGGCGCCTAAGACCGCACAGCTACCCCACGCGGCTGAGCAACAGAAGGATGAACATTTAACCACTAGCCACTTTGAAACTAGTCCCCCTTCAGTTCGTCAGTGGTGCTCTGTGACAAATAGTCTGATTAAATTATAATTCTACACCGTCCGCCGAAGGTGGTTGTCTCAGTTGCCTTCCTCGTTGTTACCTGTTACGTTCAGAACGCGCAAGTAGGTTGCAGCGATTTTTATCAGGACGTACAAGATGGATATCCTAAAATTTTCATGTTTTTCATTTCAAAATATCGAAACGAGGTTTTCGGCAGGTCATTTAGTTGTATTTTTAATCCATTTAACTTCAGTACCAAACAAGATATTGAACAAGTATGTATTTCTTTAACAGTATGATATACTTACTTGACGACAGTCGAAAGCTCCTGAAAAGGGAGTACAGCAACGTAACCTAAGAAATGAGCTAGTATTGAAATGAAAGGTGGCCAGGAACTTGTAGCCAGGATTTTGTCAAAGGGAGGGTTTGATTCGTTAATGAGGATATGAAAAATATCCAAATGCAAATTAAACATTTTTTTTGGCAATATGATACCTTCGCTCTATTGCCAAAAGAAATAAAATTCTAATATAAAGCAATAACTCTTTGCTCACAAAACACAGCTCAGTCTTCTTATGTAAGATTCACTATGGTAGAGCAGAAAAATCTTAACGTTACGCTGAATTACTTATAAAGTTAAATGGATTCAAATCTCTTTTGATAATAACTGTCCTCTACTAAAATCTTGTATTTAAATTTACGGCTTATATGAAACCAAGGGAGAAGCCCTTCAGCAGATCAAAGCATCCCAAGTTCCTCAATTCGGTCTCAAAATGTATTAAAGCATCTTTCCTTTCACTAAAATTCTTCAATTTCCTTAAGTGATCAAGAATTTCAGTTACTGTAGTATGAGAAGAGCGTAAATTGATTTTGGACGGAAGTAAGGGGGGGGGGGGGGGGAGGTGATACAGGACGCAGTCGGCTCGGACAAATTGAAGCAGTCTGCTGAGAAAGTCTTTCACAAACGAACCATGGAATATGATGTCATCACATACCACTTCCGCTCTCCACAAACAGCGCCCCATCGTTCCATATCGCAACTGATTTTCGTGGTTGAATACTTCCCAGGTGACCAGATTGGGCGATATTTGGCCTAGTAATTATAGAACTTGTAGCAGATTTTTTAAAGTAGTGCTACCGTCACCTTTTTGGCGATATTTTTGTTGGTCAATGCCATTTTTGGGCGATACAGGCACATGCAAGTGTATTTTTATGCACTGATTTTAATTTAACGGTATTTGTAATTATGTTTACCGCTTCATGTCTTGTCAGATAATCAAATACTGCAACCCCGAAATTCTATCGCTCACCAAATAAGTGCTCCTGGCTAATATTAAACTGCTGTGATTAGGTAATTAGGCTATTACAAAAGGGAATACATGTTCTTAACTTACCATAACGCTAATGGACGAATCAGACTCGGTTCTCGTCATCTTTCTTGTTACAAACTTATCCACAGTTAGAAGATATCACAACACCACACGGCAGAAAACAGTAAACGGCAGCCCTTACATTAAATTCACCTGCAAGTAAGAACTGAACTGATTTATAAAAAAAGAACTGAGCTCAAGTAAGGCCAACAATTTACAGTAGTTGGACTTGGTAAAGTACAAATGGGCGATAACCGATAGTACTAACGATATATCAGTAGTACAAATCTGTCGATGGTCTTGTTGAGTATCGATAGCGCATATCCCTTTTACGTCGTATGATTGAAAATCAAAATATGTTTCAGTTCGACTAGACAGGAACTAGGTCGTCTGTAATTTCATTTAGGTGGTATGGGGGGGGGGGTTTAGATCCCCCGCCCTCGGACCCTCCTTTGGCTACGTACTTGGGCCACGAACGTTTATTTTGGTGTAAACCCAGCCAAGTGGAGCTACGTGCCAGTCTCCGTCATTGTATAAGCGCTTTCGACTGTCTGCTTGCTTCTGCAAAAGCTGTTCAGTTTAACACGAACACGTACAAACATTTGTCATATTTTCCATGAGCCCCTTCTAATATGCTAACGTTAGCGTGCAGGTCATAGTTGACCTTGTACTAGCCGACCACGATATTACTGCGCATTTCATCACGTGGCCATTATTGGAAACAAACAGTTACTTTACAGTAAACAATTACTGTGGTGACCAAGGGAAACGCATCGCGCTGTAAAGGATTTCAAGACAGTTATACATGCCTCTTATATTTTTACGAAAAATTTCAACGTCAACAACAAGCGTTATAAGGCTGGATTCGCGCCAACGGTCTTGCCTCGTTGAATACACCAGTTCTCGTCAGATCGTCATGTGAAACAACGTCGGGCGTGACCAGTACTTCGATGGATAACCGCCTGGATACGCCACATGCTGTCGGTGGTTTTCCCTTTTCCTTTGCGGCAAAGAGGTGGAGGAGGGGTGGCGGCGTAGAGCTTGTGATCACCAAACGTTTCGCCAGTGTCCCGAAATAAATTCCAAACCTATCCGCAGTGTTCCATGAAGAGAGGACATGTGACGCCGTCGATGATGATCCGTCGGATGGGAACTTTTAAACTCGTGGCCCACTTGGTGCTATTCGAGAGGAGCAGGCTACGTGCCGGCACTGGGTTTCACTCTCACACATCTATCATGATCATCATACAGAACAAATGCGGCGCCACACTTATACAAAGAAGGCGATTCAATAAGTAATGCTACACATTTGCTTTTTCTTAAAGCAGGTTGGTGTTATTCAGGATTCCAATACACCACATTATTCCCCATTAATTTGACTACAAAATCCTGTTTTTCAAAATAATCTCCGTTCAATGCGACGGCCTTACACCACCGTACTGTGTGGGGCTGCATTCCCGCATGGTACCACTCTACTACTCGAACCAACATCTTGCCGCATCCGTAGCGTGCTCGTGATCCATGTAGAGCTTCCGGGCTGTAGGGTGTATGAGGAAGAACAGTCCAATGAAGTTTTGTGAGCTCCTTTCGGGTGCGCTGACTTGTGTGAGGCCTTGCTCTGTCATGGAGAAAGAGAAGCTCGTTTGTATTTTTGTGGCGACGAACATGCTGAAGTTGTTTCTTCAGTTTCCTAAGGGTAGCACAGTACACTTCAGAGTTGATCCCTGCACCATGAGGGATGACATCAAACAAAATAACTCCTTCAGAGTCCCAGAAGACCGTCGCCATGACTTTACTAGTTGATGGTGCAGCTTTGAACTTTTCCTTCGGAGGAGAGATGGCGTGGCGACACTCCGTGGATTGCCGTTTTGTTCCCGGTTAAAAGTGATGAACCCATGCTTCGTTTCCGGTGACTATGTGCGAAAAAAAATTGTCACGATCAGTCTCCTAACGCGCAAGCAATCCACCATAGATGGTTCTTCGTTGCTCTTCATGGTCTTCTATTAGGTGGTGAGAAACTCAGCGGGCGCACATCTTTTGAGTACCCCAACTGGTGGACGAGTGTGTCAACACTACCAACGGAGACGTCTAATTCAGCAGCGAGGTGTTTGTGATCCGTCGATCATCTGGAATGAGAGTGTCGCCCCTTTCAACATTCTAGGAGTCACGGCTATGTGCGGCCGGCTGGGATATCGTTCAGGTTTGTTGCGATGATGACAAGACACCTCGCCCAGCGACTCACCGTGCTTTTGTTGACTGCTAGGTCTCCGTAGACATTCCGCAAGCGCCTATGACTATCTGCGATGCGGTTTTCCACCAAAAGAAACCCAATGACAGCTCTCTGCTTGGAAGGCAACTCCGTTACAGACGCCATTTTGAAGGCTACGTATAGCACCGCCACCTACCGGAAGTTCATTAAACTGTAAAGCCTGAAGCGGGAATATTCCACAACGTCCCACAACAAATACCACTGTTTTTCAACGGAAACAGAAATGTGTTCCATTACTTATTGAACGCCCCTCATACATTATAGTCACCTACATTTACCAAATACAGTTAAATACACAACTCTTATACTTCGTGGAGCAAATGTGCCCTCGTAGAGGCAGGTCAGAAAAACCTCTCCAATTAGCCGGCTGAAGTGCCATTCAGAGTCCCCCAGCCAGCTAATCTACACGTCTTTACTTACAGTAGCCTACTCGTATCATCAGCAGTTTTAAAAAGGATATCGTTCCATTATTTAAAAAGAAGCCATACTAGCTTCAGTAACTGGGTTACTACAGGAGTTAAGAGGATTTACTATGGAACAAAATAAAGTGCATTTATGCATTGGTCTAATATCATACGTTGGAGTCTTGAACGCTTCAAAAAGTAAAATGGGTACACCTTTTAAGAGATTCAGCCCGTAAAGTTACATGCAGCTGCGCTGTGATAATATTTTCACACCTTTCGCAAGAGATGCTGTATAGTAAGGAGAGGTATTGCTGTTTTCCTGATTCTTTCATAATTCATGGCGAAACATGTACATTGAAAAAATCTGATATATATCGTGTAATCACCAATGAGACTTTAAACAAAACACAACAGATATTAGCAAACTCAAACTTGAATTTTTTTTCAGATTTCGAGACACGGGCAGACTGTTATTGAGACCGTATAATTCCAAATGTAAAGCTAGTGATCAGCAGATAGTCACATTTCCTGAAGTGGATGAGGGTAACTTTTGTCAGTATTGACGCCAATGTGCTTCAGGATTATTCAAACACGAATTGCAGACTTACGGCCAGCGTTACGCTTGCGCACATCCTCCTTTGTGGCGTTACTGCTTCGGTCCGACTGTGGCCGACGAGTAACGTTACACGGGGACTACTGAGAAGCGGTGCCAGAGCGAACGGTCGTCTGACGCAGTGGGCGTGGCGGGCCGTTGCAGATCTGCATAGCGGGCAGCACCTGCGCGCCCCGCCCACATCCGGCAACCTGAGCCGCGGGCCGTTGCGCAAGGTGCTGCCGCCCGCGGCGCTTTGTGAAGGCGAGCAGACCCCAGGACAGACCGGCTCCGGGCGCAGCATCTGCCGCCCCACGAGGCCGGGCTTTCTCTGGGCGTGGGAAGCACAGTCGCTTCTGCAAGGCGCTCACTCTCACACGTACAATCTATCATTATTGTTATACGGAGTGGAGAAAAACAATTTCATGATAAGGTCAGAGCAAATAAACTTAAGTCAGGAAGCACTTTATGGATCTATGGTCATTTACATCCATAATGCGAAAGCCAACTCGTTGTGCATGGCGAATGGTACTTAACTGACTAATGTCACTTCATTCCTTTCTTGTTTCATTTACGAATGGTGTGCGAGAAGAACGACTGCTGATAAGCCTCCGCGCGAGCTTTAGTCTCTCTGTCTTGACTGATGGATTTTTTGCTAAATGTAAGTAGGAAGGACCAGTGTATTGATTAACTTTTCCACAATCGTATGCTGTCAGACTTTCAACAATAAAACATATCGTGGTGCACAACGCATCTTCTGAAGCTTTTGTAGTTCCATCTTGTGTAAATGGAACAGGACTCAGGCTGGTCAAAGACTTTAAGTATGGTCAAAAACTTGAAGAAAATAAATACGACAGGCGTAATTATATTAATTATTTTATTTGAGTACCAGTTTCGGTGCCTTATTGGCGCCATCTTCAGGCCCGTATACGTATAGCTAGATAAGTCATCCAAACGTCTCTGCTGTTCTAGGGATCACTAATTTCAACTGGCTTCGGTAGACTTCTAAAACTTCTCTGTAGGCGTGGACTCTCGACACCTCTGTCGTCGTTAGAGGTGTGGAAAGTCCACGTCTGCAGAGAAGTGTTAGAATTCTAAAGAGGCCACTTGAAGTTAATGACCCCTATAACAGCACAGTCGTTTAGGTGACTTATCTAGCTATATGTATACGGGCCTGAAGACGGTGCCAATAAGGTACCGAAACTGGTATGATTTTCATCGCGTTCACAACTCATGTAGCGGCCGCCATTCGATTGTGGTGGCCCTTTCACGCTTACTAAACGAATCCGTGATGAAATGCGCTGCTCTACTCTGGATACTCTTCATTTTTTCTGTCAATCACATCTGGTAAGGCTCCTAGCCTGACGAGCAATACTGAAGTGTTGGTTAGACTATGGTTTTGTAAGCCCCTTCTTTGTGGGGGGTGGGAGACTACATTTCCTGAAAATTGTTCTAGTGGAGCAATCTGGCATCTGCCTTACTTGCTATTACTTTTATGTGGTTGTTCCACTTTAAATCCCTTCGTAGTCATACTTTCAGATATTTGATACATGTGACTGCTTCCAGTGACTGTTCGGCAATTGTATAATCATACAATAACTGATATTTTCGTCTAAGTGTGAACACTTCTTTATATTTGCTGATGCTGAAGGTCAATTACTACTCCCTATGCCAAGTGTCAATCCACGGCAGGTCTTCCAGTATTTCGTTACAATTTCCTAGCGTTGCGACTTTTCTATGTAAAATAGCTTCATCACGAACAGCATCGTGGAGTTTCCGACGCTATCCACTCGCTCATTTATATATATTGTGGACGATAATGCTGCTTCATACGTTCGAAGTTACTTTCACGTCTGAAGACCTCTCCGTTACGAATGACATGCTGTGTTCTACTTCCATGAAACTCTTAAATCCAATCAACCTGGTCTGTATTCCGTCATGGAAAAATGCGGAACTGTATGGATCGCCTTCAGGAAGTCTAGAAACTCGGCATCAACCTGGGCACCCATACCTACTGCCTTGTGGGTCCCTGTCAATCGGCGTCAAGCGCGCGGAAGAGAGTATATTTGAAATAACTTGCCGCAACTAACAGCTGTGATGCCAGAGAGTGTATTTATTTATCAGACTAGCTGCTGATAATGGTTTAAGCTGGAAAGTCCTATTTATGGCTGATGGATGTTAGATGCGAATATCCTGTGATGTTTACTAGATAAAGTTTGATTGTTGAACCAACCCCGTTAAAACTTTCGCATTTCCATTAATTTGCTGTTTTTCAGAAACAGCACTCCTGTAAGATAGCAGAAATATACTGCAAGGTCGGAGGAGTCGTTGCGGTGCCCTCTCGGAAATTCCTGCCCTGCTACGAAACCACGACGCTAGACGCTCTCAAACACATCCAGGCAATCGTCGGTTATTTTCTGTCGTTTCATGACGGTAGTTTCAAACCGTGCATGTCCAATCTAATGTTAAGTGGAAAATTTTGTACGATTCGATGTCTCGTACCCTGCACTAACTTTATTACCAAGTGTTACTCATCCTCGTACACTCTCTAACAGGTATTGTACCCAAGACATAAAGAATATATGCTACAAAAACAAATAAATCACTAATCATAAGAAGGAAGATTTTACGCCATTTGCACAAGTGCAAAACAAAGCTATCATTGCGATTACATAAGTTTCCCCAGAGGAGCGACTTATTGTATTCATGTTGAGTTTATCACTGTATTCTGCGTCCAACTAAGTTTGATACGGGGGTTATCCGGAAAGCAAACACTCTTTGCATGTAGCGTGGTAAATAGTGGAATAGTGGAGAGAAGGAGATGGGGTGGGGGAGGGTGGAGGTTCAGGGAGGGAGGAACGTTGGCAGTTTCAATACTGATTCACAAAGAGCGTATCCTAAGAGATGAAATAACGACAAAGCCTCTTTGCTTTTCGTTGACCTACAGTGGCCGTTTAAAATTAACATTGCGATTTTAAATCCCACCAAATATGAAATCCGATCATTAATTTGATTTCTAGCAGCAAATAGTAACAAAGCTGTTAACATTTAACACAAAATTTCTGCTTTAATGCCAGAGTACCAGTTCGGACTTTGATGAAGCGGTCCCTATAGCTCCCAATAATAGATTAAATGCAGGCAACGAATTCGGATTTTGACAGAGCGGTCCGGCCCCACCGCTCCAGGTAAGGATTAAAGGCGGGTTATCAATTCTGTCTTTAATAGAGAGATCCCTATTGAATGACAAAATACGCAACCGGTAACGCTGAAGATCGTCTATCATACCCAGTCACATTTGACACTATTTTTTCTGTTTTATTGTTAGACACACATTTGCACTACCGTCCGCCATTGCAATGAGTTTTACAACATTCCACGAAAATAACAATGAATGGCATTATGGTATGCGTATGGGAATTGTTTGTTGACCATATCAAGTGTTGGCATACGAAAAATCGTCCTGCCTTCAGACAGCTCGCCCGTTACACACGAACTGTTGCCCGCCACAAGCAGATGCAACAAAAAATAAACCTTCCTTCTAACAAATAAACATGTAGCAAATACGCTAATGCAAAGGTCTATGTTTACTGAATCGCTCTTGTCTTTTACATTACATTAGGTGCTGAAGATGACCTCATTGTGTTTTAATGCACTTCCGCGCGCCCTAACATGTTAATACACCACTTTGCGCAACTCTATCGCATCGATTCTCAAAATTTCATTACGAATATTGTCGTTCAGGTCTTCTAATGTTACCAGACTATTTGCGCACACTTTTCCCTCTAGACTCTTCACAGATAAAAGTCAAAGTGGGTAAGTCCGGCAAACGCGGCGGCCACAATCCTTTCCTAACTGTCCTTTTTTCTGTGAATCTTTCATGATTTCGTGAAACTGACTCGGGTGAAGTGTGACAGGTCGTCCCATCCTGTTGAAAGACAGAATAAGTATGTTCACGGGGTGAGTGGATGGGAGGAGGGCGTCGTCAGCTGTGCGTTAAACTCCTCGAAGATATTCACAGCAGTTTTTACTGTTGTTTCAAAAAAATATGGGACCCACAATCCAACTTGCTGACACGGCACACCACGCTCCGATTTTTTCACTGTGGAGAAGTTCCTCATGAACCGAATAGGAACTGTTTGTTGACCAGTATCTGGTGTTATGGGATTTCACATCGGATGAAATGAAGCTTCATCACTCATGAAATACAATAGCGGTTCCAACGTACCACTCTCAACTGTCTAACAGGCCACGTACGGTAAGTAATTCAGGTGTTCCTCCTTCAGTTCTTGGATACACGTCATTTTGTAGAGCTTCATTCTTATTTAGTGTAAAACAGGTTGTTAAGACCTACACGAAACGTTTACTTAGTGCAAAAATTTACGTGCCGACTTATTTGGACTCGTGATAATTCATGCTCGAATATGCGCGATGACAGCAACAGTACGAACGGACGGGGCTTGATTCTTTCTTTTGCGTTTGCAACTGACCCTGTAGTACGCCATTTTGTCACCAAATCCTGTATACTGCTCTTCACTGGTATGGAAGCGTCAGCAAATGTCTTCGCAAAAATGGCTCGTGTTCCTTAAATGAACTAGTACACACGTACACATCTGGTACTGCGATTGTTTCTTGAGGAGGATACACCTCGATGAGAAATTTACTTCACACGCCACAACGGCTTTCTTAGTGACTACGAAAACCGTAGTCGCAACAGCTTCGAAACAATAGATGACAATTGGTAGGCGACAATGAGCACTCTAGTACTCGGGGCCGGTTTTTCACTATCCACCCTGTATCTGTGAATGCTATAAGGAGCAATGTAAATTGGCTTTCCGCGTAAGGGTTGTTTCTTGCGAATGAAAACGATACCTGCTCAAAAACTATTCTCGCAGGGCTGGTAGCATTTAAAATCAATTTAAGTGAGACGTGGGACACACGCTGAAGGACACTTCAACTCAATAAAGACAAGGCAATAATTACCAATCAAACGCAAACTCTGGCTTGTAATTTCCAACAGATTTTATTTAACAATTGCATGACAATAGCAAACTGCTGTTACCTCAGAATAATATACACAACTGCCTTAGAATTTCAAATGTTACTAAACAGACAAATAGCCTACAGGCGTCAAATACCACCCCAAACAATAAATAATTTTAAAATCCATTTTACATAAATCTTAAGAACCATACAAACAATAAATGATTTACTGAGAAAAACTTCCACAGAAGAAGGACACCTTTTATGATATAACATCAGAAACAACTCACAATTTCTCTTTCTGAATAAGATATTAAAAACCCAGTACAATGAAAGGCATCTTTCAGGTATTACAAAATTTCAGTGACAACTAATGGCACATCAGAGGTGTGCGGAAACCACAACTTAGATCGAGCCTGAATGATAGCTGAAAGGAACGGTAAAGAAGGAAAGACTGACGCCTTGGCTTCACCAGGAACAAATAATAAAATACTCAAATTCGCAGAAGAACTGGAGTCTGCTGATAAACACAGCGACCGCGTATCGTTTACAATTGAAACTGGCCACCGGCAAGGCGCCGTCCCCCAATTAAACGTCCAGCTACAACGGATGACGCGCACCGTTGATTATACCACTGAAACAACAACGTAAAATTGCACAGCAACTGGGCAGTATCCACTGTAACACAATCCTTAAAACACTAGAAAAATTTCAGAACAGGAATACGGCCACAAGGAACCCTCAAGGATTAACCACTTTAATATATACACTACTTTGTTATTAATAATGTGTGCAGACAAGCTTATTACTACCAGAGCAGGAAATTTCATAAATGCACTCTCAATAGTTACAATACGTCAAGACTCTAGCACACAATAAATTCTTCATCATTAAGCCCCTGCTTGTTTACCTCTCAACACATTTCTTAAATACCAGTAGACAGCCAGATAATCGGACCTGTGGTTATTTCAGAGTGCACAGACACGCACTTAGATATACAGTCCTTGCCAGCATCTCAATTGCGTCCAAAGCAGGCAAACCTCATTCACACAGGAAACCACTGTTCAATAAGTCGTGCACCAGTGGTCAATACGAAACAGATAACATGGGCGTCCAAACATTGGGAGAGCACGAAATTCAGTATACATACATACAGCAGGACTTTAAGAACCTGAATAATTCCCATCGTTTGATTCTGTAGCGTATCGGGTTGCAGGCTGATACTTTCCAAAGCTGCTTTCACATGTTCACGTAGTTTAGCAGCACAGACGAGACCGCCCTCTCACTAGACGCAGTGCACACACGCCGACAGCACGCACGTCTCCGTCCGCAGCCCCACTGCCCAAGGACAACAAGAAGCACATCATGGACTAAGACCGACCGCTGACAACCAGACTGTACACCGGAGTGCCAACCAACCGACCAAAACCAGCCCTCTCCTCACAGCTACGTACACTTAAATAGCCGAAAAACGACCAAAGAGGAAAACCGCGGCCACGCGATACAGTCGATCGCAGAGGTCCTAAATTAATACAGAGAAGCAACTGGCGCCAACGGCACCACGTATCACTAAGTATACCTATGTTGCTGCAAAAGTAGACGACACACAGAGCTAACGATAGCTAAATTAACTTCATGTAATTAAAATGGAAATCTTTTTGGTACGAATTACGAAAAATTACTACTCAATGCTACCGCAAATAATTTGTTTGCTGAGTAAAGATCACACTGACAACGGAAGAACACAGTTAATGTTCACTAATTTCGCTTATCTTTCGCACGATTTTAGTACACATGAGGGTTGGAACTTTAGTGGCAACTATTTATTTACAGCTCGTACAAAATAGATACGTTTTTCAAAGTTTCCCTGACCTTCAAAGTAGTCACCAGCATTGTATATAACCCGTTGCCAGCGATGTGTAAGTCGTAGGATACTCTTAGCAGTACCAGTTGTGTTGACAGTTCGAGCGGCGCGGTCTGTTGCCCGACGAATTTGTAGCATCTCTGTAGTGAATGCCGTAAAGTGTTTCCTTCAGTCTAGAAATCGAGTTGAACTCACGAGGGCTTACGTCAGGGGAGTGCAGTATGTGGTATAGCACTTAGCAGCCCCATCAGTCAAACAAATCAGTAACAGCTTTCACTGTACGTGCTTGAGCATTGTCCTGCAAAATGATGGTCATATCCTGCAGAAAGTGTCATCACTTCTGTCTCTATGCTGTTCATTTTTGGGACACAACCTACTACCAGCTTAGAGACAGAAGCGATGATGCTTTCTGCAGGACCTGTCCATCATTTGGCAGGACAATACTCAAGCGCGTACGGTGCAAGCTGTTACTGATTTGTTTGATTGATGGGGCTGCTAAATGCTATACCACCTACTGCACTCTCCTGACGTAAGACCTCGTGATTTCTAAACTGAAGGAAATACTTCACAGCATTCGCTTCAGAACTGCTACAAATTCGTCGGGCAACAGACTGCGCCTCTCGAACTGTCAACACAACTGGCACTGCTAAGAGTATCCTACGACTTCCACATCGCTGGCAATGGGCTATACACAATGCTGGTGACTACTTTGAAGGTCAGTAAAAACTTTGAAACACGTATCTATTTTGTACGAACAGCAAAGCTGCCACTATGAAAATTCCAACCCTCGTATTTAAATGTAACAAATTTCACTCTAGTACGATGCGCTTCTCAACCCTTCTCAAGAAAAAGAGGGGTTCTGAGTTTTACGAGCCTTTTCTTTACCATACGACAGCTCCAGCCATCGATCAGCGGCATTAGCGCTAACGGCTAAAGCCTCTATGCGTAATGCATTCCAGTTTGATCATATGCGTGTTTGTTTAAGCTCCCATAAAACAGTTGTATCGCTACAAATAATCGCATTTGTTCGGAAAAGAACAGTAATAATGATGAAAATCATTACAGTACATTCATGGCAAGGCTTGGAAGAGGTATTATAAGGAATAATAAACATTTATTTATCGACCCAATCGTGCACGAATCGCAGATATAGTGTAGATTGTTCAAAGCAGATACACCTCGTTATGATTTCACTACGATATGCGCATGAATGGTAACGATAAATTATTGACCATTTCATCACGATTCCTTATTATATCTTGACTAAACCACGAGTATACCGAAGTGATTGCCATTATCATTTGTTGCTTTCTAAAGCAACATGATTCTCAACAGCGAAACGCGTGTTTGATGGAAGATTAGGCAGGAAAAGGAAATGATGTGAGTCGAACGCAGTACGTGCAGACTTCTAGTCTGGTGCCTTTGCCGGCTGCGATAACGCCACGACTCGACCACTGGTGCACTCTTATATTACTCAACACGCTCGTAAAACTGAAAACTTCCATTTCTCAAAAACGTTTCAGAAGCGCATCGTACTAGAGCAGCATTTATTACTAGCAAACTGTAGTATAACCATGCAAAACATGAGCCGTATCGGTGACGCGTTGGTTGTATTCTTCCGTTCAGAGTGAAAATAAAGTCAGTACCGGTCGACATCTATCAGTTCCTCCGCTCCCAGCAGCCGCCGCTCTAAGTGTAAAGTTATCCTGCGCAGAGACGACTCTGCACGCAAGACAGAAAAAAAAGGACTGAAGGTAAGATCCTAAACAAGTGAAAATGTAAGGAACAACAAAGATTTCTAAGTCGTCATTACTATAAATTATCTCTCAACAATACTTCGCGTTTAGGCCTTTCCCAAGGAGCATACGATACTACTACTATTTCTTTTCTTTTAGCATCCTTATCAGTTAAACACTTGCCTTCCATTAGCCTCCGAAACCGTGATACTCTGCTTCTGGCGTAAGTCGTTACTTTGCAGAGTCTACAATTAATGACTAACTATTGTATACTATACAAGAACAAGGAGTGAAACTATGAATTATCTTCCTGTTTTATGGACTGAAGAACGTTAAGTTGTGTAGATAATGAATCATCCATTAAACAATGATGACGATTGAAACATGCTCACCCAAGCGAGAGGTTTTACTGTAGTTGCAGCAACGACTTTTTGACGATTCAGCTCTCCTACGTCATTGCTTTGATGAAATATGCTAGTGAAAACCAAATGAAGTTAAGGATGCCGGCATTAGTTGGTAGCACTCTTATTTCAGGCACCACTTACAGGCGTGCACTTCCACACACCTGTCAACTGACACTGTTCGAATGAATTCGGTGCCCCCTACCATTACGCCAGGCGATGATCTGTCATGACACAAGGCAGTGCTCTCTTGAACGTAGCATGCTCCTCGGACTGGACAGAGATAGGAGGCAAAAAATATTAACTGTACAGAAATAACACCGAGCGAGGTGGCGCAGTGGTTAGCACACTGGACTCGCATTCGGGAGGACGACGGTTCAATCCCGTCTCCGGCCATCCTGATTTAGGTTTTCCGTGATTTCCCTAAATCGTTTCAGGCAAATGCCGGGATGGTTCCTTTGAAAGGGCACGGCCGATTTCCTTCCCAATCCTTCCCTAACCCGAGCTTGCGCTCCGTCTCTAATGACCTCGTTGTCGACGGGACGTTAATCACTAACCACCACCACCAGAAATAACACAAAATGTTAGCAATACCACGGCGCATCTGACCCCAGAAAGCAGACAATGCGATTTCTGTAGCAGTACGGCGAAGCTGACCAACCATTGGAAATAAGCGCACAGCTCGTCACGACTATGCTGATGAGATAGTTCGTATACCACGTTGGCACTAGATTTCATGATCCACAGATCTGTTCAAAGCTGGCGCAGTCCTCTTTGGCAAATACCATTCACGCATGTATTATTGTCCATGAAGAAACCCCGTATAGGAAGCTCTCGATTATAGGGGTTAATGAGGTCTCGAGATTTCACAGTTCACCGAAAAATGCGGGTAATCACTATTCACAATTTTTCCGCAACCTTCTATTTACAGGATTTACAATATATGTCACATTTAAGTCCACTTCACTTCTTAGCCTAACTCGCCGGAAACTGAGAACTTACTTACGAAATTACACTTACAACTTTCTATATTTCTTATCATTTCCTTTCATTTATCTTTCGGGATGTAATGCTCCATCTTTTCCTGCTTCTTTTTTTCACTCACTTATTTCCTGAGGATGGTTCTCTTTTTCCGGAAGGTCTAAACGTCGCTACAGTTGGATTTTCTCCAGGTTACTCCAATAACAGATCAACTGTTCCCAGTGCCTCGAAAACGGCTTCCTCGATCGCCTCGTTTTCACTCCCTTCCTCTACCGAATACACTTTTTCCTTACAGCCAACTCCCTTAGCTCCTCAAATAACTGTTCATAGCCACCGCTGTTTAACTACTCACGGGTGTTTTCCATGAATACTTCTTCACAACCATAAATTTGTATTCGGAACGAAATATTGTTTCTAAATATAACATCCCACATCAGACATCCTTTTTATTTTTATTTTTCAAAAATTGCCGAACAGTGTGTAGAGTAATTGCAAGCCAGATAATGCACAACAGGGTAATCGGCAGCCAGCTGTATTAAAATAACATGCAGAAGACACATCATGACAATAAATACATAGCCTGATCTTCGTCTCTGCGCCAAGCCCTTATAGTTCACTGCTTCACAGAATTTTGGTCTAAATATCAATAATTGCTTGATGATGTTTTGTGTCCTTTCAATAAAGCTATACATGGTGTGCCTTTATCTTGACCACCTCAAATGATTTCTTGTCCAGAAGCAAAATAAAAAGCGTATCAAGCAAATGTTGTTCGGGTACCAAGGGGTGGCGTGTTTGCGGGATCTCAATGGCCTAACACGGGAGAAAATACAAACATTTAGAAAGGAACAGTTGGGGCAGAAACTCGCTGGACTAAATGCCACATGTCCTGGCGTGTGGAAACTAGCCATACACTTCACCAGGGAGAAACACTACATTCCTTCTCTACGAGGCCCGAACGGTCCAGCATACTCCGCGAAGGAGAAGGCAGAGCTGATGGCCAAAACACTTGTACCGTCCTTCATGCCAAATATTGTTCCTTCAGACATGTATTCACACTTGAAACGGACCAGGAGGTTGCACTGCTTGTAGTCCAGCCCACGCGCAACTAAATCAGACGTACTAGCACGAACGAAATCACATGGGCTGTCAAGCGTTCCGATGCTAGGAAAGCCCCTGGCCCAGATGGCATCAAACACCGTGTCCTCCAGGGGTCCACGGATAGAGCCATACAATACCTTACACAAATATCGAAAGCCATCTTGCAACACCAACACTTCCCTGACTTTTGGTAGGTGCCAATGTCCTGATGCTCAGGAAGCTAGGGAAAGACCACTCCCTCCCACAAAATTACCGACTCATCAGTCTGCTGTGCTCACTCAGCAAGATTGTCGAGAAGGTAATACTAAAACGCATCACTAGGCGCTGCATCGCCAATAACATCCTAAGGCCGGAGCAGTTCGGCTTTAGGAATCACCATTCATCAACACATCAACTCCTCCGCGTACATGAACATACAACACACTGCTACAACACGAACAAAGCTACAGGGCTGTGTTCTGGACAACTAAAAAGCCTTCGACCGTCTCTGGCACAACAGCCTCAAAGGCAAACTAGGCGATGCTGGTTTCCCCGGCTGGTTCCTACACCTCATACACTCATATCTCGCCAACAGATGTTTCTACACTGGCGTGCAGGGGAAACAATCGACACAAAACGGTAGTCAAGCTGGAGTACCCCAGGGAAGCGTACTGGGGCTCATCTTGTTCAACCTCTTCATTAATGATCTCCTAGCAACACAAAAACGACGTTGGCTATCTACGCTGATGACAAGAGTGGAAACCGTCGACCATAAAATCACGATTACAGACAGCACTCGGAACTGCCGAGCCTTGGTTGGAGCGATGGCGCATAAAAGCAAACGTCGACAAGTGCGAAGCAGTTCTGTTCCCATGCAGACCGAAACCACTGCGCAAACATCAACACTGTAGGCTGTACATGCACGCCCAATACGTTTCCGAGAGAAAATCAGATACCTCGCAGTCTGGCTGTACCGGAAACTTATACAGGGGGACCACACAGAATATGTCGCCAACAGAACGCACACGGGGCTCAGACAACACTATTCAATGCTCAACAGGGAAAGGGTATCTAGGTCCATATACATGACACTGGTCAGACCTTTGATGACGTACGCAGCTTCTGTCTGGGAATATGCAGCTCCTACAAGCCTGCGTCGCGTGCACATCGTACAGAACAAAGTGCTACGTATCATTAGCAACACTCCACACTACGCTCGCACGGCGGATCTTCACGATGAATATCGCCTTTAAACCCTCAAGGTAGTATTCAAAAAACTCGCCACACGACTATACAGGAACTCGAGACACTCGAACAGTCCTTTCATCCTTACTCTGGGGAACTATCATCACAACCATAGGTGGAAGCATAAGCGACTAAAGACACTGCTAGCTAGAGCATAACCACCAATGGCGAGGTAACACACACTGACAAGCGACAACACCGGCGAGCCCCCGCACATCTGATCCTGCCAACTGTTACAGGTAGGCTGATACTGTCGAGAAGTGAATGCCGGTATCCAGTTGAAGCCGCCGAGTTACAACGCCTCGCAACGTCAGAGGTATCCACCTGCATGATACTCACCACTAACATACCTAACTGTTACCTGATCTGTTGCAGATAAGAAGCAGTCCGCTATTGCTCCTTTTACCCGACACGTCTATCGCACAGGATTTTTTCCCTTGGCTCTACCGTAGGCGCATTTTTTTTTCCTTTTCCCTTCAAACCGCTACCCTTCGTTCAACTTTCGACACGGTCTGTCTCCGGATCAGCGCGTATTAATGGTTAATCATAACTAGACGTACGCGAACATCGCAGTACCCACATCCTGCGAAGACCTCACTTCGTAAAGACTAACCACTATGCAGAGATGGCAGTAGATCTTCTGTGTTGGCCACCATGCCGGTGTCGGCGTGGAGGGGCTCCACCCTATATTAAATGTATGTTTATATTAAGCAGAGTGCAAGAATTAGAAGGCAGCCAGCACCACGCAGCCGTCCGGACTCGACGTCACCCTTGCCACCCGAGACGACCGTGCATCGCGGCCCGCTGCTTCGGCCGTGGACTCTGATACTGGAACTCCTTGTATTGCTCGTGAGATGGAACTTTAATTTTCTGCCTGCTCCTGATGTTTAAGATGGTAGCCTGTTTTGTTTGCAAGAGAAATTTTCAGAAGATAGTCTCACACAGAGATTTACTTGTGTTGTTTTCCTAGAACTTTAAGTTGCCAAAGAAGTCATTCCTTTATTTTCAAGAATGACTTCTTATTTGTTTTCAACGGAACGTATATTTGTGAACCTAAACTGATTGTGGCAATAAATTGATTTTTGAGTGTAATCAACTGACTTACTGTGAAGGTGCCCAAAGACAGAACACTTCAGAGGGGATCAACCAGCCTGATTGCCTTACTCATGATTTTGATCGCTACGAAGACATGAACATCACTACGTCTTTTATAACAGCGCCCTACACTATTTTATTTAGTAATCCACTTTCTCTTCTCAACATCTGTTTAAAAACGTATCCCAGAGTATCGTTCACGTAAACATGACGCAATTAAAAACGCAACACAAAACTGACTTCGACTCTCGTATATTTGGACAAAATGCAGGTACTCGAGATAGCCATCTAGCCCACTTGATAGATCTGAGAGTAAACAAATGGAGACAGGAGAAAAACGCACACTAATCAGTCCACGGTTTTCATTTGAAGGTTTTTCTTAGTTCAATGTACACCAACAAAGAGAAAGTGAAAATGGTATTCGTCTCTAGAGAACGTAAGTTAGCAGAACAGTAATCGCAATAAAGTTTACTTAAGTACGATACGGATACATCTAGTACAGGACTGTATTGCTATTAAACAATACGTGTGTATTTGCAAAAGCAGTCCTTCATTAAAAACCGCATCATTGATGCTTGTATTGTGGTTGAAGGTAGGCATTTGACTGACGATTGACTGAATAACCGTTGCGCATTTTCCTTGTTTCCATTCGTTTACTGTTAACTGCAGCAAGTGGACAAGTTAAACCGAGTTTTCATAGGCTTGAATTTCTTACACGTGCATCTGCCCACCACTGCACTTAGAGCAAGTGACCATTTTAATAAGACGAAGTTGGAAACGCAGCATACGCGACTTTCAAGATGGCGGCAAGTGAAATTATTCGTACAGGAGTTGCGCAACTTGTAGCTGTATAGCTCATAGTGACGTTAACGAAGGAAAAACTGACCCACAAATGTTCCGTATGGGAATGGGCATCTCACAGCACTCGTTTGGAACCATCCAATACGCTAATAAGGGAGTTATCAGCTGACGATATTTTGATCGAAAATCGTTTTCGAATGAGTAAAACATAGTCTCAAATTCTTTTGAGACACTGCAATACACATGTATCATTCCGAAGAGGAGTATTTATAATTTTCATGTTATCTGCAATACAAAAAAAATGGTTCAAATGGCTCTGAGCACTATGGGACTTAACTACTGAGGTCATCAGTCTCCTAGAACTTAGAACTACTTAAACCTAACTAACTTAAGGACAGTACACAAAACCATGCCCGAGGCAGGATTCGAACCTGCGACCGTAGCGGTCTCGTGGTTCCAGACTGTAGCGCCTAGAACCGCTCGGCCACTCGGACGACTCTACAATACACTGAAGGTACAGTGGAAAGTAAGGTATTTGTCTTAACAGTTAAGCTTTGTTTTTATTTTTAGAGTTAGACAAGGTTCTGATAGGCTGCAGCCGGCCGCTCTGGCCGAGCGGTTCTAGGAGCTTCAGTCCGGAACCGCGCTGCTGCTACGGTCGCAGGTTCGAATCCTGCCTCGGGCATGGATGTGTCTGATGTCCTTAGGTTAGTTAGGTTTAAGTAGTTCTAAGTCTAGAGGACTGATGACCTCAGATGTGAAGTCCTATAATGCTTAGAGCCATTTTTTGCTGAGGATCAAGATAGTTGTAAATCTCTAAAGTCACAGATAAATTTCCATTTTTCCTTAATATTTACGCTCAGTGACTAAAGCAAAAATATTATTATAATAGTGAAATAAAAAATACCTTTATAATATTGACTATTCTGAACCTCAGCAAGTCCACACTCTCGATGACACTATTTTTCGAATTTGAATGACACTTTTTAACGATGCTGTGTCACTCTGTTGCAAACAAGCGATTATAATGAATTGCTGAATGCTAAACTGACACTCCTATTGCACGGCTTAAGAAAATTGTGCCATTTTGTAAAGTATTTATTTAATTAAAGGCTAAGTGCATTATTTTGTCAAGACACTAATTATTCAGGCACATAAACAAGCGAATGAAGACTTGTACAGTCCAACGAACGAGAGCAACCGTGCCTAGTGGCAACTGTTTAAGCTCGTAGGCGAAGGTAGGTGAAGCGACATCGAGTAAGGAACTTAAACGGCTTTTAACTTTCGTAACTTAAGCGTAAGTTGGCATTGCAGTGTGCAAGTAGGATGTTTCCACATGTAAGCTGACTTATGCGAGTGGTGGAGGGGAATACACGTTAAGAAATTCATGCCTTTGTAAACCCAGCTTTACGTTAACCCTGATTCCTGCAGTGTGTACTACTACAGGAAAGTCAAAGCCAGTTGTATGTTACTTTTTAATAACGTCGCGTTAAAGAAAATGGTACACTGTGATTTGTCCTTTTACAGGTCTTGAGAGAGGAAGTGGATTATCCGATAAAAAGTAGAGGGCGCTATTTAAAAACGTCGTCCTCTTCATAACGAACAGAATTAGAAGCAAGGCAATCATGGTGGTCGATTTCCTCCTTGTAGTTGAACATTTGCTTGATACTTTTCCTGATTTTAATTTTGGACAACAGTTATTTGGGGTAGTCTACATCTACGTCCATGTTCCGCAAGCTACCTGACGGTGTGTGACGGAGGGTACTTTGAGTACCTCTATCGGTTCTCCCTTCTATTCGAGTCTCGTATTGTTCGTGGAAAGAAAGATTGTCGGTGTGTGGGCTCTAATCTCTCTGATTTTATCCTCATGGTCTCTTCGCGAGACATACGAAGGAGGGAGCAATATACTGCTTGACTCCTCGGTGAAGGTATGTTCTCGAAACTTCAACAGAAGCCCGTATCGAGCTACTGAGCGTCTCTCCTGCAGAGTCTTCCACTGGAGTTTATCTATCATCTCCGTAACGCTTTCGCGATTACTAAATGATCCTGTAACGAAGCGCGCTGCTCTCCGTTGGATCTTCTCTATCTCTTCTATCAACACTATCTGGTACGGATCCTACACCAGTGAGCAGTATTCAAGCAGTGGGCGGGCGAACAAGTCTACTGTAACCTACTTCCTTTGTTTTCGGATTGCATTTCCTTAGGATTCTTCCAATGAATCTCAGTCTGTCATCTGCTTTACCGACGATTAATTTTATATGGTCATTCCATTTTAAATCACTCCTAATGCCTACTCCCAGATAATTTATGGAATTAACTGCTTCCAGTTGCTGACCTGCTATATTGTAGCTAAATGATAAAGGATCTTTCTGTGTATTCGCAGCACATTGCAGTTGTCTACATTGAGATTCAATTGCCATTCCCTGCACCATGTGTCAATTCGTTGCAGATACTCCTGCATTTCAGTACAATTTTCTATTTTTACAACCTCTCGATATACTACAGCATCATCCGCAAAAAGCCTTAGTAAACTTCCGATGTTATCCACAAGGTCATTTATGTATATTGTGTAGTCAAGATAAAGTGGACAGCCTGTACAGTATTTAAAATAATTGTTGAATGAAACACCATCCGACGAAGAAGTTCAGAGGAAAGAAAGTCTTTGTGAGGTGACGCTACTCCATCGACCTACAGGTCCGCTGGCCCACTACTTCATTTCGTGCCGCACCGACCATAATGGGCGTCAGGTTGAAGAGCTGCAGATTGTCAACCGGCGGCGAAAAACGGCCGATGAGAGGGAAAAGCCTGCGAACAAGGCGGGCGTCCCGCCCCCCGCAGGCGGCCACAATGCACCGGAAGCGACGGCGGGCCCGGTCCATTCTCTCCGACGGCGGCGCGCTCGATAGCTGAACGATTGGTGAATGAGAGCCCGCGATGGGTCAGGGCTCGTAAACCGAGCCTCGCGGCCTTGAGAGGGCTGCCCGTCTTCTGGTGCGCTCCCTTTCTGTCGTGCAATCATCGCCGGCTGTCTGCTCGCGCTCCTAACCTACATACTTCGCGAGAAGGGGAACTCTGTGCTCATCACCCTCACCGCCCCTCCGCCGACGTCCTCTGCATTGTCTGCTCTTCAGATGAACGACATCCACAGGTCGTTTGCAAACGTTGTTGAAACCTGTGTTGAAATACTCGGTTAATCATCGAAAGTAGTCGTCTATGGGAAAAATACAAAATGATTAAAGGGATGTTTAGTAAGGCTGTATTTTCATGATCACATAATTTAAACACGTAATGACACCACTATATTAAAGAATAGTTTTAAGTCTTTACGCCTACCTTGCCAGTACTCGTTGGGAGATCAAAGCAAGTTTGGTACGGAACAGAGGTTCCATTGTAGCACGCCGCTTGTAACAAAATAGCGCAACTCATCAGCACTTAATCAATGGAGAAAGCCTTTTGCTTTTGACTACTCTAGCGGCGTGCTGCGATACTGGGATTCACGGATTACAGTGTATACCGGGACTGTAGACGTGTATCTGGAAACAAGCAAAGAAGTGATATAACTTTAATTTTTCGAGGTGATAATTAAAGCCTTTTCTCCTCCGATTGCGAAAACATTCTGTTAGCACCCACCTACGTAGGGAGAAATGATCATCACGATAAAATAAGAGAAATCAGGGCTCGCACAGAAAAATTTAAGTGCTCGTTTTTCCCGCGTGCCATTCGAGAGTGGAACGGTAGAGAGACAGCTTGAACGTGGTTCATTGAACCCTCTACCAGGCACTTTATTGTGAATAGCAGAGTAATCACGTAGATGTAGATGTAGATGACCACCCCTCGTAGAAATCATAGTACTGAGAGATGTTGTAACACTTACGTTCAGCATCGACTTTATTCCTTTCATGTTCTGTTGCAAAATGTCGAACATTGTACCTCAAGAGAACAGTTTGTTAATCAGTCTATCAAGTGATTTTTTTATAGTCAATGACAGCTATAAATTATCAAGTAATCCTGTGGCAAAGAACTGTATCAAAGTTAAGCGAATCTTTATTTATTTATCTAAGAAAGTGAACTAATATTTCGTGTGTTCTGGTTTGAAGAACCTTCTTCCAGAACAATCAAAGAACCCACAGTTATGGCCGGACGAAAGTGGTTTCGTCTGGTTACAATACAAATTATATAAAATATTTTGTGTAATGATAATTCACTGTAATTAGTTTCAAAATCTTTGGCATCTGTCGCTCGTTAAATGTGATGGTGATGGTAAGTTATTTTTGGCGGGAGGGGAGAAGTAACAAACTGTGACCCTCATACAGAGGCGAACTCTAAATGCCCACCTGTCTGGCAGATCCTGTAACTTCGTCACAAGATTTTGTTAGTAGCCTCCTGTGATGGTTTGTCCCTAACGAATACAGTCTGTTAGGACGTCACTATGTCAGTCCCAAACAACACACTGTGTCACCTCGCCCGAAGATGGTTGGGCGTTCGACTTTTTCTGCGGTGGTGAATGTCCATGTGCCCGCTGCTCGCTTTGCTCCTTAGTCTCGGTGTCACAGTGGTACACCTAGCACTCTTCTAGAGTGATTAGGTGGCTAAAGCTGTTATCTGTGTTGGGACGATACGGCTGCGACGTATTCGCTGCTGCCCATGTTTGCGGGCTATTTGAATCGGTTATGTGACCAGCCGTGGAACCAAACAACCAGCGACTCATGTCATGTTAAAAATGTCGAGAAAGATGCTGAATACTGCTTTATGACTGATTTACACTTTGTCCACTACTGCCTCAATTTTGACACTCCGATCTTCAATCATCAGACCCTCCATTATTCTTACGATTCCTGGCCTGCCACTTCGTTATTCGTCATCCAGACTTGTTTGATCCCACGCGAAGCGGCTCCTCCACCTAAACACTGTGTAATAATTAGGGTGCATTGTTGCTGAATATTTCACCAACTCAGCATGGATTTCTGCAGCGACGTTACCCCTAAAATGCAGAAAAAGGGCCGGCCGCGGTGGTCTAGCGGTTCTAGGCGCTCAGTCCGGAACCGCGCGACTGCTACGGTCGCAGGTTCGAATCCTGCCTCGGGCATGGATGTGTGTGACGTCCTTAGGTTAGTTAGGTTTAAGTAGTTCTAAGTTCTAGGGGACTGATGATCACAGATGTTAAGTCCCATAGTGCTCAGAGCCATTTGAACCATTTTTTTGCAAAAAAAGAATTACCTCATGATCCTCCACTTCATCTGTTACGCCGTACGAAAGTACAGTTTCCAGCGCGACGGTGGGTTCTTTGGTTTGCACTGGAAGAAGACAGAGTGCAGTAGTTCACTTTATTATAGTATACATAATTATGAAGATTTACTTAACTTTGCATAATCCATTCGACACGAAAGTTCAGACTATTTACCATACTCTCTGAATATTAAAGTATCACTTGATAACAGACAAATTTACCCGACTCTTCACTTAAAAAATAACGGACATAATATGCACATAATGTCTGTCTAAGACATCTGATACACAGGTGACCTACCTAAGACGATTCTGTCGTCTTCACTGTTGCCTGCGTACTGGCCCGATTGTTCCTCTGCTCAAGCGTAAGTAGTACATTGATTGCGACGGTGTGCCGAAACTGTAGAAGGCGTGGTTACTCCAGTGTTGCTCATTCGTCGGTGCGGCATGCAGCACCTATACCTTTCTGTGGTTTCTTTGCGAGGTGCCAACATTGCTTTGGCGAGCTTCAGACGACAAAAAATAATCAGTGGGCTGCGCCATTTTGTTTTGGCTTCTCGATAGGGCTTTTAAGGAACATCAACGAAGAGAAAGTAGAAATGTTACAAATATGGCTTAACTTTAGTGTACTACACGTAACCGTATTGTAAACAAGAAAACTTTATTTAAATTACCGTTCTGGGAACTTAAATTCTCCATAGGTGAGTAGCATTTAAACTTTCTCTTCGTTGGTGTACATGGTACTCGCGCAAACCTTCAACTCAAGACGGTTGCCTAATGATCGAGGTGCATTTTTCATCTATTTCCTTTTGTTTACTGTCAACTCTAGCAAGTGGGCGAGTTACGTTACCCCAATTACTTGCACTGTATGCTAATACAGGAGGGACGAGGTCACTTTTGTTTTGCGTTTTTAATTGCGTCATGTTGTGAATGATATACTGTGACACTTAGTGGAGGAGATCTTGACGAGAGGAAGTGGTTTACTCAATGAAAAGGACATACTGTTGTTCATATCTTCTTAACGAATAAAATTACAAGAAAGTCAATTACGCTGGTTAACGCCCCCTGGCAGCTAAACAAAATTTGCTTGATACATTTCTTATTCTGCTTCTGAACAAAAAGTTATTTGGAGTGTTCAACATTAATGGGACAGTTTGTAGTAAACTCTTTGAGTGAAATGTTGTTTGGGGGTGATTGTGTCACGATCCTGTGTCCTCCACCCTCCCGCCCGCCTCCCCTATAGAGCGAGGTGGCGCACTGGTCGGCACACGGGACTCGGATACAGGAGGAAATGCGGATTTAGGTTTTCCGCAATTTCCCTAAATCACTCCAGGCAAATGCTGGGACTGTTCCTTTAAAAGGGCACGGCCGATTTCCTTCCGCATATTTGCCACAATCCGAGCTTGTGCTCCTTCTCTAATGACCTCGATGTCGGCGGGACGTTAAACTCAAATCTTCCTTCGTTTCTTCCTTTCCACCGCCTCCCCCGCTCCCCCTCCTGGCCCCTGCATCCGCGCCTGACTTCGTAAAAACTGAAAACCCTACAACGGGAAACTGAGAGCTGGAGGTCGGGCTCTTCGTTACAGTGCTTATTTGGCATGACGAGAACAAGTATAATAGCAGCTTATGATTTGGCCATCTGAACTGTCACTTTGCTATACTGTAATTCTTTTTCTGATACCCTTTGTGCACTGATATTTAAAAAGTTGGACACTTCTGGAATAGCTCTCAAACACCCTGCTTGGTGCATCCCTATTTCATAGCAACTGATTCGGGTAATCCCACGTTAGCTAGACGGCGTTTATCTCGCTAGAAAAATTGTGATCCGGTGTCGAAAGATTTTCTGCGGAAAGGTACCTCATTCTTCAGAAAAAAATGTGATAAGGGCAAGTATGAACGTGATCCTTGGCTCCACGGTGCGAAAACAACGTTTCAAAACATTTCCTTAACTATCGACATGGTTAGGCCAGTACTCAATTCATATTCATTCTTTACGTTCAAAAACGCAACCATATTTCCACGGACACAACCAATTTCTATGTTTGGCCTAACTTTGACGCTTATCTTCACATGGATTGTTACATCCTGACTCTGCATTTTGCTCTTTAGATATAACAGTGTTCTTCATGGAATACTGATTGTCTCTAGAATAACTTTCGGCTTATATTCAAATCATAATTCAATATTTCACTGCTCTTTATTTGTGCTTTCGGCCAATTTTTGTTTTAAGTAGTGCTTGAACGTTTCTTTCATTTTAAAATCCACAGTAACTCTGGGTCCTTGACAAGAACGTTATTGGAACTAATACTGGATTTACCTTTTCCTTTTCTGAGCTATAAGCAGCTGTGCTGCTGTTTATAACAAATGCTGGTAGCCCGCCCTTCGCTCTGTAGTGAACAACACCTCACAGCTTATTGGCCTTGCAGATGAGTTTTTGTAATCTAGGAAGACACTCAGAGGCATGTCGCACATACAAAAGTCTCCAGCGGAGGTAGCCATCTACAATAGTCATTTGTTGAAAAGAGCAGACAACGGCCTCTGGCGTCATTGGTGCAGAAATGAAGCACAATTGCGACCGGTTGCACCCAGAGCATCCAGAAGCTGCCAGCAAAGCCTCCTCCACACCTCGGTCGAGGCCGCTATAAAAATATAGTCTTTCTTCTCAATTTGACAGTTATTTGCCTGACTGCTCAACATTAGAGCGCTTAAAGGTGAGTAATCACTCCCTGTACTCTTTTTCAGTCCTTGCTGGAAGATCGCCCTCAGTCCAATAAACATAGCAGTCAGGGACAAGTATGCTACACCTCGACATGAAGGGCGTTAGTGAAACAACTGTTCCTTAGTGGGGACTCTTGTGCACTGGAGGCATTATAAATAGATTAATGTTCCGAGTATTTGACATATGATTTAGGAAATGAGGATGACGCATGTCAGATTCGGATGGCGTCTGTCATCCTAAGAGATTCAAAAATACGAGCTAACCTGAAACAGCTTATACTATAAAGTGAACAAAATTAAACAGTATCAGTCACCCTCATTTTTCATTCGTTCTTGTGTCCAATAAAACGATACCAGTTTCAAGTTCACTTGATTGAACTTCAGTAGCGATAAATACTCTGACCAAAGTCCGTTTTGGTGCTTTGGAATATGAGAGTCGTTTAACCCTTGAAAGCAGTCTTTTTCTTGGAAATCTATTGCAATATAAGGTAATCTCACTTAGTTTCGAGTTTTGTTCAGACATGCTAGGCCTTGCTCTCGCAGCTAGGTCTCATTTATGCGCCTGATTTTCGCTACCTCGTATGGCAACTGAAACAATCTATATAACATACGAGAGCTGTTCAGAAAGTAAGGTGACTTCTCAAATTTCGCGGGCAACGTACATTCGATTATCGATATTCTTTTTTTGTTACATTGGTACACATGTACCGAACATACGTTCACAGTTTCAAGTGTACAGTATAAAAAGAATGGCTCTGAGCACTATGGGACTTAACATCTATGGTCATCAGTCCCCTAGAACTTAGAACTACTTAAACCTAACTAACCTAAGGACATCACACAACACCTAGCCATCACGAGGCAGAGAAAATCCCTGACCCCGCCGGGAATCGAACCCGGGAACCCGGGCGTGGGAAGCGAGAACTCTACCGCACGACCACGAGATGCGGGCAAGTGTACAGTATACTTCGTTTGTTTTTGACAGATAAAAAATTAGCGGTGTTTTACTGTGCACGGCGATTTTCGATCATTATAAAAAATGGAGCAAAGAATTTACATCAAATTTTGTGTGAAAAATAGAATCAACTGCTCTAAAACACTTGAAATGTTGACAGTGGCATACGATGAGTCTGCTCTAAGTAAAAAAAAAAAATGGTACAAGCTCTTCCAAGGTGACCGAGAAGATGCCAATGACGAACCCCAGCACATCAACAACAGATGACAACGTCGAAGCTGTGAAGAAAATTGTTTTGGAAAATCGTCGAATTACCGTAAGAGATGTTGCTGAAGATGTTGGCATATCAGTCGGTTCGTGTCATGTAATTTTTTCTGGATGTTTCGAAGTTTGTTCCAAAACTTCTCAATTCTGATCAGAAGAACGGTCGCATGAGCATCGCTCAGCAGCTCTTGAATGACGTCAGTGATGATCCTGATTTGCTCAAAAGGGTCATGACTGGTGACGAAATATGAGTTTACAGTTATGACGTCGAAACCAAAGCCCAATCATCCCAATGGAAATATCCCGGAGAGCCAAGACCGAAAAAAGCACCCCATGTTCGATCAAATGTCAAAGTTCGGCTCACTGTTTTTTTTTTTTTTTTCATTTACGGTGGCATAGTTCATCATGAATTTTTGCCTAAAAAGTCGTACGGTCAAAAGGGAGTATTACTTTGACGTTATGCGGCGTTTGCGAGAAGCAATACTCAAAAAATGTCCGGAATTGTGGAAAAACAACTCATGGCTTTTGCATCACGACAGTGCACCTGCTCAATCATGGTTGCATGTGCATTTGACGAAAATAAATCGGTAAGATGCAACCCACAGGTGAAGAGAACATGGAAAATCTTTGCAAGTGATCTTCCTCATCTTCATACTAAAAAGACTGCCACAAGCCCGCAGATTTAACAGTAATTTTCACAAAACAAAGCGCATCTCTGGGAACTCCGTGAAAAACGCGCAAAATTGCCAGTAAAATTTCAGAATAAACAAAACTCACGAAGACTGTGCACTATCACACTAAGAGAATTACAAACACAAACCGACATAATCTAATCATAATCTTTTTCCATAAAATCAGAGCAAACCAGCAGAGCGCATTTGTAACTTATCATCACCAAACAGACAGTAATGAGTCCTTGTAAGCGTACTCCTACCTCACGTGAGCGTGAGAAAAGTGGGACTCGTTGCCAAATTCTGCAACTTCACTCACTGAAAGCGGTGCGTCCGCCCACTGTGGCTGCCCAGTCAGATTGCGGTCGAAAGGTTAGATTGGCACTATGGATGTATTACTCCACAAAGCCCTCTGAATATGTTGAAGTGCAGGAACACTGTGGGCATAAAAGGAAAAAAAAATGAACTCTCGTACTTCTCCCTTACCAGAAGCAATATGAGTAATGCTGCAGCGAAACAAAAAAAAGTAATAAACTAGTTGTTGACAATAAGTTAAGGCACAAACTGCACTCACTTTTGTTAAGGCGGTTCTTCTTGGTCCCTTTCACACTATTGCAGTCTTCACTCTAACAGTACTCTAAGCTGGCCTTTCACAGGTTATGACTACAGTCGTATAAGTAATACTATTATCAAATTTAGATCACGTGGTACACTCGAAAATTAACATCAGTGTTAAAGCTGCCTGAACTGTTAACTCAACAGATTTTTCAGAGCGCCATCTTATCTGTGTTCCTACTTCATCTCATCCCATTACTTAAACAGCGTTTAAAGCATTTAGTATATCTTATTGTAATTGAACTGTGACCAGTTGTAAATGGGGATGACAGTATATTTGAGAGTAAGGGGGGAGGGGGGGGAGGGTCTGCAGTAACAAAATTTGGCTTCCACCCCCGGATCCGCATCTGGAAGGAAGAAGAATGGCGAGCAGTTTTTTGGTTATATTTTCATCAGGGATGACAATGGAGTAATACTTCTACGAAGTGAATCAGTCCCCTACGGATGACCGTCTACATTTCTCTAAACGTAGATGGTTAAGCGTTTCTCACAAGAGTAAAGTCAGCCCCAACATCATCACCACTCAGATCGCTCTTCAACGATGTGTGGGAAGCATGTTAAACTAGATACAGTCGTAGAAAATACGTCAGACACTAAGAGACTTAACAGCAACTAAGTTCTGCAAGCCAAGCATTGCTACTTTCCTGTTTCTTCGCGAATGGTGTGAGGAAAGAACATGTCACTAAGACTCAATATGAATTTCAATTTCCTTGTTTTTTCTATCATGACCATTTCGTGATGTGTATGCGAGAGGAAGTAACATATTATCTGATTCTATTTGGAATGTTCGGCCACGGAATTTTAGCAATAAACCTTTGTGTGGTCCACAGCGCCTCCTCTGTAAGGTCCGCCACTGAATTTGGTTGGACATGTCCTTGACGGTCTCACGGTTACTAAATGAACCAGTGACTAAAAGTACTGCAGTTTCTCTGTGTCCCTTCAAGACTGACGACCAGTTTTCTAGAAGCGGTCGAAAGAAGATTTTGCAAATTATTTCTTTCACGGGTGAAAGAATCCTTAGGTTTTCTCCAACGGATATCAGCCTGTTATAAGTCTTCAAATGGCTCTGAGCACTATGGGACTTAACTTCTGAGGTCATCAGTCTCGTAGAACTTAGAACTACTTAAACCTAACTAACCTAAGGACATCACACACATCCATGCCCGAAGCAGGATTCGAACCTGCGACCGTAGCGGTCGCGCGGCTCCAGACTGTAGCGCCTAGAGCCGCTCGGTCACTCCGGCCGGCTATATGTCTTCACTACAATTAGTTTAATGTTGTCATCCACTTCAGGTCCCTCTGGATGGATACTCCTACGTATTTTATAGTTTTTATTGTTTCAAAGTATTGATTACTAGTAGTTGTTGAGTGCAACCTGGGAGAGGATCACGTTTTAAAAATAAAATGTTCCAATATCAGAAAGCACTCTATTACACGAAAACCTTCAGTACAAGAACACATCCGTACAAGAGACAGTCATAGAACAAATTAAAGCACAGTCAACAGTCCACAATTTCAGCCGCGTGAGACCACAGTCGATAGTCAGTGAGGTTAATATGTTGTGGCGTCCCTACATAGCCGCCCCCTCCTCCCCTCTCTGGTAATGTGGAACGCTAAGGGGAGGTGATCGCCATGACCCGACTATGCTGAAACAGTATGACACCCGTACAGCAGGAGATGGACGGTGAGGTCCGAATCATTAATATGTCCATGCCAGCAGGAATATCTGTATGTGGGAGCAGTTCTCATGTCATCACATAAGGGTGATAGTCCTGAAGAGACACTGGTGGTCGTCGGTTCCGAGCGTTGCGAAACAGCTTGTAGGAGTCGGTTGTTGGAGTGAAGCCTGCAGTCAGCCTGCGGGGTGGAAGCGTCAGAGTCCTACGAAGAGGTGTTGGGCAGATGAGATGTTCTGGGAGTAGTGATACTGAGGTAGCCGTCTGGAGATAGCTGTGACGTAATTGTAGCAGAGTCCACGTCATTTAGCAGGTTATAGTTAGGAGTGAAGTGACAGGTGATGAAGCCAGCCTCAACATGCTGTTCCAGATGTTGTCCCTCGATGACGACAAAATTCTCAACTAATTTCACGTTCAAATCATTGGGCAAGAAGTTTTGGTCATTGAGAAGTACCTCGAAAACTTTGGGGGCATACGTAGATGCTGTCAGGAAACCCAGTTGAGCGCCAGACGGTGGGGCTGGTTGGCACATAGAAAGAAATGCTTTTTTGTTGGAAGAGTGGTCGTGCAGGGTCCACATAGGCTTGAAATGATTTATTGTTACTGTCGTAGGCTTTCTATTCAGCAATATCGCAAAAGTGTGTACCCCTTGTTTAAGGTCTTTTTGCAGGCCTGTGAATGGCAGCTGCAAAACTGACTGGACCGTGTCATAATGGATCATAATGAAACCACAATTGGCCAGCACCTTTTGTACAAAGATTTTTGGCACAATGTTTGGCTACGAAGGAGGAACACAGAGGCATGCTATATAGCCGTTGACATGTGTGATAGAGGCTGGTAGCTCCGTCGCCATGTCTGGTGGTTGTTGAAGTACGAAATCAGCCGCTAAGGAGAGTGTTTTACAATACAAGAGCTCTGCCAGACAAGTCCCTAAGTCATGATTGTTAGTCGTACACGCACCCTACAGCACTCAAGTCAGAGCTTTGGTCCACTGACCACTGTGGCACATAGGTGCCATTTTTAAGGTACAATGCCACTTTCCAAAAAGGCCGTTGCTCTGTGAGTGGCGTGCAACTATCTGATATCGATGAGCTATGCAAAGATTGCATAGTTCGCTGAAGAAGGCCAATTCGAAGTGCCGACCTTGATCGGTGGTGATAAACGCTGGGCATCCAAACCGAGAAATCCACGTATCAGTGAAAGCCCTTGTTTTAAAATCTGCTATGATGTCGCTGAATGCTGCAGCCTCTACCACCGTGTTATGTGGTAGATGACGGAAAGAATGTATCGATAAGCAACTGGACTCGTGAAGAGATCCTACCAAATTGAGACAGACAGGTTTCAAACGTCCTTTAGGAATCCTGAACCAGTCAAGAGGCTTTGTCACCTGATGCCCCATTTTACTCCATTGACATGGCATGAACGTGAATGCAATCTTTCTTAGCGTTCAGCAACAGAAAGTGATCTGTGGCAAGACGTGTCACTGATTGGGTGCTGGGATATGACAAGTTGTACAACTGATCAAAGATGATTTTCTGAAACTGATGAAGAGTGAGGGGGCGAGTTCGGTTTTCTGACACATCACACAATATCTGTCCAGTTGTGCCCAGTATCAGGCAATGTTCAAGTTTGAGGTTTATAGTTGGATCATGGAGAAGATGTTGTAGTTGCTGGTCCTGCAGCTGTGCCTCTGCAACTTTATCGTAGTCGATTTGTGTGGAGATGACATTCATCCATGAGAAATACTCTGCAACAGCTTTGTTCATGCCCTTCCGTGGTAGACATAAGTCGTAAACTGTGCAGTATAGTCCAGAGAAGTGGAATCACCTGGGGCTCAAGTCTTTCTTCGGATTTTGGACTGAGTCCGTTAGAAACCGGTGGTCTGTTTAAATGACTAGTGGTACACCTTCAACATCATTTTTGAACTGGCGAACTGCTTCATAAACTGTTAGGAGTTCACAATCATGTGTGTACCACTTAAACTGTGAAGGTGTCACTTTACACAAGAAAAATCGAAGTGACTGTTGTACACCTGTCACTTCCTGCTGGAGAACCACCATGATAGTGAAGTCACTTGCTTCAGATGTAATAGTGAGTTGAGTGTGAGGAAGTGGATGTGCCAAAGTTGTTGCATGTACTGGGCAGCCTTTAAGCTGGTCAAAGGTCATTTACGTATGAGGGGTCTACTCTAGCTTATGTTTACTGGTGGTATTCTTGCCGGCAATAATCTCTGTGATTTGGGCCTGAATGATGGCTGCCTGCGGAATGTGACAGCGATAGAAATTAATCACACCCAGGAATCGATGCAACTCTTGGAATTACTGCAGCAGTGGCAGCTGACGGATGAATTACATTCCCTGTGGTGTGCGGCATATACCGGTAGTGTTGACGATATGTCTGAGAAAGATGATCTCAGTTGGTTGAAATTGGCATGTTTCTTCGTTAATCACAACACCGTTATCAGAAAGAGCATCAAAACTTGTTTGGGATACAATTCTTATATGTCTTTGGGCGAAAAAGAGGATGTTGTCAAGGTAGGCACAGCAGAGAGCATGAACAGGAACCTGAATAAGCTGAAAGATGTGGTAATCGCAGTCTTATAAACGCCTTCAACACTCATTGGTATCTGCAGGTACACCTGCTTGCCGGCCGCGGTGGTCTAGCGGTTCAGGCGCTCAGTCCGGAACCGCGCGACTACTACGGTCGCAGGTTCGAATCCTGCCTCGGGCATGGATGTGTGTGATGTCCTTAGGTTAGTTAGGTTTAAGTAGTTCTAAGTTCTAGGGGAATGACGACCACAGATGTTAAGTCCCATAGTGCTCAGAGCCATTTGAACACCTGCTTGCAGTCAAGGACCCTGAAAATGGAAGTGCCCACGAGGTAGTGGTGAAATCCTGAATGTTCGGCGCTGGGTAACTGTCAAATATCAAGGGCCCTGTAGTCTCCACATAAACATACAGTCTCGTCTTTCTTGAGCAATAACTTAATGGGTGCAGCCCATGAGCTGACCAAAGGTCCCAAATCTAAGGCTTTTAGGGGTTCATTGTCTGCTCCATTAGCGGCATGAAGTTTGTCTGGTGGTAAACTGCACAGCCTGTGGTGGCTGCCATGGTGGTAATCTTCTGTATGGCAATCTTGTGTACCGTTCTGTTTCTGAAGGGATACTGCATAAACAACAGTTGTAGAGAGTCTGTGGGTGCACGGACCTATGGAATTTTAGCGGGAAGCACCTTACTGACCTTGAGAAAGAGTGAAGTTTGTATTGATAGAGGCGCCCCCTCAGAGGCTGTCGTCGCCGCGTCGAGAATGGGTTGAGATGATGCGAAGACGTTGTCATGGGTGAGTGGTCGTTGCTGTAGTTTGACAAATTTGTAGATGGTGCCATACTGTGGTTAGTTCCTCCAATGTCTCGTGGATTGCTCGACATATGGCATTTTCCCGCTGTAGGCTTAGAGAATCCAGTCATATCTCGAGGATGTGGCAATGATGCTGGCAATGGAGTGGCCGCTGTCTCAGTGAATCAATCTACTGTTAGCCAAATCCGATAATAATCGGAAGTGCCGAAGGAAATCAGCACCGAGTACAGGTTCACTGACACCTGGGACGAGGAAGTGGCATGTGATCACATCTTCAAGACCTAGAGCTATTGAAGGTGATCACACAATTGTTCACCTCTTGGAGCTGTGTATTAGAACTGTCGCGTGCTGTAAGAGGAAGGGGAGGTACAGTACTCTTGTTAGAGCCTGAATCAATGAGACAATATTGTTGGCGTGAATGGTCGAGGATGTGAAGTCTGCTGCCGTTCTGTGGCAAAGCTATGGGAGACGATTCATTCCCGTGGTGTGAGATGAGGCGACTTGAATAGTCCCCGCGACCTGGTGTGCCTATCGTGGATTGCACTACTCTTTTGGGTAGTCAAAGAGGAGCAGTCGTCAAGCTGCTTATGAAACGCTCAGTGTCAATCTCGCGTGGGCGTGGCGCCACGAGGGGCATGCTTACCAGGTGCAAGGGAGGTTGTTTTGTTTGCGTGAAAGTCATTGTCCTGGGCGAGGGCTGTGGCATCGCAGTCGGCGGAAATCGGTTGTGGTCGAGCGGGTTCGACTGCAACGAAGTGGCGGGCAGGCCAAGGCGGGGACAGCGGCGCATATGCGGTGGTATAATTGTCGACGGTATTGATGCATTATCAGTTCTGGAGAGGGTTGAAGATTCTGTCTGCTAATTTGAGCCTGTTATCCAACGATTCATGTTCATGGGCGATGATAGCGAGTTGTACTTACGACAGAAGTGTGACCACTTATGAGGTCCAAAGCATGTGGTTGGCCAACAGCTTATACTCAACTAATGTGCCTAGCCCACACCAGAGCTGTGATGGAGTTCTGTTCCCCAGATGTTCGTTACAAATCACTTGCTGTAGCTCTTCTTCCGGCATCTGTGAAAGGAGAGAGTGCTTTTGACTTTCGCAAACCATACAGTGTACTGGTCTCTGTGAAATGGTGGCAGTTTAGGATGTGCACCAAGTAGGTGGAGCCGACGTCAGTGGGTAGTCGTGCCGATTGCCAGGGCGACATCCGTAGGGGTATGACTGACGAAGGTTACGTATATGTTTGAAGCACAGTGGGGAGCGCGGTAGGAATGTTCGAAGACCAGCACCACCTCGAACGATTTCGCACGCGAGGCGGAAGACGCACCTGCTAGAGCGAATAATCGCAAATCTAATCGGTCGGATTGTTGTGGCTCAGTATGTGCCAGATTTTCATGTGAATCGGTATTGGTAGAGGAGCCACACATTAAATCTTTTGTAGTACGCTGTTGTTTGACATTCTTGTCCACTGTTGGAGGACTGCACTGATGTCACTTTCACGTTTGATAAATGTGGTTTGCTGAAGAGCCGATTGCAAAGCACTGTGTTCTCCGACACTGAACTCTTTGTTTTGCCTTGTCAATTGCAGCCCACAACGGTTGCACAATGGCTGCATTGTCGACGCATAGTGTACGAATCGGCGTGAAACAAATCAGTACGCGTTCGGCACGTGTCACCAATGTAGTGCCCTACCCTGGGATAAGATTAGGGAGACAGATAACACGTCCCGATATGAGATAGCACTCTGTTTATTATAACCACGTCAGTACAATTTCTGGCAATTCACAATATATTTTTTCGAGCACAGTTTTCAGCTTGGTGTCGGCTTCATCTGAGTTAATACAATTTGGGTCTCGTCTGGTACGAATCAGTGCAAGTTAATGTCTAGCACCTAAAATAATCTTCCTATTATTCTCTGCGAACCCTAATATCATACTGGAGCTGGGGTACACGAAAGGAGCTTCCGAGACGATTGCGATGATCTGCGATCGGGATGATAAAAGCAATCGGGCGTACCCTGGGCAACGTCAGAAGATGATTCAAAATAATCTGACGGCTGATCCTTTCACGTCACAAACATATATACCTGAGCCCTTTTCAGAGCCACAGTTAAAGATTATATCTATTAACATAGATGGCATAACACCAGCCAAGAAGAACTGCTACGAGAACCATGCAATCAACACCAGAACCATATACTGTGCACACAGAAGACACATAGAAGTTGTGACATGCGCAGAAGAAAAATAGACGGAACGCGTCTCGCAATCGAAAGGCAACATGATAAATATGGAAGTGATATCTTTGTTCATCCAGACATCCAGATCTTATCCACAGCTTTCACGGAGTAAAAGAACATTGAAATTCTCACTCTGGAAACAGTTAATTGCACCGTTACGTCGTTAATAAACCACCTGGTGCTGAATTCATTGTTAACAAAGCACCCAATTTTCTAAATAAACATGTGCAGATTGTGATCGGCGATTTCAACAGCCATTGAACCGTTTGGGGCTATAATCATGAAGATAAGAATGGGACCGCAGTACAAGTATGGGCAGAAGCAAGTCACCTGGCTTTAATCCATGATGCAAACCTGCCTGGATCTTTTAACAGTGGCAGGTGGAGGCGAGCTTACAATCCTAACCTAATTTATGGTAGCTGCAGTATCAGCCAACAATGTGTAAAATCTGTCTGCTCCATAATACCCAACTCGCAGCATAGACCAATAATGTGTCAATTATTTGCTGCTATAAGACCACAAAAGGTATCTTTTCGTAGAAAGTTTAATTTTAAGAAGGCTGATTTGCGGAATTGCTGGACGTCGAAGTATCTTATATTGAACCAATACCCGAATGCTGACCTTCCTTCTAATAATAATAAATACTGGAGCTGTATGGAGAAGCTATCCCGTTTCTTTCCCCCACCTGCATTCTGCAGTGCAGTTGCGTCACTTGTTGTAAAAGATGCATACACACTATGTGATCAAAAGTATCCGGACTCCTGGCTGAAAATGACTTACAAGTTCGTGGCGCGCTCCATCGGTAATGCTGGAATTCAATATGGTGTTGATCCACTCTTAGCCTTGATGACAGCTTCCACTCTCGCAGGCATATGTTCAATCACGTGCTGCAAGGTTTCTTGTGGAGTGACAGCTCATTATTCACGGAGTGCTGCACTAGGGAGAGTTATCGATGTCGATCGGTGAGGCTTGGCACGAAGTCGGCGTTCTAAAACATCCCAAAGGTGTTCTATAGGATTCAGGTCGGGACTCTGTGCAGACCAGTGCATTACATGGATGTTATTGTCGTGTAACCCACACCGCCACAGGCCGTGCAACGTGCATTATGAACAGGTGCTCGATCCTGTTGACAGATGCAATCGCCATCCTCGAATTGCTCTTCAACAGTGTGAAGCAAGCCGGCCGAAGTGGCCGTGCGGTTCTAGGCGCTGCAGTCTGGAACCGCGAGACCGCTACGGTCGCAGGTTCGAATCCTGCCTCGGGCATGGATGTGTGTGATGTCCTTAGGTTAGTTAGGTTTAACTAGTTCTAAGTTCTAGGGGACTAATGACCTGAGAAGTTGAGTCCCATAGTGCTCAGAGCCAATTTTAGTGTGAAGCAAGAAGGTGCTTAAACCATCAATGTAGGCCTGTGTTGTGATAGAGCCACGCAAAACAACAAGGGGTGCAAGCCCCCTCCATGAAAAACACGACCGTGCGGCTGATCCCGGCGGAGGTTCGAATCCTCCCTCGGGCATGGCTGTGTGTGTTTGTCCTTAGGATAATTTAGGGTAAATAGTGTGTAAGCTTAGGGACTGATGACGTTAGCATTCAAGTCCCATAAGATTTCACACACATTTTTTTGAAAAACACGACCACACCGTAACTCCACCGCCTCCGAATTTTACTGTTGGCACTACACACGCTGGAAGATGACGTTCACCGGGCATTCGCCATATCCACACCCTACCATCTGATCGCCACATTGTGTACCGTGATTCGTCACGCCTCACAACGTTTCTCCACTGTTCAATCGTCCAATGTTTACGCACCTTACACCAAGCGAGGCGTCGTGCCGGCCGCGGTGGTCTAGCGGTTCTAGGCGCTCAGTCCAGAACCGCGCGACTGCTACGGTCGCAGGTTCGAATCCTGCCTCGGGCATGGATGTATGTGATGTCCTTAGGTTAGTTAGGTTTAACTAGTTCTAAGTTCTAGGGGACTAATGACCTCAGAAGTTGAGTCCCATAGTGCTCAGAGCCATTTGAACCATTTGAGGCGTCGTTTGGCATTTACCCGCGTGATGTGGGGCTTATGAGCAGCCGCTCGACCATAAAATCCAAGCTTTCTCATCTCCCGCGTAACTTTCATAGTACTTGCAAGGATCCTGATGCAGTTTAGAATTCCTGTGTGATGGTCTGGATAGATGTCTGCCTATTACGCATTACGACCCTCTTCAACAGTCGGGGGTCTCTGTCAGTCAACAGACGAGGTCGGCTTGTATGCTTTTGTGCTGTACGTGTCCCTTCACGTTTCCATTTCACTATCACATCGGAAACAGTGGACCTAGGGATGTTTAGGAGTGTGGAAATCTCGCGTACAGACGTATGACACAAGTGACACCCAATCACCTGACCACGTTCTAAGTCCGCGAGTTCCGTGGAGCGCCCCATTCTGCTCTCTCACGATGTGTAACGACTACTGAGGTCGCTTCTATGTAGTCCCTGGCAGCAGGTGGCAGCACAATGCATCTAATATGAAAAACATGTTTTTGGGGGTGTTCGGATACTTTTGATCACATAGCGTATTTTCATTGGCATTGTAATTCCCATATAATTTGGTTACTCGAACAAAACTGAATTTCTGAAAACAAGTGAAGTGCACATTTTTATTTAAGACAATGTCAGCAGCTTTCAGCACTTCTGTTATAATCTAGAAGTGTTCCTTCAGTACGCATATGACTCTCGCAGAGTGGTATATACATGTTTCCATTTTTTATCACAACCAATATGATTCGTTGTGAGTGAAAACTAGTTGACGACGTGGTTTATGCTTACGATATTCAAAGTGAGTAAAAGAGTCGTCAACAAGAATCTTTTCTTTCACACTCATTATGTTACTCATCATTATATGTGACGGTAGTATCTGTTCCCGAAAGAACAGTTGCCGTGGATGACCATGCAGCTTTGCTAGAAATGAAATGATAATTAAATGAACACCCTAGCTGCAAACAGGCGTTGATGTACTTCATTGGGGACATGTTGAAAATGTGTGCCCCGACCGGGACTCGAAGTTAAAATATGGTTTCCCGGCCATTGACCTTCTTGTGCGAACGCACAGGCTATGACCGAACTCGTACGGGACTTGGTAGATTAATCTGCCACGAGTAATGATTATGATGGGCAAACATCTATTAGGCGCACTACGAATGTAGTGGTGTAGACATGTTGGGAATGTGGATCTCACGGCGAGCGTGCAAGGGATAAATCCCTGCAGACGCACTATCCTCGGTGCCCGCGGTGGCTCAGATGGATAGAGCGTCTACCATGTAAGCAGGAGATCCCGGGTTCGAGTCCCGGTCGGGGCACACATTTTCAACATGTCCCCAATGAAGTACATTAACGCCTGTTTGCAGCTAGGGTGTCCATTTAATTATCATTTCATTACTCATCATTATTTTCTCCTTCTTCTTCTTCATTCACTGCAACGTCGAATGGGATCTGACAGAGAATGATGTTCGTACATATAGCGCTGTGTATACTGATGTTGAGAACATTTGTCGACTGTGAGGGTCAACACACTTTTCACATTCTTGTTCTTCTTCTTTTCAGACATATCTTTACTACTCTGTTGCCTGTATACGATACCCATCATGTTTCATTAAGTGTAACTGAACAGTTATTTCTTTCGACTCTGATTTCGATAACACAGACGTGCACCAGATAACCTCTCCAGATCCAACAGAGAAAGCGAGAGCCGGTCGGAGCGGCCAAGCGGTTCTAGGCGCTACAGTCTGGAACCGCGTGACGGCTACGGTCGCAGATTCGAATCCTACCTCGGGCATGGATCTGTGTGATGTCCTTAGGTTAGTTAGCTTTAAGTAGTTCTAAGTTCTAGGGGACTGATGACCTCAGATGTTAAGTTCCATAGTGCTCAGAGCCATTTGAACCATTTGAAGAAAGCGAGACTTATAGAGAGACATGTAATGGGTTTGCAATATCGGAACTAGAATTCTGGTTTCATGTTCAATCCTTCTTTGAAATCGAATGCAACATGTCGCTAACTGTTGCTAAGCTCCAAGACATACTATTCAATATGCAGAATCCCACGCAATATTTCGCGAACTGTTCCCCAATGTTTCGAATCTGTGAAATATATCTTTTGTGGGTTTCAACGGACGCAATATTCTCATATGCAATTTCCCGTTCTGAAATTGAGTCTTTTACTTAATTTTCTGCAGCCATCTTAAACTTCAAACAATAGTGGCCACTTCCTAAAGTTCCTCTTCAATAGATGTCAGGGAATTGCTCCCCACCGCATCTGATGCTAGCAATAAAAGTAAACACTCTAACAGTTCATTCGAGTTATTCCAGTGGACATAGCTGATACACGATAACAATTCATTTGAGGCCGTCTTCCAGTCTTGAGCAACATACTCATTTTTGTTCCCTCTAGGTAAGTACAAACCCATGCAGACATGTATTTCACTATCTTGAGTTTCATCTCTCCCTCTTTCTCTGAGAGATGATGATGATAAGCCAACACTTTTACTTAATGCAGGCTTAACTATATTGTTATACTTGTAGCTTCTGTTGGAATTTATTCGTGTGCAGAAGAGACAATTTTGTTTGCATTAGCAGCCCTGAAAATTTTGGTGCGGTTTTTGAAATTTCGTATTGTGTAACCCCATTTATTGTTTAAAATTAAACAATAGATTATATAATTATTTCATTACTGGGTATTTTACAGTGTGAACTATAAAATCATCTCCCTCGACCATTTACACACTTGCTATCAAGACCGAATCTGAGGTCGTATATAGTATTATGCGTTTTACCTAACAATTAACCAAAAAATATACTGCCAATCTTCCTCCCTTCTCTGCTACAAGTTGCTTTTCTTCTTCTCCTTCTTCATCATCTTCCTCATCATCTTCATCTTCTTCTTCTTCTTCTCCACCTTCAATGTCTGCACATCCTTCTTTGCCTTCTGTCATTATAAATACACTATCTGCTCAAAAGTATTCGGACGCCTATTAATGGACGTTAATGTGGTTTAGCTCTGTGTGTTCCTTCCCATTTACACTTCACAGTCACATCATCAACAGTCGATATGGGCAGCTTTAGATGGATTGAAATGTCTGTGAGTGATTTTTTACTTAGGTAACATCCAACGACTAGTCAGTGTTCGAAGTCACTGAGATCTCCTGACAGACCCATCCTGTTGTTAAAGCTTCTGTACTGACAACACAATACTCCCTGCCTCCTTTCATACTGGCAGGTTCGAATCTGGTGACATCTAGTAGCCAAATGGGCATTCAGATACTTTTGATCAGAATCAGATAGTGTATGTAGATTTCATTTTCATGGGAGTAAATACTGAACGGTGGTGTGTAGAACTGAATATATGTTTACTGAAACGCAGTTGGCTTAGAAGCTCACTGAATGGTCAGTTTTCAAGATAATGGATGTAAAATGGGGAGTAGGAGGCGAAGAGGTGTGACTGAAAAAAGGGGACAGGGAGGGGTCATATGAGAGCGGGGGAGGGGCGAGAGTTTGGTGGACGTAGGCGGTACTGGTACTGGAGAGGGGAGAGTAGAAAGAATTAAGGACTGTTCAAGGTCAAATTTTACCCAAATAACCAACTACTTTCCTACTAGATGCAATAAGGAGAGCAGAAAAACGGAGCAAAGATGAATACTTAGTCATTCTAGTGATGATATGGGTCATAACTAGGCAAATCCACTGACACAAGCGACTTCAACAAAGGGCAGATGGTTATGCCTTGGCGTCTGGGAACTAGCACCTTGGAAATGGCAAAGCTAGTCATCTATTTCCGTGCTACTGTCGTGAGCATCTATGTACAGGAGTTGAAGGACGGTGAAACCACGAGCGGGTGACAAGATGATGGCCGTCCGCACCCCTCCGTAGAATGTGAAGACTGAAGGGTTGTCCACTCTGTAAAGCAGGATAGGCGACAATCTGTGGCACATTTGGCGTCGGCGTACAATGCTGGTGCTCGCACACATACCTTGGAGCTCACTGATCAGTGCACATTGTTCAACATGGGGACTCCACAACAGGTGACCGTTACGTGTTCCTTTACTTGCCAGTAACATTTTCAATTATATTTTCAGACTGGACCGTGTATCAACAGAAGTTTGTCGCCTGGTCGGATGCATTGAGTTTCTTTTTACACCAGGCCGATGGTCGTGTCCACCATCATCCAACCGAGGGGGGGGGGGGGGAGGCTGGCCGGTGGGGAGAGTGTTATGCTATGGAGAGCATCTCTTCTGTAGGTCCTAAGGCACCATGAAGCTGTGGACTACGTGAACACTTGTTGTAGACTACCTGCATCCCTTCTTGATTGATGCCTTTCCCGACGTCGATGGCATCTTCCTGCAGGATAATTGTCCGTGTCACAAGGTCAGAATGGTACTATAGTGGTTTGAGAGCGCGACAGCGAAGTCATGTTGACGTCTTGGCCACCATCTACCTGATCTGAATCCGGCCGAACACATCTCGGACGCTATAGGGAAACAATTCTGCGATCATTAACCAGCAGTCCGTAATTTATGGAAACTGCGTAACTTATGCATAGATGTCTGGTGTCACATAACTCCAGAAACCTACCAGCGACTTATCGAAGCCATGCCACGCAGCTGCATTGCGTTCCGAAGGTCGACCAGCACGCTACTAAGCTGGAGGTCATAATGTTGTAGATGAAGATGGTCTCTGTTCTTTCAGACATGTCCGAAAGAACAGATACCATCTTCATGTAGTTAAGGCTCACCGGCCATTGACCTTCTTCTTCTGTGCGGATGCACACGCATTGCCCGAACTCTTACGGGACTCGGTAAGATTGTCTGCCGCGAGTAATGAGTGTAACGGGCAGGGGCACCACGAATGTAGTGTGTGAATGTGGGTCTCACGGGGAGCGTGCAAGAGATAAGTCCCTGCAGTCACTCTATCCTCTGTGCCCTCGGTGGCTCAGATGGATAGAGCGTCTGCCATGTAAGCAGGAGATCCCGGGTTGGAGTCCCGGTAGGGGCACGCATTTTCGACTGTCGCCGTTGATGTGTATCAACGTCTGTCGACAGCTTAAGGTCTTGATTTCATTATCATTTCATAATGTTGTGACTCACTAGTGTATATTTTGTGTGCGTTCGGACGCTGAAATATTTCTCCAGATTGACTCCTAGATATTTAGTTGAGTCAGTCGGGATGGAGAGAATGTCCTAAAGAGTAAGTCTAAGGTTGTCAGATTCTTTATATTTTTTGTAACTACATTGTGTGAACAGTACAGTCTACGATTTTGTCGGCTTAGGTCTGATGCGCCATACCAGCATCCATCTCTGTAGTCTGCTGAAGTAGTCGTTAGACTTGCTGACGGACGAGCGCAAGTGGAGGTTTTCTGCATTAGATTTTCTGCCTTGATTAAGAATTTTAACAGGGCTGCAGTTGCTTAAATTGGCCTTTATTCGTATCTCGATTGATTTTTTAGACAATGTCCCAATCGTTTGAAATCTGTACATAAGCCTTTGTGCAGTTGTAAGATATGCCGTGTAGATCTTAATAACAATGTTCTATGACTACAGATTTCGATAGCTGTGGTAGAAGAGTATGCAGATACTTTGCAACGTCTGCACTTTTCGTCTTTATTTCTCGCTGGAGAAGATACTGTCATATTCTAGATATATAATTCACCCATGATGAAAGTAGCTTACAATACCTATGTACAACCGATTTTTGAGTACTGTTCTCCATACTGGGAGCCTTACCATGTCAGATTAATGGAGAAGATCCGAAGCGCTATACCGTGCTTCGACGACGGTTTTGTTTAGCAAGTAAGAGATCGTGACAGGGATGCAACGGCAGACGTTCCAAGACTGGCGTTGTGCAACACGAAGTGTACTCTTAAAATTGCGACTAAATACGTAGATCAAGAAGAGTCAAACAACGAATTACTTTTTCTTACATGCATCTCGCGAAATGACCATGGTGCTAAAATCATCGAAATAGGAGCTCGTGAAGCGGGTTACCAATGGTCGTCCTTATCGCGTACATGCTTCCCCCACACGCCGTGAAGTGGCTTGCAGACTACGAATTCCACTCACCAATAACCAGAGACCGCTATTTTCCAATTTATACGCCATCTCTGTCACATCTGTCCGTGCATATAAGTTTTGTTGTCGCTTTCTACGCATATACACTGACTGAAATAGGATGTGTCACACCAGCAATACCTTGGCCGAACGCTACTACACTGTCGCGCCAGCAGCTTCGTGGCTATGTAATATGTTGGTAAGAAAAAGATCAAATCATGAACATGATGGATATGGGAGCATCATACCTACAGCCGGCCGTGGTGGCCGATCGGCTCTAGGAGCTTCAGTCTGGAGCCACGCTGCTGCTACGATCGCATGTTCGAATCCTGCCTCGGGCATGGATGTGTGTGATGTTCTTAGGTTAGTTAGGTTTAAGTAGTTCTAAGTTCTAGGGGACTGATGACCTCAGATGTTAAGTCCCATAGTGCTCAGAGCCATCATACCTACAGATTCCGCTGACAATTGGATGAATTGCAATAACTGCAGGACGAAAAGCCATGAGATGGACTCAGAACAAGCAAGTCAACAAGAGTAGGCATGGGTCCTTCCAGAGGACTGCGCCACGAGTAGTCTGGAGGGTTATTCAGCTGGCTCTGAGAAATTTTAGGCTGACAACAGCTGAAATCCAGGCTGAGGCTACAGGCAGAGTGTCACCATGAACTATTGGGCAGAAATTACCGGAAGCTCGGTTGAAATTTCGAGTTGCCATGGGGAGTGTGCCAGTGAAACGAAACCGCAAACAACACACATTTGCGAGGTAAAGAGCCACAGTGAACAATGAGTGCCGTTCTACAGCGTTAAGAGATGAGTCTAGATTCTGTCTGCAGCAGTCAGATTGACGTTGACATGGCCTCATGGCGAGGAGAGAGCAGGTGTGATTTAGGCGGGAGGGGGTTCGAGCCGACTCCCCGTTGTGCTCACACCATTAGCCGTTTTGTGAGCTTTTATGAAAGAGCAGATGACACACACCGAAATAATGGCAGCGCTCTCAGAGAAATATCATCTTCCAACTAGAGCCGATTTTGTCTACTACTGGCAGCACCAGGGTCGTTCCATGTCAACTCACCTAGGCCGCCCTGTTTTGCTATTAAGGATTTAAATAAAATTTTATATGAACATTCGCATATGTCCCCAACGAACATTGGTAAAGTTTAACGTTCGTCGAAACAATGCTGACCGAGAAATAGCCTCTTGTTTGTCTCCAAGCACGACTTTGCGCAGAGCTAGCGTGAATTTCTGGCGACTTGGGGCTGCTGTATCTCGGGCAATATTTTGTTGAAAGAAACGAAATTTGGCCATCATGTACAACTTTATGTGTTGTCTTAAGAATAATAACGAAACTAAATTAACTAACCATATTAGCCAGAAAAAAAATCGACGCCCGAAAACTCCAAAGTTTCGAAATTTTTGAGCCACTTTCTGCAGTTCATTTCTTGGAAATTGATGTGTCGGCCAGACGTTGATATTAAATGAATAAGGAGCGTGGAAGTGAGACGGTGTTATGGTGCACAACAAGCATTCTTCAACAAAGGGCAGACTGTTATGCCCTGGCCGGCCGAAGTGGCCGTGCGGTTAAAGGCGCTGCAGTCTGGAACCGCAAGACCGCTACGGTCGCAGGTTCGCATCCTGCCTCGGGCATGGATGTTTGTGATGTCCTTAGGTTAGTTAGGTTTAACTAGTTCTAAGTTCTAGGGGACTAATGATCTCAGAAGTTGAGTCCGATAGTGCTCAGAGCCATTTGCACCATTTTTTTGTTATGCCCTGGCGTCTGGGAACGAGCACCTTGGAAATGGCAAAGCTAGTTGGCTTTGAAAAGGCATAAATTTTATTAGTGCTTCATTTTGTTCCGTTGATATGGCAATAATGTTGCAATGTTCAGAAGTTTAAAGTCAAAGTGATATTACTTTTTGCTTACCGCATATGTGAAATACTCTTACAGACCTGAGAATTGGAGTTAAGGTACTTAGCGAATGACTTTGTAAGTATAGAGTTATCATCACCAGGCTTTGGAACATACATTAAGAAACCAGATTACAGGCTTGAGGACCTGAACGAAGAAACCTTCCTCTGGCTTGTATTGCACGGCTAATGAGCGTGGCCCCTATTGACGATGCGATTGCCGATTCTTGAACCGGTAGTGACAATGTCAGCATGGACCAACGCAATATAGTGAGATATTACCCGTCAATTTAAAAATAAAAACCACTTGCAACGGAACACGGACAAGAAGTTGCTGCAATGTAGCCTGTTGCCACGGTACATTCTCCAAATTTATCTGCCATTTGCAAGTACTGTTAGCGGACCACTAGAAAATCGAACGTGATTTTCTGAATGCTTGAAAACATGTTCTTTCCAACTGTGATAATCTTAAATCAGTTATGGGAAACAGATTTTCTAAAAGTAAATTGAATGTCATTTATTTTTGTAATTTTTACTAAAATCAAATTTGAATTGATTTTGTAGAAATTTAGAAAGCGGTACGTAAAGGCTGGCTTATTTGTGAATGAGATAAATATTCCTATTACAGGTTTGAGTTGTGGTCTCTCAAATAGAATTTCAGTTTTAATGTTAAGGTAACTTAGCTTGACTTTTATGGTGACTATCTTTTTAGTGATTTTTGCAAAAGCCTCGAAGGAATAATGGCTCTCTTAATTAAAACAATTAAAATGTTATTTTGTAACTTACGGTCGTCCGACAAGGAAACATCAGACTTCGATATTTAAAAGAAACAGGTTGCTGGTCTGAAAGGATACATATTATAATACGAGACCGCTAATAAAATGTGATGTAACGGCCAATATTCTGCGTCAATTATCTTCGCCTGATTGCTGCCAAATATTACTGTACAAATACAAATTGTTCAAGACAGAAGAAATTAGGTTAGGTACACTGTCATTTTAAATAAAACACCGATACTTTTTGATGACTTGTATTGTATTATATGTGAACCGGGCGCCTAGGAACGACAGAGAGGCTCCGTCCCAGCCGCAGCCACAGTGGTCCACAACCCCACGACGACTGCCGCAGTCCACTTCACCCCTCCGCCGCCCCACATCGAACCACACTTTCAGGGTTATTGTGCGGTTCGGCCCCCGGTGGACCCCCCCCCCCCCTCCCCCAGGGAAAGTCTCACACCAGACGAGTGAAACCCCGTAACCCCTATGTTTGTGTAGTAGAGTAATGATGGTGTACGCGTACGTGGAAAACTTGTTTGCGCAGCAATCGCCGACATAGTGTAGCTGAGGCGGAATAAGGGGAACCAGCCCGCATTCGCCGAAGCAGATGCAAAACAGCCTAAAAACCATCCACAGACTGGCCGGCTCACCGGATCTCAACACAAGTGCGCCGGGCAGATTCGTGCCGGGGACCAGGCGCTCCTTCCCGCCCGGAAAGCCGTGCGTTAGACCGCACGGCCAACCGGGCGGCCTTTTGATGACTTACTTTATCACCTAAATAGTTGTACAGTGTCTGGTAGATTACGCTAAGACATTCCCCTCAAAACTCTTAACAGACAGAACAGAATAATAATAAATGAAAGTTTTTGTCTTTCATTTTAGATTTAAAAAGTTTCTGAGATATTATGTCTTAACGCCTATCATATATTTATAAATTAATTCTTTGCCGCTACTCGGCATATTTATTCCATACAGAATCTTTATTTCCCCTTAAAAGATCTATTACGTACTGGAATGATATTTTATATTGCAAAAACTTACGTTACTAATTCGTTGTGTCCAAAGTTTCATGTTTATCTTGCCTTTAATGAATGAGCTACAAGAGGCCAAATTTAAAACTTATTCAGCAGCGCGATTTTTCCGGCTAGTTTGCTTCAGTTTAAGTGGCATTGTTAGCCAAATGTTCTGTAGCGGCTTAAAACACTTTCTTTCGAATGATGCCGGTTTTAAAGTTTTAATAGAAAGCGATATTTGAAAACCAAATATCAAATGCAAACCTATTTTCACCTTTTTACAAAAATCGTCAGCTTTTCGACGAATTTATAAATTAGGGAAAATGGTAGGTGAATGAAATTTTGTATTACACGTCCTTGTGTTACCGACCTGCTGCGTATTAAGTTTCGTGTTCAGTAGGCGTTTAATGTTCGAGGTATAAGAATCCGAAGTTTACATTTTCTTCGTGCCGTGATTTTCGCGACTAACTTTGATACAAATTATTCAGCATTGCTATTCCGCTTTGGACAATCGAAACCACTTTGCCTGTTAAAACCATAGTCTTTCTACTGAGACGAGTTTGGAAAGTCTTTTGTTTTTTTACGTAGTCTTCAAATCTGCTCTTAATTTATTTGGTACTGGAAAGTGGTACATAAACGAAACTTTGTACGAGTATTTGGAACCTTATGTTGTTAAGTTAGTAAATGCCAAGTTACACGTTCGTCATACCTTTAGTCCCTGAAGTTTAAGATGCCAAACTTTGAAGTTTTCCGAGCGATTTTGCCGAAATGTTCTGAATGAACATGATTCATAAACTTTATTTCATTATAATTCTTAAGGGAACGCATAAAGTTGTACAAGATGGTCAAATATCATTTCTTTCAACGAAATACAGCCCGAGGTACAACAGTCCAAAGTCGCCAGGAATCCACGTTCGCTCTGCCAGTATTTCTTCAACGAATGTTAAACTTCACTGTTGTTCATTGGGGACATGTGCGAATGTTCATACAACGTTTCGTCGATATTTTTGATGTTCGAGCAGGATAATGTTCCGAAATTAGGTGATCTGACATGGAAAGAGGCCACACCATTATTGAGCCACCAGCAGCTTCCACAGTGTCTTGTTGACAACTTGAGTCCATGTCTTCGAGAGACCTGCGCCACATTAGACCCCCATCTCACTCTTACCAACTCAAATTGGGACTCATCTCACCAGACCACGATCTTACAGTCGTCTAAGGTCCAACCGATATGGTCACGAGCCCAGGAGAGGTGCTGAGGGGTACATCGTGCTCTTAGGAAAGGCTCTCACGATTACGTTCATCGTTCGTCCCACATTGATTTCTGTGTGTATTTCACGCACTGCTGCTTGTCTGTCAGCACTGACATCTCTATACGGAAAGGCCGCTGCTCTCTGTCGTTAAGCGAAGGCCGTCGGCTACTGCGTTGTCCCTGGTGAGAGGTAATGCCGAAAATGTATTCTCGGTACACTCTTGACATTGTGGATAGCGGATAACTGCATTCCGTAACGATTTCCGAAATGGAATGTCCCATACGTCTAGCTCCAAATACCATTCCGCGTTTAAAGTCTGTTAATTCCCCTCATGCGACCACAAGCACGTTGGAAACCTTTTCACACGAATCAACTGAGCACAAATGACAGCTCCGCCAATATATTGTTCTTTTATACCTTGTGTACTTCCAACAACTGTATATGAGCACATCGCTATCCCATGACTTTTGTCACCTCAGTGGATGAAGCTTAGTTCCTACAGCAGCCTGAATTTTAATTGGCTTTGTCGACTAATGTGTCTTATGTATCAGTGATCCAGTCAGTGGGTGCAAAAATATGATGTATGCTGGTACGCCGAATGCAGTGTAATAAGACCTACACGGATGAGCCACAGCATTATGATCATTTGCTTAAAACCTTGTTTGTCCGTCTTTGGAAAGAAACACATCACTGATTCTGCGTATCAGGCATCCAAAAGGCTGTTGGTAGGTTTGTGGAGGCATGTTGCATTAGATGTCTACGCACACGTCATGTAATTCGCGTAAATAACGGGCCGCTGATTTGCGTAGTGGTGATGGCGCCCGATAGCGACCCCGATCGTTTTCAGTATTTACATAAGGCGTGGACATCAACATGAGTTCACAGCAATGCTCCTCAAACCACTGTGGCAATGTTCTGGCTCCGAGACATGGACAATTACACTGCTGAAAGATGCCATCGCCGTCCGGGAAGACATCAAGCCATAAAGGGATGCAGGTGGTTCGCAGCAACCAGTGCGTCTTCGATTACTACCACAGGTCCCATTCAAGTGCAGGAGAAAGTCATCCAGAGAGTAATAATGCTCCCACCAGCCTGCGTTCGTGGCGCGCTGGAAGTTTATAGCAGTCGTTCACCTCAATGACAGCGTTTGTGGAGACTAAAATCGACCTATTGTAGCAAAAACTCGATTCACCTGAAGAGCCGGCATGTTTCCAGTGATCGACCGTCGAATCCCGATGGTTGCGTGCCGACTGCAACCGTAATTGACCATGTCGTTGGGTAAACACGTGAACACGTAGGAGTGGTTTGCTGTGGAGCTCCATGTTCAACAATGAACGATGAACGGCGTACTCCGAAACACTTGTGCATGCACCAGAGTTGAGCTTTTTCGGCAGAGATGTCACAGGTTACCATTTGCCCTACTTTACAGAGCAGACAAGCTTTCAAACCCCACATTCTGTGAAGAGCCGTGGACATCCAACCAGTTAGCGCCTAGTCGTAGTTTCACTGTCCTTATACCTCTTTCCATAGATGTTCACGACAGTAGCACGTTAACATTCAACCAGCTTCGTCGTTTTCGAGATACTTGCTCAGAGGCTCTGTATAATAATAATCTACGCTTTGCCAAAGTCGCTTATCTCAGTGGATTTCCCCATTTGCAACCCCTATCTTCGCTAGGGTGATACCCCGTCCGCGTGTGCTCCACTTACGTACTTATGTTACCGCGTCTCCAACGCCACCAGGCGGCATCCAACGTCGGAGTGGCGGTGGTCATTATGTTTTGGTTGTTTTGGCTGATCAGTGTACATTGAAGCGTCCATATCGAAAGACAGGAGCTTGTCGTAAGTCCGAATTTAGAATGTCAAAAGCAATTGCAACATGATTTAGGCATGGTGCGAAAAGTGTGAGGCCATCCACATGAGTACTAAAAGAAATCTTTTTTACACCTACATCTACGTCCACGTGATTACCCTGCTATTCTCAATCAAGTGCCTGGCAGAAGGTTCAGTGAACCACCTTCAAGCTGTCTCTCCACCGTTCCATTCCCGAACGGCGCGCGGGAAAAACAAGCATTTAAATAATTCAGTGCGAATCCTGATTTCTCTTACTTTATCTTGATGATCATTTTTCCCTATGTATGTGGGTGCCAACAGAATGTTTTCGCAATCGGAGGAGAAAACCGGTGATTGAAATTTCATGAGAAGATCCTGTCGCAGCGAAAAACGTTTTCGTTTTAATGGTTGCCACTCCAATTCAGGTATCATGCCTGTGGCACTATCTCCCCTATTTCGCGATAATACAAAACTAGCCGCCTTCCTTTGAACTTTTTCGATGTCATCCGTCAGTCCCACCTGATGCGGCTCCCACACCGCACAGCAATACTCCACAATAGGTCGGGCAAGTGTAGTGTAAGCAGTCTCTTCAGTAGATCTGTTGCACCTTCTAAGTGTTCTGCCACTGAATCACAGTCTTTGGTTTGCTCTGCCCACAATATTATCTATGTGATCGTTCCAATTTAGGTTATTTGTAATTGTATTCCCTAAGTATTTATCTGAATTTTCAGCCTTCAGATTTGTGTGTCTTATCGCGTAATCGAAATTTAGCAGATTTCTTTTAGTACTCGTATGAATGACTTCAGGGTCAATTGCCACTTTTTGCTCCATACAGATATCTTATCTAAATCATTTTACAATTGGTGTTGTGTGATGTCCTTAGGTTACTTAGGTTTAAGTACTTCTAAGTTCTAGGGGACTGATGACCATAGACGTTAAGTCCCATAGTGCTCAGAGCCATTTGAACCATTTGAACCAATCATTTTACAATTCGTTTTGGTCATCTGATGACTTAACAAGACGGTATATGACAGCAACATCTGCAAATAATCTAAGAGGGCTACTCAGATTGCCTCCTATGTCGTTAATATAGATCAGGAACATTAGAGGGCCTATAACACTTCATTGGGAAACGGCGGATATTACTTCTGTTTTACTCGATGACTTTCCGTCTATTAATACGAACTGTGACCTTTCTGACAGGAAATCACGAATCCAGTCGCACAACTGAGGTGATATTCCATAGGCACGCAGTTTGGTTAGAAGACGTTTGTTAGAAACGGTGTCGAAAGCCTTCTAGAAATCTAAAAATATGGAATCAATTTGACATCCCCTGCCGATAGCACTCATTAGTTCAAGAACGATATTTTCTGAATCCGTGGTGACTATGTGTCAATAAATCGTTTTCTTTGAGGTACTTCATAATGTTCAAATACAGCATATGTTCCAAAATCCTACTACAAATCGACGTTAGTGATATGGGCCTGTAATTCAACGGATTACTCCTACTTCCCTTTTTAGGTAATGGTGTGACTTGAGCAATTTTTCCAGTCTTTAGGTACGGATCTTTCGATGAGCGAGCGGTTGTATATAACTGATAAATATGGAGCTATTGTATCAGCATACTCTGAGAGGAACCTGACTGGTATACAATCTGGACCGGAGGCCTTGCCTTTATTAAGTGATTTAAACTGCTTTGCTACACCGAGGATATCTATTTCTATGTCTCTCATCTTCGCAGTTGTTCTTGATTGGAATTCAGGGATATTTACTTCGTCTTCTTTGGTGAAGGAATTTCGGAAAACCGTGTTTAATAACTCTGCTTTAGTGGCACTGTCGTCAGTGAATTCACCGTTGTTATCGAGCAGTTTAAATTTGGGTTACACGATGAAATCTAAAGGCTGCAATTTCAACAAAATATATGGATTACAATTACGCACGACTTAACTTGTTACTATCATGTAGAAATGTTGTGGGAAAGGCGAACCAAAGACTGCATTTTACTGGCAAAACACCTGGAAGATGCAACACCACTACTAAAGAGACTGCCTACACCACGCTAATCCATCCTCTTCGGGAGTAACGCTCCGCCGTATGGGATCCTTACCAGAGAGGACTGACGGAGGATGCAGAAAAAGTTCAAAGGAGGGCAGTTTGTTTTGTATTATCGTTCGTCCTCTGTTAGAATATTGCTGAGCGGTGTGGGATCCTTACCAGGTGGGATTGACGGAGGACATCGAAAGTGTGCAAAAAAGGGCAGCTCGTTTTGTATTATCACGTAATAGGGGAGAGAGTGTGGCAGATATGATACGCGAGTTGGGATGGAAGTCATTAAAGCAAAGACGTTTTTCGTCGCGGCGAGATCTATTTACGAAATTTCAGTCACCAACTTTCTCTTCCGAATGCGAAAATATTTTGTTGAGCCCAACCTACATAGGTAGTAATGATCATCAAAATAAAATAAGAGAAATCAGAGCTCGAACAGAAAGGTTTAGGTGTTCGTTTTTCCCGCGCGCTGTTCGGGAGTGGAATGGTATAGAGATAGTATGATTGTGGTTCGATGAACCCTCTGCCAAGCACTTAAATGTGAATTGCAGAGTAGTCATGTAGATGTAGATGTAAATAGCGGAATGGGGTGAGAGTGTCATGGATGTGATCCGCGAGTTGATGCGGTAGTCGTTAAAACAAAGGCTTTTTCATTGCGGCGTGATCTTTCCATGAAATTTCATTTACCATCTTTCTCCTTCGTATACGAAAATATTTTATCGACGCTCCCCTACATATATAGAAATTATCGTCGTAATGGAGTAAGAGAAATCAGTGCTCACGAGGATAGATTTATGCATTCGAATTTCCCACTCGCTATTCAAGAGTGGAGCGGTAGTTGGAGAGTTTGAAGGCTGATCGATGAACCCGCTGCCAAGCACTAAGTGTGAATGGCAGGGTATTCCTGTAGATATAGGTCTAAGAACGGCTTAAAGCACTTTTGTCGAGGTCTTGTATCGGAGTACCCGCCCCCACCTCCCTTTTAAAAATGCTTGAACAGGTATGCTCTCAAATGAAGAGCAGAGCACACTGTTCATTAAAAGCTTGCTGTAGAGTGAAAGGAGGATGAGGAGCCATCATTGTCAGAGCTGCTAACTGGTAGCTCATTACACACACGACAACGTTTTGATTTGGTCGAAAGTACAGACGACTTGCTTGTTCGTTCCTTCCATAGAGGTGGCTGTTAGCATAACAAACGCTTTCGAAGATCTGTACGGTCCTTTGACTGCGCCGAGGGTAGCTCCGCCACGCCAGGGGCGCTGGCCCTCCCTACCCCTCCACAGGGTGGGGGCGTAGCCGGCGGGGGTGGCGAGGCAGTGACGGGGGCGGCGCGCGGCGCGGCGGTTCGGTCAGTCTCGCGCTGGAGTCGGCGGGTGGCGGCACGCGACACAGGCCAACCGGAGTCCCGCATACAATTAACTCGCCGCGGTCATGTGCGGCCTGGATCAGGGGGAGCAGCCGCGGCGCTCCAGGCCCAGCGACACGCGCAAGGTGGGTGCCGCACCTCCGCTCCCTGCCCCTCTCTCTGCCTCACCTCTTGATCTCGTCGACATCTACAGCATCGGCAGCGATGGAACTGATCACAGTGCAATGTTACCGTTTGCTTCTATTGTAAAGTGTTGTTACGTAATTTTGAAAAAAAAAATAGTTTAGTTTATGATAAGAATATTCAGTTGGAAAAAATGACACGTCGTCTATGACGATTGAGTTATTGCTTGGTTCTGATCTTTTTTAGTGTTCCGTGCCTCAGTCGGTAGACACGGAAGCCTTTATAGGATCACTTTGTTGTCCGTCTATCTGAGCCTCTTTTATCTCTTTGAGTCCGAATAATATAAAGAAAAATTTAATTTAACATTTTTTACAAAATTCACCTTCATCAGCAACGAATACAAGAAGAAATTGGTAAAAAGTAAACAATAAATTGTTTTAGGGAGGTAGTTTCACTTTGGAATATAATTGTAAAATTCTTAAAAGGGGAGGCAACGAATCATTGTCGAGTCTATAAAATCTGCTAGGTAGCTATGCGCAAATACGACGAAGAAATGATGCCCTAACAACTATGCAACTCGGCTAATGCAGCGGCGCCTAGGCGTCAGCCTGCACTTTATACTGATTTTTGCAATGAATATAAAGCGCAACTAATTATTTTTTCTCCTTTACTACATTTTTTAGCATACTCAGTTATTAGTCACATTCAATAATCCGTTTTAGTCCGCATCATTATCTGCGTATTAATCAATCCCCCCTACACCCACAATCCCCGCCCATTTTTACAATAACTGAAATTTAAAAATAGTTTAAAAATGTTTAAAGTTATTAAAAAACTGTTTAAGAATCAAGTCTCATTACTCTACTGAATGTAACTGTAAAATCTGCCAAAGTAGATTCCTCTCGCGAATATGTCCACGTATAAACCAGAGGTAATCACTGTCTATAAAATCCAGGGCTTAATTTCGGCCGGAAAGCATTCCGGTACCTTCCAGGGATTTTTTTTTTTTTACTCTATAGAACAAGTCAACACTGGAGATTTAAAATAGTATACGTGATTAAACCTCAGCTTAACTATAATTTAGCGCTGCGCCGCCACCAATGAACGTGTTAATGGTTGACTATTGTAGTGACGTTTGTGTTCAGATGCGTTGCTTATTTGTAGTAATCAATATGAATTTAGACTAGTTCTCATCGTCATTCATCGTTAAATGCTTTATTAATTGATACTGGACCATAGGCGTCTGCAGAAATTTTTCCTGGGGGAACGGGAAGGAGGGGGGGGGGGGCAGACTCTAAATTTGCTATACAAATAAATTACTTCATCAGTTCTGAGACGTGACATACCATAAGAACCAAATTTTGTTGGTGGCACAAAAAAAATTTATTCACAGTGTATATGCAGACAAGAAAAAAAAAATTCCCGGATTTCCCGGTTAAAAACACACTGTTTTCCTACGCGAAAATACACTTCACCCAAGGTGAAAAATACATTTTTTCCATAAGTGACAATATTCTTTCCCTTGAAGTTTCAAAAATATCAATTCTTTGAATGGCAAAGGTTTTATACACCAGTGTGGAACTTCAGAGAGCGAAAAAAACGAGGCAAAAAAAATGGAAAGATCTTTGAGGTGCAGTAACATTTTCGCTGCGTATTTTCATAATGCCTTACGCTGCATATTTTTGTATTCGTGCTACGAAAGTATAGATTCGAAACAGCACGTTAGTTTCCAAAGCATTGAAATCGAGATTGAAATGCGCTTTTGGTGAGCCAGTCATTGCTCATGTCACGTGATCTCGCCAGCCAACGAAGGCAGATATTCAAAGCATAGGACACGTGACGTAGTCAGCCAATAGCAACGTCATGGTTAAGTCACAAATAGGAGAAGTTAATGATTTAAATTAATGTACATAGTATAGCTACAAGAAAAGATAAGCTTTCACGTATAATATTTGCCTTGAAGATTAATAAGCTACAAGAGAAGCTAAACCTTCACATATAATATTGGTCTATTTTGTGTGTGTTACACTTTAAGTTACATCACACACATGTGCAGGTAAAATTTTAAATGATGAAATGTCTTGTCTTCTGGGCTAGTCTTCAATGTGCAAAGTTTTAAATGAGAGTCGAACGCTATGTGATTTAAGAAATTCATTGCACATTCGCACACGTAACCTAATTCATCTTGTGTTATACGAAATTTACTTTTCAAAGCACCATTCGCGATATTTTCCCGCGACCTGTTAGAAATAGCTTCGTTTCAGCAGTTGCCAGAGAGCGCCAGAAAACGCTTTACTGCGCGTGGGCAGCTACGATCACGTAGGACGCATATATGTTGATTCATACATATGTAGTATTAAGAGAGCTTACATGACGTCATAAAGGAAATAGCATACTCCGAGAGCATCGGAATATCGTACACCATACTAAAATGCATAATTCGGCTTAAAGTGCATACTCACATGTCCAGATTCACAATGCAGTAGGCCCCAACCTGGTATTAAGATTTCAGTGCGGTTTTCGGGATGCAAATTTTCTTGGAGTATCTGTACTGTATTATATCATGTTTGGTTCTTTATTATGGCGTAATGCCATATGTGCCAGAACATGCGCACTTGAAATTCAGTGAGCAGTTGAAACTAACCAATAGCGCGGAATGAAACACTTCCATTCTAATAAATTGATGCTTCTGAAGAAAAGATTAGTAAAAGCCACGTTTATTTTGCATACCGACGAAAATAATTTCATTGTTCCACAAGGTGATTGTCTGCCAAAAACGTGGAAATAACATAAAGTCAGGAAACTGAAACTAATGACATATGTTAGCCTTTCGTAATTATATGAATGTAGACTATGTGATCAATAGTATCCGGACACCTGGCTGAAAATGACTTACAAGTTCGTGGCGCCCTCCATCGCTAATGCTGGAATTCAATATGGTGTTGGCCCACCCTTATCCTTGATGAAAGCTTCCTCTCTCGCAGGCATACGTTCAATCAAATGCTGGAAGGTTTCTTGGGGAATGGCAGCCCATTCTTCACGGAGTGCTGCACTGAGGACAGGTATCGATGTCGGTCGGTGAGATCTGGCACAAAGTCAGCGTTCCAAAACATCCCAAAGGTGTTTTATGGGATTCAGGTCAGGAGTCTGTGCAGACCAGTCCATTATAGGAAGGTTATTGTCATGTAACAACTCCGCCACAAAAAAAGTGTGTGTATTCCTAAGTGACCAAACTGCTTAGGTCATCGGTCCCTAGACTTACACATTACTTAAACTAATCTATGTTAAGAACAACACGCTCACCCATGCCCAAGGGAGGACTCGAACCTAAGGCAGGAGGGGCCGCGCATCCGCGACATGACGCCTCAAGCCGCGGGGCCACAACTCCGCTGCAGGCCGTGCATTATGAACAGGTGCTCCACCGTGTCGAAAGATGCAATCGCCATCCGCGAATTGTTCTTGAGCAGTGGGAAGCAAGAAGGTGCTTAAAACATCAATGTAGGCCTGTGCTGCGATAGTGCCACGCAATACAAAAAGGGGTTCAAGCCCCCTGCATAAAAAAACACGTCCACACCATAACACTACCGCCTCCGAATTTTACTGTTGGCTCTACACACGCTGGCAGACGACGTTCACCGGGCATTCACCATACCCACACCCTGTCATCGGATCTCCACATTGTGTACCGTGATTAGTCACTCCACACAACGTTTTTCCACAGTTCAATCGTCCAATGTTTACGCTCCTTACACGAAGCGAGGCGTCGTTTGGCATGTACCCACGTGATGTGTGGCTTATGAACAGCCGCTCGACCATGTAATCCAAGTTGGCTCACCTCCCGGATAACTGTCATAGTACTTGCAGTGGATCCTGATGCAGTTTGGAATTCGTTTGTGATGGTCTGCATAGACCTGTTACACATTACGAACCTCTTCAGCTGTTGGAGGTCTCTGTCAGTCAACAGACGAGGTCGGCCTGTACGCTTTTGTGCTGTACGTGTCCCTTAACGTTTCCACTTCACTATCACATCGGAAACAGTGGACCTAGAGATGTTTAGGAGTGTGGAAATTTGGCGTATGACATAAGTGACACCTAATCACCTGACCACGTTCTAAGTCCTTAAGTTCCGGAGAGCGCGCCATTCTGCTCTTTCACAATGTCTAACGTCTACTGATGTCGCTGATATGGAGTATCTGGCACTAGGTGGCAGCACAATGCACCTAATATGAAAAAGTTTTGTTTTTGGGGGTGTCCGGATACTTTTGATCGCATAGTGTATTTTAATTCACTTGATAGCTCCCAACCACAGAAATCCGTTTTCTTTTCATTTGATGTGAGAAGTGTAAACGAAGAGGAAACAGCAGAATCACTAAACATAAACACGACAAATTGGAGACTACCCCCCTAACCGATCGCCCGGTTAGCTGTGCAAGCTAACGCACTGCTTTCCGGGCGGGAAGGCGTGCCGGTGCCCGGCACGAATCCGTCCGGCAAATTAGTGTCAAGATCCGGTGTACCGGCCGTTCTGTGGATGGTTTTTAAGGCGTTTTTCCATCTGCCTCGGTGAATGTGGGCTGGTACGCCCTATTCCGCCTCAGTTACAGTATGTCAGCGATTGCTACAGTCTCCACGTACGCTTATACCATAATTACTCTGCCATGCAAACATTGGGGTTGGGTGAATGGACTGCTGTAGCCTGTTGTAGGGTTGTGTACCATTGAGGGTTACGGCGGGGACGAAGCCTCTCCGTCGTTTCTACAATACCCCCCTCTCCACTACAACCCAAACTGCTGTGCGCATGCGGCAATTTGGCACCATGGGAGCAGCAGGAAAATTTTTCCTGATAGCATCTGGTTCAAAAATGGTTCAAATGGCTCTGAGCACTATGGGACTCAACTGCTGTGGTCATCAGTCCCCTAGAACTTAGAACTACTTAAACCTAACTAACCTAAGGACATCACACACATCCATGCCCGAGGCAGGAATCGAACCTGCGACCGTAGCAGTCGCACGGTACCGGACTGCGCGCCTAGAACCGCGAGACCAACGCGGCCGGCGATAGCATCTGGCTGCTAGTTGCTACTGCTGATACAGCCAACAGCCACACCACAAGAACCCGGAAGCGGGAGAAGGTAATACCCATACGCAACTCACCAACGCATGCGCGTGGGCCTGCGGGTAACTGCTCAAACGAACTAAATGTAAACAACTGTGACGTCACTTTCGTCGACAGCAGTTTATTGTTATGGGGTATTCCATAGTCTTCGTCCCAAAGCCTTTGACACATTTTGCTGTTTATCATTTCTTACCAGACAAATTACAAAAATTTAACTGAACTCTAAAACAATGAAAAATTACCGGAGTTCTAAAAAATACTCGGGTTTTTCCCGGTTTTCTCCCGGATGAAAAAATTCCCGAGTTTTTCCCGGATGTCCCAGAGCGTATACACCCTGTTATTATATTCCAGTGAATTGATGGTCATCCACTCTATACTTGTTACAGATTATTTGGTTACTTAAAAAGGTAAGAATGACTCGTTACCTTTAAAGTAACTTTGTATTAATAAAATCTCTATGGATGTGACACATTTTTGAAGTTGACGATTTAAAATTATATCCTTTTAGGAATATATGTGACAAGTTTGCCACAAAATGATCAATTGGCTAGCAGTAAAGCACCAAAATAAGAAAAAATATTTTTATTCATATGCGAATAATGTTTTGAAGTTGACGATTTAAAATTATATCCTTTTAGGAATATATGTGACATGTTTGCAACAAAATGATCAATTGGCTAGCAGTAAAGCACCACAATAAGAAAAAAAATTTTTTTTATTCATATGCGAATAATGTTTATCGACGCTGAATGTCAAATCTGAAGTAGGAAATAATCAGAGGTGAGAATACTGTTGGTTATAAACAAAAATAACTAGTCATAAAGAGTCTTTGACTAATATCCTTCGATAGTAATAAAGAAAAAAAATTTAATTCATCACGGAGTGAACATGGTACTGCACATGGCATTCTGTGAAACCAAAATATGCTCTAGGAAGCACTGCGTTTAGCTAATGGTGATTACGTTAAGAAGACTGTGACGTTCATTCCACAACAGTTCGTAATCGCCCCGTAGACAGCTGCAGAACAATGCTTCCAAGAAGGCAATAAAATAGGGCGGCACGGCATAAGAGAGCGGCTTTCTTCCGTCATCTTTTGATCCGCGAAAGCCGGCCGGAGTGGCCGAGCGGTTCTAGGCGCTACAGTCTGGAACCGCGCGACCGCTACGGTCGCAGGTTCGAGTCCTGCCTCGGGCATGGATGTGTGTGATGTCGTTAGGTTAGTTAGGTTTAAGTAGTTCTAAGTTCTAGGGGACTGATGACCTCAGAAGTTAAGTCGCATAGTGCTCAGAGTCATTTTGATCCGCGAAACAGCAGCGTGCTCATTGTTATGATAAACACAGCGACTTCGAAACAGGACTGCTACATTGCTTTTGGAAACATAGGTGATTAGACATCGATATTCATACGAAAAAGCATCGTAGTTAAAAAATCGCTTGTAAAAACGATACATCGATGTTTCTGTGTGTTTTACAAGTATTAGAAAAAGCGCATCGAAATGCTGTATTTTTATGTAGTGTAACAAAAGAACTTAAGTTGCATGGTCAGAGGTATTTTAAAACATAGAGGATCTGGAAGTCGGCACCTACTTGTTCACAAACCTATCTACGTTTCCTAACGTTAAGTTACATTAGACGGAATTATGCAGACCGATATGACGATTAACTATCTTAATATAAATGGATCTTGTAAAGAAAATTCATTTTTTATCATTGAAACAATTTCTTTCTTCAAATTTATGGATACAGAATTTAGGAAAAGAAGCTTAGATAATCTGCTCCCTACAAGTCTGATTCTCTCTGGAGTTATGGTTATCCAGGCCTCAGACAACAAGTGCTCACTCGACACTCGCGAGACGACGATGGAAAGAATACCTTCGCAAATTTCCCCACGTTTTGGGAAAAATGACTTCACGTCCTCCCATATATCAGTATGGTATCTTTTTATTATTGTAACGTTGATGATGATGATGATTGGTTCGTGGGGCGCTTAACTGCGCAGTCATCAGCGCCCGTACAATGCCCCCATTTTTACACGGTCCAATCTAGCCAATGTCAAGACTGATGACGATGAAAGTATGAGGACAACACAAACAGCCAGTCCCCGGGTGGAAAAAAATCTCCAACCCGACCGGGAATCGAACCTGGGGCCCCGTGATCCAGTGGCAGCTACGCTAGCCACTTTTTTTTTAAATCTCATTTTGTTCGTTTTCGTTCGTTGCATCTGCTCGGAGCGGATGTCACAAGACATCCGTTTCAGTTCGTCGTTGATCCATTAACTCAATTTTTTTTTTATTATTATTATGGAGGGAAGCCTACCCTCTGACCGAACACGCTGAGTTACCGTGCCGGCTATCCACTAGACCACGAGTTGCAGACATTGTTGTAACGTGGAACGACAGGTGTATCTGAACCTGTTTCACAAATGCTTCCGGCAAATATTGATGACTAATTTTTCATGTTCAGAATGGCGGAATATTCTAAGTTGTCGAGCCTTTTTGCCAGTTGTTTCTTTATTTCGTTTTCAAACTTAATAATCCCTTCATTCCTAGGTTTCATGTTTTCGACTGCTTCCCGAACACAACTGATTACCAGGATCACTTTGGTTACTGTAACGTGTCCCCTGAAATTTCTCTCGTTAATTTTTCAAATGGTCGTAGCAATTCCGCCATTTTTTTACACACACTATATCACACTAGTAGAAACCATTGGGGGAAGCCTCAGGTCTAGTTAAAAATATCGTTTCCACAAAGGACGGATTCCATCGTGTGCGAATATCAAGCTTTTTTCCCTTTCTTTTTTTTTTTTTAAATTTGTCCTTCTTTCAGTGTACTCTATACCTATCTTTATCGTAGCTCGTCACTTGCATTGACAAAAATGGTTCAAATGGCTCTGAGCGCTATGGGACTTAACATCTGAGGTCATCAGTCCCCTAGAACTGCTTAAACCTAACTAACCTAAGGACATCACACACATCCATGCCCGAGGCAGGATTCGAAACTACGAACGTAGCAGTCGCGCGGTTCCGGACTGAAGCGCCTAGAACCGCTCGGCTACAACGGCCGGCTGCATTGACAGTTCCTTTAATATACAGGACGTATAAAAAAGAATCGTCCAATTAAAAAAAAATCGTAACTTTTATGTTATTTGACATATGTGCGTAAAGAACGTACTGTTGGAAAGAGCAAATATACGAGTTTTACATGGTCCCCGCAAGGGTAGCAGCTGTGTGCGCCCACTTCAGTTCTGTATGGTAAAAATGGTGGGGAAACAGAAAGCGTTTTTGTGTGATACATTTTGCACAGTGCGGGTCAGTAGTAAGTAAGTATTCAGTGTGACTTTCGTATTAGGTATGGTGTGGATCCTCCTACAGCACAGAGCATCAGACGATGGCATGAACAATTCCGAGAAACAGGTTGTTTATGTAAAAACAAATAGCCGGGCCGACCCCGACTGTACGACACAGACGTGGAAGGCATCCGCCATAGTTGCACAAGAAATACGTTCGCCGTGCACCTTGTCAGCTCAACATCCCCCCCCCCTTCCCCCACATGTCCGTCTGGCGTGCATTGCGCCGACGTTCACACATGAAACCACACAAAATGCAGCTGCTGCAAGCTCTTCGTGAAGGTGACAAACAACAACGTGTGGAGTTCTGTAGTTTCGTTCTTGACAAGATGGAGGATGACAAGTTTTCTTCCACGCTTAGTTCTTTAGTGACGAGGTAACGTTCCATTTAAATGGAAAGTTGAACTGTCATAATGTGAGAATACGAGGTACGGAACAACCACATGAAGTTGTACAACATGAGAGGGGCTCTCCAAAATTTAATGTTTTTTGTGCAGCTTCACAGGAAAAGGTGTATGGTCCACTTTTCTTTGCCTGGAACACTGTTACAGCAAGCACATACCTCTATATGCTTGATAACTTTCTTTTCCCACAGTTGAAGACTGATACGAACGTCTTCATTTGCCATCAGGATGGAGCACCGCCACCACTGGAATGTGGAAATGCGAGAATTTTTTAAACCAAAGGATTACTGAACGATTGATCGGTCGCACTGGATCAAATTACATAACTGGCCTCCAAGGTCACCGGACTTGACTGTGTGTGATTATTTCTTGTGAAGGTTTTATACAATACTCTGTTTATGTGCCCCCGTTACTAACAACAATGAATGAACTGACTTATCACATAACAGCAGCTGTGGAAGCTGTAACTCAAGATGTGTTCGCTGCATTGTGGAAACAATTTGGATAGAGCATTGACATTTGCTGTGCATGTCAAGGGGCATATTGAACACCTATATGAAAAGCTATGAAAGAAACTTTTTGAGTTTCCCGATCATTAAAAAACAAAATTCATTTTATATTTTTATTGTTTTCAGAAATATAGTCGTGCCATATCGGATGACTCGTTTTGATATACCCTGTATTTGACAATACATGGGATCTTACTTATCAGCTCAGCGCAGTTTCTGTATCACCAATGGATCTAGTTACAACTAATTCAATCGTAAGGCCAAAACAATGTCCAAAAATGGTCCAAATGGCTCTGAGCACTATGGGACTTAACTTCTGAGGTCATCAGTCGCCTAGAACTTAGAACTACTTAAACCTCACAAACCTAAGGACATCACACATGTCCATGCTCGAGGCAGGATTCGAACCTGCGCGCGGTTCCAGACTGTAGCGCCTAGAACCGCTCGGCCACTCCGGCCGGCCCAAAACAAGGGATAATCTTGTTTTTCGTCAAACATGTCCCGATTAACCTTCATAATAGTGCTGTCATTATCTGTGATTTGCCCCGATGTGTGGTGTTCTGCCAGTTCAAAAGCACCGAATGTTCTGCTGGGGAGTTAAGACTTGTCTAGAAAGCGAATAATTGAGAGACATTCGTGGGTGTTGATTTGCGCCGGGACAAAGAGTTGCACACACCTGGAAACAACCATGGTGCTGAAGGCTAGCGCAAAAATTTTCCAAAGAAGGCACTGACCGTTTTGTCTCACAGTTGCGACGATTGCTTTGAGATAATAAACAGTTCACTTACTTTTTTTCCATCTTTCTCGTTTTCAATTGATTGGCCCTTACATTAAACCCTGTGATTGCAGCTTATACAATTCTAATTCAACTAATACTACCAGACGTAGCCCAAATCATAATACTGTAAAATTTATGTTTCACGTACCTACAATTTCTCAAGTACAAAAGTCACGAGGACTTAATTACCAGACTTGATGTGTCGACGGCTGAGTATCTTATCTTAGAACGGTATGAATGATCCATTGTTGAACGACGTCAATGTTTTTGAAATTTTCTCGTCGATGCATTGGTTATGTATCTCTATTCAAAACATTGATGCTAACTTTCATGTTTATGGACGAACCTCGACGTTTTCAAAATATTGATGTATTGTTTGCATGCCTGCTTACAAACGAATGAAGCCAGTGATGCATAATCGAATGACCGAGCGAGGTGGCGCAGTGGTTAGCACACTGGACTCGCATTCGGGAGGACGACGGTTCAATCCCGTCTCCGGCCATCCTGATTTAGGTTTTCCGTGATTTCCCTAAATCGCTTCAGGCAAATGCCGGAATGGTTCCTTTGAAAGGGCACGGCCGATTTCCTTCCCCATCCTTCCCTCACCCGAGCTTGCGCTCCGTCTCTAATGACCTCGTTGTCGACGGGACGTTAAACACTAATCTCCTCCCTCCTCCTCCATAATCGAATGCCTGGTGTTATGTTCTCAAAATAGAGGATGGTAATTGCCATAGCAGTACCTCACTGTGATCATCCACATAATGCTAAAATTGACTAAACGAGAGGTATTATACGGAATCACGGAAATAACTTCTATAGGTGTATGATAATTCTGTAACGAATACAAATTTTGTACTTCAGATTCTGGAGGGGGGTGGGGGTTCAAGTGCCCTCCTCTTGCCCCTTTCCCCGCCCCCTGCGGACGCCGATTGTCATCAGAATTTCCCGTGAACATTTACATCAGTACTCCGCAAGCGACCTGACGGTGTGTGGCTGGGCTGGTTGGTTGGTTTAAGGAGGGGTGGGGGACCAAAAAGCTTGGTCATCGGTTTCTTGTTCCTATTAAAACAGTTCCACAAGGGAAAGAATAAAACAAACGAGACTTACAGCACAAAACCAGGAGGGAGCATACTTTTGGTACCACTAACTGTGCCCCCCCTCCGCTGTTACAGTCGCGAAAGGCGCCTAGGAAGAATAGGTGAACTGCATTACTGGTAGCTCTAATTTTTACAATTTTCTCATCTCACAGAGTTGCAAACAAAAAAATTCATTCTAAATAGCGTCACTTAAATAACTGTATTTCCCGTCGACCTAGCAGTGCTAAACCACTACAATCGCTGGTGAAATGAAATGATCGTATGACATTGTTTGCCGGGAGGCCCCATTCGGTTTGCCGCCAAGTGCAAGTCTTATTTCAGCCGACGCCTCACTGGGCGACTTGCATGCCGATGACGAAGATGAAATGATGAGGACAACACAACACCCAGTCCACGAGTGGAGAAAATCTGCAACCCGGCCGGGAATCGAACTCGGGTCCGCTGCATGGGAGGCATGCACGTTACCAAAAGGTGTGTTAGATTACAGAAGTTCTGCACCGAAGTTCACCTAGCAGTTAAACAGTGCAAGTATTTGAATGTTGCTGCTAGGAGCAGTTGAAAACATGACGCCATCGTCATCGAGACTGCCAAATTGTGTATCAAGCAGAGCAGAACTAGGGAACAAAGCACTGCTACCTGAAGAGATGGTAGCACCTATTATTCATATTAGATCTTGTGGTTATTGTTTTGATTATAAGAAATTATGTTTTAACAAACCTCAATTCCAGAACTATTTTGGAAGAAATGATATCTCATTGTAAAGTTTATCATAAGTTTGTGATTTTTGTGGCTGGCAGCAGCGGATGATAAGGAAGTAAGGTTGTATATTTGAATAGATGCATTCCTGTATTTAAAAGTTCAGAAATGGAGGACTCAAGCTCTACCTATTGTTGCCTTTATTTAGTATTACTGGCATTACAATGGCAGTGTTACATCACAGTTTGCAACAAGTGGCTTAAAGTGCAATTTTGTTCTTTTTTCATTATGTAAATACCCATCACCATAGCTAATGCACTCCTGTGCAGTGGTGCTGGATTGGAGGTAAGTCGGTTCAGATCCCTGTGGCGGCTGAAATTTTCACTGTCATTATTTGCTTGGAATGAGGGAGGAGAGGTACTGGAATAAAGTTCCTAATCAGCAGTTTTTGCGCCAGTGTCAAATGAAGTGATGGCATGAGACACTGTTTATGGTGATACGCCCATTGTAGGGGGACGTTTAAGATCGATGGCCCCTTGGTGTTATTCCAGGGGGGGGGGGGGGGGGTAGGCTATGTACTAACATCAGGCTTCTGCTTCTCCTTTCTGTCATCACACAACACAATCATAACACTACACTATAAACCAATGCATACACTCTCTCATATCCGCACAGAAAGGAGCCAACATTCACGGAGGATGAACACCCTCCTTGATTAAGCAGTTGAACTCACCCATTGGTGTTTGCAGCCAATAATACCACATGACATTTAATTTTAATTACAAAGATAGTTACTTAATAAATTTTGTAGATTCAATAATGACTCTTTGTCTCTTATTTTTGCTATTGATAGTCCAAAGATGAGCACTGGCTGGTCGAAACAACTTACAGCATTGAGAAAAGCTCATATTATATATAACAATAAGTGGGAGCTAAAAGAAACGATAATGCTGAATACAGGTTAAAACCAAACAGAGAGCTATATCTGAAAACGGAGAAACTAACTGATGTAATGAGGAAGAGGAGACTACAGTTTTTTGGACATATATTCAGAATGGATAACAACAGACTAACCAAGCGGATATTCACATTACTCAATAGCTACAAATCCAAGCCAGCATGGTTCATAGAGACTGAAAAGGACATTGAAAATGCTGGAGTTACAATAGACACAATAGAAAACAGAACACATTTAAGAAAGGCAGTTCAAAAGGCAGAATTTCAGGAGAGAAAGAAAATAACTAGACGAAAGTGGACTCAAGAAGAAAGGGAACAACACTCTAAAAGGATGAAGGAAATTTGGAAACTGAAGAAATCTAATACAATGAAGAGTAGCCAAAGTTGATTCATCGTACCCTCCAAATGGGTTATTCGAAAGAAAAAAAAAAAAAAATATAACAATAACATCCAGATTGAAATCATACAATTTTCATGTGTAGTTTTTTTGTTGTTTTTATTTGTGGTTGCATTCATAATATTGGGATAATAATGCTATAGAAAGTGAGAGGCCAACTGAGGAGCTACTTGATTGAGAAGTAGTGGTTCTGATCTTGTAAACTGACATGTGGCCAGGAGAGTGGTGTGTTGATCACATGCTCCTCCATATCCGCATCCAGTGACACCTATGGGCTGAGGATGACACAGTGGCTGGTCAATGGCGTTGAGCCTTCGTGGCCTGTTTGGGTGGAGTTCAGTTCTTTTTTTTATAATGAATAAAAACACTTTACTCTAGATCCCAGGGATGGGCAGTTCCCCATCTTGTCCCCCCACCCCCTCTGTGGACACCTATAGTTCCAAGTAAAGTACTAACATATGACAAATACCCACACTGCCTTAATGGTATCACTCATCATTGCAAACACAGAGATCACTATATTCTCACTACTAAAGGCATTGCTGGGGCACTTAACAGTTAAAAGTTAATCGCAATTCTAGCATCAATAACTGTAAGAAGTGGCACCCATGAAGCCTGAAATAATTTTCCCAGTCGGATCCTGACGAATGATTTATAAGAAAATTGAACCTTCCATTCAACATCTTATCAGTACATTTGGTGGCAAAATGAGGACATCAGGTAGGAAGCAGAAATTTCAAATTCCACATTTAAAAATGTATTCACACAAGTTGATGTGACCATACTAATGACATTATACCGTATAGATTCACAAATGAGCGATATCGATATTACCGGAGTATTGAAAAATAATTGAGAATAATAGTACTTAAAAGTGAAAAAGGCACCAGGCTCTGATGGAATTCAAAAACAGAATTATGACACCAGTTTCATTGTCATTCATCTATTACAGGATCCTAGAGCATATTCTAAGCTCACAAATTACGACATACATGGATTCAGAAAAGACCACTAATGTGAAACACAGCTTGCTTTAATCATACACATCTTGTAGACAATAGATGTAGGTAACCAGGTACATTCAATCTTCCAAGATTTCTGTATGACATTTGCCACTTTACATCATCAACTACAAACCACGATACTACCAGTATATCAGACAGTGTCTTTTCAAATATGGAATCTGCTCTAGTAATATTTGACTAACAGCACCCTGAGCTTAATACTGGACAGAAAATGTTCCACAGGAAGGAAAGTAACATTGGATTAATCCTACGAAATTATAGTAGAACCTCTAATATTTTCAGTATAAAATGGGGTTACTTTGAACACTTTCAAACTTTATTACATTACCACGAAAATAGTTTTTATTATTTTAAAGTAAAAAAAGATCATACATGAGTTTATTGTATGTAATAAAAATTAAAAAAAAAGACAGTGTTCAAAGTTACCTTGAGATGAGGGTTAGCATTGAACATGCAGTACTTTTGTATTGCTCTTCAAAGTTAAAGTCTCTGAGAGTAACTTTGTGCAACAATATTGCTTTTAAGATAAATTAGTGATTTAATAATACTTTATTAAGATGGAATATAATGACAATTTCACTGAATTTAGTTAAAATTTGAAAATAAAGTTTGTAAAAAATGTTTAGCAATCATTTTCTTAAGTTCACAAAATACAACACAGTAAATGAAATCACTAGTTCTCCACTGTCTATAGAAGTGTATTTTGGTAGAATTTGCTGCTGAAAAGTAAAAATCCCTTCCTATCGACATCTGGAGCACTAACAAACTTTACAATATCCTCCACACTGGCAATTCCTTCTTCAGGTACATTAAGCCAGTAAAATTTAAATTGACCTTTACGAGCGTGATGAAGAGAAACTAAATTATAAGTTATTCCACCCATCTTCACTGATGTTTAGAATTGTACCAACACAGATTTTTTGGTAATGAAACGAACCAAGTAAAAGTCACCAATTTCTGATATATTGTTAGTATCCAAAAATCCATTTCCAGAATTTGTGTCAGATTATCGCTGATTGACAGCCCATAAGCATTGTCACTGACTTCCAGGAGTTCTGTCTCATGTTCATCATCAGCAATTGTACCGACACTAGTAGAGTTGTCTCCTTGCATAGAGTCCTGTTTTTCTTTGATACTTTTGCTAGGTAAGACATCTTCAGCATTGATACTTCTCCCAGCAGTAACACTAATTCTTCTCTTTCTCTGCATCTTCCTTGGTTCATCAACACTTCTCAATTTCTTCAGCATGTCGACCACTATTTGCAACATGGTATGCGACGGTGAATTTATTTCATCATTTCCAGAATTGCTGGAGGACTGGTCATGAATTCCATATGGTAGGCACATCAGCACCTTACTGGCAAGGAGAGGATGTAATCCACATTTGTCAGATTTTCACTTATTTCATGTTGTGTTGGACATAACTTCTTGTACAGCTGATAGAGCCTGTTTCAGAACATCTTAATTGGCTGTTTCAGAACATCTTAATTGAAATGACTGCTAAGATTGTCACCTATTATTACTTTTCTTGCTGGAATATTTCTGACATGAGGAACAAGAACTGTTTTGAACCAGTCACAGAACATAACTATGTTGAACCAGCCACTCTTACTACGATTATAATGCATATTTGGTGGGCCACCTTCTGTCCGTGTAGACCAGATGTGCTCTTCCATATATATGACATAAGCTGGTACATAACAACAGAAGCTGAACCACAGAGCATGACTGAAATGGAGCTTTTGGTACTGTTCTGGATTCTATCTGGGTATTTGACTCATCTCTTAAATATGCAACGTCCCTGGCCAGGGGTCATCCGACAAATTGGTCTCATCATAATTAAATATATTATCAGGTGGGACATCACAGTAATCATCAATTTTCAGAGTGATACTCAAGTTGTTAAAGTAATCTTTAACAGTTCCCGCATGTAAGGAATTTCTTTTTGTTGTAATGTTACAACTCATGCACTGTGACATTCTGTCCCTGTGTCTTTTCAGAAATCCGGGAGCCCAATCTGTATCTGGTATGTGGCACATTATTATTAAATGCAGGTAACTTAGGTTCCTGTGCTGTCAAATAAGTGGTTGCCATCATTCGTAAGTCTAGCAGGTCGAATAGAAATCACCACTCAGATACAGTTAAGAGATGATCAACAAAGCTACTTTCCTCCGCATCAGAAAATGCCATTGGGCACCCAATATTGTTGGTGCATTTGTTTCACTATTTGTTGTTGAGAGTTCCTATGGGAATGGAAAAATTTCTGCTAACTGTTCTCACAGTCATTCTACCATTCGTGCATTCATAGCTTCCTCCAATATCTGCATAGAGTACATCTTGTATGGACAGGAGTCAGCTTCACGGATGTATGTCCTTGGCATTTTAAAACTGAAATTTAAAAAATCCACCAGGTAACAGCTACAAACATAGGCATATTTTTTTATTTAACTAAGGCGTTTGATTGTGTTGATCACAAAATATTGCTCCAGAAGTTGGACCATTATGGAATACGGGGAGTAGCTCACAATTGGTTCACCTCTTACTTTAGCAACAGACAGCAAAAGGTCATTATTCACAATGTTGAGAATAGCTGTGATGTGGGGTCTGAATGGTTGAGTTGATTTGGGGGGAAGAGACCAAACAGTGAGGTCAACGGTCTCATCGGCTTAGGGAAGGAAGTCGGCCGTGCCCTGTCATAGGAACCATCCCAGCATTTGCCTAAAGTGATTTAGGGAAATCACGGAAAACCTAAATCAGGATGGCCGGATGCGGGATTGAACCATCGTCCTCCTCAATGTGAGTCCAGTGTGCTAACCACTGCGCCACCTCACTCGATGGGTCTGAATGGGGTATGGTCAAGTGGGGGGGGGGGTGTCAGTGTTGGGGCCACTCCTGTTACTTATTTATATAAATGATATGCCCTCTAGTATTATAAGTAACTCTAAAATATTTCTGTTTGCTGATGACACTAGCTTGGTAGTAAAGGATGTTGTGTGCAACACTGGCTCAGTTTCAAATAGTGCAGTTCATGACCTAAGTTCACAGTTTGCAGAAAATAAACTAATGCTAAATCACAGTAAGACCCAGTTTTTACAGTTTCTAACACACAATTCAACAACACCTGGTGTTTTAATTTCACAGAATGGACATATGATTAGTGCATTGGAACAGTTCAAATTTCTAGGTGTTCAGATAGAAAGTAAACTGTTGTGGAAAGCCCACATTCAGGATCTTGTTCAAAGACTTAATGCTGCTACTTTTAGTATTCGAACTGTATCTGAAGTGTGTGATCGTTCAATATGAAAATAAGTCTACTTTGTTTGCTTTCATTTGCTTATGTCATATGGTATTATACAGGGTGATTCAAAAAGAATACCACAACTTTAAAAATGTGTATTTAATGAAAGAAACATAATATAACCTTCTGTTATACATCATTACAAAGAGTATTTAAAAAGGTTTTTTTTTCACTCAAAAACAAGTTCAGAGATGTTCAATATGGCCCCCTCCAGACACTCGAGCAATATCAACCCGATACTCCAACTCGTTCCACACTCTCTGTAGCATAGCAGGCGTAACAGTTTGGATAGCTGCTGTTATTTCTCGTTTCAAATCATCAATGGTGGCTGGGAGAGGTGGCCGAAACACCATATCCTTAACATACCCCCATAAGAAAAAATCGCAGGGGGTAAGATCAGGGCTTCTTGGAGGCCAGTGATGAAGTGCTCTGTCACGGGCTGCCTGGCGGCCGATCCATCGCCTCGGGTAGTTGACGTTCAGGTAGTTACGGACAGATAAGTGTTGATTGTGGAATTTGCAGCTCTCTGCTAGCTCTGCGAGTCGATTTTCCTGGGCTGCGAACAAATGCTTGCCGGATGCGTGCTACATTTTCATCACTCGTTCTCGGCCGTCCAGAACTTTTCCCTTTGCACAAACACCCATTCTCTGTAAACTGTTTATACCAACGTTTAATACACCACCTATCAGGAGGTTTAACACCATACTTCGTTCGAAATGCACGCTGAACAACTGTCGTCGATTCACTTCTGCCGTACTCAATAACACAAAAAGCTTTCTGTTGAGCGGTCGCCATCTTAGCATCAACTGACGCTGACGCCTAGTCAACAGTGCCTCAAGCGAACAAATGTACAACTAAATGAAACTTTATAGCTCCCTTAATTCGCCGACAGATAGTGCTTAGCTCTGCCTTTTGTCGTTGCAGAGTTTTAAATTCCTAAAGTTGTGGTATTCTTTTTGAATCACCCTGTATTTTGGGGTAACTCTTACCATTCTAAAAGGATATTTTTGGCTCAGAAACAGGCAGTTCGGGCAATAAGTGATGTAAGTTCACGAACCTCTTGTCGACCTCTGTTCACGAGTCTGGGTATTTTGACATTGGCCTCTCAATATATATATTCCTTGCTGTCATTTACTGTTAACAATATTAGCTTATTCCCAAGAATAAGCAGCTTTCACTCAGTTAATACTTGGCAGAAATCAAACCAGCATTTGGATCAGACTTCCTTAACTCTTGTGCAGAAAGATGTGCAGTATACTGCTGCATCCATTTTCAATAAGCTACCACTTGAGTTCAAAAATCTTAGCAGTAAATGACGCACTTTCAAACTGAAACTGAAGAGATTCCTCATGAATCACTCTTTCTATTCTGTCAAGGTGTTCCTTGAAAAATTGAGCTGATTCTTGTTGTATTGTTGATTGTGTTTACTTAAACTTATGTATTGACTTTTTTTGGGTTCATAAACAGTTTATTTTTATCTGTTATTACTTTCATGTTGTAATTTCATGTACTGACACATTCCATGACATTGGAGATTTGCTCCTCAATATGGTCCTGTGGAACTTGACGTGTAACAAAAAAAATTTTAAAAAGTAAGTATCTTTAATTTATTAGGTAAAATTTCGCTGGCATAAGCATAAACAGCATTAAGCTCTACAATGAGTATTGTTGTTAATATAGTGTATGGCTCAGACTTAGTTTATATGGTTTGTTTGTCTTTTGTTATTGTGTACCTTGGCTTGTTCCACATGCCTGAAGCTTTCATTTACTGTTGGGATCTTTGAGTCATGGTAGATTGGTGGGTGGGTGGGTGGGTGGGTGGGTGGGTGGATGGATGAACAGATGAATTTTCCATAATCTGGTATGGTGTCTATGATCACTGACACTGAAAATAATGTTTAGAATGAAGGAAAAGTCTATCAGTTCAGAAAATATGTAAGGCTTTTGTTTGGTTTTGTCTTTCATCGCACTTTATTTAATTTTACCTACTCTATAAGTTTCTTCCAACAACTTCTCTTGTAACTGCTTCAGATTTTTCTCTTGGCCACTCTGGTTTTACTTATTTGTACTTTCAGTTTATTTTAACTTCAGAATCCTGCACATTCTCATGTTTCTTTCTGTTATCAGTTAATTTAAAACATTTCTCATTTCTCAGTATTGCGTGAATGTTAACCAATGTATGAACATACATAATAGGTTCTTTGATAGGTGAGTGGCTCAAAGACTTCTTAAGTAATAGAACCCAGTATGTTGTTCTCGACTGTGAATGTTCATCAGAGACAAGCTTACTATCACAAGTGCCCCAGAGAAGTGTGATGGAGCTGCTATTATTCTCTACACACATAAATGATCTGATGCACAGGGTGAGCAGCAATCTGGGGCTGTTTGCTGATGATGCCGTGGTGTACAAAAGATGTATTTGTTGACTGACTGTAGGAGGATACAAGACGACAAAGACAAAATTTCTAGTTGGTATGATGAATGGCAACTAGCTCTAAATGCAGAGAAAGCAATTTTACAGTTTCTTCTGTTTTTTATGAACTCTGACAACGTTTTCATAAATTTAGTGACTTTATTAGTAGTAAAAATTTACTTCTTTGGGGGGAATCACTGTCATGTTGACATATGCCACTAAGTGGATAGCTGAACTGTATGTCATCTATCAGCTGCTATGTAAACACTGTTCAGCCTTTTACATCGGCATGACTACCATCAAGTTATCAGTTAGGATGAATGGGCATAGGCAGGGGCTGTATACCGGCAACACACAGTATTCTGTTGCAGAGCATGCTCTACAACATCACAGTTGTGATCTCAGTGCCTATTTCACCACATGCATCATCTGGATTCTTCCCCCAGACACCAGTTTCTCAGAATTCTGCTGGTTGGAACTAGTGCTGCAACATTACTTGGTTCTCACCACCCACCTGGCATTAATTTACATTATTTTCTTTCACAGTAACTACTACTTTTGTCACTCCATTTTAGTTTTCTACATCTTTCATTTTCTAACCTGTCTATTTTCACTGTCCCCCTCCCACTTCTGTTTCTTACAATGCATTTAGCTTTTCACTCCTATTAACTCACGCACAATGTTTTAGCAGTAATCTCTGTCATGCATATTACCTTGTCTTCCATTTTTAAACTTTTAGGTTTTCAAATCTCATCTGGTGCAGTCCCCAACAATCAGTCTTTCCTTCTCATCCTGCCTGGTGAGTCTCCCCCGACCCGGGATTCTGGTTGACTTTTCTGGTCTCTACCTCTTTTCCTAAACTTCTGCAGTCCTTTTTCTTCACCCCTCTTCCTTCCCCTTCAACCCTTCTGCCAGAAGAAGGATCCACTGGCTCCAAAAGCTTGCACAAGCTAAACTCTTTTTGATATGTGTGTTCTCGTGCTGCCACTTGTGAGTAGATTTTTTTGTCTGTCCATTTATATTGAACTGTACGAAGGTATGTCAATGATTTCCAGGTAGTCTTTCCCAATGGTCATCAGCAACTGTGATTTATGTGAGGTTCTGTTGATGACTGCATGCCACAAATAAATATACACTTATGTGATTTTATAAATTCATAATCAGCTTGTACAATTCTTTATTAAAAGGATACATAGGTCATTTGTTCTTAAAGATGTGATTTTTACTGTCCTCTATGGACCAGTAAGTGTCTCACAGAGATAAAATAAAGTGCTATGTAGTTAACTGTGTCCTTAAAATATTTGCTTTGTATATATTCTACTTCAATTTCTGTGTAAGTTAATGTTGTTCCTATAGTATGTCTAGTAACTCCTGCACTTCATTACAATACCTTCTGACTGCTTTTTATAGTTTTTGTTCACAACTACTACAGTTAAACTGGCTGCTTTCCATGCTGAAAGTAACATGGATTGAGCAGTACTAAATGTTTCATCTGTCTGCCATACATAAACCCCACAACTTCATATCACCTGGCCTAATCCATTTCCATTTGATATAACAAGGGAGCAAGATATGTTTTGGCATTTGTAAATTGTCATCATATGCATTCACAAGACAAATTCTTGTAACATACAAGTGATTGTGTCATATCAACTTGACTAGTTTACAGGTTTTTTCAAAGATTGTATAAGATATGAAGTATTACAGACACATATAATAGATTCATGGTTTTTGTTGAATGAATTTAGTTAACTGTGTGTTATGAATGTGTTGGTCAACGTACAGATTGAAAATGAGGAGCACATTTTTTTTCTAACATATACTGTTATTTTTTTTTCCCAGATACGGAAACCCCTAATGGAAAGAAAAAGGAGAGCTCGAATAAATCACAGTCTCAATGAACTTAAGAAACTGATCATGAATTCTGAAAATGAGGTAACTTTACCATTTTTCACACAATTTACCATGCTGTTGTTGGTGTCACTCATGGACTCTACAGATGCAGAAAAGCCCTAATTATATATTGCTAAAAATATTCACACCAGATTTTCTGCAGAATCCATGCATCTCTTGAACAAGCAGTAGTTCTAATATGTTTTTAACAGACAAATACAAATAACATTCTAAAACACACTAATGGATTGTTTTAACATATTTTCTGTTATTGTCTGAAAAGTCATAACATCTCTTCACAACAAAATAATAAGTATTCACCAAGTGACTGAACCCATTATCTTCATTTCTACTTGACACTATACAGTTGATACTCTTAGATTATTAACAACTTCTGGACCTTTTCATATTTCAAAGTAAAATGCCTGAAAGAAATAAAGTATCACAAAAATATCCAGCAACAATCAGTATCACACTCACAACATCTCTTGACTTTATTTTCTAAATTATGGTACAACTACCTTTCCACTGTGGCAGGAGGAAGTACTCTTAATGTGCCTCCAGATAGGGGACTATCCTCTGATGAGAGAACTGCTTTTCCAGGAGAAGGAACCACCAGCATGCAGTGCTTTAATGTACAGATATCTGTGCATCACTTCTTAACAGAATGTGTTTTATATCAGAGCAACCTCTTGACCTGCCCCCCCTCCCCCCCCCCCCCCAATTTTAGAAGATAACGAATCAAATATGGTTCATGTTTAGAGATTCTGTGTGATGTCTGGTCTTTTCAGTAGTAACTTAGGTAGGAGATTTTAATGTGTTTCCAGGGTGGTTGCTTCATCTTTTGTCTTCCAGTTGCTCACCCAGGCATAGCCCCCTGTTACACTGTTTTAGATGTTGTGTAGTTATAGTCTGTTGTGTAGTTTAATCACAAACTGCCTTGAGGCATACGTTTTTGGTGTTATGTGTAAAAGTGTGAGTGTGGTTGAGAGAGTGTGTCTCATGGTGGCTGAGGATTACATTTTACATTTTTCCACTTGTTGCATATGTTTCTCAAAACAAGAACACATTTGTCTCCCATCAGTTGAGTACAGGTGCTGATAACCTCCCTGTTGAATGCCCTATTCATACCACCATCACCATTACATATTCTACACTTTTGGTTTCTAGGTTTCAGAGCTCATAATGAATCATTAGAGAATGAATGCCACTTTCTTTCATTTCTCTTATTGACTACATTCTTGCACACAATATTATTGTGCTTTGTGATGTCATATTGCTAATGTAAAATAAATACTGATGACTTTTCTTGTACTGATGCCTTTTCACAAAAACGACAGTTGCTGATATAGACCGAAAATTTGTGACCAGACACCATTTGTAATGTAGGCTGCAGCAGGAGCCAAACCCTGTCAGCCACAAACTTTTAACAGCTTCAGCATGCTTCAGTTTTTGAAATAAATCAAGATAAAAAGTTATGATGCAGCATGTGTTTTGGACCAGGTGGAATTGTTATAAAATTTGAAAATAAGATTTTCCACATGACAAATACTGCTTCTATTGAAGCAATTTTATTGTTTTATGGATCACTATTTTTCCATGGACAGTATTTCAAAACAGTTTACCATTTCGTGATACTTGTGCTGTTGTTGGTCTGGATCCCAAGACTCTCATGCAGATATGAAACTGGTGGGTGCTGAAGAATCATTCTCAATGTGATGAATAATTTTCAATGGCCCTGCGTGACTAGTGCCAGAAAGGACAGATAAATTATTTGCTCACCCATCCTAGATAGTGCAAACAGGTCATATATCTTAAATCAAGAAATGAGCTCACTTTCAGCAAGAGAAATATGCACACAGCCAGTGCAACAACATTTAGAGTATCACAGACTGTCAACACAGTGACTATATGCATCTTCCACTGACACAGCAGCAGAGAGGGACATGCTAACATGCTAGCAGTTAACATCAAATGATGATACAGAAGTTGGCAAGGAGGGGGGGGGGGGTAGTGGGGGGGGGAACAGCATTTTGCATATGTCAGTGTCATACAGGCCCATCAGTTGGTATGTAGGTCTGGTCTGCCAATGGATACATACTAAGAACATTTCTTTCATAAAGACAGTAATTTTGATAGTGTAGGTTACATTTATGATATGGGAAGGCTGTGGTTATGCCTTACCTTTGAGACAGCCATGATTGAATCATACTACCAGATTATGCAAGACCACATGTTATACATGTTGTCCTGACTTATCTCAACACAGTGTGTCTTTATGTTACTCTAGCAAACACATTTCCAGATAATTCAACCACTGAAATGTTTTGTCAATGATTACCAAGAGAATGCTATGCTGCCAGTCGTCAGCCATTACAGTTGATGAATTCTGATACATAGTTGAAGCGCATGGAATGACATACCCATGTCAGTCATCCAAGCTCAGTTCCACTCAAAACTCTGAACCATTAATACTGGTGGTTGTTTGGTGTGCTAAATTTTACACAATGTATATGCCAAAATCACCTAAAAATTTAATCATGTATTGTTCTTACTGTATTGAGTACACACAAAAAGTAGTATTTTGCTATTTACTATCTTTCCTGGTGTTGCATTTTTTATGCTCAGCAGTTGATTTATACCTGCAATGTCAAGAAATCAAAGAGATGATGATTTCAATCCATTGCAGATATACTTGAGGAGGAAAACCCTTCCTAACAGGGATAGTGATCATATGGTATAAGGCTAGCATTCACATAACTTTCAGTTGCCTTGTTTGTGGGTCAGAACTGCATTTTATGGAACATATTTTACTCTTTCATAAGCAAATGAAATTGGTCGTGAAATAAGTATATAGTTACCAGTGGAATAATGCTCCTGTTGGAGAAAAATAAGGCAGACATGTGCATCTTTAAAAGATGCTGATAGAAAAGCGGGGACCAGCTGCCTCAATCGTCGTTCTGCCTCCTCACCAAAAATTTTGGCATGCGAACATCTTCACACTCTAACGTAGAACATTCTAAATTCTTTTACCCAGTCTGCTTTAAGTTAAACCTTCATACTCAGCATCTCCCTCTCACTGCTGTTGTCTATGTATGTCTCTTCCACTGTCTTCTCTTTCTCCCATTGATTTACGATATATCCCACTGCCACTGTCTCCACCATACATTGACAACTCAAAAATTCAGGGGGGCTCAACTTATTTTTTCCCTTATACCCACTTGTTTAAAATTTCAGTCCAAAATATGCCTTCGCTCCTATAGCTACGTGTTAAAGTTCATCAGTCTGAGATGGTCCAGACCACCCAGATCTAAGTATGGTCTCCACTCACGTGTGTTTTTCATTTCCACGGTTTCCTCTTTTGCTCCTACTGCTTCTACCTCCATCCATTTCTCTATTAATGCCACTGTCTCTCACTGACCATCAATATCTCCCCTCTCTTTGGCTCTCACTGCCACTGTCTTCCTCCATCTCTCTTTCTCTTTCACTGCCACTTTATCTCTCCCACCATCAGTGTCTCCTCTGCCTTCCTTTCCTACTCACACTCTATCCTCACGCTTCCACCATCACTGTCTCTCTGATACTCTCTTTCAGCACAAAGAAGCACAAATATGTTTGTACACCAAATTTTTGGTGAGGAAGGCAGACCAAGGATTGAGGCAGCTGGTTCCCCACTTTTCTGTCAGATTCTTGTAAAAAAGAACATTATTTGTGCTCCCGTAGGAGAATTTTCCTCTGGTTCCCTTCTTCTCCCTGCTACAGCAGGCTGTGTTGCTTATACAAAATGAATTCTGTAGGGCAGTAGGAAGTTCTGAGAGTTTATTTATACATGTAAGCACTTTTACACATATAAATAACAAATAAGTAATCGACAGTTAACACAAAATTGTTTGCCTTACATTTTTTAAGGATACTTTGCTCATCGATCACAATTCATCTAAAATGCCTGGCTTATGATTTGTATCTTAAAAGAGTGAAAATGTTATTAGAAATATTTACTTTCCAGTTTTATATAATTTTTGGCAGTCATTTTAAGTTATTTTCAGGCATGTTAAGATGCTTTTTAGTCCATTTTTTGTCATTTCAGTACCACTTTGAACATATTTGTATAGGTGTGAAGAGACTATTGTACACAGAGAGGGCGTCATAAAGTTTTATTGGTGAAAAAATGCTGACTCAAAACATAGTTCATTGATCACAGAACCCTTGTGATGACCCTACAACACTTGCTGTTTGTCCACTAAGTCATTTAAAACAACAATTATGCCTCAGACTTATTGTTATGTGCATAAGTCAGTATATTTGAACCTTCTGATACCAGGAACGGATAATGATATCGAACAAAAATTTCAGGTTTCCCTGAGAACACCGTCTTAAGAACCAGTAGTAAAAATTTTAATGATCTGCCATGAATAGAAATTATGGAATTGGCCATTCCCATGATTGGTACTTTCATATCGAAAAATCATGGTGTTTCAGGCTTTTCTCAGGAGCTGCCCATGAACAAATGGTGCTTTTATAAGTCACTTAAAGTAAAACCAAGACTACACCTAATTCAAAAGAACCAGTCAACTTACTCCATTTTCTTGGGCTGGAGGAAATGTATGTTTAAATTTTGACCCTGTAGTTTAGGATAGAGACTGTATGCCCATGCCCCCAGTAGGTGTACAAATGGTCGCTAGGCCAAGGGCTACCCAAAAAGCTTGACCCCTTATCTCTGTGGTCAGTGGAGCCCTAGATATGGCCCTTGAAAAATCACATTTTTGTGTGTAGCTTTCTGGAACACACTGGTACCATGTTCAAAACAACATTCATTATAATAAATTGCACTGAGATTGTTTCCCCCACCTCCTCTGTCGCAGTATTTCATATGACAATATTAGAGAAGGAAAGTTGCTACTCACCATATAGCGGAGATGCAGAGTCGCAATAGGCACAACAAAAAGATTCACACAATTATAGCTATCAGCCATTAAGGACTTTGTCAGCAATAGACACACACACACACACACACACACACACACACACACACATTCATGCAAACGCAACTTGCATACACGTCTGCAGTCTCGCACAACTGAAACCACAACTGTGTGTGTGTGTGTGTGTGTGTGTGTGTGTGTGTGTGTGTGTGTGTGTGTGTGTGTGTGTGTGTGTGTGTGTGTGTCTATTGCTGGCAAAGGCCTTATTGGCCAAAAGCTATAATTGTGTGAATCTTTTTGTTGTGCCTATTGTAACTCAGCATCTCCGCTATATGGTGAGTAGCAACTTTCCTTTTCTAATATTGTTACATTCCATCCCGGATTTTCCATTGTTTGAATATTTCATATGATACTGTTATATACATGGTACTGAACAAGACTAACCACCAGTCTTCATAAAAGTTAACTAATTAAGGTGCCCTTAACAGATTTGATTCTCTGCTCTCCCTGCTTCTATAGCAAGTACTTTCCAAGGCAAAGTAAAGTGTTACCACGACAGGAAGAAAACAAGTAAGTCTTTGAGAAAGTAAAGAGAGAGAGATTGATTTTACAGCAATAATTACTTAACACTTTTGTTTACTTATTCATTTTCATGTTCTCTAAAAAAGGACAGTACATTTTGTGACAAACATCATAGGAAAAACACAAATATATGCTGAGGTGACAAAAGTCATGGGATACATCCTAATATAGTGTCGGACCTCCTTTTGCCTGATGTAGTGCAGTAAATTGACATGACATGGAGTCATCAAGTCATTGGAAATCCCCTGCAGTAATTTTGAGTTATGGTGCCTCTATAGCTGCCCTTAATTACAAAAGTGTTGCCGGTGCAGGGTACTGTACATGAACTCGCCTCTCAATTATGTCCGTTAAAGCTTCAATGGGATTCATGTCGGGCAATGTGGGTGTTGTCCAGAATGTTCTTCAGAACAATTGTGACACAACACTGTTTGGGAACATGAAGTCCATGAATGGCTGAAAATGGTCTCTGGGTAGCTGAACATAACTACGAGGGTTGGAACTTAAATAGTGGCAACTATTTATTCACAACCGATACAAAAGAGTTACATATTTGCACCTGTTACTGTTCTTCAAAGTAGTCACTAGCATTGTGTAGAACCTGTTGCCAGCGATGCGGAGGGCGTAGTATATCGTTAGTGGAGCCTGTTCTGTTGATGATGCAAATGGAGCGGTCTACTACCTGGCAAATCTCTGGAACAGTTCTGAAGAGAATGCTACGAAGTGGTTCCTTCATCTTCGGAATCAAATCAAAAGTCACAAGGACTTAAGTCTGGGAAGTATGGTGGATGGTACAGTACTTCCCAGTCCCATCGACCAAACAGAGCAGCCACAGCTTGTGCTGTATGCACCCATGCATTGTCATGCAAAATGATGGGTGAGTTGCGCAGAAAGTGTCGCCGCTTCTTTTGCAAAGCTGGTCACAAGTGATGCTCCAAAAACAAACAGTAATACTGTGCATTGATGGTCTGCCTTGGAGGAACGTAATGCCTGATGCATGTCTGCCACATTTGCCGACCGTCACTGAAGCCTTTTACTCAACATGCCACTGTTCTGTACGGCAAAACCAATTCCCTGCATGCCTCTTGGAGACCTTGATTACACTGTCATGCTGTATGACCTCTGGCACATTCAATTTTGATCCAACTCCATTGTTCCTGTTTTGAAAACATAGTGACATCGTTATGTAAGACCACTCGCTCACAAGTGACTGTGTTCCCCTCGACTGTGCACATGCCGGTGACATGGGACAGGCGAGTCCATTTGCTCAGAGGTAACGTAGGTATGTCAACAACGCGTGCTATCAGTAACAAAAGTAGATTCAATTGCATAGTGTCTCCACAGCAGTGTTGCCACTATGTAAGTTACAACCTATGTATTTCCACCCAATGATCAGTTCAGTTGGACCAGAAGACACAGTCCACCCCATGAAAACAGAACCCATTCCTTTATGGAGTCACCATCAGCTTGCACAGTGCCTTGTTGACAACTTGGTTCCATGGCTTTGTGGGGTCTGCACCACACTCGAACCCTACTATCAGCTGTTACCAGCTGTAATTGGGACTCATCTAGTCAGACCATGGTTTTAAAGTTGTTTAGAGTCCAAGCGATATGATCAGAAGTCCACGAGAGGTGCTGCAGGCAATTTTGTGCTGTTAGCAAAGGCACTTGCGTCGTCGTCTGCTACCATAGCCCATTAATGACAAATTTCACTGCACAGGCCTAATGGATACATTTATCGTACATCTCACATTAATATCTGTGGGTATCTGACGCAGAGTTACTTGTCTGTTAGCATTGACAACACTATGAAATGCCGCTGCTCTCAGGCGTTATATGAAGGCTGTCGGCCACTGTGTTGACCATGGTGAGAGGGATATTCTTGACACGGTGGATCTCGAAATATTGAATTTCCTAATGCTTTTCAAAATGGAATACCATGCATCTAGCTCCAACTACCATTCCATGTTCAAAGTTTGTCAGTTCCCTTCATGTGGCCATAATCATGTCAGAAGCCTTTTCACATGAATCATCTGTGAACAATTTACAGCTCTGCCAATGTACTGCCCATTTATATTTTGCGTATGTGATACTACTGACACTTCACATATTCATATCAGTATCCGATGACTTTTGTCACCTCAGTGTGTGTTCTGTATTGAGGACAAACAGGTGTCATGAAAATTCATAGGCATGAGTTCATGAAATGACAACATTTGACCTGTGAAGGAGACCAATGACATTTGCAATGGGCTAGTGATAATGATACAAGTCAGTATCCTGCTCACATATTAATTTATTAAAATTCATGACTGCTTTCAGTTTTGCTGTCATAATCAAATCCAACAAGCACAGCAGTGACACACAGACACATATCCAGTACATAAATTTATCAGATGTTGAAAATACTGCCACAGTTGTAAGGCTTTTTCATTTAGAACATGACCAGTTTCAGGCTCCTATATGCTGATCTTCAGGTGTCTGTGCTCTACACTCAGTGGTAGCACACTGCGTCTTGTACTCATCCATCGTGGCAATTGGGGTCACAGCACCAAGTTACAACACCTGAAGATGGGCATATAAGAACTTGAAACCAGTCGTGTTCTAAATAAAAGAACCTTACTACTGTAGCGGTATTTTCAACCTCTGGTATAATGCTCAGTTGTGGATGTTCCTCTGACACGATTGTTTGGCACAAATTTTTATTTTGACTAGTTGCCTGTGTACTGCCATTGTACTCATTTGATCTGATGACTGCAAAGCCAAAATCTGTCATAAATTTTAAAATACTAATATGTGACAAAGACATTGGATACCTATAGTTAAATTAGTGGGCATGTATATGCATCTACTTTTTCCCTTGGTCATGGTTTTTGATTGCAATATACAAATTTTTGGAAGGTTTCATTATCTATCAAAAGAGTAAAAAATATTGCATTAAATGCACTTTGAACAAACAAGCAAGGAAGTTTAATATGTTGTAAGATAGACTTATACTGTTCAGTCTTCACCCCTACATGCGAAATTTCAATTTCTCAAAAACTGCCATGGCATGAATCTGATATGTGTAAATAATATTTCATTGTTCTTGTCTGTTCTAATGAGTCTATCTGATGCAAAGTAGATCCTGCATTATGACCTATGATGCCTATTTTTGCAAACATGGAAGTGTACTAACGTGAACTCTTTGAAAGAAATTATCTTCAAATGCCTCTCCTCCACTCTCCTGAGACTAAAATTCTGAAGCTCACTGAAGTCGTTTACTCATTGCCTCTCCTTGTGCTTAGCGTTTGAGGTTGAGAAACAACAGGAAGCAACAAAAAAAATTCTGGTAATAGCCTATTCATGAACAGCTTAGCTCTGTTCTTCAAATACCTTATATTATTTGAAAATTAGTTCACTGTCCTGAAATTAAAAATAAGGGTTCTTCTACTACATCTATTGCTCCATACTGTGAATGAACAGTTTCTGTGCTACTAGTGATGCACGAGGCTAAAAATCATGCTAAATCTTGTCACTGAGATATTGTGCCACCCATTTATCATTTTCGATAGAGTCTGTCATTGAGTAGAACCTTCAGGGAGTGGTAACAACTCAAGGTATACATCAAAACAAGGTAGAGCAGTTATCAGAAACTAATTATACATGGTATAAATGAAAGTAATAAACTTATCATGAAAGTCACTAGTTGAAATTTCTTGGCTGATTAAAATTGTGCAACAGACTAGGACTTGAACTTGGGATCTTACCTAGGTGACCATGACCTGTCCTTGCAGCTTCACTCGTCTCAGTACCTTTTCTCCTTCCTTTCAGATTTCACAGATGGTCTCCTGCATACATTGTGGGTCTAGTGCTCCTGGAATAAATGACATTTCTAAATGTGCAGTGTTATGAAACTGGTTGACAGATTAAATAGGAAGGTTGGAGAAAGGTGCTGGTTGAAATGGAGTAGTGAGAGTAGGTCACAAATTGTACCTGGTTAGCTCTGTCACCACTTCCTGGAAAATGGAAGGTTTGAAGCTCAAGTCTTGATCAAGTACACAGTTTTAATCTGCCAATAAATTCCATAACAGTGCACACTCAACTGCAGAGTGAAAGATAATCCCAGCAGTTAAAAATAAATAAATAAATAAATAAACACCTGCTGCTTCCTCAGTCATAGCGAATAACCATTGTTTATCTACTACCATTTACTTAATATTTGTCTGTCAATAATCTAGCAACATGCTGTAATAAGATTGCGCGTTTATAACAAGTATTGTTACTTATACTTGCCTTGTGGTTAATATGAATTTTCAGTCTTTCAGTCTACCTAATCGGATAATTTCTGATAGGACCTACTAATAAAATGTGTTTGTAACCTTCTTCAGAAATTATAGTGATTTACAATCATTGCTTCATTTACATTCACAGTTTACTGACAACTTTTTCACCAGGACACAGGACTCATGCTGAATTATGGATGAGGAAGGATGAATCATATAGCATTATTTTTGTACATTGGTTTGTGGTTGTATTCATCACAGTTGATTTTAAAATTATTATTATTATTGTTATTATCAGCCAAAAATGAAAACAGAAAGTACAGTAAGTCCCATGCTTAGGAAGTGAGGTTGGAGAAGGATGAAGGAATCCTTCATTGGTGTTCTTAGCAAGGTTCTCGTGGAGATGGTTTTCTGTTGCCTTCCTCCTCCTTCTTATGAAGAATCCAATTTACACTTGTATAGGGTGGAGGACTGTGATGAGTGGTACTGCATTGTTGTGGTTTTGTGAATAAAAGAAAGGGAGAAGATTAAGTTTGCTGCCGGCAAATGGCTTAGCCTTTCTTAAGAGCAGCAAGGGGATTGGTTAGTGAGGGATAGATAGATATCAACCACGTCACTTGTCATTTGTTCTTGTTCTGTGAGGTACGGTGGAGGGATTGTGAACGTAACCTAAGGTACTGGCACATTGCCTGATGATCTGGAAATTAACGCCACCACCTTCTATTCTTCCTTACCTGCCAGTGAATTCAGATGATGAGAATTAATTTTACCACCAGAATCTTAACTGTCTGCCTGCAATACAAGTGCCATTGCGCAAGTATGCAGTATTGATTTCAATTAGAAGTTTGCTTGGTCAAAAATGTCATTAAGATACACTCCTGGAAATGGAAAAAAGAACACATTGACACCCGTGTGTCAGACCCACCATACTTGCTCCGGACACTGCAAGAGGGCTGTACAAGCAATGATCACACGCACGGCACAGCGGACACACCAGGAACCACGGTGTTGGCCGTCGAATGGCGCTAGCTGCGCAGCATTTGTGCACCGCCACCGTCAGTGTCAGCCAGTTTGCCGTGGCATACGGAGCTCCATCGCAGTCTTTAACACTGGTAGCATGCCGCGACAGCGTGGACGTGAACCGTATGTGCAGTTGACGGACTTTGTGCGAGGGCGTATAGTGGGCATGCGGGAGGCCGGGTGGACGTACCGCCGAATTGCTCAACACGTGGGGCGTGAGGTCTCCACAGTACATCGATGTTGTCGCCAGTGGTCGGCGGAAGGTGCACGTGCCCATCGACCTGGGACCGGACCGCAGCGACGCACGGATGCACGCCAAGACTGTAGGATCCTACGCAGTGCCGTAGGGGACCACACCGCCACTTCCCAGCAAATTAGGGACACTGTTGCTCCTGGGGTATCGGCGAGGACCATTCGCAACCGTCTCCATGAAGCTGGGCTACGGTCCCGCACACCGTTAGGCCATCTTCCGCTCACGCCCCAACATCGTGCAGCCCGCCTCCAGTGGTGTCGCGACAGGCGTGAATGGAGGGACGAATGGAGACGTGTCGTCTTCAGCGATGAGAGTCGCTTCTGCCTTGGTGCCAATGATGGTCGTATGCGTGTTTGGCGCCGTGCAGGTGAGCGCCACAATCAGGACTGCATACGACCGAGGCACACAGGGCCAACACCCGGCATCATGGTGTGGGGAGCGATCTCCTACACTGGCCGTACACCACTGGTGATCGTCGAGGGGACACTGAATAGTGCACGGTACATCCAAACCGTCATCGAACCCATCGTTCTACCATTCGTAGACCGGCAAGGGAACTTGCTGTTCCAACAGGACAATGCACGTCCGCATGTATCCCGTGCCACCCAACGTGCTCTAGAAGGTGTAAGTCAACTACCCTGGCCAGCAAGATCTCCGGATCTGTCCCCCATTGAGCATGTTTGGGACTGGATGAAGCGTCGTCTCACGCGGTCTGCACGTCCAGCACGAACGCTGGTCCAACTGAGGCGCCAGGTGGAAATGGCATGGCAAGCCGTTCCACAGGACTACATCCAGCATCTCTACGATCGTCTCCATGGGAGAATAGCAGCCTGCATTGCTGCGAAAGGTGGATATACACTGTACTAGTGCCGACATTGTGCATGCTCTGTTGCCTGTGTCTATGTGCCTGTGGTTCTGTCAGTGTGATCATGTGATGTATCTGACCCCAGGAATGTGTCAATAAAGTTTCCCCTTCCTGGGACAATGAATTCATGGTGTTCTTATTTCAATTTCCAGGAGTGTATAAATACACTTGAAAGGTAATCGGGTTGTTTAAATAAGAACCTGTAGGAGGTGTAGCTATCTATTTCACAATTTTCTTATTACTTACTTTGACCAATAAATTTCTCTATCAATTTTTACTCTAAATATCATTCCATAGGACAATAAGGAGCAAAATCATTCAACACAAGTTGGCTCTTTTTTCAAATCACACAGCAGGCAACACACAAGTGGAAAAGCTGATGAACTTAACCAATTGAAGTGAACACTGGCATCAAACACCAATAATTCCTGGAACATTAGCAGCTGGACAATCATGTGTATGTGTTTTGTTTACACGTCTAGGAAAGAAGAGTCACTTCTTTCTTTTCCCTGCAGTAACAGCAAAGAGTTGCACTCCTAGTTGACCATGACACATTTTCCTAGACTGATTCTCTAATGATTTTAATACACTATATGTCATTCCTCTTGCAGTCACATAAGACTGGTCTGATCATGAAAGAACTTGTTTATACACTAATGCACAAATGTCTTGTAGTGGGTACATCTTTCTTTTTTTTTTTTTTTTTTTTTTTTTTTTTGTCATGTTCTGTTTTTAAATGTGATTATCAAATGTAACATCTGCTTTTCTTCATTTTGTTGTAGAAATTAAAGGCTACTAAGCTTGAGAAGGCAGATATTTTGGAGATGACAGTGAAACACCTACAGGAACTTCATGGAAAACATTCACAGTTGAGCAGGTCAAGTGCTCCAGAAGAATCTACAGAAATATATGAGAAAAATCCAGTGCTCAGATCTGAAAGGACTGTGACCCCTGTTTTGCATGTTCTGCATATCACAGGCACAAATCATACACATTTTTCTCAGTCCACACATAATACACAGAAAGTACGACAAAATCCATTGACTGGATGTGAAGATTTTGGTAGAAGGGACGTTACTTCAGAAACATGTGTGGAAACGAAAGACAGATTCTATATTGGTTTCTGGGAATGTGTAAAAGAAGTGAACAGAGCAATTAACAATGTACAACCTAGTTTAAAAAAAAGATTATCAGAGCACCTGCAAAGGCACCTCCAAAATCTGCAGAAGAAAAGTAATTCACAGAAACTACAGAAAGAAATGTGGAGGCCTTGGTAACAAGAATGGACTGTAAACCTACAAAATAATAGAGTATGTCGAATGTGGCATAGTAAATTATGATACCGTTTTTCTGTCCATACTGCTCAGAGTGATTTTATTTATGTCTTTCCAAACTGACACAATAAAATCACAAAGCAGGAGATTTTTTACTTATTTTGTACATATATTGGTAATGATTTTTTAGCTGACTCAGTGGTATTTTAGAATTATTTCTGTCTCTGTACTACTCTTCTGAATTTCTGCTATTTTCATCATTTCTCCCTTGTTTTTTGATTTCTCTCTTTATTTTCTTTGGTAATTGCTCCTCTTGTTACATCTGCTTTTTATCTTGATCTATAGTAACGATTAATGAGGACCACTACATCTGTATTTATACAACAATTGTTATGTCATGACCAGTTACACTCTTTTAGAACATCAACAAATGTTGTATAGATGTGTCTGTGGTAGTTCCCATTGATCATTAATATTAGTATCAATCACATGTGGAACTCAACAAGATCAAGATTATGTTAATCATTTACCATAATTACTGTATCCTACCATATTTCTTTCTTTGTGATTCTGTTGTAAGTTCTTCCAACTCAGTTATCATAATTAACTTTTTGTCAGTTCCTTGGATACTTCTACCTCTGGTTGTTGCTCCTCCCCCCTCCTCTATTCCACCCCCTCCAAACTTCCCATCTCTTTTCTTATTTGAAACAGTGGTTTAATTATTCTGGAATCTCCCAGAAATCGTGATCCTGTATTTCAACATATTGTACTCTAACCCCATTTCTATCACACCCTCTCCATACAGAAATTTGCTCAAAATTTGTCATACTGTCATGTAGGTGGAACAGTTCTTATATCAGCTACATGACATTGCAACAAATATCCTCATTTGCGGAAATATCAAATAGCAGAAGAATTTAAATGAGACAACTGAATAGTTCTCAACTTCTTTTTACAGATATAATTTAAACCTTATTATCTGTGGACAAATAAAGAATTATTTTTGCATTGTGAGTATACAGGGTGGTCAGAAACAGTGTGAAAAGCTTGTAAGGATGTTGCAGGGGAGATGGTGCTGAGAAATGATTGTTAAAAAAAATTGACACATTGTGCCATTTCCAAGTTGCTCAGCATTTAAGTTAGCCAATCAGGTCATCACATGCACAAATTCAAGTGGACTGCCAGATACAGTGTTATCAAACTCGTTCTTCATTTGCATTCCTCAAACAAAGCAAATGTAGCTTTTTCTCACCTAGCTTAACTTTATCACTTGCCAAAAAGGCTCATTTTAATAGGTAATGAGCATTTGAACAAGTGTAAACTCACAGACTCATAGATGTCTGTGTATTACCATATTTTAGCATGTGCAAGTGTTTGAATTTGTGCACACAATGACCTGACTGGCTAACTTCAATGCTAAATAACTTGGAAATGGTGCAATGTATCAATTTTTTTCTTAACAATTATTTCTCAGCAGAAGCTCACCAGCAACATCAATACAAGATTTTTGGACTGTTTCTGACTTCTCAGTATAGTACAATTGTGGCATAATATGAGGGGGAAGTGAAAATAATACATCTCAGTTATTTATAAACAATGTGGTACAAATGAGAAGATAATCTTCTCCCCTGAAAGGAATTATTTAATTCTATATATAGACATACTAAGCCAATAACACCTTCAGTGTCTCTTCAAAATTCAAAAATCTGTTCTACAAATTGAATCCCAAATAGTAGGGGTATATATCTGTAATTTTTATGTTATGCATTGTGAAGTGAAAGTCACAATATTTTCTAGTGTTGTAAATATGTACATCATTGCCTAAACTATTGTATTATGCATATTAAGATTAACTGCATATTTTTATAAATATATAGTGATGGACATGTAAGTAATTTTTCCTCCAATATGTACTGCCAGGAAAAAGCATGGAAATCACACAATGTTCTGATGATGTATGATGCTATCATAAACAGTTTACCTGATACAATTAAGACACAATGTACTGTTGCAGCCTTTGTATCATCCTTTTCACCATATGAGTCTTCCATATGTGATTCAGCTGCCATTAAACATTAAATTACAAATAATTTTAAGGAACATTTTAATATTGTTTGAGTAATTTGTTTGCCAGAGAATGTAATATGATGTATGCAAATAAAATTAAAATTATGTGGTAAAACCAATGGTCTATTATTTATATTTTTGAACTTTAATCCACTAACTATCTTATGATTGTTGCACATTTGATATTATCCTAATGGATGTACCCAGTTTAATATGTGTGGTCAAAAATACCCAAATTTTACTCAGCTATGTCACTTGAAAGAACAATCAGTACCACTTTTAAACATAAGTTTAATGTAAAAATGCAGTATTTGTAGTTCTGCACAAATATCAGGATACACTGTTACCCGGGGCATCTCCAGATACATCTTCACTGGTCATCAGGACTCTGCTCAAAGTGGGAATCATCACTGAAGATGGTTCTACTCTAGTCAATGAGATTCCAGGCTGAAGACATATGTGGAGATGCCCCAGGTAGTGGTGGGATACCAACCTGACCATTGCCTGCCATATGGCCCGACAACCAGGAGTAATGGTCTGGGGTGCCATTTATTTTCATAGTAGGACTCCTCTGGTTGTCATCCGTGGCTCCCTTGCATCACTGCGGTATGTCAATGATATTTCATGTCCCGTTTTGTTGCCGTTCATAGCAAGCCATCCTGGGTTCATTTTTCAGCGAGATAATGCCCACCCGCACAGGGCAAGAGTTTCTACTACTTGTCTTCGTGTGTGCCAAACCTTACCTTGACCAATAGGTGTCACCACATCTCTCCCCAGTTAAGAACATTTGGAGCATTATTGGCAGTGCTCTCCAACCAGCTCAGGATTTTAATAAGCTAACAACTCTATCGATCAGTGCCAAGCTGAATATCAGCTTGCATATGGGCCAGAGGTGGACAAACGAATTATTGACTTGCTCAATTTGTGAAGCTTTTTCTCTTGAATAAGTCATCCAATTTTATGAAATTGTAATCATTTGTTTGTCTGTGCACATACATCTCATCTATTGATTCCCATCCCATTTGGACAATTCTTTCAAGGTGCATCATTTTTCTTCTTCTTCTTTCTTTCTTAGAGTGTATTTGGAAGCCACAGACTAGGTAACCACCACTCTTTAACTTTGACAGATACAAATTTACATTTAATACAGGGTGTACTCTTGCTTCTCAATTCATATTACTACTGACTGCCGAACAACACACAACAATACATGTACACCCTGTAGCTCCATAGAATCATTCAGGAAAGTAGAAAACCTACAGCTTGCAAAGTACAAAGGACTAAAACTAAGAATACATTTGGACTTTTCCAATATTAACATAAGGATGCTGTTCAGTAACATCATTTGGAAATTCCAGGAATGGCACAGATGCACCTAGAGAGATACAAGTTAGCATCATATTACTGTAGTGTAACATGCCACTTTCAATTCAAAGCCAAATCATCATTGACTACAGATGCTTATCAATTTGCAGAATTTTAAAAGTGAACATGTTCAAATTCAATAATTTTTGTATCTGGTAGTTAACTCATTTTATGTGTTGGCTTTGGTGTATGACTGTTGTCTCTGGATTCACCTGTCTGAAGGAAATGAAATTTCACTTGTTCACTGACTATGAAATAATAATTGAACACACTTTTAACTTCTGTATTCTTGAACATTTAAAGTAAATGGTTGCCAAAATAATTTCCATTTGCTCTCTTGAGTTATAAACACCAACTCAGTACGAAACATGTCTACTCTTTACAAATGACATCCCATGATTCTCTGTCAGCTACTCCTCCCACCAACCAAGAAAGGATACTTGCGTTTGTAGGTAATGACAGTATTTAAATTCACTTATAACTATATTGCTTATGTAAAGATAACAAAATTCTTTGGAAATGTTATAAATAACTTTTTTAAATTTACAGTTATGTTATGTACAAATAGTACTGGATACAATTACTGCCTTTCAAATTAATCAATGCCCATGGATATCATATAATTCTTAATGTGCATTAATCTTGATTACATCATAATACTCTCCTAGAATTCCACACAAACATTTATGATTGGGATACTACTAGCACAGTGATGCAATCATCAGGGATTAGTGAAGTTTAAGAAAACATAATTTTTTCCATAGTGCAGAGTTACACATATTTACAGTGAGTATACTCTTCTCATCTGGTCTTGACTTACGATTTGTTTTTCTTATAACTCCCTTACTAACAGCTGTGATCAGTAATCCATATCTTGCTGTACTTTCTTTTATCACAACTACACTGTACTGTCTGTCAGCTTAAGTACAGTAGAGGAAGTACTTCACCTTATTGAGTTCCTCAAATTCCCCATCAAAATACATTCCTGGGATTACTACACAGAAACAGTTCCTTTATCACATGACATGACAAACACATTAGGAAATGGGCAACTGAACAGTAAGTGTTAAAACTGGCAGAGAAACAAATCAAAGGATTTGAGGTGAGATTGCAAACTGAAGGGTTTGAAGTGAGATTTCTTAACAGTAAACAACTTAATCTACAGCCAGACAAGTATCATTAGCAACATGTATGAACTAAAACAAGTTAATGTATAAATTTAGGTTCTAACTTCATTAATTCTGAGTATTGATTAGTTGTTAAACTGTTTATAATGTAACCGATAACTTTGGTCTGTCCAACATAGCATTTAAGACTAACCATAATTTTAGTGGAAAATTCAAAATTTTGCTCTACAGCATACCATTAGATTTACAGTAGTTATGTACCACAGTTCCAATAAGGGTGTAGTGTTGTAATGCAATCAAGCCAAAAATATAATAGGAAACATACGATGCCAGTGGGTACTGATCTTCTCAGTTGAATAAGAATAATTTCTAAACATACAGATTCTTAAAAATGATTTATTCCATACTTAAATATTTATATCCTGCATATTTAAAATAATGTTGAAGCATTTCACTTAAATTCATCTAAATCTATTTAAATAATTGTCTCAAAGTTATACCAATGATTATTATCGATAGCATTTTAAACACTTTTCTACATAACATCGCTGTTTTTGTTCATACAGAGACTTGGAGGAATGTGTTGTGGAATGGACACTCTTGGTAGAAGAGTTCTTGCAAAGAGAATTGATACTGTTTTGTATTACCGCTAAAGGTGAAAGTATTATACATTAAGTCTGGGAAACTAAAGAATATATCTTTTTCACATGTCATGAACTGTGTTTATTCGAATAACCATTGGAAGTTACCTAAATGACAATGCTTTGACCATTTAATATTTCTTGGTATAAAAGATGATGTCTGGGGATCAGCAACATGGAAGACAATGAGACTGACAGAACAAACAAGATAAGTACTAATTTAGAACAATAGATGTGATGTGGGACTCAGTGCAAACTACATACAAAATAAAGATCAGTTGTTTGAAGATAGATCATTGAACAGGCAGTAGTGAAAATCCCAACACACTTCATGGTGTCCTCCAGGTAGTTACATTGTACAAAGAATGTTAATCAGAGAAAGGAAACTAAAATTTACTATAAATGCAAAAGCCAATGAAATGGAAACAAAATGGAAAAATAGTAAAAACCTGTGAACAATACAATTGGAGAACAAAGAGGACTTACGGTACATATTGTGCATTGTTGTACTTCACAGCAATGTTAAATAGTGTGTTCACGTGTTTTCACTTTTTCAGCAATGTTTTTATTTTCAGAATGTGATGTTCATTGATTTACTTCTTGTGATGTTGCACTCACAATATAGACTAGGCCTATATATTTGTGATTCCCCTTCCAATCGTGTACTGAGTGAGGTGGCTACTCCAGTCTTAATATATTCCAGTCACATTTGGGAGGACCAGGTTTATTTCCTGTCTGGCCATCGTGACTTGGGTTTTTGATGGTTTCCTGAAGTTGCTAAGGTAAATTTTGGGATGGTTGCTTTGATTAGGCCATGGCCGACTTCCTGCCATATCTTCACCTAATCCTATTCTACTTTGTTAATATGTTATAAATAAGAGAGTAAGTCAATTATTATCCACAATTTAGTTATGGTTTTCTTTATTTTGGTAGTACTGTTGTTTTACATTGATGACATATGCTTTGTTTATTTTTCGTTATATCTTTGCAATTTTCAAGCTGCTAGGTTAGTTTTGTTATCGCTGCTGTGCTGTTAATCATGGCTGCTCCGCTGCCTATTTGCACCAAAGAAGAGCAACTTTCAGTGATCCATTTTTTGTGGTCGGAAGGCGTATCAGGGGCCAAAATTCATCAAAGACTTTTGGTACAGTATGGGAACAGTGTTTTGCCACAACGGAGTGTCTACGAATGGATTGAAAAATTCTGAAATGGTCGCACAAGTGTTATGCACGATGAAGGAGCTGGATGACCATTTACTGCCACAAATGAAAAAAAACATTGAGCGTTCAAGTGAAATGATTCTCTTAGACAAATGTTTAACTATTGACAAAGTGACATATTGTCTGCAAATTAGTCACAGTTCTGCCTATGAAATCATTCACAACAGACTTGGGTTGCATAAAGTTTGTGCAAGATGGGTCCCAAAACAACTCACACAGTTGCATAAATAAATGCGCTTAAACATCTGCAAAAAATATTTGGATCGCTATGGTAACAAAGGGGACAATTCTTAGACAGGATCATTACTGGTGACGAAACATGGATCCATCATTACGAGCCGGAGAGTAAACGGCAGAGTATGGAATGGAAACATCCAAATTCACCATACAAGAAAAAGCTCAAGACTTAACCGTCCGCAGAAAAACTGATGCTTACAGTTTTTTGGGATGCACAAGGTCCAGTACCAGAAAATTATGGGGAAAGGGTCACAAAATAAACAGTGTACATTACAGTGAGATGCTTACTGTCAGGCTAAAGCTTGCAATTCAAAGCAAACGTCAACGATTGCTGTGAGAAGGTGTTGTGTTGTTGCGCGACAATGCCCGTGTCAACATACTGCTGCCCACAATGCTGAAACGCTCCAGAAACTCAAATTTGATGTACTGGATCATCCTCTGTATAGTCCCGATCTTGCCCCTTCTGATTATCACTTGTTTGGTCCACTCAAACTGGCATTAAGGGGCCGTTGATTTGCCTTGGACGAAGCAGTGAAAGAAGCAATTCATTCTTGGCTTGCAGCTCGACTGAGAATCATTTTTATGAAGGCATGAGGAAGCTTGTACAATGATGGACCAAGTGCGTTGAAACACAAGGAGACTATGTCGAAAAATGATGTTCTCGTAAGTTTCCTATCTGATTACAATAAAATTTTATAAGTACTTTGTGGATAGTAATTGACTTACCCTCTATTATTTTTGTAATGTATCTGACATATCCAATACTATTGAACTAAAGCTCTATGGAAGAATAAATAAATCAATAAATAAAATAAACAGATTTTGTGCCAAGAGTTGGCACCAGTCTTCAATAGTCTCAGTGAAGCAGAGAAGTCAAACTGTCATGTGACAGGATGAGGATTAGGAGTAAGTTACTACTGGGCAGTCAAATGGCATGGTTATTTCTCTCTCTCCACGGCAGTGGCTGCATAGTGGTGTATGAGCTTGCCAGTGTTCAGACGTTTTGGAGAGAGAACAGAGAAATAATTCTTTGTGCTGGTAACGAGTTATGGCTGGGCACTTGTGTGGTACAGAGGGTGTGCTCGACTGGTGGTAGCCACACTGTTTACATGAAATATCTATGTTTCAGAAGTGACTGTGATAAGGAGAGTAACTTCTTCTGAGTGAAGGTGGAATGGGATCTACACATAATGGCATGAATGCTAAGTACGTTTGTCACTGAGTGGAGCCTTCATTGAAGTGGATGTGTTCAGTGTTGTGTGATGGGTGTCTTGTTCCAGACAGATGTGTGTTGCTAGTGAACTCAATGCAAATCCGTATGTCCAAAGTTCATTCTGCGTCTTGAGTACTGGTGCCATTGAAGGTGTGTCTGTAGGACAGTTGGAGTGTAGACATTTTTCTTACATGGATGCCACCTTGTTATGTTGGAATTATGATCTTTTGATGTGACTGTTTTCATAAGTGTTCTCACAGTGGCACGGAGTTTGTGGGTTATGATTTTTGCTAAAGGCATTTAGTGTGAAAGCTGTCTAGTGGCTGTGTATAAACCAATTATTCTGAACTGTTCCTGAAATACTTGTCTTTCAGGGTAACTCTACACTTAAGTATGTAAATAATCTTGTTGGTGTGAATAAGGGGCATGTCTATGGACCAGATTTCCTGTTGGTGGATGACCAAAAGTAATAATTGCCAACCTGTTCAACTGCCAAGGCGAAGTTCAAGTAATTCTCAGTAAGAAGCAGATAAGAAGGACTGTCAAGGTTTAAAGCTTTACATACTGTTTTTAAATTTCCTGTGAACGACAGCATAAACTGTATATGATTGACTCAACTTGTTTTGTTAAAAAGGAAATCTGACAACTCCTTATGAATGTATCCTTGCTTAGTGGAGAAGATTAGAGTTTAGATGAGTTTCTCTTTCTTTTAAATCTTTATTTTAGAGTAAAAGGTATTGCCAATATTTTATGGTAAATGAAAAATAGTAATTTTTCCTAGTGGTGTTGTATTCCAGGGAAAAAGCAGAAACTTTTACAGTTTCAAAAAATAAATAAATACATTTTTGGAACCTTAGTTGTTTTTCTATCCTTTCCCCTAATCTGCCACTCCTGATAAGGTTTGGTCCCAGTATTGTCACAATGTTGGCAGCAGAGAGCATAGTTGATTAGGTGGGGAGGCATACAGCCAAAATAAAATAATTATTTGAAAAATTATTTATAGCAATCTGATAGTGTACTGTTGACTGGTCTACAATGCCTGCTGGAGGTGTTAGGGACCTAGCCTATTTGAAGAGAGGTGAGGTGACAGAACTCCAGAGAAGAGGCATGGAACCTAAAGGAAATGTAATGGAATTAGTAGGTCAGGCGAGACAAAACATGCAACACCCAATAGTATTGAAAATCACAGGAAAGGAGGAGGTAAGCTTGGCTGCTGCTGCTATTTGTACTGATCTGGAAGAAATGTTGGAAAATATTGAAGGATTAGGCAGTGTTCTATTTAAAGATAAAACAGATTAGGTGACTACAAGCTAGATATGCACATTATGTTGATCACTCAGAGAACTTGGACCAAGAGGTAGAAGAGTGAATGAAAGGCTATGTAGAAAGGATTGGTGATTGGCTTTCTAATGTAGGCTAGGCAGGGTGTGAGACAGGAAGTGCAGTGGGGCAAGATGAACAGTGTCACCAGGAGCGTGCGATATAAGACAAACCATTTGCTAAGTTACCAAATCCATTGCAAGGATGTTTGGAAAAGTGTGGGGATTTATCATTAGACTTGGTTGAGGAACTAATTAGGTTTCTATATTTCATTGTGGAGTTCCAACAGAAAGCGACAGCAGTTGGTGTGACAGATGTTGAGACCTTAAAGTTATTAATGATATAGGTTGAGGGTAAATTTATGAAACTTATGTTGGGAGCTATACAGGAAAGTCACTTGATAAATCTGTTTTAGAGACAAGATGCGTAAACTGCAGGAACTGATTTATAAGAAATATGGAATGGAACAGGGTAAATGGGAATGTGTTATTAAATATTTGGAAAGAGTGAGAAGAAGTGTGCTAGAATTGTATTTGCCATATGCTGAAGGAGAAATAGTCCCACATATTATCCACAGATTACGACCTATGGACAGAGAAAGAGCGATCTTTTGTAAAATACTTACAATCTTTGTACGATTGTGGGAGTTAACGCACAATATTCAGGCTGCTGAATATGCGGATTTGGGGAGGGTAAAAAGAACAATGCAATGAAGAATAGAAGATGATAGAGAAATAAAAGAAAGGGTTGGGAAAAAAGTGAATTTTCAATTTGGTAGTACGGATGAGGAGGAGGAGGAGGAGGAGGAGGAGGATGACAAGGAGAACGGGGTAAGGTGTAGGTACTGTAACAAAGTGGGACATATAAGTAGGAATTGTGAGAAAAGGAAAAGGGTGCAATTGAAGAAGGAAGGAGCATAAGACCATTAGTAAAATGAGGACACATGTACAACAAAACTTACCATTTGTGCGTTACACCATTAACGAGGAATTTTTTTGCACTTCGCTGGATTCAGAGAGTGCCATATCAGCGAGAGCTTCTGATTGTTTTTGTGTAAATAAGAGAAGATAGTACTGTTAAGGTAAAAGGGGTAGGCTTCATGAAGCTTAGGATAAAAGAATTCACTTGAAAGGAGAGAATGTGGGTTGTTGGCATGTTGGCTATTACTTGTATTTTAGTGGCAGACATTATTGGTAGAACTGATCTGGTAACTGACCGGAAGGCCAGAAGGTTTTCGTTCATTTTGTAAATTGTAAGGACCAGACTGCCACTGAGATAGCGAGTAGTGGATGGGCTGGAGAGGAGGGAGGGAGGGGGGGGGGAAGGAGAAGGCAGAAGAGAGTTTAGAAATATACACTACTGGCCATTAAAACTGCTACACCAAGAAGAAATGCAGATGATAAACAGATATTCATTGGACAAATATATTATTCTAGAACTGACTTATGATTACATTTTCATGCAATTTGGGTGCATAGATCCTGAGAAATCAGTACCCAGAACAACCACCTCTGGCAGTAATAATGGCCTTGATACGCCTGGGCATTGAGTCAAACAGAGCTTCAATGGCGTGTACAGGTACAGCTGCCCATGCAGCTTCAACACAATACCACAGTTCATCAAGAGTAGTGACTGGAGTATTGTGATGAGCCAGTTGCTTCGCCATCATTGACCAGACATTTTCAACTGGCGAGAGATCTGGAGAATGTGCTCGCCAGGGCAGCAGTTAAACATTTTCTGTATCCAGAAAGGCCAGTACAGGACCTGCAACATGCGGTCTTGCATTATCCAGCTGAAATGTAGGGTTTCGCAGGGACTGAATAAAGGGTATGGCCATGGATCGTAACACATCTGAAATGTAATGTCCACTGTTCAAAGTGCTGTCAATGCGAACAAGAGGTGACTGAGACATGTAACCAATGGCACCTCATACCATCACACCGGGTGATATGCCAGTATGGTGATGACGAATACACACTTCCAATGTGCGTTCACCACAATGACACCAAACATGGATGCGACCATCATGATGCTGTAAACAGAACCTGGATTAATCCGTAAAAATGACGTTTTGACATTCGTGCACCCAGGTTCGTCGCTGCGTACACCATCGCAGGCGCTCCTGTCTGTGATGCAGCGTCAAGGGTAACCGCAGCCATGGTCTCCGAGCTGATAGTCTCTGCTGCTGCAAACGTCGTAGAACTGTTCGTGCAGATGGTTGTTGCCTTGCAAACGACACCATCTGTTGACTCAGGGATCGAGACGTGGCTGCACGATCCGTTACAGCCATGCGGATAATATGCCTGTCATCTAGAATGCTAGTGATATGAGGCCATTGGGATCCAGCACAGTGTTCTGTATTACTGCCCTGAACCCACCAATTCTATACTCTGCTAACAGTCATTGGATCTCTACCAACGCAAGCAGCAATGTTGCGATATGATAAACCATAATTGTGATAGGCTACAATCCGACCTTCATCAAAGTCGGAAACGTGATGGTACGCATTTCTCCTCCTTACACGAGGCTTCACAACAACGTTTCACCAGGCAACGCCGGTCAACTGCTGTTTGTGTATGAGAAACCGGTGGGAAACTTTCCTCATGTCAGCACGTTGTAGGTGTCGCCACCGGCGCCAACCTTGTGTGAATGCTCTGAAAAGCTAATCATTTGCATATCACAGCATCTTCTTCCTGTTGGTTAAATTTCATGTCTGTAGCACGTCATCTTTGTGGTGTAGCAATTTTAATGGCCAGTAGTGAGTTGGAGCATTTGGATCCTGAGATACAAGAAGAGATAAAAGGGTTGTTTTTTTTACAGACGTGTTGACACCACAATTAGGTGTTACCTCATTGGTGGAATACAATATTGAATTATCAGATAATTTGCACCCCCCCCCCCCCTCACCCCACCACCACCAAGGATGAAGATTTTCAAAGGTTTAATTAACAGATGCTGGAATAGGGATTTATCATTCAGCCTTCCAAGTCTCCATTTGTGGCGTCCATATTTTTTTTTATACCAACTCAAATGGAAAATACAGACTAGTGACTGATTATCAGATATTAAATAAAAAGATGATGTTATGTTCGGTACCACAGACAGATCTACATTCTTGCTCCCGATGATTTTGAGGCACTACATTAGGACCAAGCCTACATTAGGACCAAGCCTACATTAGGACCAAGCCTATTATCAAATTACTCTGGCAGGAATTTCTGAAATCATTACGGCTGACTGGAACAGCTGTGAAATTGAAAGGGTTTCTTTTGGTCTATCTATGGGTGCCACATTACTTTCCCAATTACTGGATGGGATTTTCTCAGTTTAAAGTTTACATTTGTGTACCACTATTCAGATGACTTAGTCATTTATAGTAGTTTGGTGGGTGAGCATGTTCAGCATTTAAGAGAGGTTTTTGAGAGGTTGAGGAGAACAAGGTTAACTGATAATACAGACAAGCTGAAATTTGCCTGCACGTCGATGCAGTTTTTACAGCATATACTTGCTCCGGAAGAGTAACATTGATCCTAATAGAGTGCAGGTCTTACTCAGCTACCAGCTTCCAAAAATTAAGAAGAAGCAGCTGAATTCACCAGTATGGTGATTTTTTTGTTTCTTTTGTTTTGCAAGTTTATCTCAGGATTTGCAGAGAAGGTCGGTCTATTGAAAGAATTGTATAGGAAGAGCCATAAATTTGAATGGGGTCCTTCGCAGGATATGGCTTGCGTTTTGTTAAAGCAAGCATTAGTAACAGCTCCGGTTCTGGCTCTCCCAGATTTTAATAAAACATTTCTTTTACTCTACTGTAAGGTTGGGGACAGTCTTGTTACAAGAGAGTGGAAAAGGGAGGAGACCCACTGATTTTGTGTCAAAAACACTGAACCCACCACAAAAGGCATTATCGATGTATGAATTAGAGGCTCTAGTGGCACTATTTGGGATAAAAAATTTAGATGCTATCTGGAACATGTCCAGTTTACCTTGGAAACCAATAATCAGGCATTAAGTTGAGTTCTGGGCAGACTGCAGAAGACAGGCAGGATTGTCTGGTGGGCATAAAGGGTTTTGGCCTTCCAGTTTCAGGTGCAAACATAAAACGATACAAGAACAAGATTGCAGGTGGTTTGATCCACATGTTTGGAACAAACGAAGGAAGATCTGGTGGATGGTATCTGGCAGCCACTAAGGAAGTACTTCTCATCAGTTCCATATTGACAGATGCACCACAGTTGTTTAGAGATATAGGGGAATATCATGAGAAGGATGAGCAGTTGGCTGCGATTAAGAATAAGATCTACATCTACATAGATACTCCGCAAGCCACTGTATGGTGCATGGCAGAGGGTACCCTGTACCACTACGTGTCGTTTTCCCTCCTGTCCCACTAGCAAATAGAGTGAGGGAAAAACGATTGTCTGTATGCCTCCATAAGAACTCTAATTTCTTCTGTCTTATCTTTGAGGTCCTTATGTGCGGTGTATGTTGGTGGCAGTGAAATCGTTCATCAGTCAGCTTGAAAAGCCAGTTCTCTAAATTTTCTCAATAGTGTTTCTCGAAAAGAATGTTGTCTTCCCTCCAGAAATTCCCATTTGAGTTCCCGAAGTATCCCATAACACTTATGTGTTGTGCGTACCTACTGATAACAAATCTAGCCACCTGCCTCTGAATTGCTTCGATGTCTTCTTTCAATCTGACCTGGTACGGATCCCAAACACTTGAGCAGTACTCAAGAACAGGTCACACCAGTGTCCTGTATGCGATCTCCTTTACTCTTTCCTAATACTCCCTCAATAAACCAAAGTCAACCATTTGCCTTCCCTACCACAGTTTTCATATGCTCGTTCTACCTAATATCACTTTGCAACGTTACACCCAGACTTTTTAAACAACTTGACTGTGTCAAGCAGGACACTAGTAATGCTGTTGTTCCCAGCAATGATGATGTACCCTGGAACCCAGCAGAAAGCCTCCTCCTTCCCCAGTCGTTTTAGTTAGAGGAGGGCATCCTGGATGGTCTGGACTATTTTATGTGCAAGATACAAACGTTGCAATGAGTGAAGGGCACTTAGTGAGTTGGAACAGACAAGAAATTTAGGATGGGAAGAACGTCTCATCTGCTCCAATGCCTGCAAAATCACAGACAATTCTGCATGAAAGACAGTAAACGCTTGAGGCAGTCGGACCTTGAGGACACGATCCGGAAAAACAACAGAGCAACCAACGCAATCCCCTGTTTTGACCTGTCCGTAAAAACAGCTACATAGTCGTGGTGCTCAGATAAAATGGCAGAAAATGTTGCACTAAAAACGGTGACAGGAGTGCAATCTCTCTTGTACTGCACCAAACCTAAAATCACTCTGGGCCTCTCCAGTAACCAGGGTGGCAGGTGGTTAAAACCCTGGATTTGGGGCTGTACAGGTTCCACACTGAGGGACTCCAGCACACTTTGCTCGCAGATTCCAAACGGCATTGTTGCTGAGGGATGCTGGGAAAAAAGACGGTCCAAAGGCGAGTGAGCAACAATATAGTGAGCGGATGAGGTTGGAGCTGCAAGAAACTTACATGCCTGGTGCCGTCGGACATTAAGTGGTGGTTCCCTAGCCTCAGCACAGAGGCTGGGTATGGGACTGGTCCAATAAGCACCTGTGGCCGGTCGAATCCCTGCATGGTGGATAGCATCAAGGAGCCACAAATAAGAGGGCCTCGCTGATCCATACACCGTGCACCTGTAGTCCAGCCGCGAATGCACAAAAGCCCATTAAAATTGGAGGAGACACGCCCTGTCCGCTCCCCAAGACCTGTGGCTGAGGCACTTGAGGATGTTCAGTGCCTTCAGGGTTCTGGCTTTCAATTCTCACAGGTGTGGTAACCATGACAATCTGGAGTCAAAAATGAGGCCCAGAAAGCGCACTGTATCTCTCTCTCTCTCTCTCTCTCTTATTGACACAAAACTGCTGTAAGTTGGAACTGATGGCTCACCATTGCAACACTGGAGGAGGAACAGAAAATAGCAAAGTTGTCCACAAATAAGAAGCACTTTACTGAACTCTTTACTGTAGATGTTATACTGTTGATGCCTATAGCAAAGATTGTAACACTTACAACACTGCCCTGGGGGATACCATTCACCTGCTCAGATCGATCAGACAAGTGTTGAGTTTGAAAAAACTGCTGAGACAGGAAAGACTGAATGAAAATGGGGAGGTGGCCACGAAAGCCCCATTGATGCAGTTGTGCGAGAATATAGTGTCTCCAAATAGTATCATATGCCTTACTGATGTTAAAGAATATGCCGATACAGTGATGCTGACAGAGGAAAGCCTGCTGAATAGCCGATTCTAGGAGGGTCAGGTTGTCAACCGTGGATCGAAATTTTTGGAATCCACACTGAGAGCAGCTAAGGAGTTGTCGGGTCTCCAACAGCCAGACCAGACGATGGTTAACCATCTGTTCCAGGGTCTTTCCGACACAGCTTGTCAGGGCGATGCTCCAATAACTACTGGGACATGGGCGGTCCTTTCCTGGTTTGAGGAGAGGGAAGTTGTAGGTCTCAGAACTGTCTGACCTAAAGTCCTACTTTTCCCTCCTGACAGCCGCACGGTAGCAACAAAATGGTGGATCCTGCTTGCAGTGGCAGTAGTTTGTGCAAAATGCTCAGCCATTGTCTGAGCAATGTTCCTAGGTGTTGTTTGGAGGCACCCCTGGTTCAACACTGCAGCTATCGGTAAACGGCTGTGTTTAGCAGAAATCCTCTGGATGGCTTCCCATACTTTTGAGCAACATGTGGAATGCTTGATGGAGTTCAGGAACTCATGCCACGACCACTTTTTGCTCTCTTTAATGACATGGCGAGCCTTGGCTCTCGCGATTCGGAAGTTTGTGAGATTGTCCACTGTCCAGCGGCATTTAAACCGTTGAAGAGCCGCATGCCTGTCCCGGATAGCTAAATGCCACTCTTCTGTCCACCAAGGGACAAGTCGCCTCTGAAGATGGCTGAAAGACTTTGGTATGGATAGATCAGCAGCGTGATGAATCACATACGTGATGTCATCCACTCATTCCTGGACACTGTCACGGTGTTCAAACACAGCCAACTGGCCGAACAGAGTCCAGTTAGCCTTGCCAATCATCCATGTTGGTGACTTCTGTTCCAGCAACACACCATCAAGTAGCTGAAGGCGGATCGGGAAGTGGTCGCTGGAATGAAGGTCCTCAATGACCTCCCAGTGAACAGAGTCAGCGAGGGCTGGAGAGCAGAAAGATAGGTTGATGGCTGAGAATGACGCAGTAGCAGCGCAGAAATGAGTCGGAGCACCAGCGTTTAGGAAGCACAGCTCTTGAGATGTCAAGAGGCTCTCCAAAACTCGATTCCAAGGGCAAGTAGACATTCAACCCCACGGGACATGGTGGGCATTGAAGTCACCCAGGAGGAGAAATGGTCAGGGGAGTTGTGCGATATGATCTGTGGGAGCCTCAGAGTCTAATGAATCCAGTGGAGGTAGATAAAGAGAACAAACTGTAAGCCTCTGACGTGCAGAAATCTCAATGGCAACTGCTTGTGGGTTGGTATCCAGGAGGAGAGCAGAGGAGTGGTGCCCATTATTGACAAACACAGCAACCCCTCCTTTGGCTCTTTCCCCTGTCAAGCCATCCTTGCGATATAGGGAATAGCCTCGTAGTGCAGGGGCATCAGATGCTTTGAAATGTGTTTCCTGCAAACACAAGTAGAGTGGGCATTGCTGCACTAGGAGTTTTAGTTCAACCATGTGCGTCCTGAATTCATTCATGTTCTACTGTATGATGGAAGCCATGTATCAGTGGGGTAGTATGTTCATTCTGACTTTCTGATGGGGAGGGGAGCCCACAACGGGTGGGGGCTCAGTTTTGGAGCGAGATGGTTGCCCCAATCCGACATCAAGCTCCATAGTCTCTAAAGAAGAATCGACAGAGACATCATAGAGGTCGATGTCAACACCATCAGGCTGTTTTCTGCCAGATTCCAGTGGTGGTTGGCATTTTGTCTTGGATTTTTTTCCCTGGGTAGACTTTGCAGCCACAATTGTGGTTGCGAGTGTGGCAGCATTGGACAGTGTACCAGACGGAACCTTTTGTGTAGCTGTGTCAGCTTTCCATGTGGAGGTAGCAAAACAAGGGGGGCAGCATGGAGCTCTACAATGTCAGCAACCACAGCTTTCTCTGAAGTTCGCGGGGGACGGACGGGTGTAGAAACAACAGCAGGAGCACAAGTGCATGGACACACGCAGGTATTAGTGCCGACACTGGCAGCCTCCGTTTGTGTAGCTGTGTCAGCTTTCCATGTGGAGGTAGCAAAACAAGGGGGGCAGCATGGCTTTATAGAGCTTTATTGCCTCAGTATATGGGATACACTTAATAGTTTTAAGCTCCTGTATCTTCCGTTCTTATAGATACACGTTGCAGTCCCAACTCCAGATGGGGTGAGGTCCAGAGCAATTCACACACTTCAATGGAGACAAACAATGGACACCTTCATGGGTGGCCTGACCACACTCACCACACGTAGCTTTTCTATGACACCCCAGAATAGTATGCCCAAAATGCTGGTATTGGGTTGGGTACATAAGGCTGCACACTTAAGCGAAGGAAACCTATCTTAATATGTTATTAAATGTCAGGATAAAGGAGTCGGACTTAACAAGAACACCATCCACCCTCTTCATGATATTTTGCACGTCAACTATTCCTGCTGGATCCCACTCATATTTCAGTTCCTCTTTGGGAATGTCCACCAGATCCCTGCACGTCACAACACCTTTGCTGTAATTCAAGGTGGTGTGTAGCTCAGATTTGATGGCATATTCCTCAAGGGAGTGTGCGTTCTAGAGATTCTTAGCTTGTTGGGAACTAGCAGTTTCCATCAAAAGCGTCTCATCACGTAATCGCTTAACAGATTTCAAACTGCCAGCAGCGTCCTTGAGCCCTTTTTGAATAAAGAAAGGGGAAACCTTCTCGAAGCTGTCCTCTCTCCTTTTAACGATTAAAAACACATTCTGACTGCCAGCATGTGTTCTGTTACTAGTCATGATATTCTCGGATTTCGATCCTGAGTCAGGAGGACTGGCTACACGTGCCCTCTTGTTGGGCTGTGTGTTGGAACCTACCAGTGGCCCACCCTTTCCGCTGGGAGGAGGCAAAGAAGATTTCGGAGGCTCCATCTTGGTCCTACAAGCAGCTAGGGAACTAGAAGTTCACCTAGACAGAGCCCCATGTGCCTAGGTAAGCCTTATACAACTGAGGTGTGGCACGTTCCCCAGAGGTTGCCCGCTAGCAACTGTTCTACCTCAACAACCATGCATCTCATCAGTGCGCAGCACACCTTGAGACTGAGGTTTTTTTTATAGAGGTTTATACCATCCTCGTGATCCGGGCAGTCATGTTTCCCAGAGACACACAACGTTCCACCGCGACGCTGCACAGTGGTCGCTGAAACATGCCCAGACCTTACGTATAATCAAACTGAAAATATGTTTAAGGATTCTGCAGCAAACAGAATTTACGGATATTGGTCTGTAATTTTGCGGTCCGTTCTTTTATCTTTCTTATATACTAAAGTCACCTGCATGTTTTTCCAGTCACTTGGAACTTTCTGGTGGGCCAGAGATTCACAATAAATGCAAACTAGGTAATGGGCCAAAGCCATGGAGTACTCTTTGTAAAATCGAAGTGGGATTCCATTCGCACTTGGTGATTTATTTGTTTTCAAATCTTTCAGTTGTTTCTCTTCGTCAGGTATGCTTATTTCTGTGTCATCCATATGGGAATCTGTCATTGGTCAAATGACAGTGTTTGTACAGTTCTCCTGAGTGAATGATATTTTGAATGTGAAATTTAAAACTTCGGCTTTCGTTTTGCTGTCTTCAATTGCCACACCAGACTGATGAACAAAGCATGGAAAAATGGTTCAAATGGCTCTGAGCACTATGCGACTCAACTTCTGTGGTCATCAGTCGCCTAGAACTTAGAACTAATTAAACCTAACTAACCTAAGGACGTCACACACATCCATGCCCGAGGCAGGATTCGAACCTGCGACCGTAGCGGTCGCTCGGTTCCAGACTGTAGCGCCCAGAACCGCACGGCCACTCCGGCCGGCTAACAAAGCATGGAATGGAAGCCTTAGATCCACTTAGCGATTTTACATACGACCAGAATTTTCTCGGTTTGTCTGTCAGATCTTTGGCCAAGGTGTGACTGTGGCAGTTGTTGTAAGCTTCGCGCACAGATCTTTTCACAAATGCACGAATCTCTACTATGCTAACCTTCACTTTTCGTCATTTCTGTGTCCCCTTTTGAACCTAGAGTACAGCAGCCTCTGCTTCCTAAGCATCCACTGAATTTTGTTATTAAACTACGGTGGGTCTTTTCCATCCTTTGTCTATTTACTAGGCCCATAACTCTCCAGACCACAATTTACAATCTGCTTACGCTTTGCCCCTAATTCCTCTAAATCCATCTTACTGGAACTAAGCGATGCCAATTCACTGTCTAAGTCAGGTGTTAATAAATGATTATCTGCTCTATCTAGCAGAAACACTCACCTAGCCTTCTTGACTGATTTATTAATTTTCATAATCATAGTCGCTATAATGACATCACGATTGCTAATCCCCATTTCTATGCTGACATTGTCGATAAGTTGCAGCCTATTTGTAGCTACGAGGTCTAAAATATTTCAGTTGCATGTGGGCTGCCACGCTAGCTGCTCAAGACAATTTTCAAATGTACACCTCACATTGAATCCATAGGCATCCCAGTCTATAATCAGCACATTAAGGTCACCTCCAATTGGGATTTACACATTATTAATCGTAGACTTTCTTTGAATAACTCTAGAACTGTCACAGCGGAATTGGGCGGCTGGTAAAAATATCCAACAATTAACTTAGTTTCATCTACACCTGTTATACACGATAATATGACTTCACTGTCACAGGGTGTATACGTGGACGAGTAAAAAAATTCCCAGATTTTTCCCGGTTAAAAATACACTTTCTCCTGGATGAAAATACACTTTTTCCGTGTTAAGTAACAGAACACTTTTCCTCAGAACTGTAAAACTTATCAATCCTTTCAATGGTTGTGGTTTTAATACAGCGTCGTAGAATTTCCCGGCACTTTAGAAAACGAAACTCAGGGGAAAAACACGTTTTGGAAAGATGTCTGAAGTGCAGCAACATGTACACTGCATATTTTCGTATTACGAAAGTATAAATTCGAATTCCACCAAACACCGCATGTTACTTTCCAAAGGATTGAAATCGAGATTGCGATGCGCTTCTGCAAGCCAGTCGTAGCTCATGTCAAGCGATCTCGCCAGCCAATGAGAGTGGGTATTCTGAGCATAGGACATGTGATGTAGTCAGCCAATAACATCACTGTTAAGTAGCGCGAACACACAAACAGGAAAAGGTTATGGTTTAAATTAATATACATAGTGTTGCTACAAGAAAAGAAACGCTTTTACGTATAATATTGGTCTCTCAGATTAATAAGCTGCAAGAGAAGCTAAGCTTTCACACACGATGTTGATCTTTTTTGCACGTTTTACACTTTAAGATACATCTCACAAATGTGCCAGTAAAATTTTTAACATCGACATAAATGTCTGATCTGGGCTCGAAAATATTCTAAATGGTCGTCCTCAAAGATTTGATTTTTGAATGAGAGTCAAACGCTCTGTGTTTTAAGAAATTCATCGGACATTCGCGCACAGAGTTCATCTAGGGAAAAATGAAATTTACTTTGAAAGTAACGCTTTCCAAACAACCATTCGGAATATTTTCCCGCGACCTGTTAGAAATAGATTCGTTTCAGCAGTTGCCAGAGAGCGCCAGATAACAGGTGTCGCCGCGCTTGCGCAGCTACGACGACGCAGGAAACCTGTCCGTTCGTATGTGTAAAACATTAAAATTTCTTACATTATGTCATAAAAGAAACAAGACATTAGAGGATACGCCAAGGGCATGGGAATTTTGTGAACTATACTAAAATGCATCATTCGGCTTAAAGTGCACATTCATGTGTCCAGATTCATATGTAAATTTTCTTGGAGTACCAGTACTGTATTATCTCATGTTCGGTTCTTTATCAAGGCATAATGCCATACGTGCTAGAAGATGTAAACGTGAACTTGAAATGCAGTGCACAGTTGAAACTAGCCAATAGTGTGGAACTAAACACTTCGTTTCAAATAAATTGACTGCCTCAGCAGAAAAGATTAATAAAAGTCAAATTTCTTTAACAAACCGACAAAAATAGCTTCATTGTTCTGCAAAGCGATTAACGCTTGACTGTCAGAAAGGTGGAAATAAAATAAAATCTGAAACTAATTACATATTTTGGCCTTCCGTAATTATGTGAATGTATTTTAATTCACTTGATAGCTCCCGGCCACAGAAATCCGTTTTGTTTTCATTTGACGAGAGAGCAATAAACGAAGAGGAAACAGCAAATTCACTTAACGTAAACACGGGTCATGTGGAGACTACCACCTCCCTACTACAACTCAGACTGCTCTGTGCATCAGGTCCGGATCTACGATATTTTCGAACTGGGGTAATATTAGATAGTGGCGCTCCCCCTCTCGAGCGTTTGTGGTAGGGCGGCAAAAATTAAAAAAAAAAAAAAAAAAAACCGACTTCTCAAGAATATCTTCATTTTATAGCGCACATCTTTCTGAAGAGTCTGATACATAAAACATATATGTTCGAGGAAACGTAACACATGTGTTACATGTTATTTGGTCTTAAGTGTGCCAAAGTGCAGTGCCACGCCTCTTCACACAACATTCTTCCATCGCACGTCTCTGATTTCGCTCTGTGGAATTCAGAAACGTAATATTTTGTAATGGGTGCCATCAAACTATATTCACGCCAGTGGAAATTGCAATGTCCTGTGGTGCCTCTCCTGCTCCCAGTCAGCAAGTTTGACATCCTGCCCCTCTCCGCGGGACTGCTACGGTCGCAGGTTCGAATCCTGCCTCGGGCATGGATGTGTGTGATGTCCTTAGGTTAGTTAGGTTTAAGTAGTTCTAAGTTCTAGGGGACTTATGACCTAAGATGTTGAGTCCCATAGTGCTCAGAGCCATTTGAACCTGCCCCTCTTTTAAAAAATCTCGCAATTAATACTGGATGGGGTTATTTGTAACTGGCAGAAAAGAACTCTTCAGAAAATTTGCAGTCTTTACTACCTATTAGCTCATAAATTGCTGTTTTGTGTGATATAAAATTAAATAGAGGATACATAAAACGAGTAAAGACAAGAGACAAGCAAGACAGTACACGTTCCTTCAATCCTTAAGCCCTACCTTTTTTTCTCTCTAATATTGCCACCGCTTTATATAGCGTACTTTCCTTTCTGGGAAAGAATCTATTACCTCATCAAAGTTCGTCAACGGTTTGCTACATGAAGAAACGAAATGTCGTTGTCTAATATTAGAAAAGCTGTTAATACAAATTGTACCAAAGACTGGTGTGGTTTCTCGATCTGATTACGTGTATTTTGTCACTGCTAGATAAAACGAAATAGGTCTCTCTAATATTGCGGCAATTGTTACACACACCAAATAAACGAGACTGTTTTAGCACAAATGGTCATTTTTATAACGACAGAATATAATTCACTAAGTACCAATATCAAATGCCTATTAGGCCTACTACAAGAAAAAGTTTTATTTTAGGAAATAGTTTCACACTTCATTCATACTCTTTCGCTTCTGAAGCATGAGATCGAAAAGCAGTAGTACGAAATTTTTATATGAATTTGGAATCTTCATATTCTTCTGTAATTTGTGTGAGTCCCTGTTTCTTCTCCTTCCTCGTTCTAACAGACAATCTTGTCATCACTAATTCTGTAACTATTCCAGCCAGTGTCAAAACTTATTCTTTGGTTAACTTCAATAACCCTGCCACAATCACTAGTTTAGCTATCCCGCATTTATTCTCCGGTTAGGCGTTATTACGTGTTCGTACAACGCGGTTACCGCGCTACTCCCAGAATAGAACTATAGCGGCTGTCAGCCGGGGACTGTATAACTGGCCCTTAGTGGTGTAGCGGTCTGGTCAAAAATTATCCGTCAAACTTTCATTTTCTCAGATACACGGAGGAGACAATATGCAATCTTTGTTGCAAGTTATTACTGTTAGTCGTTTATTTCCACTCTGGTAGTCTGAATCTATGGAATTCGCTGACCATTTGCAAACCCAGTCAACCACATGAACAGCGATTGGCATTCACCCGTTCGGCTTTATTCCGCTCAGCTCGTATAGACCCGTCCCATTTTGTCTGTAGGAAAGTTTATTTCTAGATGTGACGGGGATTCCGCTGGCAGAAACATCACATACACTATGACGCATTCAAAAATCAACTTAACGATTCTTTCAGAAATCAACTTAGAATTTGTTCTAAAATTTTCAAAAACCAGCACGGATGCGTTCGAAATCAAATGAGTAATCGATAGACCAATGTGCGCTGGACGCTAGGCGCTTTGTGAAACAAGGTCTTTTTCCTCAATAATATGAATTTGGCGCCCTTCTTCCCCGAAACTACCACACGGGTTTGCTCCCGCCCCCTAGTTCCGGGCCTGTTGCGCATACGTAAATCTGGCAGCTAAGACGCACCAGTAAAATTTTTCCGGATAGCATCTGGCTGCTATTGCTTATATAGCTAACTGCCACACTTCTGTAGACAGAAGTGGGAGAATGTACTACTCATACGTGACTCAACTGCACATGCGTATAAGCTCGCTCGCAACCACTCAAAGGAATCTAATGTAAAAAGTTGTATCGTCACACACATCGGAGGCAATTTGTTGTTGTGAAACACTGAATAGTCTTCCTAAAGCCTTCGGCACATTTTGCTGTTGGCAGACGCTTATATGAGCACTGTGTTTTGTTGTTGTATATGGTGCATTTCCTTTGCAACTTAAAGTTTTATTTTCGTTTTTTTTTCTCGATTGTTTTTTATTGCTGCAGTATTATTCTGCAGTAGCGAGATACAGTAATAGTCTTTTTTAGAGTATTGGTTCTTACCAGTCAAAGTTACAAAAATTTAACTGAAAACTAAAACAATGAAAAATTCCCGGGTTTTTCCCGGGTCGTATACACCCTGTGTCACATTCGACTTCAATCTCAACAGAGAGAATATTTTTGTCAACTGCAATGGCCTCTAATCTGTCTTTCCAATATTTGTTCCACGACTCGCTAAATACCTCAGAGCTTTCCAGTTCGTGTTTCACCCAGTTCTCGGTCCCAAGAATAATTTGAGCCGATAGAGGAGATTGAGAAAATCCAGCAAAGAGCGGCGCATTTCGTCACAAAATCGTTTAGCTGGTGAGAGAACGTTATGGAGATGCTAAACAAACACTCCACTGGCAGCTGTAATAAGAGAGGCGTTGTGCATCACGGAGAGACTTACTATTGAAATTTTGAGACAGTACTTTTCAGGAGGAGTCGAACAACATATTACTCCCCCCCCCCCCCCCCCATACACACACATCTCGGATATTGACCGCGAGGAGAAAATTCAAGAAATTAGAGCCAATACAGAGGCTTCTCAACAATCATTCTTCCCACGCACTATTTGCGAGTGGAACAGGGTTGGAGGTATCAGATAGTGGTACGCAAAGTACACTCCGCCACACACCATTAGGTGGCTTGTGGAGTATGAAGCAGATGTAGATGACAACTTCCCTGGAGGGCAGTACATTCGGGAACTTTATTACGAATACTTCAACAGTTTACTGACAAAATTTTGACAGTTGAAGTGTCTTTATTCCAAACGCCATTTGACTTCCCTTACTGTAAATTGACTGGAGAGTGTTCATCAGAGCACCTCAAACTACCGCATAGCACAAAATGCCCTCATATCACTCCACAAGTACTCTGCTACCTGAATAGCTGCTTCCATTGTGCAGTGCACCCCTGACTTATCAAGAGGAGTCCTACAAATGCCCACACAATAATGCAGGTCTAGAAATCTGCAGCCAAGACCATCACAGTCAATGAAGCCTTTGGTTGACACCCTCCACTCAACTCCAAACCAAAGGATCCCAATCAACTCCTGGAACAATGCTGCAAATTGCAAGCTCTGCTTGCACCCCGCACAGAAGGCCAGCACTCTTTACAACCCCCACCAGCTGCCTGTACGAACTGAGGATCACCTCAGAACCCATGCAACAGGCGTCATTGGTGCCGACGTGAGCCATAACTTGCGGACAACTGCACCCTGCAAACTCGATAGCCACAGGCAAGGCAACCTCCCAATATCAGATGAGGCCCCCCGGCAGACATACCGAGTGCACATTGGCTTTCTTTCCACCCCTGAATGCTATGTGCTTAAGGGGCTCCATAACACACCTAACATTGGAGCTCCCTATGAACAGTAAGTCCCTCTCCCCGTGTGCCTGCTCCTACCTTGTTGAAAGAGCAGCCAACTGTCCACTCACAGGGTGAATGGGCAGGGCCAGGCAGCCAGTCTCCACATTGGCCCTCTGCATCGAGTGACGTGTTATCACCTGCCACTCATCCTGCTGTGAGGGAGGATCCACTGTGTCGGGTACACTAGGAGGGGCCTCACAAACAGAGCCAATAGGCAAATCAAGTGACCCTTGAGGTGTCCCATGCAACACACCAGATTCTCTGCCACTGCTACACTCCGAGGCAGCAGCCTGAAGGTGACTGACTATAACCAACAGCACATTCAGCTGTTCACAAACTGCGACCAGCTTCTCCTGAGTCCACACACTGCATGCACACAACCTATCCATCCTAGCAAGACTAACTGAAAAAGTGAACTATAAAAGCAGACAATCCTAGATAACTGACTTACTACCCTCCTGACGTGTCACCAATGGACACTGATACTTTAAACAGCTACATAGCTGTCTGTTCAGTGAGCAACTGTTGTGCTAAAGACTGAATGAATTTTTACCTACAAAAACGTGAGATTAATCCTCTTAAGCAGAGAAACATGCACAGAATTTAATAAATATACTATGTGGAAAACACAGAAAAGGATAACCACTTAACTTGCCACTCTGTAGATGCACTTGTATCACAGCCAAGAGCTGGAGCCTGACTTAAGGGGACAAAAGCTCAAACATATGTCATTAAAGATCATGTTCTGTGTTGCCAGGCACAATGTGATAAGAGGTTTAAAATAACCCTTACTCAGGAACTGGTTCTCTCACTATTTAAATATTTGTATGAGTATCTGGTGGGTGGACTTTGTGCGTCTTTTAACACAAGAGCAAAAATCTGACATTTGATTTGGAAAGGAGTTTTGGGCAATATTAAAACCAGAATAGGTACCTGTACAGTTTGTGCTATGTCCAAACCTGCACAAAACACCAAGGAGTGTCATCAATACAGTGATTTTACTCATCATTTCAGATTTTGATGAAACCTGACACACACATTTCAAAGGTAGATGTTAACAGTAAATTTGAATGTGTATATAGATATATTGAAGTTACAGATATTTCTGCTTTAATCTTTAAATTTTACAAAAATGTCATTTTAGTGAAATATTTATTTTTGAAATTTTATAAAGGTGTGAACTCATGACAGTCTCACTTTCATACTTGGGAAATTAGTTAAAAATAATGTGAAGTGTTTTATATAACTTTTTGAAAAATTTTTAAGGCACAGTTTCTAATAAATTAAAAATTTAAATCTTCATTTAAATTTGAAAAACAATTTTCATCCCAAACCCATATTAAGCTGTATAACGTAGGAATATCCACGAAAAATGTGGCAAAATTACACCTCCCCCATCATTTTAGCTTAATTAGGAGGGTTGTTACTGCAATTTGAGATTATGGCAGTGGAGCACTTTTGACAACTCCAAATTGCCATATTTTTGAAATGGGTTAACAAATTTTAATAAGATTATGTATTTTTCTTAATCTATATGTTTGCTACCTCAGTGCCAAGTTTCATTAAAATTTGGGATAACAACAATGAAGTCCGATGCTTCTTTACAGAGCGTAGGGGAACGATGCGGGAGACCCACACCGCCTTACTAGGCAAGGTCCTAATGGAGGTGGTTTGCCGTTGCCTTCCTCCGACCGTAATGGGTATGAATGATGATGATGAAGACGACACAACACCCAGTCATCTCGAGGCAGGAAAAATCCCTGACCCTGCCGGGAATCGAACCCGGGACCCCGTGCTCGGGAAGCGAGAACGCTACCGCAAGACCACGAGGGGCGGACAAAATTTGGGATAATGAGTCAAAATTCATATTAAAATTGGGTTGAACTAATATGGAATGTCCCAAAGAGACCAGTTGATTGTCCTTTCTAAATATTATTCATTGATTTTGTGGGGCCTTTGCCAAGATCTAAGAAGGGCCACTTCACCTGGCTTCACCCCACCTAAGCAGTGACAATACAAGCTGTGGTCCACAATTTGGAAAATATTTCTAGCAGTTTTGGACCATCTCAGTACACAGTAAGTGATACAGCGACATTTTGTACATCAGATGGATTTAAAAAGTTTAGGATGGGAATAGGCATAAGGCATGGAACTACCACACCTTACAATCTCAACGTTCTGAAAGCAGAAAGGGTGAGATGGAATTTGAGTGTAGCGCTAATAGCCTACCACAGTAAGGATCAGGAAAACTGGGATTGTGCACTCCCCTGGTTGATGACTGCATATAACATGACAAAACATGAGGGTCTTAAGTCAATTCCTGTGGAATTATTGCTGAGCTTTAGGAATGGCATCCCACTGAGCAACCTCTGGTCTTTTAATGACCTGTTGCCAGAAAAAATTAATTTACAGCAAACTGGCTGTTCAGTGGAAAAGGCAAAGATGAGTATTTTGAGAACTCAAGAATTTCAGATCCAGTACTACAATAGGGGGTGGTGGCTAAACCTATACTGGGTAGGTGATCAGGCTTTGTTACAAATTTTCAAGCTCTTATAAAAAGGTTGATAAGGTTATAGAAAAAATCCCACCCAGATTCAGCAGGTCCTTTGAGATTTGAAAGTTTATAACACCAGGAACAATACTCTTACTGGGCCCGGAAAAGAGGAATAGCATACATGCTCACCTCTCAGATTAAGCCAAGTTCCCACCTCGAGGCTTCAGTTTTGATCAAGGACCCTTGATTGGTAATTGAATCACTGAAGCTGAGGGGTCAGCCAGGTGGTGGAAGCAGGTGTGGCTCTGCTGAGGAGGGAGTTACTTCTGGGCAGTTGAGTGATATGGTTCTCTCTCTTCCCTCCAGCTGTTGAGTAATGGTGTATGAACTGTTTATGTTCAGAAATGTTGGAGAGAGAACAATTTACAGCTAAGCAATTGGACGGTACAGAGAGCACACTTGACTGTGGTGGCCAGGAAGTTGTTTACAGGAAACGGCACAATTTGAGAAATTATATGGCAGCTGTAGCATTCTTCTGGAAAGCCAACTTCCCTCCCAGCATTGCTATAATTTGAGTAATTGTTTTAGACCAGATAAGAGTTTTATGACAGATTTTATTTAATATCAAAGCACTAGCATGAATTTAGTTGTTAAAATCTTTAGATGACAGAAATTATTATAGGCTCTTTTTTTTATCTGTCAATGGCACTTGATGCTATTAATCACATCAAACTCCTTAGAAAGTAAGCTGATAAAGGAGTGAGAGGAACTGCAAAGCAGTGGTTAGAATCAGATCTGTCAGAGTACAAGTTGAAATGAAATTTAAAAGAGACAACACAAATTTACACCAGCACACTATGAACTTCTCTGAGATAAAGTCTATTAGATATGGTGTACAATGTACAATTCTTGGTCTCATATTGTTCTGCTATATATTGTGACAAACATGAAACTTACTTTATGGCATACCACACTAATTGCTGATGACCCAAGTATTCTAGTAACAGGTACTTACAAAGCTGACCATGACCAAAAGACAAAGCCACTTATGACGTTACTGAGTGAATGTGTAATGAAGCAAGCTGGGATAATTTTAATTCCCTTCTTGTTTTGCCATCTGCCTCCATAAATTCGTTTTTTCACTTTTAACAATTTACCACTAACATACATGAATACAAACTGCATTTTCATAAAAGAGAAGATTTTGTGCTTAGTTTATGTATGTAATTGATTCTATAATTTATTTCAACTATTGCTAGTTATTATTTTTCTTTACACAGCGAAATCAGTAGTTGTTTCGTAACTTAAGTTCTATTGTTGACCTAGAAACAAATATAAATTCTGTAATAATTATAAACATTTGGAAGATGAAATATTAGTAACCTTAAAGTATCTATTTGGCTCTATTCAAAAACATGTTATCAAAGCCAGCCCTTAATTAATTCCAAAGTAATTGACAGTTTTGTCAAAAGTATTGTTTGTGTAACGATATTTGTTGATTTCATGATTTAAATAAATAATTCAACCTAACTCTTATAGTAGAAGAAATTGTTAAAAAGATAGAATTTTTTAATGTATTCAGTTAATTTAATGAGTTAATTTTTAATTACAATTTTGTAAATTAAACATTGAACAATGTGAAATTTCAGTACCTATTATTGTGAGGATATATGAGGACACAATTTCTGGTCAAGAGATGAGATTCTGACGAGAAACCTGTGCTGGTTAGAACAACAACAACGCTTCAAATTAACTGTGGAATAAGTGTTAAACAATGACAGTGTCTGCTCCATACATACCTTTCAATTCTTCAAGAGCTGTGAACTTTGTGGTTAGGTTTTACTGCTTGTAGATGTGGAGGTTCACCTGCTAACTATTAATGAGGCTTATCGAAGGTTAAACAACAGTTCACTGGCCATATCACTTTGTATTATTGAGGGTTGTGAACAGCAAAAGTAAAAGACTGTGAAACATAACTGTGCATCTGTCGGCTACATTATTTACTGTAGTCAGTGTCCAAATTACAAACCCATTTTTCAGCCAGTGTAGCAACACAGTACGTCGACACTGAGGACAACAAACGAACACACACACACCAGTTTCAGTATCACACGTCAAAAACGAGAAATCCCAATCCCCAACCTCCTACTGAGTACTAAGAGTCGTCTAATGTAAGTTCTGTTAAGATCCTTGGCATATGTCATGAAAGAAATCTTAAATGGAATACTCGTGTTATAGGCCAGCCAGCAACGAAAAATTTGGGGGGAAAAAATTTATAGTCGAAAATTTTTGTAAACTGACAGGAGGGAGTGTCATGAACAACGTACTAAACATCCTGACCTATGACGTGAGCATTGGAATGGCAGGCTTTTCTAAGGCCACATTTTTATGTTTTTCTTGAATAAGTCGAAAACTGAGGATTCTGGTGAAAATGTTTTCCAGTACAAAATTAAACTACTTTAAAATTCCTACAAAAAATATCCAATTCACTTTTCTTCAGGACTAATAATTTCAGTGTTGCAAGAGATTGAAAAATCACATAGTATTGAAAATGGTGTTTTAATGGAATAAAATTAATGTCTATTGTTAAATGAAGTTAATTGAGGCACTGAGAGCACAAGCGGACTAACCCCGGAGAAGTCAATATGGAGGAAACAGGTCTCATAATACGGGCCCACAAAATAATGTATGTTTGTGATACATTGCAGCCTTGTAACATGCATATGATGTAACTGTGGTTTTATTGAACAATATTTTGACATAGATAAATTACAAAAGTACTATATAGTAGAATATTAGCAGTTTTGTTGTGGCTTAGTCCATTTTCGCTCCAAGTAGTTGAACATTCTCAATGACAGGTCCGTTAGTACGCTGATGCATGTGACAATAGTATTCATTACTAGTATACATTGTACACATTACATGTAACATTTTACATTGGTTTCTGTAATGTTACGCATTGTGTTACATTTCAAAATCATCCACAGGCAATGTTTCTACAGCATTTGATGACGTTTGTAAAGTTTTGTAGAAATCATGATGAAGTGGAGGTACATACGGAAGCAAACTTAGCAGATCCTTCTTTTTTGCCTCTGTAATTACATTTCCATTAGGATAAAGCAGTTCGAGATTGCTGATGCATGTGGATGTTCGTTTGGCCACATCAATTTCCTGAAATGGCTCTTGGTTTTGGTTCGAGTATTTATACAATATTTTGAATCTGTTGGTTGCTTCATACCGCAGCCACTGTATGTTCAACCATTGTACTTTACAATTGCCAGAAGACATTTTTCGATTCGTGATGTTTCTTTCGAGTTGTTTTGTTGAAAAGAAACATTCCGCATTCATATTAATTACCTTGAATGGATTCCTTTTTCTGGCACTCACTACCACATCATTCCAGTGTTTAGGACGGTAAATATTAGGAAAATACTTTTTTCGTTTCTGAACTAAGCCAAAATCCTGATCACAGGGCAGGTACGAGTGTCCGCTAACTAAAAATTTATGGTCTATTTCCTTCACAGAGAACTCTGAGCTGTTGACAATGTATTGGCACAGTACAGCAACCTTTATGTTTCTATTCTGGCCTCCGCACTGATCAGAGTACATAATTAGTTTTTCAGTCCTGACAAAATTGCGTATGAAGTACAGCAAACAAGAACCAATTTCTTGTGGCCCTCTCGACGCAATGGATTCATGCCACAGAAACATGTATACATCATCATTGTGCATATTGTGGATGCCAAAGCAATATGTCCACAACTGACGTTTGTAATAGCAAACTCCAGTTGAGATGATCGGTGTAGGCAAAGTTTTCATCAAATCAAATGTTATCACTGTAATGTTACCATCTGATTTGCTAAGCAATGTATCACTATGTAAACCTGCCCGTGCATACGCAGCTTTTTGGTGATGGAATTCACGTTCTGCAATTAACTCCGTCCTCTCCTTATCATTATCGGCAGCTGTTATTTTTACCTGCAAAGCATCACATGTTCGACAAGAGTCGGACACTGGTGGATGAAATGACAAATTGAAGTTTTCGTAAAAAATTTTGCGGAAAATAAAATGAGAAACGGGCATTTGCTCCTCTGCACAGTACAGTGAATACATGACTGATAAATTTAAATCTGGTCCTAAATACTTTCTACCGTTATTTTTATGATACGCATAATGGCTTTCATACGCCGGGAATTTTTCTATGAAACGTTTTACTACATCAACTTTGTGGCGAGGTGTTTTATTACCAGGTTCACCTTTACCTCTACCATCACGAGGAGGGGTGGCTTTTTCCCCTTTATTCTTGAGTACCCTATCGATTCTTCCAGCAGATACGGCTAAAGTATTCTGAAAGAATCTTTTGCACACCCTCGTTTCAGACCCATTTGAATTGAGCAAGTAATACAATCTCGTCTTCTCCCTACGTGAATGTTGCTGACCTACGTAAGACCGTGCTTTATCAACGACTTTAATCATGGTAAACAGGAAAGCCGACTGCAGATCGTGGCTGCCTAAATTATAAAACTCATTGAACACTTGTTCCTGCTGTTCTTCGTTGATGTGTTTGTGGCACTCATACCGGCACGTACACTCGCTGATTTTCCGCAATTCCTTTCGAGGTACAAGGTTACCCTTACGGTTTACATACTCTTGACCTAGAGCTCTCCGTTCTTTCCTAACGTTATGAAGCCATTTATCTTCGTTTCTAAGGCGCTTCTTTCCTCGGCTCCGTACCACGGCATCGTCGTTCGTCTCTGGCACGTCCTCTGGAACAGTTGTTGCTGCAGCCGTGCTCGCTCTCGCGTCTCCCGGCACTTCCCCATCGGACGCAAACATCTCTGTAATAACAATATCCATCCCTCAATGTAATATTAACTACACTACAGTAATGGTCAACGTGTGCATTGGTATCCACAGGCGAAGCAATTGCTCAACACAACTCGGCGGGCGGTAAAACATTGTTGTACACATAACATTACAAGTGATCGTTACTTGATTACACAAAATAGCAATACATAAAGTATTGTTTGTATGTCATTCTGTTTTCGTATGGAAAACAACCTGCATTTTCTGAACAAAGTCACCATTCGAGATACGGTACATCTAGACGTGTTTGCATATGAACGCGTTAGTGTACAATCGACAATGTTATCCGCAAAAAAGGAATGGAACACAATAAAAACTAACCTTCCAATTGCTCCTCCACGCTTTTCGCAGGGGCTGCCATGCTGATCAACTGAAATACACGTCCACGTGGTCACTGGTCCAATACGTTGTTCCACACTAAATACACAAGTCTTTCGTTCGCCGGCGTCACGCGCAATGGCAGTGGACGGAGAGCATAGAGCACAAATGGACTATGACGCATAGTCCACTCCTGCTCTCAACGGTATCTATCGGCGGTTGAGTGCAACAGTAATGTTTACGTTGCTACATTAGACAAACCTTCAGATAAACAAACAGATCAACATGCATTGCATAATACTCGTATACTGTTATCACAACATGTCAATACCTCAAATTCACAAAAAGTGTGGGTTAGTCCGCTTGTGCTCTCAGTGCCTCAATTAAGAATGAATACTAAATGTGTGTAGAACATCTAAGTGCACTAGAGTTGTATTAAGAGATAAATTCTGGTTTGGGAGTGTAACAGGGTGGAGGGACAGGGGTGGAAGGTAGAAGCACAAGGGAAGGTAGGTTGCCAGATTGTAGTCGTGTGCTTCACTCCTTTACAAGGCTGCAAACTGAAGAGTGGAAGGGTGATTTCTCACTATCTACCCCCACAATGTCACAAGAAGTAACTACAAGGTGTTTGACAAAGTGATACTGATCCTTCACAGTGTGCATTACGAGTCACTGGTGACACCTTGTGCAGACATGCCCGGGGGTGTTTATTTTCCACAAATGCATTAACACTACATAGAATACAGACCTGAGTTCTAATAGGAATAACCCAACAACCACGTATTTACAGAATCAATGTAGGCCACTGCGCACTATTCTATACTGCTAGATGGGAAATTGATTCTTACAAGTAGATGTCCCCAGAGGTGGGACTGACTTTTTGCAACCACTTATACTATGATGTGGGTTAAGATCCCAGCTATTCAACCTGGTGGGTGATCGTTTGAAAGTAATTTGAAAAAAAAAAGTTGGCATTTTGCATGTTGTTCGATAGCATTAAAAAAGTAATAGCACATAGGCTGGTTGTGTGGTGTTAATGAGTAGGGTAAGGCCTTCATGTGCAGAAGGTTATGGGTCCAAATCTCAACAGGTGCTTTAATTTCTTTTTTTATTTTTAAATTTTTATCAAAATGACTTTGATCTTCATTTTTATTCAATTAACTGGTTTAAATGCAATTTTTATTTCTGTTCTTTTGTCACATCATTTTAATCAATGGATGAATTTTTTCACTTGTTCTCAGTTTTTTTCTTTATATAATGCATCTTCCTCCCGGAATTTTTGTGAATGTGAATTTAATTAATTTTCTGTATTAATTTCAGTTTAATTCCTTTTGTTTCATCATCCTGTGTTTTCGACCAAGCTATTGCATTCATTACTTCTATTCCTTAATCTCCTTGAATTTCATTTCACATACAGTTGCTTCTTCAGTTTAAATCTTCATCTGCATTATTTTGAACATAGTGCAATAGGAATGTAGGCTATGTTTTAAATGTTTCTGTGATGATTATAGGAAAAAAAACACTGTGTCATGAAAAATACATTTTTGACACCATCGCATAGACAATATAAACAGATTATTTCGTCTTTTGTTTTTTACATGACAGATTGGTATTTTCAAATATTTAAATATTATAATAGATAGAAATAATTAAATTCACAGTCACAAAAATTTCATGGGGAAAATGAATGACATAAATAAAAAATGAGAACAAATTAAAAAGTTCATACAATGATTAAAATTATGTGACCAAGGTACAGAAATAAAGAATTACACTTAAACCAATAAAAATAATGATCAGTCATTTGATAAAAATTTTAAAAAATTAAAGCACATGACATGATTTGAACCCACAACCACCTTGCTTATGAAGGCCATAGCCTATCCACTACACTACACATCCAGTCTTTGTAATACTGCTTTTTTAATGCTACCGAACAACACACAAAATTTCAAAATTTTTTTTGGCGATTACTCCCAAATGAGGGCTCACCAGGGTGAATGGCTGCAGGTTGGCTCTGGGATCTTAACCTACATCACCATATGGATGGTTCTGAAACGTCTACCCCATTGCTGGGGATCTCTCCTTGTTAGCCATTCTGTACGGCAACAGTAGTGCTGTTAAGTGGAAGGCAGCTGCCCCCGCCATGAGCACTGTTTGCTTTTCATTTTGCAGACAAACTACCCCCACAGCATTTCCTGTCCAGTTCACTTTCGTAAGCAGACAAAATAACTTCACTGAACTCATATTTTACAGTGCAGTTATTTTTGGTTTATTAAATGAATACTTATTTGCAGCTGTTAAGTGAGCTTTCATGTAAAACACACTCCTAAAAACAATGGCTGATAAGTATTTAATTTGTAAGCATGATGTTGTCAGTGACTTACACAGCGACGGTGGAAATGGGGCTGGATTGGTAAATATGGCATGTCGCTGATGTCTATCACTGACAGCATATTATGAAGCCAAGTAAACTGTGTTGTAGTCACTTGGTGGTGAATTAATGATTGGCCAGAAATATACTACACTTATCTCACCATTAATTGTATTACTGGCAGAATGCATATCTCTCTTCCATTCAAGAAATTGTTGGCACTGGCGGAGTGGACTGCACTGAATGGAGCCACTTACCACACATCGACAATATAGCTTCCAAGGTGGATGTTAATATGTCTATTCCCTGCTGCCTTTGCAAGATCACACACACAAGAAATTGTAGGGGACAGAGCACTTTCAACTTCTAATAGCACAATAACTTTGCAGCCAACTTACCATCAACATTAACAGTTGGCATAACTGTATAAGAATATGTTAAGGCATTGATGTTAGTTGATTTTCATACAACTCTCTTGGTACTTCTAATTTCCAGGCTTCCTTTCATATACTTCAAACCTTGATTGGTTGGAGTGGAAAACAAATTCCTTACTGAATGATGGAATAAGTATTTTTACGCTTTGTTTGTAATTTTGTTATTTTATGACTTCCAATTGAAGACATGTGCGGAAAAACGGGCTAACCCTCAAATGCAAAAGCTTGGAGATAAGTGTTGCCACCTGTTGCTGGGTACAGGAACTATCAAAACTCATATTGATCTCTCTCCTAAATATCAAATTAGGATATTTATGGGTGAGACAAATGTCAATTCTGATAGTTCCCGTACCCAGCAACAGACGGCAACACTTATCTCTAAGCTTTTACATTTGAGAGTTAGCCCATTTTTACACATGTCTTCAATTGTGTAGCATTGTTTAAAGTTATGCAACCATCCACAGTTTCCCTTGAAATCACTGTAGTCTATTCAACCTGCAGTTTGATGTGCATAACCTAGAAGGTCACTATCATGTACATCTTGTAAATGGTATGAGCAGTCTTGAAACACACAAACACGAGTTTTTGTAACAGGTGTGCCTTGTCCTCCCTTGAATATCCATAGTTTTTCTTTACGTGGTATGATCCCTGTTTCAACATCACTTTCACTAGCTGAGCATGTATTGTGATCGCTGTACTCCTTGCATACAGTGTCCACGCAGTTGAGCGTACACACCACACATTCTACTGACTCATCTTGCAGAAATGATAATATTACATCTGCCACTTCTTTCTCGCTCTGTGAAACTCCTTGGGTTCCTTTCTTACGAAATGTCTACTTCAGCAACTGCTGTTTTAGATATAACGCAATGGTTGCTTTGTTTATCACTGCTATTGTTCTGCTTTGTATCAACACCACTGGCACTGTTGTGCATTACTCGTCAACTCAGTTGTTCAACTATGTTAAATAGCTTTATTCTGTGCTCACCATTGGATACCACTCATCCTGCCTGTGTTTCCACTAGTAGCCAATACTGTGGTTGCATGGTAGACAATATGTGAGGCGTCGAATACTGTAAACATCATTTGTGATTTCGCACTGAACGGGTTCCTTGTGAGACACACCGAATCATGCAGGCAAGATTTCAAGAGACTTTGCATTATGACATATAAAACCAGAAAACTGAAACATCTTTGAAGTTTTAATGAAAATAAGAAATTGAGAGGGAATTTACGGAGAGAAAAAAAATATAGCTAGAAAAGAGTTAGGTAACTTTCTGTTAAACTCAGAATTACCATATATAAATTAGTGAAGAAATCTTGTAGAATGATGATAAGGGAGACAAAAGCACCAATTACAAATACACAATTATAACTTTCTCAGATGTCTCCAAAACTGGGCACACACAAACACAAGCAGGAAAGAGGGAAAGTATAAGCTCAGGCTAACATTACACCTGAGAAGGAAGTAACACAGCAAAATAATCCATATGAAGTATGTGGAATTTCCAGTCCCCACTATATATCTGAAGTGAGCGGATGGGTTGGTCAAAAACCAAAACATCCACATAGAAAGTAGCAAAACTTTTAAAAAAGCAACATTTTATATTCCTGTCACCTACAAACGCATCATAAGTCACTAATATAATTAGATCCTCAAAGACAAAAATTCAGAGGGATTGGATTGTTTGACTTCCAAAATAATTACATACATTTCTAAATACCTAGCCTAACAAAGTCACTCACATTCTTGATAAATCAAATGCTGTATAAAGGAAACTGCATAAAGAATGTCAAACTAATTCCTATATATAAAAATGGAGACAGAGGGAATCCTGGAAACTGCAGAACTATTAGCCTACTATCACCTCTATATTGTGTAAAATTGTAGAAATAGCCATACAGGAAGAGACAGTAAATTTCACAGGGAATTATTCTGCATGATAAGGAGGCAAGAAGCTGCATATCACTTGGAAAGGAAGTAATTTAAATTACTGTTTACCCTAAATGCCTGTATTTAAAATCTGGTTGTGCTTCAACTTACAAACAACACTGCAGATACAAGACAGAAGGTATGCACCACAATCAATCTTGTCCACAAACTGACAATCACTACCTGGGGAGTACCCTACATGCATCCTCTCTTGCTCTGTGTTTCTCTACTGTAGAGTACACAGCTCCAGTCTGGAGGGACTCTGCATATGGTAATTAAGTTTATGTGGCTTTCATGGCTCAGCCACATAGTCGGACAGTGAATAAAACAAACTCCAATCAATAAGATCTTTCCACTCATGGGAGTAGCACATGAAACTGAAAATAACAAGCAAGAAACACATCAAAGGCATCCATTGTCTGGAACTCATGCTTATCCATCACCACTAAAACCCAGAAAAAGCTTCCTCCTTACAACAGCAGCAATTCTAAAATGAGCAGAAGCCCTCTGAACTTAGCTGTGGAGAATGAAGTCCCCTGGGGAATTGTGGATAGCGAAAGAGAAGCTACCATGAGGATGCCACCTCCAATACAAGACTTGAAATACACTCAACAGATTGAGAACAGGAGTGAAAAAGTGAATGAAAAATTAATTTGGAGAAGGGGGTTACTGGTGGTGATGAACTTCATGAATGTGGGGCATGGTAGGACTCTGAACACCTGTTAGCTGAGAATGATCTGAACTTTCCGTGAGAGATGGAAGACTTGTAAGCAGCTATACTGTGACGTTCTAATTTCTGAGCACTGGACTCACAAAACATGAAATTCTCTCAATCATTAGTATTACATCTTAGTTTTAGGATTATATTGGTTTTGGTGATTTTTTTGAACTTGGAGAAATAAATAAATAGAGAAAACATAATAAAAAGAGGGCAGCATGATTTCAGAAAAGGTCAATCTACAAAGACAACATTTGTAGACTTCACAATGCATGTAGTAAGGGAGAAACAGGAACACATAATTATTCTATTCTTTTACATATCAAGGTATTTTGATCGTGTGCATGAAATGTATTCACAATTGTACAAATAGACAACCATCGGCTGTGTAATGGAATGACAACAATGAAAATTTGTGCCGGACCTGGACTCAAACCCAGATTTATTGCTTATCATGAGTGGTCATGCTACCGTTAGGCTATTCTAGCACGGCCAGACTCAAACTTCTATAAGTCATCAACCATGTGTCTACAACCTGTAGTCATACAGCCGCAGGGTTGCCACAAGTTTCCCAAAGTGAAATTCCCTGATATATCCCTGACTTCCAGACAAGTTTTAACATATTTCACTGGCAAATTTTGAGATCCCAAGGGTAAGTAAAGTAAGGTAAAGTAGTTGATAAAAAATTGTAAGGACTTCCGTATTTCTCCTCTGTTTTGTTTTGCTTGTTTTAGGGCACGAAAACAACTAGGGTCATATTCACCCATGTCAAAACTGTTGGTTGGTTGGTTGGTTGGTTTGCGGGAATTAAAGGGACCAGACTGCGACGGTCATCGGTCCCTTTTTCCAAAAAATTAAAACCACCCAAGGAGAATAAAAACGAACAGCAGGAAAGACATCAGACGACACAGGACAAGAAATACTCCTACAGAGATCAGACAAAACAAATTAAAATCACACAGAGTGTGACGGTGGTTGGCCGACCATAGAGATAAAAAGGAAAAGCCAACCACCAAGAACACATTAAGAACTCAGCATAAAATCGTAGGCCAATGGCCAGAATCAACACAAAAGAACAGAACAAACACTCAGAGTAAACGATAAAAACCCCCTGCCCGAATAAAACGTAAAACTAAGCCAGCCATAACAGGGTCATCAGATAAAAGGGCAGGGAGCGTATCAGGCAGTGCAAATGTCTGCCTGACCACAGCTAAAAGGGGGCAGGCCAACAAAATGTGGGCCACTGTCAAAGCCGCCCCGCAGCGACATAGAGGAGGGTCCTCCCGGCGCAGTAAATAACTGTGTGTCAGCCGGGAGTGGCCAATGCGGAGCCGACAAAGGACGACTGAGTCCCTGTGGTTGGCTCGCATGGATGACCGCCACACAGTCGTCGTCTCCTTAATGGCACGGAGTTTATTGGGCTTGATCTGATCGCGCCATTCAGCGTCCCAAAGCGCAAAAACTTTTCGGCGGAGGACTGCCCGCAAATCAGTCTCTGGGAGGCCAACATCCAGAGATGGTTTACTCATGGCCTCTTTCCCCAGGCGGTCAACATGTTCATTGCCCGGGATACCGACATTACCGGGGGTCCACACAAAGACCACAGAGCGGCCGCAATGGGCAAGAGTATGCAGGGACTCTTGGATAGCCATCACCAGACGAGAATGAGGGAAACACTGGTCGAGAGCTCGGAAACCGCTCAGGGAATCGCTACAGATAATGAAGGACTCATCTGAGCAGGAGCGGATATACTCTAGGGCACGAAAGATGGTGACCAGCTCAGCAGTGTAAACGCTGCAGCCATCCTGCAAGGAACGTTGTTCGGAATGGTCCCCTAGAGTGAGCGCATACCCGACATGACCAGCAACCATCGAACCGTCAGTGTAAACAATGCCAGAGCCCTGATACGTGGCCAGGATGGAATAAAAGCGGCGGCGGAAGGCCTCTGGAGGGACTGAGTCCTTCGGGCCCTGTGCCAAGTCGAGCCGAAGGCAAGGGCGAGGAACACACCATGGGGGTGTATGCAAAGTGGCCCGGAAAGGAGGTGGAACAGTGAAAACCCGAAGCCTGGAGAGAAGCTCTTTGACGCGGACCGCGATTGTACAACCAGACCGGGGCCGACGTTCTGGCAGATGGACGACCGATCACGGGAACAGGAGACGATAGTCTGGATGCCCGGGCAAGCTTAAAACATGGGCGGCATAAGCGGCCAGCAAACGTTGGCGCCGTAACCGCAGGGGAGGGACACCTGCCGCCACTAGTATGCTGTCCACAGGGCTGGTGCGGAAAGCACCAGTGGCAAGCCGTATGCCGCTGTGTAGGATTGGGTCCAGTACCCGCAGCGCAGATGGGGATGCTGAGCCATAAGCCAGGCTCCCATAATCCAAACGAGACTGAATTAACGCCTGGTAGAGCCGTATCAGGGTAGATCGGTCGGCGCCCCAGCGGGTGTGGCTCAAGCATCTCAGAGCATTTAGATGCCGCCAACACGCCTGTTTAAGCTGCCGAATCTGAGGCAGCCAAGTCAGCCGGGCATAAAAAACTACACCCAAAAACCTGTGGGTCTCCACCACAGCAAGGAGTTCGTCGGCAAGATAAAGCCGCGGATCAGGATGGACTGTTCGGCGCCGGCAGAAATGCATAACGCGGGTCTTGGCAGCCGAAAACTGAAAACCATGCGCTACAGCCCAAGACTGCGCCTTACGGATAGCGCCCTGTAGCTGACGTTCAACAGCTGCAATGCCAGTAGAGCTGTAGTAAAGGCAGAAGTCGTCAGCATACAGGGAAGCGGAGACAGAATTTCCCACAGCCGCCGCGAGCCCGTTAATGGCTATTAAAAACAGGCAGACACTTAAAACACAACTGTGTGGCACACCGTTCTCCTGGATGTGGCAGGAACTATACGAGGCCGCGACTTGCACACGGAAGGTACGATACGACAGAAAATTGCGGATAAAAATCGGCAGAGGACCCCGAAGACCCCATCCATGAAGCGTAGAAAGGATGTGATGACGCCATGTCGTATCGTACGCCTTCCGCATGTCGAAAAAGACAGCGACCAGGTGCTGACGGCGGGCAAAGGCAGTACGGATGGCCGACTCCAGGCTCACCAGATTGTCGGTGGCGGAGCGGCCTTTACGGAACCCACCCTGAGACGGAGCCAGAAGGCCCCGAGACTCCAGTACCCAATTCAAGCGCCGGCTCACCATCCGTTCAAGCAACTTGCAAAGAACGTTGGTGAGGCTAATGGGACGGTAGCTGTCCACCTCCAGAGCGTTCTTTCCAGGTTTCAAAATGGAGATGACAATGCTTTCCCGCCATTGCGACGGAAACTGCCCCTCGACCCAAAGACGGTTGTAAAGATCGAGGAGGCGCCGCTGGCAGTCCACTGAAAGGTGTTTCAGCATCTGACAGTGGATGCCATCTGGCCCAGGAGTTGTATCAGGGCAAGCGGCTAGGGCACTGCGAAATTCCCACTCACTGAATGGAGCATTGTAAGATTCTGGGTGGTGGGTGCGAAACGAAAGGTCCGACGTTCCATCCGCTCTTTAACGGAGCGGAAGGCCAGTGGGTAATTGGAAGAAGCGGAACTAAGAGCAAAATGCTCTGCCAAGCTGTTGGCAATTTCGCTGGAGTCTGTACAAACTGCTCCATTCAGTGAGAGCGCAGGGACGCTGACAGGGGTCCGATAGCCATAGAGGCGTCGGATCTTGGCCCAGACCTGCGATGGAGAGACATGGAGGCCAATGGTGGACACATACCGCTCCCAGCACTCCTACTTGCTTTGGTGGATAAGGTGGCGGGCCCGCGCACGCAGCCGTTTGAAGGTGATGAGGTGTGCAATGCAGGGATGTCGCTTGTGACGCTGTAGCGTCCGCCGGCGATCTTTAATCGCTGCAGCGATCTCAGGCGACCACCAAGGCACAGTCCGCCGCCCAGGGGACCCAGAGGAACGGGGAATGGCAGATTCAGCGGCAGTAACGATGCCGGTGGTGACCGAATGAGAGAAGCTCAATAGCGGCAGTGGAGGAGAACAAGTCCCAGTCAGCCTTATGCATACGCTGTGATAGTGACAGAAAGATCGGAAAGTGGTCATTACCACACAGGTCGTCATGCACACTCCATTGGACAGACGGTAAGAGGCTAGGGCTACAGATTGAAAGGTCAATGGCGGAGTATGTGCCATGCGCCACACTGAAGTGTGTGAAGGCACCATCATTTAAAATCGATCTGCGACAATAAATGCTCAATGGTGGCGCCTCGACCTGTTGCCACTGACCCACCCCACAGAGGGTTATGGGTGTTGAAGTCGCCCAATAGCAAGAAAGGTGACGGCAATTGGGCTATCAGCGCAGCCAGGACATGCTGCGAGACATCACCATCCGGTGGAAGGTAAAGACTGCAGACGGTAACAGCCTGTGGCGTCCACACCCGAACAGCGACAGCCTCTAAAGGTGATTGGAGAGGGACAGACTCGCTGTGCAGAGTGTGAAGGATATAGAGGCAGACACCACCAGACACCCTTTCATATGCTGCCCGGTTCTTATAATAACCCTGATAGCCACGGAGGGCGGGGGTTCGCATTGCTGGAAACCAAGTTTCCTGAAGAGCAATGCAGAAGAAAGGGTGAAGGCTGATAAGTTGGCGGAGCTCAGCTAGATGGTGGAAGAAACCGCTGCAGTTCCACTGGAGGATGGTATTGTCCATTGCGGAGAAAGGCGTGACGGGACTGGGAAGGCAGATTACGCCGCTGGGTCACCTGCTGCCTCCGATGGAGCACCCGTGCAAGTGCTATCCATTGCGTCTGAGGGATCGGCGAGATCGAGGTCCTCAGCGGACGCAAGGATCTCCACCTCATCCTCAGACGCAGAGCTTTTAGGTAGCGGTGGAGTAGGTGCCACCGCAGGTGTCTTGGACTTACGGGTCTTCAAAGTCGTTTTCTCTCGCTGTTCCTTTGGTTGCCATTGTTGAGAGGGCTTATTGGAGTCAGTCTCTGGGACCGAAGAGCATCGCGAAGCCCGTCGACCAGCGACCTGTGACTTCTTCAGCCACTGGTTGGTGTCTGCTGTGCCGCTGGTAGGAACCTGGGAAGGGAGTGACCCAAGGGATCCCTTCCAAGCGAGAGAAGCCGAAGAAGACTTACGCTTCTCCGGCTTAGAAGTGGGGACTGGTGTCCCCGGTGGTTTAGTCGGTGCTGCTCCCGAGGTAGATGGTGTGGGAGCAACAGCGGGAGAAGGGGCCCTCATCGTCAAGGGGGCAGGTGAGGTCCTCTGACTCTGAGAGCTGACTGTATATCTTGCAGCTGAAGGAGCTGGAGCAGGAGTGACAGTGGAGGCATAAGATGACATCATGCGCATGGGATGTAGCCGTTCAAATTTCCGCTTAGCCTCAGTGTAAGTCAGTCAGTCCAGGGTCTTATATTCCATGATTTGGCATTCTTTCTGTAAGATACTACAGTCCGGCGAGCAAGGGGAATGAGGCTCTCCACAGTTGACACAGACGGGAGGCGGAGCACATGGAGTATCGGGATGAGATGGGCGTCCACAATCTCGACATGTGAGGCTAGAAGTACAGCGAGAGGACATATGACCGAACTTCCAGCACTTAAAGCACAGCATCGGGGGAGGGATATAGGGTTTGACGTCACACCGGTAGACCATCACCTTGACCTTCTCTGGTAAGGTATCACCTTCGAAGGCCAAGATGAAGGCACTGGTAGCTACCTGATTGTCCCTCGGACTCCGATGAACACGCCGGACGAAATGTACACCTCGGCGCTCTAGGCACTGGTAGCTACCTGATTGTCCCTCGGACTCCGATGAACACGCCGGACGAAATGTACACCTCGGCGCTCTAAATTGGCGGGCAGCTCGTCATCAGACTGAAAAAGGAGGTCCCTATGGAAAATAACACCCTGGACCATATTTAAACTCTTATGTGGGGTGATGGTAACGTGAACATCCCCCAACTTGTCACAAGCAAGTAACCTGCGTGATTGGGCAGAGGATGCCGTTTTTATCAAAATTGACCCAGAGCGCATTTTGGACAAGCCCTCCACCTCCCCAAACTTGTCCTCTAAATGTTCTACAAAGAACTGAGGCTTCACGGATAGAAACGAGTCACCATCAGCTCTGGTACAGACGAGATACCTGGGCGAATACACGTCACTGTCATTCATTGCCTTTTGTTCCTCCCATGGTGTGGCCAGGGATGGGAACGATTTTGGGTCATAAATGTTAGCTTTAAAATGAGCCCTCGAACGCTTAGAGACTGTTGGTGGCTGGCCGCCAGCGAGAGATGATGTACCACGCTTCATTGCGGGTCATCCGCCCTGATGCCACCTACTCCGACCAAGGGCCCTCCCCACGGGCGCCACCCAGCCGCAGCAATAGCCACCTGGCAGGATGGCCATTGCCGGGAGTCCTGATGCCCCAGAGAGATGGGCATCTACTCCTAGGCATACGTAGGGAGTTAACGGCGCAGGCATCAGTAGAGCGATCCCTGTGTTGTCAGGGGGCTACAACCAACAGGGTACATGGCGGCCCCACCACAACGGACTGGCTACCGTGCTGGATCTTACAAGGGGAGGCCGCCAATTGCGAAATTCAGATTCGATTCATACTGCGCCTAATAAAAGCTCATGGCCAGAGGTGTAATGTGGCAAAGCACCAAGATGCACTTCTCAGCCGTTGTCGAGAAAATCGACAGTTAAAATAAACCGTTCGGTGAAATACTCTCTACGATTAACAGTTTTCTACAGCGTCGTGGCGCAACGGTAAGCGCTCGGGTTCGTAATCCGAAGGTCGCCGGATCGAATCTCGCGCTATGCAACATTTTTTTATTATTAGTTTATATATATATATATATATATATATATATATATATATATATATATATATATTTGGTCTTTAAATATGTCTACTTGTGTCTGTATGTGTGGATGGATATGTGTGTGTGTGCGCGAGTGTATACCTGTCCTTTTTTCCCCCTAAGGTAAGTCTTTCCGCTCCCGGGATTGGAATGACTCCTTACCCTCTCCCTTAAAACCCACATCCTTTCGTCTTTCCCTCTCCTTCCCTCTTTCCTGATGAGGCAACAGTTTGTTGCGAAAGCTTGAATTTTGTGTGTATATTTGTGTTTGTTTGTGTGTCTATCGACCTGCCAGCGCTTTTGTTTGGTAAGTCTCATCATCTTTCTTTTTAGATATATTTTTTCCACGTGGAATGTTTCCCTCTGTTATATATATATATATATATATATATATATATATATATATATATATATATATATATATATATACATACTATTAATGAATTGCTTATGCATGTTGGTGAAGGCGGATCGCTCTCTAGTTGTACCGCCTCCATTTTTCCGTTTGTTTAACAGGGTGTACCAAAGCTCTCACGTCCGCACTGATTTTCGATGATGTTATAACTTGCGCTAGGGACCGCATCTACGTTCTTTCGATGTTAGCAGGCAACTACGCTGTTATGCGGCGGCTCGTTTCGGCGCATTCAACAGCTGTCCTTCAAGTGTAACGAGCGAGTAACGGAGTTTCTATTTCATACCTGCCGCAGCAAATTTGTGTTTGTAGGGTTTCTATTCTAATTCGAACGTTTGACTTACGCTATACGTATTAGTTTCGGAATATCGTTTCTACGTCTTCCGTTAACTATACGTGGTTAACATTATGAAGACAATTAATAACATTTGTGAAATACAACTTTGTTTGTGGAAAACATAATGATGTTCGAAGCCGCCAGTTTTTCCACGACAAACGACTTTAAACAACTTATTATATGCATAATTGTTGCAACTGATTGCCGGGCATTATATATATATATTATTATTATTATTATTAGCGAATGTCCCCATGGGAGAACGATAAGCAGGTGATTAACATTTCTTAATGTTCTTCTTATTTTCCCAGTATTTCTTCATTGCCTCCCCAAAGGCCTTCTTCCTTTCTTCGGTCCACTTTGGTCGGAAAGGTATAGATTCCGTCTCTGGAGTAAACTTCCACTTGTCGATTTTTCTTCTGAATGTATCCCGGTCTGATGTGTTTGTTATGTCAATTTTTGCCTTTTTCAAATCCTTCTTAACTTCAGTTACCCAGGGTATTGTTGCCTTAAGTGATGTCATATAGTCCAATAGACGTTTAGTTAACCTGTTTCCAGGTAATCTGTCTATATGTCCATAAAACTTCATCCGCCTCTTCCTGATATCTGCCTCGATGTTTGATATTTTTTCGGTTGTCTCGGTAGTCTGCAGCCTGTATCCATCTTGTGTGTATCGTGGTCCTAGGATTTTTCTAATAATTTTTCTCTCTACTTTCTTAATTTCGTGTAAATCTAATTTTCTATTCAGGGAGAGTGTTTCACTTGCATATGTGACTGTTGGTTTGATGACTGTGTTGTAGTGTCTGATTTTAGTGCCTTTTGATAGACATTTCTTGTTATATATATTTTGAATAAGTCCGAATGCTTTCTTGATTTTCTGTAATCGGTTTTTTTGTGCTATTTTCTCAAGTCCTGTTGGTTCAATAACTTCACCGAGATACTTAAAGTGCTTGACTCTAGTTATTTCACCATACTTTGTTTTTAGTTTCGAAATATCTAATTTTGAGCAGATGAATTCTGTCTTCTCAAAGGAGATTTGCAGGCCAACCTTCTCAGCACATTCTTTAAGTGTCTCAATTTGTTTTACTGCTGTTTCTTCACTGTCAGTTATAATTGCCAAGTCATCTGCAAACGCTAAATAAGGGATGTTCAATTTTCCTTTACCTCTTCCTAGTTCAATTGGCTTCCACAAGCTTTGTTTCCTTAGTGTTACTTCCCACTCTTTCATAACTTTGTCCAAAACTATATTGAATAATAGTGGTGAGATCCCATCTCCTTGTCTTACTCCTGTTTTAATTGAGAATGGTTCCGAAATTTCCCCTCTGAATTTAATTTTTGATTTGGTTTCTGTTAGTGTTTGTTCAATTAGTTTTCGGGTTTTAGTGTCTAGGCCTCGTTCTTCGAGAATGTGACATAGAGACTGTCTGTCTATGGAATCGTATGCCTTTTTGAAATCAACAAATGTGCAGATTATTGGTTTTGACCTGATTGCTTTAATCTTTAAAATAGTTTTAAGGTTGAATATCTGTTCCGGGCATGATCTATTAGGACGAAAGCCTGCTTGGTAATCTGAAATTGTATGTTCTAGTTGTTCTTGTGCCCTCTTTAGGAGACATGCAGATAGAATTTTGTAGGTAACTGGTAAAAGTGAAATGCCTCTGTAGTTGTTTACGTCTGATCTCTCTCCCTTTTTGTGCAATGGGTGAATTAGTGCACACTTCCACTCCTCTGGGATATTTTCTGTCTGCCAAATTTCTTGGATGATGCTAGTGATCTCTTTTAACGAATTTGGACCAAGGTTTTTCAGTAGTTCAGCTACAATTCCATCTTCTCCCGATGATTTATTATTTTTGAGTTTTCTAATGTGACTATAAATTTCTTCTTGAGATGGTGGTAGTGAAGTCTCATTCGTGTGTTCTGGTTGTAATCTGGGGAATCTTGTACTTGGTTGTGGGCAATTTAGGAGTTGTGAGAAATATTTAGCTAGTTCTTGGCAATTTTCTTTGTTAGTTAGTGCCAATTTTCCATTCTGTTTCCGGAAGCAGAGATTTTGTGGAGTGTATCCTTTGATTTGATTTGCGAATATTTTATAAAAATCTTGAGTGTTGTGGTTCTTAAAGTTTTCTTCAATTGTGTTTAGCTGTTCATTAAGGTATATATATATATATATATATATATATATATATATAAAGAAAGATGATGAGACTTACCAAACAAAAGCGCTGGCAGGTCGATAGACACACAAACAAACACAAATATACATACAAAATTCAAGCTTTCGCAACAAACTGTTGCCTCATCAGGAAAGAGGGAAGGAGAGGGAAAGACGAAAGGATGTGGGTTTTTAGGGAGAGGGTAAGGAGTCATTCCAATCCCGGGAGCGGAAAGACTTACCTTAGGGGGAAAAAAGGACAGGTATACACTCGCGCACACACACACATATATCCATCCACACATACAGACACAAGCAGACATATGCAGAAAATGGTAAGTCTCATCATCTTTCTTTTTAGATATATTTTTTCCACGTGGAATGTTTCCCTCTGTTATATATATATAACAGAGGGAAACATTCCACGTGGAAAAAATATATCTAAAAAGAAAGAAAGTGATGAGACTTACCAAACAAAAGCGCTGGCAGGTCGATAGACACACAAACAAACACAAACATACACACAAAATTCTAGCTTTCGCAACAAACGGTTGCTTCGTCAGGAAAGATGGAAGGAGAGGGAAAGATGAAAGGAAGTGGGTTTTAAGGGAGAGGGTAAGGAGTCATTCCAATCCCGGGAGCGGAAAGACTTACCTTAGGGGGAAAAAAGGACGGGTATACACTCGCACACACACACACATATGCGGATGGATATGTGTGTGTGTGCGAGTGTATACCCGTCCTTTTTTCCCCCTAAGGTAAGTCTTTCTGCTCCCGGGATTGGAATGACTCCTTACCCTCTCCCTTAAAACCCACTTCCTTTCATCTTTCCCTCTCCTTCCCTCTTTCCTGACGAAGCAACCGTTTGTTGCGAAAGCTAGAATTTTGTGTGTATGTTTGTGTTTGTTTGTGTGTCTATCGACCTGCCAGCACTTTTGTTTGGTATATATATATATATAGGGAAACATTCCACGATCTGTCGAGCTGCCAGCACTTTCATTTGGTAAGTCACATCATCTTTGTTTTTATATATATATATATGTGTGTGTGTGTGTGTGTATATACACACATTTGAATTACAAAAAACAAATACAAAAAAAAGAAGTTGCATGGCGCGGGATTCGATCCGGTGCCCTTCGGATTATGAACCTGAGCGCTTACCGCTGCAGAAAATTATTAATCGTAGAAAGTATTTCACCGAACGGTTTATTTTAACTGTCGATTTTCTCGACAACGGCTGAGAAGTGCATCTTGGTGCTTTGCCACATTACACCTCTGGCCATGAGCTTTCATTATGTGCAGTATGAATCGAATCTGAATTTCACAATTGGCGGCCTCTCCTTGTTAGGTGCAAAAAAGTCCAAGGTCGTCGTCGCAGTTAAAAGCAACACTGCAGAGTGCAGCATGGTAATCGCACCCAGGGACGTAATCGCCCAAGAGATGGAAAACGAGCGGGACACCATTGCAACGACGAAAAAGCCGGCTAAAGGTCTCAATGCACGACGGATACAGTGCACCATGTAAGGCGCCCTTCCCCAATTGACTCGCTCTTTGGAATAATTTAGAAAGATGGAGGTCAAACCCGAGAGGGGACCATCACATAAGGCTGAAACATTTGAGACTCCTTTTAGTCGCCTCTTACGACAGGCAGGAATACCGCGGGCCTATTCTAACCCCAGAACCCGCAGGGGGGGAGGGGGGGGGGGGCAAAACTGTGAAACACGAAGACAAAGAGAGGAGTTAAAAACAACCACATGTCAATCCCCAACAATGGAAGAGAGGACAGATAAAAGAAGGGATGTGGAGAAAGGTCTGTAATGCAACAGAGAAATGGAGGTCCAGAACTAAAAATTAAATGGCTTTCACCATATTGCTACAACAGATAAAACATAAAATGCAGTCAACGCCGGCTCGGCAAACCCAAATGGGAATGTAAACGGTCAAAAAAAAAAAAAGGGAATTCCATCAGGAAATGATGGACAGCAAAAAGTTGGGTGCAATGTGCACAAAGTGGTGGGGGAGCACCACTTACCAAATGGCGATGGCTAAAAAGAAAGGCACTGCCCAATATGCAACCTCGTTAAAATGACCACCTTGTGGCAGGAGGGCTGAGAGGAGGTCATCCAAGCCACTGGGGGAAGCTTAATAACCCAGACCTTATTCCCATGAAGGAAGGACCAGCAGCAATGCCCAAATGACACCACCTCCTGATGGGTGGCAACACAGAGCTTATCAAAGGAAATGTAAGAACTGGTGGGCTGAGGTACGAGGCCTGTAGGCTTGACAGCAGCATCAGCAGCCTCGCTTCCTGTCAGACCGACATGACTAGGAACCCACATAAACATCACAGTGGCTCCATCAAGAGTGAGCACTTGAAATCCTTCTTGGACTTGATGCACTAAGGGCTGGACAGAGTAAAGTGCACAGAGGCTTTGAAGGGCGCTGTGAGAGTCTGAGCAGATGATACAATTGAAAACACTGTGTCGCCAGATGTACTCCGTGCCCTGATACAGGGCAAATAGCTCTGCTGTAAATGCTGAGCAGTACGCGGGAAGACGATACCGAAAAATGTCAGCCCTAATGTCAAAGACACACCATCATCATGGTCAGTCTGAGAGCCATCAGTGTGCACAAAGGCACTACAGCAAAATTCCATGTGAAGATCATGGAACTGAAGGCAATAGACCAAGGCTGATGTAGTGTCCTTAGGAAGTGAATCAAGGCAGAGATGAACATGGGCCGCTGCACGAAGCCAAGGTTGTGAAGGATTCACACCCACTGGGAAATCTGCAGGGAGCGTGAAATTATTCTGCTAGAGCAATAGCTGAAAGCGAACTTCAGGAGGTAACAGAGAAGAGGGACGCGCCCTCTACTTGTGATCACAAGAATCATCGAAGAAGGAGGCATAGGGTAGGTGGCCACGCATGGCAGACAAATGGTGTACTTATCTGCTGAGGAGAAAGTCATGACAGTAGGACAACGGTAGTTCGGCAGCTTCTGCATACAGACTCAACCGGGCTAATGTAAAAGGCGCCAGTCAAAAAACAGATGACATGATGGTGGATAGTATTGAGACGGTGTAAGAGGGACGGATGTGCAGATGCTCAAACAAAGCACCCATAGTCTAGTTTCGAACAGACAAGGGACCGGTACAAACGAAGGGGAGTGGTTCAATCTGCACCCCAGGAAGTACCATTGAGGACACGTAGAACACTGAGGGACCACATACAGTGGGCTGCCAGGTAAGACATGTGGGAGGACCAAGAGTGTTTCCTGTCAAGCAAGTGACCCAGAAATTTTGCAGTTTCAATGAGCGGAAGAGCAACAAGCCCAAGATGTAAAAATGGTGGGAGAAACCAATTGCGCCATCAGAAATTCATACAAACGGTTTTGTCAGTGGACAAATGAAAGCCATTGTTGATGTTCCATGAGTAAAGATGGCCAAGACATCACTGAAGATGCCGCTCAGTGAGACAGGTTTATTAAGAACGGCAATAGAGGGCAAAATCATCAAGAAAGAGGGAGCCTGAAATGCCAGGTGGGAGACAGGCCATTACAGGGTTAATGGCAATAGCAAAGAGGATGACACTCAGGACAGAACCCTGAGGCACACCGTTTTCCTGGATAAAGATGCCCGACAAGGCAGAACCCACATGTACCTTGAAAACTCGGTCTTTTAAAAATTCTTCAAGGAAACGGGGCAAGTGGTCATAGAAGTCCCACGTGTAGAGAGTACAGAGGGTACCAGTCCTCCAACAGGTGTTGTAAGCTTTCAAATTGAAAAACAAGGCCACAATGTGGGATTTCTGCAGAAAACCATTCATGACATGGGTCAACAAAGTAACGAGATGGTCAACTGCAGAACAGCGTGTTTGAAATCCACACTGTGCAGAGGTTAGTAAACTGCAGGACTCAAGCCACCATACCAGCCGGGCACGAAACATACATTCCACCACCATGCAAACACAGCTGGTGAGAGGGATGGTGTGGTAGCTAGAAGGAAAGTGTTTGACCTTGCTGGGCTTAGGTATGGCTATGACAGTGGCTTCATGGCAGTGTCTAGGAAATTTGCCCTCTGCCCACATGTGGTTGAACGTATGAAGGAGAATGTGCTAACCCACAAGAGAAAGATGCTGCAACATCTGAATGTGAACAACATCTTGCCCTGAGGCAGAGGATCGGGATGAAGTGAGAGCGTGATCTAGCTCCTTCATAGTAAAGGCAGCACTGCAACACACATGATTCTGAGAGAGGAATGGTATCTCCTGAACCACCTTCGCTCATTTCCTGTGGAGGAAGGCAGGGTGATAGTGGGACGAGTTCGAAATTTCCGCAAAATGGCAGCCCAAGGTGTTGGAGATAATAGGGTCCATGATAACATCTGCTAATGTCAGGCCAGAAATTGTGGAATGGATCTTGGTCCAAGAGAGCCATTGGAGGTTCGCCCACATGATGGAAGAGGGGGTGGAACTGTTAAAAGAACTAGTGAATGAAATTCAGCTAGCTTTCTTGTTATCCCGAAGAACGTGATAACACTGTGCATGCATCCATTTATAATGAATGCCATTGTAGGGCGATGGTTAAGAAAGCAGAGAGCACGTCTCCATGCACGAATTGCGTCGCAGCATGCCTCAGTCCACCAAGGGATCGGGACACTGCATGCTAAGGAGGAAGTGTGAGGAATGGAACGTTCTGCTGCAGTAAGGATAATGTTTGCAAGATATTCCACCTGGTCATTACAACTAGAGAAATTGTGTTCGTTGAAGGTCGTCAGGGTCCGCAGCTCGTGGTCGTGCGGTAGCGTTCTCGCTTCCCATGCCCGGGTTCCCGGGTTCGATTCCCGGCGGGGTCAGGGATTTTCTCTGCCTCGTGATGACTGGGTGTTGTGTGACATCCTTAGGTTAGTTACGTTTAAGTAGTTCTAAGTTCTAGGGGACTGATGACCATAGATGTTAAGTCCCATAGTGCTCAGAGCCATTTTTGAAGGTCGTCAGAGAGGAGTAAAGCCTCCAGTCGGCCTTAGTAAGCTGCCATTCGGGTGTGCAAAGAAGTGGGGTTGCAGTCAGCAAAATGGATAGCAGACAGGAAATGGTTGTTCTAGTAGGTGTCAGAAAGAACGGACCACTCGAGATGATGGACAAGCTGGGCAGTGCAGAAGGATAGGTTCAACTGGGAATAGATGTATGGAGACTGAAAGGAATGTGGGTGCTCTTGTGTTGAGGCAGAAAAAGTTAAGTTGATTAAGGTCAGCCAAGAGGCCACCTCTCAGACAAGTTCTGGGAGTACCCCAATGGGACGGTGGTGCGCATTAAAGTCACTGAGCAGCAGAAATGGGTGAAGTAGCTGCCAAATAAGCTTTCCCATATGAGCAACATGACTCCCCCATGAGACGGACTGCTGACCTCGGGCGGAAGGTCAAAACGGACCAAGAAGAAATGTAAAAGCTCAAAGCGGTCATGAGTACATAATTTTGTTTCCTGGATGCAGAGTACAAGTGCACACTGTGATTCTAAAACCAGCCATAAATCCTCTCTGTTGGATCAAAGGCCGCGAACTTTCCATTGTAGGTGAGCCATGATGAGGAAAAAATGAAGGGGTGCCATCTTGGTGGCTACCAAATGTCAGCCTGTGAGGAATCGCTGCTACAGGGCACAGAGGCAGCAGGATCCTGCTCCATGAGGTCCACAGAAGCATCGGCTTTCTTCTGTTATCAGCCTGCAGAGTCCAACACAGAAAAACAGTTGGTGGTACCCACTGGTGACACAGAAGCCAGCTGGATGGTGGTGTCACGTGGCAACACCGTCAAAGAGGATCTTCGAGTCAGCAAACTGGAAGACCATTTGCCTTTGATGGACTTCTTCGAGTCTTTCTGGTTAGCAGAGGGATACTCAAGTGTTGGGTGGCTTGAGGGACATAAGAAGTCTTCACAGGAGTACTCCTTCTGTCCTTTCCGGCCTGCTGGTTGTGTAGCTGGTGACTTCGCCCCGTGAGGTGAGAGTTTGGTGGCTTGTTGCACAACTGGACAAGGGGACTGCAATGCTACCACGACACTGGGCGATTTCACAACCTCAGAGCTGAATTTGAGGTCATATGTCTGTATGACCATGTCCTTCATGGGGCAAGGTGTAGCAAGAATAGCACTGTAAGTGCCAGACAGAAGAACGCAGGGTTTGCAACTAGCCAATAACTTGCGAGTGACCAGTTAAGGAACTTTTTCCTTAACCCGGATCTCCTGGACAGTCTGCTCATTAAGATACACAAGACAATCTCAAGAGGAGGTGGCATGGTCACCACTGCAGTTGGTACGGCAGGGAGGAGGAGGTGGACGATCACCCTCGTGCGCAACCCTACCACAGGTTACACATTTTGAAAGCACCACTCTATCAAAGGTGAGAAAACGAGCGTGTGAGGGCACTAAGGAGGCATCTACCTTTTTCGTCATCGAATGGACGGCTATGACACCCTCATCAGAGAGGTATGTTTGGATTTCGGCCTCAGTCACACTGTTGAGCAGCCTATTGTAAATAACACCATTGGAAGAGTTCGGAATTCTCGACATGAACAGGATAGCTCTGGAGAAGCGAAGCGGCAAGCAGTTGTTGTGCTTGAGAATCAAAAGTGGTCTCCAAAAGCAAAGTGCCATTCTGTAAACGAGAGCACGATTTCATAGGGCTGGCAATTACATTAACACCTTTCTGAATAATAAATGGATTTATCACTGTGAAGGACCGACCCTCTTCACTACATGAAACCATGAGGAACCGTGATGCAGCTGTAGCCTCATTCCGTTTATGTTTTGTGGACATTGATTGTAAAGATGATTGGCTCATTGCGAGAAAATTTGTGCACTAGAAGTTCATTTGATGTGAATATTGTTTCAAAATTAATTATTTTGATGTCAATAAATATAGTCCCACCTGTAACACTAAAACATCATTAAGTTTTCTTTACCAAAAGTACTTTATGTAATTGTATAAGAGATGACATGTAGGACTCAGCTGTTACACTCTTTGTAAAATTGAAGTATGTTAAGAATGAGATTTATGTGATATGGGTGGGACATTACATACTGCATTCTCTTCAATGTCTGAAGCTTTGTCAGTAAATGGGTTAAGAGGAATATTGTTTTACAGTGAAAGTACATGTTTTGGGCACTTATTCTGCCAAGTAGCATCATAAAAGATATTTTTTAAGTAAATTTCAGGTTACCATTCATAGCAACAATGGCATCACAGGCTAGAGTCCAAAAGTTTAGAGAATAGTTGAACAATGAGGAAGCATATCAACTGTATTTAGAAAATGCAATGACTGACAATCCAGCACTTCATAAATTAAAGAAACAAAGTGAAAGAGAACGAAAACAACATTATCAAATGAAGAAGAAAGAACAGGCCTGTAACTCACTAGTTCAACCATATAAGTCAGCAAGTTCACTAGGAAAGGCATCAATAGAATAAAGGAAACACTGCCCAAGAGCCCCAATAAAAAAGAGCTGTGGTTAAGAAATTATCAGAATATCCAAAAATTGAAGCTTCTTCTGGTTCTTCCAGAAAGGAAATACCACTGCATGGGAATAAAGTTTATGCTAAACAACTTATTTCGCAAGTCCAAAATTTTTTCTCGAGATGACATCTCAAGATCTCTTCCAGGAAAGAGAGATTATTTGGTTTTTAGAGATATAATTCCTCGCCCCCCATGAACCATGGACCTTGCCGTTGGTGGGGAGGCTTGCGTGCCTCAGCGATACAGATAGCCGTACCGTAGGTGCAACCACAACGGAGGGGTATCTGTTGAGAGGGCAGACAAACGTGTGGTTCCTGAAGAGGGGCAGCAGCCTTTTCAGTAGTTGCAAGGGCAACAGTCCGGATGATTGACTGATCTGGCCTTGTAACAATATCCAAAACGGCCTTGCTGTGCTGGTACTGCGAACGGCTGAAAGCAAGGGGAAACTACAGCCGTAATTTTTCCCGAGGGCATGCAGCTTTACTGTATGATTAAATGATGATGGCGTCCTCTTGGGTAAAATATTCCGGAGGTAAAATAGTCCCCCATTCGGATCTCCGGGCGGGGACTACTCAAGAGGATGTCGTTATCAGAAGAAAGAAAACTGGCGTTCTACGGATCGGAGCGTGGAATGTCAGTTCCCTTAATCGGGCAGGTCGGTTAGAAAATTTAAAAAGGGAAATGGATAGGTTAAAGTTAGATATAGTGGGAATTAGTGAAGTTCGGTGGCAGGAGGAACAAGACTTCTGGTCAGGTGAATACAGGTTTATAAACAAAAAATCAAATAGGGGTAAAGCAGGAGTAGGTTTAATAATGAATAGGAAAATAGGAATGTGGGTAAGCTACTACAAACAGCATAGTGAACGCATTATTGTGGCCAAGATAGATACGAAGCCCACACCTACTACAGTAGCACAAGTTTATATGCCAACTAGCTCTGCAGATGACGAAGAAATTGAAGAAATGTATGATGAAATAAAAGAAATTATTCAGATAGAGAAGGGAGACGAAAATTTAACAGTCATGGGTGACTGGCATTCGAGTGTAGGAAAAGGGAGAGAAGGAAACGTAGTAGGTGAATATGGATTGGGGCTAAGAAATGAAAGAGGTAGCCGCCTGGTAGAATTTTGCACAGAGCACAACATAATCATAGCTAACACTTGGTTTAAGAATCATGAAAGAAGGTTGTATACATGGAAGAACCCTGGAGATACTAAAAGGTATCAGATAGATTATATAATGGTAAGACAGAGATTTAGGAACCAGGTTTTAAATTGTAAGACATTTCCAGGGACAGATGTGGACTCTGACCACAATCTATTGGTTATGACCTGTAGATTAAAACTGAAGAAACTGCAAAAAGGTGGGAATTTAAGGAGATGGGACCTGGATAAACTGAAAGAATCAGAGGTTGTACAGAGTTTCAGGGAGAGCATAAGGGAACAATTGTCACAAATGGGGGAAAGAAATACAATAGAAGAAGAATGGGTAGCTCTAAGGGATGAAGTAGTGAAGGCAGCAGAGGATCAAGTAGGTAAAAAGACGAGGGCTAGTAGAAATCCTTGGGTAACAGAAGAAATATTGAATTTAATTGATGAAAGGAGAAAATATAAAAATGCAGTAAATGAAGCAGGCAAAAAGGAATACAAACGTCTCAAAAATGAGATCGACAGGAAGTACAAAATGGCTAAGCAGGGATGGCTAGAGGACAAATGTAAGGATGTAGAGGCTTATCTCACTAGGGGTATGAATATCAAGAGCTCAGATGGCAACCCAGTTCTAAGCAAAGAAGGGAAAGCAGAAAGGTGGAAGGAGTATATAGAGGGTCTATACAAGGGTGATGTACTTGAGGACAATATTATGGAAATGGAAGAGGATGTAGATGAAGATAAAATGGGAGATACGATACTGCGTGAAGAGTTTGACAGAGCACTGCAAGACCTGAGTCGAAACAAGGCCCCCGAAGTAGACAACATTCCATTGGAACTACTGACGGCCTTGGGAGAGCCAGTCCTGACAAAGCTCTACCATCTGGTGAGCAAGATGTATGAAACAGGTGAAATACCATCAGACTTCAAGAAGAATATAATAATTCCAATCCCAAAGAAAGCAGGTGTTGACAGATGTGAAAATTACCGAACTATCAGTTTAATAAGTCACAGCTGCAAAATACTAACACAAATTCTTTACAGACGAATGGAAAAACTAGTAGAAGCCAACCTTGGGGAAGATCAGTTTGGATTCCGTAGAAACACTGGAACACGTGAGGCAATACTGACCTTACGACTTATCTTAGAAGAAAGATTAAGAAAAGGCAAACCTACGTTTGTAGCATTTGTAGACTTAGAGAAAGCTTTTGACAATGTTGACTGGAATGCTCTCTTTCAAATTCTAAAGGTGGCTGGGGTACAGAAACCAGATGGCAGTTATAAGAGTCGAGGGACATGAAAGGGAAGCAGTGGTTGGCAAGGGAGTAAGACAGGGTTGTAGCCTCTCCCCGATGTTGTTCAATCTGTATATTGAGCAAGCAGTAAAGGAAACAAAAGAAAAATTCGGAGTAGGTATTAAAATCCATGGAGAAGAAATAAAAACTATGAGGTTCGCCTATGACATTGTAATTCTGTCAGAGACAGCAAAGGACTTGGAAGAGCAGTTGAACGGAATGGACAGTGTGTTGAAACAAGGATATAAGATGAACATCAACAAAAGCAAAATGAGGATAATGGAATATATTAGAATTAAGTCGGGTGATGTTGAGGGAATTTGATTAGGGAATGAGAGGCTTAAAGTAGTAAAGGAGTTTTGCTATTTGGGGAGCAAAAGAACTGATGATGGTCGAAGTAGAGAGGATATAAAATGTAGACTGGCAATGGCAAGGAAAGCGTTTCTGAAGAAGAGAAATTTGTTAACATCGAGTATAGATTTATGTGTCAGGAAGTCATTTCTGAAAGTATTTGTATGGAGTGTAGCCATGTATGGAAGTGAAACATGGACGATAACCAGTTTGGACAAGAAGAGAATAGAAGCTTTTGAAATGTGGTGCTACAGAAGAATGCTGAAGATTAGATGGGTAGATCACATAACTAATGAGGAAGTATTGAATAGGATTGGGGAGAAGAGAAGTTTGTGGCACAACTTGACCAGAAGAAGGGATCAGTTGGTAGGACATGTTCTGAGGCATCAAGGGATCACCAATTTAGTATTGGAGGGCAGCGTGGAGGGCAAAAATCGTAGAGGGAGACCAAGAGATGAATACACTAAGCAGATTCAGAAGGATGTAGGTTGCGGTAGGTACTGGGAGATGAAGCGGCTTACACAGGAGAGAGTAGCATGGAGAGCTGCATCAAACCAGTCTCAGGACTGAAGACCACAACAACAACAACAACAGAGATATAATTATCAAAGAAAAGTGTAATTTGCAGAGGAGAATAATGTTGACAAGAGTTGTGAAAGCACACGAACTTCTTAAATCTGACTTTCCGCATCTTTGAGCTGCGGTGAAAAAAAGTAAATTTTTTGACCTTAGACCCACTCACATTTCACTAACATCTAAAATGTCACTTAATGTCTGTATCTGTAGGTACCACGCAAATATGGAGTTTCTTGTAAAATGTTTTTGAATTTTCAAATTTCCCAAATACTACCAAAACACTAATTTCTAAATTAGTTTGTAGTACAGACAATGAACACTGAACGGCACAAAATTGTGTTAGTTATAAGTTACAAGGCTGTGATCCCAGATTAAACTTTAGGTGACAGTGACATGTATGAGGAAGTATATTGGAAGCAATGGAAAGAAGATGTACAGGGTTTGGTTGTTACTGAAACTGATAGTCACAAGATGTACTCTAGGAAATTGCACTCCAGCTAACAGTGTTCACCATTTATTGCTTTGTGAAGCAAACTCAATTACACCACTTCCAGACATCAAAATCAACCACCACACCAAATACTGTAGTTCTGCGAATTGATTTTTCAGAAAGTTACACATTTACTTTGCAGGGCAAAATTCACATGCTAAAGTTACCATATTTGTAGCAGTGGTGTGGTTGGAGACTGGCTCTGCATCTATGGCGGTTGTGAGTGAGGAGCTAAATCAAGGAAAACAAACAGTTTGGACATTCTTATTAGAGGTCACAAAAATGTTGAAAATGAAGTATCCACAAAGTAATGAGCTACACATATTTTCAGACAGATGTGCTGGGCAGTTTAAAAATAAATTCACACTTACAAATATGACATTTTAAAGAAACATGTTGGAGATAAGGTCTGTAGACTGGAGGTTTTTTGCAAAACTAGCACTTAGGGAAGAAAGGATATTGCAGGGACATGACTTTACCACAGTCTGGAGGATGTTTCCAGAATGAAATTTTCACTCTGCAGTGGAGTGTGTACTGATATGAAATTTCCTGGCAGTTTTGCTGGACCAAGACTCGACCATGGGACCTTTATCTTATGCAGGCAAGTGCTCTACCCCCAGGCTGTGGCAAAGCCTTGTCTCTGCAGTATCCTTTCTTCCAGGAGTGCTAGTTCAGGTTTCGCATGAGAGCTTCTGCTAAGTTTGGAAGGTAGGAAACAAGGTACTGGCAGAATTGAAGCTGTGACGATGGGTCGCAAGCCGTTCTTCGGTAGCTCAGTTGGTAAAGCACTTGCCCACGAAAGGCAAAGGTCCAAAGTTCAAGTCTCAGTCTAGAACACAGTTTTAATCTGCCAGGAAGTTTTGTATCAGCTCACACTCCACTGGACTCGTATTCGGGAGGACGATGGTTCAATCCCGCGTCCGGCCATTCTGATTTAGGTTTTCCGTGATTTCCCTACATCACTCCAGGCAAATGCCGGGATGGTTCCTTTGAAAGGGCACACCCAACTTCCTTCCCCATCCTTCCCTAATCCAATGAGACCGATGACCTTGCTGTCTGGTCCCCTCCCCCAAACAACCCCCCAACACTGTGCTGCAGAGTGAAAATTTCATTCTGGAAACAAGAAAGTAATCTGTTGAACATCAGTGTTGGAGATTTTGTTGAAGCTGTTCTTCAGTGATGGGGACAAAATCTCTTGTGACTTGATCATACATGGCAGTGAAGGATGAGCCTGTTGAAGATAGGTCTGCAGTGCAGAGAAAGTTGTGTATTCCAACACTGATGATCAACAGTGGATAGTTCTCATTTGAATAGAATGTTTTTAAAAGTCTCTTTGAGTTTATTGTGAGTATTTGTGCTTTCTTCTTGTTGTAGTTTAGCTTAAATAGTATTATTTAGTTGCACTATGTACTGCAATTTAACATTCTATGTAAATCATACATTAGAAAATTTGTCCCACCAAGAATTATACGACAGATCATATATAATGTCATGCATTCGTGCAACTTATTAATTTCATTTTTGTAGCTACTTGTTTCTCTAATAGAAGAATGTAATTTTCATTTGAATGTCATTTGGCTGAATTGTGGCTACAACAGAGCAGAATTATTGTTTTGATGTCAGAATTTTTCAATTCCACGTTAATTTCTTGTCTTGTCGTAATATTGGTTTATTTATTATATTGCAGACAATAAAAGATATGTCTTAACACCATATTTGTTAGAACTAAAAAAGTCTTTTGTTGCTTATAGCAGTAATCTGACTTCAAATAACTTATGATTCCTAACAAAAGAACTAGAACAAATATACCATCCAAAATGCTGGAATTGCTCTTGTACATTCCTGTACAGGCGAGACATTTTACTTAAAAATCACTCGCCCGGTGTCAGCAGATAAATATGATATTGCAGTACCTCTGTTATTTCGAATTATGATGACCTGTTTCTCTGGACACAGGCAGTGGCTGTTCCTTTGGCCAAGCATGCATCATAATAACACAGGCACTGCAATAGTGTATTTGATTGTGTGTCACTGATTTTTGGGAGGGTGGGATTAAACCAGTATTGGAATAAGATGCAGAGCAGTAAATATTCTCAAGTCATTCACTGAAAATAGGCAAGAATGCAGTGTTAAAATATAAAAATGGCAACAGGTTGGAAAACGTGCTTTTAACATTCAAATGGATAAAATATGGTGTACCACAAGGTTCGGTATTGTTATTTATTCTATATGTAAATGACATGTGAGGAGCTGTAAATGAAACAGTGATCATTTATACTGATGACATATCTCTAAGCAATCACCAGTAAATCAACAAAGGACTTAGAAATGAGGACATGTTAAGAGACTGATAGGGCGTATAAATATGTTGAAGGGCATAGGCCTAATACATTCACGTCATGGGAGACTCATATAAGCCCCTAGATAAAATATGTTCAAAAACTACCACAAATATATTCCTCCTAAGAAAAATATCATGAACTATTGACCGTGATACTGTACTAAAAAATGTATTATGCTTTAACTTAGCCACACATCTAATATCGTATACACATCGAGGGCACTGCAGCAAATACATACATGTAAATTACTTAAACCAAATAGGTTATAAACATAACAGAGGACACTCTTCTTTAAAATGTGCAACAGCCCTCCCGACCATCTCCTTGCAGGTCGAGTTGGAAACTAAAACTGGCATCAAACAGCCGATTTACACTGAGAGACTCGGGAGACTTATTGGATCCATTGTCTTACTTTATTGAAGTACGAAATGGTTGGAAGAGGGAGTATATGAGCAATGTACGGCTGTAATAACACAAACAGCAAAGCAATCCAAAATCTATTTTCAAGTTCCTGAAAAATAAAGATATATAAGTATGATGGATTGTAGAGACCTTTGTATACCTTATCAAGGAACAAGAGTGGCAAGATGTTTATAGCGCTGATACAGTAGACGATAAATATAATGCTTTTCTCAAGACTTTTCTCGTGCTCTTTGAAAGTTGCTTTCCGTTAGAACGTTCAAAACAGGGTACTAGCACAAACAGGCAGCCTGGGTGGCTGACTAGAGGGATAAAAATATCTTGTAGAACAAAGTGGCAATTATATCAAAACGTTAGAAACAGTCAAAATCTAAATGCAGTAGCCCATTACAAACAGTATTGTAAGGTGCTTAAAAATGTTATTAGGAAGGCAAAAAGTATGTGGTATGCAGGTAGAATAGCTAAGTCTCAGGATAAAATTAAAACCATATGGTCAGTCATAAAGGAAGTGGCTGGAATGCAGAGACAGGTCGAGGATATAGAATCAGTGCGTAGTGGGAATGTCCGTGTTACTGATAAGTCGCATATATGTACAGTATTTAATAATCACTTTCTGAATATAGCAGGTGAACTAAATAGAAACCTAGTCCCAACAGGGAATCATATAGCGCTCTTAGAAAAAAGTGTTCCGAGACTGTTACCTGAAATGCTCCTCCATGATACTGACAAGAGGGAGAGTGAGTTAATAATTAAATCACTAAAGACCAAGAACTCTCATGGATATGACGGGGTATCTAGCAGAATACTGAAGTATTGTTCTGTGTATGTTAGCCCAGTACTTAGCCACATCTGTAACTTTTCCTTTAGGAGTGGTCGGTTTCCTGACCGATTAAAGTACTCGGTAGTGAAGCCACTTTATAAAAAGGGAGACATTGATAATGTTGACAATTTTAGACCTATATCTATGCCATCGGTGTTTGCTAAAGTTGTATATACAAGGTTACTGGAGCATTTAAATTCACATAATTTGCTGTCAAATTTTCAGTTTGGTTTTAGAAATGGTTTAACAACTGAAAATGCTATATTCTCCTTTCTCTGTGAGGTTTTGGACGGATTAAATAAAAGGTTGCGAACGCTAGGTGTTTTCTTTGATTTAACGAAGGCTTTTGACTGTGTTGACCACAAAATATTACTGCAGAAGTTGGACCATTATGGAGTAAGGGGAGTAGCTTACAATTGGTTCGCCTCTTACTTTAAGAACAGAAAGCAGAAGGTAATTCTCCGCAATATTGAGAGTGGTAGTGATGTTCAGTCCCAATGGGGCACTGTTGAGTGGGGCGTTCCCCAAGGGTCGGTGCTGGGGCCACTGCTGTTTCTTATTTATATAAACGATATGCCTTCTAGTATTACAGGTGATTCAAAACTATTTCTGTTTGCTGATGACACCAGCTTGATAGTGAAGGATCTTGTGTGTAATATTGAAACAGTATCAAATAATGTAGTTCATGAAATAAGTTCGTGGCTTGTGGAAAATAAATTGATGCTAAATCACAGTAAGACTCAGTTTTTACAGTTTCTAACTCACAATTCAACAAGAACCGATATTTGGATCAGACAGAATGGGCATATTATAAGCGAGATGGAACAGCTCAAGTTCCTAGGCGTTCGGATAGATAGTAAGCTTGTTCAGAAACTAAATGCTGCTTTATTTACCATTAGAACAGTATCTGAAATAAGTGACACTTCAACACGAAAAGTAGTCTACTTCGCATATTTTCATACGCTTATGTCGTATGGTATCATTTTTTGGGGTAATTCTTTTGATTCAAAAAGGGTATTTTTGCTCAAAAACAGGCTATTTGAGCTATATGTGGTGTAAGTTCGAGAACCTCTTGTCGACCCCTATTCAATAGTCCGGGAATTCTGACATTGCCCTCACAGTATATATTTTCTTTAATGTCATTTGTTGTTAGCAATATTAGCTTATTCCCAAGAGTTAGCAGCTTTCACTCAGTTAATACTACGCAGAAATCCAATGTGCATGTGGAATGCACTTCCTTGACTCTTGTGCAGAAAGGAGTGCAGTATTCTGCTGCATCCATTTTCAATAAGCTACCACAAGAACTCAAAAATCTTAGCAGTAGCCCAAACTCTTAAGTCTAAACTGAAGAGTTTCCTCACGGCTCACTCCTCCTATTCTGTCGAGGAGCTCCTGGAAGAGCTAAAAAATTAAGCAAATTCCAGTGTTACATTGTTGATTTTCCTTATTTAAACTTACGACTTGTCACCTGAATATGTTTTTTTTTATATTTCATTTTATCTGTTTCTAATATTGTGTTATAATTTCATGTATTGACTCGTTCCATGACCATGGAGACTTCTCCTTAATTTGGTCCCACGGAACAATAAATAAATAAAAATAAAATAAAATAAGCAGCTACCATTATGCCAACTCAATCATTCACTTTTACTAAAGAGTGTCTTTCATGCTTTGACTTACCTTATATTTTTATAATTTGTTTATAGATGCAACAAGTGGGTTATTCACAGCCAAAGAGCTGACTTGGATGAAATTTTGAAAAAACAATGCTCAACATTTGAATAAAAGCTTTGTTGTATGCTCCTACCACTGTGGAGACAGGCTTCACAAAGAGGAATTTAATATAACCAAACGTGTAATGGCATGTTTTACTTTAATTACTTTATTTAAAGAGTAGATGATGCTTTAAAACACCAGCACAATAATTAAGTCAGCTTGTCACATTTTATAAAACATGACAAGGCTAAACAGAAATTTAAAATAATGTCTTACATTTTTCTTGTCTTTTTCAGTATTTGGCCTGGTGCAGTGCCTTCAGTTCTGCTATCCATGACAAAGGAAACTCTACACACAAGCAGTCCAAAGAAAAGAGAGGAAGAGGAGGAGGAGGAGGAGGAGGAGGAGGAGGAGAAGAAGAAGAAGACATAGCTGGTAGTTATGAGGATCTTCAGGAAAGTAGAGAGTGCAGAGATGAAAAACAGTGTTAAGATTGCTATCATGTGAAGAGGAGGTTATGAGCATTATAGAAAGCACTGAGCAGATACAAATTAAGTAACATAAAATTAAGAACTGAAGTTCGACAGTTGAAGCAGAAGGATTACAATGTGAGTCTGCAGTGAACAATACACCTAATGATGTTGCACAAAATATTGTTAACCTTCAGGCATCCCTAAGAAACAGGAAGGCTCAGGGATGCCGCTGTTCTGAACAGGACAATTTCTCTTTAGTTCTACATTTTTGCGCAACAAAAGCATACAGGATTCTGAGCGCACGTTTTTGTTTACCAACCACTAGATACCCACGGACCTGGATGAAAAATTCAGAGGTAAAATCTAGTGTAAACAACAATGTTCTTGAGGTACTGAAAATGAAATATGTAAAGATGGAGCCAAGGAAAAGGGTTGTATCTGTAGTATTTAATGAAATTTTTCTTATATCACATTTGACTTACAACACACAGGATGATTTGTCTGAAGAGGTTGAAGAGTTAGATTCAGATGTTCAGTTAAAACACTCCAATTCAGCACAGCAACAATTGTACAGCCAGGCTGTGGTAGTAATGGCTAAGGGTACATCTTTAAAATTTAAGCAAATTATAGGGTACTATTTAACAAAGGCTGCTGTGACAGGGGAATGGATAAAACAAATGTTACTTCAGCTTCTAATACAAGTTCAACAGGTTGGGTTAATTCCCAATGCAGCTATCTGTGATCAAGGTGCTAACAATGTAAAGATGGGGAAGATTTTAGACAGGACTTCTGAATGCCCCTTTATTGAGGTAAATGGAGAAATAATTTATTTCCTTTGATTCAGTCATTGAGAAATAATCTTAAGAAACAAAATTTTTAGTTGTCCCACATTGAGAAATTTTATGAAAAGGAGCTGTAATGGTATCTCAACTTGCCCTCTCTTGACAAAGAAATGCATCGCACTCCCTCCATTTACTCCCATGAGGGTTTGTTTGCTTTGTTTTAGGGTGCAAACACAACTATGATCATATGTGCCCATTCCAAAACTGTAGAACACGAAGACAAGAGAGGAATTACAAATGAGTACACGTTAATCCCAATCGACGGACGAGAAGACAGCTAAAAACAGTGACATGGAGAAAGGTCCATAAAATACGTCATAGAGAAACTGAGGTCCTGAACCAAAAATTAAATGTCCTTCGCCATATTGCTTCAACAGATAAAAAGTAAAACACAGTCGACAGCCCGTGTGTCGTTAGCTGAAACACTCGATAACTCAGACAGCAAACACAAACAAGAATGTAAGTAGTTAAAAAATGGACATTCCATCAGGAAATGGTGGACAGTCAAGGGCTGAGCGAGATGAGCACAAAGTGGTGGGGGAGCACCACTTAACAAATGGTAATGGCTAAAAGGAAAGTGCCCAATATGCAACCTAGCTAAAATGATCTCCTCATGGTGGGAGGATAGATGGGAGGTTGTCCAAGCCGTTCGGGAAGACTTAACCTGGAGCTTGTTCCCATGAAGGGAGTAGCAATGGAGGTGCCAAACTGACACCACCCACTGACAGACAGCAGCATAGAGATCATGGGATGGAATGTAAGAACTAGCAGACTGAGGTACGAGAACTGCAGCCTAGGCAGCAGCGTCGTTTCCTGTCAGACCGATGTGACCAGGAACACACATAAACATCATAGTGGCTCCATCAAGAGTGAGCAAGTGACAGATTTCCTGGACCTGTTGCACTAGGGATGGATGGTGTACAGCACACAGAGGCTTTGAAGGGCACCGAGAGTCAGAGCAGATGTCGAAACTGAAAAGCCTGTATCAAGTTATCTTCCATTACGAATGTGGGTGCACTCAACGGCTGTGATATGACTTTCAAATTATAGAGCACAGCAATCAGACTTCCTTTTCTTGCAAGTTTTATTTGGCAAATCTAGGTTTCGGTTAGTGCATAGCCATTATCAATGGACCATTTCATAGTATCAATAAACACTGATACTATGAAACGGTCCATTGATAATGGTTACGCAATTCTAGTACATCATCCCCCTGTTGTTCGGGTTTCTATCACAGTTTGTTCAAGACTACTGTACACGGTATACAGTAGACAGTACAGTATACAGTAGTCTTGAACGAACTGTGACAGAAGCCCAAACAAAAGTGGGCTGACATACTAGAACATTGACACTATGAAATGGTGCACTGATAATGGCTCGGCACTAGCCGAAATCTAGATTTGCTGAATAAAACCTGCTAGAAAAATACGACTGATTGCTGTGCTCTATCATTTGAAAATAAAAAGCCTGTGTCACCGGATGTACTCCATGCCCTGATACAGGGCAAAAAGTTCTGCTATAAATACTGAGCAGTATTCCGTAAGCTCATAAAGAAAAGTACCAATGACGAAGGCAATGCTACGGTCAGTCTGAGAGCCATCAGTGCACACAAAGGTACTATCGCAAAGTTCCATGCGAAGGTCATGAACGAGGCTGGAGAAGTGTCCTTAGGAAGCGAATGAAGGCCAAGATAAAGATGGGTCACTGCACGAATCCAAGGTGGTGTAGGGTTCACACCCATCGGGAAAGTTGCAGGTAACGTGAGGTTAAGCTCCCAGAGCAAGAGCTGAAAACGAATTGCACGAGGTAAAAAAGAAGTGGGATGCACCCCATACTGACGATCACAGAAGTCATCGAAGAAGAAGGCATAGGATGGGTGACCACGAATGACAGACAAACGGCAAGCACATTTGCTGAGGAGAAAGTCACGGCAGTAGGACAGCAGTAGTTCAGCAGCTTTTGCATACAACCTCTCAACCGGGCTAGTGTAAAAGGCGCCAGTGGCCAAATAGATGCCATGATAAAGGATAGTATTGAGACAGTGTAAGAGGGAGGACGTGCAGATGCATAAACAAAACACCCATAGTCTAGTTTCGAATGGACAAGGAACTGGTACAAACGGAGGAGTGTGGTTCGATCTGCTCCCCAGGAAGTACCACTGAGGATATGTAGGACAATGAGGTACCGCATACAGCTAACTGCCAGGTAAGACATGTGGGAGGACCAAGTAAGTTTCCTATCGAGCATAAACCCCAGGAATTTCATAGTTCCAATAAATAGAAGAACAACAGACCCAAGATGCAAAGACGGTGGAAGAAACAAATTGCGCCGCCAGAAATTCATACCAACTGCTTTGTCAGTAGAAAAGCAAAAGCCATTGTCGATGCTCCATGAGTAAAGACGATAAAGACATCGCTGAAGATGCCGCTTAAGCAGACAAGTCCGTGGAGAGCTGCAATAGATGACAAAATCATCAACAAAAAGGGAGCCGGAGATGCCTGGTGGGAGACAGGCCACAACAGGGTTAGTGGCTATAGCACAAAGGATGACGCTCACGACGGAACCTTGAGGCACACCGATTTCCTGGATAAAGGTGTCTGACAAAACAGAACCTACATGTACCTTGAAAACTCAGTCTTTTAAGAATTCCTGAAGAAAGCAGGGCATGCAGCCACTGCCGTGAGGGTATGTTTAGCAGTACAAGTACTCAGTCACACTGTTCCTACACTTAGGTTCCAATTCTTTACCATCATCTGCTGCTTTCATAGCTGAATTTATTGAAATATGTGAGTTTTGCTTGACATTTTCAATTCATCAAAATTTAGTATCCCAAAGCAATTTACGAAGCTTCTTTATCCCATTTCTATATATTTAGAGAAGCTTGAGGAAATTCAACACATTATGAAGCAAGTAGTTACTCAGAATACGAGGGCAAGCAGTAAGGTAACCCACAATGCATCAAAGAATCAATAAATAATATCACAAATCTTCTGTTGCTGCGGACAGAACTAAGTGACAGATTTGGCTTTAGTTCTCTGTTCGCCAGAAAGTCGACTCACACTGAAAATGCATTTTCTATTGTAAAAGAGAAAGGAGGTAACAAACTAGCACCTGATGTTTGCAAATTTCACAGAGCAATAATGTCAGTTATGGTCAATAGTTTGCTTTCTCCCTCCAAAAACAATAACTGTGAAGTACATACAGCAGCATTCCTAGTAACATTAAATGAACTGAAAAAACTGCCTTTCATTGGAAATGTGAGAGTAATGTCTGCTAAAGACAATGTTTGTATATCTCTGTATGCTGATATCAGTATCAATGAATGTATATCTAATGAAACAAAAGCCACGAATTATAATGTGGACTGGGTATTCAGTAGGCTGGAACACGAAAAAGCACTCTGGCATCATATAATGAAAACTTGCCAACTTTCATTAACAGATGAAGAGATATGACTCAAACAAAATGCTTTTCCCCAATGTTTGTGCTCAGAGTTTGTCATATAAAATGTCAGAAATTTGTAGACATAATTTTGATAAGTGTGTTGTTGAATGCACTTATTGGATGAGAAGCAAGATGGTTTTCTTACTCACAAATGAATGTGTCAAATTTAGAGGAGTGCCTAATTGTTAATATTTTTTGTTAGCAAAGAAATACTTTACAGTTCTAATCAACACATAATAAATAAGAAAAATGATCCTCAGCATCACAAATTTAAAAGGGTACCTTTAAGTTACAGAACGTAATTCACAAATAGGCCTAAATGTTCATAGAAAGTGCATACATGTATAGGCCTAGAAGTTAGGACATGTATAGTTTTGTTATTTTTAATTTGTATTCTATCCAAATAAACTGTACAGAAGTGATTGGTTTAGATTTCTTTAACCCTGCATTTTAAATGAATTATTATCTAACGTAACATCTTAAATGGCATAAGAAATGTAAACCTTGCAAAGTAATTTTGGTACACAGGCAAGTAAAATATGGAATTGAAGACATTATGGCAAGCATAGTATCCAGCGCGAACAAACAAATGGCACTGCTAGCGGTGTCTCCTGAAAAACGCTTTTAAATGCCACAGTTTTTGCTATTATCTTTATAAGTTCTTTGCTTTAACTGCAAAATAAGGCTATTAGGTGCATTGGAAATATAATACCAAATTAGTCCAGCAGAAATACATTTAAAGAATTCCAAGTACTGACAGTGCAGTGTGTAGGCCTATATGAAACAATTATGTTCTTAAAAAATAAATTGCACAGCTTTGCAGAACAAAAATATATTTAATTACAGCATTAGATGTAAAGATTATCACATCTATACAAACAGACTTCAGTGACAAAGATCCTAAAATATATAGAGCATTTTCACAACAACCTCCATGCGGCATCAATAACTTAGAAACATTGTCTACATTCAAACAAAAACTAAGATGTCACCTGGTTGCAGCATGTTGTTACAGTATAAGGGAGTTATCAGAATGATGTATTACAGTGTATTGGCCGATGTTATATTATATTGTATTGTAGGACCTATTTTTTAAACTCTGCGAAACTATATTTTGTGTGTGCTTAAATACAGAAAACTGATTTTCACTAACTTTATTTTACAGTTTTAACACAAATACCTGAAAAGATGAGTATTTTATGTAAATATCAAACACACTGTAACACATGCATGTATATGCTGCTGTATGTAGCAAATACCACTGCAAAAAATCAAGCAAATGATGAAAAATAAATAAATGACTACCATCTGTTTACATTTACAGTATTGTATCATTTGTTAAAAGTTACTTCCTCTACAAAGACATCTCAGTGACATTAAATGGACACTTTCACAGTTATGAATTGAGGAAGCAGTATGACTTTACATATGATTCTGTTAACAACTTGCTGCAAGAAAAGTGTGCTACATGTTGGAGTACAGATGTACACCATTCATTAGATGAAGTTAAAGGAACAGAAATGCCAAAGGCCTTCACATATAAATATAAAATTTTTTTGATGGAGCTCAAGTTTTAACACAGTAATTTATTTATTTAAAAAAAAAACAATGGTTATAAATGTAAACCAATTCCTTAAAAAATGTTCACTTACACCTGATAATTGAGTGCAGTGCATGTTCTTAGTGTAGGTTCCATTTCTGTGTGTATTTATGCCAGTTCTGCTCCCATCATGTTCCACTGTATCATAGATATTTCATGTTACTGTCAAAACAAGTTGCAACTCATATAACTAATAAAAGTTTATCGTGATAGCTGTTACATTCTTGTAATATTGGACAGGCTTTCATGTATAAATGAAATTGCAAAAATTTTCTTGTACAAATTTAAACTTTGGCTTGTCCATTATTATATGTATGAATTGTACAATATTGTGCTTTCTTGGATCAATAAAATACAATTCAATACAAAAGCAATGTCAAATAAAAATTTACAGTTGTCAAACAGTTAAAGGGCATTTGATAGGGCCAGCCACAAAAATAATATATTTCACTAATGTATATTACAAGTCTTGCAACAACATCCTAGAAGGCAAACCACGAATCACTAAGGATGATTTTGTGACAAACTCACGTGCTCCATTTCTTCCTCTAACTACAGCTCGCAGTAATTCAGGTTCACGATCTGGTGAAGGCATAAGCCATGCCTTTAAAAGTTCCTTTGTCAAAGCATCTGTGTCTCTATCTGGCACCTCCCACAACATACCCAGCACACAGGGACTTGATGAAATGCAATATGCTCGGGCGGTGCTTAGCCTGTCATTATAAGGCTCATATGCCCAAGTATTGCTCTTACATCCAAAGAGTAACACTGTTGCATTCACATTAAGTTTCGCAATTTTGTACGGATGGAGGTATTTTCCACCAGACCCATGACCAAAGTAGATAAATATGTCTTTCTTAGTTAAAACATCAACCAACTGATCTTCTGATGGGCACTTGCCCACCATATTTGGCCATCCAACAAGGCAACTATCAAGGAAAGGTACCATCCGATCCTGCATAGCATTAAGATTTCTCTCTGGATTCAAGAGATAAAAGCCATTTTCTGGCTTGAAGACATATTCCACACATCCATTTTTTATCTTGCTTTTGTGTTCATGATATAGTGCATGGAGCAGTGGTATTGAAGATATTCGAGAAACAGGATGCTCTGCCAAACCATTTAGCATCTCCCATGGAAAATGCTCCAATTCTTCATCAACAACAAGAATAACAGGATGTCTCTTTAAATTACTCATGTATCTGGGTCCACTGCACAAACTCTTCAGTTTGGATATTAATGCATTAGCACTAGCTGGAGAGCATTCCTCATCTAAGACTGAGTGAATTCCATTTTCAAACTCCTCTTCTGTTATGTGACTGTAACACTCTACAAAATAGTAAAGCAGTTCTTGACCCCTATCTAAGAAGCAGTCTGTCACATGACAATCTTGCACAATCTCATCTACCGACTTGCGCAGTTTCTTTAAGTAACAGTCATCAACCAACCGGCCAACAAGGATTGACATCCACACTCCCAGCCAACTGTATCTCATGTCCTTCAGAATTTGCAACATCCTGTCATTTGCTTCCATTTTTCTTCTATTATGCATTATTGGATTCTGTTCGTCATACCTTTGTCTGTTTACCTTCAGAGTGTAAATGAATTCTTCCCAAAATATATTCGAATTCGACGGCTGTGGAATTGTCACCATTAAAGGATCCGCTGCAGCATTACCACACTCGAAACAGGTAATACAAATGGAAGACGTAGCTATCATGGACAATTGATTTTCCAGTCTTCTCTTTGCGTTGTACGGAACAGAAATTTGTACAACTCTCCACTGCGGTGGAAGATCGTAGAGCCTTTTCATCATAGAATTGAAGCCATCTGTATCGTACTCCCCCTGAAATTGTAAATACTTCCTGTGTAGTCGAACTTCCATTTCTGGGTTGCGCAGTTTCTTCTCTTGCATTATCGTGTCTCTACAAATTGCACGCCACCTTAACTGGAAGCCAAGGCAGTTCACAAGGTAATAAACTGCTTCACGCTTTTTACCGAGATACAAACACAGGATAGAAAGTTGTCTGCATAGGTAAGAGTATTTCACTGATGGAACGTGAACTACCGTCTTAATAACGTCCTCAATTTCATTGTATAGCTTCTGATATTCATCCAGAATGAGTTTATCAACTACCATATTGAACGAACAACAATAAACCACGGTAAAGAAACTGTGTCAACGCATGACACGACCAACAGCACAAAATTGAAAACACCCGCCGATAAGTTTCAAATACTACCAAAGATAATAACGTTATGGAACCACTCCAATGATTCAATACTGCTCCACTCGCAACGCGAGGAGATACACTTCTGTTTCTTGAGGAAATTAAACTAACTTATTCGCCTCTGCATCAGTAAAAAGAACTACAAAATCCTGTTTAATTCTGAATTATATTCCCAAAACCTCATATAGTTTTTCAAATTGTCATGTCCTAAACACAAACACTTTGATCGGTAAGTAAGTACTTCTGTGATTATACTCCATTTTCGTAAATATGCCGCATTGAGGACAATGGTACATGGTACAATAGTTGAAGCGGGAAACGAGGACCTTGAAAGAACATGACACGCTGAGGTTGACATGAAATGAACCTTTTAGTGCCAAGTATCGAAGTGTAATTACATGTCAGGCCGCATGACTGAGCGTAACCTACAGACGTTACATTAAAGTAATGTTTGTTCGAAGTCTCTTTAAAAACCCTCGCAGATTACTTAACTTTTATTATTTTCTCGTATGTTAGATGTACCTTTACCGCCTCAGCCCAAATGCCACAAAGCTTGTGGTAAAGTAGTACACCAGACACTAAGACGTCACGACCAACCCGATGTTAGTAAACAATTTTGTAACTATGTTTGGTCTTAATAGCGCGAATAGGCGTAGTTCCTTATTTTACTTCAAAAACGAAAGGTTATTCGCATTGTGTTGCAGAGTGTGATTTTTTTCCTTTTATACGTAAAAATGTTCTGCCCAACTAGGTTGTAACAAACTTACATAATAAGGATTTGGGACTAATCCTTAAAGTACCTGATGAATAACTCACTATCAAAAACCCACAGGAGCAGCTGATGAATTACTATTGTTCTCGTTTATGAACTTGGATGCGGAGGATAAAGCCGGTATCACCACTGCTCATACCTAGCGCTGGTATGTTGCTCGTTCTAAAGTGGATTGTGTGTGCAGCTTGTTAACTTTAGTACGTTATTAAGCATTGGTTTTTTACTATTGACCCCAGGAAACTGCAATTGTGGTGTATGTTTTTCACAAGGTTAATTTTAGTTATACCGGTCAGTTTTTTTTTTTTTTGTACAGGAAAAGTTGCGCAGAATTTCTTCGTTCTGCTCGAATATAATTACAGCTCGCTTCCATGCGTTACACATAACACTTCCTTCGGTAACGTCACGTACATTTTCCGGAGGCATTAAGTGTAGTCAACGAAGTTTTGATATGAATTCCATATGCGAGCGTAGCACATTAAGTATTGTCTCGTACTGTATTTAGTCGAAAATGTACACTTATATGCGTGAAATAAGGTCACAGGTCCATCAGTTAATGTTCTTAATAAGCGGAAATTGTAATTATGGTTAGCGTAATTTTAAATTGAGACTTAAGAGTTACGTGCATTTCCTGGCTGTTGATTACATGACAGCACAGCAGAAGTCTGAAACCTATCGTCTAATTCTTATGTATAAGTACCAAAATAGTTTCTTTTCAGTGAATACTCTTCAAGTGAGTGTGATTTTTGCTGGTATGGAGGTAAAATGCTGGTCTCTATCACGATGAGTGGAAGTTGTACACCAGTATACAAAGCCTGATTAGAATTTTCACAATCATGTAATGGACTTGTCTAGTTTCTACAGTACTTGCTCTTTGTAACAACTGTGCATTGGACTGTCCTAAATCTACATCTTTTTTAATACACATAAGCCACCAGATGGTGTGTGGTGAAGGGTACTTATCTTACTGCTAACTAAACACCCCCCCCCCCCTCCTCTCCTGCTCTCCTTCGGTGTTCCAATCACGCTTTCACCTATGGCAAGTGGGAATAAGGATTGTTGGTAAACCTCTGTATTAGCTCTAATTTCTCATTGTGGCCATTTCACGAGATCTATATGGGAGGAAGTAATATGTTGTCAGATTCTTCCAAATGAGCACTAATGCCAGTAAAATGTAGAAAAGAGAAATAAGCCGACCTATTTTCTACAACTGTCATAGGAGGTGGATCAATATTTTTTTCTGTCAAATATGAAAGGTGTATTGCATTACGCCTTTCACCTTTTAAAATTTCCTGCAAGTGCTAATGGCTGTGAGATATCCCTCACCATTGCTCATGACATTTCAAGGATTACTATCAGAAAGTGACACAATGTGACTGGATTTACTCACAATGTATTGTTATGGACATGAGAGATATTATTTTAAAACATTTTAAAAACTGAAGTTTTGGCAGGAAGTGTTGTCTGACATGTGTACTACATAAATCTGTGTGTTCTGTATGTCTTATGATTCATTCATCACATTCTGTAAATCTTATGATGGAGAGCCTTCAGAAACATTAAGTGGCAGAAGCAGCCACTTGAGGCAACATCTGTGAAGTATAACAACAAGCAGTTATGACACTACTAATCTACTACTCTGATAACTATGGAAATGACTACTATTGCCGTCAGCAGGTTAGCAGAGTGAGACTGACTTGTAATTATAAGGCAGACAGAACGAAGCTTTCATGGTTTACTTGTCAAGGATAACTACACTATCCAGCCACAATAATGTGACTACCTCTCAAAAACCTGAATAACTGCCTTTTGCCATCTCGACCACAGCAAGATGTACAGGAAGAGAGTCAGTGTAGTTCTCGAAGGTACCAACAAGGATATGGTCCATGCCAACTCCATTGCTGTGCCCAGCTGCCATAGGTTTCTCAATTGAGGATTCATGTGGGAACAGCTTGACTGAGGTGGCCCCACAGACTCTCAGTTGGGTTTAATTCCAGGGAGTCTGGTAGCCAGGGGTGTACAGTATAAACTCATCCTGATGCTCTTTGAACCATTTACATACATTGCTTGCCACGACACATTGCATTGCCCTGTTGATAGATGCCATTGTGTTAAGGACAAACAAACTGCGTGTAGAGGTGGACATGGTCCCCAAGGGTAGACACATAATTGTGTTGATTCACTGTGCCTGCCAGAATGACAAGATCACCCAGGGAATGCCATGAAAACATTCCTCAGACTACAATGCTCGCTTCTCTGGCCTGGTCCATTCTGATGATTATTGCAGGCTGTTTGCTTATGGACATTTCACGCCATACACACCAATGGCCATCTGTCTGTCGGAGCATAGCATAAAACATGATTCATCTGAAAAGGCCTCCTATTGTGTGTCCAGTTGCAGTGTTGGTAAGGAAATTCCAGCCTCTGTTGTCAATGAACAGCATTCAGCATGCGTGCATGAGCCAGGCACCTGCTGTGAAGGCCCATATGCAGCAGTGTTCGCTGAATGATCATTCAGGAGACACTGTTGGTAGCCCCGTGGTTTACCTTGGCAGTCAGTTGCTTGTTTATTCACCTGTTACACATCTCTGCAGCCATCTATCGCCCCTTCATCTGTAGGACATGTTGCACCACAGTTGCCTTGGCACTGGTTTTGCATAGCACCATTTACTCATGCATGGTATACTTGTAACCATGGCAGCATGGGAACAGTTTACAGACTTAGCCATTTCGGAAATACTTCCATCTATGGCCCAAAAGCCAATGATCATGGCCTTTTGGACCTCAGATAAATCATTCCATTTTCACATTATGACAATGCCTGCACTGTTTTCCACGTCCCCCTGACAAGTTTTATATACCATCTACTTGCTGTCTATGAGTGGTTATTGTACACTGATGTTGAACATAGTTGATGGTCACATTAATGTGACTGAATCATGAATTAACAAAGTGAAACAACTATTACATGCTCTGTTAATAATTAACTGTAATTACAATGCTAAAGTGTACAAGTGATTGCTGAATTAAAGTTCACAGTTAATTTGAAAGAAAATCTGATATTTAAAAATAAGGAGAAAAAGGAGGAGGTGGTTTTGCTTCTTTAGTTTACCCAAAAGAACAGTTAAATATGGAGTACGAGGATGTCAACAAAACCGTGGATCACAGCAGATGTTGGTGTGTCAGAAGAATTAAAATGAGCATCAACAAGGTACGCAGAACAAGTAGCAGGGAATAATACTTGTAAAAGGAGGCTAAGGTTTGACTTAAGGAAGCAGGTTCAAATGGATACATATTACAATGTTTATATGGATGTGAAAAATAGATAAATTAGAGTAAAGAGCTGCATCAAACCAGTCTTTGGACTGAAGAAAAGTAACTGAGGAAATTGACTCGAGGTATTAAGAAGAGGAAGCAAAACAGTACATGTTAAAAGAGATATAGAGGAGATTTAATGAAATGACACATCTATAAACAGAAAAAGGAAGATCATTGTATAATATGTCAAGTTTTTACTCAGGCTATTTCCCAGAGAGATTAAAATATTACTTTCTCTATAAATCTGATAACTCCATGAATTGTAATATCTACCATCTACTTCCACTCCTTACATCATTTTCCCAATTTTCTGAGATGATAATGTACTCGAGGATTGTATTGAATGGTACACTTTTCAATCACAGTTTGGCTTTCAATAGTGTTGCTCTACTGAGCTGTTTTTTTATATATTTACTGAGTGTAGGGATCATGAGAATAAGGTAAGAGTGACTGGGGGACTTTCAGAATCATACAGGTAGCCAGTTTTTCCATACTCAATAAGTATGAGAAAGAGGGCAGAAAATTGATAATAAAGGTACCAAGTATTTTCTGTGGTGCACTGATTTATGGTACAGTGGCTTGCTGAGTACATGATATGTACATTTAGCACATAACAAAATTTTTGAATGATAAAAATATCATCAGTTAGGATCTTCTACAACTTATTGAAGGCCTCTGATGATATAAATCATAATATTCTGTAAGAGAAGTTAAGTTTATGGTATACGTGGTTCACCACTTACACAGTTAGGTTCTTATTTAAGAAACATGACGCAGAAAGCTAGTTAGGACATTCAGTAATATGAAGAGTGATGCCACATCTTCTGAACAGTTGAAATCACGATTGGAGATCCTTACAGTTTGGCTGTATGCCAATTACTGTTCTTACTGTATGTTAATGATGTTGTTGTTGTTGTTGTTGTGGTCTTTAGTCCTGAAACTGGTTTGATGCAGCTCTCCATGCTACTCTATCCTGCGCAAGCTTCTTCATCTCCCAGTACCTACTGCAACATACATCCTTCTGAATCTGCTTGGTGTATTCATCTCTTGGTCTCCCTCTATGATTTTTACCCTCCACGCTGCCCTCCAATACTAAATTGGTGATCCCTTGATGCCTCAGAACATGTCCTACCAACCGGTCCCTTCTTCTAGTCAAGTTGTGCCACAAACTTCTCTTCTCCCCAATCCTATTCAACACCTCCTCGTTAGTTATGTGATCTGCCCATCTAATCTTCAGCATTCTTCTGTAGCACCACATTTCAAAAGCTTCTATTCTCTTCTTGTCTAAACTATTTATCGTCCATGTTTCGCATCCATATATGGCTACACTCATACAAATACTTTCAGAAATGACTTCCTGACACTTAAATCTATACTCGATATTAACAAATTTCTCTTCTTCAGAAACGCTTTCCTTCCCATTGCCAGTCTACATTTTATATCCTCTCTACTTCGACCATCATCAGTTATTTTGCTCCCAAAATAGCAAAACTCCTCTACTACTTTAAGTGTCTCATTTCCTAATCTAATTCCCTCAGCATCATCTAACTTAATTTGACTACATTCCATTATCCTCGTTTTGCTTTTGTTGATGTTCATCTTATATCCTCCCTTCAAGACACTATCCATTCCGTTCAACTGCTCTTCCAAGTCCTTTGCTGTCTCTGACAGAATTACAATGTCATCGGCGAACCTCAAAGTTTTTATTTCTTCTCCATGGATTTTAATACCTACTCCGAATTTTTCTTTTGTTTCCTTCACTGCTTGCTCAATATACAGATTGAATAACATCGGGGAGAGGCTACAACCCTGTCTCACTCCCTTCCCAACCACTGCTTCCCTTTCATGCCCCTCAACTCTTATAACTACCATTTGGTTTCTATACAAATTGTAAATAGCCTTTCGCTCCCTATATTTTACCCCAGCCACCTTCAGAATTTGAAAGAGAGTATTCCAGTCAACATTGTCAAAAGCTTTCTCTAAGTCTACAAATGCTAGAAATGTAGGTTTGCCTTCCTTAATCTAGCTTCTAAGGTAAGCCATAGGGTCAGTATTGCCTCACGTGTTCCAATATTTCTACGGAATCCAAACTGATCTTCCCCAAGGTCGGCTTCTACTAGTTTTTCCATTTGTCTGTAAAGAATTCGCGTTAGTATTTTGCAGCCATGATTTATTAAACTGATAGTTCGGTAATTTTCACATCTGTCAAGACCTGCTTTCTTTGGGATTGGAATTATTATATTCTTCTTGAAGTCTGAGGGTATTTCACCTGTTTCATACATCGTGCTCACCAGATGGTAGAGTTTTGTCAGGACTGGCTCTCCCAAGGCCGTCAGTAGTTCCAATGGAATGTTGTCTACTCCGGGGGCCTTGTTTCAACTCAGGTCTTTCAGTGCTCTGTCAAACTCTTCACGCAGTGTCATATCTCCCATTTCATCTTCATCTACATCCTCTTCCATTTCCATAATATTGTCCTCAAGTACATCACCCTTGTGTAGACCCTCTATATACTCCTTCCACCTTTCTGCTTTCCCTTCTTTGTTTAGAACTGGGTTTCCATCTGAGCTCTTGATATTCATACAAGTGGTTCTCTTTTCTCCAAAGGTGTCTTTAATTTCCCTGTAGGCAGTATCTATCTTACCCCTAGTGAGTTAAGCCTCTACATCCTTACATTTGTCCTCTAGCCATGCCTGCTTAGCCATTTTGCACTTCCTGTCGATCTCATTTTTGAGACGTTTGTATTCTTTTTTACCTCCTTCATTTACTGCATTTTTATATTTTCTCCTTTCATCAGTTAAATTCAATATTTCTTCTGTTACCCAAGGATTTCTACTAGCCCTCGTCTTTGTACCTACTTGATCCTCTGCTCCCTTCACTACTTCATCCCTCAAAGCTACCCATTCTTCTTCTACTGTATTTCTTTCCCCCATTCCTGCCATTTGTTCCCTTATGCTCTACCTGAAACTCTGTACAACCTCTGGTTTAGTCAGTTTATCTAGGTCCCATCTCCTTAAATTCCCACCTTTTTGCAGTTTCTTCAGTTTTAATCTACAGTTCATAACCAATAGATTGGGGTCAGAGTCCACATCTGCCCCTGGAAATGTCTTACAATTTAAAACCTGGTTCCTAAATCTCTGTCTTACCATTATATAATCTATCTGAAATCTGTCAGTTTCTCCAGACTTCTTCCATGTATACAACCTTTTTTTATGATTCTTGAACCAAGTTAATGATCTACCATTTTATTTGAATCAGGAGACAGATTAGCCTTTTTTTGCAGTTAATGCAAGTATTATTGTCAAACCAAGTAAAGAAGCATCAACAAAGAAAATAATAAAAGACATTTTGTTACAGCCCAGAAAAGATCCTACAAGCATGGATGATGAAGAGTATCATTCAACATGACAGGTGCAAGCCTTCCACAATTTGCTGCAGATTTCAATGCTGTGCTATCAAAAAGTGTCAATTTGCAAACCTTTAATGAAACATCGTCAATGTGGGCTTTCAGAGCTGAAGGCCCACTCGTGTACTCTTCATGACAGCATGACACAAAGCTTTATGCCTTGCCTGGGCCAGTCAACACTGACATTGGACTATTGATGACTCGAAACATTTTTCCTAGTTGGACGAGTCTCGTTTCAAATTGTACTGAGTGGATGGCCATGTACAGGTGTGGAGACAACCTGTGATGAAGCAGGCCAGGATATTTGAACTCCCCTCTTGTTTTGCCATTTGCCTCCTTAAATTCAGTTTTTCATTTTTTGGACTAATTATGATTAACATGCTTGAGTATAATCTGCATTTTCATAAAGGAGAAAGGTTGGCACTCAGTTTTAAAGAATATAATACCAGATCTAATGTGCTAGTTTTATGTATGTAATTGATTTTCTAATTTATTTTGATTATTTCTAGTTAGTATCTTTTGTTAGAGGGTGAAATCAGTACTTGTTTCGTAACTTAAAGTCTGTTGTTGACATATAAACAAATATAAATTCCACATTAATTATAAACATTTGGAAGGTGAAATACTAGTAATCTTAAAGTATCTATTTAGCTCTATTCAAAAACATGTTAACAAAACCAGTCATTTATTAATTCCAAAGTAATCAACAGTTTTGTCAAAAGTATTGTTTGTGTACTTATATCTGTTAATTTCATGATTTAAACAAATAATTGGGCATAGCCCTTGCAGTAGAAGAAACTGTTAAAAAGACACAATTTTTTAATGTATTCAGCTAATTTAATGAGTTAAGTTTCAATAGTAATTACTGTAAATTTAACTTCAAACAATGTATAGTTTCAGTACCTATCATTGCAAGGATATATAAGGTTCCAATTTTGGTCACAAGACAGTCAGTTCACGGCCGAGTTTCAGCCGAGGAACCTGTGTTGGTTAAAATGACTACAATGCATAAAATTTACAGTGAAATAAGTGTTTTACACAAGTAGGCCATGTGTTAAAACAGTGACAGTGTCTGCTCCATACGTACCTTTCTATTCTTCAAGAACTGTGAACTTTGTGGTTAGGCTTTTACTGCTCATACATGTTCAACAGTAATCAACTGTTTATATTCTTCAAGAACTGTGAACTTTGTGGTTAGGCTTTTACTGCTCATAAATGTTCAACAGTAATCTATTGTAGCAGTATGTGGATGGTTCACCTGCTAACTATTAATGAGGCTTATCAGAAGTTAGAACAATAGTGCACTGGCCATATATAACTGTGTATTATTGGGGGGTTGTGAACATAAAGTAAAAGACAAACCCCATTTTTCAGCCAGTCTAGCAACACAGTATGTCGACACCGAGGACAACAAACGAAGAAAATAAAAGCAGGTGGAACCGCTACAAACCTGATGAATCCATGGACCCTGGATCCCAGCAGGGTACTGTTCAAGCTGGTGGAAGCTCTCTAATGCTGTGGGGCATGTGCAGTTGGAGTGATACGGGACCCCTGATATGTCTAGATACAGTTCTGGCAGGTGACACATACGTAAGCTTCCTGTCTGATCACCTAGATCCATTCATGTCCATTGCCCATTCCGATGGATTTGGAAAATTCCAGCAGGACAGTGCAATACCTTACACATCCAGAATTGCTACAGAGTGGCTCCAGGAACACTCTTTTCAGTTAAAACGCCTCCACTCGCCACCAAACACCTGAGACATGAACATTATTGAGCATATCTGGGATGCCTTGCAGTGTGCTGTTCAGAAAAGATCTCTACCCCCCTCGTACTCTTAAGGATTTATGGACAGCCCTGCAGGATTCATGGCGTCAGTTGCCTCCAGCACTACTGCAGACGTTAGTTGAGTTCATGCCACATTGTGTTGCGACACTTCTGCACGCTTGCAGGGGCCCTAAACAATTTTAGGCAGGTGTACGAGTTTCTTTGGTGCATCAGTGTATAGTAAACATGATATTAAGTTATTGGGTGTACATTTTGGTGACAGATGTACCAGTATGTAACCATAAAAATAACTATTTTATATCTAAGATTCTTGGGTGTCCAGCCGGATCCGATCGTCGAAGTTCCACGATATTTTGGCGAATAACCGTCCGCCATCATCAGGTGGTGCTGATGATGCATCAACACCACCTGATGATGGTGGAACGGTTATTCGCCAAAATATTGTGGAACTTCAACGATCGGATCAGGCTGAACACCCGAGAACCTTGGATACAGCACATACACCGGGAAAACCTCAAATCACAACTACTTTATAAATTTTTATTCAATGTTTTGTTTAATTCATAATCCTGCATTTGGCATTACGACAATTCCTGAAGTTTTTTTTACAATTTCATAGAAATTCTCCACAGTAAATTCGGTATACTGATCTGATATGTACATGTTTTCTCTGTCAATATAGTAAGGAAATTTTTGAATGACTTTGGGGTGACTTTGTGATAGAATTTTGCACAAACATTTAAGTACACAAGGGAATAAGAAACTACAATGTTACCCCACACATCTTTTAATTTACTTAGCAAAGAATAACAGAAAGCCAAAAATTTTCAAAAAAGTAATAATTCACGAACATAGTAAATAACAATACACGTAAAAGCACCTGACAGTTTTTCTGCAGTTCGCTTCCTTAATGCCATTTCAAGTATGCCTGTAGTGGTGGTGTTACGAGACTTACATCAGCTGGAAATTATTCTATTTCATATAGGTCTTGAACCGTTTTCAGCAATTTTACCATTTGTAATTGCACAGAGAGATCATCCATTTGTCATTTATTTTTCCTACAATCAAGCAATGATGAAATCCTCATTCATAACAGATTACAGTATTCATAACTTGATTAAAATGATACTGTTTAGTTGGGCTGCACAGCCCAAACTGTTGTCATCTCTCTGAACTAAACTCATTCCCCCATAATCATCAGTCTCATACACATAAAACTCACCTTAACAATGGAGAATTGAGGATGGAATATAACAGTATTATGAAAAGGAAAGTTGCTACTCACCATATAGCAGAGATGCTGAGTCGCAGATAGGCTCAACAAAAAGCTCTCACAATTAAAGCTTTCGGCCATTGGCCTTCATCAGCAATAGCCACACATATGCATGCAGACGCAACTCACACACATGACTGCAGTTGTTTGTGTGTGTGTGTGTGTGTGTGTGTGTGTGTGTGTGTGTGTGTGTGTGTGTGTGTGTGTGTTGACGAAGGCCAATGGCAAAAGCTTTAATTGTGAGATTCTTTTTGTTGTGCCTATCTGCAACTCAGCATCTCCGCCATATGGTGAGTAGCAACTTTCCCTCTCATAATATTGTTAAAACTCACCTTAATTTTTCCTTTTTTTGTGCCCTCGTACCTACTGGCAACTAATATTCTAAGTATTCTTAGCAAGTTCCAAACCTCTATCTGGCACTCCATTATTTTGCCCCTGTGATAACATTTATTTTATTGTGTCTTGCCTCAGTTTTCCTTTGAATGGTGTGGTGTTGCATTTCATGGATCTTTTCAGGCTGTTCAAGAATTCCTCCGAGGTATGGAATGATTATTTAAGGAGACATGAAATGTATTCACAGTTGTGAATATGGACAACCATCATCTTTGTAATGGAATGATGACAATGAAAATTTGTGCCAGACCAGGACTCAAACCCAGATTTCCCACTTATCACAAGCAGTACCTTAGCATTAGGCCATCCAAGTACATGAATCCATGTCCAATGGAACATTGTGTTGTACTTCTGAACAATACAGGCACTGAAATATCGTCTTTAAGGAGATACAACTAATCTATGTTTGAAAATCCTTCTGTTGTCTTTCATACATTTTATTTACATGGACACGTTGCCAAAGAGTCTTATAGTTGTATGCTTCACTCTTTTTTTTTTGATATGTACAGGTTTGCAGCTGATTACTCATTTATGTTCAGTTTATTTGGCTACAGTTCAAGAGTAATAGAGAGATTCTCAAATATGACAATAGGTGGAAAAATATCTTCACTTTTCTCTAGTGAACCTATCTTTGCCTAAATGAGCAGTTTGCAATATCCTGTAGTATATCAGTGAATGAAAACTTGCAAAAAATGTTAACTTCCACAATTTCAGTGTCCACAAAGTTGTCAGTTATTCCTTGGGAAAAAACAGCTGCATCTTAATGTTTTGGGAAGTCTACTACATAGTTTTCACATAGGCACAAAGAATTAATCATATCAAGGAAAGTAATTAGAATTATGTAGAGGATATCTGCAGATATCAGCCTTACACCATATTATTTATTCACTGATGAAATTTGTAGTCAGCAGAGGCTGAACTCTTTTCCCAAAGGAGATGTAGACTAAAATTGTCTTCAGTGGATACCTCAAAATCTTGCAGAAATATTTTTTTAAGTTCTTTCCATCAATTTCTTAAGGAGTATCTTTCCAGTCTTCCAAACGTTTTGACAGTCATCATCATCATCTTGGACAGTTTCCAGCCACTGGCTGGGTCTGTCGGGAACACAAGCCTCTCCACCGTGTTCTGTCTTTCCACCATTCCCCCTCTTCCACCTTCGTCCAGTTCTCTCCTCTTCTCGTCACACATTCCTTCACTCCCTTCACCCATCTATCTCTTGGTCTTCCTCTGGGCCTCTTCCCCTCCAGTTGCAGATCAAACATCCTCTTTGGAATTCTTCCCTCATCCATTCTCTTCATGTGTCCATACCACTGCAGTCTTGATTTTTCTATCCTGTCCTGTACTGGTTCCTCCTTTAGTCTTTCCCTCACATACACATTTCGCAATCTGTCTCGTCTTGTTACACTCAACCTGCTCCTCTGGAACTTCATTTCACTAGCCTGTATTCTACTTTTGTTGCTTTTGTGCATTACCCATGTCTCACTTCCGTATGCCAATATGGGGACAAAGTAGGTTCGGTATATAATTCCCTTGGTTTTCTGTGGCACCTCCTTGCTCCAAATAAGCCCCCTAATGCATTTGTAGAACTGCCCTGCTTTTCTGCACCTTTCATTTATTTCCATTGTGTTTCCCCCCTTATTTTCAATCATGCTTCCCAGGTACTTGAAGTTCTCTACCACTTGTAGTTTTTCCCCTCCACAAGTTATATCCACATTTGGCCTAGTCTTCTTCCTTGTTGTGACAATTATTTCACTTTTCTTTGCAGAGAAATGCATTCCATATTGTGCTGCCGTTGCCTCCCATGCATCTAACTTCTCTTGCACCTCCTTCTCGCAATTTCCCCATAACATCAGGTCATCGGCAAAAAGCACGTCTTTCCTTTTATGATCTCCAATTGCATCTGATACTTGCTGTAGGATTTCATCCATAACAATAATAAACAATAAAGGCGAAAGTGCACTTCCCTGCCGCAGCCCATTTTCCAGCTTGAACCATGCAGTACGTTCCCTCCCCACTTTCACACAACTCTCACTTCCTTCATACATTTTTCTGACTTTTCGTGTTATCTCTTCATCTATCCCTTTTGCGTTCAGCACATCCCAGAGCTTGTCCCTACAGATACTGTCATACGCCTTCTCAATATCTAAAAAGGCCATGATTAAGTCCTTCCCGTACTCATAGTGCCTTTCCTGCAGTTGCCTTACCGCAAATATGAGGTCCGTTGTTGATCTTCCCGGTCTGAAACCGTACTGCTCCTCTTGCAGTCTACTTTCAATACTGCTTCTTATTCTCTTCTCCAGGATCTTTTCATAGATTTTTCCACAGTGGCATAGCAGGGTGATTCCTCTATAGTTCTCACATCTCCTTTTATCCCCTTTCTTGAAGATCGGGACTATAATTCCTTTCTTCCAATCCTCAGGAATTCTGTTCTCCTTCCACTCCACCCTCAGCACTCTGTATAGCCATTGGGTTCCTACTTCTCCTGCTGCTCGTATCATATCCACTGTTACTTCGTCCCAACCTGGTGCCTTGCCCCCTTTCATCCTCTTTATGGCTTCTTCCACTTCATTCCAAGTTAGATCATCAATTTCCCCACTATTATAATCGTCTGCTGCCTTAGGCTCTCCATCGCTGTTAGTTACCCGCTGGGCTGCATTCAACAGATCTTGAAAGTACTCCTTCCAAATCTTTTTGAGCTCATGCATTTCCTCCACAAGTCTTCCATTATTATCCATGATCCTCAGGCACTTGCTTCTGTCGTTCCTCTTATTTCTTACCATGGTGTAAAGTACTTTTTTGTTCCCTTCACTGTCCTCTTCTAACATTCTTGTCCATTTTTCCATCCACTTCTTCTTCTCCGCCCTTACTATGGTCTGTGCCGCTTTCTTGCTTTCCTTATATTTTACCCTAGCTTCCTCTGTTCGGGTCTGGAACCATTCTCTGAAGGCTTTGTTCTTTCGAAGTACTGCCTCTTTACATATGTTGTTCCACCATGGGGTTTCCTTACTTCTCCTCTTTGTGCTAGTTCTTCCGCACACAGTCTCAGCTGCCTCAACTAGAGCCCTCTTAAAATCTCCCCATTCTTCTTCCACTGTTCTCTGATCTTCCTTTGGCAGCTTCTTCCTGATCAGTGTCTGGTACTGGGTCCTCCGTTCATCCTCTTTCAGCATCCATGTCTTCAACCTTTTCTCCTGTATATCTGTTGCCCTCCTATCTTTTTTCTCTCTCAGGGTGGCTACCAACAGCCGATGGTCACTGTCTAAGGCCTCAGATGGAATGACCTTAACATCTGTGAGGCTGCTCATCATCTGCCTATCCACTAGTACATAGTCTACTACTGAAGTTTGGGACCAGTCTCCACTGTACCAAGTTATTTTGTGGCTACTTCTCTTCTTGTACCAGGAATTTGCGATCGCCAGCCCATTCCTCTTGCAGAATTCCAGCAACAATTTTCCTTCTCTATTTCGGTTCCCCCAGCCCTCTGGTCCCATTATCTCCTCGAATCCTTTCCTGTCTGTGCCAACATGTGCGTTGAGGTCACCTATTATAATCTGATTACCTCCATTTAGCTGCTTTTGCATGTCATCTTCAAATTCCTCCTTCTCCTTGGATGATTTCAATGCTTTTTCCTTTCACTCGTACTCTGGCTTTTATCATTTGATCATTGATACCTTCCACCTCCTCCTGCAGACCCTCTCTGACCACTATTGCCACTCCATTTCTTCCCCTCTCATTCCCTATCCAGTACAGTTTACATCCTTTACTTAGTGGTTTTTCACCAACTCCTCTCCACCTAGTCTCAGCAAGTCCCAAGATGTCCAATTTACTCCTTTCCATCATTTCTACAATTTCTTCTAACTTCCCAGTTAGAGTCCTTACGTTTAAGGTGCCCAGTCGTAAACCATCTCGTAATCCTTTTCCATTGCTTGGTCGGTTTCCTTTAAATCTGTTCCGTGATCCGAGGCATGTTCCCTTTTTAAAAGCAGTTGATTTATCCACTACTGGCTTGCTAGGCCTATCGCAGCTTCACCAGAGCCCCGTTAGCCGTCACGTTTCAGGGTTCCCATAGGGCCTTTTGACAGTAGCATTTCATTATAGTTACAATACCCAAAATTCAAGAAAATAAAAATCCTTACACATGTTACTCTTATACAGCACCAGCATATGACATATTGAATTACCCAGTCAGTTACAAGGTGACCTGCAGTTTGGCAAGGATTCCAGATCAGATTGCAGCACAGCATTTTTTGTGATTACAAACACTGACAGATGTGTATTGTTGGTGGTAAGGACAAGCTTCTTGTCAAGTGCTACTGAAAACATTGTGTGACAATTGTCGTAAGCAATTAGTCAACAATGTATGTGTGAAAAACATTCTAGAACTTATTGTTGCAAACAGACCCGATCTTTTCGAGAGTGCCGCCAGTGAGAGAGTGAATAATGACCATGATGCTGTTATAGGAATAATGACCACTAAAGGTGAAAGGGCGTTCAAGAAAGCTAGGAGAGTATTTGTGTTTGGTCAAGCTTATTGAGGGTCATTATCAAGCAAACTGAGAACATAGGATCTGGCAAAAAAAAAAAAAAAAAGAGTTGTGGTTAAAGCTTAAAGACATTACAAACCATATTTTGGATAGGTACATTCCAAGTAAATTAATAAAGGACAACAAAGACCCACTCTGACTTAATAGCACCATTTCTAACATGTAATGAAAGCAGAGACAGCTGCAATCATGTAACAAGACACATTATAGGGATATTGATGGATAAAAGTTAATAATTGGTCTTGCACTTGTATCAAGGGCAATTCTCGAAGCTTAAAACAATTTTCACTGTCTGATCCTGGTGAAAGACTTGTCACATAAGCCTAGTATTTTCTGGTCATATGTGAAGTTAATGAATGGATCCAAACCTTCCATGCAGTCTCTCATAGATCCATCTGACTTCAGAATTGAAGACAGCTGACATAGAGAATAAATAGGAAAATACAAGATCTATCTGCACAGTAAAAGATGTTTTGAAATAACAAATTGACAATATAGAAAAACCAAATTCCATTGTATATATATATATTTTAAAGGTACACTCTTAAGCTATTTTTCTACGTAATCACCTTTCAAATTGAGATGCTTATTGTACCGTGGCACAAGTTTCTAATACCTTCCCTGTAGAAATCTGCCACCTGCAATTGCAACGACTAGTTTATACTGGCATGCAGTTTGGTGTCAGTGTCAAAGCATTGTGCAGCGAGCCATGTCTTTGTTTCTAAAAATGGGTAGTAGTTGCTCAGCACCAAATCTGGCAGTGTGGTGGATTATCAAACACCTCCCATCCATAACCTCATATGAGCTATTGGGGTATGATTGGCTATGTGTGGACATGTGTTGTCTTGAAAAAACAAAAATTTTGTGCTAAGTTTTCCCTAATGTTGTTTTGTATCACCCAGTTTAACTTTGTCAGTGTATGACAATACCTGACTGAGTTAATTATTATGCCACATTTCCCTTAGAGTCCCAAACACACTAGCCATGGTCTTTTTTGCTGACAGCATTTGCAAACACTTCCTTGGTTTGTTGGAAAAATTTGTGTGTCCCCATTCCACTGACTGCCTTTCTGTTTCTCAATTGGCATGCTACACCCAAGTCTCATCTCAAGTTGTGATACGATTGATAATTTTGTTACTATTTTTCTCATTATCTTCGAGGAAGGTCAGTGCTGCAGCCAGTCTCTGTTTTTTGTGGTCTTTGATTAGGATTTTGAAAACCCCCCTAGCACAAAATTTGTGGTAGCCAAGCTTCTCTACCACAATTTAATCTGCCAAACTCTCAATTTAATGCACCAAACTGTGTGAAATTTGGGGAAAATGTTGTGAAAGTTCCATAATCATGATTTTCATAAACAGTTTGCCAGTCACCAGGCTAGGCCTACCACTGCAGTCCTCACTTTGAACATTGTTATGGCACTTTTTAAAATCAATGCACCATTACGTCACTTGGCTTTCACTCATCACTCCTGTTGAAATACACATTACATAGTTTATGATATTTTTCAGTTGGTTTGCAGGTTTTTGGCAACAAAAATCTGATCACAGAACACACCTTACAAGTGACAGGATTTTCTATTGCAGCACATTTTTTTAACCCTTCAAAGAAAGCAAACTGGCAGAAACACAGACCATAAGCTATCACTGCTGGATGCGTACCAAGCGTAGGAAAGTTATGGCACCAATATGGTGTTTGTATCTCTGCCCACCACCACAATAGACCAAAACGTCTGTTACTTTCTAGATAGCCTTCATAGATTCTGTGCTCAGAAACAAACCAACCGAGAAAAATATAGGACTCCCTCAACTGTGTTAGAATGGGCCACACCATGACCAAAGCAACACCGCATAAATTGGAAATGACAGATGATGATCACTGTTACTGTAGAACTTTTGAACAAATACTGGACCACATTTTGGTCAAATGTCCAAAAAGATAAGTCATGGATACTTGGAAAGTCATTGCGGATGCAATACTTGTAGCAATCAATTAGCTGGTGGCTTTGAATATCTAATTATGATATTGATCCAGCCGATACAAAAATGTAACAGCATTATCTTATCTTTTACCAGTTTAATGTATATACTTGTAAACTACAATTCTGTAAGTCACATGTTAAATAAATAAATTTATCAGTTACGAGCAGCATCACCAGAAAATTGTTCATTGGTGATGCAGCTGTGAACAGGAAGGTATTGTCACTGGATGATTGTAAGGAATTACATAAATCAGTGGACAAAACTTCCACTTGATGTAATAAATGGAAGCATTCTTGAAATGTGGATAAATGCAAGATAATACACATAACTAACAGAAAGGACCATATAAGATCTGATTACAAAATTAGTGTGGAACATCCTGAGCAGGTCACATCATGTAAGTATTTAAGAAGCAATGCAAAGTGATATGATCACGTAAAATCAGGTTAGGGAAGACAAACTGAATACTTGGATTTGTTGGAACGGTTCTGCTAAAGTGAGGTTCATCTATAAAATAAATTACACACAAGCTGCTAGTATGAATAATTCTAGAATATTGTTTTAGTTTTTGGATTTCTTACCAAGTAGGCATAGACAGCAGACACCGTACAAATTCAGATATACTCTGCTATGTTTGTAACAGATTGGAATAGCTGATACTAATGTATAATAGAAAAGGTGGGGTAAATATAAATGGAAATGTTTGGAGGAAAGACGACATAGTTATCATAAAACCTTGTGTAAATTTAGAGAACCTGTATGAAAAAATGACTATACAATCATTGTACTGCCACCAACATATATCTTGTGTAGGTATTATGGGAAAAAGATACAAGAGATTAGGGCTTAATATGTGAATGGTACAGGGAAAAAAGTGATATCTGTACAATGTTCTTTCTGCCATGTGCTGTGCAGGATGGAGACATAGATTTATTTATTTATTTATTCATACATTCATTCATTCATTCATCCATCCATCCATCCATCCATCCATCCAAGGGTCATCTTACAATAATATAAGATTTGTCATCATAATACTGCAAAAATAAATAGCTGAAAAGACACACATACACACAGAATATACACTGCTTGACAATTGCTAAGGAACAAAGACACTGTTGGACAAGAACAATCACAGACAATGATGGACAACATGAAACACAGTACATGTGTAATAGACATAGAGTGGTATATTTATTATGAAACATGGTACATATTTCACCACATGGGAAAGCAGGATAACAGACATAAATAACCTCCATATTTGAAACAGGTCAGTCTCCCAACATAAAGGTGAATATCAAACTCTCAGCAAGCAATAGACTCTCCTCAGCACTAACACACATTTTATATCTATTATTCATGTTGCCTACAAAACTGTTGAGGAATTCTCTGGGCATATTGTCCCATTCCTATGTCAAGGCAGTTTTTGGTTCCTGCATGGTTTGGGGAGGGGGGTGGGTGTTCAGTGAGTAATATGTTTGATAAAAGCATCCCAGGTGTAATGATAGGTTTAGGTCTGGACAGTATGCAGGCCATTCCATACTTTCAATATCTTCATTTTACAGTGTGTCCGAAACCCCAGTGGTTCTGGATCGGTGGACATTGTCATCCATAGACAAAAAGTCAAGACCTACCACACCCATAAACAGATGTACATGATCCAGAATAATCCCCCTGCAATACCACTGTGCTCTGTAACGGTACGTCACACGCAGATATGCGGTGGTGTTTGCCCATTGTGCATAATGCCTGCCCACACATGGAAATTCTGTGGTGTGCAACAGTGAAGTGGGATTTGTTGGAGAACATCACGGTGGACCACTATTGCTGACGACAACCAAAATGCTACCTACACCGACAAACTCTTTCTTGGCAATGGCATGGTTGAAGTGGGATGCATTTAACAGGTTTGTGAGCAAGCAAACCAGCCTGATTTAACCACTTTTAATTGGTTCTGGCAGACATATGTGTACTGGTAGTGGTTGTGAAGTCTTCAGCAATCAGCCTAGGAGAGAGATGTCTATTCCTTTTCGCCACTAGGACTACGTAGTGATCCTCTTGCGGTGTGGTGATCCATCTTTGACGACCAGCATGCTTTCTCATTGCTTTTACACCTTTAGCAGCCTTTTTTAATTGCAAGATGACACTTTTGGTCATGCCCGTTACTGTGACCACAGTAGTGACACTTTGACAACTTGGAGGCATCCAACTGCTTGTCCACAATCATAAGCACACAAATGATTTCCTGTAGACATGTGGCCGTACCATACAGTTTGTCATACTAATTGGTTCCACAACAACCTTTGTCAAGCACCACACTGCATGAATTGTCGAATACATACATAATGATCGTGCATAGGTTTCGCTAAAGTTAACATGTACCGCTCAATATATTTGCTTTCGCTGTCATTGGTCAGGTGTTCCATAGCAATTATTGATCTTTCTGTAGCAACTAGCAGTTGTTTCTTAGCAAGTGACAGTTATTTCATAACAGCTGTTGACCATTGTATAAGAATTCTTTAAGAGGATGAGACAGGTGGTTGGACATGGCCTTACTGAAGGAACCATCCTGGCATTTGCCTGAACTGACTGAGGGAAACAATAAAAAATCTCTATCAGAATGGTCCACCCTCCTGAATATGAGAAAAGCATCTTAGAAAATGCATTGCCTCATTTGACTGGTCCTTGTCAACTGTTCAGTGTACTTTGATATAAACATAGTTTCACTCTTCATCACTACACACATCAAGTACTCCTCCCACTGATGAAGACATACAGCGAGAGGTTCTTGGAAGCACTCTGCACATAATTCTAATGACTTATACATTTTTGATCCTGCCGAATTGCTTCAGAAGATGATTCCATAATGTGTAACCCAAATAGGCAGACTCTGAGATACTGATATCTCCTGTACTAGAAATTATCCTGATTCCTGATACTGCTGAGCTCATCCTTTCCAAGATTTTTACGTTGTGATATTCCACACTAAACCTGCTACCTATTTGAATGCCTAAGAACTTTGAATGATATACACTCTATATTTCCTGATATTTATGCGTCATAAGCTCTAGTAGGGTTTTGTGATTGGAATGGAACAGGATGTCCTCGATTTTGCTGAGGCCTACTGCTAGTGAATATTGTGTGAATCACTTTATAATATGTGAAGCAACTGGATAACATTAGTTTTTATGGAGATGGATATTTTGTAGTCAATTGCAGTGCTCATATCTTTGGCAAACATTGGTAAGTTGTTTGCTTTGCTGAAGGACAAAGACAGATAGATCGTTTATGTATGAGGTGGTATCTAAATGTTCCCAAATTGTTTTCATGAAATATTTTGTCTTACCTAGATCTAATTCTGCACCATCGTTTTCAAACCAGTACTCTTGGGAGTGAATGCACTGATCACAATATTTATGCCACTTTTAAAATGCACCCTAGAAGTTTTTTTTCTAGCATGTTTAATACCCTCTGTGTCTAAACTTGAATCTCTACTGCACTATCAAATCATCATCCCTTAAACTGTATTTTCATTGTGGGAAAGAGGAGGAACTCACACTGAGCTAAGTCTGGTGAGTACAGTGGATGGGGAACAACTGTCATTTTGTATTTAGTCGAAAATTCCTGCATAATGAAGGCTGCATACAGTTGTGTATTACCATGGTGAGGTACCCAATCATTGGTTCATCACTTCTTTATATTTTTTTCCTCATGCACTCCCTTAAAAATCTTATAGCATACTTACTCACACGGCACTGCTGAGGTCTTGGATGGTTTGTCTATGATCTTGCAGAATCAGACCCTCTGTTTCTGAGCATTTTCTGGTGTGATGGCAGTCTATGGCTGGATGTAGCAGTTGTCATCAGTCTGCGTTCTAGTTTTTGAAACACTTCATACAGACATGCTGCCTTTTCATGTCATCCAACACAAAACCCACGTACTCATAGTAATATGACAATGAAGATATGCTCAGCAACTAACCAAACCACTTATTACATAGCTACTTGTCATACTGGTTCAAGAAGAATGCACTGGGATATGCCCAGTGGTAGTTCTGTGTACTCATAACCATTTGCACACAAAATTCAAATAACTTTCAGATATCACCTTATGTATGAGGTCTGTTCAAAAAATTCCATAACTTTGTACTTAAATTTTTCTGTGCTTACCTTTTACTTATTACGCATGGTCACCTTCGAAATACTCTCCTCCACAATTGATACACCACTCCCAACACTGTTTCCACTTCTGGAAGCAGTCTTGGTATGCCTCTTGCTGGATCATGTGAAGTGCTGTCTACAAATTTTTTTTCATCTCTCCTATCATTGCAAATCATCATCCCGTCAATGGGATTTTCAGCTTTGGAAGTCCTCAGGATGCAGGTCTGGAGAGTACAGAGGATGAGGCAGCACAGTGATTTCACTTTTTGTGCAGTACCGTAGTCACACACCAACAGGGATGAATGAGCAGGTGCATTATTGTGATGCAAGAGCTATGAATTGTCTCAGCACATTTTGGGCCATTTCCTCCTCACATTTTCTCACAGGTCAGTTAACAGTCTGTCCCCAGGCACAAGTTCATGATGAAATAATCTTAACTCATTAGCCATGGGACAAACTTGGCAACAATACGATGCATCCCAACATGCTGTGTCTGGATTTCATGATACCATCCAACTGATATGCAATCTCTCAGACAGCCAGTCTTCAATTGGCACACACAGTTGCATAGACATTTTTGAAATGAATATCATCGGTAGATGGTGAAGGTCGTCCTGAATGAAGGTCATCTTTAACTTCCAACTGGCCATTCATAACACGAAGTATGGCTTAAGCACTCATCACTGTAAGCTTTCTGCATCATTTGGTGTGTGTCTGTAAAGGTTTTCTTTAGTTTCACACAAAATTTAATGCAGATGCGTTGCTCCTTTAACTCTGCCATCTCAAAATTCACAAACTGTGTGTCACAACTTTCTACTCAATACAACATTGAACAATAACTAAGAGAGATACAACAATGAAACTTCTGGTAGTTACACTTTAAATACAGGCATGTGTGTGGATGCCAACCACATTTTGCTCCAAGACATTGTTGGTGGGAAATTACAAATGTTCCAGAATTTTTTGAACAGCCCTAGTTTGAAAAATAGTAGGGAACCAAGGGACATCCTTGTCAGATTCCATAACATATTGTTTTCCTGTCAGAATCTACCTTTCTCTCGATTTGTTGTTTATATTTAACTACTTTTTTCTGTCTACACAGTAGGTAATACAACCAATTACCACTTGTCCTCTGATTTCATAGTGAGTTGCCTGCTTTCTGAAGACATATTATCTGCTTGCACAATCAAATGCTTTTGACATGTCACAGAATATACCAGCCAACAATGTCTTCTTGTCTAGGCATTTCTGAACATCATTTGTGAATGAACATATGGCTTTGGTTGTAGAAACACCTTTTTGAAATCCAAATTGGTCTTTACTAAGAATGTTGAAGCTGTCAAGCTGCTTCACAATCCCAGCATGTGGCAATTTTCCAAGGACTTTAGATAATTCTGTCAAAAGAAAGACAGGATGATAATTTGTTACATCTGTAGCATCACTGTTTTTGTGAACTAGTAAGGTATCACATTTGCAAATTTCAGTCTGCAGGGGAAACAACTTGAGTCACTGAGGTGTGCCATATATAGAACAGAATTTTACTTAATTGATTACAATACAGTTTTAGAGTGCAGTAAAAATATTTTTGTCTACACATATTGATCTTTTACTGTTATGGTGGCTGTATGCACTGGGTGTATCCATTAAAATGGACCAAGAAAATGTTCTTCCAGTAATGTGTTGGCGGCCTTTTTTTTTTTTAAAGAGCCATTTGCTCCTTACTTACTTAACATTTAAAAATGCTCATTGAAGACTTCTGCCGCTATCTTTTTTTCTCATACAATGTTATTTTCAATATTTAAAAAATGTCTTCGGTAATATTTGAATGGGTGTCACCAGTCTCATTCCTCATTATCTCCCACGTAGTTTTTTACTTTTTATTTTTGAGCTTCAATACAAACTTTTTTGTTGTCCGGTCATCAGTTGACTTGAAGAAATGACATCATTTAGGCTGCAATTTTACTACACCAAAGTTAAAGTCAGGTGCACTTTTTACAGCTGATAAATTAACCTTGAAACTATATTGTGCCACTGACACAGTTTCAAGTAACTGAACTCTGTGTATAACCTCACTTAAACAAGGATCAGACTTTCTAAGTGTGCTAGGCAGAACTTCCTGGTTAGGAGCTAAATGAACAATTACTTCCTGAATTAAAGATTCTGCATAAGGCATACTATGCTATGAACACAGAAAACTGCTGTTGGTTGGCCAATCAGGATTTCTACAGCTGGTTCACTTTCTTCTGACATTGGTTGAAACCTAGTCTAACAATCACTACATGCATTTTCATCATGAAATCAATAGACAGCAGATTACACAAGATGTTAAACAACAAGTTACTAGCTTCTATAAGCAAGCCAGCTTGTAAATGTGACAGACAGTCTTGCGAAGTTCTGTTGAACACATTTTCTGAAAAATGTTTTGAGCAACTAGCTCAACAGCCCACATGCAATGAAAATATTTTAGACCTTGTAGCTACAAAAGGGCTTGACCTAATTAACAGCATCAGTTTAGAAACAGATAAATGACCATGATTTCATCATAGTGATTTTGATTACTGAAGTTAATAAGTCAGTCAAGAAGGCCAGAAGAGCATTTGTGCTAGAAAGAGCAGGTAGATAGTTGTTGGCATCCCACTGGGACAATGAACTGACATCATTTAGTTCCAGTATGATGAACATAGAGGAATTAAAGGTAAAGTTTAAATGGATTGTAAAACTTACTCTGGAGAATCATGTTCCAAGACGTGGATTAAGGACAGAAAAGAGCCATTGTGGATTAACAATGAAATTAGAAAAATACTGAGGAAGCAGAGACTAGTGCACTCTCTGTTCAGAAGAGAACACACAAATGATAACAGGTGAAAACTAATAGAAATTCATGTGTCTGTAACAAAATTGATGCACAAAGCCTGCAACAACTACCACCGTCATACTTTAGCAAAAGATCTTGCCTGAAACTTGAGAAAATTCTGGTCCTACGTAAAATCATAAAGTAGATCTAAGGCTTTTATTCAGTCACTTGTTAGCCAGTCTGGCATGGCAGTAAAAGATAGCAAAAGTAAAGCGGGAGTTTTAATTTCTGCATTTAAGAAAGTGTTCATGCAGAAGAATCATACAAACGTACCATTGTTTGATCGTCACATGCATTCCCATATGGAGGACATAGTATGAAGCACCACTGGTGTAGAGAAACAACTGAAAGAGATAAAAACATATGTCACCTGGTCCTGATGGAATCCCAGTTCAGTTTTATGAAGAGTATAGTACAGCACTGAACCCTTACTTAGCTCACATTTATTGTCCAGCGCAAAGTCCCATGTGAATGGAAAAAGTGCAGATGACTCCAGTATATAAGAAGGGTAAAAGGATGGACCTGCATAATTGCAGACCAATTTCTTTAACATTGGTATTGCTGCAGAATCATTGAACTTATTCTCAGTCTGAATGTTATAAATTTCCTTGAGAGGGAAAAGCTTCTGTCCCCAAATCAGCACATTTTCAGAAAGCATCACTTCTGCAAAACTCAACTTGCCCTTTTCTTACACGATATCCTGTGAACAGCAACAGGTGATTCCATATTCCTGGATTTCTGTAAAGAATTTGACAAGGGGCCACACTGCCTACTGTCAACAAAGGTACAAGCATAAAGATTGGTTTCCTAGGTATTTGAGTGGCTCAAAGACTTATAAGTAACAGAACGTACTACGTGATCCTCGACGGCGAGTGTTCCTCAGAGATAAGGGTATTGTCAGAAGTGGCCTAGGAAGTGTGATAGGACCACTGTTATTTTCTACATACATAAATGATCTGGAGGACAGCATAAGCAGCAGTCTGTTGATGCTGTGGTGTATGAGAAGGTGTTGTCATTGAGTGACTTTAGGATGATACAAGATGACTTAGACAAAATTTGTATTTGGTGTGATGAATGGCAGCTAGCTCTAAAGGTAAAAAATGTGAGTTAATGCAGATGAGTGGGGAAAACAAACCCATGATGCTTGAGTACATTATTAGTAGTGTGCTGCTTGACACTGTCACTTTGATTAAATATCCAGGCATAATGTTGCAAAGCAATATAAAATGAAATGAGAATGTAAGGATTGTAGCAGGGAAGGTGAATGCTTGACTTTGGTTTATTGGGAGAATTTTAGGAAAGTGTGGTTCATCTGTGAAGGAGACTGCATACAGGCCACTAGTGTGACCCATTGTTGAGTGCTACTCATGTGTTTGGAATCTGCATCATGTCAGATTAAAGGAAGACATCAATGCTGTTTGGAGGCGAGCTGCTGGATTTACTACCAGTAGATTCGAATGACATGCAAGTATTTTGGAGATGGTTTAAGAACTCAATTGGGAATCCCTGGAGGAAAGACAACATACTTTTTAAGGAGTAATATTGAGAAAATTTAGGGATACTGCATTTGAGGTTGACTGCAAAAAGATTCTACTGCTGCAAACATAAATTTCACCTAAGGACCATGAAGATAACATTAGAAAGATTAGCACTTTTATGGAGGTGTATAGAGACTTGTTTTTCCCTCATTCTGTTTGAGAGTGGAACAGTAAAGGAAATGACTAGTGGTGATGCAGGGAGCCTCCACCATGCACTGTACAGTGGCTTATGGAGTGTGTATGTAGATGGAGATGTAGAGTAGAAGGTGACCATTAGCAAGGTAAACTGAGCATGAGTGAGATATTTCTAGCTTTGTTAAACATTTGAAATCATTGGAGATATGTATTCCAAGTTACAAATGCCAGAAATGTAAGTACTGACAATGCTGATGTAGTGATGTTGATCTGTTGGCTGAACATTCTCTCATTTTTCTGTGCACTTGATTGGGATGTTCTTTCTGTAGTAACATGCAGCATCATTTAGAGCTGCTGAAGGTCAATAAACTTAACGTTCACAATGCACTGATAACTTGCAGGCTCCGAGTTCCTTGTTTTCGATTTTAAACTGTAGCCTGACAGATATTAGGAAGATCACTGCAGTGAACCATGTAACATGTGAAAACAAAGATCAACATTAAGTCAATTGCGGGAAACACTGTAGAGAGTAAATATTGTAATCACAAGTAACATGAGCCTATATCATTATCAATGAGAAAAGTCAGAATGACACTCAGAAGGAGTTCCAAAATCAAAGTCCAGGCCCAGAGAGGAAGGTAACAGCAGTATTTGCAAATCCGCATACTCATGCTTTAGCAACAGGATATGAACTGCTGATCCAGTCACTGGGCTGGGTATTTATTTGCTGTAGCAGTCCACTGGGGTCGTATGTGACTTGTTTGCCATGACAACTGGTGTCATGCCCACTGCTGGCAGAACTATCTGCTAGACAGATGCTCATTGCCACTACTCTCAAAGTCAATTTCTATATCATTAGAATGGTGGAATGGTGGACATACACCAAAATTATTGATTTGTGCAAACAAATCTTAATTTACAATGTAGACATTGTTGACATAGGTGATATAACATTTTAGAATGTTTAGAGGATTTTTCTGTGTGACAGAAGTATCACCAGTGCACCATTTCTCCTCTAGAGTTCCACAAGAGTTTTGATGCTAGTGATGTTCAGAGATGGTACTCATAGTGGCATGTGATAAATATTGCTTTAGAGATGGTGCTGAAAATGTTACCCATTTACATTATGTACAACTGGCACCTGCTTGCCAATGATTTTTTAAAACGCTAAAACAACCATGTGTTACATGAATAATGACTTCAGCTCAGTCAAACAAGCAACCAGTTATTCTTAAGTGTCCATTGGCATCTTGTACACCAAATACTTCATCTGCCCATACAAAAATAAATCCAAAAGAGTGAGTTTAGCTGATGCCTTCCAATACAACATAACGGAGAAAATATTGACTGAATGGTACCAGTACTATGGCCATTACATTCTCATGACGTGACTCCTATAGTGTTCTTTTTGTGGAGGAAGGTGAACTGTTTAATGTACAAGACACCAATAGACACTCCAGAATAGCTGGTTACCTGTCTGATGGGAGCTGCAGTCATTATTTGTGAAACACCTGGTTGTTTTGAGCAGTCAGTTGTGCATGTGTGTAAATAGACAATATTCTCAACAACAACTCTAAATATTCATCAAATGACAGTTTGAACACTATCTATGAACATCAGTAGTATTGACACCTTCATGGACTCCTATCAGGGGAAACAGTGTGCCAGAGAAAATTTTGTTGCATGAAAAGTGTTTTTTGCATCTCCTCCAGACATTCTAAAATTTTGTATACATATCTTTTTTTCCACGGCAAACTGGCTTACTTCCATTGCTTTCATTCCATAAATTTGATATAGGTTCACATCGTGGAGTAACTCATCAAGTCAAGCTACAATTCTAAAAATGTTTTATGAATTATTTTTATTTATAATGTGAATCAAAGAACACCTGGCAGAGGCTTGTTCAAAGAACGGGGATTATAAATTGCTTCTTCCCAGTAGAGATTTAAATATTTTTTTTCTGTCTCTTACAGATGCTACCCTGCAATGGTTGGCTTTGATCCGTCATCAAAATCAAAATTGGATAGTGTTGAATACAGTATTGCAGGCGCTGGCAGTGGAGCAATAACTAGATTTTTATGCCAGCCATTGGATGTATTGAAAATCAGATTTCAGGTACAATTCATTTAAAAACTTTAAAATAAATAACTCAACATGAAATCTAACCTATAAGTATTTAAATAATTGTTACCAAATTAAATTACAGCAGTATACATTTAAATGAACTCATAAGATGTTTAGAAACTGCAGTTCTGCTTCAGAATTAAATATTCCTGTAACAGTTCTGTGCCCATTGTGAAATATTTGCCAGAATTCAAGTATGTGTGATCCCTATCAGGCTGAGATCACAAGAGGTATCAAATGTAGTATATTTAGCTTAGTTAATTATGTTCTGTGTCTCATTAGTATGATATACTGTACTGAATTGAATGAGTGAGTTGTCACATGTACAAAACTGAGGGGAAAGGGGGGGGATAACAGTGAATAATAGCAACACCATAATGAGGCAGTCTGCAGTGAAAGATACCACATAATCGAGCTGCAGACTGAATGTGTTGAAAGACCCAGCACAGTAATATGTATGTAAAAAGTAATGATATCATTAGCAAAAATAAGACTTTTTCTACAGTCTTGCATCAGAACTTTGTAACTCAGAACCCACTATTTTCATCATTATAAAAAGACAGTCAGCCACATGAAACAATGTGGCTATTGTTAGTAGAATCTTCAGTTTTAGCATCTGTCACTTTATGGAGTTTCTTTGGTATTCCCAGTTATCAGATATGCTTATAGCAGTTGTTTTTTTTCTGAGAGACTGTGAATACCAGCACTATATCTTTGAATATTCATCTCAGACAAGCCTTTGCTGATAAAGTTATTGGTGTTTAACTGGACTTGAAAAATTACCTGCATATCAGTGTTCAGGAACCTTTGCAGCAATGCATTTCTTTAAAGGGAGTCCATCTTCTGAATGTGATTGCCTAATCTTTAAGCTTGTAATTTTATGCATTTCTTCAAAAGGAGCCCATCTTCTGAATGTGATTGTCTAATCTTTAAGCTTGTAATTTTATGACAGTAAATGAAATACAGAAAGTCATTTGCATATGATATTGCTCATTTTTCTCATTACTTTCCTAATGTTTCTTGGTGTATGAAACATGTCATTTAGCTTAGCACTATTTTCTATTTTGTAATACTTTGGTAAAAGGCAGTCTAGGTTCTGATGTTCAGTATTGCTCTCCTGTGAATGTATTTTTAATTTTATGTCTTTTCATTGAAACAAAACTCACATGAAACAACTAAAGATTGCAAACCGAATGCTTAAAACTTGGTGTTATAGTAATAAACCCCACTGAAAACATTTTTGTTTTTTATAATTATGAACATGCAGTGTTACTATTGCAGTTTCAAATAATGCCACACATACAATAAATGATTTACTCTGATAACTACTGAATTTATACTTAGACTAAAAATCACTTTGGTTTCAAATTGAGTGTACAACATATAATATTTGCAGCTCCAAGTAGAACCAATATCCAAGAAGTATGCAGGCTCAAAATACAAGAGTGTACTGCAAGCTGTTAAGTGTATTGCCCAAGAAGAAGGCATTTCAGCTCTGTGGAAAGGACATATACCAGCACAGTGCCTTTCTATTGTGTATGGTGTTGCTCAGGTATTTTATATTACACAGTTTCACAAGAAGAAATAAAAGTGATATATTTTCCAGAAAGCTCTTCATTTGAAGTAATATGAAGGGGTAAATATTTTCTTTGCTGAAATAGACTGTTAAATGAAATTGTTTGTTACAGTTTATATCATTTGAAACATTGACAAGTAAGTGTTGGAAATATTTTCCAACAGTATACAGTGACCACAGAGCCATTCTGCATTTTTCCTGTGGTGCAGCATCGGGATGCTTTGCTACATTAGTATCATTTCCTTTTGATGTTGTTCGGACGCGTCTTGTTGCTCAAGGAGAGCCTAAGGTAACCAAATGTTCTAAATTTTTGCTTTCCTGTACAGGAACTTTAATTTCTAATGTTTTACTGTGCAAACATGTATTGTTTTCAAAAATTCAGATTCACTGTCTGAATATAGAAAGAAAATACAGTATTTGGGTTTTATTTAAACAGTGTTGTAAAAACCAATACTGTCTACCATGAAGTTGTTTATAGAGGGTTCCATATTCTCACAAGAGATAGTAATGGTCAAAACAAGTAAAAATAGTCTGACAAATATGTGTACAGAAACAAACATTTTCTGACATTTGGGACTTTTTACTTGGGCTGAGAACAGTCAGCATTTGGTGGTGTAAGCTGATCAGCTGTTGCTCAATTTCTTATTAGTTTTGTTTGCCTCTGTACTTAATCCTCTGACTGTGATGCTGCTCCCTCATACAGTATTTTCAAGTGTCTCCTGCATCAGCCATTTTGCGTATGTCATTTTAAAGTTGTACTGGCATCAGAACAGTATTAGTGACATTGTGAAGTGTGAACACCATAATGACTGAAATGAAGTTCTATTATTGAATGTGTGAAATGGCAGAGGTTATATCCCATTATGGTTTAGCCAAAGTAATTTATTGACAAATATAGGAAAGATATCCTCATCGTCAAATTCTGTCTGTGGGGTGGGGGGAATATATGTTTACCTGGATTTTCCAGTGGATTATACAGGACAATTCACAACAAGGGTAATGGATTGCAGTTGAGCTCACACACAGTCCACAAGTCAGATTTGTGGAGGTGATTGTTAATAAGAGTAGGCAATGATAAAGAAATAAATACGCGAAGAAGGCATAAATAACTCTCTTGCATGGTCACTCCTGCACAAGTAGCTACTTTAGCCATAGCTCTTACAGTGTGTGCAAGTTCTTAGACCACAGACCACCATGCCCAATTACAGTTCTGTCAACAGATTCTAAGAGGGAGCACTGAAGACCACAGTTCACACCTAGCACTTTATTTAAGCGTTCACACTTAGTGGAATAATAAATTACCACAATAATCATGTGTGGACACATACAATTCCTTGAGGATGATCGAACAGAATCATCAAGTCACTTTAGCATCAATGTTTGGGCAGGAATTTTTGGTGACAGATGTGGAGCAGCATATATTTTATAATTAACAGATACTTTTCCTCACCAGTTCTGCTCAAAAATTTATCAGACAATTGGAGAACATTATTCTTCCTGAAAAAAAATTTAACTGCTTCATGCATGATGGTGCAACAACTCATTTTCTATGCCTTTTACTGCAATATTTTACACAAATATTTAATGAGTGACAGATTGGTTGAGTAGGTACAGAAACTTGGTCTCTCCATCCACCTGACTTTAACCCATTAGATCTCTGGTTATGGGGACATTTAAAGCCACTGGTGTATTCCACACTCATTTACAACTTGCATACATCACAGGACATTTGTTCTACAGGTGTAAACAGATCCAAGGACAGCCAAGTGTCTAGATGAGTTCATTGTTCTTTGTGAAGGAGAATGTGTAAAGATAATTGGTAATCAGATTCAGCACCTCGTGTAGAATCGATACACAGGTGGCTATTGAAGGACAGAATATCCTATACAACTATTTGTTTCTGGACTTCACTTTATACTAATTTTTCTATTTTTATCAGACTATCTTCTGTAAGAATATAGAATACTTTCCTTTATATCCTGTATATGACACTTTAAGATAAAAGAAATGATGCACCATGAAGGTATTATCCAAATTGGATGGAAATTGGTAGGTGTGATGTATATGCAGAGACAAAGGACTATAATTTCAGAAAAAAATGGATGATTTATTGAAGAGAAAGATTCACAAATTGAACGAGTCAATAATGTGTTGTTTCTTCTCTGGTCCTTATGCAAGCGGTTATTTGACTTGGCACTAATCAATAGAGTTCTTGAATGCCCTCCTGAGGGATTTCATGCCAAATTATGTCCAGACATGTTAAATCATCAAAATCTCCAGCTGGTTGTAGGGCTCTACCCGGCCCAACAGCCAGAAATGATGGTCTGGGATGTCATTTCTTTCAATAACAGGACCCGTTTGGTTGTCAAGGCAAACCATTCTAGGTTTAAATTTTAGCAAGATAATGCCCTCCTGCACACAGTAAGAGTTTCTACTATTTGTCTTTGTGGTTGCCAAATGCTAACTTTGCCAGCAAGGTCGCCAGATCTCTCCCAAATTGAGAAAGTTTGGATCATTATTGATAGGGCCCTGTCATTATGTCAGGATTATGATGGATTGGACAAAATCTGGCATGATGTATCTCAGACAACATCCAACAATACTATTAGTCAATTACAAGTCAAGTAACTGCTTACATTAGGCCCAGAGGTGGACCAACACATTATTGACTTGCTCAATTTGTGAAACTCTTTCTCTTGAATAAATCATTCAACTTTTCTGAAACTGTAATCATTTGTTTGTCTGTACACCGACATCATGTCTACTGATTTCCATCCCATTTGGATAATTCCTTAATGGTGCACCGTTTTTTTGCCCTTAGGGTGTATTTGAATTTTTCGTTGTGTTTTATTTTAATATTTTTGCTAGTTATGTGTTTTTAATTTTCTCTGAGAGCAGCATCTACAATTATAGTTTGTAGAAAGAAGGCTTACTTCTGCCTCACAGATGTGGAATGATATGACCAACAATACACTACAAAATGTCATACAATTTTCAAGTTTACACATATTGTGCCTCTTAATCCTCCTTGTAATTACAATAAAATACAAATAGGAAAAAATCATGTATTTAAAGCAGCAGCAGACCAGTGTGAATATTAAATCGACATGTTGTAATTTTCAGAACCAAAAGTTTATCATTCAGGTAATGAATGAATGATATATGGATGGGTTATGGAGATGAGAACTCTTCTTCCAGCACCTCTCTGTTAGGTCTCATAAAATTCTTAGCCTTAATCTCCGGCAGCCCACTTACTTCACTTGTTTCTACTTCACTTGTTTCTACTTTCATTTCGGTCCCATTATCTAATCTAGCTCATCTCACCTGATTCATACTTCTCTTTCAATTTAATCATATTTTTAATCTCTGTAGGCGCAGAGGTTAGCACACTGGACTCGCATTCGGGAGGACGACGGTTCAATCCCGTCTCCGGCCATCCTGATTTAGGTTTTCCGTGATTTCCCTAAATCGTTTCAGGCAAATGCCGGGATGGTTCCTTTGAAAGGGCATGGCCGATTTCCTTCCCAATCCTTCCCTAACCCGAGCTTGCGCTCCATCTCTAATGACCTCGTTGTCGACGGGACGTTAAACACTAACCACCACCACCATAATCTCTGTAGATACATCTCACTATCCTTTTGTGGCCCTTTCTTGTACTCGAGATCTTGTTCCATCCTTCATAATGTATTTTTAGCTCCCCCTCTTTATCCATCTCATCCCTTCCCATCTGCTTTCTTTTGTATGACCTGTGGCTGTGGATGTCGCCCCTTATGTCACTGTCTTATCCACTCTTCTGCTGGTCATTTCCTTACATTGAGCTTCATATCTCTCTACTCATGACTGAGCTGTCCCAGGCAATGTGACACTGAACTTTGGAGGTATTCTAGCAGTACTATCTGATTATAAGCCGAAGTTTCATAGTCATTATTCAAATTTTGTAGGCAGCTAAAAATTATTATTTGTAGGTTATCTGAATGGAGCAAGCCAATGTACATCACTGAGAGTTAATAGCATCATATGGTAATGTAGAACTCAAATTGATCTGTAGTAAAGGTTACTAAACTTTGGGTGTTGGATCAGTTGTTCCCACGGTACAATCTTTGTCAGTAACTGAAGTCCAGTTTGTTTTTAATTTTCTGTTTATTGCTTGAAAAGAGTACCAAACTTTGAAGACACTGTTCACTTACATGTGCCATAATCATCGCAAATTATACATTACATGATCTAAATACTCGTGTACCTTTGATGACCGTATGACACAGTGGTTTACACCTCACCTGGGCCTCAACACTGACATTGGACCACTGATGACTGAAAACATGTTGCCTGGTCGGATGAGTCTCATTTCAAATTGTACAGAGTGGATGGACTTATGTATGTATGGAGACAATCTCATGACTCAATGGGTCCTTCATGTCAGCAAGGGACTGTTCAAGCTAGTGGTGGCTCTGTAATGCTGTGGGGCATGTGCAATTGGAGTGATACATCTAGATACACTTCTGACAGGTGTCACATACATAAGCATCCTGTCTGATCACCTGCATCCATTCATGTTCATTGTGCATTCTGACAGACTTGGGCAATTCCAGCAGGACAATGCGATGTCCCACACATTCAGAATTGCTACAGAGTGGCACCAGGAACACTCTTCTGAGTTTAAACACTTCTGCTGGCAACCAAACTCCTGAGACATGAACATTATTGAGCATATCTGGGATGCTTGCAATGTGCTGCTCAGGAGAGAGCTCCACACCCTCATACTCTTATGGATTTATGAACAGCCCTGCAGAATTCATGATGTCAGTTCCCTCCAGCTCTACTTCATGCATTAGTTAAGTCCATACCACACCATATTGTGGCACTTCTGGATGCTCCCAAGGGCTCTACACAATATTAGGCAGATCTACCAGTTTCTTTGGCTCTTAAGTGTAGTACCATTTATACAGGATCAATTTATGCTGTAGAATATTATCCATGTAACATTTTTGAGATAAAAAATAATAAAACTCATTTTCAGGAGCAGATGATAAGGCAATCTTTCTAAAAGTGTTCTGTGGGAATAAATTTTCATCGAAAATAATGAATCAAGAGCCAAAATAATGCCTACATGATTGCAAAGTAATTGTAAATTTCATACCCAAGTGAAAACAGAAGTGAACATATTAGCTGTTCTCTACAGTGTACATGTTCAGTAAGTGTCTAATGGATCAGTTAATCATCAATTCTGGTACTGTTAATTGCATAATTCAGTCTCTTGGTGTGCCACATGGCAGACTGGATTTCAAATCCCCATCTAACACTCTGGCTTTAGCTTTTACATGGTTTCCCTAAATCATTTAATGGGAATTCTTGAATGTTTCTTTAATGAAGACCACAATTAGTTTCCTTTCTCATCCTTCTCTAGTATGACCTCATGCTCTATCTATAGTGCCAATAATATATAATAAATGGTACACTAAACTAACATTTCTTCCTTTCTTTTCCTTCCCATACCTCTTCTGTGTTTACACCACATTTCAGGCAGTTACTCACTCCTTCATAGTAAAAAGGGTCAAGGGAGGGGATAAGTATACTGTTGCAGAACACAAATTTAATATATGAGCCAGTCTTACATGTGTCGTTACATGGTTATTGACTAAACTGATATTTTATGCAACACCATATTGTAACATGCATTTTCTATCATGGTATTAAATGCTTGTAGTCTGTGAACAGAAAAGATGACACTTTCCAAAAACTGCTCCTTCATTCTAATGATGTTGGTCAGTTGGTATTTATGGACTGGAGTAACTTACTACATAGACTTAAAACCACCTGCGTTACACAACATGAGAGAGAAAATTATATGTCACTGGAGAGTCTTCATCTTGTCTTCTGTCTTCTTCTTCTTCTTCTTCTTCTTCTTCTTCTTCTTCTTCTTCTTCTCTTTTCCACGCCAATCCAGTATCGTAAATTATTATGCACTTCCACAATTGTGTTAAAACAATTAGGTAGCATACAAACAGAGGGTGCCATTAACTTATTTGTCCATGTTAGTTTCAATGTAACCATTGTGCAATAGCTGGTAGCTTCTTAAAACATTTTCTCCCTGTAAGCTCCAGTTTTTCTTGAACATTGCAGTCACTTTATGATTTGCTTTCTGAAATGATTGGCATGTTCTGGAAAACCTCCACCTTTCTGGCAGAAAATTTTTAAGAAGCTACCAGCTATTCTAAAGCTCTGAAACTCTAATTGAATGGGAATTTAAAGGCCCAAATTTTGGAAACATTATTAAAAAAATCAGCAATCTGTGCAAAATTTTTGTATTTCTCTTTTTAAAAAAGGCCTTTATTACATTAAATATTTATTAAAATCATAACCGGTTTCAATTGATTACGGTCATCTGTAGACCAGTCTCTGAAATACAGATAATATTACAACTTAGAAGTACACACAAACAACAAAAGTTAAAAACTTAGATAATTAAAACAAGATTAATGAGAGGATGTGTACTCTAAGGTGGTGAGCACAGGTGTCAGGCAGAGCACAAACGGTATGTGCAAAAACTCAAATGTTGACTGTTAAATAGCATGAATACTTCTGGGTTAGATAGGAAAAGCTCCACCCAACACAACTATTTTAGCTACATACTATCATTTTTTGACATAGTCACTGTATTCACTACAAATTCCTGTCATCAATGAACAAGAGCCCGTATGTCGCACTCATAAAAACCTGAACCTACTGAGGCTAGCCACTATCTTACAGCTTTGATGACACTAAATTATGTCTGTATAGTGCATATGGTAGGACAGTACAGCCAAACTTGGCAACAAGTTCCATGGTTGCAAAACTATTATGGGGCCTGGCATAATATGTTGCAAATGGAAGTTTGTCTTCTCATGACTGACTATGGATATTTGGACTTTGAGGCTACTAAGTGTCTTCTTGTAGTGTTCTGAATTGACAGTTCCTTTTGGCTCCAAAATATCCAGAAGAACCACAATTGCCTGTCCCAGAACAATGTGCACATCATGTTACTTCAGATGGCTGTATTTTGAACTACTTATTTTTTGGAGGATTTGCATGTCACTGTTCCAGAAAGATTCTCTGAATTTTGGCTCCTCTCCAGTATTGGTATACAAAAAATTGCACCTCAGACTGGTCCATCAGATCCCAATAATTTGGTCTTGTGCAAGCATCTGTAGCACCAATCTTGCACACACTTTTTCATAACCAAGGTTGCATAACATGTTATGCAACCTTGATTGTGGTGTGGCAGCTGACATTCAAGCTTTACACAGTTCCTTGATAATAATCTGCTAATCATCATGAATGAGTTGATCATGGTGTTGTTCAATGTGAAGAATATCAGGTGAGAAGATTGGCCAGGCATGGCTTGTACTCATCCTTTTGAAATGCAGTATCCACTGTCTCACATTACTCCTGTCTTCTATATTGTCCAAATAAACATTTATCAAGGATCAATGGATTTCATTTGGCACAATTTGTTTAGCAGTGAGGAATGCAATGACACATCATCATTCCATATGCATCTCGGTGCCAAACACCAGTTTTGAAGACTCTCATGCTGCTGCTCTTTGTCACAGGACTACAAAACTAACAGGACTTAAGTACTACAACACCAATATAATCTGGCTTAGACAACCAAAGAAAAAATTTCTGAATGCCCCTCATATTTGAGTTTGTTGTTAAGCAGTTTTCTGGATAAAATGTGGACCTGCCAGTACTGCCAATGTCGTTGTTGTGGTCTTCAGTCCAGAGATTGGTTTGATGCAGCTCTCCATGCTACTCTATCCTGCACAAGCTGCTTCATCTCTGAGTGACTACTGCAACCTACTTCCTTCTGAATCTGCTTAGTGTATTCATTTCTTGGTCTCCCTCTATGGTTTTTACCCTTCACACTTCCCTCCAGTACTAAATTGGTGATCCCTCGATGCCTCCAAACACATCCTACCAACCAATCTCTTCTTCTATTCAAGCTGTGCCACAAATTCCTCATCTCCCCAATTCTATTCAGTATCTTGTTTGTTATGTGATCTACCCACCTAATCTTCAGCATTCTCCTGTACCACCACATTTCAAAAGCTTTTATTCTCTTCTTGTCTAAACTATTTATCGTCCATGTTTCACTGCCATACATATCTACACTACACCACATACAAATACTTTCATAAAAGACTTCCTGACACTTAAATCTATACTTGATGTTAACAAATTTCTCTTCTTCAGAAATGCTTTCCTTGCCATAGCCAGTCTAAATACTGATACTGCCTTAATCAGTTATATGATTTGCCACTTTTTAATTTTCATCAGTTTCTTCATGGTTAATAGGATGAACCACTTTTTTGTAGTAGTGATGCTGTGGATTGTTTAAATAACACTTTGAAAGCTACTAGCACCATTTTAAACGTAACTATCATTTTTCATTTTTCTGTCTCCAGACATGTTGGTAATTTACATAGCATGTCATTACCTTGCACTATTAATAAGGTATTTTGTGTGTTTCATGTTAGTTGGAAATAATATTAATTTTTTCTATGTTACAGGTGTACAGAGGCATCATGCATGCTTTCTCAGTTATTTATTCAAAACATGGAACATTAACGTTGTTCAGGGGTCTAAGTCCAACTTTAATCCAGATAGCACCTCAGACTGGTGCACAATTTGGATTTTATCAGGCTTTCACAAATTTGTGGGTGAACATTGGTAAATACTGAAAATTATTTATACACTTGATACCTATTCTCTTCTTTAACTATTGTGTGCTCAGTTTACACTAGCAATCAATAAGCACAGGCTTCCAGGTTCCATTCTGAAATACCATACATTATTATTTTGTTGCAACATTTTCTGTTTAGGGGAAACATTTATTGTACATCAACTTTCCTGGATGGACTCCTGAAGGCAGTTGCATCAGTACATTACAAATGTCCATCAAGCACATCTGCGAGACAGTGTTTGCTTATGTGTTCCATAAAGGGGCAGACACCTTGTGTACTGCCAAGCATTATAAAGGGTTGCTGCATATAACAATGAATAAGTTGTACTGCCTTGAATTATAGTTGCTGCAGTCTGGAGAAGAGGAGTTCTTAAGGTCTGCTGCTTCTCACAGCAAAGCGTCCAGGAAGAAAACTAAGCCTCATTTGCTTCTGATGATAGTGTGGGTGTTTGGGTCCTTATCATTATAAATAACAACCCGTTGATCCACTTGTTAAAACAATGAGCACATTTATTGTCACACTTCAGATATACGTCATTACACATCGAAAGTATCACATAGACAGAACATAATGGCCACCTTGTCCCAAAGAGTTTTTGCAGTTTTTGCGCACCAGAGATGTTATGGCACGTCAGTGTTGCCACAGAGCCGCCCCCCCCCCCCCCCTGCAGTGCGGAGCACGAGGCTCTGGTTGTTGTTGGGGGGGAGGTGCAGGTGTCCCGCCGTCATTGTCCGGAGGGGGAACTGGGCGGGGCGGAGCCGGGGTTCGAGCCCTTTTGGTTGTAAAAATGTAATTACGGTGCCACACTGGTGGGAGTATGTGGTGACCGGTTCGTGAGGTGACAGAGGGGATGGGGGGAATAGACGGAGACACGGGGTACAACACATACAATGTCCCCATGGTATCAATGAAAGATTGAATGAGGGAAGGATCTAAGGAATTGGGGATCATTGAGGAGTGGAGAACGAAAAGTTGGAAAGTGTCATCGTCAGCAGAGCGAGGGGGGGGGGGGAGCATGGATGACTAAGAGAGAATCATTTGTGGTAGTTATACAGATGTCAGATGGTGAAAAGTGTGAGATGTTGATGGAGACGGTAGTGGGTTGTTGAATGTCGGGTGAGAAGTGTGTGACGGGCGTAGCAGGAGAGGGTGGGGTGAAGGGCGTGGACCCCGGACTCTGCCCAGTGAGGGTTCCCGGCATTGGGGAAGGGGGCGTGGCTGGCATGTCATCCCTTGAGGAGGCAGCAGTGTGGAGGTCATCGTCTGTCATGGTTGGTGGCGTCGGGTCGCTGGAGGTGTTGTCATCTGTAGTGACCCACGCTGGCTTGAGTTGAGACACTGACACTGTCGAGGGTTTGCCTTTGATACAGATGTCGAATGTATTCGACGAGCGCCTAAGTACCCTCTAAGGGCCTGTGTATAGGGGTTGCAGGGCAGCGCACACTGTATCATCCCTAAGCATCACGGCTTCACACGTGGCTAACCGCTGGTGCACGAATGTTTTAGGTGGAGTGTGTGCTTTCGGAGCAGGTGCTCTCTGTGCTCGTATTGTCTGTCGTATGTTCTCAATTAGCACGGGGTATTCGATGGTATCTTGGAGCGGTGAAGGTTCGACAAACACAGCTGGTAGGTCAACGGCTCACCATAGAGCAGTTCGGCCCCCGAGCACTGCAGGTCATCTTTATATACACAATGGAGGCCTAGCAGTACCCACGGGAGGGTGTGTAACCACTGTTCCTCGTGGCACATTAGTTCTGTCTTTAATGTGTGGTGCCATCGTTCCACTAAGCTGTTTGATTAGGGATGGTAGGCTGTTGTGCGAATGCGGCTGACGCTGAAGAGCTCGCACATTTTTGTGAAGAGGACAGCCTCGAATTGACGGCCTTGATTTGTAGTAATGGTTTTGGGGCAGCCGAAACGAGCAACTCATGTGGAGAGGACAGCGTTGTTGACTGTTTCGGCTGAAATATCAGCTAGAGGGGTTGCCTTGACCCATCTAGTTGTTCTGTCGATAAAAGTAAGCAAGTATCGGTAACCATCCACCTGGGGAAGGGGGCCGACAATGTCGATGTGGATGTGGTGGAGTCTGCCAGAAGGAGAGCGGAAGACACCTGAGGGGTGTGTGTGCAGTGGCGTCTGACTTTGGACCACTGGCACAAAATACAAGTGTGACACCAGTCGCGACAGTCTTTGCAAAGTGAAGGCCATATGAAACGCTCGGCGATGATGCGCGTAGTTGCGTGAATGCTCGGGTGGGCGAGACTGTGCAGTGCGTCAAACATCGAGTGAGGCAAAGAGGAGGGGTCGAGGGGGTGTGACACGCCAGTGGAAGTGTCACACCATAGTTCCGAGTGTGTGCCAGGGATCGTCTTGCACTCCAGGTGCAGAGAGTGATTATTGTGAGATAAAAGGCTCACCAAGAAGTCATCATTTGTTTGTGCTCGAGCACCTCCTAGGAGGTGGGTTGGCTGGAGGGTTTGTGAGTGCTTGGGCGAGAGGTTTGTGGTCTGTAAAGATCGTGAGGGGGCTTCCCTCGACGTCTTCGCGGAAATATCTAATGGCTTCGTAGACAGCTAAGAGCTCTCTGTCGAAAGCGGACCATTTGCACTGAGAGGGAGAAAGTTTTTTTGAAAAGAACTTAAGAGGTTGCACCACCTCTCCTCTGTATTGTTGAAGTACTGAGCCGATAGATATTTCACTAGCGTCCATGGTGAGCAAAAGTGTTGCATCCCGGTGTGAATGGGCAAGCATGATGGCTTCCGCAAGTGCAGTTTTGAGTATTTTGAAAGACGCATGCATGACCGCTGTCCACGGAATGCGCCTGTTGCCTGACGTTTGCAGACCACGCAGTGTGTCTGTGAGGGGGACCTGTAGTTCGGCGGCTGTTGGAATGTGGTGGCAGAAAAAATTGATCATTCCTAAGAACTGGCGGAGTTCATGGTATGTTTCTGGTATCAGTAGCTGTTTGATAATGTATATTTTCTCTTGTGTGGGCCGGATACCATCGGCTGAAACTATGTGTCCCAGAAAAACAACAGAATCCTGTCTCAGTTTGCATTTGTCTTTGTTGACGATCACACCGTGGGATTGTAAAGTGTCAAACAGCATCCGGATGTGAAGCTCGTGTTCCTCCTGAGAGGAAGAAAAGATCAAAATGTTGTCCAGGTATGCGTAGCAGAAACGCAGGGGTCGTAACACTGTATCTAAGAACCTCTGCCAGGTTTGGGTGGCGTTTTTCAATCCGTAAGGCATGTAAACATATTCAAAGAGGCCGAAGGGTGTGGTGATGGCAGTTTTAGGGATATCTTGTTCGTACATTTGTATTTGGTGGTACGCTTTCTCACAGTCTACCACACTGAAAATTTTAGCGCCTGCCAACTGAGAAGCGAAGTCCTGAATGTTCGGTACTGGATAATTGTCCATGATTGTGCGGTCATTGAAATGTCTATAGTCGCCACAGAGTCTGTAGGAACCATACTTCTTCGGTGTGAAATGAGTCGGTGATGATCAGTCACTGGAGGATGGGTGTACAATGCCTGCTTTTAATAGGTCCGAGATGATTGCTTTCGCCGCTTTGAGTTTGTGTGGATTCAGGCGTCGCAGTCGGTGTCTGACTGGAGGGCCCTCAGTCGTGTTGAGTTTGCTTGGCCGCAAGAAGAGCACATTCGGTCTGCAATAGTGAAATGTCAATGTTTGTTGACCGAATGGGTGATACAGACGCAGTGGCCGTAAGGGCGATAGTCTTTTGTGAAGGTTGGTGGACTAATGTACTTCGCGGAATGTCTAGCGAAAATTTGTGGTGTTGCAGAAAGTTAATGCCTAAGACTGGACAAGTCACCTGGGCCACATGAAAAGTCCATGAAAACTTCAAGTCTTTTTGACAGTTTGAGTGTTAAAGGCGCCGTACCTAACACTTTGATATGAGAGTCATTAGCCGTGCGTAACAGTCTGGGCGAGGAAGTTAACACGGTAGCTGCTGGGGGTATTACACTCATATCGGCACCACTGTCAATGAGGAATTTAGTTCCTGAGACGAGGTCAAGAGTGAATAGACAACCGTCGACACTTACTGTGTTAGGTGCTGTTACTGCTGTAAGGCTTCTTTTTTCCTCTGCACGAGACGCTGCGCCTATGCTGCCTCGCGAGCTGTGTTTCCCACTGCGCAAGGGCTGCGACATTTCCTGGCTGTGTCGCCGAAGTTCTCGTGGAACCAACACAGCGGCCAGGCTGCGTTAGGCGGGGCTGATGTAGAGCTCCTGGTGTCAGCTGTGTCCGTTGTGGAGCACTGCAGTGCGGTGTCGGTTGTCATGGTGGATGTCGTGGAGGCTGTATTTGGTTCCCCACGATGGCGGACAGATGTCACCATTGTCGTAGAGTGAGCGCTGAGGAAGCTAGATCGCCCGCATCCTGGAGGGGGAAGGGGAGGGTGGCATGCTGTTGACATCGCTACCCCCACTCTTCATGCTGTGCGCTCACCTGTTAACAATCCTGAAAGCTCGATCCACGACCAAAAGCTTCTCGTCCAAAGTGCTGTTTGTGAGAGGCAGGAGCTGTAGTTGTAATGCTTCCAGTATTTTGACAAGCCACATCGACCATAACGCTGTATCGGGTAGCAAATCAACAGGTGCGAGAGCGCGTAGTCGTTGCCATAGTCCCGAAGGGATGAGGTCGTGCAGGTGTTCTTTGTGAATGATATGATGAATAATCTCGTCTGGAGCTCGAGAAAGTATTTCACAAATGAGTCTTTTCGCGTTCATATATTTTGGTGAAAGCGGCGGGCTGATCACAATGTCGCTAATCAAATCCAAATGGTCGTGCAAATGTCCCCCCAAATACATGAAGCATGATTCTTCTTAGTCAAATGTCTGTGGCGGCGAAAATAGTCAACTAATGTGAACCATGTGTTGGGCTGCGTTTTTGCAAAAGTCGGCAGTTTATGTAACTTAGTTGGTTTGGAATCCATGACCACTGGGTGTGTAAGAGCCACAGGTGTGGGAGCAGTCAATATGGCTTCTGCCGAGGGGGGGTGAGGGGGAGGGGGGGAGGGGGAAGGTGGGAGGGGGGGAAGGGGAGGGGGGCCGGGGGGAGGGGCGACCTGGGGGCCCGTAAACTGTTACACCCCTCGGATCGGTCGTTATTGCTGTCTGATGTCTAGCAAAAGTGGGCGAGGTACTAGGAGAGGTCACATTCACTATACACTGTTCAGTTCGATCAGAAAATTGAGGCAGTGCGTAGCCAGACGTGGAACCGATTCACTGCGCGGATGATGTAGCAGCTGTGTAGTGGCACTGCTCCGAAAGATGGTGCAAAGTTCTGAGGGGGGGGGGGGGGTGTTGCGCACCCCTGAGCGTGCGACATTAGCGGTGAAATGTCCGGGATCTCTTTTCATACTTCATCCTGTATGTTCGAAAAAACGATCTTGAGGCAAGATGGCGGGCGGTACGTACGTGTTGTCTGTGGCATGGGCGGATTCTGACCGTAGAAATCGTACGGCGGTACACCTCATTGCGTAGGCCACATGACAATACAGGCAGTTCGCTCGTACACACGCACGATTGTTATTGTTATTGAACTCAGATAGAACGTGGGAAGAGCATCACAAACTGTCGTAGGGGTCACCAATGTGGGTGTTTGGGTCCTTATTGTTATAAATAACAACCCGTTGATCCACTTGTAAAACAATGAGCACATTTATTGTCACACTTCAGATATACATCATTACACAACGAAAGTATCACACAGACAGAACATAATGGCCGCCGTGGCCCAAAGAGTTTTTGCACGCCACAGATGTTATGGCATGTCAGTGTTGCCACAATAGTATTGGTGAATGCACTGAATGATTCAAAACTGTATGGCGTTCCAACATGATGTGTTCTGTAAATTCAATGAGTATCAAATTATATCACCTGCAAGTCGTATTTGTCAAACTAAAGTACAGCTCTCAGTAAATATGAACCTGTATAGTTTCTTTTCTTTCCCTTATTTAATCAAAGTGAAATTTCATCAGTTAAAATAGTTGTCTTGGTTTTGTCTGTGGTTCCTTCACAATGGCCACTTATTGGTCATGTATTAAAATGTACAAAATTTACATCCAGCTCCCTTTTCATCAGCTTTGCCCAAATGAAGAAATATTTCATTTGAATGTATAGTATGATGCTGAAAGTCAGGGTTATGTGTCATTCCCACTTGCAAGGGAAAATTCCCAAGTGTAAATAAATGATCTTGACAAAATTTGGTAGGTATATAAAGGGTTCAGAATAATGCAATACATACTTTTTGATTTTTTCTCAATTTCACTTTTAAGGAACAAAACACAACCCAAAAGGTAATTTGGTTTATTAGGTTTAGTAGGAAAATCTTCAAAACCATGATATATTAAAAATGTGTTTTTGATAACTGTATGATCAACTTCATAATAATTTGAAATTTTGCAAAGTACCCCATCACCATTAATAATTTTGAAAAATTAAAACTTTTATTACAATAGAAATTACAGAAATTTTCAGGTCACATACATCCAAGTGTCAAAAAACTGATTTCTAAAATACCTTTTCTGAAAAATAAGCTGTACACCGTGTGCTGTCAAAGTATTTCCAACATATCTAATTAAAATTTCTAAATTTTAATTATTTAATTTAGTTAGTTTTGTTTTATGAGTGGCCAACACTGAAACCAAAATTCTTGATCATTTTGAAACATACTAAACATCCAGTGTAATTATTTCATTTGCCGCTTTTTGATGTTGGCATTCAGATTGACCGGAAAAACTATAAAATAATTGAACCAAAAATTCTGGAAGGAAATGAAATGGTATTAAGGGAAACTGCCCAGCTTTTGCAGACTGCTTTGCAATAGTTTCAGGACATCTGGGAGAACCAGTTGCTCAAATAAAGCTTTTGGAAAAGTAGTGACTAGAACAGGACTTAGCTAGCTAGCTAGATAGATAATCAGAAGTGATGTATTGCAGCAGATAAAACTAGAATGAGCATCAGTAGTGAGAGGCAGGTCATTTGATTAGAAAAGGAACAATTAGAGACCCAATATCAAACCGTGCAGGACTCCTTGCCCAATTGTTTTCCAGCTTGAGGAGTAATTTCTTGAATTTAAGGTTATAATTACTCTTTGTTTCCTATCTATTAAGTAAGAGGTGAACCACTGTAAATCATTGTCTCTAATTCTGTATATATGTAATCTGCATAGAAGTAAGGAGTGGTTCACTGAACTGAAAGCTACTGTCAGATCAGAGAATCTTCCTGTCACCTTGCAACCATTACCTAATGAGGAGTAAACTTATTGATTATATTTACAGTGCTTTTTCCTTGTTGGAATCTGAACTAATTTTTAAAAACTTTGTCATTTACAGTAAGAAATTTTTTAATTTGTTTTGCTGCAATGTTTCCAAACAGTTTAGAAAGTACCAGTAAAGAGAGATAGAGCAGTAATTCCCCATATCTTCTGTTGATCCCTCTGTGAATAGTGATTTTATCTCTGGACATTTTAATACATTTTTGAAGCATCCCAAAGATTGGTTTATGATAGCTGACAGTAGTTATGAAATGATATTATACACTCCCTTTATTACAGATGTGGGTATTTTTTTTTTTTTTTCCAACCTGTTTAAAAGATGTGTTTGGGTCGTTTTCCAAGATTGTGAAATATACCTTGTCTTGGTAGGCTGCTATATCTACATTCAGTCTCAATGCATTTAAGAAGCATTCGTTAAAACTATTTGACATCTGAATAGGGTTTATTACGGTATCATTTTTTAATCTAATTTTCAAAATCTCAGTCTTAACTTTGACTCCCAATTATGACTGAACTACTGACCACACTGCTTTAAAATTTCAACTGAAAGAAAAAAAAAAGATAAATATAAAAATGCACCAAAATACATAGAAACACAAATAGGTAAAATCAAATAAATTAGTAAATTTATGTATCTTGGAGAACCCATATACCAGGCTGTTCTAGAAAAATTTGCAATAGTTATAAGAATCAATAAAATGGAAAGAGCATATGACAATATTATGAAAAGGATAGATTGCTACTCACCATATAGTGGAGATGCAAAGTCACAGATAGGCACAACAAAAAGAATGCTAAACATGTAAGCTTTTGGCCAAAAGGCCTTCTTCTGAATTAGATAACACACACACACACGCACACACACACACACACACACACACACACACACACACACACACACACACACACACATTTACGTAAATGCAACTCGCACACACCGGCCTCAACCTTCGTTTGTCATTGTCCTTCACCCACCTATCTTCCTTTTTGTTCCCACTCCAGCACTACACAGCCTCCTGTTCCACCAATGCACTCAGAGTCTTTTTACTTTTCTCCTCTTTCACCCCCTCCCCCTACTGCTCTCCATCTATCATACCAACTGCACCCTTTTTGTTGTGCCTGTCTGTGACTCAGCATCTCCGATATATGGTGAGTAACAATCTTACCTTTCCATCCTGGATTTTCCATTGGAAAGAGCATATAGTTTGACAAAAAATATCTACAACAAGAAACATATATCTAGCAAAAAAAACTGTAACACTATATCGCAATACTAAGACCAAAATGTTTTTATGCATGTAAAAGTGTAGTGATGAGCTATAAGCTAGACAAAATAGAGATCCTCAAAAGTGTGACTATTAGATAAATAATGAGAGAAGATTAATTTTCTCTGGACCACCTATACTGAATGAATGAGAACAGATTAATGTAACAAATTTTCTTGTATTTCTGAGAAAAAAGAAATCAGAACTAGCATGGATTACAGAAATGAAGAAAGAGTTAGAAAGAAAACATCAAAGTTTTCTGCTATTACAACTGTCATACATACAACAGCATCATCTACAGACAGCCTCATGGAGCTTCCACTGTTCTCTAATGGATTAGGCCCTCTCACATACACTTGGGACACTCACAAAATTACTTTTACATCTAAAAATTTTACCCATTCAGAACTATATGTTCATTTCTGTGTGCAAGGAAATTCACAGGCCACTTACAGAGTCAGTCCAATATTTTGTAACCTTGTATTCCATTCTTTTAATAATAGTGTGAAACTGTATCTAATGCTGCTGGAAGTAAATAAATATAGCATCCCTGCAGAATCTACATTCATTCATATAGAGGAGATATCCAGTGTCCAAAATATCTTAAAACGTGTTTTAATATTAGAGAAGGAAAGTTGCTACTCACCATATAGCGGAGATGCTGAGTCACAGATAGGCACAACAGAAAGATTCTCACAATTATAGCTTTCAGCCATTAAGGTCTTTGTTAACAACAACACACACACACACACACACACACACACACACACACACACACACACACATACACATCTCACACACATGACTGCAGTCTCAGGCAGCTGACAATGCTTACAATGTGTTTTATAATCCTAAAACAGATTAACATATGACAATCTGTTTTGAATACAGGAATGACCTACATCTTTTACAGTTGCTATCAATCCTTTGTTGCTTCAGTGATCTGTGATAAATTACTATTAGTAGGGGAAGAAGTTCTTGCTCATAATATATAAACATTGTACAGGATTTCATTAAGTCCTGTTACCTTCCCTGTGTTGAGCAGTTTTAATTAATTTTCTATTCTAATGTTGTTTGTGGATTGTTCTTCAGTTTGGTGTTCAGGTGATGACTGAAAGAAGGAACCACAGTGAAACAATTTCAAAAGAGCAGATACTGTAAATTGGCCTTCTCCCTGTCATTATCCCATTCAGTACCAGTATGATACTTTGAGTGACAGAATAGATAATTTTGATCTGTTTACTGACTTCATGTGAGACAAAATCTTATTTGGATTTTTCATTACACGTCATTAAAATTTTGTGCCTGAATTAATTGACACATTTTTCACTAAACATGGAAACTGCAGGATGGCTAGATCAGTACCTCTGTCCGTATCAAACCTACCAACTGCCAGCAATACCTCCACTTTGACAGCTGGCACCCACTCCATATTAAGAAATCCCTTCCATACAGCCTAGGTATCTGTGACCCTTGCATCTGTAGTGAAAACTGATCCCTCTCCAAATATACTGAAGGTCCCACTGAGGCCTTCACATAGCGTAATTACTCTCACAATCTTGTAAGAAAGCAGATCTCCCGTGATTTTCTTTCCAGTCACCCACTGCCTACCAAAGTCCCACTGTCTGGCCATAGAGGAGCATTCCCCTCATGACTCAGTTCCACCCAGGACTGAAGCAACTGAATTACATTCTCCACCAGACATTTGCTTACCTATCATTGTGCCCTGAAATGAGCAATGTCCTACCCACTGTCCTTCCCACCTCTCCCACAGTTGTATTCCACCTCCCACTGAACCTACACAATATCCTCATACATCCTACACAACCCGTGCCCCAACCCCTTGCCTCATGGCTCACATCCTGTTATAGAGCTAAATGCAGGACCTGTCCCATACAGCCTCCCATACCCCCTCCTCCAATCCGGTCACAAACTTCACCTATACCTTCAAAGGCAGGGCTACCTGTGAAACAAGTCATGTGATCTACAAGCTAAGCTGCAATCACTGTGCTGTCTTCTATATGGGTGTGACAATCAACAAACTGTCTCTCCGCATGAATGGCGACTGAAAAACTGTGGCCAAGCAAAAGCTGGACCACCCTGTTGCTGAGCATGCCACCCAATATGACATTCTTCATTTCACTGACTGCTTCACAGCCTGTGTCATTTGGATCCTTCTCACAAACAGCAGCTTTTCTGAACTGCGCAGGTGGGAACTCTCCCTACAGTATCTCCCTACAGTATATCCTACATTCATGTAAGCCTCCTGGCCTCAACCTCATTAGTCATCGTCCTTACCCATCTAGTCCCTTCCATGTTCCCATTCCACACTACACATCCCTCTATTCTACCAATGCACCCTCAGTCTTTTTACTTCTCCCCCCCCCCCCCCCCCCCGGTCACCCTCTGGTGAACCTCCCGACTGCAACTAGCTGCCCTACCCTCTCTCTGCCTCATCCCTGAATGCTTCAACAAGCAGCACTTTACTGTACCCCACCCCTAACCTGCTATCCCTTCCGCTCCCCCAGGCCCCACCCTCCTTACCTTTGGCCACATCACCCCCACTGACTGTCACATCATGCGCTGCTGCTCGTAGTCTGGCTTCAGCTGCCAGAGACCGTGGTCATGTGTGCATGAGTTGCATTTGCTTGAGTGTGTGTGTGTATGTTGTCTATTTTCAACAAAGACTTTGTTCGCTGAAAGCTCACTTTCTGACAGTCTTTTTGGTGTGGCTATCTGCAACTCAGCATCTCTCATCTCTGCTATGTGGTGAGCAGCAGCTGTCCTTTTCATAATATAGGTACACTTTTTTCGTTGTTTGTTTTATATTTATTTTGGCTTCATTCAGCACTTGTTTGCTTAAATATTTGATGAAGCACTCTTTGTTTGCACAACAGCTTTTTTAATGTAGTGTTGATCCACAGCAAATCTTTTCCACATCTCATAATGTTGATTGGCATATATGTACCAAAAGTATGATGTACAATACTTTTCCAAACGTATGTTACATCTTTAGCCTCCAGAAATGTAATTCATCATGAAGTCTGTGGAGGGTTTCCTCTGCCTCAAATGCTACCCAAGTAATGTTTTCCTGCTGTGTAGTTCATACCTGACCAAATGAAGGGGGACATTCAGTGTTCTGCCTGATAGCAGAGGTAAGGAAATATTCATTGGAATTCATCACAAAATTATTTGAGCCTTTGATTTATGCCCCCTACTTAGCTCCTAACTAGAGGACTAAACCCATATCTGGGCATGGTGTTGCAAATGAGTCATGCTTTCACTTTGCCTGTGAGGCAAGCTATTTTGATCAATTCAGCTATCCATATAAAGGGATCAAATATGGCTCACAAACTTAGGCAGTAGACATGATCCATGCTGACACAAGATATGATTTGCAGTTGGTTATATTCAGTGCATTGAGAAATCATCAGTAGCGTCAGTTCAATAGCTTGGAAAGATCTCCTACCACACATACTGAGCACACATTACTCTTCCTATCAAACCTGCCATCCATTTCCCAGAGGGACATCTGTTACTGGCAACATGGTGAAGAACCTATTCTATATGTTTGTTCAGACTGCAGGAAAATCAGCCATAGGCCCAACTGATGAAGTAAAATAAAAGAGAATATGTTACGTAGAGAGATGTACATATAGTCATTTTTCCCTCATTCTGTGTAAGTATGGAGAAAGACAGTGATATAATACAAGGACCAGAAGTTTTGTGATCATAGATGGAAATAAAAGAAATTGATATATAATGTATGCTTTGTCAGGCACTGTATAGTGGCTTGGTTGGCTTGGTGAGTATAACTGTGGGTTTAGAATGCATCTTTGGCATAAAATTTAAACAACAGTGATGATAATTTAAAACTCTACCTTCATATCATGAGCTTATTCTTCTTGATTTTCCATATTTATTTCTACAGTTGGTTTTTATTGATTTTCCATATTTATTTCTACAGTTGGTATTTATTGATGTATACATTGTTCATCTGTGTGTGCACAGTACCCCTTCTCTTCATAATTTTTAACTGGCAATTAATACAATTTCACAGGTGCAGGACAAGACACTAACAGGAATACACAGATTTCCTTGTATGAGTCCTTGATCTGTGGTTCCCTGGCTGGAATTTGTGCAAAGACATTAGTCTACCCCTTGGATCTTGCAAAAAAAAGGTTACAGATTCAGGGATTTGAAACAGCAAGAAGCAGTTTTGGAAAGGTAACTGAAAATTTATACTGTATCCCATTAAACTTGACATTACAAAATTTGTATGGTTGGATGTTATTTATTTGGTCCCATTTATGAATGGCACATGAAAATTTAATTATGAGTTTTCACATATGTTGTAACTATCATACAATAACTGATTTGTCACTAAATCTGAATTTTGAACCGTATTAATTACCTTTTGTGAGGCTACTATTGTCTCTCTTCCTTCTTGTGTAGTAATTTGGAACAATGTCTTTTTATAAATTAATCACATTGGTTATTAGCGGAAAAGTGCAGGTGATATACAACAACCAACATATATTGATTTTATTTTATTCGTTTCCTATTGGAGTTTTTCCTGGCATAATAAATTAAATGTCAAGTTGAAGAAGACTAGTAAAAAGTCATTGTTCCCTCTGTGTTCATGTTATGTTAAGACCTAATGCCTTATAGCAATTATGCGACAGAAGAGGAACGTACCATCCATTGTAGACATGATGTCTCACAGAGCACTCCTTTTGTAACAGGGAAGATTTTTCAGTTTTACAAGACATCAACTTTGTCACTTGTATTTAAATTCATACTGCTCTTTCTGGTTATAGCTAGGACATTTTGCTCCATTCTGACATAGAAATAACAATTATTTCTCAACCGTTAAAGTAAATGAGGAATTCTCACAGCTTGTAATCATGCAGTTACAATGAAACATACTGATACTTTATAACTGTTAGAGAATTTTGGTGCCTATTACCTCAGACTCTTAGTAAGTCAATGTAACAAAATTTACATACCCTACCTACATGTTCACAATATTTCAGCACTGAAAATAAAAAAAAATTGTAGTAAAATTGTGAAAAATGAAGATCTAAAAGAATTCTAATGTAATTATATGCTGTGCTGAACAATAATCCTCCTAGTCTCAATCTCTGTTAGTCCCCAGCCCCAAACCTGCCTCTGCCTGTGCCCCGAAACCATAACAACATAACAATGGACAAGTGTGGAAAACACCTCGGGGTAATGAGAAATAGTTAACACATTGAAGACTGCCTACACATTTTTCATTTTCAGGTTGGATGCTGTGAAGCAACCAGCTTGAATGGAGATGTGTCTAGCTTTTGGCTATGTAGTTGTTATGCGTCTTTTTTTTTTTTTTTATGAAGAAGGAGCATTAACCGTAAACCTGAAAGCTTATCTGGTACTAGCACAGTCAGAATTAGAACAGCTGAGAGCAGCAGTTGGCATCAGTAACGTTAAGAATAGGGTAGCTGACTGGATTGTGAAGATCTTGTAGTGTGAATTAGGTGGCAGGGGACAGTTTAGACTGTAACCTCAACTATGCAATTGAGCATGCCATCACATGCAGTAACGTGATGCGCCTGTCACTCTTTGAGTGAAATGACAAGCTATGGCTGAAACATTCTGAAACAGGGACTCAGGAATTACTCAACAGTCTGGGGCAATCACACATGGGAGTGACTGATGCATACACCTTCACATGGTTGCAACTCACACAATGTGGTCTACATATGAATGCTGATAATAAGAGATTATCTGCACAAATAATTTCCAGAATCAAACATAATGCTGCTAGAAAAACACTGGAGAAGGCAAGGACTTAACACATATGTTTTTAGATTTTAAATTGTGAGAAAGTGTTTGATAGTGTCCCAAGAAAGACCATTTGGAAGAGCATAAGAAAGAAGAATTTGCCCATAAGACTAAGTCCGGTAGTTAAAATGTCTTATGAAGGTTGCTACAGTTTACAGATAGGAAATATTAATTACGATTGGTTCCAAATAACTGAAGGAGTTCAACAAGGCTATGCCTTTTCATTTTTGGAAGAAGTTATGAACGGAATGAAACAAGACAGCAATAAAGACATTAAATCATTTGCATTTGCAGATGATGTAGTAATATGGAGTAATAGAGAAAAAATAGAGAAAGTAGTCTGGGAGAGGGTGGCCCCTTGAATGACCATACAACAACACATGGATTAACAATAAATAAATAAAAAATGGTTGCAGTGTCAGTCAACAGGCAGAACTATAAAGGAAAAGTATGGCTGGAATGAACACACCTGGAAACAGTAGACCAGTAAAATTATCTTGGGTGCATCATTTCAAGCAGTAACAGGATAAAGCATGACATCCATAAGCAAACTCCAAAATCAGCTCAGTTCTGCCATCACATTTGGAATCTACACTGGAACGAAAAAGTCCTCTTAACAACAACATCTACCTCTCCTTCAGTCATACTTTATCCCCACAATAACATATGCCCTAGAAACATAGTACAACAGTCAGTCAACAACATACTGTTCATCACAGAAATGAAGTTTCTTACAGGCTATGATCCAGAAAACTAGGAATTAAAAGGTAAGAAATGAAAAAAAAAAAAAAAAAAAAAGGAAAAAGGTGCGGGTGTACATATCCTTGAAAGTAAATGTGACAAGAGCCCATTTGAGATTGTTCAGTCATGCCAAATGAATTGATAAGGGAAGGAGAGCAATACAATGGATGGCTACACAAAGATGTGATTGGTAGAAGACCAGTAGGAAGTCTGCAGAAGGAGGATACAGTCCTGAGGGAAGAATGTTAAATATTTAGACACAAGTAGAGAGGGCTCATAAACCACATGTGGGCACCTGTTGTGGAAAACCAATGATGTTGATGTTGTTGTTGTTGTTGTTGTTGTTGTTGTTGATGATGATGATGATGAGAATGATAATTCAGTGTAGCAGATTACGAAGGTACTGGGCACTACGCACTGTAGTTGAATAATTTGGCTCGAGCCCCCATCTGTATATTTGTTATACTCAACACTCAGCTTAATTGAACGGCCCAGAGATGTGGCTAGTCTCAATGATTGGCTATGTTTTTCGTCATAGGGTGCCAGCTTACACCTGTCGTAAACTCAATTTTCAGGCTGAAATATATAAAAACAATGCAGGCAGGTATTGCAGCGAAATTTAAAAATAGTCACTCACATTGATTTATAATTTTAACAAGTGGTTTATTTCTATTTTTCCACTAAAGTCTTCAATATAATCACTAAACATTTGAAATGCAGTCTGAGGGGCTTTTACGTAAGGGCAGCTGTTAATAACTGACGCTACAACAATTCGCTATAAAATTCATATGTCACGATCATGACACTTGACAATCTGTTCACAGTTCACAAAATACACTGTTGTCTGCTGTCCTAATCCACTATTGCGCTCAACGTGATCATTTTCGAACGTCACTACATGTACACTTGTCCCCGAACATGGCTACCAAACCAATACTACCCCCAGATGGGTGGCATATCCAGCTCTTAGCATTGCTCAAACTCAACTGTCTCAATAATGGCCACCCTATCCATCCTCGAAACAACTGCATAACTCAAAACAATTTTGACAAAAAGATTTATGAATATTCTAAAACTAAACACAAAAACACTAATGATACATTGAAAAATACAGAAATTTTCCAGGTAATAACAATCTAAAGTACAATTTTTTGTATCTGCCACCATTTTTTCACAAATAATGTTCTTGTGGCGTGATATTGCTTTTCCCGGATTTTTGATACTTAATATAAATAAAAAAATAAAAAGACATATTTAATTAATCATCTATCTCTTTAAACTTTAGAATGCTGCCGCTAGTTTTGTCTCTTTAAATTTATTTAGTAACAAAAACACAGTTTCTCTCAGTCAAATAACATATTCCAATCTATCATTCAAAAATTGTACAGATTATGCTAAATCAGCTATGATTGCTTGATGCAGCTCTACTATCCACATCCATAGAAACTTTGTTTATGTTTATCGGCCAAAGCATTGCCGAGATATTAGCCTTTGAACTTTCATAAATTTACAATTTTTAAGACAATAATAACCTTTAAAATATTATATATTTTTATGGCGCATCCTGATAATTTAGCTTTACATATTTTTCTGTCCATGAGTGCCAACTCCCACCTCTGTGTCACGCTTAGTTTTGTTTTTAATCAATTTTTCTCTGGCATATAAATTTCTCCAAGTGTGCAAACGCAGCCATACGTGCCCCTGCCAAATGTCCGCTCAGGTTTTTCCAAGGCTAGCTGCTCATCACAGCCCCGTAGCAACCACCAGCCACATGCTCTGCAGTGGGAAACTGCCGCTCTGAGAGCCACAGCTTGTACGTTCACAAGATCACTGTATGTTCAGCCCTTGTTATTTTCAATGTTTTCACCAGGCCTTTTTAAAAGTAAGTTTTTCAAAAAGATGGAGCCACTGAATTATTATAGACACGATAGTGGGAAAGGAGAGGAACAAAGAAGGGGGTGCATCGGTAGAGAGAGGTGCACAATAACTGTGAGGGGATGGAAACTGGATGGAGGTGATAGGACAGAGGGGGCAGACACTGAATGCAGACACGTCATATACCATCTCTGTGTAAATCATTGCACAGCTTTTTATATTGGTATGACTCAATCAGCCATCCACCAGAATTAATAGCCACCACCAACTTGTGGTCAAGAGCAAAGTGGACCTTCCTATGGCACATCATGCAGTTGAACATAACATGCTTGATTATTTAAATGGCTGCTTCACAAACCAGGCCATCTAGAACCTCCCTTCCACCACCAGCTTTTCTGAACTGTGCAGATGGGAGCTCTCATGGCCAGAACCTATGGTAATCTGCTGTTCCCACACCCTACACCCAGCAGTGTCTGCCCCCTCTGTCCTATCACCTCCATCCAGTTTCCATCCCCTCACAGTTATTGTGCACCTCTCTCTACCGATGCACCCCCTTCTTTGTTCCTCTCCTTTCCCACTATCGTGTCTATAATAATTCAGTGGCTACATCTTTTTGAAAAACTTACTTTTAAAAAGGCCTGGTGAAAACATTGAAAATAACAAGGGCTGAACATACAGTGATCTTGTGAACGTACAAGCTGTGGCTCTCAGAGCGGCAGTTTCCCACTGGCAAGGAGTTGAGACTTTGAGTGGCGTAGTGATAGACTAGGGTCTTGGGGCAGTTGGGTGGGTGATGGAGCACCACTGTAGGGTGATGGGAATGGTCTTAGGTGGGAAGTGCTTCATTTCAGGATATCATGATAGATGATAATGTACATCTATGTCTACATCTACATATATACTCCACAAACCACTTGAAGTTCATGGCAGAGGGTGCATCCCACTGTATCAGTTATTAGGATTTCTTCTCCAAGAGCCTACCAGTTCAGTTTCTTCAGCATTTCTGTGACACTCTCCCTTGGGTCAACCAAATCTGTGACCATATGTACTGATCTTTTCTGTATACATTCAATATCCCTGTTAATCCAAGTTGGTACGGGTTCCACACACTTGAGCAATTTGTAAGCAGTCGCCTTTGCAGACTGATTGCACTTCCCAAGTATTTTACCAATAAACCTGCCATCTGCTTTATCCCTGTCTGAGACTATGTGATCATTTCATTTCATATCCCTACAAACCATTACACCCAGGTATTTGTTTGAGTTGGCCTATTCCAACTGTGACCCACTGATATTACAGCCGTAGGACACCACATATCTTTCGTTTGTGAGGTGCACAGTTTTACATTTCTGAACATTTAAAGTAAGTTGTCAATCTTTGCACAACTTAGAAATCTTATGAAGATATGACTGAATATTTATGCAGCTTCTTTCAGACAGTACTTTGTTGTAGATAACTGGATTATCTGCAAAAAGTCTGAGGTGGTTATTAATATTGACCACAAGATCATTAGTGTGCATCATGAAGAGTAAGGGTCCCAACACGCTTCCCTGGGCCACACCCAGATTACTTCTACATCTGATGATGAGTCTCCATCCAAGATAAAATGCTGCATCTTCTCTATCAAAAAATCCTCAGTCTAGACACAAATTCGACTCGGTGCTCCATATGGTCATACTTTTCATAATAACTGCAGATATGGCAGTGATTCAAATGCTTTTTGGGAATCAAGACGTACTGCATCTACCTGAACATCTTGATCTAAAGTTTTCAGTGTGCCATATGAAAAAAGAGTGAGTTGGGTTCCACATGATCGATGATTTTGGAATACATGCTAGGAGGAGGTCATTCTGTTCAAGATACGTCATTATGTTTGAGCTCAGAATATATCCTAAGATTCTGCAACAAATCAACATCAGGGATATTCTAAGATAGTTTTGTAGATAACTTCTACTGCCCTTCTTGTAAATGGGTGTGACCTGTGCTTTCTTTCAACTACTAGGAATGGGTATTTGTTTGAGGGATCTACGAGAGGTTATAGTTAAGAGGGCCTAATCAGCCACAATTCAGCTGTTTTGCAACACCATGGACACTAACACTTATTTCACTCTCCTTTTCAGTGGTTAAGGATTGAATTGAGGCAATTATCCTGTGTTTTCCTTTGTAAGGGAACATTTGAAAACAGAGTTAAGTATTTCAGATTTGCTTTGTTACCCTCAACTTCATTCCTGTCTGATTTGCTAGTGACTGGACACTAACTTTGTTGCCACAACAGCCTTTACATATGACTAGAACTTCTTTACATTTTGTGAAAGATCACCAGTTTCGACATTGACTTCCTCAGAGAGGTCAGGTCTGTTTGTTACCATTAGATCTAAGATACTTGCATCATGAGTGGGGTTCAGAACTACCTGTTCTATGTACTTTTCAGAGATGGCATTTAGTTATGTTGGCGTGTCCACCAATAACAAAACTGTAATTTTCCCAATTAATTGTTGGATAATTGAAGTTTCCATCGAAGATTATGATATGATTGAGGAGCTTATGTACAAGTGAACTGAGATTTTCTCGAAAGTATTTCCTTACATTAGGAGATGAGTCTGGTGGGCAATAGTAGGATCCCAATTACTATTTTATGCTCACCACGATACTGAGTCTTGCCCAAATAATCTCACATGCTGCTTCAGTTTTTATCTCAACGGATTTGTTTCTTGTATACTGCGACAAATACATCACCTCCATTTCCCATTAGCCTATCCTTTCATTATACACTTAATTTTTTCCCAAAAATCTCTCTGCTTTCAATCTCAGGTTTAAAACAACTTTCTGTACCTCATATTATGTGAGATGCTGTGCTTTTCAGGAGCAGCTAAAATTCTGGCTCTTTTGGCTAATTCTTCGGCAGTTATGTACGAGAATTTTAATACTTGCCATTCTCTTGAGTCTAACGCCTACATTCTTGGGTCTCCTAAAGGTGTCATTATCTGGATTGGACGGAAAGTCACATAATCCACACACTGTCAGCTAACTGGGTTACTGCCTGTCGTGTGTTGTGCACACCTTACCAATTTAGGGGGTCTCTATAGTTCTCCAGCCCATGATGCAAGGCCAGGAAGTCACAGCCTAGCTTGTCACACAACTTTGGAAGTCTCTACTTCAGTCCTTCCAGTCAACTCAGAACCAGGGGGCCACAATCGGATCCAGGGAAAATGCTGCAACTCATTAATTTTGTTGAAACTTCATGCACAAGGCTGGTCTTCTCAACCTTCTCTGCCAGTCTCTGGAGTGATCCAGATATGACCTCTGAACCCAGATGACAGGCAATATGCACCACAATCTGCAGTTGGATGTATCCTGTTTCCTCAGTGACTGCCAGAACAGCCTCTTCAACATATTGAATGAGGCACTCATGTGTACCACAGGTGCACCTAGTGTTCTTTCGCACCCCTTGATGCCGTTTCCGTATGGAGTAACATTATTCACTGTAATTTGAACTGTCAATGATTAATATCCCTACCCTTTTGTGTTTGCTTCCTTTTGACACAGGAGAAAGCAGGTTTCCCCAAAATAGGTGTAGTGAGTCCCATTGTTTCAGTTTCAGTGAAAGATAGCACCTCAAACTTGTTTGTCAGAGGTATCTGTATAACAGCCTGAGTCTCCCTGGTCCCCATCTACTTTGTACAGGATGCCTAGGTCTACCATTGACATGCCACTCGCAGTCAAGTGGATGTTAATGACAGATCCCATACTTCCCGTGGAGGAAATAGTATCCACAGGAGAGGACTGTACTTGAGGTAACTACCTTTAGTGAAATGAAATGAAATGAAATGAAATGTCATGTGACGAGGGCCTCCCGTCAGGTAGACCGGTCGCCTGGTGCAAGTCTTTCAATTTGATGCCACTTCTGCGACTTGCGCGTTGATGGGGATGATATGATGATGATTAGGACAACACAACACCCAGTCCCTGAGCGGAGAAAATCTCCGACCCAGCTGGGAATCGAACCCGGGCCCATAGGATTGACAGTCTGTCGTGCTGACCACTCAGCTACTGGGAGCGGACAACTACCTTTAGTACCAGTACCATGGAAACATGACTCTCAGGAGCTCTTTGAACACACCAATTTGCAGCAGTTGCTAACTATTTGACAGTAGTCAGAGCGATTCCCAGCTGCTTACAAACATCAACCAGTTCATACCCTGTCTGAGATCAGCATTCACAGTGGGGCTGCATTGTCGCTGGTGCAACATATGGCAGGCAGTGAATAAAGAACTTTAAACTTAGCCTCCTATCTTTTTGTGTGTTTGAACTAAAAAATTACTAGTTCCCTATAAGAACCAAAGCAAATACACAAAAAGAAATTTCTATTAAGGCAACAGAAAAACTTTTGGTAAAAGTTACTAGTTTCCTAAAACTTTTTGAGGATAATTATAGTCATTAACAAACTCAAAAATAGAGCTAATTTATCATATATGTAGACACTATATACCGCTCTTGAAGGAATACTTGATGTAACACAATTTGTTAATTACAGTATCTGACAGTTACTAAATCATGAATACCGATGTATTAAAAATTAGATTATACACAGGACAATGGTAACTTCTGAAAATTCTAAAAAATATTTGTTTATTAGCATTGATATATAATTAAATACAAGATCTATTGTTTGGAAGTAACTGTGAATCAAAAATGCTGATTTGCTATGAACTAAGTTATCCACAATGCTTACAAGGGCAACTGAGGAAATTTTCAAAAATATAGCTTTTTATGTGTACAAAAATTCTTAAAAAGAACCTATTTCTCACTTAATTATACAATGAAATTAGAGAATGATTATTTTGAATGAGGGTAAGTGTACTATTCTCAAAAATTTTAAAAGAACACAAATAAGTTTAAGCCTACAATTGATGATAACAATACGAATTTATCACAGCTGTCACAATTGTTCAAATTTTCACAGTATATCACAATATAAATGAGTATTGATATAATCGATGATGGATTATGTAGAAGTGATGCTAACAATAAAATATGTAGTTCTAGAATTTCAAATCAGCACATGGATTTTGCACAAGTGGTCTCGCACAATTGAACATTCTGAAGTCATTTTTATATCTAAAAACAAAGATGATGTAACTTACCAAACAAAAGCGTTGGTAATGTGATAGAGACACTAACAAACACAAACACACACACAAAATTCAAGCTTTCGCAACCCACGGTTGCTTCATCAGGAAAGAGGGTAGAAGAGGGAAAGACGAAAGGATGTGGGTTTTAAAGGAGAGGGTAAGGAGTCATTCCAATCCCGGGAGCGGAAAGACTTACCTTAGGGGGAAAAAGGGACAGGTATACACTCGCGCACACACACGCACACATGCACGCACACACACACACACACACACACACACACACACACACACACACACACACACACACACACACACACACATATTCGTCCGCACATATACAGATGTGTGTGTGTGTGTGTGTGTGTGTGTGTGTGTGTGTGTGTGTCTATACCTGTCCGCACATATGAATGTGCGGATGGATGTGTGTGTGTGTGTGTGCGCACGAGTGTATACCTGTCCCTTTTTCCCCCTAAGGTAATCTTTCCGCTCCGAGGATTGGAATGACTCCTTACCCTCTCCCTTAAAACCCACATCCTTTCGTCTTTCCCTCTCCTTCCCTCTTTCCTGATGAAGCAACCGTGGGTTGCGAAAGCTTGAATTTTGTATGTGTGTTTGTGTTTGTTAGTGTCTCTATCAACATACCAATGCTTTCGTTTGGTAAGTTACATCATATTTGTTTTTAGATATATTTTTCCAATGTGGAATGTTTCCCTCTATTATATTCATATCATTAATTTGAAGTCATTTTTACATATACATAAATTTGTGGACTATGTGGATTTTTTACTTAGCTGATTCTGTGCCAACTTCTACACTGGATTGTGAAGATGAACACTGCAGGATCAATTTATCTGAGTCAAAATCATGAAAATATGCTCTACCAACAAAATACATCTTCTGCCTGGAGCAGGTAACAAAACCCTCATGAAGGATGTTCTTGAGTCTGGGGTGGTATTGGGTCATGGAGGGGTCACTCCTTTTTAGCTGGTTGTTGGGGGTGGTGGGAGGGTTGGGGCTGTGTGGGGATATGGATTGCAGACTACATGAGGAGGGAGTAGTGCCTGTCTGCGAAAGTCTGTGTGAGACCTTCAGCATAATTGACAAGAGAGTCCTTGTCACTACAGATACACCATCCCCAGATGGTCAGGCTATATAGGAGGGATTTTTTGGTGTGTAAGGGATGGCAGTTGTCAAAATGCAGGTACTGTTGATGGTTGGTGGGTTTAATGTGGACAGAGGTGTGGATGGAGCCATTAGATGTGAGGAGGTCAACATACAGGAAGGTGGCACACTGAGTTGAGGAATACCAAGTGAAGCAGTATGGAGAGAGTGTGTTGAAATAGTGAAGGAATGAGCATAGTGTCTCTTGACCATGAGTCCAGACCACGAACATGTTGTTGTTGTTGTTGTTGTTGTTGTTGTTGTTGTTGTTGTGGTCTTCAGTCCTGAGACTGGTTTGATGCAGCTCTCCATGATACTCTATCCTGAGCAAGCTTCTTCATCTCCCAGTACCTACTGCAACCTACATCCTTCTGAATCTGCTTAGTGTATTGATCTCGTGGTCTCCCTCTACGATATTTACCCTCCACGCAGCCCTCCAATGCTAAATTTGTGATCCCAACCTACATCCTTCTGAATCTGCTTAGTGTATTGATCTCGTGGTCTCCCTCTACGATTTTTACCCTCCATGCTGCGCTCCAATGCTAAATTTGTGATCCCAACCTACATCCTTCTGAATCTGCTTAGTGTATTGATCTCGTGGTCTCCCTCTACGATTTTTACCCTCCACGCTGCCCTCCAATGCTAAATTTTTTGATCCCTTGATGCCTCAAAACATGTCCTACCAACCGATCCCTTCTTCTAGGCAAGTTGTGCCACAAACTTCTCTTCTCCCCAATCCTATTCAACACCTCCTCATTAGTTACATGATCTACCCACCTTATCTTCAGCATTCTTCTGTAGCACCACATTTCGAAAGCTCCTATTCTCTTCTTGTCCAAACTGGTTATCGTCCATGTTTCACTTCCATACATGGCTACACTCCATACAACTACTTTCAGAAACGACTTCCTGACACTTAAATCTATACTCGATGTTAACAAATTTCTCTTCTTCAGAAACGACTTCCTTGCCATTGCCAGTCTACATTTTATATCCTCTCTACTTCGACCATCATCAGTTATTTTACTCCCTAAATAGCAAAACTCCTTTACTACTTTAAGTGTCTCATTTCCTTATGTAAACCCCTCAGCATAACCCGATTTAATTTGACTACATTCCATTATCCTCATTTTGCTTCTGTTGATGTTCATCTTATATCCTCCTTTCAAGACACTGTCCATTCCGTTCAACTGCTCTTCCAAGTCCTTTGCTGTCTTGGACAGAATTACAATGTCATCGGCGAACCTCAAAGTTTTTACTTCTTCTCCATGAATTTTAATAGCTACTCCTAATTTTTCTTTTGTTTCCTTTACTGCTTGCTTAATATACAGATTGAATAACATCGGGGAGAGGCTACAACCCTGTCTCACTCCTTTCCCAACCACTGCTTCCCTTTCATGCCCCTCGACTCTTATAACTGCCATCTGGTTTCTGTACAAATTGTAAATAGCCTTTCGCTCCCTGTATTTTACCCCTGCCACCTTCAGAATTTGAAAGAGAGTATTCCAGTTAACGTTGTCAAAAGCTTTCTCTAAGTCTACAAATGCTAGAAACGTAGGTTTGCCTTTTCTTAATCTTTCTTCTAAGATAAGTCGTAAGGTTAGTATTGCCTCACGTGTTCCAACATTTCTACAGAATCCAAACTGATCTGCCCCGAGGTCCGCTTCTACCAGTTTTTCCATTCGTCTGTAAAGAATTCGCGTTAGTATTTTGCAGCTGTGACTTATTAAACCGATAGTTCGGTAATTTTCACATCTGTCAACACCTGCGTTCTTTGGGATTGGAATTATTATATTCTTCTTGAAATCTGTGGTTATTTCGCCTGTCTCATACATCTTGCTCACCAGATGGTAGAGTTTTGTCATGACTGTCTCTCCCAAGGCCATCAGTAGTTCTAATGGAATGTTGTCTACTCCTGGGGCCCTTGTTTCGACTCAGGTCTTTCAGTGCTCTGTCAAACTCTTCACGCAGTATCTTATCTCCCATTTCATCTTCATCTACATCCTCTTCCATTTCCATAATATTGTCCTCAAGTACATCGCCCTTGTATAAACCCTCTATATACTCCTTCCACCATTCTGCTTTCCCTTCTTTGCTTAGAACTGGGTTGCCATCTGAGCTCTTGATATTCATACAAGTGGTTCTCTTCTCTCCAAAGGTCTCTCTAATTTTCCTGTAGGCAGTATCTATCTTACCCCTAGTGAGACAAGCCTCAACATCCTTACATTTGTCCTCTAGCCATCCCTGCTTAGCCATTTTGCACTTCCTGTCGATCTCATTTTTGAGACTTTTGTATTCCTTTTTGCCTGCTTCATTTACTGCATTTTTATATTTTCTCCTTTCATCAATTAAATTCAATATTTCTTCTGTTACCCAAGGATTTCTGTTAGCCCTCGTCTTTTTACCTACTTCATCCTCTGCTGCCTTCACTACTTCATCCCTCAGAGCTACCCATTCTTCTTCTACTGTATTTCTTTCCCACATTCCTGTCAATTGTTCCCTTATGCTCTCCCTGAAATTCTCTACAACCTCTGATTCTTTCAGTTTATCCAGGTCACATCTCCTTAAATTCCCACCTTTTTGCAGTTTCTTCAGTTTTAATCTACAGTTCATTACCAACAGATTGTGGTCCGAGTCCACATCTGCCCCTGGAAATGTCTTACAATTTAAAACCTGGTTCCTAAATCTCTGTCTTACCAGTATATAATCTATCTGATATCTTCTAGTATCTCCAGGATTCTTCCACGTATACAACCTTCTTTCATGATTCTTGAACCAAGTGTTAGCTATGATTAAGTTATGCTCTGTGCAAAATTCTACAAGGCGGCTTCCTCTTTCATTTCTTCCCCCCAATCCATATTCACCTACTATGTTTCCTTCTCTCCCTTTTCCTACTGACGAATTCCAGTCACCCATGACTATTAAATTTTCATCTCCCTTCACTACCTGAATAATTTCTTTTATCTCGTCATACATTTCATCAATTGCTTCATCATCTACAGAGCTAGTTGGCATATAAACTTGTACTACTGTAGTAGGCATGGGCTTTGTGTCTATCTTGGCCACAATAATGCGTTCACTGTGCTGTTTGTAGTAGCTAATCCACACTCCTATTTTTTTATTCATTGTTAAACCTACTCCTGCATTACCCCTATTTGATTTTGTATTTATAACCCTGTAATCACCTGACCAAAAGTCTTGTTCCTCCTGCCACCGAACTTCACTAATTCCCACTATATCTAACTTTAACCTATCCATTTCCCTTTTTAAATTTTCTAACCTACCTGCCCGATTAAGGGATCTGACACTCCACGCTCCGATCCGTAGAATGCCAGTTTTCTTTCTCCTGATAACGACGTCCTCTTGAGTAGTCCCCACCCGGAGATCCGAATGGGGGACTATTTTACCTCCAGAATGTTTTATCCAAGAGGATGCCATCATCATTTAATCATACAGTAAAGCTGCATGTCCTCGGGAAAAATTATGGCTGTAGTTTCCCCTTGCTTTCAGCCATTCGCAGTACCAGCACAGCAAGGCCGTTTTGGTTAATGTTACAAGGCCAGATCAGTCAATCAGCCAGACTGTTGCCCCTGCAACTACTGAAAAGGCTGCTGCCCCTCTTCAGGAACCACATGTTTGTCTGGCCTCTCAACAGATACCCCTCCGTTGTGGTTGCACCTACGGTACGGCCATCTGTATTGCTGAGGCACGCAAGCCTCCCCACCAACGCCAAGGTCCATGGTTCATGGGGGAAGACCACGAACATATCATCAATGAAACCTGATCCAGACAGGGGCTAGGAAGGTTTCATCTAGATTGGTCATAAAGAGGTTGGCATAGGACAATGCCAAGTGGGTGTCCATGGCTGTGCTGTAGATTTGGCTGTATACCTTCCCTGCAAAGGGGAAATAGTTGTGTATTAGGATATAGTTAGTAAGGTGTATGAGGAATGAGGTAGTGGGCTTGGAGTCTGGAGGACACTGGGAGAGGTAGTGTTCAATAGCAATAAGACCAGGAGCAAGAGCTTTGTTGGTGTATAGGGAAGTTATATCAACAGTGACAAGTAGGGATACAGGAGGTAAAGGGGTCAGGATGGCAAAGAGTTGGTGAAGGAAATGGTTGGTATCTTTGATGTGGAAGGCTAGATATCAGGTAACTGGTTAGAGGTGTTGATTAATGAGGGCTGAAATTCTTTCAGTGGTGGCAAAATAAAGAGCTACAATTGGGCACCCAGGACTGATAGGTTTGTGGATTTTGAGAAGTGTGTTGAATGTGGTTGTGCAGGGTGTCATAGGGGCAAGGAGGGAAGTGGATTCAGAGGAGAGGTCCTCGGAAAGACATAAGGCTATAAACTTTGCCAGAGTGATCCCATCACAAAAGTCCAACATAAGCTCCAGTGCCTGTCTAAAGCCTTAGACCCTTCCCAGAATGTCTCCCCTGAATCTGTAGAAATGTTTAGGTCTGAGACATGTGATCTTTATAGCAATTTCATCAAAATGTTTCATGTGAAGATTGGGTATTCCTGGTGTCAGAGGAGACCCTACCACACCATCCACCTTCTTATAAAAATGCTCATCACACTGACAGTAAGTGGTAATGAGTGTGTGTTAAAAAAAATTCAACCGTCTGTTGTTACAGCTTCTTGAAAATTCAGTCACAGTTTAAATCCTTAATGAAATTACTGAGAGAAAAGAAACTGCTATGGCATTCACCACCTTGCTGTTAGTGCCAGTTTAGCTGCTCATTACCTTCAACAAAGCAACAATGTCACTTGCATATGCTTGCCAGTTCATTCACTTGTCAAGTACAACTATCCCACACCACAACCCAAAACCAACATTGCCATCCATGTGGTAAAATTCATCAGAATCTCTCCCTTTGTCACCTTGATCTACTCTTCTGGTTTCGTGCTCTCTCCAGCGTGATTGTAGTTCTCTGTGCCTAGCTATTGTTTAAATACATATGATCTTTGTTGTTTATCATTGTGTAACATAAATGAAGGCTCCCTTTGGCTAAACGTTATGTTTCGATTGATTCTAATTTCAGAATATATCAGTATTTTGGATACTCCTTATTTCTTTCTTAGTAGAATTGTGATATGCTCCCACCTTTCCCAGTGTCCATCAAATCAAGTAGCCATTGTAAGTAGAAACATCATTAATGGCTAACATGGTCAAATACTGGATAGGAAATCAGTTTAAAGTCCCATTGGCCTGTTAACAAATACAATTCCTATAAACTGGGGCAAGATTCTTTCATTTGCACCACCTGGAACTGCAAGATCTGTGAAAGGTAGTGGGGTGAGGTAGCCACAGTACTGTTGGAGATGTTGGTCTTTTTACTATACAGGGTGTTACAAAAAGGTACAGCCAAACTTTCAGGAAAAATTCCTAACACACAAAGAAAGAAAATATGTTATGTGGACATGTGTCCGGAAACGCTTACTTTCCATGTTAGAGCTCATTTTATTACCTCTCTTCAAATCACATTAATCATGGAAAGGAAACACACAGCAACAGAATGTACCAGTGTGACTTCAAACACTTTGTTACAGGAAATGTTCAAAATGTCCTCCGTTAGCGAGGATACATGCATCCACCCTCCGTCGCATGGAATCCCTGATGCGCTGATGCAGCCCTGGAGAATGGCGTATTGTATCACAGCAGTCTACAATACGAGCATGAAGAGTCTCTACATTTGGTACCGGGGTTGCATAGACAAGAGCTTTCAAATGCCCCCATAAATGAAAGTCAAGAGGGTTGAGGTCAGGAGAGCATGGAGGCCATGGAATTGGTCCGCCTCTACCAATCCATCGGTCACCGAATCTGTTGTCGAGAAGTGTACGAACAGTTCGACTGAAATGTGCAGGAGCTCCATCGTGCATGAACCACATGTTGTGTCGTACTTGTAAAGGCACATGTTCTAGCAGCACGGGTAGAGTATCCCATATGAAATCATGATAACGTGCTCCATTGAGCATAGGTGGAAGAACATGGGGCCCAATCAAGACATCACCAACAATGCCTGCCCAAACGTTCACAGAAAATCTGTGTTGATGATGTGATTGCCCAATTGCGTGCGGATTCAATTGGGCCAACTGGCGGTGACTCGAGGAAGTACAGTACATACTGACGAAACTAAAATGAGCTCTAACATGGAAATTAAGTGTTTCCGGACACATGTCCACATAACATCTTTTCTTTATTTGTGTGTGAGGAACATTTCCTGTAAGTTTGGCCGTACCTTTTTGTAACACCCTGTATATGGTCAACAGGTAATGGTGTTGAGGAGCAATAATTTGTCAATAGTGTGTATTTCATGTACAACAAGCATTCCCTGCAATTTCACTTTCAGGAAATTATCCTCGAGTTACTGACTTTCATTAAATTTTGTAAGCACCTGTTTAGATTAACTACCTTTTGTTTTAGCCCTCAGTTGAATATGATGTTGAAAGGAAAAATTCATAGGGTTATGTCGTTTTGAAACTTTGTAGAGTTCATATTCCAGTTGAAATGATGTTTTCATAAGTTCTTTCAGAGGCTGCTATAGAAGAGATCTAAATGGGAATGGCATAATGATTTAGTTGATCAGACGGAGCTTGACATGAAAGCAGCCACTAACAAGCTGAGGTGCATATTCGATCTCCCATATGCTGTACCAATGAAAGCTACACCCTGCACTGGCCAGAGAAGATTAAGGCTGGTACAAGGATGAGATGACTGTGTTACTTTGAGCTCTGTCTAGGAAACCAAGTGGTGTGTGTGGACTGATAAATTTCTTCTTCCTGCTACAGGGTACTTTTAGGAAGAATCCACTTGAATTTAGACTGTAATTTTTGTCAAGTAGCTGAAGTTCTTTAAGCAATGTAAACTATTTTTCTTGTAATATTGCACAATACGTCTGCATAGCAAATAGATTCTTTCATGTACTTAGGAATCTTATTTGAACTACCTCATTTTAAAAGCCACTTAGGAGCAATCTGTTCAATGAATTTTTCAGATACAACGGTACTTGTAACTACTCAACCAGTTAATAGTGTAGGCTCTGAAAGTCAATGGTGGCGGGGGGGTGGGGTGGGGGGTGGGGGGTGGGGGGAATTCTGATGTATTACTGCAGGATTTGATTGTGTTGTATGTTTTTGGAGCATTTTTTCAGAATATATTTAGTGATCTACAGGTGTTTTTGCTTCTATATAGTCTGTTGCCATCTGACTAAAACTATTTCAGTGCTGCAATGGAGGAACCTACAAGTAGTGAGACAGTTGGATTTATTACTTTTTGAAGTAGTTTTCAAGTAACAGTATCATCCATCTGATCTCCCCCTTCAGACTGGGATGGAAAGTTTTTACGATGAGGGAACCACATGTATCTCCATAGTTCGTGAGATGGTGGTGTCTGCTATTGGACAAAGTGCCATTATTTTCTAATGTACTTTCAAAATTGTTGCAATTTTAATGACCAGCAGTATATTTAGCATCCATATACAGAGCATTCGGAATATAATTGTGTGTCACTGTCATTCCTCCCAATGCATTATCACTGACACCATCATTTATCTATGAGGAATTATTAGAAGAACTTTGTAGTTTATATTTAATTTAATACTGGTGTTATACAGATAAAACAGCCACAAGTTTCACACAATTTGATTACAGTCATCATCAGATAATGCTTGTGTCTGATAGTTGAACGTGATGATTTATAGAACAAATTATGTGTGACATATGGCTGTTTCATGTATATATCATTTACAGTTATCGCTGTGCCCCAGCTGACCACACCTGCATTTGCTGTGCTTAATACTGATGTTTCATAATTCATTAATGCCATAGAAGCTGTTGACTGTCACACAAGTTCTTAGTTCTTTTATGAACTTGCATAGTTGTAAAATCTACTTGAGCTTTTAAGACAAAGCACTGAATAAAAGTCATGTTTGAAATATCACACTTTTTTATGCATAAAGCTGTTCTGTGTATTTCCCTATAAAATTTGTGTTTGTTTCTTGTTTCATATTTGTGGGAAAAAAAAGAAACAGTGTAACACACTGAGGCCTCATATGTCTTCAATATGCTCTTGTATTCATATACATTAATGACTAAGTATTGTTAGATTCCTTTTAAAAGCCCTTTTAATAATTCTTACACCTCTATTCTAAGGGTTAAAGGTTTGTTGTGCCATGCTTTTGTTACTACACACAGAACCCCATACCTCAGTAAACTCTTGAAGTTACTATTTATCTACTGCAATTAATGCACATGAAAAAAAACTTACAAAATAGTAAATTGCCTCAGTAATTATTAATGTTCTTAACATAGCTGAGAAACTCAAATATTTCACATTTAAATTTTATTAAGAAAAATGAAAACTATGAGTAAACAATCGAAGATGTAATTTGCTGCATTGAAACCTCCCTGCTTTCAGTGCTGCCACATCGATTCAACATCGTCCACCACACAGCATCCACATCTAAACTGCAGAGCACCTGGAAGGTGTGAATATGTAAAACACACTTGGCATCCTGCTCAGGTCTATATTTGTGGTGTTTGCTCTTATGTAGTTGTTTACTTGAGATGGTTGCAAGCTTGATGTTGGTTCTTCTGAAGTAGTTGGTTCTTGTGTTATCACTTGGTTGAGAGTTTGGGGCTCATCAGATGGCATATATGCTGGCTGGCTTCATTTCTTTCTCCCCCCCCCCCTCCTCTATCTCTCTCTCTCTCTGTCTCTCTCTCTCTCTCTCTCTCTCTCTCTCTCTCTCTCCCCCTCCCTCTGGGTTGCCAATTGTAGCATTTCCATTGTTTGTCTCTACATGATACCTTGTAAGATCCCAAATATGGTGGCTGCAGTGGTGGCATGATAACATCTGATCAGAGCATAATGTGAGTGCACTATTTTAAATCCTTGTGGGCAAATTGTGGCTGAGTTCAATGTTTGGTTCCAGGAAGTATGCCCAATTGAGACATCTGTTGTCATAACCGAGTGATAAACATTGACAATGTGTCAGTCAGTACTTTGGTGAACTCACCTGGGATGTGCCAGTGTCTGGCTTACAGGTAGTGTGTAAGCACAATAAAACCAATGGTAGGGCTCATGTCAATTTTTCCTCATGACACATTATAGCGGATTTCAAGGTCCTGTACCATCTTCCCACCATTTTGTTGTTTTGTGGCTGATAGCTGGTAGTTTTATCATGATTCACCCCATACAATTTGCCTAAATTCTGGAATAGAATTGACTCAGACTGTTTCCTCTGTTAGTTGCTGCACATATCAGGCAACCAAAACATAAGCTACCAAGTCAAAAGAATGCCTTTGCCATTGTCTTGAATGAAATATCAGTGATAGGAACAGCTCTGCCCAATGTGTAAACTGATCAATAACTGTAAACAAGCAATGCAATGCCTCTGATGGCAATAATGGTCCCACCAAGTCAATATGTACATGTGCAAATCTTTCACAACATTTGTACAATGTCCCCAAAGAGGAGTGGATGTGATGTCCCACTTTACCCCTTTGGCAGGCCAAACATTCCTGTGCCCACGTTTTACAATCTACTAGGCCATACAAAATGCTCCACAATTTTATGCACCATGTATTTTATTCCCAAATTTGCCAGATCATGAACACTACAAAATGCTTGCCTAAGGTAGGTCAAATGTACAAAATGGCAGTATCTTCCTGTAGACCTGTCACATCAGATTTTCCAACTTGAACTATGCAACCACACTTGCCCCAGTTGGAAGCCAATCTTCCTATCTGACATAAAAATTTGCAACTGTGTGTGACATTGCTTAACACAATTGCTAACTCACTAAAATTAATGCTTTGTGATTCACTGTTTATAGGTGAAAGGTAAGCTGTAGCAAAGTTCTCTACTTTGATTCATATTAGTCATGAATTTCACTATAAATTCTACTTGTCTGTACTGTCTCAGAGAATTGCATTGCTTACAAACAAAGATTAAGGACTTAAGGTGAGTGAATATAGTGAAATACTTAGCCTCAAGTGTTGTCCGGAAGTACCTGATGGCTTCAAAAACTGCAAGGAACTCTTTGTCATATGTAGTCTATTTATTTATTTAATATTTACTTCTGAATTATCAGTGCTCTGCATGTTTGCTTGCTGTTTTGGAAAGATCACTATATGTGTATGTAATCAAAACAGAGATATAGCCCATGCAAACTTCCTCAATAAATAGTTTCCACATTTGGGCTGTGTTTTTAAGTCCAGAAGGCATGTAAACATTTTCAAAAAGACCAAAAGAGGTCATTATGACTCTGTTGCTATTTAAACCTACATATAAGGTCTTGCACAATCCTCTGTGCTAAAAAAATGTGATCCTGCTAACGAGCTGCTAAATTCTTGCATATCTGGCACTGGGTACATATCTGGTGTTGCCCTTATAGTTAATACTTGAAAGTCACTGTACAGTCTCCATGTTTTATGTTTCTTTGCAGCCAAATGCAATGGGGACACCCAGGGACTATCAGAATGTCGAATTATGCTGTCTTGCAATAGCTTGTCATACTCTAGTTTGGCTAACGCCATGTGACTTGGCAGTAGTTTCTGTGGGTGTGCAGATGCTGGTGAGCCTGTAGTAGCATTGATAAAATGTTTCATGTTGTGTTTCAGTGCTATCTTCTCACTGTGTGGTGTAGTGATTGATGGAAATTGGTGACGCAGCTGATTAAAAATGTTATTAGCTGATGACTCCTGTACCACTCTTGTTAGTTCAGATACCTGTGTACCCGTAGATGCTCCATGAAGTGTTGCTGATCAAGCAAGTGTTGTTGGTATTACATAGCAAATTGAAATGAGCCAGGAAATGTGCTGCTATTATTGGTTCTGATACATCTGCTGCAATAAATTCCATCGATAATTCTTGATGAAGCTGAAGTCTAGTTGTACAGTTTTCTCATTAAATGTCTTAACTACTGAATTGTTCATAGCAGGGAACTGTAGTGGTGTTCATTGTCTCTGAGCTCATAGCATCTTGAGTGGATACAAGGAAACATCTGACTCCTCATCAGGAATTTGCCACTGGAAAATTTGTCTGATAAAAAAAGTCTGTAAGAGAAAATATTGTACTGCCTTGTTTATCTGTCACGTCATTCAATATCTGTTTCTCTGGTTTTCCCAAATGTGGATCTCAATGGGTGTTCACTAAGTTACTGGCAACTAAACCAGCTATTACCAAACAGTTTGTTGAGTTGGCACTGTTTATAACTTCCATGAATTGTCTTCAGCTGCTCATGTAGTTTAGGTACTCACACAGTGGTGAACATTGTGTTGCCTGTTGACCAAAATGCTTGTGATACCAGCAAAACTGATGCCATTCTGGGTGAGGGCTGATGTTCCATGTAGTGGAGCAGAAGAATGCACTGTGTCTTCTTGTGACCTTTCATCATCTATTATTGTGAAGGGACTTTGTCCCCCATCTCTTCACAACATAATATAACTGGAGAATTTGTTGTTCCATTGATATGGAATGCATGGTATGAAACCTGGTTTCAAGCATTCATAACACTTAGAAACTGATGGAGTGACAATGATCTCTTCCATCATAGATCTGACTTCTTGGTCAGATTGGCTGATGACATAGGCAAGCTTTGTCTTATTGTTTGTTATTCCATTATAAAAAATATGAATCTACTTGCATGAACCAAGTTTTTGGGTTCTTTGGCCAAAACTCTGGTAAACAGAGGACCATCTGTGAGATCAGAACTGTGTCTAATGTGCCACTAATATGGACCAGCAGACAAGAAATTTCAACTGGTCAGCTTGTATCTCCCTGTTTCCTCCTTTCTGCTGTCTTGTAACTGCCTGTAAATCCTCATCCTTCACTGTCAACATGAGTTATACATGTACACTTTGTGTCCATACAACAGGTACTGTGTTCATATAATCGGGGTCACCACTGAAGTTGATGTTTATCTGCTGAAGTTAATGCACTTGAAAAAAAGAAAAAAAGCTTGCAGAATGCTTATTTGTTTTATTAATTATTAATGTACTTCATTTAGCTCAGAAACACAAATATTGCATTTTTAAATTTCATAAAAAAAAAAAATGAAAACTGTTTGTATACAATCAAAGATGTCAGAAACACAACTGTACTTCACTGCATTGGAATCTCTCTGCTTTCAGTGTTGCCACATTAATGGACTGTCATCCACCACACACAATAGTGTTTCTATATTGCAGTACTTCCTAAGTACTTTTAACATATCAACATTTACATAGTTTTCTGCTTAGTATTTCTACATTGCTTTCCCATCTTAAGTGGCTGTCCATCCATACACTTAAGGCTTCCTGAACCCTACAGTTCCCAATGTTTGAATATGCTTTGCTTCTTGAGTGGTTGACAGCCCATTCGCACTGTCTTTTGTCATTCACTACCAAACAGTTTTCCTGCCTCTTTTGTCACTGCTTTCAAATTTTCAGCAGATTTTATTTATGTAACCCTTTAATAAAAATACTGATATCATCTGCAAAAAGCACTGCATCTCCTGCAGATATTGGTAGAAGTAAATTGTTTGTAAATACCAAGACAACAAAGGACCTAATAGAGCGCCTTGGTCTACCCATAATTAAGATTTCTGAATTTCGAGACAGAAGTTCCACTATTGCGGCATACTTCTATCATATGATACCTTTCTAATGGATAGGAGGCCACTTCGCAAATACCACACCAATATAATTGACTGAGTAGTCACTATGATGGGTGACATCAAAGGAGTTTGAAAGATTAGAAAAAGTCTACAGTATGGTTCATCATAATCTGTATCTCTGAAACCAGTTTCAGAAGGTCATATAATGCAGTTTCAGTGGACTTACTTTTTCTAAAGGCATTCTATGCTAGGACAGTAATTTTATTTTTTTTTCAGGAAATCTGATTTCTTTCATCCATTACTCTTTCAATAAATTTTGAGAATCTGGATAAGAATGACACGGGTCTGTAACTTGTTATATCATGCCTGTCATCTTTTTCAAAAAGAGGATTCACTGTCAATTTTTGAGACATCTAGGGAATATTTCTGTGGAAAATGAGGTATTGATAATACCTGCAATGCAAAAATGATGTTTTGTACTATGTTAATTACTTTATTTGGCGTGTCATCAATGCCATGTAAATTTTAGTTTTTCAGCTTGCAAATAGAATCTTTTACTTCTTTCCCGAGGACATGCAGCTTTACTGTATGATTAAATGATGATGGCATCCTCTTGGGTAAAATATTCCGGAGGTAAAATAGTCCCCCATTCGGATCTCCAGGCGGGGACTACTCAAGAGGACATCGTTATCAGGAGAAAGAAAACTGGCATTCTACGGATCAGAGCGTGGAATGTCAGATCCCTTAATCGGGCAGGTAGGTTAGAAAATTTAAAAAGGGAAATGGATAGGTTAAAGTTAGATATAGTGGGAATTAGTGAAGTTCGGTGGCAGGAGGAACAAGACTTTTGGTCAGGTGATTACAGGGTTATAAATACAAAATCAAATAGGGGTAATGCAGGAGTAGGTTTAATAATGAATAAAAAAATAGGAGTGCGTGTTAGCTACAACAAACAGCATAGTGAACGCATTATTGTGGCCAAGATAGACACAAAGCCCATGCCTACTACAGTAGTACAAGTTTATATGCCAACTAGCTCTGCAGATGATGAAGAAATTGATGAAATGTATGACGAGATAAAAGAAATTATTCAGGTAGTGAAGGGAGATGAAAATTTAATAGTCATGGGTGACTGGAATTCGTCAGTAGGAAAGGGGAGAGAAGGAAACATAGTAGGTGAATATGGATTTGGGGGAAGAAATGAAAGAGGAAGCCGCCTTGTAGAATTTTGCACAGAGCATAACTTAATCATAGATAACACTTGGTTCAAGAATCATAAAAGAAGGTTGTATACCTGGAAGAATCCTGGAGATACTAAAAGGTATCAGATGATTATATAATGGTAAGATAGAGATTTAGGAACCAGGTTTTAAATTGTAAGACATTTCCAGGGGCAGATGTGGATTCTGACCACAATCTATTGGTTATGAACTGCAGATTGAAACTGAAGAAACTGCAAAAAGGTGGGAATTTAAGGAGATGGGACCTGGATGGATAAACTGAAAGAACCAGAGGTTGTAGAGAGTTTCAGGGAGAGCATAAGGGAACAATTGACAGGAATGTGGGAAAGAAATACAGTAGAAGAAGAATGGGTAGCTTTGAGGGATGAAGTAGTGAAGGCAGCAGAGGATGAAGTAGGTAAAAAGACGAGGGCTAATAGAAATCCTTGGGTAACAGAAGAAATATTGAATTTAATTGATGAAAGGAGAAAATATAAAAATGCAGTAAATGAAGCAGGTAAAAAGGAATACAAACGTCTCAAAAATGAGATCGACAGGAAGTGCAAAATGGCTAAGCAGGGATGGCTAGAGGACAAATGTAAGGATGTTGAGGCTTGTCTCACTAGGGGTAAGATAGATACTGCCTACAGGAAAATTAGAGAGACCTTTGGAGAGAAGAGAACCACTTGTATGAATATCAAGAGCTCAGATGGCAACCCAGTTCTAAGCAAAGAAGGGAAGGCAGAAAGGTGGAAGGAGTATATAGAGGGTTTATACAAGGGCGATGTACTTGAGGACAATATTATGGAAATGGAAGAGGATGTAGATGAAGATGAAATGGGAGATAAGATACTGCATGAAGAGTTTGACAGAGCACTGAAAGACCTGTGTCGAAACAAGGCCCCGGGAGTAGACAACATTCCATTAGAACTACTGATGACCTTGGGAGAGCCAGTCATGACAAAACTCTACCATCTGGTGAGCAAGATGTATGAGACAGGCGAAATACCCACAGACTTCAAGAAGAATATAATAATTCCAATCCCAAAGAAAGCAGGTGTTGACAGATGTGAAAATTACCGAACTATCAGTTTAATAAGTCACAGCTGCAAAATACTAACGCGAATTCTTTACAGACGAATGGAAAAACTGGTAGAAGCGGACCTCGGGGAAGATCAGTTTGGATTCCGTAGAAATGTTGGAACACGTGAGGCAATACTAACCTTACGACTTATCTTAGAAGAAAGTTTAAGAAAAGGCAAACCTACGTTTCTAGCATTTGTAGACTTAGAGAAAGCTTTTGACAATGTTGACTGGAATACTCTCTTTCAAATTCTGAAGGTGTCAGGGGTAAAATACAGGGAGCGATAGGCTATTTACAATTTGTACACAAACCAGATGGCAGTTATAAGAGTCGAGGGACATGAAAGGGAAGCAGTGGTTGGGAAAGGAGTGAGACAGGGTTGTAGCCTCTCCCTGATGTTATTCAATCTGTATATTGAACAAGCAGTAAAGGAAACAAAAGAAAAATTCGGAGTAGGTATTAAAATTCATGGAGAAGAAGTAAAAACTTTGAGGTTCGCCGATGACATTGTAATTCTGTCCAAGACAGCAAAGGACTTGGAAGAGCAGTTGAACGGAATGGACAGTGTCTTGAAAGGAGGATATAAGATGAACATCAACAAAAGCAAAACGAGGATAATGGAATGTAGTCAAATTAAATCGGGTGATGCTGAGGGGATTAGATTAGGAAATGAGACACTTAAAGTAGTAAAGGAGTTTTTCTATTTAGGGAACAAAATAACTGATGATGGTCGAAGTAGAGAGGATATAAAATGTAGGCTGGCAATGGCAAGGAAATCGTTTCTGAAAAAGAGAAATTTGTTAACATCGAGTATAGATTTAAGTGCCAGGAAGTCGTTTCTGAAAGTATTTGTATGGAGTGTAGCCATGTATGGAAGTGAAACATGGACGATAACCAGTTTGGACAAGAAGAGAATAGAAGCTTTCGAAATGTGGTGCTACAGAAGAATGCTGAAGATAAGGTGGGTAGATCACGTAACTAATGAGGAGGTATTGAATAGGATTGGGGAGAAGACAAGTTTGTGGCACAACTTGACTAGAAGAAGGGATCAGTTGGTAGGACATGTTTTAAGGCATCAAGCCATCACAAATTTAGCATTGGAGGGCAGCGTGGAGGGTAAAAATCGTAGAGGGAGACCAAGAGATGAATACACTAAGCAGATCCAGAAGGATGTAGGTTGCAGTAGGTACAGGGAGATGAAGAAGCTTGCACAGGATAGAGTAGCATGGAGAGCTGCATCAAACCAGTCTCAGGACTGAAGACCACAACAACAACAACTTCTGACAGTGTTATCACACACAGAAACACAGCTTTTATGTGCATAGTTACTTTTGTGTTAGAGTTTTAATGAAGTTTTTGGCTACTCTTGTATGGAATTAATTAAATATTGCAGCAGTCTGCACAAGATCCTCAACAATTTTCCACATATTCTGTATGGTAAGGTTATCTCCAAGTATGCATATCACTCTCCAGCATTTTTTCTGTTGTTATAACTTTCCTGTATACATTTTTGTGTTATGTAGCAATTTGTTTTCCAAGCTGTTTAAGAATACTGAGTGTCTTGAATGATTTTGTTATACCCTACGTAATCCATGTATTCAACCTGCAGTGTATTTTTTAAGGTCTGGCCCAGAAACATTTGTAACAGACATAGTCAAGAGAATAATGGAACAGGCTCACAATTAGTTCATCTAATACTTAATCCTTAATCTTGCCAGAATTGATATTATGCAATTCCAGAGAAATTAAAACTCTTACAGATACCAGAAATAGAGACCAGTTGGCACACACTGTATAAAGTTTGTTATGCACAGTTAGTGGCCATCCGAATGGCCCTAGGACACAGATAAGTTAACCAAAAGGCCCTGTTTCACCTGTGAAATAATTCTCTTGAATTCATCTTTCGTCTACAAGCACACAATCAACAAATGATTAATTACTTGTGATTGAGAGGCTCTTTGTTTCTTGCATCAAACCATTATTTTGCTCTTTGAACTCTGGGTCAATTCAATTCTGTCATCATATTATAAAAATGATTTTCATGTCTACAGAACTGGCACTCTGTGTGGGACTCTCCTTTCTATAATGATCTGTTGAGCCACATAGAAAATGTGCCTTCAACTTAATTAATTTAATGTACCATATAAATTGAATCTCTAACATGTCTTCATTATGATGTATAGTTTGATTGATGCTGTAACAGTGTCACAAGCCACCATGTCAAAAGAAGTTGTGTCAGTGGAAGAGGGGTAGTGTGTGGCAGTCAGTATTGAGGAGAGGCTGATAAACAATTTATTATGGGGCAACTCTGATACCAGGCATCTAGGAAGTTTTTGAGCCAATATGTGTGTCACTTATATGTTGTTTTGAGTAAACTGAAAATAAATGAGTATTATGTGAAGTTTATTTCATAATACTTTAGGAATGCAATATCAATGTAACATTAGATATCGAGGAAAGTGTACATGCACCTTTGGACTAAGTGACAATGTCAAAAATATAGGTATATCCAAAGAAGTTGTATATTTGAGAATGTAGAAATGTATTTTCATGGGCACTCATTTACTAGATATAGATAAACACTATGAATGTCTCTGATTTTCTTGACCTGCAAATGAGATTATTAGTGTACTTTCACATATTACTGCCCTTGACCGTAATCTTATGGGGCAATGCTGGTAAGATGAAGCCTGCACTGAGAATATTGTGTAAAGCTGATAACTGGACACCTTGCAGAACACTATTCACAGACCTTGAGATTCTTACACATATATGCCTAAAAAATACATGACATTAAATTTAGGACGAACTGTGCAGTTCATAACCACAATACCAGAAATAAAAATGATTTCCATTTAGGTTGTGCAGCCTTGTCTAGGGTTAAGAATGAAGTTTAATATTCCAGTGCAAAAATCTATAACAAATCACCAGTTAGCATCAGGCAGAAACTTAGTAAGTCCCAGATATTCAAAACCAAAGTAGAAAAATACATTATCAACTACTTCTAAAATTATATCACAATACCAGGACCCAGAAATGTAAATTTAATTTACCTAATATTTGTATTAGATAGATCCTAACTTTTCCAATTTATAGAGATCTAACAGGGTTCCAAATAAGGTTACACAAATCCATTGTTTCAAGTAATAGATTAAAAAATGAAGGTGAGTGGTAGGAGAGGAGGAGCAACGCATTTTTTCAAAGTAGCCTCTTACTAATACACATATATAATGTAATCCATGTATAATGAAAGCTATTAGGGTTCTATGGTTGAATTGGAACCCAAAAGATGAAGAGGGCCTTTGCCAGAGTAGAAAAAGTAGGTACTGAGTGATGGAGCAAAGAGATGCTGGCTGGATGTCAGAGCCGGCCAACAAACAAGGTCAAGATATGAAAAATGAAATTGGTTCTCAACACACATTTCATAGAGGTGCAAACTAGAACAAAAAATTATTTTATGTGTCTAACAGCAGTGCTATACATTTGCTTCCTGAAGATGGACAGCAGTTCTGTCTCATAATTTATTTAGTTATCTCTAGTGAATTTTCCATTGATACAATGCATAACTACACTCATTTCATATCCCTGAAGGCTCTGCTTAGTGATGGAAGTTATAGAACACAATGAATAATATAAAATTGCAATACAAGGTCATTTAGAAGGATTTTAATATAACAGAAGGAATAAGACTAAAGAATTATTCTTCAGTGGGAAAATTTGGAAATGACTGAGGTCATGTATTAGTCAGATTTTCCAAGAATGTTAACATAATTTTCATTAACATATTCTTCCAGAAGAAACTGAATGAAAAATTGGACTTAAAAAGGACCAGACTGAAGTAAAAATTAAATTATAATATGAGTAAAGTACACAACATAACCAGGCACTGAACTTTTCAATTTTTATTTATGACTCATTTAGGATTTGTTCCATCATCAGGTGCCAGTTCCAGTGTTTATGTCAGGTGCATTGCTCCTAGGAAAACCAACCATCTCGAATTATCTAGAATGCATTAAGTTTATCACTTTGCTTGCAGAACACTTTTGGTGGGTTGTTACTTAGTGGTTACATAGTGAGTGGTTACTTAGTTAGTAACAGAGGGACAGGAAGTGTAGTTCAGGTAGTTTAGGAGAAGGTGGGATAGCTTTTTGAGTGAAGTCTGGTATGTTGTTGCAGTTTGAAATTGGCTTGGCAGATGATACCATTTAAGGAAACATGAGGGGCAGATAACTGCAGGATTTTGTAGAAGGAGAAAAATCTGGCACAGTGGAAATTTGTTGATGAGGCATATAGGTCACAGATTAGTTGGGTAAGAGCAAGGGATTGCTGTATTTGAAACTGAAAAAGAGCCTGGTGTAGGGTAGGATTGCATCTAGAAATGGGGGACTTTCAATGGTTCTTGCCATCCACCTGGCCTTAGTTTACGTAAATTTCTTCTGTCTCAGCTTTTCTTCACATTAACTACTCTTTGCTTCACTCTGTTTTAATTTACTACATCTTTCATTGTATTTACCATCTAATTTTCACCATCCCCCGCCCGACTCCGTTACGTACAACGCACTTAGCTTTTCACTCTTATTAACTCGTGCACAATGTTTTAGTAGTAATCTCTGTCTTGCATATTACTTTAAACCCTCAGGTTTTCAAATCTCATCCAGTGCAGTTCCCATCAATCAGTCTTTCCTTCTCATCCCACATGGTAAGTATCCCCTGATCCGCAGTTCTGGGTGACTTTCCCAAAATCTACCCCTTTTCCTAGATCTCTCCAGTCCTTTTCCTTCACCCTTCTTCCTTGCCCTTCAACCCTTCTGCCTGAAGAAGGAGCCACTGGCTCTGAAAGCTTGCCAATCATAACAGTCTTTTATGTGTGTGTTCTGCTGCCACTTGGTAAGTAGATTTTTTATCTATCCAAATAAATATTTTTATAATAGAGGGAAACATTCCACGTGGGAAAAATATATGTAAAAACAAAGATGATGTGACTTACCAAATGAAAGTGCTGGCAGGTCGATAGACACACAAACAAACACAAACATACACACAAAATTCTAGCTTTCGCAACCAACGGTTGCCTCGTCAGGAAAGAGAGAAGGAGAGGGAAAGATGAAAGGATGTGGGTTTGAAGGGAGAGGGTAAGGAGTCATTCCAATCCCGGGAGCGGAAAGACTTACCTTAGGGGGAAAAAAGGACGGGTATACACTCGCACACACACACATATCCATCCACACATATACAGACACAAGCAGACATATTCAAAGACAAAAACCCACATCCCACATCCTTTCGTCTTTCCCTCTCCTTCCCTCTTTCCTGATGAGGCAACTGTTGGTTGTGAAAGCTAGAATTTTGTGTGTATGTTTGTGTTTGTTTGTGTGTCTATCGACGTGCCAGCACTTTCGTTTGGTAAGTCACATCATCTTTGTTTTTACAAATAAATATTTTTTCAATAATTGATTGTTTTCATTGTTATAAGTATATAACGGGTTTTAACAATCAGTATTTCTAGTTTTTTTTTTTTTTTTACAGAGTTTTCAGGATTTGTTGTTTCTCATACCAGAGATGCGCAAAGCATCTGACTGTCTTTTTCACAAACAATAATACTTTTTGCTCTTGAAGAATTGCCCCATAGCAGACCGATAAGGTGGCTATGAAAGTACACACAATATGATTTAACTAATTCCTTGTGTTAACACAATCCCTAAATTTTTTGTGGTAAATAGGTGACTTTGGCTAATTTAGAACATATTTAGCTTCCGTCACTTTCTGATGTTAGTTTTGATTTGAGGTGAATGCCAAGAAGTTTAGCTGAGCTATCATCATAAATTTGCATTTTTAGAGTGATGAATTTGTACTTATCTGGCCCCAAACCACTTTTTTTGCTAAAATGCTTCTTTTTTTGCTAAAATGCTTCTGAGTCTCTTCCAGTTGTAACAAAGGTAGTGTCATCTGCACCGTGTATGGACTTACAACACATAATTTTGTGAATATCATTTATAAATGTGATGAGGGGCAAAGGCTTATGCATGAAATCTTGTGGAATCTCTTGTGTGACACTTACAACATTTGAATTGTCCTTATAAATATAAACTATTTGTTTTGTCACTTCTGTAAGATTTAATCAGTAACACTTCTGTTCCTTTATAACCATAACAAAAGAGATTCTTTTAGTAGAATTCTATGACTGGAAAGTGCAAAGTTTCACATATGCCCACAAGTGTTGCACTTGCACTTAGTTTGGATACAAATAAAGATTATGTGAAGGAAACAATGTTTTCAACTGCTTTCACAATTTAAAAAATCCAGGTCTCAGTCTGGGTGACTTTCCCAAAATTTACCCCTTTTCCTAGATCTCTCCAATCCTTTTCTTTCACCCTTCTTCCTTCTCCTTCAATCCTTCTGCCTGAAGAAGGAGCCACTGGCTCTGAAAGCTTTGCCAATCATAACAGTCTTTTATGTGTGTGTTCTGCTGCCACTTGGCGAGTAGATGTTTTGTCTATCCAAACAGTAAAAATGTCTAATCAAAATCAGAAAAATATAGTATCCAGTTTTCTTAAATGTTGTTAAGTTATTTTTTAGGTGTTTCACTGCAGTGGGTTACTCCACTGTACAGCAACAATAGTAGAAACAGAAGGTTCTTCAAGTCTGATAGATGATTATTTATTTGGAGGTGCATGCAGTGCCCTTCTATTTTTGATAGGACCAATATTACAAAAATCCTTTCTGTACGTAGACTGTAATGTGATATTACCAGGAGGTTGTAAATACCAAATAGTAAAAAATGTCTAATCAAAATCAGAAAAATATAGTATCCAGTTTTCTTAAATGCTGTTAATTTATTTTTTAGGTATTTCAGTGCAACGGGTTACTCCACTGTGTAGCAACAATAGTAAAAACAGAAGGTTCTGCAAGTCTCTTAAAAGGATTGTGGCCAAGTCTGTTAAAAGCTGCTGCCACAACTGCTATTCATTTTGCTGCTTATGAGCAGATATGTGCCTTCTTGCTCTCATTTCATCACTAGTGTGGGATGAGGTTGATATATCTCTTCTGTGATACATCTTCCCATATTTATATATTGAATCATCAAAACTGTTAATTATAAACATTAATATTTTACACAAATAATTCTACTGTATTTGGTATAAAATATTATTTATTCTATTGCTTTTACAATGAGACTAAAAAACTGCAACTGATTTTTGTATATATTCTGTGACATATTTACTTCAGTTGTACCCTAAAGAATTAAAACTATTAAGCACAGTCAGAAATATTGTACAAATAATGCCACTATTTTAGCATACACTACATTATCTTTGCTGTGATATCAAAACTGTATTCATTGTATAATAATTGACGTACTGTGAAAAAAAAAACATACTTTCATTCTGAGTAAGCTGTTACAGATTTTTTATGTGCCTCTGATACTCGCTTTTTAAGCTCATTTATTAATAAGCAGTGTGAAAGCATTGAGTTACTGTTCTAGGCACAGGCACATTGGCTATGATTTCAAATTGCCTTCCTGTAACTGCTAAAATTTGTGCCTGTCCCAGGAACAGAATGCACATTTACGTGATGTGAAGAATTAATACAACTGAACTTTCTGGAGCACATAGTGTATAGTGCCTTAGAAAAGTAACAGGCAGTACAGTTTTTCAAGCAAAACGTTCCATGAAGAACCTAAGCACCAAATGTATGTGGCATGTTTCTTTAATTCTTTGTGTTGATGCTGTTGAAGTACACAAGGTTTCCAAATTAACAATTCTCATAAAGAGATTTAAAAACTGACTCTCAGTAGCAAGGAACTGAAAAGCAATTACCTGAGGCAAAGGATTAGGGTAATGCAGATATGAAGAAATGATTTGGATGTGAGGATGAGGGGAGGTTGCCAGTGATAAACAAACTCAGAGATACGACATTTTTATTTTAAAAATATGTGTGGTGCAAAATATATGCTTATGTCTCTTATATGTAAGTGAAGGTTTCATAAAGAGTTATCTTTACTTTTTATAGTCATTTCAAAGCAAATTACATTTGAGTCAGAATATAAATATTTAAGTTATATTTTCATATCAAAATATTTTTGTAATTACCGATAATGACCACTTTATTAACAAGTTTTGAGACTTTTTTTTAGAAAAGTAGTGATTATGTAGGACTTGTTAGCTATAATATGTGAAACTAAAAATAGTCTGTGAAAAAGCAATCCCTCAAAAACAAAACAAAAATATTCCTTAGGGCAGATAACATCAGACTGCTGACCAGAAAAATATATATGAAATGTATTTACAGAATTACTATGAAGCTGAAAAATTTCCTGTTTTTCTATGTTTCGTGACTACTCCATGCTCTGTGTCTTTCATCTGTTTAAAAGTGAAGTTATATTTGGCTGTTTTGCAAAGAAGTAGTGAGGGAGTCTTATATCACGTAATATTCTTCTTCTTCTTTTTTCTATAAAAAATGTCTTAAAATTGCAGTATTTTCTTGTGTTAATTTTATTGCATTTAATTTAACATTTGTAGAAACACAAAAATACACATTTTTAACAATGAATAACTATTAACAGTAGGAAAAAGTACCTACATCTACATGTGAAACTTATTTGTACAGATAGCAGCACTGGTAATATTGTTTGAACATAAACTCAAAACATTTGTAATTGCTTAAGCCAGTTATAACACCACTTTTGACTATTTCAAATCTAGGATGTGTGCTGCTTTCTCCTGGACTACTGAACTAATTCTGTGAGAGCAATGTTAATGTGAAGTCCAATGATTATAACTTCACAGTTGTTGTTGTTGTTGTTGTTGTGGTCTTCAGTCCTGAGACTGGTTTGATGCAGCTCTCCATGCTACTCTATCCTGTGCAAGCTGCTTCATCTCCCAGTAACAACTGCAACCTAAATCCTTCTGAATCTGCTTAGTGTATTCGTCTCTTGGTCTGCCTCTACGATTTTTACCCTCCACGCTGCCCTCCAATACTAAATTGGTGATCCCTTGATGCCTCAGAACATGTCCTACCAACCGATCCCTTCTACTAGTCAAGTTGTGCCACAAATTTCTCTTCTCCCCAATTCTATTCAATATCTCCTCATTACTTATGTGATTTACCCTTCCAATCTTCAGCATTCTTCTGTAGCACCACATTTCAAAAGCTTCTATTCTCTTCTTGTCCAAACTATTTATCGTCCATGTTTCACTTCCATACAAGGCTACACTCCATACAAATACTTTCAGAAATGACTTCCTGACATTTAAATCTATACTCGATGTTAACAAATTTCTCTTCTTCAGAAACGCTTTCCTTCCCATTGCCAGTCTACGTTTCATATCCTCTCTACTTCGACCATCATCAGTTATTTTGCTCCCCAAATAGCAAAACTCCTTTACGACTTTAAGTGTCTCACTTCCTAATGTAATTCCTTCAGCATCACCCGACTTAATTCAACTACATTCCATTATCCTCGTTTTACTTTTGTTGATGTTCAACTTATATCCTCCTTTCAAGACACTATCCATTCCGTTCAACTGCTCTTCCAAGTCCTTTGCTGTCTCTGACAGAATTACAATGTCATCGGCGAACCTCAAAGTTTTTATTTCTTCTCCGTGGATTTTAATACCTACTCCAAATTTATCTTTTGTTTCCTTCACTGCTTGCTCAATATACAGATTGAATAACATCAGGGAGAGGCAACAACCCTGTCTCACTCCCTTCCCAATCACTGCTTCCCTTTCATGTCCTTCGACTCTTATAACTGCCATCTGGTTTCTGTACAAATTGTAAATAACCTTTTGCTCCCTGTATTTTACCCCTGCCACCTTCAGAATTTGAAAGAGAGTATTCCAGTCAACATTGTCAAAAGCTTTCTCTAAGTCTACAAATGCTAGAAACGTAGGTTTGCCTTTTCTTAATCTAGCTTCTAAGATAAGTCGTAGGGTCAATATTGCCTCACGTGTTCCTATATTTCTACGGAATTCAAACTGATCTTCCCCAATGTCGGCTTCTACTAGTTTTTCCATTCATCTGTAAAGAATTCGTGTTAGTATTTTGCAGCCGTGACTTATTAAACTGATAGTTCGGTAATTTTCACATCTGTCAACACCTGCTTTCTTTGGGATTGGAATTATTATATTCTTCTTGAAGTCTGAGGGTATTTCGCCTGTCTCATATATCTTGCTCACCATATGGTAGAGTTTTGTCAGGACTGGCTCTCCCAAGGCTGTCAGTAGTTCTAATGGAACGTTGTCTACTCCTGGGGCCTTGTTTCGACTCAGGTCTCTCAGTGCTCTGTCAAACTCTTCACGCAGTATCATATCTCCCATTTCATCTTCATCTATATCCTCTTCCATTTCCATAATACTGTCCTCAAGTACATCGCCCTTGTTCAGACCCTCTATGTACTCCTTCCACCTTTCTGCTTTCCCTTCTTTGCTTAGAACTGGGTTTCCATCTGAGCTCTTGATATTCATACAAGTGGTTCTTTTTTCTCCAAAGGTCTCTTTAATTTTCCTGTAGGCAGTATCTATCTTACCCCTGGTGAGATAAGCCTCTACATCCTTACATTTGTCCTCTAGCCATCCCTGCTTAGCCATTTTGCTCTTCCTGTCGATATCATTTTTGAGACGTTTGTATTCCTTTTTACCTGCTTCATTTACTGCATTTTTATATTTTCTCTTTTGATCAATTAAGTTCAATATTTCTTCTGTTACCCAAGGATTTCTACTAGCCCTCGTCTTTTTACCTACTTTATCCTCTGCTGCCTTCACTACTTCATCCCTCAAAGCTACCCATTCTTCTTCTACTGTATTTCTTTCCCACATTCCTGTCAATTGTTCCCTTATGCTCTCCTTGAAACTGTCTACAACCTCTGGTTCTTTCAGTTTATCCAGGTCCCATCTCCTTAAATTCCCACCTTTTTGCAGTTTCTTCAGTTTTAATCTACAGTTCATAACCAATATATTGTGGTCCGAGTCCACATCTGCCCCTGGAAATGTCTTACAATTTAAAACCTGTTTCCTAAATCTCTGTCTTACCATTATATAATCTATCTGAAACCTGTCAGTATCTCCAGGCTTCTTCCATGTATACAACCTTCTTTTATGATTCTTGAACCAAGTGTTAGCTATCATTAAGTTGTGCTCTGTGCAAAATTCTACCAAACGACTTCCTCTTTCATTTCTTCCCCCCAATCCATATTCACCTACTAAGTTTCCTTCTCTTCCTTTTCCTACTACCGAATTCCAGTCACCCATGACTATTAAATTTTCGTCTCCCTTCACTATCTGAATAATTTCTTTTATTTCATCATACATTTCATCAATTTCTTCATCATCTGCAGAGCTAGTTGGCATATAAACTTGTACTACTGTAGTAGGCGTGGGCTTTGTGTCTATCTTGGCCACAATAATGCGTTCACTATGCTGTTTGTAGTAGCTTACCCGCACTCCTATTTTTTTATTCATTATTAAACCTACTCCTGCATTCCCCCGTTTTGATTTTGTATTTATAACCCTGTATTCGCCTGACCAAAAGTCTTGTTCCTCCTGCCACCGAACTTCACTAATTCCCACTATATCTAACTTTAACCTATCCATTTCCCTTTTTAAATTTTCTAACCTACCTGCCCGATTAAGGGATCTGACATTCCACGCTCTGATCCGTAGAATGCCAGTTTTCTTTCTCCTGATAACGATGTCCTCTTGAGTAGTCCCCGCCCGGAGATCCGAATGGGGGTCTATTTTACCTCCGGAATATTTCACCCAAGAGGATGCCATCATCATTTATCCATACAGTAAAGCTGCATGCCCTTGGGAAAAATTACGGCTGTAGTTTCCCCTTGCTTTCAGCCGTTCGCAGTACCAGCACAGCAAGGCCGTTTTGGTTAGTGTCACAAGACCATATCAGTCAATCATCCAGACTGTTGCCCCTGCAACTACTGAAAAGGCTGCTGCCCCTCTTCAGGAACCACATGTTTGTCTGGCCTCTCAACAGATACCCCTCCGTTGTGGTTGCACCTACGGTACGGCTATCTGTATCGCTGAGGCACGCAAGCCTCCCCACCAACTGCCAGGTCCATGGGTCATGGGGAACTTTACAGTTAAGATCAATTAAAATTTCTTTAGTAGCAGCTGCCTTTTTCCATTTGCAAACATTTCCACATTAGGCACTTGAGATACATCAGTGCCTTCTGATAAACATATTGTCATAGAATAACAGTCAGTGACATCATTAACTTTCACTCCTACAGTTCAAATTGCCCCTATAGAGATTATCATGCCCAGTATAATCCCAAAATTCAATAAATACCAGCTAAAGCTTCAGGCTAACAAATAATTTCACACATTGGCTTTTAATGTCACAGTCTGAAATGCGTTAACAGAAATTCTCATCAAAGCTACACTTTTTCTGAATAAGACATGATCTCCTCATATATCTTGCAATGTCTTCATTTATAACCTGCAACAGATGTGCTGTAACTGCTTTGCTGGGGATAAATGTTTTCAACAGAAAATAATTCAAAAGTGAACATAATTATGAAATGTTAATTTTGAAGTTTTTTTTGCGGAAATAATGTTCTTGAAATTTGGTTGGTTTGTTGAAAATAACAAATGTTGACCAGAACTCATCTTCATTTCATTAGTTCCTGTTTCCTAAGAGAAAACAGGCCAGAGAACATCATAGTACTAAAATGATGTGAAACGTCAGCTATACTTTCAGATGTATAATTTATTATGTCTCAAAATATTACATCACACTGGGGTTCCCACACATTTTCTTGCATACGTTACATGCTCTTGTTAACAACTGATTTATTGTTGTAGTTAGTAAATATGCTAATTGCAAGTACAAAAGTTGTTGATAATTACAAAAAAATGTTATCAGCTGGTGGTTACAACTGAAATGCATGAAATGTGATACAAAGACAGTTGCATATCTTTTGTGTTACTGAAAAATGAGTGAAATGATATGAGTACACAATTCTGATTACATTTTTGTTAATTATGCTGAACTAAATTGTCCCAAGTATTCCCAATGTGCCTCCTGTTTCAAGTATGAGTATGTTATTTTTTAGTATGAACAGAATTTCAATATATAATATAGCAGCCCAAATAAACACTTTGTTAATCTGGCTTTGGTTTATGAATTTCAGTAATCATGTGGTGATCAGATGTTATGTCAGCCAATAGCGTAGGAAGCTGGCAGTATGATATGGTTGTTACTGATTCCAGACATTTTAATTATAGTATATTCGATATCCCTTTTGTTATTCAATTGTTTGTAAATGAAAAGCCTTAATTGCAACTAAAAAATTGACAATACACATTCCTATCAACGGATGGAAGTAATATTAGTGAGTACTTTAAAATGAAGCAGTTGAAAATTATGTTATAGAGCGCAAAAGGTGAAATTATTTATTTGGGTCCTCCCTAATGACATAACAGTTAATCATGTAGTCCAAAGCATAAGAAAAATGAACTGCTAAAATATATTTATTATAGTTTTACAATGACCTACAGCAACCACATTTAGAAACACTAATACACTCCTGGAAATTGAAATAAGAACACCGTGAATTCATTGTCCCAGGAAGGGGAAACTTTATTGACACATTCCTGGGGTCAGATACATCACATGATCACACTGACAGAACCACAGGCACATAGACACAGGCAACAGAGCATGCACAATGTCGGCACTAGTACAGTGTATATCCACCTTTCGCAGCAATGCAGGCTGCTATTCTCCCATTGAGACGATCGTAGAGATGCTGGATGTAGTCCTGTGGAACGGCTTGCCATGCCATTTCCACCTGGCGCCTCAGTTGGACCAGCGTTCGTGCTGGACGTGCAGACCGCGTGAGACAACGCTTCATCCGGTCCCAAACATGCTCAATGGGGGACAGATCCGGAGATCTTGCTGGCCAGGGTAGTTGACTTACACCTTCTAGAGCACGTTGGGTGGCACGGGATACATGCGGACGTGCATTGTCCTGTTGGAACAGCAAGTTCCCTTGCCGGTCTAGGAATGGTAGAACGATGGGTTCAATGACGGTTTGGATGTACCGTGCACTATTCAGTGTCCCCTCGACGATCACCAGTGGTGTACGGCCAGTGTAGAAGATCGCTCCCCACACCATGATGCTGGGTGTTGGCCCTTTGTGCCTCGGTCGTATGCAGTCCTGATTGTGGCGCTCACCTGCACGGCGCCAAACATGCATACGACCATCATTGGCACCAAGGCAGAAGCGACTCTCATCGCTGAAGACGACACGTCTCCATTCGTCCCTCCATTTACGCCTGTCACGACACCACTGGAGGCGGGCTGCACGATGTTGGGGCGTGAGCGGAAGACGGCCTAACGGTGTGCGGGACCGTAGCCCAGCTTCATGGAGAGGGTTGCGAATGGTCCTCGCCGATACCCCAGGAGCAACAGTGTCCCTAATTTGCTGGGAAGTGGCGGTGCGGTCCCCTACGGCACTGCGTAGGATCCTATGGTCTTGGCGTGCATCCGTGCGTCGCTGCGGTCCGGTCCCAGGTCGACGGGCACGTGCACCTTCCGCCGACCACTGGCGACAACATCGATGTACTGTGGAGACCTCACGCCCCACGTGTTGAGCAATTCGGCGGTACGTCCACCCGGCTTCCCGCATGCCCACTATACGCCCTCGCTCAAAGTCCGTCAACTGCACATACGGTTCACGTCCACGCTGTCGCGGCATGCTACCAGTGTTAAAGACTGCGATGGAGCTCCGTATGCCACGGCAAACTGGCTGACACTGACGGCAGCGGTGCACAAATGCTGCGCAGCTAGCGCCATTCGACAGCCAACACCGCGGTTCCTGGTGTGTCCGCTGTGCCGTGCATGTGATCATTGCTTTTACAGCCCTCTCGCAGTGTCCGGAGCAAGTATGGTGGGTCTGACACACCGGTGTCAATGTGTTCTTTTTTCCATTTCCAGGAGTGTATATGCTTGTGGAAAATAAGACTAACTTCTTTTTTCTCTACACGAAGTACAGGACCTTCACCACTCATCTACTCGATTGTGAGTAGTATGTCTGTGGTATGACTTAAAGCCATGTGCAGAGGAAGCAGGGACAGGAGAGATTGCCCATCCCTCTAAGAAAATAAAATAAATAAAATCTGGTTTCAGGTAATGTCTCTCATTGAAACCATTGTGACACATTACACCTTTAGGAAATAAAAAGTTTAGAGGTCTGTAATCATTGGGAGATTTAATTTACAGTGATTAATGGTACTCATAGGGAAATTACAGCAAGAGAAAGGAAAGATCAGCTTACGCTCATAGTGGACAACTCATTCAACATGCTGAAGAGGCTGTTTTGGTAGCGACTGAGAGAACAGAGTGCAAACAATTGCAGATTGTGGCCCTGTTGGGATCAATAGTGAATATTATCTGGGTACAGATGCCATTCTTGGACCATTCCAATAATTGGCAGAGAAGACTGGACTTGCTTGTGGAATTTCAATGAAGCATTCAATCTGTAGCATTTTCCAAAGGGCTGATTCTGACTTCCCTGATTCTGGGTTAAATGGGAGATTGAACCACAGACTTCAAAGGTTCTAAAGCTCTGCTGTGACTTCCTAGACTTGTGACCTTGTGTTAAGAACTGTAGGGTCTCCTTAAATCGATTAGGGGTGCATAGCCCATCAGAGGCTGCTATCCAGGCAGCTGAGTCTGTGGTTTCACACAAAGGAATTTAGATTAGGTAATTCTCCATTCAATCAAGATAATTGTAATTGTGTTGGAGGTCTGCACACCACTTATTAGCCAGGTCTGCTCCAGAATGGCATGTGCAGGAGCTGTGAGTTGCATTCTGCCAGTATCATGCAAGTATGGAATCACGAGAGAGAGAGCTCAATCAGTAATAAAATTCATTATTCTACAACTCTTACATACAGAGGTGATGATGATGCCTCAGTGGCATGGGTGGTTACCCAGGCAACAGTGGCCATCTTAGCATAACTCCCAGCTGTGTGATGGATGTGCATGGATATGCAAGGCAGTGGTGCTTGCCTCAACAGACGCCCCTTGACCAGCGTGACAGCTGTGCTGATGTAAGGTAGGCACCTAAAGTGGTCTGTGGGCTTATGCCACAGTGATCATGAACAGAAGGCCTGGTGCGCAGATGCCCAGTGCTGAACCCATGATTCTTGAGAGACACCCAGAATGCCAGACGAAGAAACCCTAGATGAGAGTGACCCTTATTGGCCAACCCAGAGTCATCAGATGTAGCAACATATTGTAGACCAGCAGCTAGCTGATGATGCTGTTAGACAAAGTTGAAGCTGCTTTTCCCCACATCAGACCATCAGCTTGTGTGGGGACAGTGTTGGCCTGAGTCAGGAGTTCTCAACCAGTCATAGTGTATGGATACTAGTCCTGCGAGTGTTTATAGTCGCTGTTGCCAGTTATGTTGTGAAAGTTACTTTGCTGACCATGGAAGTGGAACATTATGGTGATTTATATGGAAATATGGCCCACCACTGAGGGAGACTCTGACCATGCTGCATGTTAACAGTATTCTAGCACCCAACAGCAGAATTTCGGAATGCAGCTTGCCTGCCTGCGTACCAACAGGTTATGAAGTCTGGACTGTGGTTGTTGCCACAAAATTCCTCTCTCTTTAGGAATATTTGATCCTCCAAATCACAGATCATTGCTAAACCTGTGAATCATGTAGTGTAACACAGTGTTATTGTGTTTACATCACCTTACACTCTAATTTACAATGTCTACATTGACTGTCTTTTTTCTTTGCATACACAATCTCATGATGTATGGAGACTGATATACCCGCAATTGTTCATACCTTGAGGTTGACTCACTTAGCCACTATGCAATGGACTAGAAGTTCAAGTGAGCAGATGCTTTGCCAATGATAAACTTAGGCTGTACAAGCAAGGACCAGGATTTAGGTGTTACGTGAAGATGAAATTTGTATTACCATGTAGTGGAGCATGTTGTTTCTTAATATAGCAACAAGTCTCACTTCTTTCTACTGTACTGATGAATGATGTTTATGCAGAAACATGATTTTTAAATAGTAGTATAGAAAGGACTGCCCATTGTGCACACATTTTTCAGATTTGTGTCCAGATATGAAGCAAGAAATGTGAGTGCACTGTATCAACAAAGCACAACAATGATCAAGTGTCTTTAATTGTGATCAAGAAGTCATTTACAATTTGCAATCATGTTTTGGGGATCCTCTGGACTCCACAGAACAAGGGGTCTTATGACAATGCTCTAGCCTCAGAACTAAAGAAGCTTTATTATGTAATCTCTTACTTGCTATCTGTCATTCGAAGAGGTATCATGTCCAAACTGGCAATGAGGAGGTTGTAAATGAGCGGCCTGTACTCTCAGTATTGTAATGGTTTGTGCAAAATGTTAAATGTAGAAGAGTTCATTATAGAGTGGTTACATGATTTTGTAGCTAGTTGCTAGAGAATATTAGCTCTTTTACAGCTATTCACCCTCTTCAGGCAGAGGCAGAGTTCCACAGTACAATTAGTGGCACTAAATTCTAGGACCACTGCACAAATAATTAATGAAAAGGTGACCATAAGAAGATATTCAGGGAAATTGATATTATGAACAGCATCAGGGTCACAGATTACTACATGTACACTCAGCACTGCAAAAGCAAACTTGAGCCATTGCACCACTTCAGCTTGTGATATCTGCTAAATATAGTGCAACACCTGTTCTTCTTAATGCACACTTTCTTTCCAGCTATAAGATTGTCAACAGAAGTGAGTATGGTGGATCTAGGTTATTATTCAGGTAGGTCATATTTGTAGCTGGCTTTATTTCTAAAGGATTATAGGGCAAATACAGTGGTGGATACATTAGATTCAGAGCTGTAGTCCCTATTATTGTTGCTGGAAGCTGAAAAGTCAGTCTTGAGACATCACAACTCATGCTGTTGAATTGCTGTTCTTTAGTTCTAAGTGTTCTGTTCCCTTGAGGTCCCCTGCTGATAGCAAATATAATAACTGCAAGTGGATTATATATAGTGTATACCCAATGAGGTTCTGTCTTCTGTAAATATGGTTGTCTTGAAAGGATGTCCTGCAGGAATCCTCCTGCGGATTCTACCCTTCCCCTCCCCACCCACACCCCTCCAATAAACAGTTTTACCTTGCATGTTTCTGTGACAGTTTGAACACTCACAGAAGGGCACACCATAATCTGCTTTCTTTGAGGTTGCTACAGCTTGTCTGCTGACATTGAAGAATGGCCCTTCTTATCTGGTGTAACCAACAAAATTTCATTCATCCTTATAGTTACAAAATTCTGTAAGATCCCCCATCTTACAGGATACTGGTGTATTGAATAGCACTCATATCTGGCATTGGCACCCACTATTGGTAAACATATTAACTCATGGAGTCAGGTGCAGTTGGCCCTGACCTCCACTGTTGCAAGATGGTAGTACAGTGAGAAGGTACTCTCTTCTGGAGGTACAATGAATTCCAGTGTAGTTGGTAATTCAATACATTCTTGGTGTAGACTAGTCAGAAACTTACTTATCAGTAGCAGTGCAGGAGTTAGCTGTCAATGAACTGCATGGTGTATGGATTGCCATAATTTGGCTATGTCTATGTGAGCGTCCCGTGCACTGTAAGAAAGAGTGCACTGGAAACTTGTCATTGCTGACTACATATCTAACATATATAGTTAGGCTTTCAGCATCTTCAAATCTCAATTCCCTCTCCTTCTCCACCTTTTCCACCGAGCGAGGTGGTGCAGTGGTTAGCACACTGGACTCGCATTCGGGAGGACGACGGTTCAATCCCGTCTCCAGCCATCCTGATTTAGGTTTTCCGTGATTTCCCTAAATCGCTTCAGGCAAATGCCGGGATGGTTCCTTTGAAAGGGCACGGCCGATTTCCTTCCCAATCCTTCCCTAACCCGAGCATGAGCTCCGTCTCTAATGACCTCGTTGTCGACGGGACGTTAAACACTAACCACCACCACCACCACCACCACCACCACCTTTTCTAAACTGCTCTCTTCCCTTTTTTGCACCCCCTATCCCTTACTCTGTCCCCTATCTGTCTCTGAAAGTCACTTGCAGAAGCTACATACGCAATTTATTTGACATGGAAACACCCTCAGCAAGTTTACTTCCACAACTTTCAACTTCCTGCAGAAGTAGCTTCCACAAGTGGAAACAGTTTCTTGTAGCTCACTACAAGTGGTTGCCTGACTTGCCAGATGTTGAAAGTTTTTCTAAACTTTTTGTGTGTTCAGAACTGGTACCACAACATCAGTATTGAAAATGAGTGTGGCACAATAACAGATCAACTGAAGAAGTGTACCGTGGAAAACCATAAACATATACACATGGCCACTGCAACCCAAGAAAATGTGAAAAAATCAAACAATTAGTTTGTTTCACCAGAAGGGAAAGTAGAATGACGGTAGAGGTATCTTTAAATTTTAGCTGATCTTTAATCTTAGTGTAAACATAAATCTATTACATTTGTAATAAATAATGTTTGTAAAAACTGAAGAGTAATTAAAAGGTGATCTCTTGGTGATCAATCTTGAAGCATTTTTGTAACCTGTTTACAACTGAATTACATTTATAGTAACTGTAACAAAAACTATTGGTGAAAGTTGAAGAAAATTAAAAGGTTATTCTTTGTGATAGAACTTACAGAATTTTTGTATCCTGGTTTCAGATATTTTATTTTACCATACACAGATTTTCAAAAGCTGCATAAAACATTCTCATAAATCATTTGGTCTCTGGTCCTCTGATTGTAATTCATTTAATAGTGTTTCTTCATAAATATGTATGCCTCTCTATCCATTTCTTCACCCAAAGATTTCTTTTCTTTTTTACTTTTGTCAAAATTTATCTTCCATAATAATAATAATAATAATAATGATAATGCAACTATGATGGCATGTGTTATGGCTCATAGCATGACACCATAAACATCTGTTTGCTGCTCTCATGACATGCCTCTAGTGGAAACACTTCTGTAAGTACTTGCGGCAGGTTGCTGAAATTAACTTGCCCAGACTACTTGCAGAAGCAAACTTGTTCAAGTCTTTGTTCTCATGTAAACACCTCAGCAAGAGCCTGCAGACGTCACTTGCAGAAGTTACTTGTTAGTGGACATGTGCCCTATGATCTCCTTTCATCTAGTTGTACAGCTGCTGAGTCATATGATAAAATACCTGCCTCACACTATCCTGCTACCCCTTTCTTGCCTTGTGCATCCTTCCCTACTTCCTCTCCACCTCTATCTACCCAGACAACAGCTTCGGTAATCAGTTTTTAATAATCAGTCCCCCTGCTACCATGAGTGTGTATGCTTGTGTATCTGTATGGTTGTGTGTGTCACACTAGAAAAAAGGTAAGTGCCAGAAAGCTAATGTTAACTGATTTTATTATGTGTTTCTGTGCACCACACATCAATCTTTATAGATAAGTGTTTGCCTTTTTCTTATCTTATATATTCTTCCATCCAGGAATTTTCTTATTGTTCATGTAAAATCTCTTAAATGCAAAACGTAAAAATTCCTTAACTGCAAAATGTAAACAATGTTTCTTAAGTGTCGCATTCTGGAACATTCAATCATTAATTCATAATTATTTAGTATAACTATTATCACTTTTTTACCTCTTTGATTTTTCCATACACAAAAAACATTGTTGTGTACATAGTTCCATGTAGTCAGTGCATACACAACTTTCCCACTAGAGCGCGCCCCGCTAAGCACAACAGCGCAGGCGCAGTGCTTGTCCATCTCCACTCTACGAGATGGCGTTGCCATAAAGACGGACCAAATTCTGCTTCCGCCGATCCACGTATTAATATGTAACGCAGCCAATGAGATTGCTGCTAACGTAGAATTTTTTCTCCTCGCAGATCACACTCGCGCAGTGATACCTGAATGCACAAGGTATTATAACGAGTGTACAGACCTCCGATTACTCAGTCTGCATTTGTCTGCACCAGTCTGTACCAGTCTACATTTGTCTGTACCAGTCTATAGTCCAGTTTCAGTCTGCGCCTAATAAGATTACCATATTCCTGTACATAGCCATGAAGAGAAATGTATAGACACTTTGTCAAATATCAGAGATATGTGAGAATAAGATTAACATACCAAGACCAAAGGAACTTCAGATTGTCAATTGTAAATAGCATTCAGAACCAAGTTAAGTAATTTTTATGCTGGTTATTATTTTAATAAATGTGTGTGAAAATTAATCCAGTTCTGTTTAAAGTTGGTCACCATCAATCTGCTACTCTAAGCATGCAAGTGGCATTTCTATCGTCTGACCTAAAGGCAGAAGATAAACATGCCACGATAAGACCACGAGACATATTGCTGACACTCGCCTACTTCGTTAGAGAGACAAGTCAACTAATCTGATGGTGTCTGTACCGAAGGTCTTATAGTACGCACACCACAAACATATAATTTTTGCTGTGTACAACTTTATACACAATGGTAAGGAGAGGCAGGTTTCAGTGTGGGGCAGCAACTGTTGTCATAGGAAGACAAGAGCAGAAATAGTTAGTGAAAAAGTTAACACAGTAAACAGAAGATTTGCTTAACTTGTATTTCTCCAGGCAAACGAGGACTCATTACAAACAATGCATCAAGAAATAGAGTCCAACTCTCAGTGTCAACAAGATGAGGCTCTCTGTACTAAAGCACGAACAAAGGAGCCAGGTTTGTGACTAGTCATTGTCTGCCTAGCTACACATAGCAAAGTGGCTCCAACCACGAGTGGGGCATCTGACTTCCACCCACTGTCCTATACTTCAGTGGCAAAGGGTGCCCGTGGTACAGAGCACCTGAAGGTGTGGCTCAGTGGGCGTGCACCATTGAGTCCATTGGATCCTGCATCACCGCTGTTGGCATCTGACGGAAACTTGCAATTCTATTGCAAAATGTATGATGCCCGTGGGGTTGTGTCGATATGTGATACCACATTCACCTCCCCCAAACCTCCTCACCATTGTTATTTAAAGTGAATGATGATGATGAGGGGAGGGGGGGGGGATGGATGGATGCATGTGGCAATGAGGAGACAGGTGCCAAACTGAGAACAGTGCCAAGCTCCCGCATGCACTCAGGCATATGCCCTGAGCCCATCTGGGAACACTTGCTTAAAAATGGGGCAGAGGGCACACGCCCACATCCAGGGGGAGAGCAGCAAATGAAGACAGAGCCTCTTGAGGATAAGTCCCTTGTCATAGGAGACTGTCAAGAATCTTATCATTTATTATGCTGTCCCCCTTGCTGGATATTCTTTTATATTTGAATATAAGTTATATTAAATGCTTAAACATAATTTGATTGTAAAGTAGTCACTGATTTTCATATACAGACTGGTTTCATACAGTTGATGACTGCAGAGGGCCCGATAGCAAATGGACAGTTGCTGCAAAGAAAGGCCCATCCCCAGATGATGGTGGCTTTTGAGAGAGTGACAACTGTGAAATGGTGTCGACTTCCATCAGCTCCAGGACCAGTACTAATGGCAGGCATCCATGCGAGCCAGATACAGTGAGAACTGCTACATACAGACAGGCATGGAATCTGAAAGGACAAAGCCTGTGGCAGGATCATGCAATTCACATGGACGAATTTGATTCTGATGATGTTGCAGCTATACTTTCAGTCTCTACAGGAGAAACATAGAAAGTGCAAGAAAATTTACAATGGTGCCTTGCCTCCAGTGCCCCATTCACCATACAATCTATAAAAGACAAAATTCATAGTGTGACATTTTGTCTGTCTAGACAGAGTGGGCACCACCCGCCATGGCGGGTCAGCAATGAAAGCAAGGTGTAGTGACACCATCCATGTAACAACTCCACCACCAATAGTCCATCATGTGTTTGGGAGTGGTAGGAAGACAATAATAGCAACAGAGCTTCATCCCATGTGAGGGAGACATGAAGTCCATCCATTGCTTAAATGTTCATAAATGCATCTATCTTCACCATTGGATTGAGGGTGGAATGGTGCACTAAAGATGTGTTGGTAGTGGAGGTGGTGAAAAACTGTTTAGACTCAGTGGCAAAAAATGGAGGTCTGTTGTCAGTCACAATCACTTCAGGTAATTCTTGAGGCAAAAGATCGACAACAAGGTCTGGATTGTGGAATGAGCCATAGCAGAGTGCCACAAAGGGAAATTTACTCGAAGTTTCAATGACAATGAACCAGTACATAATCTACATCTACATTTATACTCTGCAAACCACCCAATGATGTGTGGAGGAGGGCACTTTACGTGCCACTGTCATTACGTCCCTTTCCGGTTCCAGTCGGGTATGGTTCGCGGGAAGAACGACTGTCGGAAAGCCTCTGTGCGCGCTCGAATCTCTCTAATTTTACATTCGTGATCTCCTCAGGAAGTATAAGTAGGGGGAAGCAATATATTTGATACCTCATCCAGAAACACACCCTCTCGAAACCTGGACAAAAAGCTACACTGCGATGCAGAGCACCTCTCTTGCAGAGTCTGCCACCGGAGTTTGCTAAACATCTCCGTAACGCTATCACGCTTACCAAATAACCCTGAGACGAAACGTGCCGCTCTTCTTTGGATCTTCTCTATCTCCTCTGTCAACCCGACCTGGTACGGATCCCACACTGATGAGCAATACTCAAGTATAGGTCGAACGAGTATTTTGTAAGCCACCTCCTTTGTTGATGGACTACATTTTCTAAGGACTCTCCCAATGAATCTCAACCTGGTACCTGCCTTACCAACAATTAATTTTATATGATCATTCCACTTCATATCATTCTGCACGCATACTCCCAGATATTTTATAGAAGTAATTGCTACCAGTGTTTGTTCCGCTATCATATAATCATACAATAAAGGATCCTTCTTTCTATGTATTCGCAATATGTTACATTTGTCTATGTTAAGGGTCAGTTGCCACTCCCTGCACCAAGTGCCTATCCGCTGCAGATCTTCCTGCATTTTGCTACAATTTTCTAATGCTGCAACTTCTCTGTATACTACAGCATCATCCGCGAAGAGGTGCATGGAACTTCAGACACTATCTGCTAGGTCATTTATATATATTGTGAAAAGCAATGGTCCCATAACACTCCCCAGTGGCACACCAGAGGTTACTGTAACGTCTGTAGATGTCTCTCCATTGAGAACAACATGCTGTGTTCTGTTTGCTAAAAACTCTTCAATCCAGCCACACAGCTGGTCTGATATTCCGTAGGCTCTTACTTTGTTTATCAGGCGACAGTGTGGAACCGTATCGAACACCTTCCGGAAGTCAAGGAAAATAGCAACTACCTGGGAGACTGTATCTAATATTTTCTGGGTCTCATGAACAAATAAAGCGAGTTGGGTCTCACACGATCACTGTTTCCGGAATCCATGTTGATTCCTACAGATTAGATTCTGGGTTTCCAGAAACGACATGATACACGAGCAAAAAACATGTTCTAAAATTCTACAACAGATCAATGTCAGAGATATAGGTCTATAGTTTTGCGCATCTGCTCGAGGACCCTTCTTGAAGACTGGGACTACCTGTGTTCTTTTCCAATCATTTGTAACCTTCCGTTCCTCTAGAGACTTGCGATACATGGCTGTTAGAAGGGGGGCAAGTTCTTTCGCATACTCTGTGTAGAATCAAACTGGTATCCCGTCAGGTCCAGTGGACTTTCCTCTGTTGAGTGATTCCAGTTGCTTTTCTATTCCTTGGACACTTATTTTGATGTCAGCCATTTTTCCGCTTGTGCGAGGGTTTAGAGAAGGAACTGCAGTGCAGTCTTCCTCTGTGAAACAGCTTTGGAAAAAGGTGTTTAGTATTTCAGCTTTATGTGTGTCATCCTCTGTTTCAATGTCATCATCATCCCGGAGTGTCTGGATATTCTGTTTCGAACCACTTACTGATTAAACGTAAGACCAGAACTTCCTAGGATTTTCTGTAAAGTCGGTACATAGAATCTTACTTTCGAATTCACTGAACGCTTCACGCATAGCCTTCCTTAAGCTAACTTTGACATCGTTTAGATTCTGTTTGTCTGAGAGGTTTTGGCTGCGTTTAAACTTGCAGTGAAGCTCTCTTTGCTTTTACAGTAGTTTCCTAACTTTGTTGTTAAACCACGATGGGTTTTTCCCATCCCTCACAGTTTTACTCGGCACGTACCTGTCTAAAACGCATTTTACGATTGCCTTGAACTTTTTCCATAAACACTCAACATTGTCAGTGTTGGAACAGAAATTTTCGTTTTGATCTGTTAGGTAGTCTGAAATCTGCCTTCTATTACTCTTGCTAAACAGATAACCCTTCCTCCCTTTTTTTATATTCCAATTTACTTCCATATTCAGGGATGCTGCAATGGCCTTATGATCACTGATTCCCTGTTCTGCGCTTACAGAGTTGAAAAGTTCGGGTCTGTTTGTTATCAGTAGGTCCAAGATGTTATCTCCACGAGTCGGTTCTCTGTTTAATTGCTCGAGGTAATTTTCGGATAGTGCACTCAGTATAATGTCACTCGGTGCTCTGTCCCTACCACCCGTCCTAAACATCTTGAGTGTCCCAGTCTATATCTGATAAATTGAAATCTCCCCCTAAGACTATAACATGCTGAGAAAATTTATGTGAAATGTATTCCAGATTTTCTCTCAGTTGTTCTGCCACTAATGCTGCTGAGTCGGGAGGTCGGTAAAAGGAGCCAATTATTAATCTAGCTCAGTTGTTGAGTGTAACCTCCACCCATAATAAATCACAGGAACTATCCACTTCTACTTCACTACATGATAAACTACTACTAACAGCGACAAACATGCCACCACCGGTTGCATGCAATGTATCCTTTCTAAACACCATCTGTGCCTTTGTAAAAATTTCAGCAGAATTTGTCTCTGGCTTCAGCCAGCTTTCCATACCTATAATGATATCAGCTTCAGTGTCCAGTAAGGACTTGCAAAATCGAATTGCAAACATTGTTAAGGTGCCTGAGGTTTTGGCCCATTCATAGAACTGCTGAGGTGGGGCAGACTGATGTTCAGTACAGATGTGGCACTGAGAAGTCAAATGTTCAATTTGACCACCTGGCCCATGCCAAGTGCAATGATGCCATGATGACTGCTTGGTGTGAATGAATCCCCAATGACCTTGAAACCTTAGTGAACTGCAATGGCATGCCAATGGACAAAATATCAGTGAACTATCAAGCTATGAATCTGTCTGGCTGAACGCAGCCAACCTGTGTGGATACAGTGCAACAGAATCTGCAAATCAGGATTCATTACTGTGGCTTGGGCAATTTTCTGGTATTAAGCAGCAAAGCATGTATGTATTGTGCATCATTGTAGCAACAAGAATCAGAGGACTTATCGAATACAGAATCTGGGCCAACAGGGAAATGGAAAAGAGCATCTGCATTAGCACGCCTTGAAATCAGCTGATACACAATCTCATATTGATAATTTGACAAAAGAAGATACTAACATTGCAGGTTCTGCACTGTTCGAGTAGGGACTGACTGAGAAGGGCTAAATAAAGATTGTATAGGTTTATGGTCAGTCACCAAGTAAAACTTTCTGCCAAAACGATGCTGGCGAAACTTAGCGACACAACAGACAGTGACAAGAGCCTCCTTTTCAGTTTGCAAATAATTACACTGAACCTTGTTCAATAACTTTGAAGCAAAGGCAGTTGGCTTGTCAACAGAGCTAACTTCATGTGATAAAACTGAACTGATGCAAGGAGAGTAAACCTCCACAACCAAGACAACAGATTTGACTGGATCTAAATGAACAAGTCATCAATCACTAAGCAAAGCATCTTTCGACTTCTGGAAAGTAAACTGACACTCTTGTGATCAAACAAAAGGAACATTCTTCCTGCACAAACAATGTAAAGGAGCCATAACTTCAGCAGTATTAGGAATAAATCGGATCTAATACGCGTGTTCCCCTAACAGACTGCAATTCCCATTCACTGCATGCGGGTGGAAGGTCATAGATAGCAAGCAAATGAGATTTCAATAGGTGAACACTCTAAATGTTAATGACATGTCCTAACTACTCAAGTTCAGTCTGACAAAACACACATTTTTCTCTATTACATCTGAAACCAGTTACAGACAACACTTAAAAGAGAGTGCAAGGATTACTATTGTGTTCTTCAGGAGTATGACCTGAGGTGCCAATATCATCTAAATTCAACAAAAAAGAAATTTTTGTAGTCAGCTGCTGCAAAAAGTGCTGAAATATGGTGGGTACAGAAGCACGGCCAAAGGACAATCTCAAAATTTTTTGAGAAGACCCAAATGACTATTAGCGAAAAAGACCTCTTGCAGCTGATTGTCTTGAGGGACTTGCAAACATGCATCGTGCAAATCAGTTTTGGAAAGGTAATGAGTGGTGCTCAGTTTATACATCAGTTGTTTCATGTGTGGCAAGGGGTAACTGGCAATGACTGACTGAGAATTCGTAGTTTTCTTAAAGTTGGTGCCCAACCAGAATCTGCTGGATGGCTTCTTTAGAATAACGAGAGGGGACACACACTGACTGCCAGTAATGGGTGCTGTGACCCGTCTGTCTTGCAGAGCAGTAAGTTCCTAAGCCACTTGTTCTTGAAGAGCCTGAGAGAGAGGATGAGCTCTAATAAAACGTGGCTGCGCATTGTCTTTCATTGTGATATGGGCAAGAAAATTATTGTTTTTGCCTAAACCGCCACAAAACAAATCCTGGGATTTGGCACATAACATAGCAACACTGTGCTGATGATCAAAGGAAAAAACAGAAAGTATGTTTCCTGAATGCTTATCTCAAACAAATAAAAAGAGTCTAGACCAAAAATGTTAGCACTATCGCAGAAGGAAATCACTGTAAATGTCACTGTCTTTGTCAACTCTCAGAAAATTGCAAGAATGCTGCAAGTGCTGAAGGCAAGTATGTCTTGGTTGTTATATGCCATCAGTGTATGGCATGATGTGCACAACTTAGGTTTTCCAAGCAATTTGTAAGTGCTATAATTGAGCAAAGTCATCGAAGCTCAGTGTCAAGGTGCAATCAGATTGATTTTCCAGCCATAGTAAGAGACACAAAAAGTTTCTTGTCTTCAAGAAGCACTGCAGATGAGTTGGAACCATTTTATGAGCAGCTATTACACTTTTGTTTTACACTAATTACAATGTGAGGCTTTAAAAGCACATTACAGACTGTTTGTGACTTAGACTTGCAGGAAGGAGTAGCTTAAGGAGGTGCATTATGTTTCTGTAAGCACACAGACTGTACATGTCCCCATTTACTGCAAAAGAAGCAAGTCACTTCACATGAGGGACAAGATCAGTGAGCATTTTTCATATTACAGCAAGGGCATGCCTTCATACCTTGTGCCACGTGTGATTCATGTTTATGTGAGTGCTGTGGCTGTGGCCAGCAGGACCGCTGTTTGCAAGCTGGCTGCAACATCTGTTTACTGTGTCTGTCCATTGAACAAACAGGTGCTACCTCAAAACTGTCTGCTGTGCTTTTGTAGGAATCTTTATAGTCTAGAATCTGAAGAAGCTATTGCAAGGAGGGATCCAGGTATTTAAGAATCTGTTCCCAAATTTGTAAGTCATTTACACTGTGCATGATAGCACCAGAAACTATTGCATCCCTGTAATATTTGTTTGAAACTTCACTGTCTAGTAAGGCCTTCCAATTCAGTCACCCACAGACTGTATGTCTGTCCTTGTTGCCTATGCAACCTGAAGAATTTGTAATGGCCAGCTGCCACTTGACTTGCCCCTTGCCCTCTTAATACTTTGTAAGGTCCTGCAGTAGGTCATCGCATGGTTCTAGTTCAGGGTGGAATGTGGGAAACAATTTTGCACATGAGTGATAAACAGTCACTCCTGCCTTGGGCAAGAAACAAGAATGTTTATCAGTATGTCGTGTGCCACGATGTGCATGCATTGAACTGTGCGAGGAACTCTGTGCATTCTTCCCTCATCTCATCACGAAATGGTGGCATATATGCAGGTGGTGCAGGCAGTGGTGCTGCCATTGGGTCCAGAACCTTGTTTGAAGCTGTCTGCACCATCCTGAAGCAATTCATCACGTCAAGCAGTTGTGTCATTTGTTGACTGTGAAATTGAATGAACTGAGTTAGGTCAACTGCAGACAGCACAGCAAGCGATTGTAATGTAGTATCCACTATCTACGCAATGAGCAAAACAACAAGAGAGCACAAGCAAGGCAAACACTGGGGACACAGCGGAGAAGTAACTGAAAAAAACGAACCAAAAAGTGTTTTGCAAATGATATAATATACTATCCATTCGGTTTTCTTGCTGTGTGTAGAGATAGTTTAGTGAGAGGAATCTCAGAAGAAGGCAGAAATTAAATTAGTTACAAGACATCTTGATGGCATGCACAATCATGGGAAAATTTAATGAGTTCTTCATTTACTTCCTAAGAAGTGTCTGAGGTTTGTTTGGTTCTTGAGTGAAGCAAAACAAATGTGACTTCAGAATGAGTTCTTAAGTGGACCAAATCTCAAACATGGAGATGGGTCTATTTGAATTTTTGTGTGCATGAACTGCCTAACAGATTACGATGCTCAAGAGACACTTACTGAAATTTGTACAATAGGATCTCATACAAAATCCAACAAATTCCATTGAAGAGTTTTTACATTTCATTACGAAACTTGAACATATTTTTAAATTCAAGCCACATAATGGGAACAGCAGACAGGGAAATGTGTATTAGAATGGCAATTACAATAAACACCAAAATAATTATCATTTTAACAATAATTTTCACAGAGGGAACAGAAACAGAAACTTTCATACGAAAATAAAAATGAGAGTGAAGATTTGAGGGGCAGGAGTCTCACAAAATGCAACGCCAGAATACGGGGTAAGGCAATTAGAGATCTCCACATCTCAAGTGCAGAGGTGGCAAAATAAACTAGTGTTGAAAAGGACATGTTATTTTAAAAATTCTGCGAGTGTTAAAAATTCAGCAAAAAAGCCTCAAATGTTGGAGATAGAAGTTACAACAAGTAAGAATAAAGTAGGGAATAATTTTAAGCAGTGCAACTCAAAGAGGGCACAAGAAAGACTGTAAAATGTGTGGATAAATCTGATGGTGAGGATATGGGGCTGAAAATGTACTTTTTGAAAGGGAAGTTGGTGATGGTGTGAATACGTGTTTGTAGAAAGATCCTGTGATCGAAGAGAGGCTGAAGTGGATCTGAATTTGGTAGAGGTGGAATGTATGACAATCATAACAATTTAGTAATGTAGGTGAAAGCAGATGAAGCTATCTGTGAAAGTGGCAAAGCCGTAGTCTCATCAGCTGGAAATGAATTTTGTGTCATATCGACAGAAATATGTGACGGTATTTTTGAAGGCGGCATAGCAACAGTCTTGTCAGCTGGTGATGAATTTCATTATGTATCAGCAGATGTGGGTAATATATTGTTAAAGGGAGATGAAGATGATATTTTAGGTGCTGATGTTGTAAAGGTTAAAGCTACTGATTGAGATACTCAGAGTAAGGCATTTGTGCATTTATTTTGATTGATGGAAGTCACCCAATGGCTCCTGATGAAAGCATGAATTATTGTTGGATGTGGAATATGAATGTGAAGGTATTGTGTTAGGTAGTGGATCATAACGCAAAGTGTCAGAGAAATCCGAGAGTAGAAAAAATGTAAGGAGAAAGGGTTAGATTTGAGTTTGGCAAAATTCATGTATACTGTGAGTCTAATGTGGACCACTGCATTAGCAACAATTTATATGGAGTATCAGTGGAGGTTGGTTTCCATAATGTATAGGTGGATGTAATGGATGTTATAAGTAAAGAAGGGTGGAAATAAATGAGGATTTGATTAATAGAGAGGAAGTTTTAAGTTGTGTGGTTAATTATGAGAATGTTGCAGCTTCTGATATTGTTAATTCTGAGGAAGCAAGCAGTATATTTAGGCTTACAAGGATGATGAAATGACAGTTTTTGCGGATGATTTAAATCATTCAGATGAGTTGGAGGTAGATTAAGAAACTCTAGGAATGGATGATAAGACTGAAGGTTATTCTGAAATTATATTGTGTATCATAAGTATGGAGGAAAATGGAAGGGACTTTCAAACTGATCACTCAAGGGTGCAGTGTTTAGAGAAGGGTGAAATTAAAAATGTGCAACCAGTAAATGAAATAAATGATGTTGATGAAGAAAGAAAGTGTGCATTTCTCGAACAAAAAAGTCAGGAAATTGAGCTGCAAATGTAAGAGTCTTTTGGTGAACAAGGAAAGAGGCTTAAGTTTGAGCAGTTAAAAAAATTCAAAACACTAAAATTTAACCAGTATTCATTCTGGTGAGATAAATGCTATAAGAGGTAATGGTAGCAGAGTTGCACCTTGTGCATGAAAAATGTGATGATTATTAGTGTAAGTGAGTAAATAAGTGTAATTTCATCTGTAGTTTTCTTAAGGATTTTTGGGGCTACTTCTGTTTTGTGCAAGTGTTAATTTGGTAAATTTAAGATGTAAATGATAAATTGTGCACTGAGGTCAGCAGAGCAAAAATTAATTTCATTATTTATGTGAGAGGGGAAAGAGTTGTACTGAACATAAGATTTGGGGATCAAATTTCGATTTTGGTTGGGGTTTTCATGTAATATGTGCAGTTTATTTGTAATTAATGTTTGCACAAAATTTAGTGTGTGGAGGTCATGAGACCTCAGTAAAATTTTAGTTGCTTGTGGGAGTAAAACATGTAGTTATATGCAAAGTTTGAGTGAAGTTTTCAGGGTATATCATGTGAATTAATTCTATAATGTACATTATTTTGGAAGGATTCTCAATAGATATGCATGTAATAGTAGTAGAACAAAATGGGAGTAAAGTGGACACTGGAACTTTTCAAGTGGAGAACTCAAGGGAGCAATTTAGGACACTTTGTGGCAATTTCTGGAGGAAGACAGACCTGTCTAGAGTAACATGTGGATTTCAGTTGAATAGTTTCTTGGCAATGAATGGCCCCTTTTGAAGGGGCTTTATATTTCAAAAGGTTTGAATGTGTTCCAGACTGGGGCTCTAATTTTTGCTGCTTGATTTATGGAACTGAGAATAGACAGGGCATGAGTTACCATTCTTTTTATCAAGTTTGTTAATTTGTGAATCATCATATTGAACTTGGAGAATCTTTTGAGTATTGTGATCATGGAAATGAGTCTTTGGTGATGATTTAGTTTTAGGAGTTTGCTACCATTCTCGTATTGCTCTCAACATAACATTACTACATTTTCTATCTGCATTTTAACTGAATATTGTAGGACCACATCCCTTTTATGTGAGATGTCCTTTCTTGATTAAACATTATTCAACATAATTATCTGATGTCTTCATCAATTACAGATATTAGAACAAAACCCTTTTTATTAAATTATTTGCATATCCTTAATTTTATATTTCTGTGCATTTTATTAACTTGCAATTCTAGCCAATGCATAGACTATTTGACTGCAGGACCACAGCTACAAGTTATTATTGCAGTGAATTATCTGCAGGGCATGAAAGCAGATGTGCATAGATCGTCCCTATGACTACATCATGTATTCTTTTTAAACAGAGGTGTGCATGGCTCCAGTACCTAAAGTACAAGTAACCGAAGATGAAGATACAACTGTATTGCTTGCATGGGATGCTGTTTAGCAAGAGCAAATACACTAGCAGTAACTGTTAGGTACCGTCACAGTAGCCACCAGGGAGGTGGAGGTTAATGGTAAGGAAGCTAGCACATTGGATTGAGGAGGACCAGGTGAAGTGAGTTAGAGAGAAGGTGTCGAGGTTGTGGAGGAGCGAGGATAGGGTGTCTTTGCTTCAGGTGCCATGAAGCTATCATCAATGAACCTGAACTAGACAGGGGGTTTGGGGTTCTGGGAGACTTGATAGGTTTCAATTATATGAATGTGTGGTGTCTGTCCTTTTGGACATGTTCAAGAGGAACAGGCACCATCTGGTTAATTTCCTCTAGATGGCCCATAAAAAGGTCAGCATAAGTGACTGTCATGTGGATGCCCATGGTTTTGCTGTGGACTTGTTTATATATTTCCTGTTAAAAAAGGAGTAATTGTGTATCAGGATATAAAGGACATAATTTTTATGTTGCATGGGGAATGAGGCAGCGGGTTTGTAATCTGAAGGACAATGGGAGAAGTAGTGTTTGATAGTAGCAAGGTTGTGGGCATGAGGGGTGTTGGTGTATAGGGAGGTGGCATCAACAGTGATGATTAGAGATCCAGGAGGCAAAGGGGTGGGGATGGTACAGAGTCAGTGATGAAAGTGGTTAATATCTTTGATGTGAGATGCTAGGGTAATTGGTTGGAGGTGTTAGTCAATAAAAGTGGAAATGCTTTCAGCAAAAGCACAATAGCCAGCTACAAAGGGGCAACCAGGATTGTTGGGTTTGTGGATTTTGGGAGGCATGTAGAAGGTGGATGTGCAGGGTGTCACTGGGGTGATGAGGAAGATGTAGTCATGGGAGAGGATCTAGGATGGGCCTACAGATTTCAGTAGGTATTGAAGTTTATGTTAGATTTCTGGAATAGGAGAACCATGGCAGAGTTTGTATGTGTAGGAGTCAGATTGTTGGCAGAAGCCTTCTGTTGGGTAATCACTGCAATTAATAATGACAGTGGTGGAGCCTTTGTCTGTATGGAGGATGATTAGTTCTGGATCTGTTTTGAGTTCATGTACAGCTCTCCTTTCTTCTTAGGAAGTGTTCTTCAGAAATATGGTGAGGCTAAGTTGGAGAGAAGGAATTGCAGGAAATGTGACCAAAGGGTGATTCGATGGGAGAGTAGGAGGGTTACGGGTGGACTGTGGTATGAACTGGGAGAGGCAAGCTTCAGTGTTGGGATTAGGTTGACTTTGGTTCTGCTCTTGGGCTTCAGGTTTCATCTCAGCTACTGATCCTTTTTCTACCCCATCAACTTTAATAATAATTCTCACTACAATTTTTACATTATTTTCAATTTCTGTGAGACTATCCTCTAGCCACTCTCACCTCTCCAAATTCTGATCTCGTATGGTTTAAAAGTAAAGAAAATCGATCTGTTGTCAACCATTGCCCTTCTGCACCTATTCCTTCTCTCTGAATTTTAGCGCTGCCTGCAACACTACCAATGCCATCTGACCCACATAACTCTAGGATATCTTGATTTCAGTGGCTATGGCTGATGGTTATAAACACAAATTTACTATGCACCTGCTGACTGTACTTAACTTAAATGTGTTATATGCCCTCTCTGCTGCTCTGGATCCACTGATTGGTATGTGGACTGCTGACTGCTGTCTGGAGATGCTGCCTGCACCATGTGGACATTTGCTTGCTGCCTGGAGGCACTGTTTGGTGCTGTGTGAATTGCCACCTGCTGCTTAGAGATGCTGCACACTGCCACACTAGGATGAGCTGCCACCTCTGTAGACAGCTCACCGGCCGTGGATCAAAGCCAAGTGTGCCTGGCACCATATGAGTTGACACTCGCACACTGCTACCTTTGCAGAAATGCTGCTGCTGCTGGTTGCACTGGCGATGCATTGAGAAGTCACCATACGAGTTGACTTTCGGTTGCACTGGTGATGCATTGAGAAGCCGCTGTCTGCGGCTGCCTCATGATCAGGTGCCAAGTGCTGGTAAAGCTACTAACATGTGCAACTGCATTTAACTACTGCACTGCATGTGCTGCTGTTGCTGCTGCACTACACAAATCTCTTGAGCCTGCAGGCTAACTGACTTCTTCTGAGATTTAAAAAAAAAAATTACTGTGATGCACAATCCCAAAAAAATCTCAAATGGTCCAATTCTGGACAAGCTGCCACAGTTACAATGATAAAAAAATTATCATGGATTAATCAATTTAATTGAGACTTTACCAGAAACAAGCATTCCAATAATGACTTGACCTGACAGTTTGCTGTGAGCAATGTATGACCCAGAACCTTATCATTGCTAGCTGAAGTCATTACTGGATGGTTGTGTAGTTACTTTGCAAGACCACATCCAAACACAATTAAATATTCCTTGACCTTTTATTAGCAAAGACAAATTTTTTAAATGAACATATGTAATTGAAATAATGAACTTGTTTTTACACAAACAGTCCTTCTGAGGAACACCTATAATTGAACATTAAAGTAGACATTGAAAATATTGCTTCAGTCATAACATTTTTTATTTTGTTTTTTGTTTTTTTGTTGTTTTTTTTTTTTTTTTTAATGCTTAGTCCATGTCTGGTTCTGTCCTGCTACATGCCCATCATCGGGTGTGATAATTATTTTCTACTGCAATCCTGAGTAACGCGGCTGAAAATATAGGACACAGTGTACCACCACCTAGCGTGCTCTCCATCATGGTACTTGGGGTCGCAGCACAAAATTATCAAACCTGATGGTGGGAATTTAATAGTCTGAAACCAGTTGTGGATTAAGCATCAAAAAATAAAAATAACCTTACAACTGAATGGTATTTTCTATCTCTACTTTTGTTTTTAGATCAAACCAAATGTTTATTCAAGAAATATTCACATACAAGGTCTGTTCAAGAAGTTCCAGAACATTCATAATTTCATGCCAACTGTGTGCTGGTGTGAAATGCAGTTGGCATCCCTGCACATGCCTGAGCTTAATGTGTAACTGCTGGAAGTTTCATTGTTGTATGTCTGTTAGTTATTGTTCATTACTATATTGAGTGGGAATTGTGTTGTACAGTTTGCGAATTTAAAGATGGCAGAATTAGAGGAGAAATGTTTCTGCATTAAATTGTGTGTGAAACTCAAGAAAACCTTCACAAAGACATACCAAATGACGCAGGAAGCCTATGGTGCTGAGTACTTAAGCTGCTCTTGGTGTTATGAATATTTCACACAATTTGAAAATGGCTTGATGGAAGTTAAAGATACCCTTGTTCAGGACACCCCTTGTACTGATGACACTCATCTCAGGAATGTGAACAAAATTGTGCATGTCAATTGAAGACTAACTGTCCAAGAGATTGCAGAAGAATGTAATATTTCAGTTGTATCAAATCACGAAATCCTGACACAGCATCTTGGAATGCATCATTCTGCAGCCATGTTTGTCCCACAGCTCATGAGTCAAGACCAGAAAGACCTTCACCTTGTAATCTGTGAAGAGCTCTTGGATCACACAAATGAGAATGAGATGTTTCTTAAGAGAATAATAATTGGTGATGAGGCTTGGGTCTACGGCTATGGTGTTGAGACCAAGATTCAGTCTTCGCAGTGGGCTGGGAAAGGTTCTCCAAGACCAAAAACAAGTTCATCAGGTCAGGTCAAATGTCAAAGCCAGGCTGATAATTTTCTTTGACTTTGAAGGATTAGTTCATCATGAATTCATGCCACAGAGACAAACTGTTAATCAATGGCACAATCAGGACTTGTGATGCATGTGAGAAAGTGTGAGAAGGAAATGGGCTGTTATGTGATGAGACAATTCATGGCTCTTGCATTGCAATAATGCACCTGCACCTTCATCTCTGTTGTTGTGTGACTATTGCACAAAAAATGAAATCTCTGTGGTGCTTCACCCTCCATACTCTCTAGACATGGCCACTCCGGACTTTTTTTAATTTCCAAAATTGAAAACCCTGTTGAAAAGACAAAGATTTGCAAAGGCAGGTGAGATAAAAGAAAATTTTCACATGGCACTTTGTGTGATCTAGCAAGAGGTGTACCAAGATGCTTCCAGAAATGGAAATGGCATTGGGAGCAGTGTATCAATTGTGGAGGAGAGTGTTTCAAGGGAGACCATTCACAGTAAGTAAAGGTAAGCACAGAAAAATGTTGTGAACTAACTTCCAGAATTTTTTGAACAGTTCTCATAAATACACAAATGGTGGCCTTACATAGATAAAGCTGATAAATCAGTTGAACAATACTTAAACCAGCAGTCATAAATGCAGTTATGTAGTGCAAGCAGAGCATTTACACACAATATCATGCACAAAATAAGTTCATATAGCCATGCATCAAGTCACAAAAAACGGTATCAAAATCTTAACATTCATCAGCTGAATCTTAAAGTTCATTATTGCATAATCACATTAACAATCACAGCAAAAACTAAAGTTCATTAGTCACCAATATTATTGTCACATATACCTAACCAATTCAAGGCGCAATTAGAAATAATAAATTCAGTGAAATATTAAAGTTCACTGCTGCCTTGAACTGTTTAAATAATGAAAACCTCCAGAGAGAGAGCATCACAGGGAGCATTAGGTAACAATTTAGTAGAACAGGGGAAAGGAATACATAGAGGATGAATGGGTAGCTTTGAAAGATGAACTAGTGAAGGTAGGAGACGTTCATATAGATAAAAAGATAACGTTTAGTTGAAATCCTTGGACAACACTGGACATATTGAATTTAATTGATGAAAGGAGAAACTATAAAACTGAAGCAACTGAAACAGACAAAAGGGAAAACAATTGTCTAAAAATATGAGATTGACATGGAGTGCAAAATGGCTAAGCAAGAATGGTTAGAGGAAAAATGCTAGGATTTAGAAGTATATTTCACTAGGGTAAAGACAGATACCACATACAGGAAAATTAAAGAGACCTTTGCAGAAAAAAGAAGCAGCTGTATGAATATCAAGAGCTCTGTAAAACCAGTCCTAAGCAAAGATGGGAAGGTTGAAAGTTGGAAGGTGTACATGGAGGATCTATACAAGGGAGATGAACTTGAAGGCAACATTATAAAAATGGTAGAGCACTTAAATGAAGATGTGAAAGGACATACAATACTGCAAGAAGTATTTGACAGAGCACTAAAAGACCTAAGTCAAAACAATACCCCAGGAGTAGACAACATTCCATCAGAATTACCGATAGCTGTGGGAGGGCTAGCTATGATAAAACACTTCCATACGGCATACAAAATATATGAGAGAGGTGAAATACTCGCAGACTTCAAGACGAATGTAACAATTTGAATTCCAAATAAAGCAGGTGCTGGCAGGTGTGAATAGTACTGCGCTATCAGTTTAATAAGTCATAGCTGCAGAATGCAGACACGAATTCTTCATAGATGAATGAAGAAACTGATAGAAATTGACCTTGGAGAAGATCTGTTTGATTTCCTGAGAAATGCAGGAACGTATGGGGCAACACTGATTCTACAGTTTCTCTTGGAAACCTACATTTATAGCATTTTTAAACTTAGATAAAGCTTTTGACAATATCAATTGGAATACTATCTTTGAAATCCTGAAGGTAACAGGGATAAAGTACCAGGATAAAAAGCTATTTACAACTTGTACAGAAACCAGACAGCAATTATAGGAGCTGAGGAGCATGAGAGAGAATCAGTGGTTGGAAGGCAGTGGGACAGGGTTGTAACCTGCTGCTGATGTTATCAATCCATAAAGAAAACAAAAGAAAAATTTGGATTGGTAACTAATGTTCAGGAAGAAGAAATAAAAACTGTGAGCTTTGCTGATGACACTATAGCCCTGTCAGAGACAGCAAAGGACTCGGAAGGGCAGTTGAACAGATTGGGCAGTGTTCTGAAAGTATGATATAAAATAAACATCAGCAAAATCAAAACAAGGATAATTGAATGTAATTAGACTAAATCAGGTTGTGCTGAGGGAATTATTAGGAAACAAAACACTTGAAGTAGAAGATGAGTTTTGTTGTTCGAGCAGTAGAATAACTGATGATCACTGATGTAGAGAGGATATAAAATATGGACTGACAATGGCAAGAAAAGATTTCTGAAGAAGAGAAATTTGTTAACATCAAATATACATTTTAAGTGTTAGGAAGTCTTTTCTGAAAATATTTGTATGGATTATAAGCATGCACAGAAGTGAAAGGTAGATGATAAGCAGTTTAGACAAGAAGGGAATAGAAGCTTTTGAAATGTGGTGCTTTGGTGCTACAGAAGAATGCTGAAGATTAGGTGGGGAGGTCACAAAGCTGATGAGGAGCTACTGAATAGAATTGGGGAGAAAAGAAATTTATGGCACAGTGTGACTAGAAGATGGGATCAATTGATAGGACACATTCTGAGACCTCAAGGGATCACCAATTTTGTACTGGAGGGAAGTGTGGATGGTAAAAAATAAAGAGGTGGACCAAAAGTTGATACATTAATCAGACTGAGAAGGATGCAGGTTGCAGTACTTATTTGGAGATGAACAGGCTGGCACAGGATAGAGTAGCATCGAGAGCTGCATCAAACCAGTCTTCAGACTGAAGACCACAACATCAACAACAGTGTCCATTTAGTTATAGAAAAAAACAATTACTGAAAGTCACATGAAGTTCTCTAAGACCACCAGAATTTAAGTACAAAACTCACTCCCACAGAAGTATTCTAACTCTCAAAATTCTTCTAATTGCTCAATTCCTGATAACCCAAAATTTACTGGACCCAATGAACACTGTCATAAGCCAACTGGTGTGCTGTCTGCCCAATTACTTTATCAGCCTCTCATCCTGAATGCTCACCAGTGCAAGACTGTCACTGAAGACCCCAATCAAAAGACCACAAGCACTGCTCCTCGTGCACTCTTAAGCTTTTAGACTACTACTGACTTCGGTACATGTAGTTACAAATGACTGCCATTTAATTATAAACAATAATTTCAGATTAAATTGTTAAAGTCATTTTTTGACCTCATATTGAAATATTCGTACATTATTTCAATAGATATTAATAATTGTATGACTGCCTCTTAACATACGGTGCTGTAATGTGTTTAAATTTAAAGTACTGCAAATACATCTTAAAATATCAAACTATGGTTGGTTAAACATAAGGATTTGTTGCATAATTGACTGGGATACTCATGCTACTTCTGTACTATGTTTGTATGTAGAGAAATTATAGCACAATTTCCATATAAATTTAGTAAATGGTTTATTAGTCTGTGTGATTGTAAAATTAACATATTAGCATAATTGCTACATTGTCAGCTTTCCTAAGACAAATCTTCTGTCCATGTTGCATGTTTAGTTCACTTGCTATGATTTTTATAAACTATAATAATTAAAAACATCAATAACTCGGAACGTGCTATTTTTTTAGAAACACGGTTAAATTGGTAACGAGCTTGATTCATTACTGCAATTTGTTTAGAGTATCTGCTGGCTCAGAAAAGCCCTAATACACCACTTGCAGCCACTGGCTGCCTACCTCCTCGTCCTCATCTGCCTCTGTCCACACGCTCAGCCTGGGCCCCCTGGCCACACCTCGACAAATACTTATTGTACGGTGAACGTAAAACAGACAAAGGAATAAAAGAACTGTTCCTGTTGCTTTCTTGCCTTATGTGGGAGGCCTCAGCAACTGTCTAGGCAAGATGCTGTGCTACAGAGTCATTAAACCAATATTCGAGAGTGTCCACAAGATCCAAGATGTGTTGAGGCTCATGAAGGATTCTGTAGATGCTCTCCACATTGCAGCCATCTGTCAGCTTTGATGTTAATGTGATGAAGTCTACCTAGATGAAATTGGGAGACTAATTATCACTTGCTTGCCAGAGCACAAATGTTATGTACAGCTGAGGCAACACAAAAAATCACCTACAGCTGAGCACCACAAGGACTGTGGCCAAACGATTATTTTTCAAGAACCTCATGTGCCTGCTTAGCAGCTGTCAATACCACAGTGAAAAATAAGAGAGAGACTGTTAAAATAATTAAACACTCTAACAGTATGAACAGGAAGTATGGCTACAAGTTCCTGGTGTCTCGGCTACCAGCAATTCCAGTCCATCAAGCCCCATGTGTTCACCAGCCAGCTGTTCCACATGACCTGGTTTCAGCTGTATAAACAAGTGGCCACAAGAGAAAAGTTATGTGGCATCAACATCTCAATGCAGGAAAATCACTACCTCTGGATACAAGATACTGATTCACTATTACCTACCACTCACCTGCCGGAATAGCTACCTGATACACAAAATGAGACAGTGTATAGGGGAGGACACTACAATCTAGACGTCAGTTTCCCTGGAAAGGACCCCTGAAAAGTCAGTTGAAACATTGGTATTTTATTTGTTTTAGTGTTTGATAATGACCCAGTTTAATAATAAAATGATTTTATTAAAATTGACACTGGTTATGGAAGTCTATGAACTTTTGTTGGTGGAAATTTATAGCCACACCCACAAGTTGTAACAGCTGAGAATGACAAAGAAGAAACTGCTGAATGATCTTGTATTCCTGAAGAGATACTGGGACCACTAAAATTCCTTGGTTTGCTACCAATTTTTGGGACTAGAAAGATAAGTAGTATCTTCAAATGTGTTTACCTTTCATTTCTGAAGGAAAGACCACCACCTCCTTTCCATCTTGGAATTTAACAACAAGATGCTACTCAAATTATTGGCAATCCACTGAGAAAATGTTGAAAAATAATGCACAAGCCAAGCCAAGCATAAAAAAATGCAGTAAGAAGCCATCAGCAGAGGAAATTTATAGAGCTCACAGAGTTGAAAAGAAGTGCTAAGCTGAAAAGAAATACTAAGCTGAAATTGGATCCTTCTCACACTGTGTGAATCTTTCAATGCATAACATCAGCAAGGCAGCTGTTGGTGTGCTGTCTATAGGTTTAAACTATTCAGTGACACTCCAGTGCATGCCATCAGAGGACTTTATAAAAGCCATTAAAGTGTTGTTCCAGGAATTGCCTCAAGCAGAAGCAGAGGAGATCCAACAGGGAACAGATACTGCAGCATGTAAAGCCTTGGATGCAGAATGTATCTGTTGAAGATACAGTCACCCGAAGTGAACTCAGGAATAACAATATCATAATTTTACATGTGGGCATTGGAAATGGCACAGTAATAGTGGACACTATGTTGTATGAAGCCAAAATGATTGAGTTACTGAGTGATCCCATGCACAAACAATTGAAAAGTGACATCACAGCAAAGAGAGTAAGACAGACACAAGCTCTAATTAAGTGTTCTAGAATTAATGCTGATACAGCAAACAGGCTCATGTTGAAAGTTCCAAAGCCACCAATAATATGTTGGGTAAAAGGTACATATGGAAGGCCATCCTATAAGACTGATCATCTGTGGGACCAGTTCACCCATATGATGATGATGATGATGAAGTCCCATACTCCTTGACAGAGCGTAGGGGAACGATACGGGAGACCCACACTGCCATACTAGGCAAGATCTATATTGTCTGACAAAACATCTGGGCCACAACTTATGCCACCTGGTTGGCTACACAAGGTCTTATGTTAATGATTCCACACATTTCACCAGATTAATATGAAAACAGCAGGCACTAGGTAAGGATGTAATTGTCAGCTTTGACATAAGTGCCTATATTTGAAACCATTAACATCTTACAGGAGCAAATACAACTAGATACACGAGACTTGGTGCAGCTGTGCTTGTCATCAACATATTTTAGTTGGCAGGGCAAGTCGTATGAGCAGACAAACAGAGTGGCTATGGGCCCTTTCACCTGTAGCAGCTGATGTATTCATGGAAATGTCTGAATGGACAACAGGATCTTCCATGCTGCTGGGCCCAAATTGTTGACTGAGGTATGTGGATGACACATTCATCACATAGCTGCACAGGAAAACATAACTATGCAAATTTCATCAGCACCTAAACAGCTTACTTAAAACATACTATTTACACTAGAAAAAGAAAATAATGGAGTGATTCCTTTTCTGGATATAAAAGTGTACAGAACATCTAGAAACACATGAAATGTTCAGGAAAGTGTCACACATCAACAGATATCTGAGTGCAGAGTTGCACCACCTTCTAGCACAAAAAAGTCACACCATATATGCTGACAGCCCATATTCACCAGATTAATGATGCTGACAACCTTCAACATGAAATAAATACCTCCAGGCAATATTCTACACAAATGGATATACCAACCAGAACATACAATGAGCTAGGAGGTACAGCAAAATAAAACCGGCAAAGGAACAGAATAAGCTGTAGCTGTTGTTTGCTTACCTTATGTAAGAAGCCTCAATGACAGTGTAGGGAAGATGCTGTTCTGTGGAGGAATTAAGCCAATATTCCAGAGCACAACAAGATCTGAGGATTGTTGAGGTCCATGATTTAGTCTGTAGATGCTCTCCACATGGTAGTTGTCTATGAACTTCAATGTGAATGTGATGAAGTCCACCTTAGTGAAACCGGGAGAGCGATAAGCACTTGCATGTCAGAACATGAACACTATTTACAACTGGGGCAACACAATAGATCACCTAGAACTTAACAAAGGACTATGGATGAAGTACTATTTTTGGATAACTTTGTATGCTTGCTTGGCAGCTGCGGATATTGTAACAAAAAATAAAATGAGGCTATAAAATTAATTAAACACTCTAATAGCTTGAACAGGGAGAATGGCTACAAGTTCCTGATGGTCTGGCTGCCAGTGATCATAGTCCACTGAGCTGCATGTGTTGCCCAGCCAGCAGTTTCACATGATCCAGTTTCAATAATATAAATGAGCAGGTACATGAGGACTGCCATGCAGCATCAATGTCTCGTTACAGGAAAATCACTACCTCTGGTTTCAAGATTATGATTCATTACGGTCTACCAGTCACATGCCAGCACAGCTCTATACAGCTACTATACAGCCACCCCCCACCCTGTAGCAACCCCTTTGAATTTTCCCATGGCATCCCAGAATGTGACTTCAGTAGCAACCTGACAACCAAAACAAATCAATATACAGTGGAAAACCATAATCAGAAACCAGCAATTCATTGCCCCTGAAAAGGCCAAATTGAAGCCCATTGAAATGTTAGCATTTTACTTGTTTCAGTGTTTCATAATGACACAGCCTAATTCACAAAAGATTTAACTCAAACTGAATGCCTAGTCTGTGTAATCCTTCATGTTCACTTTTGATGAATAAAAGTGTATTTCTTTCAGGCACATTGCCCTGGAAGATAACTCAACACTCAAACAGAAAGTGAAAGTACAAATTCTCTCATGGTAAAACAGACTCAACAGATAATAATGACTTTTCTTCAGATTAAAATATTGGCTTAGAAAGGAAAACTTATACAAATAAGAATGAGCTGATACTACTGAGTTTTGGATTTATGACACAAATGGTACTGTAAAAGTGAAACAACATTCTGGAAAATAAACTAATACTGCTTGCTATCAAAAAACACCAACAGCTACTTCATCTAAACTGGACTTTATTAGGCTTGAGACAAAGTCATTAGCTGTGATACATGTGGAAACTCTGAAACTACTATTCACATGTTTAAATACATTGTTTTTTCACTGTAGCAGAAAGCACTGACTGGTTATGACCAAATTCTTATAGACATAGTGGTATGACTTAAGTAGACACTGCAATTTTCAAAGATCTAAACATATAATAAAAATTAAATCTGAAAATTTATCAAACTGCTTATGTACGCAAGTCATTCCCATAGCATACATTAAAAAAAAGTAAATCACTGATACTGGGTGTATTTATAGTTAAAATGTGTAGGTATGATAACATTTAATAACTGTGATCCTACATCACTACCTCCCATATGAAACAGTGTAGCCCATATTTCTCATAACAATGTTCTTCATAGTCTGCTGAAGCTGCTTTCCAAGATAAGTCTTGAGAAGTGACTGAATGCCTTTTAGAAACACTTCTTCCATTTCCTGTGTTGTATCTTCAGTAGCACGGATTTTTGCTGAATTTTGCTTTTCTCCTATAACTGTCTCCTCACGGTGCTCTCGGCCTGGAGGATGACAGCCGTAAACATATACACTCACAAATTCAGGTTGCAAAAACTGACTGTCCATAGCTATATCCGCAATACCTCTGTTGCTACTGGACAATACACGTGGCTGAACAGCAAACTGCAGTCCAGCTCGTTTCATGCGCATTGTTACATTACAGACATCAGTTGGCAATGGATGTGGTGTATTTTTTATGAAATCACCCTCATATAATTTCACTGCACCTGTAACACTGAGCTCTGAAAAACCTAGACGAGTTTCTAGTGTACGTTTACGAGGCTCCCAGTGGCAATGTTCAACCTCAAACCAAACTGCTTGAGCTGGCATTTTTATGCGCATTTCAGTCACATACATATCATATGGTGCTGAACGGAGTGGCTGATGAAGAGCATAACCAGAAAGATCTAGAAAGCTTCCATTAAAATTAGGTTGTTGTATGTTCCGCTTGCTAATCAAATCCATTGCCGATTCAATTGCTGACCTACAATTCTCTCTTGGTTTTCGTGCTGTTCTTCCACCTAAATAGAAAGGGGAAAAAATATGTATCTTAAAAACAGTTTTTACAGTATCTGAAGCTGTGAATAAAACAATTTTCACAGTGACTTTATAGTTAATGTAAGAATATTTACTGTTACAGTGGCAATTTTCTTGCAAACATTGTGCAGGGGGCAAAGAGACATCAACTGTGGATTGTGGGAAACTGTAAATATGTTAATTCATCAAAAAACCACATTCTGCCAGTATTTGAATGATATACATTGTGTTGTACATTGTATAAAACAAAACGCTTTCTGAGAAGACTGCATGAAAGAGATGCAAGCTGAGTAGACTGCGAGAGATTTTGGGGTATTTTAATTAGACGGAAATTGATCCTTAAGATAATAAACATACAGGAGCAACCACACATCTGGACTGGTCTGAAAGTGAACACATTTGGACCCCCACCAAAAACCTGTTAGGGTATGCAGGACGGTGACCCAACATGAGGAACAATGTCCATGAAATCTGATCAATTTGCGCAAATGTGCAAATGAGGATATGAACAAGAGTAGAAGGAAGAAAACTGATGGTCTCCTGTACAGATGAATGCACATTAATGTAAAAATGTGGTCACAGTATAAGCCAAAATAAGCATGAAATGCGAGATAGGTTATGGGATGATAGTGTTAAAGGAATATGTAGGAAGAATCATGTGAGTTTCACTGCTTACTTGTTTCAAACTATCACTTTTTTAAATACTTTTATGATTTATCACCAATATTTTAATATTTAAATTTGTTGGGATGGTTAAGAATCAAGAATCTTTATTGGATGTTGGCTTTTTGCAATGAAATAGGCTTTGTCAGCGATGCTTTTCCAAATAATGCATGCAAGTATCATGAGATTGATTTATACAAGTACAGTGAAGGAAAATTCTTAAATACTCTATAGTTCTAAAAATATAATGTCACCATTCATAAAGTACATAGTAATGAACACAAGAATACTTTCATTTAGGAAAACTATAAAATTCTCATCAGCTAGTGTTACCACTGCTGGATTACATATTAATGTAATGCACAATTATACAACACAATAAAAATCCTAAATGCTGATGTCACTATATGGCATATCAAAGATTCTTTGAAGTTATAAAATGGGTCATGTGATAACCAGTTACACTACTTCATTTTTAAAATGTATAATAGATGAGACCAAGCAGAGAGGGATAATTTTTTGAATGTTCTTACTGGCTATAATTTGTATAAGTAACCTGTATTTGCTTATCTCTACCTAGGAAAATCCAAATTTGTTTTAGCTCTGGTGTCATAACGATGAGTTTCTTCCCAGACTGTAAGTTCTCTATTATGCTTTTGATCTAAACAGCACAAACATAAATTTATAATTGATAACTGTTACTACTCTCAACTTTGTAAAGAAAGGATGGCAGTGCTCCGCAGGACCCTTCAGAGACACTACACTACACAATTATTATTATTATTATTATTATTATTATTATTATTATTATTATTATTATTTTAATGCTGGTGATGTGAGGAGGATGTTCATACACAAGCATGTCATAAGAAATATGTTACTGGAAGAGTCCAAAGTAAATCACATGAAAATAAATATTGTTCACCATGATGATTAAAATTCTTCAGAGTGTTGTACCATGCCACTGTAGAAAATACTTGAAATACGAACTATAAAAGCAATATTTTGGCTATATTATAATGGCCTTCCTCAGGACAAGACTGTTTTTACTGGATACAACATTGCAGTGGGTTCAGAAATATGATGCAAAACTCCTTCAGACATGCATGTGTGTCTGAAGGAACAGGCACTGTGGGACTACAATCATTATGAAGTACATGAGATGTATTCATATTTGCAAATGTGGAAAACCATTAGCTACATAACAGATGATGGCAATGAAAACTTTTGCTGGACTGGGACTCGAACTCAGATTTCCCGCATATTGCAAGCAGCTACCTTACCATTAGGTTATACGCTATACGGGCATGACTCACGCCAGACCCAAACTTCCATATGTAGTCAACCATGTGTCAATGACCTGTACTCGTACATTCATGAACAGGTGAGGCATTTTAATTGAAAGTTGCTTGCCTGGTGTTGGCAGATAAGTACAATATTGCGGTGCCTGTTTTGTTCAGAAATATGATGCAAACTTCCTTGCCATGCATGCATGGCACTGCAACATTGTATTTGTCCACTAACACCAGGCAAGTGACTTTCAATTACAACGTCTCCCCTGTGTGGGAATATTCATATGAATGTACAAATACAGGTTGTTAACACATGGTTGATGACATGCTTGGATAGCCTAATGGTAAAGTGATTTCTCACAATAAGAGCGAAACCTGGGTTCAAGTCCCAGTTCGGCACAGATTTTCCTGTTGTCATTACATTATACAACTGATAGCTGTCCATATTCACAACTGTGAATACATTTCATGTATATTTTTACTGGAGGAAAGGTGCCCTTCTTATTACAAACCATCAGTGTCGATACGTCATTTTTTCTTAACTTTGTTGGCCTGGAATATAATAGGTCATTCATGACAAGAGGGAGACGGTAGCATGGATGCTATTCATGGACTATCTGGTTTATAGATGACTGATTCCAGCCTGCAAAGCAGCACCTCACTTCTGATGGGCATGTTTTCTTCCTGGTGTGCACAGATATACACTGACAGTTCCTCTATAGCTGTTTGTTTAGGCTGTCACATCCATGATCAGTGACACTTCTGCCCCATGATTGCTGGTCGCCCACTAGACTGGGGTAGCAGCAACCCTGGAAGTTTGTAGCCTCTCTTATAATGTTGTCAGACTGCTTAATAATTTCAGTCCCCTCTCGTATTTTGTGTTGACACATCCTTGACTATTTTGCCAGTACACAGGCTTCCTGGAACATGACAGGCTATCTACAATCATGGTTGCATTCTGCTGTCACTGATTTATGGTGCTTTTCTAATTGCAAGTAGCATTCGTGTCCCACTACTCATGTGCTGACTAGTCTCCCTGTCTCACCTATGTAGGCAGCTTCACGCTCACAATGTAGCTCACATACTTCTGCAGTATCAAGATAGTTCACTGTATCCTTGGTGGAAACTATCGTGGATCCTGTGGTTGCTGTGGAAATTCAGTTTGGAACCTCTTTGGGTTGCCCTTCACATATAGTAAATGCACTATCAAGCTTTTCTTCATGGCCTTCTTCTCTTATTTGATTCTGGTTGGCATTGGCTGCCTTCTCATAATGTTGTTATCGTACCCACTGCCATGAAAGGTATAGTGTAGCTCCCACAATTCTTCTTTGATATTATTAGTATCACTTATCCGACAGACACAGGCCATCAGCACATGCAAAACAGAATACTTCTGGGCTGGGTGATGGTGGCTCTCCACATGCAGGTACCCATTTCTGTGGATTGGGTTCTGGTACACTTTGTGTCCCAGTCTGCTATCAGTGGTTCTACCTACCTCCACATCAAAAAATGGTAACATCCCATTGTTTTCAGTTTTGTGTGTGAACTGCATATTCTTACGTTGGCAGTTTAAATGCTGAAGGAAGCTTCCCACCTCCAATTCTCTGTGTAGTCAAATAATGAATGTGTTGTCTACATACTGTAGCCAATAAGGGGGGAGTAATGGTGCAGAAGCTAGGGTGTTATGCTCAAAAACTTCCCTGAAAATGTCAGCAGCAACCGGGTAGATCAAGGAGCCCATTTCCACTACATCTACCTGAAAGAAGATACCAATAATACAAGGGCTGTTCAGTAAAGAATGATCATAACTTTTTTTTGGCATGTCTTTACTCATCTTCATAATTTTGATGGTCCTTCTCAAAGTAGTCTCCCATGAATGCGATGCACTTGTTGTGTCATTTCTGTCAGTCTTCAAATACATCCTGGAAACCACTTTTTGAGATATCCTTTAAAATCGCCTCAGCAGTCTTCACCACTGCTTCTGATGATTGATAATGCCTCCTACAAAGGCGTTTCTTCATAGAAATAGAAAAAAGTCACATGGGGCTAAATTTGGACTATAGGGAGGGTGAGGGATGCACTTCACGTTACTTTTTGCAAGATATTCAGCAATAACATTGGCAATATGTGGTCACACATTATTGTGGTGCAGCATCCAGCCTGCTTCACGAAACTGGGTCTTTTGCACCTGATATGGACTTGCATTGTTTCCATGACATCCCTATAGCATTGTCCAGTTACCAATGTGTGTGCGAGTACAACATGCTGATAAACCATTCCATGGATATCAAAGAATAAGATGACCATAGCTTTCCCAACAGAAGCAACCACTTTTGCTTTTTGGGGGGTTGGTGATGAAGGAGATTTCCACACTGAGCTATACTGTTTGGTCTCAGGATTAAAATGATGTAGCCAAGTTTCATCAGAAATGATTACATTTGAGAGAAACACTGGATCTTCCTCTAACATCAACTTTAACTGCCTACAGTCCTGCACACGAATGTCCTTTTGTTCAGGGATCAACCGTCTTGGAACCCATCGCGCACAAACACGTGTCATTTGTAATTTTTCTGTGACCAACATGTGGGTGGCACCCAATGAAATGTTCAGTATTTCAGAAAGTGATCCTAAGGTAATTCATCAACTCTCTCACAATGACAGCAGCAGTGTTGATGTTTTCTTCCATGAGAGCAGTAACTGAATCACCGGGTCTACCTTCCTTTGAAATTGATTGTCTCCCCTCTTTAAATATTTTAAACCACCTTTGAGCTGTGCTGTAGGGAAGAAGAAACTCTCCACAGTCCTCCTGTAACATTGTATAGGCCTCAGATGAAGATTTGTTGAGACAAAAGCAGAATTTCAAAGCTGCATATTGTTCCTTGCATGTTACCTACATTGCAGCGGTAGGCAATACTGCACATGTCTGACCTTGCCTGCCTATCACAGGAGGCAACCAGGAGTCCCAACAATGAAACTACTATGGTGTGTGTGTGTGTTGCACATTAAGCTAACAGAGTATCATAAGATTAAATTTTAGCATGAAAAATTATGACTGTAAAAAACTATGATCATTCTTTATTGAACAGAACTTGTATAAAATATGAAGTCTGGGAGCTACACCATACCCTTGACACCAAGGGGGCTGATAATGACATTATAAGAAAGAGTGCCAAGGCCAAATGGAATCAAGTAAGAGAAGAGGGCAAGGTTGAGAAGCTTCCATTAGTGCATCTACCATGTTTGAAGGGCATTAGAGAACAGTTAGGCAATGCCTGCCCCATGAGGTTTAAAACAAATTTTCCGCAACATCCACAGGATCCTCAACATGATAGGTTCCTCCAATGATGCAGTAATTAACCTTAATGCTGCAGGAGCATGGGAGCTATATTGTGAGTGAGGAGCTGCCTACATAGTGGAGGAAGGGAGACCTGTCAGCACACAAAGAGTGAAACATGAACTCTACATGCAATTAGAAAAGCACCATAAATCAGCAATAGATAACACTGCCATAATTGTGGACAACTTAACATATTTGAGGAAGCCCATGTACTGGCAAAAGAATCGTGATTATAGCAACACAAAATATGAGAAGAAACTGAAAGTATTAAGCAACCTGACAACATTAACAGAGACGATGGCTAAAAACTTTTAGGGTCCTAGCTGCCTGTTATCATAGTCTGATGAGCCACAACTGTTTATAGGACAGAAGCCTTCCCTGGCATGGATGTGACAGCCTAAATAAACAACTATAGAGGAACTGTCAGTATATATGTGTGTACACCCAGAAGAAAACATACCACAAGAAGCCAAGCATTGCTTCGCATATCAGTATCAATCATTGATAAACTGGATAGACCTTCTTGTTAATTTCTCCCTCTCATCATTACTGGGCTGTTATATTTCAGGTTCAATAAAGTCCTGTGAAAATAATGTAATGACACCAATAGTTTGCAGTAAATTAAGGGCACCTTTCCTCCAGTAAAACCAGTCTTGTCCTAAGGAAGGCTGTTGTAATATGGCTGAAACATAGGTTTTATAGTTTGTATTCCAAGTATTTTGTACAGTGACTTGGTACAAATCCAGAAGAATTTTAATCACCTTGGCACTGGCTATGGTATATATAGTTATGACTGTTCACCATATTTCTTTATTTCCACAGGAGGTAAGTTACCTGGGGTACCTTTCACAAGTGTCATTTATATGATCCTCTCAATGGAATTTTGGATCTATGTGGACACCTAACCTAAGAGTTTTAACATTTTTAGTTTCAGAATTCTTTGATAACCTCAAAAGGTGGTGTTGAGTTTTATCTTACTCTAGAGGAGTTTTTTGGCAGTAAACCATTTCAGTGCAGAATCAAGTGATCCCCTTGTTATCTGATTCAGAGTTGTGATGTCCCAATGTGTGGTAAGAAACATCATGTCATCAGCATAGCATATAACACACTGAGCTACATTATGGGACACATCATTAATTGCAGTACTGAGGAAGAATGATGCAAGAATAGAACACTGTGAAACTCCAGTGTTACTATAAAATGATGGGAAACATCTACTTCTGATTGAGCCAAACTGTTTTCTGTTACCAAAACAGGGAGCAATTACTACCATTGTGAGATTACTTACACTGCAGAAATCCAGTTTTGTTAACACAATATCAGATGGAGTGCAATCAGTGCTTTGCTTACATTACACTAATCAAGTGACATCAAGTTCTTACTTTCAAGCACTTTAGTACTTGACTGACAATTTTTATAGCAGCTGTTGTAGTATTTCTACCCTTTCAGAAGTCAAACTGATTCTCACACAACATGATGTAGTGCTCAAAACCATTACTTAATTGGCTATAAATTAATGACTCAAATATCTTTGAAAACACTGGCACAATTGAGAGTGGACAGGGGCCTTGTTGCAGTTGTTTATCGCTGTTTTTAAATATTATGATAACTTTTGCAATTTTTAGCTGATCAGGAAAGACTCCAGTCACTATTTTTATAAAATAAAAGCTACTCATTCAGAGATTATGTTTATTGTTTTTTTATACCATATCTGGACAACCACTAACAGTCCATAACTTGGGATTTTGGACACCATTTTTATAATTTCAGGGACAGTAACTGTAATCCAGTAGAAGAGATTATATAACTGGTAGTGGAGCACTAAGCAAGTCATTTGTAGATGGGCCTGATCCTGGTGTGCTATATCGTTGACTCAATTTAAAAAGTACTCATTTAATGCCATAGGGTCAAACAGTTTTTCTCTAGAGTGTCTAGCAGATTTCATGCATTCTGTTACTTCACATGCAGCCTTACACTTATTGGGAGCTGCTTCTATGAATTTTTTCAGACAGGTTTTTCTTTTTTTTTGTCTAGAGAAGCTTAGATTTATCACATTTTTTACATTTATGGTAAGTATTATAATAAGTCTCCCACTGTTTAGTGTCTTGTATGCTTGAATTTTTATGTATGCTATAAAGTAAGAGCATGGTTTTTTCCTAACTTCACCCATGCTTTTTGCTTTTTGGCATAACTGAACATCTAATTTTAATTAACAGTGAACAGCCATGCACACTATTAAAAAAACTGTCAAAGACACTTTCATCTACTGGCTTTCCATCTGCATTTTTTAAAATTAATTTTGAATCACCTATGAGAGTTCCTTCCTTTTGTCCTCTTACTGACAGCACAGTAATTCCAGTGAAATCAACTATTAACTTTTTAATGCAAAGTGTGAGGAGAAACAGATCATGATCTGCAAACTCCCCTTTTGCTAGTATGATTATATAATCATCTCCATGACAATAATATGATCTATAGACGCATCATTGCATGTCACAAAATTGTTTGTGCAGCAGAAGTTTGGGGGTCTTAAACTGTTCCTGGGATCTCTCATGTGTATTTTAAGGTCTTCTTTACACAGTTTGTACTGACTGGGGTTCTTAAAGATTCATGTAAAAATTTATTTTATTTTTATTTATTTAACCTGATCTCATTAGGGCCACCAGGCACTTATTTACATTGGAACAGGGTTTCACACATAAACAGTACCATTTTTGCATCATAGTTACCTAAAAAATGACAAATTTAATATGACAAATAGTAGTAAAATGATTTGAGTGTCTATAGTGACAATGTGAGTAAATAATACTAACTATGAACTAATGAAATTAATACTGACAGTACTTGTACTACTACTACTACTACTACTACTACTACTACTACTACTGCAACTACTGATACTGCCACTAGTAGTGATAATAATAATAATAATAATAATAATAATAATAATAATGACCAACAGATACGAAGAAAGTAAATTGGAAAAAGAAAACACTACATGGCAAGCACCCGTATCATCTAACACAGCCACACATCGATCAAGATGCATCCAACACATGGCTAAGAAAAGGCAATATATACAGTGAGACGGAAGGATTCATGATTGCAATACAGGATCAAACAATAAACACCAGATATTACAGCAAGCATATTATTAAAGATCCCAATACCACAACAGATAAATGCAGACTTTGCAAACAACAAATAGAAACAGTAGATCACATAACAAGCGGATGTACAATACTAGCAAATACAGAATACCCCAGAAGACATGACAATGTAGCAAAAATAATACATCAACAGCTTGCCTTACAACATAAACTTATAAAACAACACATTCCCACATACAAGTATGCACCACAAAATGTACTGGAGAATGATGAATACAAATTATACTGGAACAGAACCATTATAACAGATAAAAAAACACCACATAACAAACCTGACATCATACTCACCAATAAAAAGAAGAAATTAACACAACTAATCGAAATATCCATACCCAATACAACAAATATACAAAAGAAAACAGGAGAAAATATTGAAAAATACATCCAACTGGCTGAGGATGTCAAGGACATGTGGCATCAGGATAAAGTTGACATTATACCAATTATACTATCAACTAAAGGAGTCATACCACACAATATCCACCAGTACATCAATGCAATACAGCTACATCCAAACTTATATATACAACTACAGAAATCCGTAATTATTGATACATGTTCAATTACCCGAAAGTTCCTAAATGCAATATAACACATACTGTGCAGTTAAAAGGAAGTGACGCTTGATCAAGGTCTGTGTCACTGTCCATTTTTAACCAGACTTAACGTCTGAGAAAGTAAAGAAATGACAATAACAATAATGATAGTGGCAGATATAAAAAGAGCTTATAGGTGTACAAAATAAACGTTTTCTGATACTGTGAGTTCTGGAGAAAGGGAATTTAAGGAGCCTGCACCAGTTAAGAACACTGGGAAATGAGAAAGGTCTGGTTCAGAAGAAGGATGTACAAGGATAATGACTGTGCAGGGACAATGGTAATCATTATAGTTGGTTTGGTAGATATGTCATTAACTGTCTTCTGAAGCTGGAGATATTATTCAGTTCTCTAATATGATGTGGGAGGTTATTGCAGAATTGGCTTTCTCCTACTGAAAAGGGAATGATCCAGTCCAACATGTCAAAACCTATGCTGAAATCTTTCACACAAGAAGAATACCTCAATAGAAATGCACTGTTAAAAATTTAGCTGCTAAGATGCACTACAAGTATTCTTGAAAAAGTGTCAAAATTACACATTTCTGCTGCATGAAGAATGGCTTCCAAAAGCGGTTTGTACAGCCCCTCCTGTCTAATACCGAATATGTGAATAAGCAGAGGCAGCTGTGACAAGAGGACATAGTGCTGCATAGCTCAAAGAGCACACACATGAATTTAAGCACTCAACTTTACCAAAAATGCCTCCAATTATTAATTTTTTGAATTACCTCAAGTTCATATTGACAGCTAAACTGTTGCTTAAGTAATTGTTACACAAACAGTGTATGATGTTATATTACATATGACTTCCATCAATCAGGACTTTAATTTGTTGGCATTGAATATTTCATAACAATTCCAGAAGGACAGTTCTTATGATAATTTTAGAATAATGCATATTTTTCTAACAATGAAACAGTTTCTTGTTTATGCAAAGTGCCTATTGGATGACGAAAACAAACATTTTCCTTACACCAGGCACACCAGGTGAAACCAAAATTAATGCATTCAGGCAATTCACAGTAATTATTAATTTTATTTACACAGAACTGGAATGGAATAAGACGTGGGGAAATGGTCATGGCTGCAGTTCTGCGTACTGTGCTGCGTACCAATCATACTTGATTAAATTCATAAAATGTGGTGATGCTGACTGACAGCGTGGAAATGACTGAAGTTTAAGAATACTGTTCCTCAGACAAACCTAAAATGACAAAGAGCTAATGGAAATTATGTTGCCTGACAATTTTCTGAAAAATACTTTAGACTATAGAATTTTTTTTTCTTGAGAGGTTGAATCACACTATTAGTTTTGGCTGGAATCTGAATTATATTAACAGTCTCTTTATCATCCTCCTCCTAGAGACAGAGCTGTCAGTATGTCCACGCCAAGAGTCCAATGAAAGCAGTGAATTATTTTCTGCAAATGTAAGAAGATGTTTTGGGTGTAACATTGAAAATTATTGTCTCCCATTTTTCAAGATTTTTCTATGCCAATTACAAGAAATTTCTGGGTAAAGAGTCCTCTTTTTTACTTTTGGTCCTGATTTGCCTTGATATTCCCGAGGACAGATATAAAGGAATGTGTCATAGCAGTCATTGACACCACAACCTACTCCATCTTTTTTTTGCCTGAAACGACAAAGTACAGTTTGCACACAGCCTGACTGATTGGCTTTATATGCAGCATTTTATAGGTTAACAAGAAGCGTTGTCTTTACATCAGCTATGAATTTCATTGTAGTAATACCTATTAATGATATCTCCTCTATGTGTTTACTTGACATAAACTTTGTAATTTTGCAACTTCCATTTCCATATAATTTTCTGAATCTGTTTAACTAGGTCAAAGAAGCCTGGTAATAAGTAATATTTATCTTAGTTTTAATTCAGAATGCCCACTTTTGGGCATCTGCTTTGAATGTCATTCATTGACTCTCACATGCAGTTCTAAAAATTTTGAATAATTTTTCTTTCTCACTTTTATGAGTTTCATTTTGGTGCATATTTTGTACTTGGTGTAAATCTTTCTTCCATTTACACAATTTATGTTCAGATTTTATGAAATTAAACCAGCTTTGTACTCTGTTTGTGTTTAAGTGTTTTCTCTGTCCTTCATTTAACTAAAAAATTTAGAGCCTTTCCTTTTTCACTGAAAGTTATTACTGTACATATTTGCTTTGGCCTTGGAAGGAACTGCCTTTTTGTTCTGGACTTTATCCATCACAACGATTAGTTAGTTAGTTATCATTCAAAGCACAATTTACAGAATTGTCTGTTTCTTATGATGTTTCCACTATTTTTAATGAAACATTGACATCGTTGGAATGATTGCCCAAGAAATTAACTGATAAATAATGCATATGTAGGTCTTCAGGAGAAGCATGTGGTTTCATTTATGTACCATGTTCTACATATTTCATTTTGCCAGGTTGAAAACACTAATTGGATTCCACATTACTGTGAGACTCTGGGATGTGCACAAAGACAGATGCTATTAGCAAGCATATATGAAGAAATCACAAAGAAAATTAATTCATTTTATGTCTATTGTTAACATTTACTGATACTGCAAAAGCAACTGCTAATTATTACTGAGGTGATCTGTGGTAGATGGCAGCAATAACTTCCTTACGTGCAAGATTTGCCTTGCTGAGAGGGGCATGTGGTGCTGCAGAGGTTTGAAGAGCACTCATATATTGTCTCAAAACAGTGTATGTGCCCAGACCACCAAGTGAGCATGAAGGTGGTTTTTCTGGCAGCGAACTTTTGTGTGGCGATACATGCTGTGGACAATGTTATGTGGAATGGGGTATGTAATTAGCAGTGCTAGTGAAGTTACTTGAACCTGTTGTAGGTTACCTTTTGTAATGACAAGTGACCACGGCTGTTGGTTCAGCTCTGTCTGGCATCTGTGCATTTGTACAGAAGCAAACATCAGAGTCTGCCTAATTGGGATGGCCTTGCTATTTTGCTGTAGAAAAGGTACTGTTCTGTAGAGTTTATAGCACTGTATATTTCACCTTGGCTTCATAATGGGTGTAGAAAGGGATTGGTGGAGTCATTTGAGTTGGATTTCACGACATGATTGATCACGGTGACCACCTGTCCTTACATACTGATAGAATTCCAAGTATCAGGCTTATTGGCACCAGGAATGTTTTGGTGGCTCCTGTCTGAATAGTCATATTAAGTGATTGCTACTGTGCTACTGTGTAAATTTGATTTCTGTTGTACATTTATAATTATGAAACTATTTCCAATGTTTAAGCTTAGTGGGCCTTTGTAGTCCTCAAGTGAATTACTGTTACCTAAATGTAATCTGCAGTTTGTGATACTGTGTAAATTTGATTTCTGTTGCACAGTCATAAACATGAAACATTCATTGATTTAACTGATCTTCCAGGTGTCTTCTGGTGTTATTTACAATTTATTATGGTTTGAAGTTTCTTTCTTTTTTAAATAAGTTACCTTGCAATGGTGTGGATGGTGTAAGTGTTTTATAATTGTTTGGGCGCTAAATTCCATTTATTCTGTTGTAGATAGCCAGCTGGTTAGTGTTTTCAATGTTATTTGTCTGAGGGTGACTGTTGGCATCATCTTTGCACTAGGGATGTTGCACCCATTAGTAAGAAAAGAGATACTTGGATTTGAAAATTAATTCTTACATACTAGAATTAGAGGAAGCTTTTGACAATGTTGACTGGAATACTCTCTTTCAAATTCTAAAGGTGGCAGGGGTAAAATACAGGGAGAGAAAGGTTATTTACAATTTGTACAGAAACCAGATGGCAATTATAAGAGTTGAGGGGCATGAAAGGGAAGCATGGTTGGGAAGGGAGTGAGACAGGATTGTAGCCTATCCACGATGTTATTCAATCTGTATATTAAGGAAGTAGTAAAGGAAACAAAAGAAAAATTTGGAATAGGAATAAAAATCCAGGGAGAAGAAATAAAAACCTTGATGTTTGCCAATGACATTGTAATTTTGTCTGAAACAGCAAAGAAATTGGAAGAGCAGTTGAATGGAATGGATAGTGTCTTGAAAGGAGACTTTAAGATGAACATCAACAAAAGAAAAATGAGGATAATGGAATGTAGTCAAATTAAATCAAGTGATGCTGAGGAAATTAGATTAGGAAATGAGACACTTAAAGTACTAGATGAGTTTTACTATTTGGGGGGCAAAATAACTGCCGATAGTCAAAGTAGAGAGGATATAAAATGTAGACTGGCAATGGCAAGGAAAGTGTTTCTGAAGAAGAGAAATTTGTTAACATTGAGTATAGATTTAAATGTCAGGAAGTCTTTTCTGAAAGTATTTGTATGGACTGTAGCCATGTATGGAAGTGAAACATGGACAATAAATAGTTTAGACGAGATGAGAACAGAAGCTTTTGAAATGTGGTGCTACAGAAAAATGCTGAAGATTGGAAGGGTAAATCACATAAGTAATGAGGAGATATTGAATAGAATTGGGGAGAAGAGAAATTTGTGGCACAACTTGACTAGAAGAAGGGATCGGTTGGTAGGACATGTTCTGAGGCATCAAGGGATCACCAATTTAGTATTGGAGGGCAGTATGGAGGGTAAAAATCACAGATGGAGACCAAGAGATCAATCAACTAAGCAGATTCAGAAGGATGTAGGTTGCAGTAGGTACTGGGAGATGAAGGGGCTTGCACAGGATAGAGTTGCACAGAGAGCTGCATCAAACCAGTCTTTGGACTCAAGACAACAATAACAACAACAACAACAACAATAGTAACTGTGAACAACTGTGTCAGAAAAACTATTAACAGAAACTGAAATTCACTTAACGAATTACAGTCACATTGTGCCATTTAATCTGTTTAAAGATGTGCCATCACCAAAGGATATGTGCCTGCCATGTTGCATATGCACTGTCTGTTACAGGTACAGCAGGGGTATACATTTCTCCAGCTGCCTGGTGAACCACAAATTTGGCAAATTTCAACATTTTTGTAAAAGTAATTGCAAAGTGTCTCAGCAGTAAAATTTTTGCCATTGTGTTTCTTTTTGTGTACTCTTCTTATATAAATTATTTCAGTGTAAGTTTTGACATGTCAGACAGGGCAGTTCCCTTGGGAGAAGGATTTCAAGAAAGTGGCTGAATGGTGGAGTAGGATGGGAAGGATTATGCTCTGATGGCAATGGGTGCTTCTGCTAGGTTGTTCAGACAGGAACATTAAGGTGAGGAGAGATATGAGGGACAGTATATTTTGATAAGACAGTGGAATACAGAGCTTATGGAAATATCGGCACTTGTCTGAATGCAGTTAAGGCAGCTCTGCATATGATGGTGAAATATGACCAAAGAGTCAAACATCACAGGTATAATGAACAAATACTAACAAAGAGATAGAGGGGCTGGCCAGTACTTACCTCAGCTCAGTACAGCCGATAGATAAACAAAAAACAGAACCGAAAATTTACGTTCCTAGCTTTCGGAACAAATGTTCCTTCATCAGGGAAGAGAGAGGGGAAAGAAAGGGAAGAAGGGAAAGTGGATTCCGTTACTCACAACCCATGTTATGAAGCAACAGGGAAAGGAAAATGGGGGGGGGGGGGGGTAGCAAGGATGGAGGCATGGTTGTCAGAGGGCTACCCTCCCTATTTTCCTTTCCCTGTTGCTTCATAACATGGGTTGTGAGTAATGGAATCCACTTTCCCTTCTTCCCTTTCTTTCCCTTCTCTCTTCCCTGATGAAGGAACATTTGTTCCGAAAGCTAGGAACGTAAATTTTCGGTTCTGTTTTTTGTGTATCTATCGGCTGTACTGAGCTGAGGTAAGTACTGGCCAGCCCCTCTATCTCTTTGTTAGTATTTGTTTCACATCTTTATATGAGATTTTCCATTAATTGTATAATGAACAAAGGCATTCAGAACAGGTTCCAGGCACTGTACACTTTCTTGAGAAAGGCCTTGCAGGATAACATTGCTGTAGTCTGTGATTGGATGTGTAAGTTACTGAGTGCAGTTGCCCATGATACAAATTTCAAGGCGTCTTGGTATTACTGTGAGAGTTATTGAAATCTATTGCATTGGTATGTAAGTTGTTACATTTTCTGTAAGTTATATAAATGCAACAGATACATATAAAAGAGACTTTAATCATCAGTAATATATTTCCTTCACCTTTTACAACAGACTGCCAATGCTGGGGTAACTTTTTGATTCTTCAACTGTAGAAATCAAGTAGTGTTGAGGAAAAGAACTTGTTGAGCCATGTTCAGAATGCATTTTCATCTTGAAAGGAAGTTTCTTGAAGGTTGTTCGTCAGATAGCAGAAAAGGTTGCAAGATCAGGTAAATAAGGTGGGTGCATAATGAATTCCAAACCCAACTCCTTTACAGTGTTTATTGTCAGTCTAACAGAATGTGGGAAGATGTTATCAAGGAGTAGCATCACTTCATCCAGTCTTCCTGGTCATAGTTCTTGGATTGCAGCTGCAAGATGTCTTAGTTGTTGACAATAAATGTCAGCAGTGATGGTTACTCCTCGGGGAAGCAATTTGTAGTACACTACACTGTTGCTGTTCCATCAGAAGCAAAACATTATCTTTTGTGAATGTGTGCAGGTGTTTGTACAAGGAGTTGGTGCTTTGTTTGTGCTCAGCCATTCCTTTCTTTTTCTTGTGTTAGCATAAAGACACCGTTTCCTGTCACTGGTAACAATACGGTGTAGGAATGATCATGTTGTTCATGAGGCAACTGATGTTGAGCAAGCAATGATGCACACATGGCCAAGCCACCTGCTGATTTTTGTGACTTTGCCTTAGACCCATACACTCAATTTTTGAACATTCCTCCTTACTTGCTAATGTCGCATGATGGTGGAATGATTACGGTTCATCACATTTTCCAGTTCTCGAGTGGATCATTGTGGATTGATGAATTTAAATGACCTTCTTCAAACCACAAAGGTGTTCCTGAAGATGGAGAGCCACTAATGTCAAAACGATCCTCCTCAAAATGAGAAAACCATTTTCTTGCTGTGCTTTGTCCAATGGCATTATCCCCATACATGGCACAAATGTTTCTTGCTCCCACTGCTGCTATAATCCCTCTGTTGATCTCAAACAGAAGAATATGTTGGAGATTTTCGAATTTCTCCACTTGGCACTCCATTTCCTAGCGTCCATAGCTCCCACTCACTATCACCAAAGGACAAAATGACAATATATAAACTCAAACAGCAACAGTGAATTACAAATAAAAAAATGGCAGTCAATAAATAAACCCATAGAAGCTGAAATACCAACATGAAAAACAGAAACACTCTAAACTTATGCTCCAACCTAATAGTTAAAGGTACATAATAACTTCTGTACAGAATTGATCGTAGGATAAAGTGAACAGGAGACATTTATTATTAATACTTGGTACATGTACTTTACACAGCTTGTGAGGTAAGTGAAGTTTAAAACTCACATACCAGATGTCCACTGAGTAACAAAGATATCACACTGATTACATTCTCTCTGTTCAAAATGGATGTATTGAATGCTGAAGTCTCTACACCACTCTGACCCCCCCCCCCTCTCCCTTTATGAAATAAGGAGAACTGAGGATATGAGGGAACAGGTACTTCATGGCTCTACCAGCCCATGTGACAACTGCTGGGTGTAGCAGCAAAGGTGTTGGCTGCCCCCACCAAGTCTGTGAAATGAACAAAATGTCACCCTGTTCTTCGAATCAGAGGACATTTGAGGTTGGTAGCGATGTAGACTCTCAGTGATTGGATGAGTCAGCACTGAGACTTTGGTACTCGGTCTGCGGCTGCCTCTTCTGTGTGTGTCAGTTTGATTTGTTCAATTGACACAGGCTCTTTTCCACCATTTCACTCTATTTTGAAGGTATTTACACCCCTCTGGAGAACCTTGTAGAACCCCATGTACGGTGGCTAGAGTTCACATTCTATCATCTCTCAGCCAGACTCATGGTGTTGACTGTAGCTCTTTGTGTACAAAGACTTTTTTGTCCCAATGACTGTGCAGCTCAGTGGGATGTAATTGTGCCATCCTTTTTTACAGCAGTTGATTGAATTATGTCATGGGCTCCAGAGTGAGGTTGCTGTGACTTAGTGGAGACAATCTTGGCAGGAAGTTGTAATTATTGCCTGTACACTACCTGTGGTGTGCAGCAGTACAGTTTCTCTTTTACTGCTGTCCTTAGTCCTAACAGTGCTAGTGGTAGTGATTCAGTCCACTGGCTGTTGTTGCACAATAGGACCACTTTGATGATTCTGTGGAACCTATCTAACATCTCACTATTTGCAGAATGGCAGCTGATGGTTTTGAGTTGGCTGCAGTCACATTGATGTATGAGTTTGTAGAACAACCAAGATTCGAATTATCCCCCACAATTGGTGGTTATGGTTTGAGGCACTACAAATCTCGAAGCCCAGATCATGATAAGGGCTCTGGAAAATGTTTTGTCTGAGATTTCCATGATGGGAATGGCCTCTGGTTGATGCTAAGACTGTCAATATGTCCCTGTGTTTGCCTGGGATTGGGATCAGCCATACCAGGCCCACATACAAGTGCATAAAACAAGCCATGGGTGTTTCAGTGATACCTTATGGTGCTGAGATGTGCCTGCTGATATTGCTCTGGTGACAGCTCTTCCAGGATTGTGCCCATTGATGGATTTTTTAAAGAATATATTATTGGGCAGCAAGGCCCACTGACTGTCCTTAGGTGCCACATACCAGTCCATCTTTGATGATTTATGTCATCTTTAGTTGCTAAAACATTTTGGTGTGAGTTGTCAAGATTTTGCTGCCACTGGTGATTTGGACAACACCCTGTTGTGCTTGCATGTCCTCTTTAACACTGATGGCTTTGTTAGTTCTGGGAAGTCTTATAAAATGCTGTGGAAACAAAGGTACCCATGCAGTGAAACCACCTCCGCTAGTGGCAGAAGCCACCTGTTGTTTCCTTAAAACTATGTTGAGGCAATGCAATGAGGTATGACTCCATGTCCACCAAGAATGTGGTTCCTGATGTGTTGTCAGTCATAAAAAAAATTGGTGTAAGTCACCCTCTTCTGCTTGCATGAAACTAACTCTGTGAGTTGTTTAGTATCTGCAGTAGCCGTGTCATCAACCATGATGGCTTGGGCATTGGTGAGTGGTCATTACAATGAATGTTTTACAGACTTCTTCATGCATGGTGCAACCAGTTACTTTCCATAGGTGTGTACATGAGCAGATGTCTCCTTTCAAACTGACACAGTAGCCGCGAGAGGAGGGACACATACTTTGGTGTTGATGATGGTCACTGGTGTCCTTTAGTGGCTGTCTGTAGCATTTGGGTGCAAGCACTGTGTCACACTTTTTTTTTTCCTTTGCTCTGAATTGATAATGATACCAGTACCACTGTCATTCAGTTTCTGTGGTGAAGGTTTTCCATGCCACCTGTAGCATGGTCCTGATGCTGCTTCTTGAGAGTGTTTTAGAGCTGCTAGTTGTAAGCTCATTTCATATGAGCTGGTAGCCAGCTAAACGTGTGTTGCTGTGTCTACTTCTGTAGCCTAGTCCATTCTGGGTCCGGTGTGCTGCTGCATCTTGGTGATGAGGGTTCCGGGTCTCTGGCTATGTCATCATTTACTGCTGCACTGGAAACATTGTTTAGCACGTTATATGCAATGCCATCAGCTTTATATGTTAAAACTATGTCATCATTTACTGCTGCACTGGAAACATTGTTTAGCAGTTTATTTGCAATTCCATCAGCTTTACCTGTAAAAATGCTTGAAGACATCTCTGTGTTTGCTGACAAAGCTGTCTGAATGTTAGTTGGTAGCCATATAAGCCACAACATGCGAATAAGATTTTCAGATGGCAATTCTGTTCCGGCCAGGGTCTTAAGGTCAGTCAAATACTGTTTGGGAGATCTGACCCCTAACTGTTCTTCACACAGTAAATTTTGAAGATGTAATGTAGCTCAGGTAACACTATCAAATTCTGGATTAGACATTCTTTCAGTCTTATGTAGCACTGAGTTTTCAACGCCTCTTCAGCCTGACAATTTGAGCTGATGTGCCATGAGACCTTCCCACATGTTATGCTGGACTTCCCGCAGATACATTCTGATGTAGTTGTACCTAAGACAGGACCATCTGTATTGTAAAAACACTCAAGTCATCCCATTACAGCAAAGTCTATGGTTCACAGGAGGTGGAGAGGGAGAGGGAGGGGAGGGGAGATTTGGAGCAGCTGTGAATTACATAATTAACTAGACGATCTGTAGATCTATCTTTCACACAACTCAGAGGAATGCTAACTCACAAGTGGCATCTAAAGATTTTGTTTGTGGCCAGTGAGTGAATCATATGTTAGATTACTCTAAATAATGTAATGAATGAAAGCTTCTGAATGACAGTGCCATGGAAGTGCATCATTTGCACCAATGCTACATTTCATGAAAAGCCTCTTTGAAGGTTTTGTATGCACCTCTTGATTTCATGAAGTTCATGTGTGTTTCTGAAGTGATTACTTTTGTGCTTCTATTTCTTCATGTGACATACTTTTCACATTCACTGATGTAATGTGAGATACGGCTGTGAAATATGTTCACTTGCTTTCTCTAAATATCTGCTAATTGTAACAACTTACTACAAAAATGTACAGTTTTCATCATCTTCTTTTATAGTTCAAATGCTGTCAGATTCTATCAGAGTATTTGAACAAAGCTGCACAAATATCTGATCATCAAATTACCTTCCATTAGGAATGTGGGTGCACTCAACAACTGTGATATGACTTTCAATTGGTAGAGCACAGTAATCAGTCATCTTTTTCTTTCAGGTTTTAATAGGCAAATCTAGATTTCGGCTAGCCATTATCAAGGTCCTATTTTATGGTATCAATGCATGTCCTAATACATGTCTTGTACTAGGACATGCATTGATAACATGAAATAGTGCATTAATAATGACTAGGCACTAGCCGAAATCTAGATTTGTCTAATAAAACCTGAAAGAAAAGGATGACTGACAGCTGTGCTCTGTCATTTGAAAATGAAATCTGATCAGTTCTTGATACGATTTTAATGTGATGCAAAGCTTTATTAGCTGTTTTAAGTATTCAAAAATGTAAAGTTTTGCACTTCACAGAAAGCAAAAATCGAGTAGCTATACTGCAACGGTAATATCAATGAATCAAAACTGCAATCTGTTCTCTCATACAAATACTTGGGATAAGCAATATGTTGGGATGCTCAGTTTTAGGTAAAGCAGGTGGCAGACTTCAGTTTATTGCTAGCATTCTGGGAAAATGCAATGATTCTAAAAAGAGATGGCTCACAAAACACTCGCACAACCCATCCTAGAATCCTGTTTAAGTGCATTTATACAAGACAGGGTTAAAAGTGACATTGATCATACACAAAGAATGGTAGCTTGAATTGTCACAGGAGAGCATCAAAGAAATGTTGAAAAGTCTAAAATGACATATGTTTGAGACTGATGACAACTACCTATGAATGCCTGATTACACAATTTCAAGAGCTAATATTAAGCAAGGTATCTGGGAATATAAAGCCCCTTGATATAAGTCCAGAAATCATCATGAAGGTATTTAAGCAGTCATTTTTCCTGCACTCATATGGAAATGGAACAAGAAGAAATGCTTATATTTGGTACAATGGGAGGTAACCTCTGTCATGCAATTCACAATGGTTTCCCTAGTATGGGTGAAAATGATGATGTAGATGAAGACCTATGGAGATGACAAACTTATTTATTTTGTATATTATACATTTAAATGTACCATAACAAACAATGGACAGTCCAAGATGGAAAGGATAGATTGTTTCTCACCATACAGAGGAGTTGTTGAGTTACAGAGAGGTGAAATTACGAAGACTGTAAAAATATTAAAGCTTCCACACAAAGCCCATCTTCTGCAGGAAAAACCTCACAAACATTCGCACAAGCAAAACTCACACACACATGGCCAATGTCTCAGGGCCGTGAGACAGTAACCATGTGTGTCTGATTTGTGCTTGTTTGTATGTGTGTGTGTGTGTTTTCTACTTCATAAGAATGACTTTGTCCAAGAGATTTAACACTGTAGCAGTGTTTTTCACTGCACCTCTCTGTGACACATTGGCCCATTTATATGGTGACTAGCAATCTGTCCTATCCATATTGTTGTTAAATGTACCATACTTTATAAACATATTTTACACAACTAAATGTACCATTTCTGAAATCCATAACTAGTTTACAACCACTGAAATATTTTACCTTTTGATGAAGCACTTACTGCTGATAAACTCTGCTGAGATGTTGTGATTCCCAGAATGGCATCAGGAAGTGTCATAGCAAGTAGGAAAAGTATCCATGCTTCAAAAAGCATTTTCTACCCCTGCAAATGATCATTGTAATTTGCTTAGACAGAACTCTTGGCATATGAGAATATTAAAGTGTAAAATTAAAGTGTTGAAATTGGTTAGTATCTGAGTCAAATTCAGGATTTTGGTCAGAGTGTGGGGACTGAGCTCATAGAAACTTGGTATAATTTTTGAATCACTATTCCCTAAAATAAACAAAAGTGTTTTCCTACTCTATTAAATTACCAACTATAATAGTGAGAAATTTTTGAGCCTGTTAAACCTGAAAGCTATTTTGTAAAGTATTTTTTATTAAGAAGAAATATGTGTATTTCCAGGGGATGGGAGTTCCAGGGGATGGGAATGGCTGCAGATCCGTAGCCCCACCCCCAACCCCCTGTAACCACCTCTGGATAGTGTAAAAATTTTAAGTTCAGTGGTGGATAATTTAGTTATATTTTGAATCCAAAATATCACCAAATATATATAAACTAAACATAGTGAATTTTGTGTTGAAAAACAATACTATGAAAAGGATAGATTGCAACACACTATACAGAGGAGATGCTGAGAAGCAGACAGGCACAACAAAATGACTGATATACAACTGAGCTTTCAGCCAAAAGGCCTTCTTCAAAAATAGGAAACATTCGCACACATATATTCACACAAGCACAACTCATGACCACATCACCACTGTCACTGGCCACTGAGGCCAGACCAGAACAAATGTTTGTAGATCAGATTTTTACATAATTGTCATAATTGTAGGTCTCATAGTTATGAATGCGTGAAGACCGTCAATGGAGATTTTTTATTTAATCAAAATCTGCAGAGAGCACAAATTAAATATTTCAGATTTATCTGGAGAGTCTTCATCCATGGATCCTGTAATGTGTAATGTTTTTCTGTCAGAGAGTATTAATCAAGGAAACTCAGTTCTGATCTCTAATGCCTGATTATGTTCTGATCTCTAATGTCTGATTATTTTCCACAGTAATGTACCTGTTTATGAAATTGAAATGTTGCACCATTAATAACAACACTCTTGCATTAGACTTTCCTTCACACTCCAAAACAGAGGATCACTTTGCACTATAGGAATGAAAGTAATTCTGAATAGGGAAACACATAATATGAAATTCCAAAAAGATCATTACTGCATTTGCTTCTGTTCCAAACATGCAGCAATGTCCAACAAAACCACACCATAAGCCAAGTGATAGATAGCCAGTCCTAGAGTGATTCAAAGCAAACAGTATTTTAATCTTAGAAAGACTTATACTAAACAATTTCAGAAAAGCATAAATAATGTGCTGGTATCACATATCAACATTGTTGATCACACACTAAATGAAACACTATGTTTAATATAACTTGTATTCTAAGTAGATAGCAAGCTAAAACATAGTCACCATGTCGAAAACTAATCAAGAAGTTTGACATATTTTGCACTTTCAGATCTTCTGTAAACCAGAGTGTTAGTAACTTTTGTTGCATACTTTAATTCCCTGTTCATTTGTGGGATTATCTAACAGATTAATAGGTTGTTTGGCTTTAGGGCACTCTAGATTGAAATTATTAGTGACTATATTAATTTTTTGTTGGCTAAATGAGGCTAAAATTTAAAAATCCTTTCTTTTCAGTATTCTAAAAGATTAGTGAAAGTATTGGGATAAAATTCTTCTCAGTTAATTAACCTATCATGAAATAAAAGTGTTTAAAATTGCATTTCAGACACATGTGGCTGATTCATAACTAACAATATAAAAAACAGGCAAAACATCCGCTCTGATAGCCCAAAAACTTAGCAAGAAGTACTGAAACTACACAAAAACACAAGCAACAGATTTCAATTCAACATCTATGTTGATTATTCAATCATTTTCACATGGTTGCCTCCCCCTTGGCAGTCCCCTCCTGGATATCTGAATGAGGGACTAATCCAGAATGTTTTGCCAATGGAGAGATCATCTTGACACTTGGTCAATTACAGGATATGTGTCCTGTGGGTAGACACTGTGTGTCTTTAGTGCAATGGTTTTCATTGCTGTCTGCAGTCTCCCCAAGGCAATAGGTTGCCCTGAAACTCTGTCCGATCCTCTGTCTTCTTTGACAGGACTATTGGTTGTTGGCAACATGAGGGTGACGTCTTACACTGAGAGGTTGTATAGAAAGTTTTCTAACAGACAAATTAAGGCAAGATGGTGGCGTATATACAAACTGTGGTAAATTGCTCTGTAAATTTTGAGTTATTATCATCAATAAAGTGTTGTTCATGTGATATTATAGTGGAAAAAGGTATTAGAGCATGCTCACTAACACATAAATGGTACCAATCAAGTTGTACTGTGAAATTAAACTCTGATAAAATCTCGTGTGATTGTGGTCAACTGTGTAATGGTCTCCATGTAGCAATGGAAATGTGCAGTGCCGGAATTGAACTAAATGTGTTACATGAGCTTTATTGTGATATAAATGCAGCTAGAAAATAGGTAGAATTTCTGGAAAATCTAAAGCAAGTATTGAGGAATCCTCTTGAAAACAAAAACTGTGTATCAGAAAATGCTTACAGCAGGCCTAGATATAAAAAAAACTACAGAACAATTTTGCCATTCTATACGGTGTCAAAGCAAACAAGGAAGACTTTAATGATACTGATTGCCATCTAACAGACGCTGCTGATATACGAAAATATAGAAATAGCATTGCCCCAAAAGGCAGTAATGGCAGAAATACATATCTTAGGAAATCCAAGTTAGTTGTTTACTCAGACAGTCATGGTCGTGATCTCGCAAAAATCTGGCAAAACGAACACAATCTTAGAGCTACCAGCTATGTAAAACCTGGGGCTCCTATGAACGAAGTTATAAGGAACATACAATGTGATAACACTACTCAAGAAAATCGGGTTTTAGTTACAATATAATTGGTTGTGCAAACGAAGTTTATTGCAATGAACTAAAAAGTGCCATCCGTGACCTCCGGAAAATCCTAGATACAGTGAAAAATGAAAGTGTAATAGTGACTGGAATACCACACTGATTTGACCTAATAGAAACGTCATGTGTCAACCAGGAAATTATTAAGGCCAACAGGCAATTTTGCAAAATATGCAAAGCATACAGAAACTTCCTAGATGTGAAATTCTTGGAAAGGAAACACTTCACCAGGCATGGTATGCATTTAAATATTCACGGGAAAAAGTTCATAGGTTCTAGAATAAATGAGATGGCTGAGATGATGTTCTCATCACAGATGATACCTGCAACAAAAAAAGCAGCAGAACAAACACAACCAACAGCAGTTACACAAAATGCAGCAGTACAAACAATAATCGAAGCAGAAATGCCAACAACGGCATCACCATCAACAGCAGCATCACAGACAGCAGTAACAGCAGAAATCCCATCAATAGCAGGAGCAACATCTGACATGGAAACAACCATCCATGGGGCAGCAAGTAGACGGATAAGGACACCTCCTTCCCATCTGAAGGATTTTTTAATTGCAGATATGACGAAAAAGAAGCCACCAACATAAGTAACATTAAATGTCTAATAGTACTCCACCAAAATATTCAGCATGTAAAAAACAAAGTGCAACAGCTGGAAGTCGAGTTAACAAATCTTAGACAGCAATGTTATCTGTATTACAGAGCACTGATGTAAAGAAAGTGAAATCTTATTGTTGTGACTCGCCGATCATTCAAAGTGACGCCGGGCAATTACGCGCGTCCTCTACGTGCGGCACTGTCTGCCAGCCATGCAGCAGCTGCACCACCTAAGCGGCCAGCAGAGCAGCGGCCGCTAGACTGGGACTCAGTGCTCATTCGAATGCTAACGTGTACACATGTCTTGCTTGTCAACTTACTCTGTGACTTACATGTGTTGTGTCGTTCTGAAATATATTTGTTAAACTTGACGTTATAACAATTGGCGACGAGGATGGGATTTTTCCTTTTCACCGTTGACCCACAGGGTTCCATGGCTACTGTCGAGCAACTATTGCAAAATCTCCTTGAACAGCAAACGCTTCTAACAGCGGCGATTCGCGATTTCGTCGCGGCGTCAAATGCGGGGCGTTTCTCGTCGTTGGCTGTACCTCCTTTTCCTCCTTACGACGAGACGGCGGAAGACTGGTCTGATTATGAAAAACGTCTTCGACAGAACTACTTGGCATTTCATGTCACGGACGAACAACCATGTAAGTCTCTGTTCCTTTCCTGGATTTCACCTCAAATGTATCGGTTGTTGTCGCAATTGGCTCCTTTGAAGGATCCTGCATCTTTGTCCTTTGCTGAAATGTGCTCACTTCTGTCTATTTTCAAAAGCAAACTCATGTGGTAGCCTCTCGTGTTGCCTTTTATCGTTGTCAAAAACAGCCACATCAATACTATCGCGCTTGGGCTGCTGAACTTCACGGCCTCAGTCAAAAGTGTCAATTTGTTACTGACGTTCATAAAGAATCCTATGCCGATTCCATGGTACGGGATGATGATATCCGGTCGGCGCCCGACAAAGAAGTTCGGCAACGTGCCCTTCAGTTGGCGAATCCGACTCTAGATGAAGTTCTCTCCATTGCGCAGTCTTTTGAAATTTCTCGCGCCGCTGGGGCGCAAATAGAGGCGTGGGGTGATGTCGGGGAAATACAACCTCTGTGCGCTGTTGACGACGCGTGCGGCGCGTCCCCGCCGTCCGACGTGGCCGCAGTGCGCTCCCACGCGCAGCTTCGGCCTAGCCGTAAACAACCCACTAGGAAACTGCAGCAAAACCCCAGGCAACTACCTTCATGCCCGCGGTGTTTTACGAAACATTCACGCGAGGATTGTCCCCAACGTTGGGCTGTGTGTCACAATTGCAAAAAGAAAGGTCATGTGTCTTCCGTTTGCAAATCCGACCGCATACATGATGTTCATGAACATGACACTGATTCTGATTCTGTGTTGTCTGTCAATTGCACTTCTTCCCTTTCAGGGATGTTATTACTCACTGTCCAAATCCTTGGTCGAGATGTTCGCATGCAAGTGGATACCGGTTCTGCTGCCACTATAATTAATTCTCAGACGTATCTTCAGTTGGGTTCTCCACTCCTGTCACCTGTCACTCGGCAATTACGGACGTACAATAAACAGAAGATTTCTCTCTTGGGACAGTTTAATGCTGAGGTATCTTACAAATCCGTCGTTCACACTGTTCCCATATTTGTGGTCGATCAGAGCAATGCAGAAAATCTTTTTGGTTTCGAAGCCTTTCGCATTTTTGGGTTCTCCATAGATGACTCTGTCTCTGATGCTATTCCTTATGCTCAACTGGATTCCTTGTCGACGACATTTTCGTCCCTTTTTTCTCCTGGGTTAGGCCGTGCAAACGACTTTGAAGCTCATATCACGCTCAAACCCACTGCTCGGCCTAAGTTTTTTCGGGCTCGGCCCATTCCTGTGGCCCTTCGTGATCGGGTAAAACGGGAGTTGGATCGTCTCACTACTTCAGGGGTCTTGCTTCCTGTCACTTCCAGTGAGTGGTCCTCTCCTGTCGTTGTCGTTGCTAAGCCAAATGGTGATATTCGTCTCTGTGGCGGTTTCAAAGCCACTGTAAATGCTCAATGCCTCATCGACACTTACCCTATGCCCCGTCCTGAAGAACTGTTCACTAAACTTTCTGGAGGCCAGTATTTTTCTAAAATTGACCTGTCAGAAGCTTATCATCAACTTCCTCTCGACGCTGCTTCCTGGCAGTTTCTGGTCCTTAACACGCCTTTCGGCCTCTATCAATACCAACGCTTGCCATTCGGGGTTGCTAGCGCCCCTGCTCTCTTCCAGCGATTCTTGGAACAATTATTGCTCCCTGTCCCTGGGTGTATCAATTACATGGACGACATTGTTGTCACTAGCTCCACCACTGAAGAACATCTTCAAAATCTCCGCACACTTTTTCATGTCTTACAGACTGCCGGTTTTAAGTGTAATCTTCAGAAATCACAATTTTTTCAGGCATCTATCACGTACTTGGGGTTTCAACTCTCTCGGGATGGTATTCATCCGCTTCAGCAAACTGTCGCTGCGATCGATGCCCTTCCTCGCCCTACATCTGTTAAGGAACTGCAGGCCTTCTTGGGGAAAATAGCATACTATCACAAGTTTTTACCGTCTGCGGCTTCGGTGGCTCAGCCGTTGCATCGCGTGTTGCATAAAAACGTGCCTTTTCACTGGTCCGCATCATGCGATGCGGCTTTCCAGAAACTGAAGACTATGCTGAAACTGGCCCCGTGCCTGGCTACTTATCGACCTGGCCAACATCTTGTTCTTGCCACAGATGCCTCTCAATACAGGGTCGGTGCAGTCCTTGCGCACCGTTTTTCTGACGGTTCGGAACAACCCATTGCGTATGCCTCCAAAACGCTCACGGATGCCCAACAAAAGTATTCTCAAATTGAAAAAGAAGCTTTGGCCATTATTTATGCTCTTCATAAGTTTGGTGTTTTTCTCTATGGCTCAAAATTTCATCTTGTTACGGATCACAAACCACTTGTTTCCTTGTTTCATCCATCAATGTCACTTCCCGACAAGGCTGCACACCGCCTCCAGCGTTGGGCTCTTTACTTGTCTTGTTTCAATTATGAGATTCATTTCCGACCAATGGCTCAACATGCAAATGCTGATGCTCTGTCTCGCCTTCCCATGGGTCCTGATCAGGCATTCGATAGGGACGAACTTTTGTGTTTCCACCTGGATGTTGCCGAGCAGCGGGTTGTGGACGGGTTCCCCATCACTGGGGACAGGCTGGCGGGTGCTATGAGTTCTGACCCTACCCTCTCCCGGGTTTTACGCTGTATTCAGAGTGGTTGGCCAGATCGCCCGTCCGCTAAGACTTCTGATCCGTTGCGGAACTACTACACTTTGCGCTACCGCCTCACGGCTAGGGATGGTGTTATCCTCCTCTCCACTGACAATGCTTCGCCGCGTGTCGTGGTACCTGCGTCTTTGCGTGCTTCGGTCTTGCGCCTCCTTCACCAAGGGCACTGGGGTGTGTCTTGCACAAAATCTCTGGCGTGCCGTCATGTGTACTGGCCTGGCATCGACTCTGAAATAACACACATGGTCGCTGCCTGCGGCCCTTGCGCGTCACAGGCCGCTGCCCCGAAGTCATCTTTGTCACCGTGGCCTTCGCCTGAGAAGCCCTGGGAGCGCATTCATGCTGACTTTGCGGGACCCTTTTTAGGTACTTATTGGCTCCTCGTAATTGACGCCTACTCTAACTTTCGTTTCATTGTCCGTTGCACGTCGCCTACCACCGCGGCAACCACCAGTGCTCTCTCCCGCATTTTTTCTTAGGAAGGCCTCCCCTCTACTCTTGTTACTGATAATGGTCCGCAATTTGCTTCTTCCGAATTTGCGGATTTTTGTGCTCGTCACGGCGTTATGCATGTCATGGCCCTGCCATTCCATCCACAATCCAACGGTGAGGCTGAACGACTGGTCCGCACATTTAAAGCCCAGATGCGGAAACTTCTGACTTCTTCTGCTGCTGCTGATGCGCTTCTCCAGTTTCTGGCGTCTTACCGTTTCACCCCCATGGGCGACCACAGCCCGGCTGAGCTCTGACATGGCCGACAGCCCTGCACGCTACTTCACCTTCTGTGGCCTCCCACCTCACGGCCGCGGGTGCCTTCCCTTGGCCGGTTCACCGCCGACGACCTCGTCTGGGTACGGGGATATGGCAGGCGGCCAAAATGGAGCCCGGGCCACATCTTAAGACACCGTGACAGACGCCTGTATGAAATGCAGACGGACACGGGTGCTACAGTGCGTCATTCGGACCAGCTTCGGCCTCGTGTGCCAGCAACGCCTGTTCCGAATGCCGCTACACCACTTTTGGCCCTACCTGATGCTCGGTATCTTGGCATCTCTCAATACTCACAACGCAGCCCTCTCACAGTCATCGCAATGCCAGCACAAGAACGGACGCCACCAGGAGATGTGCCCATGCAGGAACCAGATGACCATCCTCTGTCAGAGCAAATCTACTCGCCTCCTCCTCCAACAGACGCCGACACATCGCCCATGTCTCCTGTCATATCAACTGGACTTGCCGCAACGGGCAGATTGGTGCAGGGGGCCCCAGCAGATTCGACCCCTACGTCTCCTGTCATCTCGACCCGTTATCATCGGAGACACTTACGTCCGTATGGGAAGCCTCCTCCTCGAGACTTTACGGCGAGTCAAACAACACCTATGGACATTAGCCATATCCAGGACACCTCCATCAAGACCAATGCAACAATTTCAAAGGGGGGAAAAGTGTTGTGACTCGCCGATTATTCAAAGCGCCGCCGCGCAATTAACGCGTCCTCTACGTGCGGCGCTGTCTGCCAGCCATGCAGCAGCTGCACCACCTAAGCGGCCAGCCGAGCAGCGGCCGCTAGACTGGGACTCAGTGCTCATTCGAATGCTAATGTGTACACATGTCGTGCTTGTCAACTTACTCTGTGACTTATATGTGTTGTGTCGTTCTGAAATATATTTGTTAAACTTGATGTTATAACACTTATATATTAATTTACCCTCCTATGTCCAAGCATGTTCTTATTGCAGAAACACAATGAAAGGTGGAGGATCATGTATTTATGTTAAGAATGGCATTGAATTTAAAGTTAGAAATGATATTAAACTTCCTGGCAGATTAAAACTGTGTGCCGGACCGAGACTTGAAGTCGGAAGTGCTAGTTCTGCAGGGTTCACAGGAGAGCTTCTGTAAAGTTTGGAAGGTAGGAGACGAGGTACTGGCGGAATTAAAGCTGTGAGGACGGGGCATGAGTGTTGCTTGGGTAGCTCAGTTGGTAGAGCACTTGCCCGCGAAAGGCAAAGGTCCCGAGTTCGAGTCTCGGTCCAGCACACAGTTTTAATCTGCCAGGAAGTTTCATATCAGTGCACACTCCACTGCAGAGTGAAAATCTCATTCTAGAAATGATATTATCACGCTAAGTGTAGACAAAGACTTTGAAGTGTCAGCAACAGAGATCGTTGCTATAAATATGTCCAAGAAACTATATTATGTGTATATCGTTCTCCTAGTGGTAATTTAAAGATATTATTTTCAAAACTTATACTAATCCTAGAACTAGCGTTGACCCTGAAACATAATATCCTTTTGTGTGTGGACTTTAACATAAATACAAATAAAACAGATGACACCAGTAATACATTTATGAATATCCTACATAGTTTTGGTCTATCATCACTAGTCACTGTGCAACAAGAATAACCACACATTCATCATCTACCATTGACGATGTAGCTACAGATGTAGCCAGAGAAAACTGTGATATACTTGTCAAAAATCTGGGACTGTCTGACCATCTATGGCAGATTATAAAAGTAAAAGCTTGTGTAAAAAAGAATCAAAATGCATGTATATAAAAGAGTCTACTCTCCATCAGCTTTGCAAGAGTTTTCCTTTAAGTTAGCACATGAAAGTTGGGAAGGAATATACATAGAAACTAAAGTGAATAGCAAGTTCTCCAATTGCATGTCTGAGTTTAAATTAAAATTAGAACAAACATTTCCCAAAGCATTAATTCCCATTGGAACACCCACCAACAATGAATGGATTACTAAAGGAATTAGAAAAAGTGCTCAAACATGTAAGTACCTAAACTCCATTAAAAAGGACAATAGTGGTCTAGTTTTTTTGACTACTACAAAAACCACAAAAGGATCTACAGGAAGGTACTCAACACTGCAAAAAAATCAGCCAATGATAGGTTCATAAATTTAGCCAATAATAAAAGTAAAGCTACATGGGCTGTAGTGAAACAAGAAACAGGAACTGTGAAGCAGAGAGGTACAAACACACAAATCAGGAACAAGGAACACTTAGAAAGTAGCCCGAAAGAATTAGCATATTATGTGAATACCTACTTTAGCAGTATTGCAACGAACTTTCAGAAAATTTTTTCCAAAAGGTGCTAATAAACCAATACAGAAGCATATAGCAAACTCAATGGTATTGCTTCCAACTACTGAGGAGGAAGTATGCAATGTTGTAAGGCAATTAAAGAACAAACACTCGGCAGGTTTAGATGAAATCCCAATGTGTGTGCTGAAAAAATGCATAAACTGTATCAAAGCTCCACTAACAGAAATCATAAATGAATCCTTCAAAACTGATTGCTTCCCTTACTATGTGAAGCATGCCAAAATTTTACCAGTTCACAAGAAAGGTGAATTACAGACCAATAGACCTATTGTCATGTTTTTCCAAAGTGATAGGAACAATAATTAAAAACAGGCTTTTGAACTATCTAAGTAAATTCAACCTCCTCTGCAATGACCAGCATGGTTTCAGGCCTGATAGAGGTACAGAATCTGCAACAGCACAATTTACAAAAACAGTTTTAGAAGCATTAGGCGAGAACAGCTATGTAACTGGCCTTTTCCTAGACCTGTCTAAGGCATTTGATACAGTTGACCACCAGAAGCTGTCGCATAAATTAGAGGTGCTAGGGGTAAGGGGAGTGGTTCTCAAATGGTTTTGTTCATATCTAGAAAACAGAGTACAGTCAATAGAGATCACACATGTCTCCAGTGGATCAAAGTACATTGAGAAACATATATCTGATCCACAATATATCAATATTGGGGTCCCTCAACGATGTGTACTAGGCCCTGTATTATTTCTGGTGTATATAAATGATTTCCCGCAACATATCAGCCATGGAGAGAAGATATTGTTTGCGGATGACAGCAACATAGTAATCACCAGTAAGACACCAGCACAAATGTTGGAAAATTCTACTGAAGTGCTCAGGGATGTTCACAAATGGTCTCAGGAAAACATAGTAACTCTCAATGGAAGAAAACAAATACAATATGCTTTAGAATGAACAGAAAACAGAGTCCCTTAGATTTAAAATTAGATAACATCTCCATAGATGATGTACCTACTACAAAATTCTTAGGGTTGCACATTGACAGCCAAACGAAGTGGAATGAACATGTTATGAAACTCTCGAAAAAGATATCCACAACATGTTATGTATTTAGAGTCCTTGTATCTGCTTGCAGTAGTGAATGTTTGAGAACTGTATACGTTAATTATGTTCATTCAGTAATCAGTTATGGTATTATTTTCTGGGGAAACAGTGCTCAGAATTTACAAACAGTATTTAAAATGCAACAGAGAGCAGTAAGAATTATAACAAAGAGCAGTAAGCGGGCCCACTGCAGAGAACTTTTCAAAATGTTACACATTCTAACTGTTCCTTGTGAATTTATATTCCAAACTATAGTGTACATCAAGAAAAATATAGAAAATTATAGCACAAATAACAGTTTCCATAACTATAGTACAAGAACAAGTCACTGTCTTCACCTAGACAGGAAGAATAAACATAAGACTCAAAATAGCTTCTTGTATAATAAACTGCCGCAGAAAATAAAAGAAGCAGATAACATGTACCGCTTTGGGAAAAATCTTAAATTGTTTTGGCAGGAATACTGCTTTTACACTATTCCTTAGTACAAAATGATTGTAAATAGCTTTTGTTTCACAATATTTAGATAAGGAGCAAAAATGATTGTAAATAACTTTTATGTCACAATGTTTATCTACATGTAACAACAAACTGTATAAATATATGAATGTACGCAACTGACAACATCCACACATTTTAAAATGTTCACAGATGGCTAAATAAATAAAAGAGAGCAGTATGTCATCCTGAATGGAGTGACTTCAACAGAAGCAAGCGTAACTTCTGGTGTGCCCCAGAGCAGTGTAGTGGGTCCGCTGCTTTTTGCGATTTACACAAATGATCTGGTTGATGGTATTGACAGTGGCATTAGACTGTTTGCCGATGATGCTGTTGTCTACAAGAAAGTAGTATCACATGAAAGTTGTGAACCAGTTAATGAGGATTTGCAGAAAATAAATACTTGGTGTAATGACTGGCAGTCATCTCTCAATATTAGCAAGTGTAACCTACTGCATATAACAGGGTGAAAATCCCCATTAATCTACAACTACAAAATAAATGCCCAGTCTTTGGAAGCAGTAACATCCGTCAAGTATCTGGGTGTGACTATTCGAAATGATCTCAAATGGAATGATCAGACTACACAAGTAACGGGCAAGGCGAACTCTACATTGCAGTTTATTGGTAGAATCCTGAAGCGATGCAGCCCTTCAGGAAAGGAAATTGCTTACAATATATTAGTTTGTCCATTCTTAAGAGTATTGTTCATCTGTATGGGACCCTTACCAGTTGGGTCTGATTCGAGAGATTGAGAAGTTTCAAAGAAGAGCGGAAAGATTTGTGACTGGTGCATTTAGCCATCGAAAGAGCATCACAAATCTCACAGAAAGTTTGAAGTGGGTCACACTTGCAGATAGACAATATGCTAAATGGAAGGGGCTGCTTACTAAATTCCGAAATCCGATCTTCGTCGAGGATGTAGATCATATATTATTACCACCAACTTTCAAATCACGCAATGGTCATCATTCAAAGATAAGGGAAATTAGAGCGTGTACTGAGGCATTCAGGCAGCTGTTTCTCCCTCGCGCGATCTGTGAGTGGAACAGAGGGGGGGAAATTTGACTTTGGCGTGAATTGCACCCTCCGCCACACACCGCTTGGTGGCTAGCGGAGTATATATGTAGATGTAGATGTAGATGTAGAGAGTCTTCAGCCATCATTGTTTCTAATTTTTATTCAAAACAGAAGCAGTGCCCTAGTTTCAAACTCAAGAACCAGACCACCACCTGTAGACCATCAGCAGTTCCCTCAATGGATGCAGTGAAGCATCTTCAACATGTTGAGTGAAGCCCCGAGGCATAAACACTGAGTATACCTGACACTTCTGCCCTTCCCTTGAGGCCAATTTAACAAGGGGTACCATTAATCACTCATGTTGAAACTGATGATTAGTAGAACCCCCCCCCCCCCCCCCCCCTTCTCTTCCCTTCTCCTTTTGCCTCCCCTTGACATGGAACACAAAATGTTTTCAAATGAGAGGAGAGAGCCTTACAGGATCAGTTTCAGTTTCGCTGCATGATCTCTGGTCCCTGTCTCCCCTGTAATGATTGCCTAGTCCTACCACCAACATGCTATTCCGTCAGCTGCAAAACAGATGAATAATGAGAGATCCTGTACCCTGTAGAGGAGACAGCACCCACAGTAGATAATAGTACTAGAGGTACCTTTTGTACCTCTGGTACACAAATTTCAGTAGCTTTCCCAGCACACCCATTCACCGTAGCTTCTAATTGTTTTACAATGATCATGGATATTTCCTGCTGCTTATGAACAACAGCTAGCTCATCCCACACCAGGGAACACCATATAGAGTGGGGACGTGTTGTGCCTGACACAGAACAGTACACAAATAACCTTAAACTAAGCTTCCTGATTTACACACACACACACACACACACACACACACACATACACACAATCACCTGCCTAATATCATGTAGGGCCCCCGAGAGCACATAGAGTGCTACAACACGACGTAGCATGAACTCAACTAATGTCTGAAGTAGTGCTGGAGGGAATCGACACCATGAATCCTGCGTGGATATCCATCAATCCATAAGAGTATGAGGGGGTGGAGATCTCTTCTGAACAGCATGTTGCAAGGCATCCCAGATATTCTCAATAATAATCATGTCTGGGGAGTTTGGTGGCCAATGGAGGTGTTTAAACTCAGAAGAGTGTTCCTGGAGCCACTCTGTAGCAATTCTGGACATATGGGGTGTCACATTGTCCTGCTGTAATTGCCCAAGTCCGTCGGAATACACAATGGACATGAATGGATGCAGGTGATCAGACGGGATGCTTGCATACATGTCACCTGTCAGAGTCCTATCTAGACATATCAGGAGTCCCATATCACTCCAACTGCACATGCCCCACAGCATTACAGAGCCTCCACCAGCTTGAACAGTCCCCTGCTGACATGCAGGATCCTTGAAGTCATGAGGTTGTCTCCATACCCGTACAAGTCCATCCACTCAGTAGAATTTAAATGAGACTCATTTGGCCAGGCAACATATTTCCAGTCATCAACAGTCCAATGTCACTGTTGATAGGCCCAGGTGAGGCTTTGACTGGTTCACACGCTGACACTTGTTATGGCCCAGCATTGAAATATGCAGCAATTTGCGGAGGGATTGCACTTATGTCATGTTGAATGATTCTGCTGTTGGGTATTTGATGTTTTACCAGATTACTGACATTTAAGGTACACTCGTGAAATGTTCGTATGTGAAAACCCCACTTCATTGTTAACTCAGAGACGCTGTGTCCCATCGCTCATGCGCCAACTATAACACCATGTTCAGACTCACTTAAATCTTGAAAACCTGCCATTGTAGCAGCATTAACTGATCTGACAACTGCACTGGACACTTGTTATCTTATATAGGTGTTGCCGATCGCAGCGCAATATTCTGCCTGTTTACATATTTCTGTATTTGAATATGCATGTGTACACCAGTTTCTTTGGTGCTGTAGTGTATATATGGTGAACATTAATAAACCGACATTCTGTAGGGATGGGTTCTTAGCTGGAAATGGAGGAAAAAAGGTCCTATGAACATGAGTCCAGAAATGTATAATTGCCACAGTAGATGGTGCTGATGAATGAAAATTCCTCTGGCCACGTACTGTATGTTACTTGTGTGTTGCAGGCTATGTGAATGCTGCAGCACACTGTAAGCAGCAGAACGTTCCAGTACTCATGTCAGGAACAAGCCAAGATGGTGTTTATGTATGCTAAATCAGATGGAAATGAAACTTTCCTGGCAGATTAAAACTGTGTGCCGGACTGAGACTTGAACTCGGGACCTTTGCCTTTCGTGGGCAAGTGCTCTACCAACTGAGCTACCCAAGCACGACTCACGCCCCATCCTCACAGCTTTACTTCCGCCAGTACCTCATCTCCTACCTTCCAAACTTTACAGAAGCTCTCATTCTGGAAACATCCCCTAGGCTGTGGCTAAGCCATGTCTCTGCAATATCCTTTCTTTCAGGAGTGCCAGTACTGCATGGTTCACAGGAGAGCTTCTGTAAAGTTTGGAAGGTAGGAGACGAGGTAATGGCGGAAGTAAAGCTGTGAGGACGGGGCGTGAGTCGTGCTTGGGTAGCTCAGTTGGTAGAGCACTTGCTCATGAAAGGCAAAGGTCCCAAATTCGAGTCTCGGTCCAGCACACAGTTTTAATCTGCCAGGAAAGTTTCACATCAGCACACACTCTGCTGCAGAGTGAAAATCTCATTCCAGATGGAAATGGTCGAGAGGCAGCATCCCTATACCAAAACAAGTACACTCACAGACACCAACCAGATCACACAACATTTCAAGCCCTATCTAGGCATTTGTGTGATCTTGTGTCCTTTCAAACAGATGAACATGCAGGGAGGCAGCGGACAGTACATACACCATATTTGGAGGACTGGGTTCTACAATATCCTGTAGGTTATTGTCCTGTTCTCAGGACCTTTTCTTCCTCCATTTCCAGTCAGGAATCCATCCCTGCAATTTCTCAGTTTTATTAATGTTCATCCTCTGTGTGTGTGTGTTTTCTACATCTCCTTCCAAACCACTGGATCAATTTCAACCAAATTTGTTATACATGCTCATACTGTCTGGAAACATGTATTGTGGAAGGGATCTTACCCACTAACATCTAGCATCTTACCCCTGCATGACTGGTACATTTTGACAGCAGTGTCCGAATGCATTCCAGGTATGTGCAGATGGACATGGCTTAGCAGAGAGAGTTAGGAGTTGGAGATGGATAGTGAGAGGGGGGAGTATGAGATGGACACAATAAGGAGAGAAGAGGAGATGGACACAGAGAAAGGGGGAAGAGGAGATGGACAGAGAGAAATGGGGAGGAGAAGATGAGTGCAGTATACGTGCTGTATGTCTATGAAGGCAAAGCTGTAGGTAAATGACTAGTTTATGATAAATTCAGACAATACTTCTCTCTCAGAAGAGAAAACTAAAAATAAACATGATACGTTAGTTGTAATATAAGCTAAGTAAATGTAAACCCTATATGCAGATTTACTATGAACTGTACACAACAGTTATAACTTGCGAAAATTTGTTTATCTCCACAGATACACAGAGAGTTGGTGAACAACTTTTTCTTTGATGAATTCTTCTTGGGTTATCAGCCGAATCGTGGCGTCATCTTGTCACAACGTTTCGATGAGTTTCGCACCCATCATCTTCACCAGAAGGTGAGTTTCGTACCCATCATCTTCTGGCAAAGATGATGGGCATGAAACTCATCAAAATGTTGCGACACGACAACACCACCTCTCGGCTGATAACTCAAGAAGAATTCATCATTGGAATACGCTGAGAAAGACTGCAATCACATATAACTCTTTCTTTAATATGATAATAGTGCTAATATTGTTTAAAGCATGAACACTTGCAAGCATCCGAAAAATCTCAAAAATATACCTTTTTCAACTTTTTTCCTTACTTTCTTTCTTTCTTTTTTCCTTTTTTTGAATGACGGTACTATTACCAAAAGCTGCTAAAATGCAGAAATTAGGTTTACTACTGACAATATAGAAGGGGAGAGAGTTGAACCTTGGAAGACTTTCGAGACTTTCACCTCCAGCCAGCCATATAACAGATGTTTAAAAATGTACTTTCTTATTCCATTTTGAAGTGGTAGTGTTCACTTTATGTGTGCCACAGTATTTTTCTGAAATTATAAAATTTACCTAAAAAAAGTAAGGTTTTTCCAAATGTGAGAAACTGTTCCAAGATACAACATGCTCATTTATGGGAAGGTGGGACTAGTGTGGACATTTTTTGTGTTTCATGTTTTACCTTACAACTATTTGAAGCAGATTTTTTGAATTTGGTATCTTTGGAGTAACCAGCTTCCACACTATCAGAAGTATTAATGAAATTCTTTATGTCTTCAACATTTTGACCATCTACTGGGAAAGAAAGATACCTGCAGTCTACCCACATTTATCCCATGGTGGGGTAAGTGTGCGCATTCGCTGACACTGCATGAGGTAAAAGTGGGCAGTATGTTTTTGATATACACTCCTGGAAATTGAAATAAGAACACCGTGAATTCATTGTCCCAGGAAGGGGAAACTTTATTGACACATTCCTGGGGTCAGATACATCACATGATCACACTGACAGAACCACAGGCACATAGACACAGGCAACAGAGCATGCACAATGTCGGCACTAGTACAGTGTATATCCACCTTTCGCAGCAATGCAGGCTGCTATTCTCCCATGGAGACGATCGTAGAGATGCTGGATGTAGTGCTGTGGAACGGCTTGCCATGCCATTTCCACCTGGCGCCTCAGTTGGACCAGCGTTCGTGCTGGACGTGCAGACCGCGTGAGACGACGCTTCATCCAGTCCCAAACATGCTCAATGGGGGACAGATCCGGAGATCTTGCTGGCCAGGGTAGTTGACTTACACCTTCTAGAGCACGTTGGGTGGCACGGGATACATGCGGACGTGCATTGTCCTGTTGGAACAGCAAGTTCCCTTGCCGGTCTAGGAATGGTAGAACGATGGGTTCGATGACGGTTTGGATGTACCGTACACTATTCAGTGTGCCCTCGACGATCACCAGTGGTGTACGGCCAGTGTAGGAGATCGCTCCCCACACCATGATGCCGGGTGTTGGCCCTGTGTGCCTCGGTCGTATGCAGTCCTGATTGTGGCGCTCACCTGCACGGCGCCAAACACGCATACGACCATCATTGGCACCAAGGCAGAAGCGACTCTCATCGCTGAAGACGACACGTCTCCATTCGTCCCTCCATTCACGCTTGTCGCGACACCACTGGAGGCGGGCTGCACGATGTTGGGGCGTGAGCGGAAGACGGCCTAACGGTGTGCGGGACCGTAGCCCAGCTTCATGGAGACGGTTGCGAATGGTCCTCGCCGATACCCCAGGAGCAACAGTGTCCCTAATTTGCTGGGAAGTGGCGGTGCGGTCCCCTACGGCACTGCGTAGGATCCTACGGTCTTGGCGTGCATCCGTGCGTCGCTGCGGTCCGGTCCCAGGTCGACGGGCACGTGCACCTTCCGCCGACCACTGGCGACAACATCGATGTACTGTGGAGACCTCCCGCCCCACGTGTTGAGCAATTCGGCGGTACGTCCACCCGGCCTCCTGCATGCCCACTATACGCCCTCGCTCAAAGTCCGTCAACTGCACATACGGTTCACGTCCACGCTGTCGCGGCATGCTACCAGTGTTAAAGACTGCGATGGAGCTCCGTATGCCACGGCAAACTGGCTGACACTGACGGCGGCGGTGCACAAATGCTGCGCAGCTAGCGCCATTCGACGGCCAACACCGCGGTTCCTGGTGTGTCCGCTGTGCCGTGCGTGTGATCATTGCTTGTACAGCCCTCTCGCAGTGTCCGGAGCAAGTATGGTGGGTCTGACACACCGGTGTCAATGTGTTCTTTTTTCCATTTCCAGGAGTGTAAATAAGCCCAAGATTCCCAAAAAAGTGTTATTTATTCCTTAATAAGTGTCACAGATACCAAAATTAACCTAAAGAAAACTTGGTGTTGTTTTTTTAAACAAATATTGCACATTTCAAAATTAAAATTAAACTGTAGCATCCACCCTTATCTTTCTGTAGCAATTGTTTTTGCAGAAGGCATGGGGCAAATAATGTCAGACCTTTCCATTGCTGACTTATTTGTGACTATAGGGAACACAAATCTAGATCCTTTTTTCCACAGATAGGGAACAATCACTTCCCCTTACCCATGTGCATTCACAACTTAGCTTACATAATATTCAACAGGTTTTCTTGGTGGCAGAATGAACCAAAACAAAATCACCAGACCTCACTTCTTCAGCATGTTAACTTATGTAAGGTTTTGGCTTCATCATCTTCTCTTTTACAGCATCCCTCATCCTCAGATTCCAGCACAGTGAATGAAAGGCTTTCTGATTCACTGTCCGTATCATCAATTATTTTATTTTTTGTAGATCTCTTCAATTATGTCTTGCTCTGGAACAAGGCGTTTTTTAAAGCTGGTCTCATTTTACACACCACTGCAGCTTCTAATTCACCTTTGACTGGAGTACTAATGTAAACTGCAGATTTATTTTGCCTTGATATTCCTTCTCAAACCTCAGCTTTTTGGAAAGATCTACAGTCTTCATAAGTTGAAATTTCAGTTACGTCTCCACTTGAAGTGGAATGTGAAGCATCAGACAAAGTTGTAGGTTTCACATGAGAAGGTGTTTCACAACTTGATATAGAAGCTGCTGGCTTCTCAGTTACTTCTGATGGCCTGAAATCCTTTTCAGTGAATGCCAACCCATTAAGTAGCAACAATCTAGACACTTTGAAGCTAGAGGTGATATTTTGTCGGTAAAGAAAATTGAACATGCTAGGCCTATTCTGCAAAACAAAGTTATCTCTGAAATAGTGACTGGATAACCAGGATGCATTCTCATCCAGTCAGACGTTGCTATTCTTAAGTATTCCTTAAATGGCCCAACGCCATGATATCTAGTAGCTGCATCCTCTGGGAACAATGTGGTGAGAGTGTCAGAAGATTGATTCCAGCATCCCTGGACATACTGATAACCTCAATGCCGATGTGACTTGAATGGTTGACCAGAAGAATGTGTAGATGAGTATGTTTTGAAAAATTCATCTGCTTAGTTACAGACATCAGAACTTTAAGGAAAAGTTTGGTTGAAATATACCTAGATTTGTTGGTGTATCCACTAATTCCATCTGGCACAGCATTCAGAAATTTGTTCTTCATATGGACTGACAGAAAAATCAACTCTGGCGGTGTAGCCATCCCTAATGCTGAACAGAAAGCATACATGGTGAGATTCCCCCCCCCCCCCCCCTTTGTTTTGTGCTGCTGCCGTTCCCGCTTGCTTCTTACCATGTTCTGCAATAACTTTAGGAGGCTGCATTACAGTAGGAATACCGTACTAATCCAATTCATTATCCCTGTGTGGAGTGACCTTTAATTTGTCAGTATTCTCAAAAAGTTGTCAAAGAAAAGGATAATTTTTACTTTCTCAAATACTGCATCCGTTTCAAAGCTTGTATTTTCAGGTCTGCAGAGAGATAGCTTCTGTTGCCTCTGTAAAAATCTATTTGTCCAGTCCTTTCCTGCCAAATGTCTTACATACTAGCCGCTAGGGCAGTTTTTTCTTTGTAGTTTTTTTAGCATACATGTACGCCAGTTAGCCTGCTTGGTTCTATGTCAGCCCACAATGTGAATACTTATGTGGTGCCAATGAAATCGACACCAACATCGATATGTTTTCATATTTGGACTCCAAGCATTATCTTTGGCTGTTTCGCCATGTTCAGTTCAGTTCTTTGTGATCCTTGTATGTGTTAAGGTTAATAAACGAACTATTGCTAAATGGGTGTGATTATTGGTGCAACCAACCCAGTAATCCTCCTCACTGGTGACCCTGAGTTGTAAGTCTTCCGTTTTCGCCGTTTTACTGTGTCCGCGACCTTCGCATCAGTTATTTTCATGTGTATTACATCGACACATCATTCGAACAATGACTTCAGCCCAGCGCCTAATGCCGGATTTTGTGATTGACATGCATCATGTTGCAGGCGATATACACCCACCAGAACTGCAACATGATGCCTCTCACTCGGTGATTCCGCCAATTTCGCCGGACGTTTTCGAGCCTGCAACAATAAGTGGGGTTAGGAGTGTGCATGACTCTGGCTATCAAACGCCTTTGTTCCTGCCACATGTGCCCTCACTCATCGACTGTGCAGTTACCTCTTCCGGATGTCCGTGCAGTGTGGGACCAATGTCGATTTCTGCGAATGCTTCGTCGGACAACCTACTACCACCAGGACAACGATTTGCCACGCCGCAATCCGTGCAGTACCATGCAGATACCTGCCACATGGCCGGAACTGCTTCGTTCACAGGTCTACCTCCTCAGCATCCAACCACACCCGCGCCTGCCTCGGTTCAGCATCATAACATGCCTTCCTACTTCGATACCTCAGCCTGCAACAGGAACATAAACTTGTTATCTGTGCCTGACCTCCACCTCTGTCCCACTGCTACACCTCAGTGTTTTGTGCCACGACATTCACCTTATCCGCACACCGTTTTGAGTGGAGTGACTATGAACAGTGAACATTCACACATTCCGTCCCACGTTCGACATCATTTCCCACACTGTGCTTCTGGACAGCCCGCACCTACGCAGCCTCCCTGCAACACAGGTGGCACTGGCTCTGATCATACGTCGAGCTTTCTGTGGACTAACACACACATTCTCAAACTTCGAACTTTTTCTCACCTGTCGCCCCCGCGCCGGCTCCAGTCGAGCTTCCGCTACCGTTCTCGGCACATCTCGGTGCCTGATCCACATCGGTCTTCCACGACACATCAATCCGAACACACCCGCAACGTGTTGAGCTTCCGCAACCGCAACCGCAATTGACACATTACGGTGTCTCACCCGTGTCGGCCTTCCGCGTCGCGAAGTATCGCACTCAACCACAACGTGTCACCTTCATGCTGCCACCCCAACAGCTGTTGTTGCCACATCCCCTGGAGGCACACTCTCCTGGAATACTACAGCAACAACATCTCGATTCAGGTAGTGCCCCGACGAACTCAACTCAACCTGTTCTTCCGAACATTCTACAATGGTTACCGACGCTGCCGTCGTTTAATCCCAACAGAGCAACAATCTGGTTCAAAACTGTGGATGAAGTGTTCGACCATTACAAACTCGATGAGTCAACCAGGTTTCTGTGCCTCATCACCCACCTGCACGACCAGGAGGACTTGATTGCTGACCTGGTCGACGCTCTGGACTCATCTACCCGGTACACTCTAGCCAAAAAGACAGTTCTACGTCGGCTTGCACGCTCAACTGAGGCAGCAATACGGCAAGTACTCCATGTCGAGCAAATAGGCAATGACAAACCTTCCCAGCTCTGGAAACAGCTACGTGGCCTGGTCAGCGCCGATCTATTCTCTGGCACAGCTCTCCTCGCCATCTGGTCAGATAAACTATCTCCTCACATCCGCTTTGCTCTGGCTCAAAGGTCTCCTGAACCTGTCGAGCAAAGAATGACAATTGATGACAAGCTACACGATGCATCACTGCTCTATTTCGCCAGCCACTGCCTACCTGACAAGTCTCAGGTTCAAGCTCATCGCCCTGCGGTCGGACGCAGCCGGGGCCGTACTGTGCCGACCATTCCGCTCGCTCTGGGAAGTAGTGGTGGGTGATGAGGCACAGAAACCTGGTTGACTCATCGAGGTTGGATTAATAGAAGAGATAGACATGATCCAGCGAAAAGCAGCGCGATTCGTCATGGGGACATTTAGTCAGCGCGAGAGCGTTACGGAGATGCTGAACAAGCTCCAGTGGCAGACACTTCAAGAAAGGCGTTACGCAATACGGAGAGGTTTATTATCGAAATTACGAGAGAGCACATTCCGGGAAGAGATGGGCAACATATTACTACCGCCCACATATATCTCGCGTAATGATCACAACGAAAAGATCCGAGAAATTAGAGCAAATACGGAGACTTACAAGCAGTCGTTCTTCCCACGCACAATTCGTGAATGGAACAGGGAAGGGGGGATCAGATAGTGGTACAATAAGTACCCTCCGCCACACACCGTAAGGTGGCTCGCGGAGTATAGATGTAGATGTAGATGTAGTAAACAAGCAACTGGGACGTCACCAGCTCCGCCGGTGGTCACGCCCCCTCCTGCAACCGAACCTGCTGCGGCCACCGAACCTCGGCCACCGTCACTGGCAGCGAGCTTTCCGCAGGAAATGCAACCGCACTACTCGTACTGTTACTTCCACACACTGTTTGGTGAGGCAGCACGGAACTGCAGACCACCCTGCTACTTCCCAAACACCAATCGCAGGTAGGGCTCCATTCTGTCTGGGAGCGACCGGATAATTGCGGACGACTTTACATTAAAGACATTTCGTCGGGATACCTTTTCCTAGTGGACACAGGCATAAGGTGATTTTTAAATATATTGCCATTTAAAGTTAGGACAAGTGAGCTTTTGGGTTCCAAACTTCGGATGTAAGTCGCTTTAACTGTCACATTAGAGGGGTTGGGAAATTGTTTAAACTTTGGACAACTGGGCTAGTAACATTTTAAAACTAGGGACAGTGAACTGTAACGTCATAGCAGTGGAGGACTACCAACGATTTTTGAATTTCCAACCATTTTAAACTTGGACCAGGTTCTATACTTAGTACAAGTGATCTGTCAACCATGCATTTTGGTCTCGTATCCCCAGATCGCCATTTCAGGCCACTTTCTTGGTTATAACATTATAGAGGTAGGCTTTGTATCCCCACATCGTCATCTTGGATCACTATTTTGTATTCTCATGTCAAAGAGGCTGACCTCGTATTCACGAGTCCATCATCTTGGATCACCATCATGGAGTGTGATATCATATGGCTAGGGAAAGCCAAGAAATCTGACAACAGTGCAGACTTACCCAATGCTCTCAGCTCCACCATTTTGTATTCTTTACTCAGAACAAGTTATCTGACAGCTATGTACGCTGATATGTGCAGGTCCACCATCTCAAATTTCACACCAGTAGAACAATGCACCATGTTGGATTTCCCACGAATTTACACTAGCCTTTGAGCTGTTACGTAATAGGAGGGGGAAAAACAAAATTTTTTGTTTTCTCCACCACTTTTTCGAATTTACCTCCATTTTTTTCCAAAGGACAGTTGGCCCTTGTCAGAGGGAGGTGGGAGACCTGCAACAATGCAAGATATGATCGATGATGTCATAGTGGGAAGGGCAGGGGAGGGAGGAAATCTGGCAACAATGCAGAGTAGCACTGAGCACTGATAGGTATACCACTCAGCCAAAGGATTTAAATATGCTCAAAACATACAAGGCAACATAGTCGTAATCATATGAGATTCGCTTCTTACGCTACCGTTGTTACAAAACAATGTACGAGGGTCACTCCAAAAGAAATGCACACTATTTTTGTAAAAATACAGTTTTCATTCTGCAGGTGTGAAAGTTTTACAGTGTGGAGATACATACTTACCGCTTGTTTTCAAACTTAGTTTAACCTGTTCCCGTGAGTGGCGCCGTCACAGCATGTCTCCAAGATGGCTGCTACACTTGACGTTCGTCAGAAGCAACGTGCTGTCATAGAATTCCTGTGCTGTGAAAACGAGACTGTGGGAAACATCCACTAGAGGTTGAAAAAGGTGTATGGAGATGCTGTTGATGATCGCAGTATAGTTAGTCGGTGGGCAAGCAGATTACATGGTGAAAGCAGGCACGTCAATATTGAGGATTGTCCTCGCAGCGGCAGGCCTCGTACTGCACACACTCCAGACAATGTACAGAGAGTTAATGAATTGATGACTGCTGACAGACGCATCACAGTGAATGAATTGTCACGCTACGTTGGGATAGGGGAAGGAAGTGTTTGCCGAATACTGAAAGTGTTGGCGTTAAAAAAGGTTTGTGCCAGGTGGGTTCCCAGGATGTTGACAGTGGCTTACAAAGAAACAAGAAAAACGGTATTCAGCGAACTTTTGGAACAGTACGAGAATGGTGAAGATGAATTTCTTGGAAGAATTGTGACAGGTGATGAAACATGTCTCCATCCCTTTTCACTAGAGACGAAGAGGCAATCAATGGAGTGGCATCATGCAAATTCACCCAAGAAAAAATAATTCAAAACCACATCTTATGCTGGAAAAGTTATGGCTACGGTGTTTTTCGATTCCGAAGGACTCTTGCTTGTGGACGTCATGCCAAGTGGAACCACCATAAATTCTGATGCATATGTGATGACACTGAAGAAACTTCAAGCTCGACTGAGTTGTGTTCGACCACATCGGCAAAAGCAGGATGTTTTGCTGTTGCACGACAATGCAAGGCCACATGTCAGTCAAAAAACCATGGAAGCTATCACAAAACTCGGATGGACAACACTGAAACACCCGCCTTACAGTCCTGACCTGGCTCCATGTGACTATCATCTCTGTGGGAAACTGAAAGACTCTCTTCATGGAACAAGTTTTGAAGATGATGACTCCCTTGTGCACGCTGCCGAACAGTGGCTCCAACAGGTTGGTCCAGAATTTTACTGTGCGGGTATACAGACGCTCGTTCCAAGATGGCGTAAGGCAGTTTAGAGGGATGGAAACTATGTGAAGAAATGAAAATATTGCTCCTAAAGGATGTATCTACATACTGTAAAACTTTCAAACATCTAGAATAAAAGATGGATTTAAAAAAAATAGTGTGCATTTCTTTTGGAGTGACCCTCGTACAACACGAACAGCTACTTGGTATATCAGATAGTGGAACTGGTGAGAATTATATCGTCACGATTCAGCGACGCTGTAGATTTGTATGTAGATCATTTCTAAGACATCAGTCACCTTCGTCAAAACGAGCCACTATACTATACTATTTCAGTTTTTTCTTTTTAGGAAGTAAGTCGGTTGAGGTGAATAGTGCCTACAGATTTAGTTCAGTGCAAGATGAAAGAGCCATAATGCTATAGGAAGCCATAATTGAATTAAATGTGGAAGTGGCAAACAAAAGCGGCGATCCTGCTACATATTAAGGGAGGCATAGAGCACAATCCAATATACATGTCATAGTAGTTAATGAGCATGCAGTGAAGAAGAACAGAACCTGAAAAGTTGAAAAAAGCATCATCACGAGCGACCACATCGTTATAGTCTTTACAGTTCTCTCCTGTAAAACTGAATTTAGCGGTAACGTACAGCAAACACGCTAAAGACACGAGACAATATAAGCAAAGCTGACTAGAGCCAAGTGAGGAGTAATTTCGCTGTCCGAACCCTGTGGATATTGATGACAATGTGTACAGTAGACCTCACCTCTACATAAGAGGCCATGAAAGGTGCAATACCAGTCATAAGACAAACGGGTTGGAGTTCGCAAGTACCATGGAGAAAGAATAGAGAATAGAGTAGGTGATTCTGCCAGAAAGGGGGCACTGGAGAAGAAAATTCGCAGACTGGGCAGACCTTAATTAGCAATTTAAAGACCACCTGCAGCAGGGAAGAATGGAGAGCTGGTACCAGTTAGTGGCACAGAAGCTACATCGTGACCCTTGGGCTGTCAAAAGACTATATCTCCACCAATGGTATCAATTCTAAAACGAGCAAGTGGCAGCATGATAGAAAACTGATGGTAGTCCGCACAGTTACCGACGAACTCACATTTTCTGGACGAGAGTGTTAAGAACGAATTTGATGAATGCAGAGAACTGAGAAACGAACATAGGGAAGTACATACGATATTCCAGTACCGGTATTATTCCGAATGATGCAATGTTGGACATGTATGCAAGTTCGAAAGAACATTGCATTGTAATTCAAAGTAACATGCCCACTGCAATATCGTATTTATCTGCCGACACCGGGCAAGGACTTTCAAGTAAGATGTCTCGCTTGTACGGGAATATACATAATGGATGTACGAGTACAGTTTTTTTTTTTTTTTTTTTTTTTTGTTAAATCTCATTTTGTTCGTTGCATCTGCTCGGGGCGGACGTCGTAAGGCATCCGTTTAAGTTCGTTATTGATCGATTAACTCAGTTTTTTTTTTATTACAGAGGGCAACTAACCCTCTGACCGAACACGCTGAGCTACCGTGCCGGCAAAAATAGAGGTGGACGCGAACAGGCCACTATAAGTTTAGAATGCACGACGATTACCACTAGACCACGGGCTCACACGGGCTGTAGACACATGATTGACTACATATGGAAGTCTGTGCCTAGCCTTGAGTCGTGTTCGAGTAGGCAGTTGTTAAGGCGACCTCTTGCGATAAGCGGGCGTCCGGATTTGAGTCCCGGTCTCTCACAAATACTCGTGTCGTCATTCCGTTATACAGCTGATGGTGGTCCATATTCGCAGCTGTAAATATATTTCATGCATAGGGACGTATACGTCGGAGACGGAATTGTTTTCCATTTTCAGAAGAGGGGGTGAAGAAATAAATTCTGAAATAGAATATTCACTAAGTCCGAACATCATCCCTGCTGGAGTTGTAGTTTTTAGTTGTGACAGAAGAATACCCGGTATTTTGGTCCACAGCTCGTGGTCTAGTGTTTGCCAGCACTTCAGTTCTGCGTGTTCGGCCTCTGGACTGGCAGCCCTCTGTAATAAAAAAGAAGAGCGAGTACAGTTCTTATCGAGGGAACTTGAAAGACGTCATACAACATCCGCACAGAACCAGTAAATGAAATGATCGTATGGCATTTTTGGCCGGGAGGCCCCATGCGGGGAAGTTCGGCCGCCATATTGCACGTCCTTTTTAATTGACGCTACTTCGGCGACTTGCGAGTCAATGATGATGAAGAACACACAACACCCAGTCATCACGAGGCAGAGAAAATTCCTGACCCCGCCGGGAATCGAACCCGGGACCCCGTGCGCGGGAAGTGAGAACGCTACCGCAAGACCACGAGCTGCGGACACACTGAACCAGTAACGATAAACGACGAAGAACCAGATCGACAAGAGTTCCGCAATAATGCCTTACGATCACTTGATTTTTTACCAGGTATCTGGAAGAAGGCAATCGTGATTATCTTGAAAAAATGTGAAGACAAAGGTCCCCTAGCTTCAGAGTTCTACTGATACCTTTGCCTTTTCGATATTTCAGGGAAAGTGCTGGAGAAGCTACTAGGCGATTGACTGCAGGAGAAAAGAACTCCCAATAATGCGGGTTCTGAAGAGGGAAGTCAATAGAAGACACCTTAAATGAGGCGATAAAGCTTGCAAAAACGCTCTGCATAAAGATATTGCACCCATAATGTTAGGTACTGCCGGGAATAACAATAACTTCTGCAGCACAGCACGTTTTGACTTTTAAGAAGTATTACCAAACCTGAGATGCAACTCTCCGCGCAAGAGATACTTCTACGAAAGACATTTCAGAAGACTGCTCACAGGGATCGATAAGTTGTCCTGTCTTCTAGGATCTGCAACTCGGGCCAGTATTAGGAGAGCTTCAGGAAAATGAAGTGCTAGTAGGAGTAATAGCGTATGCCGACGACAAGAAGGGAAACTCCACGAATAAACTGGAAGAAGAATGCAACACAGCCCTTCAAGTGTTACATCGGTGGCGCCAAGGAGTTAAATTAGCTGTTGCTATTGAAAGGACCATGTAACTGTTATTAAAAGGGAACCTTTTAACAGATCTGACCATTAAATAACGCACCAGGCCCATAAGGAGAATGCCTATCACCAGATTCCCATGCATCTTTTTGGTGGAGCAACAAAACTGTAAATCGCAAACTGAAGAAAGAAGCAAGAGAAGCAGGAACACAATAAACAAAATTATTATCCATGCCAGTTACGACTGAAAACTACCAATGGAGACACTGAGAAGCTATCATAATATTATCATAAATGCGATAATGTGAAGACGTCAGCTCATAACACCAACATGGGTTGTTAAGAAGGTGCAATGCGGAATACTTCGGTTAGCAGGAGCTTCTGGCACCATGTATGTTGAGTCGATGTAGGTGATACATTGGACGTTTCCACTCGATCTCCAGATACGAAAAAATGCGGCCACGTATTGGCCGAAGGAAGAACAACATTGTGGGTTGCAGAATTTAATAGAAATACGGACCACAAACACGCAGCAAATTCACATTCCGATCCTCCTCCTGTTGCAGCAACGATAGGATGATATCCGAACAGCGAGATGCACATGTGGTTTTTTCCCCAGTCACAAAAAGGGGGCTGGAAATGAAGCACTTGAGTCCTATAACACTTCTTGACTGGTCTTGGTCATTATCTCACCTACTGGCACTGTACTGAGCGAAGATGAACATCCGAATGTGCTTGTGGTGAAGAAGGCACAACAATATGGTTTTCCAAATCAGCATATTCAGTTCTTCTAGTGCAGCCGTGAGTTTTGTTAATCCTCAGTTTAAATAGATCATACACGCAAGGTAATTTTTGCTTCTTGGCCTTACTCGGGCACTTCTACGCCTGTTGTGAGAACAGTTAAGACTTTAGTTCTGAACGTCAGTGATACAGTAGATGGGATCATTGTCACTAGCGGCCGAAGGTCCGATTCCGCCTGGGTAGCAAACATGCAGCAGTGGCTGTCCAGATATGCTGCCGAAGAGTGCGCAGTGAGAGTTGCCTTGACACAACACACTGCTATGCGTGGCACTGTAAACACGCTGGGGCACCAGAGTAAGAGTCCACCTTGCTGGTGTTTCTCTTTGTCTCAAAGTATTAACTAACGCCAAGGGAAGTGAACTGATATAATGATTAACATAATGGCACATTAGAAAATCTGAAAAGGGATAAGCAAAGGCTCAGTGGTAGGGGAGGGTGGTCAGTGAAATGAAATGGAAAGAGGACACGTATTTCTAGTCACACGAATATAGGGTAATACCAACAGCAGCAGAAAATGGTATGATCATGTAGGATTTGTCACGAATAGGAAAGTAGGGTAAAGAGTTAACTACTGTGAATAGTTCACTGACAGGGTTGTCCTCATCAGTTTCGACAGCAAACCATCCCCTACAGCGATAATTCAGTTATATATGCCGACATAGCAAGCAGCAGATGAACAGACAGATAAAGTATACGAGATAGAAGAAAGGATTAGAAGAAGGAGAGAAGAAAGGCTTACGAGAGGATATAGGCTTAGCAGTAGGAACGAGAGAGAAGAAAGGCGAAATGAACTTTAAAATAGATTTCAGAAAGTAATAGCGAATACTCTGTTCACGAATCGCAAGAGGAGGAGGGATGCTTGGAGAAGACCCGGAGACAGGGGAAGATTACAGCTGGATTACATCAAGGACAGACAGAGATTCCGAAATCAGATATTGGATTATAAAGCGTAACCAGGAGCAGTTATAGCCTCAGATCACCATTTGGTAACAGTGAAGAGTAGACTCAGATTTAAGAGAATCATCCGCAAGAATCAGTCTGGAAGGAAGTGGGATTCCGAAGAGCAATGAGACGTGTTTGAATTTCTCTGAGGATGTGGCTCCTGCGACTAAGAATACTATAGTAGGCGGGTCAACTGAAGAGGAGTGGTCATCTCTAAAAAGGTCAGTCACAGATGTCGGAAGGACAAATATAGGTATAAAGGAGGTAATTGCGAAGAAACCTTGGATAACAGAAGAAATACTTCAGCTGATTGGCGAAAGAAGGAAGTATAAAAATGTTCAGGGGGAAACGTTAAGAAATCTAGAATGAAATTATAGTCGCTACGACGAACTCAGCATACAGAAAACTTCAAACAACCTTCGGTGAAAACAAAAACAAAGAAACATTAAGAATCCAACGAGAATTCGATTCTTAAACGCAGAGGAGAAAGTGGTTAGGTGGAAAGAATAGATTGAAGGCCGTTATGAGGGGGAAGACTTGGCTGATGACGTGATAGAAGAAGAAACTGGAGTCTACATGAATGATATAGGAGATCCAATATTAGAGTCAGAATTTAAAAGAACTCAGGAAGGCAGAAGATTGAATAAGACAGAAGGGATAATTAACGTTCCATCGGAATTTCTAAAATCATTAGGAGGAGTGGCACTCAAACGACCATCAAGTTAATGTGTAGAATCTGTGAGACTGGCGACATGTCACCAGACTTTCTGAAAAATATCAAACTCATAATTCCGGACACAGCAAAGACAGATAAGAGCAAAAACTATCGCACAGTCAGCTTAAGAGCTCATGTATCCGGCTGCTGGCAAGAATAACACACAGAAGAATGGAACAGGAACTTGAGGATCTATTAGACAACGATCAGTTTGGCTTTAGGAAAGGTAAAGGCGCCAGAGAGGCAGTTATGACGCTGCGCTTCATAATGGAAGCAAGACTGAAGAAAAATTAAGACACGCTCATAGGATAGGTAGCCCCATAAAAAGTATTAGAAAATGGTGCAAGATCTTCAAAACTGTAAGGAAAGTAGGAGTAAGATGTAGGGAGAGACGGGTAATCTATACTGCTATAAAAAGACAAGCCGTTATCTAAAGTTGTTACCAAAAATAAGGAAAAGCTCTTGGCCGATTTACTTCAGATTTTTGCAAGTTACTCTAATAAGCGTTAGGACGAATGTAGACTATATATTTTTAATATGTATGATAAATAAATGTATATATTACGTACGAAGTGAAAACGTTCTTAAAAATAATCTCGAAAAGTTCTTCACCGATTTACATAAGATTTTCGGACATTTGGACGGAGACAGTGTATATATATTTAAATACGTATGGTATTTGAACATATATACATAATATACACATGGGCAACGTTATTACCAAAATCTAGAAAGTTTCTTGACAAATTTACTCCAAATTTTTACACGATACTTCCAGAATGAGATTTTCACTCTGCAGCGGAGTGTGCGCTGATATGAAACTTCCTGGCTGATTAAAACTGTGTGCCGGACCGAGACTCGAACTCAGGACCTTTGCCTTTCGCGGGCAAGTGCTCGACCAACTACAGTTTTAATTTGCCAGGAAGTTTTATATCAGCGCACATTCCGCTGCAGAGTGAAAATCTCATTCTGGAAACATCCCCCAGGCTGTGGCTAAGCCATGTCTCCGCAATATCCTTTCTTTCAGGAGTGCTAGTTCTGCAAGGTACGCAGGAGAGCTTCTGTAAAGTTTGGAAGGTAGGAGACGAGGTACTGGCGGAAGTAAAGCTGTGAGGACGGGGCGTGAGTCGTGCTTGGGTAGCTCACTTGACAGAGCACTTGCCCGCGGAAGGCAAAGGTCCCGAGTTCGAGTCTCGGTCCGGCACACAGTTTTAATCTGCCAGGAAGTTTCATAAACTATATATATATATATATATATATATATATATATATATATATATATATATATATATATATAAGCCCAAACAAATGTTTGTTAAGATAATGTGTAAAAATTTGAAGTAAAGCGGGCAAGAACTTCCCCAAATTTTTCTAACAACATTTCCCCTTTATATATTGCTACATGTATATTTATGTACCATTTATATTTAAGAATGTGTAGCTTATGTCCAGCCAAACGTTCATTAGAGTATTGAATTGGTCAATTCAATACTCTAATGAACGTTTGGCTGGACATAAGCTACACATTTTTAAATATAAATTGTACATAAATATACATGTAGCAATATATAAAGGGGAAATGTTGTTCGAAAAATTTGGGGAAGTTCTTGCCAGCTTTACTTCAAATTTTTACACATTATCTTAACAAAAATTTGTTTGGGCTTAGGTTACATAATCTTTAATATACATAATTTATAAATATGTATGTTATATATAACAGGGAAAAGTTGTTACAAAAAACTTCAAAAATTCCTTGACCAATTTACTTCAGAGTTTTACATGATACTCTAATAAATATTCAGACGGGCATAAGCAATATATTTTTTAAACAGCAGTGTCAGTATTTCTGTTAAAATGAACTCCAAGGAAGAAAATATTGTAACATTCTGTGTGGTATCGTTTTCTTTCTCAAAGTCAGTTTTAACTATAATAACAGGGCATCTAAACCATTAGACAAATAGTTTCTCACGTATATATATATATATATTACTTCTACATACAATTTATTTTAAACAAACATTGTATTCACAACCATGTGCTACTTTGTTTCCTTCCACGCAGTTGATTTTAACATAAAACGGGAAAGTTGTATATATGGCCTATTGGGTTCTGGTGAGATTGTTACTACGGAATCGGAATCGCCCCGAAACTTCGTATTCCTACCTGTTCGCAGATTAAAACTTTTACTGAAGCTACTATCCCCCAAATCAAGCAGCAGGAGAGGTCTCCCATATACCATTTACCAATACTCCCAACCGATTTAGCCATTCATTTTAAGCGACTTCAATTCCCAGTAAAGGTTTTGTTGCCAGTAACAATAAACAAAAGCAACAATATGGGAACTGTGCGTTCGCCTTGATGCTAAATACTTTTGTTATTTATTTATTTGCAAGTAGGTTCAGCGACAAACATCGCCGTCATCAGTGGATTCTTTAAATCTAAAACACGCAGAAAATATCACATTTACAAAAAAAAAAAAAATCCATTGTTGTGTCTTATTTGTTTTTTAAATATCGTTTTCTGTGAATGCTTTCATAATACTTAACTTATTATACGTTACTTAGTAAGTAACAGCCCAGTACCAAAACTGTATCCACAACACTACTGCAATCCCAACTGTGTAACGCTAACATACGTTCTACGTTCTTGTATTTGTTTACTAACAGCTGCTCACACAGTTGCAGGTGACATGATGTATGCCGAGAAAAATGGCAATAGAAAATATGCTTTAAACAGCGACGACAATCTTAAAAACATGCTGTAGTGTATAATAAATAAGGTATTTTGAAAGTATTCACAGAAAACAAAATTTAAAAAGCAAACAGTACACATGTAATAATGTGTTATAGTGTTTTATAACTATGCTATTTTCTGCATGTTTTAGATTTAAAGAACCCACTGGTGATGACGATATGCAAACACGGACCAAATGGAAGACTTCAGAGGTAAAATTATTGTTACAATAAGCAAGGTTCAAGTTCAGAGAGAAGTGAAGAGGAGATTGACAGAGAGGGGGGAGGAAGTAGATGTAGGCAGGGGAAGGAGAAGATGGACAGAGAGAGACGGGAGAAGGAGGTGTGGAGAGAGAAGAGCGGGTTAGGAGGAGATGGGCAAAGAGTGGGTGGACGAGGAAGTGCAGAGGGAGAGGGGGGAGGGAGGAGATTAGGAATATACCCAATTCCCGTACCTATTTACAAATTTGCAAAGCATTGCCGGGCGCTGGTATACAATATGTACAAGAACCCAGAGGGAACAGTAAAACTGGGAGACCAAGAACAAAGTGCTGGGATTAAGAAGAGTGTAAGACAGGTATGCTGTCTTTCGCCCATACTGTTCAATCTGTACACCAAAGAATCAATGACAGAAATAAAATAAAGGTTCAAGAGTGGCATTCAAATTCAAGGTGAAAGGATATCAGCGATAAGATTCGCTGATGACATTGCTATGCTCGGTGAAGTAAACAAGAATTATAAGACCTGTTGAAAGAATCATTTTTATCCATATAGCACACACATGCACTACATTTAGAATATGTAAAGAATGTAATTGCATAAACCAAAAATAAACAGACTAAGTACGAATATTTAGATTTCTAACCCATTACAGCACCATGGCATTGGCATTCATAAAATCATTCTACGTGTCCTTGTAGCATCGTAGGAGGTACTGCTCTCTTATATGTCTGGTAGACTGTTTCAGAGCACCACTGCCACAAGTCGCAGCTCCAAAAGACACCCCATTTATAGAGCACCGACCACATCCAATAAGTATTCTACTTAAATTGACCCACAGTTTCCTATCAAGGTCGACATCCACAGTATCACAGTTATATTTCTGGAACCACTTCCGTTCTTGATAATTTCCGATGTGTTGGCAGTTCTTGTTCCAGAAATCTCTTACTTTGGTTTTACTTGTATCTAGCTGTTCAGTGTACAGTAGTGGCGGTTGTCTCGAAAGATGCCTGTTTCTTCATAAGACAAATATGTCATGATGAACGTGTAGTTCCTTAATCTCTTGTTTATGTGGTAATCTCTAAGCAGGGCCTCAGTTTTGCGAATCTGTGGTGGGTAGATATTACTTAGCAGGGGAAGCCAGTAGACAGGAGTTGGTCAGATTGCACCAGTATTTGTGTTGTTAAGCTGCGCATCGATGAAGAGGCTATGACAACTATCACACGACATTGAAGCACGGTACGCTGCGGCCGGAAAAAACAATGCAAGAGCCGATATAGCAAAGCCTCCATTGAAGCAAGCCAGGTTGTGCCACACAGCCTCAGAATAATGTTGTTGCGAGCTTTATTTTTGGCTGATATGCTTTACAGATGTTTTATTTATAAGACAAAGTGCGGTCGGGCATGATGCCAAGATACTTGGAGTACTTGTTGTGACGGAGAATATTGACATCACATTGCATCTTAGCTCAATGTTAGCTTAGTTGTTGTTGAGGTGAAACGCACAAACCTCGCTCTGACTATTACTGGGCTTCAGTCTCCATTTTTTGAAATCTGAGTCAAGGGCGGCTAACTCCTCTGTTAGTGTTCCCTCTGACTGACCAAGCTCTTTTGATTGAGAAGCCAGAGTGATATCGTCCACACAGTAGAATTTCCTTAAAGATGTTTTTGGAAGGTCAGAAATATAAAGGCTGAACAGGAGAGGTGCGAGAACTAAAGGCAACAGATGTGTAGTTTTTGCTGGAAACCGGCCTCTTTGTAAGTTTTCAGGGCTAGTACATGCTCGTTGCATCTTCGGCGAGGCCTAAATCTCGCATGTTCTGTTGGAATGTGTTCTAAAACACAACCACTAATTCTGTTTAAATAAGTCTCCCCAAGGGCTAATACGTGCAACCAGGCATGGAGATTGGCAGAAAGTTCTGGAGGAGATCCAGTGATTTGTTAGGTTTTAAGATTGTCACAATTTTTGTATTTTTCAGTTCCTTTGGAGGTGTTCCGTCATCAAAATAATGGAGAAAAATGGTTCAAATGGCTCTGAGCACTATGGACTTAACTTCTGAGGTCATCAGTCCCCTAGAACTTAGAACTACTTAAACCTAACTAACCTAAGGACATCACACACACCAATGCCCAAGGCAGGATTCGAACCTGCGACCGTAGCGGCCGCGCGGTTCCAGACTGTAGCGCCTAGAACCGCTCGGCCACTCTGGCCGGCAATAATGGAGAAGAAGCGAGTCAGCCAGCTGGCATTTTCCCCAAGATGGGATAAAACTTCTGGATGGATGTTATCAGACTCTGCAGTCTTACCACTTTTAACCTCTGCTAAAGTTACCTCTATTTCATCTAGGGTAAATGAGGAAGAGAATTTTGAATCGCTTGGAGACTGAGCTTTTAGCTTTGCTAGCTCTTTTTTGATTCTGGAGGTATGCTGTTCATCCCTGCACAATCTGAACGTTTTTACCATGTGGTTAGCAATATGACTGACTGAAATACCAGACTTCAGATCAGATTTATTACAAGCGCCACCCACTACGCTAAGCAAGAACCAAAGTTTCCTCCTTGGATGTTTGAAATTCAAGTTTTCTACTTCTCAGACTAGGACACTTTCCCTGCATCATCAAGGCTATGAAGAAGTTCATCTGCAATATCAATGTCTCTATTCCTGTTAAATTGTTGAAATCTCTTATTTCACCCCGGGATATATTCTCTCCTATATCCATGAGGAACAGGGACGGATTTAGAATATTTTCCTTTGGGGTGGGGGAGGGGCACAAGCTTTCATGTCAATAATTATCCATGTCACAGCAGAGCACAGTGTGTCCGTCTATGAAAGGACGCTAATATGTTAAGGTCAGGGTGGTCTTTACAAGGACTTTTTAATAAATTTAAATCAGCTGAAATGTTTTACTCAAATTTTACTTGTTTAATTTCACCAAAGCACGTTCATTTATAACATAAGATACACTCTAAAAAATACTGCACTCTCAAAAATATTGCAAGTTCAGTCTTCTCTTAAATTTTCGATAGAAGACTTCTAGCACTACTGCTATAAATTGGACGTTCCTGTTGATGTGGATCAAAGCTAAGCCACTCAGTCGGTTTTCCGCCATGGTGCTACGAAGATAGGTTTTTATGCATCGCTGCGCAGAAAATGATCTTTCTGCTGTGCTAGTAGTGATGGGCAGAATCGATAGGAACTGAAGGGCGGCTGCGATGTTTGGAACACAAGATGAACTCTGAGAGGCTGGCTTGAGGGCTCGTTTTTTCCTCAATTGATTCCAGATCATCAGTTCCGCTTTCAAAACTGCGAAACACGGCAAACCATTTTTGTATATTTCAACGTTCTTCAGCACTTCCCCAGTGGACTCACCAGAAACGTATATCGGTATTAGCTTCTTTAAATGACCAGTGGCTTCAAGGTGTGCTTTGGGGAATCTATAGGTCTGTTCATTACACAGAAAATTTAGAAAAGGAATCCGGATTGTCACTCTAAAGTATTCCTCGCGTGACTCATCTGGGGCATTCGTTCGATTCGTCTGTAACGCAGTTGTTCTAGGAGTTTTTATCTCAGGGACAAATTTCTCAACAAGTTCTCCTACTGCCTTCAAGACAGGATGGAACTGTAAAATACTTTCCTGATGAATTTCTTTCAAACTCTCGTGTGCTGCTTCCATGAACTGCATTGCTTGGAATAGATCGATTTCCTTTTCTTGCAGTTGTCGAGCAAGTGGCAAGTATGTATAAAATTACAATAAATTCTGATGGCTGCAAAACACGAACTAAGAAAAATACAATTTTTGCATTACTGCTTCCAATGCGAATGTTACATAATTTCTGCATAGCAATAGTCGGGCTAGGAACGATGTCTCGAAAATGCAGGATAGCGTCATGCCTCTCTATCCAACGTGTTTCACACAGTTTCTTTATTGTGTGAATCCTTTTTGCTGGTATAGATGACTGCATTTCTTCATCTAATAAGTATCGTTGTTGATTAGATTCCCTGATGAAGTTCTCTACTGAACCAATTATATCTATAGTATTTCGTAAGCTGCCTAGAGTAAAGGCTTTGCTTAGTGTAAGATTGGGCCTGCGACTAGCGCAGTTACAGTAAATTGCTAATAGCTGTTCCTGTGATATAACTACTTGAAATAGGATTGTCCTCGGCATTAATATACATCAAGGTTATTTGCTTTAATCTCCTGCAGGGTGGTATTCGTTAAGTTTTCACCCGTCAGGTCAGTAATAGCAATGAATTTTAGAAAATATTCTCTTACAAAGCAACTCTCAGTATCAAAGAAATGTATGCACAGCGATAATTGTCCAGAGATGCTTATATCAATTGTTTCATCTGCTATTACGGTGAAAAATTTGGATTATTTTATGGAATCAATTATTTTTACTGTAATAACATCAGCACAGTACTCTATTAAATCATATTGTGTTGTGTTACTGCTATAAATGGCACTTCTTGAGACCGACTGCATGTGTTGTATTAATATTTCATCGCCTGCGTCCATTCGAAACTTCAGTGAAGCACGGAAGTTTCCTCGTGAAGTGGGATGGATAAGCAAATATTGGGATAACAGGTCTGTGTTGGCTGTGTGGGAAGTCTGACAAGACCTTTCGTGATGTACGAATTGGCTGGTCCTTAGATCATGGGGGACAAAACAAAGGTCTGGGTTATAGCCTTTGTGCCATGCAGCTGGTCTGAATGTAAAGATTGTTTGATTAGATTAGATTAGATTTACTTTCATTCCAATTGATCCGTAGTGAGGAGGTCCTCCAGGATGTGGAACATGTCAGAAAAACAACAATACATGACAAATATTTACAACTAAAACAAATAAGCTAATGTACCATTCCACAGGTCCCAAGTGGAATGATCATCATTTTACAAATACTAATGCACTGAATTTAAAATAAAAAAGTTTTTTATTTATTTATAAGGTAATACAACTACTCTAATACTTATTTACAATGAACACATTACTGCACTGAAATTGTGCAGAAGTTATGTTGAACTTATATACAAATCAGTTGGTTTTACTAAGAAATTCATCAATGGAGTAGAAGGAGGTGGCCACCAATAAATCCTTTAGGCTTCTCTTAAACTGAATTTCATTGGTTGTTAAGCTTTTTATGGCTGCTGGCAAGTTATTGAAAATGTGTGTTCCTGAATAATGCACACCTTTTTGTACAAGACTAAGTGACTTTAAATCCCTGTGAAGATTATTCTTATTATGAATTGAGCTGTTGGTTTGAAAAAGTGATATATTTTTAATGACAAATTTCATTAAGGAATAAATATATTGGGAAGCAGTAGTTAGTATCCCTAGTTCCCTAAACAGGCTTCTGCAGGATGTTCTTGAGTTCACACCACATATAACTCTCACTGCACGTTTTTGTGCCCGAAAACTTTAGCTTGGCTTGATGAATTACCCCAAAAAATAATCCCATATGACATTATGGAATGAAAGTAAGCATAGTATGCCAGCTTTTTCATTTTTATATCCCCTATGTCTGACAAAATTCGCATTGCAAACAGAGATTTGTTAAGACGCTTCAGCAGTTCTGTGATGTGCTCCTCCCAGTTGAATTTATTATCAAGCTGTAATCCCAAGAATTTAACACTGTCCACTTCTTCTATCTTCTTGTCATTGTATGTTAGACATATACTCTTGGGACAACCCTTACAAGTTCTGAACTGCATGTAGTGTGTTTTTTCAAAGTTTAGTGACAAAGAATTGGCTAGGAACCAGTGATTAATGTCCACAAATATTTTATTGGCAGATCTTTCTAAGACTACACTTGATTTGCTATTTATTGCAATGTTTGTATCATCGGCAAACAAAACAAACTTGGCATCTGGTAATGTTACTGATGAAAGGTCATTAATATACACAAGAAAAAGTAAGGGCCCCAAAATGGAACCTTGTGGGACCCCACATGTAATTAGTTCCCAGTTGGATGATGCCTGATAGCTTGATACGTGTCTCTTTCCTAATAACACCCTTTGTTTCCTGCCAGAGATATAAGATTTGAACCATTTTGCAGCATTTCCCGTTATACTATAATATTCTAGTTTACTTAAAAGGATACTGTGATTTACACAGTCAAATGCCTTTTACAGATCACAAAATATACCAGTTGCCTGCAATTTTTTGTCTAAAGAATTAAGCACATTTTCACTGTAAGTGTAGATAGCCTTCTCAATATCAGAACCTTTAAGAAATCCAAACTGTGACTTTGACAGTATGTTATTTGAGAATGCTAGCAACAGTGAAATTAGACGGAAATTTGATGCTATTTCTTTATCTCCCTTCTTAAATAGTGGCTTAACTTCAGCATATTTCAGCCATTCAGGAAATATTCCACTAATAAACGACTGGTTACACAGATAGCTTAATATGTTACTTAGCTCAGAATCACATTCTTTGATTAACTTTGTTGATATTTCATCATACCCACTAAATGTTTTTGATTTTAAAGATTTTATGATGGACATTATTTCTGTTGGGGTAGTGAGGGTCAAATTCATATTATGGAAGTTACTTGAAATGCCTGGTCTAAGGTAATCCATAGCAGCATCTACCGAACCTGACAACTCCATCTTTTCAGTAACAGTTATAAAATGTTTGTTAAAAAGATCTGCAACACTATACACATCTGTCACCAATGTATCATTTACTCTTAATGCTATTTGTTCCTCTTCATGTCTGGTTCTACTGGTCTCCTCCTTCACTATATCCCATATTGTCTTTATTTTGTTATCTGATATGACTATCTTTTCCTTGTAATATATTTGCTTTGACATCCGTATTACAGTCTTTAATATTTTGCAGTATTTCTTATAATGTGCTATAGCATCAACATTGGAAATGTTTCGGATTGACAGATACAGTTTTCTTTTTGTTTGACAAGATACCCCTATTCCTCGAGTAATCCATGGCTTCTTTGTAGACTTTGCTCTAACCTTGGTAAGTTTTGGGGGAAAGCAGTGTTCGAATAAGGTAAGCACTTTATTAGCAAAAATGTTATATTTTTCATTCATGCCATGAGCACTGTAAACATCAGTCCAGTGAATGTCTCTGAGGAGTGTCCTAAAATAATCAATTTTTGGCTTACTGATTACCCTCTTGAGCTCAGATTTAACAGATTTTATATACTGTTCAGTATTAACATTTAACAGAAGGAACTGCATGTCATGGTCTGAGAGGCCATTGACTATTGGTTTTGTAATATAATTTTGTTCATTGGACTTTTCTATAAAGATATTATCAATGGCTGTTTGTGAGCAAGTGGCTATCCTAGTGGGGAACTTTACAGTGGGAATTAAGTTGAATGATAGTGTTACTAACTCAAATAAGTTCTTATTGGGAGAGTCTTTAAGGAAATCTACATTGAAATCACCAGCAACCACTATTTCTTTGTTTTTTGTTGTTAAATGGGCCAGTACAGCTTCAAGGTGGTTGACAAACAGATTAAAGTTACCTGCAGGTGCTCGATATACACTTAATATTATGAAGGATTTTTTGTGAAATTCTAATTCTGCTGCACTTGCTTCCATATGCTGTTCTAGGCAAAATTTATGAATGTCTATGTTCTTAAATTTATGACAGTTCCTGATGAATGTGGCAACTCCTTCTTTCTCCATTTCTGATCTACAAACCATAAAAAAAAAAATGATTCAAGGCATACCTAGTCACCAAGGAAAAATGTGCTCGACGTTCAACCTACTGCACCCATATTTCCAACTGCGTTGCTAGTGAAACATCTTCTAGCAACTCCAGCAGTGCATGCTACTAAAATACAGAGCACCATCAGCACTTAACTGTTCATAAAAGAAGGTCAGACAACTTAATCATTGGCCCATGATGTGCTGATTGTATTCCTAATGCTCCATTGTGAACATTGTGCGTATTTAACTCGGCGTTAGATTTGAAAGTAGAATAATCAGTTCCTTCTATGACAGTTGTGAAGTCCTTTCTTCATTTAGACACTCAGTACAAAAAATGATTATAATATAAAAATAATTTTTACTTAGTGCCTGGGTGACAATCTGAGCAGTTCTCTTAGGTTGTTCATAGATGATGCTGTAATTTACCGTCTAGTAAGGTCATCCGAAGACCAATATCAGTTGCAAAGCGATTTATAAAAGATTGCTGTATGGTGTGGCAGGTGGCAGTTGACGCTAAATAACGAAAAGTGTGAGGTGATCCACATGAGTTCCAAAAGAAATCCGTTGGAATTCGATTACTCGATAAATAGTACAATTCTCAAGGCTATCAAATCAACTAAGTACCTGGGTGTTAAAATTACGAACAACTTCAGTTGGAAAGACCACATAGATAATATTGTGGGGAAGACGAGCCAAAGGTTGCGTTTGAGATGAGATGCTACAGATGAGTGAAAATTAGATGGACTGATAAGGTAAGGAATGAAGAGGTTCACCGCAGAACCGTCGTAGAAAGGAAAATAGGGAAAACACTGACAAGAAGAAGGGATATTGTGATAGGAAATGTGTTAAGACATCAGGTAATAACTTGGGTGATACTAGCTGGTCAAAACTGTAGGGAAAGACATAGATTGGGCTCCACATAACATTATTGTCTTTATAATTGTCATTAGTTTTTCCTATTTTCGTCCACTCTTCTCTTTCTAACTTCATCCATTCTTGTTAGGACATCATTTGACTTCCCTTCAATCATATGCACATATTTCTGCCAGGCGCCTTTCTCTCGGTGACTGTGTATAATTTCAGTTGCTTTCTTACACATTTTCATTGATTTATTCACTAGTCTTCCTAATTTTACATCATTGTTGCCTGCTTCCTCCCTACAGAAGAGAACGCAAGCTTTGCAAAATTCGCCACTTAAATTACTGCTGTAGGCCAGTCAAACATTTTCTTCTAATCATTTTCTCTGGAACGATAGCACTTTATCAGCTTCTACAACTTGCGGTAAGGAATACATGCACTTTAACCACTGAAATATTTTCTCGTCCGTCAGATGTCGTCTTCTTTTAACCAAATGATCGATATCACGTTCATTCACGATAGTCTCGTCGTCACATAAACCACTCACATTTCTTACAGAGGAATTACTAGCAGGGAGGCACGTGCACATGTGCCGCTTCCACCTCCTCCATATCCGCCACTGACGAGGAGTATGTTGTTTAGCAGATGCAAGAACAGCTTTGGTGGAATAAAACAAATAAATTTTTCCAGGTGGTGCGAGAATCTCTGTCAGTTTGGCTTTCTAAAAATCTGTTTACGTCGCGGCACTAGCTTAACCAGTGGGATGTATAAACAAATATTGAGAGTAACAGATCTATGTTGGCTGTGTGGTAAGTCTGAGAAGACCTTTCTTGAGGTAGGAACTGGCTTGTCTTTACGATCATAAGAGACAAAACAGCGGTCTACGCTTACGTCTCGTCCATGTAACTGATCTGAATGTAATCTAATCTAATCTTCAGCCCAATCAACCGGTGCATTACCATAGTCGTTGTTCCGTGCGTATTTCAACTGCTCGTGTTGGCTATTAAAACTCCAGCCTATGGTGATTGATGAACATTAATTGGTAGAACATTCGGCGGCCACTCTATGTTGGATAGTTTGCAGATATTATGGACAGTGAAACTCTTCAAACTTTATTGACACATTATGAATTTCACCATTTTGACAAGTAGTCACTTTTAGCTCGGCTAATTCCTTCTATATTTAGTTGGCAAACAAGGACTGCAGGTCCAGTTTTTTAGTCATTTGGTAACTGAGAAGGGCCCTTCGCTAGTATTTGGTTGCTTAAGTTATTTTACATGTTTCCAGCCAGGAAGTCTAATAAAGGTCTGGCTGCCGAGACGATCCAGTTCATTCAGTGCTACCCAGAGTGCATTGCGGACGCAAGCTAGATTTACACCACGGTTGAATAGAATGGACAGTGTAATGAGTACCGAATATCGATTGAGAGTAAACCGAAAAAAAGACAAAAGTAATGATAAACGGCAGAAATGAGAACAGCGAGAAACTTAAGATCTGAAGTATGTCATCACGAAGTACACTAAGTTAAGGAATTCTGTTACCTTGGAAGCAAAATAACCAATGACTGACTGAGCAAAGAGGACATAAAAAGCAGACTGCCACCGGCAAAGAGTGTATGCTTGGCCAACAGAAGTCTACTGGTATCAAACATAGACCTTAAAGTGAGGAAAACATCTCTGAGAATGTACGTTTGGAGCACAGCATGGCAGTGAAAACCGGACAATGGGAAAACTAGTACAATAGAGAATCGAAGCGTTTGAGAGGTGATGCTACAGACGTATGATGAAAATTACATGGACTGGTAAGGTAAGAAATGTAGAGGTTCACTGCGGAATCGGCGAAGAAAGGAAATATGGAAAACACTGCCAAGAAGAAGGGACAGTATGATAGGACATGTGTTAAGACTTGTGTGACACTAGATTGTCAAAGCTGTAGGGGAAGGTAGAGATTGGAATACACTCAGTAAATAATTGAGGACGAGATGAAAAGGTTGGTACAAGAGAGGAATTCGCATCTGGCTGCATCCAACCAGGCATAAGAGAGATAAAAATGGTTCAAATGGCTCTGAGCACTATGGGACTTAACTTCTGAGGTCATCAGTCCCCTAGAACTTAGAACTACTTAAACCTAACTAACCTAAGGACATCACACACATCCATGCCCGAGGCAGGATTCAAACCTGCGATCGTAGCGGTCGCACGGTTCCAGACTGTAGCGCCTAGGAACGCTCGGCCACACCGGCCGGCATAAGAGAGATAACTAAAAGAATAAAAATAAGAAACCGTATTATCAGTCCCCGCCCCCTCCCTACTCCATATTCTTTTAAAAAATCGAGTTCTGATATATAAAACAGCCTCAAAAGTCTGATTATTTTACAGATTAGCTTATGTGATGTGTAGTTTTACGCACATCACAGTGTTCGTGACGTCATATCTCCTGAAATATGTCCTCTGTAGAGTGATATAATTTTGCAGATACATTCAGTGGTATATGTGGATACTGTCTGTAAAATGTGTTGCAGGAACAGTTATTAGTAAAGAAGTAATAAGCTAAAACGTCATGTCCGGTTCTGAAGATCTGCTGAATGAACAGCGAAAAGTAGAAAGCGGTAGACTTTCCTCCTTTCATTATTTTGTGTGTATGTGTGTGTGTGTGGGGGGGGGGGGGAGATGAGCGAAAAAAGTTTCGTATTTTAATTCGGAGATTATGCGTAAAGTTTGTTGGAAGCCGCTAAGTACTTTCATCCTCAAACACTGGATGAATATAGCCTGGATGATTTGCGCGCCATGAGTTACGCTGCTTCAAGACATACACATACTTTTTAACTTTAATACCTGACTTATTGTGTTAAGCCTGTAACGTAAGATTACACCTGTTAATGATCAGGTTATGAGAGCAATAATTACACGAAATACGTAAAATTAGATTTTTGTTGCCCACAGAAGTCATTAGATAGGCAACCAGAAACTGAGAGCAGGTGACATTTTAGGTGTTCATCATGAGGGAAACATGTTAACTGTTTACGAAAAAGTTCCGTTATGCCGGCCGCGGTGATCTCGCGGTTCTGGGCGCGCAGTCCGGAACCGTGCGACTGCTACGGTCGCAGGTTCGAATCCTGCCTCGGGCATGGATGTGTGTGATGTCCTTAGGTTAGTTAGGTTTAAGTAGTTCTAAGTTCTAGGGGACTGATAACCACAGCAGTTGAGTCCCATAGTGCTCAGAGCCAAAAAGTTCCGTTATAGGATAACTACAATCAATCTATCTGCAGTCCAAACCAGATTTATTTGTGTAAATAAAAAACAATAATAAAACAAACTATTTGAATGTGTGGTGTCTGCTCTTTCGGACATGTCCGAAAGAACAGACACGGCGCGGAATCCGCAGCTGTTATACATCATATTGAAATTGAAGGGGGACAGGGGAAAATTTGATAGGCGTAGCTGGGCGATGGAACCACCTTCTTCCTTGCGGATGAACAAATATGTCCGACCACCTGTGGGAATCTCAGAGAGCGAAGAGGAAGTGGACAGGGAATGCGGACAGGTGACGCTCAGTGGGAATGTGGCACGGAAGTGAGGCGTGTTGAGGTAGTCTGCGCAGTTGCAGTAAGGCTGTGGCGCAGTGGTTAACGCACCTGCCTAGTAAGCAGGAGATTCAGTTTGAGTCCCGATCCAGTACACATTTCCATTCGTCGCCGCTAAATCCGTGTAATGTCCTGAAGCAGCTGATAGCAGTGATCTTCTCCGTTTCCTTTTCTTTTTACCCTTCTCTACTTTCAGTTTACATATAATAAAATGCATTTTAATTACGTTCCTTCAACTGGGGGATCTAATCTTTTATATGATGCTGACTGCAAATGCTGGATTGAAGAGCAGTTTGTACAGTTAATGAATGTAATCTGATACATCGTGACGTCACATCCGCAAGGTCGACAACACATCATACGCCGCAGTGTCGCGGTTTGCCGGCTTGACAGGCAACCACTTTTTGCCGGGTAGCAGACTTCCTGGTTTTTCCTGCTAGGCGAAAATAAGATCACTGCAAGAGTCATAGGAACCTACTTGCTTCTGCGATCCACGTGACGGAAAATACACCATAAGATATCCTACAGCCGGGCGGTATTTAGGTCGACGCACGGCCCCCCGCCAGCAGTTCACTCCGAGCCAGGACACCAGTCCAGCCAACGAGGGCGCTGTCGCCTTCGCCACCGGCCAGTTGCCGCTGCTGCGAACAGTGCTTTGGTTCGGCTCGACACAGCGGACGGTTCTTTCTTCGTGGTTGTAGAGGACATAAAGGTTGACTTAGTACAGCGACTGTGAGACTGTTCCAAGGTAACTTTAACTTCGTACCAGACAGAAGAACTTCAACATTTTGTGGAACTTTGGCTCCGTGCGTGGATGGAAGAACTGAACCCTTAGTTGAACTTTGCTTCAGGACAGTAGGAACGAGTCCTAAAATTTTCATTTGTGTGACCAACTTGTTTGTTTCTAAACTATGGTCTTCAGCCAGTGACTTTCGACTTGTCAACCTTGTATTATTATTATTATTATTATAGTAATATATCTTCATCGTTTTGATCGTGAGAGTATCAATTACGTACTTTCCTCACTCTGGCTTGAGCTGGACCCCTCGTTCCGAACGCTAACAATTTTTTGTCTAATACATTCTGCACAACTTGCGAAACGTGACTGAGCAGCGAATGTATTGCCTGACTTGGAAATACCATGACCTCTGTGGGAATGAGTCCTGCTGGTAAAGTGTGTTTCAGAGCATCGTTGACGCTGACCGAAATACCAATGTACATATCACATGCTTCAAATTCGCTAGCACCAATGTAATACTTATCAATAATCCTTCTAATTGAACACTACACACGAGGTTAATTTCTTCAGTCTCTATCGGTTCTGTTGCGACCTATTGTTCACACGGGATACACCTATTACAGCTTGAAAGTGACTCCCCCGCCCCAATCTTATAGTAACACAACATGATTGTTTGCTCCAAGTATCGAATTGGCGTGAATATATTACATTAAAATGTGGATATCAGTATGAAATAAAACCTCTCATATGTCCTCATCAGCCGGCTGGCGTGACCGAGCGGTTCTAGGCGCTACAGTCTGGAACCGCGCTACCGCTGCGGTCGCAGTTTCGAATCCTACCTCGGGCTTGGATGTGTGTGATGTCCTTAGGTTAGTTAGGTTTAAGTAGTTCTAAGTTATAGGGGACTGATGACCTCACAAGTTAAGTCCCGTAGTGCTCAGAGCCATTTGAACCATTTTTGTCCTCATCATGATGATGAGCGTATGACTCAGGTATTTACAGTGTTTCCTGTCACTGTGTGTGTGTGTGTGTGTGTGTGTGTGCGTGCCTGTAGCGGCCCAAGGAAGAAATTACGGATGAACATAAAATGAATGTACTCACAAAAGCATATATTTTGAGGCATAATTTGTTGGCGTCGTGGCGTGTCGGGAAAGAGGTGCCATTTATATCCGTGCGTTACCCCGCAAACATTAATCTCACCGACAATACAGTTTTGACTTTATACGCTAGGATCGTCATTGTCGCGTCATAACGAGGCATAACCAATAGCGTCACGAGCCAAGGAGAGGCGCTGCAGGTAATATCGTGCTGTCAGCAAAGGCACTCGCATCGGGCTTAAGTAAGTATCTGAATCAGGCCGACGTCTCACCAAAGATTGCCCATGTTCGTGTGGAACAGTGAATGAGCAGTATATGCAGCCGTACAACGTTGAGCGACGTTATTCATGGTGCTTACTTACTCGTACTTACGCGTGCGTTTCATAAAGATAACGTATTAACTTGTAAAGTTAACGTATTAACTTGTAATGGGAAATACCATGTTCATAATGCCCCCTAAGAGACCGTATATAATATTTAAACCGGAAGATACAGAAAAAGTAATTACGGCTTTATAACAATTGCGGTCGTTCTTCCATGTACGGAGAACTGTCGGGGATGTGTAATATTACCCTTATTTCTCAGTTAGAAACTGTTTTTGTATCCTGCACAGGAGACTTAATCAAACTGAAACTATTTAAATATACGAGAAGAAGCATACCCCGAATTAAAATTGCAACCTGAGGTTTTTCCATTATTAAATGACTACCATAATAAGACATCTATTTTTAGTGATAGGTTCAAGCATGGGGAACATTTTTGCTGCTGTTTGGTTTTGTCCGACTGTGTTCTCAAATTCTCCTTACCTTGAGAAGGTAGTGTTTTTAACACCGAGGTTCATATTTTCTCAAGCGTAATGGAACCGATAAGACGTGGACTGTCTGATTTGCTCCAACTTCTTGACTTCAGTACAAGTAATACAGCGCATGTTTCCAGCTGATAAAGGAATCCACAAGATACAGGTCTCCTTCTTCTGCCTCAGAGGCTACGCAAGGAGATGTTCCTCTGATAATAGGTTAGTATTGTAGGAATATTGCGCAATGAACTGCTGGATGCCAAAGTCTAGGAGGACTGGATTATCCCCGTTGCTCAACGTGCAGTGACTTGGTTGTAGTATGACTACCTGGAAGTGAACAACAAGCTGAGACACCAGTGAAGCTAACTGCTAGCCAGTGGCTCATCTCTTTTCAGCCTCTGGGGGGAGATGCAATACTAAAATGTCCAAGTAGGATATTAATCTCTAATATTCAATATTTTTGGTGCTTTTAGTGTAAAAATAGTGCCACGACAATTTTGGCGGCAAAAACTTCATTTGGTAATAAGGAGGTAGTCCACAATTTGCCTAATGATTATCCCTCTATATTTGGTGATTACATCACATATTCCAACATCTTATAAGTTTCTCTTCGTCTGAATTACCTTGTTTTTTGAGATCAGACTCCTAACTGAGAAGTTCTAGCTTTCTATTCATTCGAGGTTCAGACTTTCTGCTGCTTACAAGAATTTAGATCGGGTCACTGTCTGGTAATGTCTTTCTTTAGCATTGATCGTAAGTTTTTAGTATTTGATTGCTAGATAAACCATCGCAGAATATGCACAGATGGGTGTGACAAAGAGTCTAAATAATCTTGAAAATGCTGAGCACCACATCTGACACTAAGGTTAATGGTTAATGAAAACTATCTCCGCTGTATTACTACACATTTATTGTGTTACGACCGGTTTCGTTCGTTGAACATCTTCAAGTTGTCGAGTTGTGCTGAAGTCGTGACATAAATGGCCCACTTGTATATAATGTTAAAGACCGAATCCATAAACACTGATCATAAGCATCAGTGTTTCTGGATTTGGACTTAAATATTCATATGACAACCACACCATTTATGTCACGACTTCAACACAACTAGGCAACCTGAAGACGTTCAACGAACGAAACAGATGGTAACACAATAAATTTGTAATAACACAACTGAAACGGTTTTCATTAATCATTAAAAGAGTGTAAAAGTGACTGGTAGTAGTACCAGCGCATCTGTTATTTACATGCCACGCGCTTCTCTCGAAAGCCAGCGTGCTGCGCATCTCTCTAAAGGAACATGTCAAATAATGCCATTGTTTCAGTAGCAATGGTTGCATCAACTGACATTTCACCGCCGTCCGTAACAAAAGTTTTCGTTAATTGTCAGACTCTTCCCGAAAGAGAGCCATCACAGCCTGAACCTAAACGAAACGTTTCTGTCTTGCCAGGCGGGAACTAGAGTGAATCGTCGTATAAAAACACGGTTGAGAATGCCTGTTCTCTTAGCTGTAACCCACCCTCTGCAACGAAAGCTGCTGGGAGACCTAGACATGTTTCTGTGAGTTGTTGAAATGTTTATTTGCTGCTGTGTCAGGTAATCAGTTTGGAGCACTTCCCAAGTGGGTCACAGAACTACACAATTTCTTCTTCTTCTTCTTCTTCTTTCGTTACGGGCCAGCAAAGGCGTACGTTTCTCCCAATAAGCTTCAATCTTTCTTCAATTTTCCCTATTGTATTAAGTTTTTTATCTCATCTCTTCTGTTAAGCATTTTCTTTCCTGTATTTTTGGAACTGTTTTGTCGCGGAAACCTTTCCATCTCTCAATTTTGTTCTGTTCACAATTTAATTCTTGCTTATTTACGCCAATTTCTTCAGGTTTTCATGGAGTTTCCTAAGCCAGATGTGTTTACCTTTTAATTTTTTTATCCGCTGTATTTTACGGTTTTATTAATGCCATCATAGCTTTGAAACTTACTGGAAGTTTGAAGCTGTGTGCCGGATCGGGTCTCGAAGGACGTTCACGTATCTATCAGCGGGTCTCCGCCCAATATGGGGGTACCTCAGGTAACTGTGCGCCAGAGAGCACCGACATCGGCGTGCACGGAGAAACACTATTGTTGGAAGCTCGAAGCATGGAAGTCTGTCTTCGGGACGGATAACTTCCGCTAGTGCTTGCACCGAATATCGCCGCACCAGAACAGAAATGCATTCTCGTCGTGAACGCTGGGCGATCCCATTACGTGGTTCCGAAGCGGAGGCTGCTTGAGTTGGCTGTCATCTGGCGAAATGCACACTTGGAGCCGTTTCGTTTCCGTCTCCTTACTACGTGACATGGCTCTGCAGTCTTCCTGCACCATAAATGAAGGGAAAGTTCTTTACAATCAGGCATGTGTGATTATACGCAACGCTATTAAATTTTTGTCCCAAGAGATGAGGAAGAAAAAATCTCACTAAAAACCGTGCTTGGCAGAGCTGCTTCCTGTATGAAATAATTTTGAAGCTGAAATAAAGTATCTGACTCCAATCTCTTTGCTGTACTTAAACAAAACTGTAAATCTTTTCTCATATCTTTTACCATTCAAGCAGTATCAATGTAGAACGAATCACAAAAAGACCTGGATCTGATCGGAAACATCGCTGCTTTGGAAAGACTCTGAAGCCTTTCTTGTCATCATTAGCATAGGTTACCTCTCGTTTTATCCCAGGACTCTTATTTTTGTCCAAAAGCGAACCAAAATATCTGTCGCATTTTCTACACCCTCTCAGCTCTCCTCATTTCTGTGGCGTGTTTTGTATTTTTCCTCTTCTGCTCGCATTTATTTTTCTCCACTTTTTAGTTCTGCTGCGTTTTACCTGCTCTTTCTCAGTCTTTCCCAGGCCAACTAACTCTTGCTCTTGACAAAATTCTTCTCATAACGACACCTTATCTGCTTCCCAGTCTTATTACTCTTACTTAGCAGAAACGGTACACTACTGGCAAATGTTCTTAAAGCTAATAAATGCTACTACGAAAGTGAATGCGTAGCACTAAATTATAAATAACATAACCTAGAAGTATTGGAAGAAGGATCACGAGGAAAATTTTAGGTTCAATAAGAAGCAAAGAAACCTGGGAATTAACAAGCAATCACGAAATATATGACAATATAGAAAAAGAAAAGAAAACAAAAGACGCAATAAGATAAAAAATACTGATATTTTTATCCACATATAGAAGATTAATGACAATAAGCTGAAAAGACAGATTTTCAAATATCTTTCGCAATAGAAATTAATTATAAGCTGGATCCGAGAAGTTAAAAAAAAGATTTAGAAATAAAGAAGACCAAGAGATATTTGCAGAGAAAAGTGTTAAAGTTAAAAGGATTCTAAGACAGAAGCAGTAAGAGAACAGGTGTGATCTTCTCAGAAAGAAAAAAAATGGAACCACCATAAAAAGATGAACGATATTTGGAGAAAAAGAAAAGAGCAAATGAGAGGGAACTGAAATTATCATGTGGTACTTATCTCGCTAGAAACAACACAAAAAATTACGAATTTATGACGAACCTCTTTTTTCCCATCTCTGTACGCATACACTTACAAAATTGTAGACATGCATTTAGCTTTACAGTATACTGGTATGAGGTACTCTCGCACAATTAATAACGGAAGTTGGAGTTCATCGTCCCGTCATGTAGAAGTCATAACAAACGGAACACCAACTCAGCTGAACATGAGTGGGAGAGAGAGTCTACAACGACCTTTCTTTCATGATCATCCGTGGATTCGCCGAACTGAATCAGAGAAATGATCGATGTAGTAAATCAGTATGCAAAACATTCTTTATGTTGTGGTCCACAGCTTTTGTAAAGGACATATTTACGTATAATCACCACAAAGTTGCTACAAACATTATTGTTTTGCAGCTACGAGGACTATTTAATTTCAACCTCCGATCGGTATGGGAAATTAAAAACACAGTGAAAATCCTATGAAACATTGCTCCGATGTGTTGTGCAGTGTCTCTAGTATGTCCGACATTCGCGTCACGTCACACTTTTCAGTTCGGAGCGCACTACGAGCACGTTAAGATGCGTAGGGCAAAAGCCTTCGATGACGAGGGTATTGGAAAGTTGGTACCACACTACAACAAATGTCTGCGTCGGAACGGCGACTACGCCGAGAAGTAGCTGGAAGGTGCAGTGAAATGATGGAAATCAAATATTTTTAATTTTCAAGTTTGTTGACATGATCAACCAGGAGATACACAATATGTCGTAAATTTTTATGTTAGGGATTGAAAACACATGAAGTCAAGTTCTCAGATGATATCTTCTTTTATTTGTATTGTAGCCGTAACTGTTAACTAGTCCAAATAAAGGAGATTTGATGTGCAATCTTGACTTTATGGGTTTTCAATACCTAACGTAAAAAAAAAGAACTGAAGAAAATAGCCCTGATGTTATCTATTGTATTTCATCGTCTGTTAGACTAAACATTTTAAAAGAGTTATATCATACTTTAAATCTTCATACATAAAAACCAGTTGACAAACCGGCATTGCCCGGGTATGTATTTATTCCAGTCTTCTACTAGTCCATCTCATACTTTCCCCTCACTGTCAATCTGCTCGTCCCCTCCCCCCCCCCCTCTGTCCATCTGTTCCTTACCCCTATGTCCATCTCCTTCTCCCCCTTTAATTTCATCTCCTCTTCCCTCCCTCTCTCTGTCCATCTCCTCCACCCCCATCTTCCTATTCACCTCCTCCGCTTTCCTTTCGCTGTCCATTTTCCCTCCCCTCCCCCTCTCTGTACCCATCTCCTCCACCCCGCTATGTGTGCCCATCATCTCCTGCCTCGCTGCCTGTCCATCTCCTTCTCCCCCTTCACTCTCCATGTTATCATGCTCACTCCAATAGGAAGGTGTTGGTTCTTACCCTCACAGTATTTCTTTCCACATTGTTGCTAATATGCCACATGTCAAATTTATTTCATGTTGAAAGGTGGCTACACTGAGTCACAGCGCCAGAGACTGCGCCAAAGATTATTATTCCGCCGCCTCCACTGGGCGCAGTAGTAGTTCAGAGGATGTCGAGAGCAGTAGTTGTTCTGTTGGGCGAGAGAGTAGACGACCTTTGACTGAAATGTTGTACTATTCGGTTGATGTAATGTATAGATGGAAGAAGATGCAATTGTCAGAATATATTTGAGAAAGGAGATGGGCTTTTGATTTATGATGCTGGTGTAATGGAATATTTTCGTCAATATATAATGAGGTAAAAAGGTATTACAGTTTTCTTAAATAACAATCCCTCTTGCTCACAGGTACGGTCAACAAAGCATCTGGCTCGTGTTCATTTATTAGACTTTTAATTCTGGTTTCTATGTGCAATTATAGTATTTCTGATTTTTCAATTAGTTCATTGTAAATGGTGTTTAAAATATTTTGTTCAAATGGCTCTGAGCACTATGGGACTCAACATCTCAGGTCATAAGTCCCCTAGAACTTAGAACTACTTAAATCTAACTAACCTAAGGACACCACACACACTCATGCCCGAGGCAGGATTCGAACCTGCGACCGTAGCAGTCCCGCGGTTCCGGACTGCAGCGCCAGAACCGCTAGACCACCGCGGCCGGCAAAATATTTTGTCGTATTGAGAAAGAACTGAGCCAGACACATGTACGTTGAGTTACAATACCACACACAGAACAGTTACACTTGTGCTTTGTTGTTTCGTAGCTTTTATAGTTGCAGGGGACTTAATTAATCAATTGTGTTAATGGAAATTCCTTGTCATTCTTTATTTTTATTTTACGCTGTCAGATTGCGTGCTAATACTAGTCAGGGTCAGCCGGTAACGAGACTTCGTAACCGGTCACACAGCTAGTAAAATTATTGCATTTATTCATTAATATTAGTCTTTTCTTTTTAATTAAGCCCCCATGCAATGTATATTTAACATAGTTCACGCGTATTTGTTCAAATATTTCACCTGAATCTCTAGCGAATTTTGCCCTGCAATTTCGTTTTTATACATGCCAATGTTTACGACGTCGCACCCAATAAACTATGTGCTGTTTAATGATATAGTTCTGCAGTTACATACAGTGGTATATGTGGCTACTTTCTGCGAAATGTATTGTTAATAGAGTTAGTAGTAAAGAAGTAAAGACGTATTCTCAAATACTGGGTGACCAAAGTATGTGTATTCGCGCATCGCGGCTACACTGCTTTTTCATCTCCACCCCCAAGCCTTTGATAGGTAGGTGGTTGTTAAACCGACAGCGATGATTTCCAGACGATAAGTGATATGTGTACCAAGTTTCGTTGAAATCGGTCCAGTGGTTTGGGAGACGATGTGAAACATACATACATACTTACGTACATACATACAAATTTGTACACCCATTTTTGTAATATGTATGGATAATACATAAATAAATACATAATACACTCACATAAAGGGAAACACTGTTACCAAATATCTCGAAACGTTTTTGACTGGTTTAGTTAAAATTTCACAAGATACTATATGGACCATTTGGACAGACAGTAGAGTATGTGTTTTAGTATATATAATATATAAATGTATAATGTAATATATAAAGGAAAAACATTGTTACCAAAAATCTCAAAAAGTACTTGACCCATTTATTTCAAATTTAGTTCAAACTTTTATTAGACTAACATGTACAAATTTGAAGTAAGTTGGCTAGGTACTTTTTGAAATTTTTGCTAACAATGTTTCCCCTTTATATATTACTTATACATTTTTATATTATATATATACTGAAATGTATATAGCCTATTGTCTGTCCAAATGTTTCTTAGAGTATCGTGCAATATTTTCGACATTTTTGCTAACAATATTTCACTATATAAACTTGAAAAATTCATGATCGATTTACATCAAATTTTAAACGATATTCTATTAAACATTCAGACTAAAAATTCTGAATTTGGAATAACAATAAACACGGTTCAAGCTCAGAGAGAGGGGGAAGAGGAAATGGACAGAGGGATGGGAGGAAATTGACACAGAGAGCGGAAAGGAGAACATGGACAGAGGGACAGGAGGATATGGAGAGAGAGGGAGGAGAAGGTAGGATAGACGGGGGGGGGGGGGGGGGGAAGTGGTGATGGCCAAAGAGAGGGAAGGGGGAGCCGGACAAAGACAGGGGGAGAAGTAGATTAGGGCATGCTTTCTCTTTTCTTTCTTTTCCATTTAACTAGACTGAGAAACAGCAACGCATAGTCAGGTACAGCTATTATGTTACACACTGTGGTGACAAAATTCATGGGATATCTCCTAATAAAGTGTCGGACCTCCTTTTACCCACCTAGTGGAACATTTCGATGTGGCATGGACTCAACAAGTCGTTAGAAGTCCCCTGCAGAAATAGTGACCCATGCTGCCTCTATAGCCGGCCACAAATGCGAAAGTGTTATCGGTGCACGAACTTCCCTCTGAATGATGTCCCATAAATATTCGATGGGATTCATGTCGGGCGATATGCGTGGCCAAATCATTCGCTCGAATTGTCCAGAATGTTCTTCAAACCAATCACGCAAAACTATGGCTGGGTAACATGGCATACTGTCATCCACAAAATTCCATGGTAGTTTGGGAACATGAAGTCCGTGAATGGTTGCAAATGGTATCCAAGTGGCTGAACATAACCATTTCCACTCAATGATCGGTTCAGTTGGACCAGAGGACCCAGTGTATTCCGTGTAAGCACAGCCCACACCTGCTTGCACAGTGCCTTGTTGACAATTAGGTCCATGGCTTCGTGGGGTCTGCGCCACAGTCGAACCCTACCATCAGCTCTTACCAACTGAAATCGCGACTCAAATGACCACACCACGGTTTTCCAGTCGTCTAGAATCCATCCGATGTGATCACGAGTTGAGGAGAGGTGTTGCAGGCGATGTCGTGCTATTAGCAAAGGCACTCGTATCGGTCGTCTGCTGCCAGGTCCCTTTAACATCAAATTTCGCCGCACTGTCCTAACGGATACGTTCATCGTACGTTTCACATTGATTTATGTGGTTAGTTTACACAGTGTTGCTTGTTTGTTACCACTGACGCAAACGCCACTGCATTCGGTCATTAAGTGAAAGCCGCCGGCCACTGCATTGTCCATGGTGAGAGGTAACGCCTGAAATTTGGTATTTTCGTCACACTCTTGTCACTGTAGATCTTGGAATATTGAATTCCCTAAAGATTTCCGCAATAGAATGTCCCATGTGCCTAACTCCATCATTCCACATTCGATGTCTGTTAATTTTCGTCGTGCGACCATAATTACGTCGAAAATCTTTTCACACGAATCACCTGAATGCCAGATGACAACTCCAGCAATGCATTGACCTTTTATACATTGTGCACATCCGTATATGAACATTTCGCCGTCACATGAATTTTGTCACCTCAGCGTGTATCTGTTTGGCGTTGAATTCTAGACAAGATGATTTCACGCCGTACTCGAAACCCACTCAGTTTTACGGCGCCAAAGTCTATAACTTGAATACCATAATTTATACAGAATGTTTCAAAAATTATTTTAAAGACTTGGTGGATAGGTTCCTTATACCAAAACAAGGAAAAAGTTCAGATGACCATATGTCCAAAAATCCATCGTTTTCGAGTTATTAATGAAAGTTACCGTTCAACGGATTTCCAGCACAGCATAACAGCTTCACTTATCTATTCCTTCGTTTGACACATTGTATCTTAGATGACGTTGTGTTCCCAGGGAGACTTGTTTATATTCATCATTCTTCTGTCTTCAAAGTGTCGATTGTGTACATTTACTACTGGTAGTGAGTTAAGTGAAAGTTCTCCGTTCAAGCATGGCAGGATATTCGTTTCATGAGCTGTGAGACACGATTTTTACGTCGCGCGAATGATGTTGGTCATGAGGCTGAAAGGCTGCATTATGCGGCGTTTCCAGACCGAAGAGAGCCGTATCATGCAACTTTGTTACTGTGTATCATTGCATTGTCGATACAGGATCCATAGCACCACAGATTATTGACCACGTGCTGCTCGTACGACTGATCAGGAAGAGTGCGTTCTACTGACTGTCGAACAAGAGCCAGGTATCTGAGCACGACAAGTGGCTCTGGCGTGTGGTAATCTTCACATTCAGTTTGGAGGACTCTTCACAAGGGAATCATGTGTCCGAATCATGGTCAGCGTGTGCAGGGCCGTACGCCTGCCGGTCACCCACTAGAAGAGCTTCTGCCGAAGATTTGTTGGATAAACTGCCAGTTCGTTGTTTGCCTCTTTAGTTTTGTTGATAGACGAGGCCACGTTGGGAAGAGATGGAGTAACAGTTTTCTACAGCCAACATATATGGGCCAATCGCAGTCCTCATGCTGTAGTACAGATATACTGTCTCCCTAAATAAAGAGACTTATTTCTGTAGTATAATAAAAAATATAATTAAAAAAGTTTTTTAGATATATTGAATTAATGAGATTACTTTTTCGGCACTCGGACAATTAGTTCATATTGGTTCTGCATGCACAATACTCTTCTTCCCTCTGTATATTTTGCTTACCAATTAATAATGCTATGTCCGATCGCCGTATCCACCTACAAAATCTTGACCGTGTCCATGTTGCGTTAATCGGATCTTCGTGAATTCTCCGAAGTACACAGGTGGTCTTCAGTTCTTCTTATTACAGTACTACTTGGAATAATAATTCATACAATCTTTCAGTTCGTAAAATAATACTATATTCTTCTCTTCGATGCACATAGAAAACACAGACTTTTCACTTACTCACATAGCCCAAAATGGCTACCTCCGATTACGTCTACCTTCGTTCACTAGCAGAGAGCAAGTCCTTCCTCGTACTGAGGAACAGATAAAACATCTTACGTTTCTTAACATCTGAAAATCAAAAATACATGACGGTAGGCACAGGCTCTACGCTGCACTACCTCTTCACCTTTTCTCTTTGACTTTAAAGAAAACAAAAGCATAAAGCAAGAAATGCTAAAGGTTTATCACACAGTCTAGATATCAGCATCAGTTTAAGATTAATGTGCGAGCTGGAATTGTAGGTGACGGTCTGGTTGGGCCATTTGTTCTCTCAGCAGCTGTTACAGGTGCTGTCTACAGGGACTTTATTCGGAACACCCTCTAAGACCTACTAGAAGACGTGCCCTTGCAAATAAGAAGAAACATATTTCAGTCTCAGTCTTCTAGATGCACTGGTCGGTATCAAACATGACAAATAGATAGATAGAGGAGGCCCACTCCCATGACGGACCTCTGTCCTTCGGATTATTATCTCTGCGGCACCTTAAACGATTTACCCATCCGGCAGACCACGTGGATGCAGAAACTCTTTGTAAAGTGTCATGGAAGTCTGTAAAACCATTCGAAATCGTCAGGGATTTTTTGAAATGGTCCGACAGTTCACGATTCGACGAGTTCTTGCTTCTGTTGATAAGCTCCAATCATCTAAATTTTTAAACTTTCATCAATAACTCGAAAATGAAGGATTTTCGGAAGCTTGTTTATACGAAATTTTTTTGTTGTGCTGGTGTAAGGAATCTGTCTCCAAGATTTGTAAAAGTGTATATGTTCGGTGCTGTAAAAGGAAGTCGGTTTGAAGTATGGCAGGCAGTCACCTAGCCCAGAACTCAGCGTCTAACCTTTTTAAATTATAGACATGTGGTAAACACCATTTTAAAATTTTGAAGTCTACCAGACGACGTCATACAGCTGCAGAACAGTAAATACCTTAGCAACTTTGAAATGTTTGCGCATAAAAATGTAACCAGTATGGCGGGGCAGAGATATGAACTTCCTTCATCCCGAAAGGCGAGTCCAGTGGCTCAGTCGCTGCAGCGCCACCGCTTCGTTGACAGAACAACCGCGCAACACATGCGCGCCCGCTGTGAGAAGAAGCGTAAACCGCAACAGTGGCAGGGGACACTCACCGCTCGTGTAGTCTGCCGTGGCAGAGACGGCGCATGCAGAAGACGGCGCTGCGGGCGAGGCTCGCAGGGGCTGCGTCGCTAGCGGCTGGACTGGCGTCCCGCTGGAGACTGGCGCGTTCCGGGAGGCGCAGCCGGCGATATCCCCGCGCGCCCCACCGCCCCCTCCTGAACAGGGGATCGCGTGGCCGCGGCAACTCGTTTTCCGCGATACGGCTCCCGCAACCGCCCGCTGCCCGCGTGCTACTGCTAGAAAGTGTTGCACGAGCCCAGAAAGTGAGGCGCAGCATCACGCAATGTCTGCCCGCATCCCTCACATCGACACCACCATGATACCCTCGCTCTCTTTCAGAGACTGATGTGTGGCAGCTACTTTCTTCAACACTTCCGATCTTATCCCCGTAAGATTATATGTTGACTATGCTACAAATATAGCACCATTCTTATCCATCATCTATCAGAGATCATTGGAGCAGTGGAAAGTTCCACGGGACTGGAACAAGGCCCACGTCATAGCAATGTATAAAAAGGGGAGAAAATCGGATGCACATAATTACCTGCCAGTTTCACTGACATCGATTTGTTGTAGAATCATAGAACATATTTTCTGTTCAGACATAATGACCTTTCTAGACTCTGAGAAGCTCATCTGCAGACACCAGCACGGTTTTAGGAAACAGTGGTCATGCGAGACACAGCTGGCCCTCTTTGTGCATGAAATACAACAGGCTATTGATACCGGCTCCCGGTTGATGCCATATTTCTAGACTTTCGAAAGGAGTTCGACTCAGTTCCGCGCTGTCGCTTGCCCCAAAAAGTGCGCGCTTACGGTCTATCCGATGACATATGCGGTTGGATAGAAAGTTTTCTAACAGACAGAGAGCAGTATGTCGTCCTGAATGGGGTGACTTCAATAGAAACAACCGTAACTTCAGGTGTGCCCCAGGGCAGCGTAATAGGTCCGCTGTTTTTTACGATTTACATAAACGATCTGGTTGATGGTATTGACAGCGGCATTAGACTGTTTGCCGATGATGCTGTAGTCTACAGGAAAGTAGTATCACTCGAAAGTTGCGAACAAATCAATGAGGATTTGCAGAAAATAAATGCGTGGTGTAATGACTGGCAGTTATCTCTCAGTATTAATAAGTGTAACCTACTGCGTATAACAAGGCGAAAATCCCCATTAATGTACGAGTATAAAATAAATGCCCAGTCTTTGGAAGCGGTAATATCCGCCAAGTATCTGGGCGTGACTATTCGAAATGCTCTCAAATGGAATGATCTTATTACACAAGTAACGGGCAAGGTAAACTCTTAGATTGCGGTTTATTGGTAGAATCCTAAAGCGATGCAGTCCTTCAACAAAGGAAATTGCTTACAATACGATAGTTCGTCCAGTCTTACAGAGTTCGTCTGTATGGGACTCTTACCAGTTGGGTATGATTCAAGAGATTGAGAAGGTCCAAAGAAGAGCGGCAAGATTCGATAGTTCGTCCAGTCTTACAGTGTTGTTCGTCTTTATGGGACCCTTTACCAGTTGGGTCTGATTCAAGAGATTGAGAAGGTCCAGAGAAGAGCGGCAAAATTCGTGACTGGTACATTTAGCCATCGCGAGAGCGTTACAAATCTCATAGAAAGTTTGAAGTGGGGCACACTTGCAGATAGATGACGAACTAAACGGAAGGGGCTGCTCACTAAATTCCGAAATCCGATCTTTGCTGAGGATGTAGAGCATATATTACTACCACCAACTTTCAAATCGAGCAATGATCACCATTCAAAGGTAAGGGAAATTAGAGCTCGTACTGAAGCGTTCAGATAGTCGTTTTAAAAAATGGTTCAAATGGCTTTGAGCACTATGGGACTTAACATCGGAGATCATCAGTCCCCTAGAACTTAGAACTAATTAAACCTAACTAACCTAAGGACATAACACACATCCATGTCCGAGGCAGGATTCGAACCTGCGACCGGAGCGGCCGTGCGTTTCCAGACTGAAGCGTCTAGAACCTCTCGGCCACACCGAGTCCACACCCCGCTTGGTGGCTAGCGGAGTGTATATGTAGATGTAGATATGAGTCCTCAAATATCGGAGGGATAGACTTTTTCACTCAATACAGAATCCTCAGGCATTTGTAACAATGACTGTCTGCGAATTTATTAAAGTACACGTAGAGCATCACCGAGAGCGACAAGGAATAATGTATCCGGTTTTCGCCATGTTAAAGCGGACCATATGGTCACTTCCTTGACGTACGCATGTAATTTTTATTGTTTATTGTCGTCGAATCACAGCACAGTTTTTGTTTCTTTGTAATGGAACTATACACTGAGGTGACAAAGGTAACTGGAAATCTCCTAATATCGCGTCGGACTTCCTTTCGCCTGGCGTAGCGCAGAAACTCGACTATGCATGAACTCAAGTCACTGGAACCCACCTCCAGAAATATTGAGCCAAGCTGCCTCTATAGCTGTCCACAATTGCGAAAGTGTTGCCGGTGAAGGATTTTGTGCACGAACTGACCTCTCAATTGTCCCCTAAATGTGCGATGGGATTGATGTCCGGTGATCTGGGTGGTCAGATCATTCACTCGACTTGTCCAGAATGTTCTTCGATTCAGTCCCGAACAATTGGGGCCTGGTGACATTGTATATTGCCACCCATAAAAATTCCATCGCAGTTGGGAACATGGCATACGTGAATGGCTGCAAGTCGTCTCCAAGTAGCCAAAATCCAGCCCACAACATTATGGAGCCACCACCAGTTTGCACAGTGCCTTGTTGACAACTAGGGTCCATGGCTTCGGGAGGTCTACGCCATGACCGAAACCTACCATCAGCTCTTACCAACTGAAATCAGGGCTCATGCGACCAGGCCACGCTTCTCCAGTCGTCTAGGACCCGACCAATAATGGTCACGAGCCCAGGAGAGGCACTACAGGCGACGTCAAGCTGTTGGCAAACGCACTCACGTCGGTCGCTTGCTGCCACAGCCCATTAATTCCTAATTTCGCCTCACTGTCCTAACGTATACGTTCGTTGTGCGTCCCACATAGATTTCTGTTGTTATTTCAAGCACTATTGCTTGTCTATTATCACTGACCAGTTACGCAAACGCGCTGCTCTCGGTCGTTAAGTGAAGGCCTTCTGCCACTGCTTTGTCTGTAGTTAGAAGTAATGCCTGAAATTTAGTATTCTCGCCACACTCTTGACATTGTGGATCGCGGAATACTGAATTTTCTAACGATTTCCGAAATGGAAAGTCCCATGCAGCCAGCTCCAACTACCATTCCGCGTTTGAAGTTTGTTAATTCCCGTCGTGCGGCCATAATTATGCCGGAAGTCTTTTCACATGAATATACTGAACACAAATGACAGATTCACCAGTGCACTGTTCTTTCATACCTTGTGTACCTTGTGTACGCGACGCTACCGCCATCTGCATATGCGCATATTGCTATCCCACGAATCTTGTCACTTCAGCGTATACTTATTTCCGTGGCATTAGAAAGAATCTTCTAAGATAACTTCAGTGATATGACATGTATGGGACTTTTTCAACAGAACAGTGCTGCATACTATTCTCCCGCCGCCAGAAGAAGAGATTCTACGAATGCCTTCCCTATTATGCCAAATGTAAGCGACCTCGTAAGTCCGGTGTGATTCTTGAATTTAACTTTGCGCATCAAGCTCATTAGTCTTTATTCATCAGTTGTAACAATCAGATAACTTGCTTGTGTAGCAACTGAGACATTTATCATGTAATCGAGTGAATATCGATTATGGCGAATCTCGCCAACTATTAGAGGAGCGGGGCTGGTGTATGCTGAAGAGCGTCCAGATCGTGCTAAGCACTCACGATCCGTCTTTGCAGACATTATAAAAAGTTTTGGAAACTGGAAGTGTGGAGGATAAAATACGCCAAGGAAAAATAAGAGCAACTAATGAAAGAAATGAGGCTAACATATTCGCACAATGCAAAAGTCACTAAGATGCATCTCAGAAGTACGAGAGGGATCAATCAAACAAATGTTCTATGAAAACTACATTCTGTCGATTTCAATCTCATCACATTTCGCTGCACCTACAGCTTCATGGCAATGACTTCCAAAACTGGTTACCCTTCTCCGAATGTTATCTATTACAAGTACAAAGTGATGCAGCGGAATCTCTGCATGATTTTGTTTAAGGAAGAAGCAGCGTTTGCAAACCATGAGTGAGTCAACCGTCGCAGTATGCACCAATAGCCAGTTGAAAAGTCACGCTGACTCATAGAAGTGGAGAAAAACAATGCTCTTCCTCTATCAACGTTTGGCGCATGCTTCTCAAGACTCATATAATTCGTCTCTGTTTTATTGATGGGAATCTAAATACAGTCCAGTTTCTCGGGTACCTAAGATAGGCTGCTGCCACAATTATTGGGACATTCCACTTGACATAAGGCAGTTAGTGTGGTACCAACACGACTGATGGCCACCCGATTCTGCACATGTATTGATAGACCCTCTCGAGGGAACATTTGGAGAGCACTGGAACGATGGTTTAGGAGACGCGTTCAAACGATCGTACAAGAAATGCAAATGGTTTGCACACTCATAAAACTTAACACTTCTACAATTTTATCTGTGGTGAAAATTAAAACTAGATGTCTACCGGGAAACATTGACGGCTCCCGAAGGCAGGAAATGCGTTATAACCCGGGCCTCTGCTGCCGTTAATTCCAGGTAAAATTCAACTTGCAATATTGTTCCTCTGGAATCACTTTACGTGTAACAATCCTGAATGTCAAATTTTGTGCGCTATGTATGACAGCTGCAACAATAGACACACGAACCCTTATCTGAACTGCGTGCCTGCTTATATTTGATGTAACAGAACAGTCCTATGGAACTCTTCTGGTGACGGCGAGACAGTTTGCCGAGGTATTATATTGACTCTATTTGATCAAGTCCCATACATGTTACATCGATGAAGCTCTCTTAGAAATCTGTTCACATGCCACAGAAAAAAAAAAAACGATTGGAAAATAAATAAAGTCTGTATCGACATTCGGCGACTGTAAACAAAAAAATTACTCGCAAACTTCAGGAAATTTGCAATATTGTCCGCTATAACTTGGCGAAAACCGCACCTCGATGTATTTATTCATTGGGGATATATGTGGGGTGATCTGTCTTAATTGCCTCAGCCTGTATAGCTTGTGGTTTTTTGGTTGTCACGCTGTTCACGGGACGTTATACCGCTTCCTTGCGTTTTGATATGTACTGAGGGCGGATGCGAACCTTTACAGAACAGAGGAGAATCCGCAGTTTTTCTTCTGCCGCTTCTTCGTACAGCCCTTAAAGAGTTACAGAAAATGACCGGTACACCACATAACGTATCACTTCCTGGCCGCACATGCCTGTCCATTGTCGTAGTCGCCTCTGCCAATTTCTGACTGCAGGCGGAAGGGAGTTTTTCGTTCGGCAAGAAGATAATGGATTGGTCTTTCCCTGATCCTCCTAAATGTGTGGCGCCGTCTAGAATCATTTTAAGAGAGAATGGTTTCCCCATGTTGGCCACTGTTTTGCGGCACCTGTTCCATCAAGGAGTCAGTACCTTATAGAAACCATATTGGTGGGAGCAGGACATGATCAGTGAAAATGCCTACATTCTGCTCCTGATTCGAACTTCCTATGGGACTAAATGTTAAATAATTTCATGGAGCGTATTAGAGCTCGAGAAATCGAGTAATCGTGCGAATTTCGTCTTGGAATGTAGAAGTTGCGTTCCCTCTGGGGAGAGGGTGGTGTTTTTAATAGTTAATTCAGAAAGTGTGAGTAGGTGATCCTTCATTATCAGCCGAATTATATCTTGCACAAAGAAAAATTAGGAGATTCCGAAAGTGCATTCTCTTGCGAATTGTATTTAGGTTGGAACTTTTCGGTGCTGTAGGCAAGTGTTGCTTTTATGTGCTTGGTAAGCAAAGCCCTTACATCAGATCGCAGAGCCAGTAGCTAGCCGAATAATAATGGTTTAGTGAACGAGACGGACTTAGTAAGGTTTAGCAGAAACCAGTCAACTAGAGTGGTTAACATGGAAATTTGGGAGTGATGTTTTTGTGTGCCGGCCGGAGTGGCCGAGCGGTTCTAGGCGCTACAGTCTGGAACCGCGTGACCGCTACGGTCGCAGGTTCGAATCCTGCCGCGGGCATGGATGTGTGTGATGTCCTTAGGTTAGTTAGGTTTAAGTAGTTCTACGTTCTAGCGGACTGATGACCTCGGAAGTTAAGTCTCATAGTGCTCAGAGCCATTTGAACCATTTTTTGATGCTTTTGTGTGACTTTTTCCCTACTGCATTCCTGTTTTGTTGCTTGGGAGAGTATCACGGAAATTGTAAAGAGCCAGTTGAAGGCGTTGGATGAACTTTTAGCGATGTACATATTAGGTCCAATGGTCGGTTCAAGGAATCTTTGTGACAGCCGTTGGGCTGCTACAGGGCTTTTAATTATTGACTTTTGTGTTGCGAGAAGCTTAAACCTGTGTCGCAGGTCAAAGCAAGGTTGGCCACCCTTAAGCCGGGTTTACACACGCGACTGACGTGACTAATTTCTTATTGTAGTGGCACGTGTGAACATCGAGTTTTCAGTGGTGTCACTTAATTGTCGCCACAACTCGGCTGTACTTGGTGACACCACTCACCTTGCACCATGGCCCCCTGGTGGCTGTATTTCGAAACACGAGCATTCTGGCGCACTTATCGTGAGGTAATTGCTGCTCTACTCCATTCACTTTTAGTGTGGTTTCAATTTGTTACTGAAAAAAGTTAAAACAGTGATCGGCAGGTACGCTTTCGCAGTTTCTGGAGCTACAACAACAACAAAAATAACAAAACAAACTATTAAATTTTCTGTAGCAGTGTGTGTGTGTGCGCGCGCGCAATAACTGCAAACGAATGATGTATCCTACAATCTTGAACGATTTTATGAACAAAAAAAAAAAAACGCTAGTCTAGAAATTAGTTATTCGGAACGCCTAGATCAATGTATAATGTATAGAAAGAGAGTCTAAAATCTTGGAAGAGTGTCGTGTCTTCAGATGATATTTACGTGCCAGCTTTTGGTTTGTTTGCCATAACAGACAGCATTTTCGACTTCGAATGTTATTTTATTTACAAACGTGTTTGTGAACACTGGCTTATCCCAGCGCAAAATCTATTTTTTGGAACGAACATTTGGGTTTCGTGTCGCTTGTCTCAGCTTGTCTTGTGTGTCATAGCTCTAACGCCATAACCTACACTGGAACATTAATGCCGTCACATACGACCTCAGTTGACGCCATATTGGAAGCTGTGCACTACGTAGAATACTTGTGAACGGTAGCTTCACGTGCCACATCTGTGGCGACACATTGGTTACGTGGGTGAAGCCGGCATTATTTACGCCATTTTTACATATGTGACTGTGAAGAGAATTAATCCGGGTGTGCCAAAGAACGTTTCCGATTTAGTCTGGGTAGCAATACGTCGCGTACAGCATCTCGCGGGCCGCACATCGCTAAAAGTGCATGGATTCAGGCCGCGGCCCCAGTGTGGGTGGGTTCACACGAGGCATCAGAAGATGGGAAGCACGGACCAAAGAAACGTTTCAACCACCCTAGTACGCGGGTTACTGATGCAATTCCCATCACAACATAAACTTGGCAGCAGTATGTTTATCCGCAATCCATCCCCATTTCCAACACAGAGGCCGCTACCCTTACTTCACAACCTAATCTCTATAATAGTTTACCATTTGTCTGCATGCATAGAAAACTCGTGACAACTTCCTAAGTCATTGAGCTTTAGATGGCAAAGGTATTGCAATATACAGATGCTGAAGAAAACGATCCTGCCGTACATCTATCCGTCAATAGACCTAGAAAAAAAGGGTAAAACCGTGTGAAATTTCGCAGTAAAAACACATAATTTCCAGGTATTGAGACATTCTCAAAATGTCGGCTGCAACACAACGCAGCATGCAGCCATAGAATTAGAGAGGCAGCAGTACAGATGTCATGGCTGCGGGATAGTGTGTCAAACAGGGAGGGACTAGCTTGGTTCAGTTCTAGGTTGTTAAAAATTTATTACACCGTTAACTGAAATGTTAATACACTAATTGAAATTATAGTAAATCACAGTTAGTTTGGCTTACTAACACTTATTACATCTTTGAATGCAAATGTAATGAAAATCATCTATTTATTCGGAATATTGCCACTTTAAGTAACTTTGCATGCTGAACACAAGAGCGATACACAGTCTCTGGTTTCCAGAGTTTGCAGTATTGAAAAACAAAAAAACGTAGTAGGTAACAGTTGAGTCGAGTCGCAGTCTTGAGCAATAGTAGTTGTGATGAGAGAGTGTTGTATCAATGCGGAACGAGCAACTTGGATGGCGGAGGTGACGCGCAGAGATTTCTATTTGAGATGTTTGATGATGTACAACCCGAGGATGAAGGATGATTTTTAAGAAGATTGTACAAAGAGATAGCACGTCAGGAAAAGGTAACTTATTTTGAGTTTGTTAACTGTAAGCGCGAGTTCAGTAATCATTGCTGTGCAAGGATTTCACAGTGTCCCATAAGATCCACGTGCTGGTAGTCAGGGAGAACTATCAATCATGTGTTCAATATTCTAGTTAAACCTCCCCCCTTTAGATTACTTAAATAATATTGTTACGAACTCAATAAAACGAATTTTTGTGTAGATAATTTTGTAGGAGCACATAATATCGAGTATGCCAATGCGGAGAGGGAGAAAGCTAATTATTCATATTAGTTAGGATTTACTTTTGTGTCATTAAACGGATTAAATTTCAAATCACTTCCTTTTGTCATTTGTAAATATTTCACTAAGCATATCCCGAGAGTTCAAAGAAACATGTGCGGCAGAATTTACATTGTCACACATTGCACTTTTGCGTGAACAATAATTAATAATTTCGAACAGGAAATCAAAAAGTAATCTAGTAAAACAAACTTAATAGCAAGGCAAACTGCCAAGCAGTGATCCATTTCAGATCATCATCTGCAGTTCAGTCAGGTTCAAAAATGGCTCTGAGCACTATGGGACTTAACATCTATGGTCATCAGTCTCCTAGAACTTAGAACTACTTAAACCTAACTAAGCTAAGGACATCACACAACACCCAGTCATCACGAGGCAGAGAAAATCCCTGACCCCGCCGGCAATCGAACCCGGGAAACCAGGCGTGGGAAGCGAGAACGCTACCGCCCGACCACGATCTGCGGACAGTTCAGTCAGAGCAGTTAGGTTATCTGTTGCAAGGTAAGAATTTGTATAAACCTTATAGGAACATTTTTGACAGAGTATTAGTAATAGTTTTCAATTAGTGAAGTTCAATGTAAATTTAACAGATGTGCTTTTGTTAAAGGGCAGATTCACACTACGTAACAGTCAGTCATTCTGAGTATTATTATTAGCTGTTCTTTTATGCACTTTAATTTCCAGATTAATTATAATGATATTCCTAAAAAGTATTTTGCATAAATAAGTCCATGTTCAAAAGTAGAGTAACTACGCCGATTCTAGATCTGTAACTGTAATCGGAATTTTGAAGCCAGAAAGTTTTGCGGTTGTTAGCGAGAAATTCATTCAAACGCAGTTTCAGCATACAACTCCCAACTATACAGATGACAGTCACAGTTCTGAGATCACTACGAGATTTTCCACAATCGTTTAGTCCAATGCTAGCCCTAGATTACATTTTACCCTAACGACTTAAAAATGTAGCTGTAAAAACAAAGGTCCAATTTTAATTAGCTATGCCATTTAACATTAAAGATAGAAGGCACGAAAGTAAGCAACGAATCTATAAACGTGATCAGACTTGAAGATCTGTAAGAAAATCAAGTGTTTTGGATGGAACTTCTTGTAAATTGATGTTTTAGCAAATTAGTTTTTGATTCTGTAGGGATTTTGTTGGGTGTGACAATGTAAACAGTTTTTAAAGTTTATGTCCTGATTCTCCAGTTCAAGACGCATTCATGTGGCGTTTTTTTCTTTTTTCTAGCTTTTATTGTTGCCCTCCAACTACAGTTTTTAAATTATACTGATTTCAGATTTTTGATGTTCAGTGTCAAACTAGCAATATTACTTCATGAATAAAACTATTTTTGTGAACAACTCGTTGCGTTCCTGAGATTTAGTCATAAGAAGGGTGCAATTTAGGACAAAAAGGTGGTCTAGCACTCATATTCATCTTAATAATATAACACAAATAAAATATAACACAAATAATATAACAAAATATAATGTAACAAAATATAACACAAATAAAACATGCCTACCATTTAAGTATCAAAGTAATCGACCTTAAAAACATCGAGTGAATACCTAGAAACCGATTACGATACAATAAGTGTCATATACTGCCCTCTCAAATTTGGTTCTAGGGTCACAAAAAAATCTCAGGCTCACACAATCAGTTACATAAAAAATGGAAATTTTAGAATCTTACCCTGTCCTCGTCTCCCCCATGAACCACGGACACTACCGAGCTGGCGAGCTTGCGTGCCTCACGAATACATACAGTCGTTCCTTTGGAGCAACCTCGACGTGTTGTTACCTGTGGAGAGGCCAGACAAACATGTGGTTTCTGAAGAGAGCAGGCGACATTTCTGTACTTGCATGGGCAACAGTCTGGATGACAGATTGATCTGGCCTCGCCACATCAGCCAACATAGTGTTGCTGTGCCGGTACAGGATTACATATACAAAATGAAATGTAGGAGTAGGTCTAATAATGAATAAGGAAATAGGAATGGAGGTAAGCTGCTTTAAGCAGCATAGTGAACGCATTGTTGCAGCTAAAATAGACACGAAGCCAACATCCACCACAGTAATACCAAATTTATGTGTCAACTAGCTCTGCAGATGCTGAAGAGGCTGCAAGAATGTATGATGAGACAAAAAAATTTTTAATATAGCTAATGGCGAAGAAAATTTAATTGAGATGGGAGGATGGAATTCGATTGTAGGAAAAGGAAGATCTGGAGAACTGGTAGACGAATATATACTGGGGGAAAGGAATGAAAGAGGAAGCCACCTAACAAAATTTTTCACAGACCATAATTTAATAATTGTTAATAAATGGTTTATGAATTATGTAAGAGGCTGTACACGTGGAAGAGACCTGGAGACACTGTAAGGTTTCAGACTGATTACATAATGGTAATACAGAGTATTCGGAACAATATTTTAAACTGTAAGACGCTTCTAGGGGCATATGTGGACTCTGGTTGTTGATTATGAACTGTAAATTTAAACTGAAGAAACTGGAAAAAGGTAGGATGTTAAGAATATGAAACCTAGATAAGTTGAAAGAGCCAGAGGTTGTCGAGAGTTTCAGAGGGAGCATCAGCAACTATTGACTAAAACGGAGGAAAGGAATACAGTAGAAGACGGATGGGTAGCTTTGAAAGGCGATACACTGAAGGCAGAAGCTGATCAAGTAGGTAAGAAGCTAGGACCTAGTAAAAATACTTGAATATCACTGAATTTAATTAATAAAAAGAGAAAATATAAAATTGCAGCAAAGAAGCAAGCTAAAGGCAATACAGACATTTAAAACAATGGGACTGACAGAAAATGCAAACTGGCGAATACTTAACAAGTCTTTGTACCAAACACGAGAGTATAAGAAAAAATATGTTAGATGAGGTCTGTATTGATAAATGGGAATAGTTATCTGCAGCTTTCCACAAAGGATCTTTGGTAATGGGAAATCTAGTACCTCTATATCTGAGGTACGAATAGCCGGAACATCCACCGCATTCGTCACATTTGGCACCTTCCGATGTCCATCTATTACTACATCTAAAGAAATTTGTATCTGTAAAAAGCATTTTTTACGTAAAGAAACAGTCAGGCCAAGAAAGTTGCTTCCTAGACTCGTAAATATTTGGGAAGATGTCATCCGCTGAAGTGTCAGGGGTATAATTTTCAATGAAGACAGTTTATGTTTCCAAAGGAAACGCGCACGCTCGCGCAGTATTGCTGATTATATTTATCGTGTTGCTCACTGCTGTTCGTAACACCATCGTCTTCATAGCTGCTTCTTCTCAAGCTCTAATATCGCTGGTTTGTGTAAATTAAGCAAAACAAACATGAAAGTAAGGATGACTGAAAAAATTACATATCGCACGTGATGAAAAACAACAAATGTATAGCACACATGACATGGTGCAAATAACACATCGAGGGTTAGTTTCAAACAAAGAATTTGTAGCTAATCATGTGTATATACCAGGAAGAGCTGTTGAAAAAGAACTCTTTATTCGCAACCAGTTTCCATCGAAACGATAATTACCAGGCAACATGATATTACTACAGCAGCCTGTATGGTGTCACGCTTACTGTGGCGGCAGTAAAAATAAAACAGTAAGAAACCATTTTGCCTCATTACTATCAAAAGTGATATGCATTTATATAGTTAAATATTCGAAATACGCTGACTTCAGTGAACAGTATTTCCCCTGACTAACACGCAGGACTTTTAATACAAGAAAAAATATAAAAAAATAAAAAACGAAGTGTTACTCAGGGATCTGTGGGGAGATTCGAGATGGCAGTTATTAGAAGCGACAACCAAGCATGGAAACGGATCAGAGATCAAACTGGCGTAGGAGGTTGTATGTAGTTATAACTGTAACGGAAATTAATGAAGATGGATATAATATGCAGCCAGTCAAACTGATGGTATATGGACCAAGAAAGTTTTTTGATGGATACCAGAGACAATAAATGATCGAGACAATGATCCAACTAGTGGAAAGTAATTAGAAGACTGCACTACATTAATCGGAGGTGAGGTATAGAAAGAAGATAATTTGCTATTTTCTCTTTTGGTGCTTCTTTGTTTGGCTCACAATTTTCCTCCAGGGAGGCCAAGAGGCGGCGATTCCGCTCTTAGAATCTTGGGGTACATAATTAAATTTACTATAAAATTCTAGCACATTTCGGGCAACTATTGTCTACGATTGTAGGAACTGTAAATTCAACATTAGGATGGCTAAAACTGTGTTTTTTGGAATTTGTATCCTTTTCTACCCTGTGAGGGGTACTAATTTTGAATTTTTCCCTCATTGTTTTCGTCACTAACCAATGAGATTTTCGCAGTAATTCTAAATTTTGTTTTCTGTTTCAAATTTTTAATTTTCGATGGAGATCTCATGTTATTGGTATTAGAATTAAAATTTCTCTTATTCAGAACTTTTTCATAAGAGGGCTGTAATTTCAGGTCATTGAATCAAAAGAGGGGCCTTCATATACATGTGTACGTCCAGCATCTTCTCCTAAACCACCAGGTATGCATACTGCTTGTTACATGAGAACCAGCACTGCGGTGGTTAGAACCTCCTGGCTCCTATAGGTGTGGAGATACACGCAAAAGAGAGTTTTTATACCCCTGACAAGTTGTCTGCCCTGCATGATAGGCATGTAGTGTGGGGATAGTAGCACTCTGTTTTATCGGCCACCAATACTGAGGCAGTTTCGTCGAGACATTCGCAACAGATGGATAAATATAAGGGATGAGCGGGTTGTGTCGTTTGTATTGGCTTGCCTTTCAGGGGCTAAACATGGGGGTGGGCATGGCTGCGCAAGGCCTCCTCTCTCTGCTCACCCATGCCCATATGCACGTTTGGCCCCTGAAAGGCAAAGGCAAGCTGATACTTCCTGCAAAACATGACTCCTCCCCTCTTTATCTGCCTATCTGTTGTGATGGAAGGTGGATAGTGAGAGAGTGGGGAGGATCAAGTGGACAGAGAAAGGGGAGAGGAGCAGGGAGGTTCAAATGGTTCAAATGGCTCTGAGCACTATGGAACTTAACATTTGAGGTTATTAGTCCCCTAGAACTTAGAACTACTTAAACCTAACTAACCTAAGGACATCACACGCATCCATGCAGAGGCAGTATTCGAACCTGCGACCGTAGCAGCATCGCGGTTCTGGACTGAAGCTCCTAAAACCGCTCGGCCTCGGAGGAGGGAGGAAACAGACAGAGAGGGGGAAGAGGTGATGGACAGAGAGCGGGGGAAGATGAGAAGGACAGAGAAGAGTGGGAGGAAGAGCTGGACAGAGAGATTGCAGGGTGGAGCGGGTGGACAGAGGTGGACACAGTAAGAGGGAGGAGGATGTAGTAGGAGAAGGACTAAAAGTGGGGGAGGAGATGTGTGGAATATGTATGTCGAATATGTACGCGAGTAAAGTGAAAGGGAGAAGGCTAGTACAAGGATACTATTTCGATATCAAAGTAATCTACCTAAAAGTATTGAGTAAATAACTATTAATCGTTCTGAGATGTAATAGGTCATCAATCACTGTGCGTCTTCTAACTGCCCAAATCAGTTATAAAAGAAACGGAAATTTTGAAATCTTGTCCTCCCCCTCCCACGCCTTTATTAAATTTCTGCCGACGGCCGTGATTCAGCATGACAGCGATGCTTATGTCATGACTAAATTATCACCATATAACTTTAATTTACTTGTCTTTGAGGCTAATCATGGGAAATTGTACTATTTCGTGGCGCGGCGGCAGCTTCAGCGATGTCTTGCATTATTGCACAAAAACATGACCATTTGGCGAGACAGAGACTCTCTCAGTCCACTGCATGGTCAAACTGAGAGTGGCTTCGTGAGATTTCCCCCGCTCATCTAAGTGGTTACTGGCCCTGGATTACACTTTAGCATAAACTCAAAAATGTAGCTTTCATAAGACTTTTGCTCAGCTTTAATTATGCCAGTCAATTTTATTGAATTTTCTCATTTTGAGAAGACAGAAGGAGCGATCTGTTTAGCTTGCTAAAAATATTCTAAAGTAAAGATCGCATAATTTTTTTTATTTAGAACAACCAGTTTCGGCAGACTTTGCTGTCATCTTCATGTCTTAAAAAACCTTCTTGTTATGAACGTGTTCATTTGAAGTTGGACGTCACGTCAAGTATGCCAGTCAAAATGAAAAAGTAGAAGGCATCAACGTATTTCATTGAACGATTAGATTTAAAGTGAAAACAAAATTTTTTACATTGTATCAAAGCTTTATAACCGCTATTTTAAAGTTTAGTTCATATTTCTCCATTTTTAAGGACACCAATATTAATCAGTGATATTACTTGTTTATTGTGCCACAGGCGTGATACGAGAATTCGAGTGGCAATCATTAATACAAAGGCGTTTTTCGTTGTGACGGGGGTCTTCTAATGAAATTTCAGTCACCAGTTTTCTCCTCCGATTGCGAAAACATTCTGTTGGCACCCAACTACATAGGGAGAAATGTGAAATGATCATCACGATAAAATAAGAGAAATCAGGGCTCGCCCAGAAAAATTTAAGTGCTGGTTTTTCCCGCAGGCCGTTCCAGAGTGGTTCATTGAACCCTCTGCTAGACACTTAACTGTGAATAACAGATAATCGCGTAGCTGTAGATTGCTTTTCTTGTATCCGTAAATGTAATATTGTCATTTTAACTTTTTCCTATTTACGATTATTAAATTTCAGTGTTAGACTACCATTATGTGAAAACAAACGTAAAAAAATCAAAACAATCACGATCGCTTTTGTAGAGAATTTATTTAAATTGCCTGTTTCGGTAAACTGCATAAGAGCCGAAGATGGCAACACAGTTTTGTGGAATCGGTAATTTAAACATGCTCTACAAAAGCTATTATGGCTGTTTGAAGTTTTTTACTTCTGTTTTCGTATTGTTCTAGATCGCTTCCAAATTGGAACAATGTCAAGCATATATTACAGTTACGTGAACAGAAATGTATACTGTGAATATTTTCTGTCTTTATTACCTAACTAGAGGGGTACGTTTGATTTAATTACACAAATATGTAGTTCAGGTCATTAACTCAGAAAAGGTGCAAAAGATAGTCATGTTGATATTATAAAAAGATGCGCTTTGCATATGTTAATGAAATATGTGTGCCTTTCAAGTGTCAGCGTAATTTACCTTAAAACATATTTTTTGGGTGTCTAAAAATAATTTAGGATGCAGAGCGTGTGGTGTACTTATAGAGAAAGTGAATTCTTGAGGCACAACACATCTTCGAATTCTTCGACTCAGTTGTATAGAAGAATTTTAGAATTTCGCCTCCTCTTAGATAAATTTTTGCTGACGCCCATAATAGTAGCGATGATGTGATTCCGTACTTCTGATGATATTGTTTAAAGTCTAGAAGGCAATCTCTCATGTAACAGCTGATCTGTGGTGATAGGTCCGATTTTGTTCCAGTTTGCAAATTATTCCTTTCTTGTGCTATTTTATAACGCTCATTCCGTAAATTAAATTTGATTGCTACGGTTCCCCGTAATGTACCACATTACTTAACACCTCGAAAGCATGAACTTATTGAACAACGACCTTAATTTGTTCAAGAATATTGCTTTGCGTCCTCCCGTCTCCGCCCCTTTCTACGCTGCAGCTAAGCCTGACCAGTAGAAAATGTGTTGCACAGATTTCGTTATGAGACATGTTCAGAAACAAATACGTTAAAATGACGAAAATATTATTGACCTTAGTAACAAGTAGTATGCTGCATTTTTCCTCAGGCTCGAAGATCGGTTTTGTCTTTAATATCGAGGTAGTGATGTACCAGTCACTTCTGTATCGATATTAGAACATCGATGAGTGAACTCCTAACATCTATATTTTGTAAATATTAATGATAGTCGAAGATCCCTAACAAGAAGAGCAGCGTTTTCAAAGTTGGTCAAGTATCCCAATATTCCAAAAGTGGGTGGCAACGCTTTGGAAAATGATGTAAGGAGAGAGAATGGCCTGTACTTGGCAACACCTGACCATAATTTACCCGTGTTGCAAAGCAAGGTGACAGTGGCGGAGGGCTGCGCTTACTGCAGTTCTGTGACGCCGGCGCATCCTCGTGCACCACTAATGGCTCCCAGAGGGGGCTGGGTGGCGGAGGCGCGTGCGCGGCTGACCGAGACCCGGAAGCTGGCCCGTGCTTTCCTTCCTGCCTTTGTGTCTGTTCACGTACTTTCGCCGGCAAACGGCCCGTTCTCACGGCGCAAGCCACCGAGTTTCTCCGAGTCTTCTATTACTTTACTTTCTTCAAAGCGTCTAGTTTATCTGATGACGTAGACAGAATTGCGGTACTCGTAACCGCCGAGTTGATCCACAATTATAGAGTTTAATGCTCTTACGTGCTTCCTAAACTCCTCGTATAACTCTCAGCCTATGGAAGACTATCTAGAAGACGCAGTTTGGACGAGTTTCTTCTCTAGTGTGTTGAGTAGAACTACAATCACATGAAAAAAATCGCAGCATCAAAAAATAATTAATGTGGATTAATGAAATTTCGGGAATACGTTTGTCTAGGTAATATATTTAAATGACTAACATCACAATATGATGTTGATGTAAGCGCGAGATTATCCATTGCAAGCATGCAAAAGTGCATGAATTGTGTTTTACATGTGCCGAAAGTCAGTTTCTAGGATGGAATTCCATGCTTGTTGCACTTGGTCGCTCAATACAGGGACGATTAATGCTGGTTGTGAATGACGCTTGGTGTTGTTGTCTAATGATGCCTCATAAGTGTTAAATTGGAGACAGATCTGGTGATCGATTAGGCCAAGAAAACATGTCGACGCTCTGTAGAGCACTTTGAATTACAATAGCGATATGAGGACGAGTGTGATCCCATTGGAAAACACACTTTGGAATTCTGTTCATGAATGGCAGCACAACAGATCGAATCACCAGACTGAGTACAAATCTGCGGCCAGGATAACTATGACTGCTCCTGCTGTCATACCAAATTGCACACCAAATTATAACTCCAGGTGGAAGTCCAGTGTCTCCAGCACGCAGGTAGTTTGGTGCAGCCCTGCAATTGGCCTCCTTCCAAACCAACACACGGCCATCACTGGCACCGAGTCAGAACCAGCTTTCATCAGAAAACACAACAGACCTCCACCCTGCCCTCTAATGAGCTGTTGCTTGTCACCACTGAAGTTGCAAATGGCGGTCGTTTGGGATCAGTTGAATGCACGCTACAGCCCTTGTGATTCGGAGCTGTCCTTGAACTTACCGATATGTAACAATTCGTTGTGTCCCTGTGGTGCCAACTCTGCTCTGTTGCTGCAGATGTAGTTCAATGTGCCAGAGCCATACGCCGAACACGATGATCTTCCCCCTCGGCAGAGCCACGTGACCATCTAGAATCCGGTCTTCTTGCGACCATACATTCCCATGACCATCGCTGCCAGCAGTCATGTACAGTGGCTACATTCCTGCCACGTCTTGCTGCAGTATCCCAGAAGGAACATCCAGCTTCTCGTAGTCCTATTACACGACCTAGTTCCAACTCAGTGAGATGTTAATGACGTCTTTGTCGCCTTAACGGCATTCTTGACTAACATCAGCTCATAGCGGAGAACCTCAGAAGCTGTCCACTGACAATCGTCAAGCACGTACAGTGCAAGCTGTTACTGATTTCAGAATGAGATTTTCACTCTGCAGCGGAGTGTGCGCTGATATGAAACTTCCTGGCAGATTAAAACTGTGTGCCCGACCGAGACTCGAACTCGGGACCTTTGCCTTTCGCGGGCAAGTGCTCTACCAACTGAGCTACCGAAGCACGACTCACGCCCGGTACTCACAGCTTTACTTCTGCCAGTACCTCGTCTCCTACCTTCCAAACTTTGCAGAAGCTCTCCTGCGAAACTTGCAGAACTAGCACTCCTAAAAGAAAGGATCTTGCAGAGTGAAAATCTCATTCTGGAAACATCCCCCAGGCTGTGGCTAAGCCATGTCTCCGCAATATCCTTTCTTTCAGGAGTGCTAGTTCTGCAAGTTTCGCAGGAGAGCTTCTGTAAAGTTTGGAAGGTAGGAGACGAGGTACTGGCAGAAGTAAAGCTGTGAGTAGCGGGCGTGAGTCGTGCTTCGGTAGCTCAGTTAGTAGAGCACTTGCCCGCGAAAGGCAAAGGTCCCGAGTTCGAGTCTCGGTCGGGCACACAGTTTTAATCTGCCAGGAAGTTTCATATCAGCGCACACTCCGCTGCAGAGTGAAAATCTCATTCTGGAAACATCCCCCAGGCTGTGGCTAAGCCATGTCTCCGCAATATCCTTTCTTTCAGGGGTGCTAGTTCTGCAAGTTTCGCAGGAGAGCTTCTGTAAAGTTTGGAAGGTAGGAGACGAGGTACTGGCAGAAGTAAAGCTGTGAGTACCGGGCGTGAGTCGTGCTTCGGTAGCTCAGTTGGTAGAGCACTTGCCCGCGAAAGGCAAAGGTCCCGAGTTCGAGTCTCGGTCGGGCACACAGTTTTAATCTTCCAGGAAGTTTCTGTTACTGATTTGTTTGACTGATGGGACTGCTAAGTGCTATACCCCCTACTGCACTCCCCTGACTTAAGCCCTCGTAAGTTCAACTCGATTTCTAAACTGAAGGACACAATTCACGGCATTCGCTTCAGAACTGCTACAAAATCGTCGGGCAATATACCGCGCCGCTCGAACTGTCTACACAACTGGCGCTGCTAAGAGTATCCTACGACTTCCACATCGCTGGCAACGGGGTATACACAGTGCTGGTGACTACTTTGAAGGTCAGTAAAACTTTGAAACACGTATCTATTTTGTATGAACTGCAAATAAATAGTTGTGACTATTAAAGTTCCAACCCTCGTATAAAGTAGACACCACTTGAATTATAGCTCGTTGTTTAACCTTGAAACGATAGTGTTTCTCCCCACATGTGAGTAGATTGAGTGGAACAGGCTGTGATGAGCAAATTGCTTACAAAACTAAAACATAAGAATCTACTGCTGTTGTGAATGATTGTCTGCTGTATGATAGAAACTTTACAGACAGGTCAGTAGAGGGGAGTTATGGAGCAAAAAGGTGAAATGCAAGTGCTCAGATAGTATTTGTTTTCGATGTATTGAAGAGAGATGCGGTAAAATCTTGTAGGAGGTTGTTACAAAGTAAAGTCAAGTAACGACATGCCAGTCGGGAATGACAGAGAAGAGATGGCTGTGAGAAGACGTCAGCCAATCGCAAGCTGACCAACCCATCTCCAGGACAAGAATGCAAGAGCAGTAGCCCCAATGCGAAGAGGACATAATCGCCGCACCCGACTGGTCGCGGACAAGTGCAGCAGCAGTTTCAAGATTAGGCCCTTGTATAGCGGCGACTTAGGACTGTCTGTACTGAAGAAACTTGCTTAATTTGTATATCGCTCTTTGCTTGCAGCACATCTGTGTGATTACAAAAAGTATTGTCACTTTTCATTTTGTAATAAAACTAATACGAATTGTTTGATTTGATTGTCTAGCGAACCGAATACGAAGGACTCCTAGACACCCCATATTTGGCGATAAGTCTGGAGACATAAAAGAGGTTCTCTTACAAGACAGGCTCTCATGATTTGTTTCGTAAACACCAATGTGATATAACATTGCATTGATAAAACGAGACCTGCCAAAGCACACAAAAGAGCAATGTCTTCTTGAATTATAGCTTCTTGTTGTCGAACGTAAAATGATTGTGTTTTCATCCGACATGCGAGCAAATGGCATGAAAGGCTGTACTCTGTAATGTTACTTCATATGTCTGAAATATTTGTAATATACATGTGCTTGACAGTATATTGGCAGACACTGATTTGAACACGAGAGATGTTCTCAGGTCGTGTAATCTGTCCATCAAGCTGAAAGACATTGCTTAACATAGGTGTTTTTTCTTCAGAGTTTAAATTCTCGCTTTTTTTACTCCAATGAAAGTTTTGAAATAATGATGACATTCTTTGGTCATCAGTAGTTTTTGCAACAAAACAGTGGAAGTTTTTTCCGATTTTACCCAGGGTGGACATGTATAGGTGGTGTATAGCTCAACCTCCGCCATCTGGTCACATATAAATGGTGGCAGTGCTGTAGTTTTTTTTTCACTTCGTTGGATGTTGCAAAATAATGAGATGCAAATTGTATCCAGTACCAATTTTGCCGGTAAGATTAAAAGAAAATGTACTCCGCCTACTTTCGTGGAAACTTTTTAATAGATGCTCCCTTATAAGAAATGTATTGACATAAAAAAACTGTCTTTCTTCCAGAATGCCTGACGTGGGTGTTGTGCCTTCCGTGTGTGAGGTCGCTGACGCAGGTGCATCCTGACCAGGGGGCGGCAAATAGGGCGGTGCCATGCAGATACATTTTAGATAAACAAACAAGTAGCATTTGGGGTGGCCCTCATTTATCTCATATTGTTTAGTTGACTTTACATCCTTTTGCATTGTCAGAGGTCTGATGTCTGGACAGTCACCTCAAGGCAAACTGTATGCCGTTCGTCTGCCAGCACAAGGGTGGTAGGCCACAGATGAATGTGTGGTGCGCGGTAGCAGTTGACCATCTGAAAAAGACTGTGTCCCGCCATAGCTGGAGGGAGGAGTGGAGGGATGAGGGGAGGTGGGAGTGCCTATAATTTTGCTACCTCCTAGCCAAACATTGAGAAGAGCACACGTTCAACTGCCACCACTCTCTCCTGTTGCGGCGTTTTGGGATGACGATTTACTTAGTACGTGTGTTGCACCATGAGCTGTTGATAACAGGTTCTGTTTTTTTTTTTCATGAGAATTTCGATGTGTAATTAGAACAGTGAAGTATTTTACATCACTTGTGGTTCCGTGTATTGACTTCGATTGCCTCGGCTGCTGGGTAGTTGTCATCAGTGCAGGGGGAGGCGTCTGTAGTGAGCACTGACATCAGACAGCGATAGACACAGTCTTCAGCTGTATCCTTACAAGTAACACTCATATTAAACTCCTCTCTGTCCAACACCAGCGTCTCGTCAGTTGAACATATTTCCCTCCAAAAAGAATAAAGACAGTGCCTTCCACTCCACCCTTTTTTCCTGCCAGCTTATAGGTGAAGGGCAGAGTTAGAGCACATTTCCCACTAGTTTTGAGTGGTATTGTGAAATTTTTCCCAGCAGGATAACACCAGTTTCATGGCATCGTCAATTTTGAGCTGTACTGCGATTTTAGACATTCCTTTCGTAGCGCTATGCATATAGTTGTGTCCTTAGGACCGATCTTTATGATTAATCACATACTTTGCACTGACCTTTACTTAGTTTCCCAACCAAAATAGAGAAAGTACACTAACCGAATCTTGCTCTCCTGCGAACTGGACAGTTTCCATGTTTTGGTGGATGCACTTCGGCTTTCCATCCAGAAGGAACACGGTTGGAGTCCAAGAAATGGCACCACCATTTTGAATTCCTGCCAGTTACCTAGTGGGCGTGGGATGTCAGTATAGCCTTGGAACAAAAAAAATTCCCAGCACTTTTGAAATTCCCGCTAAAATTTGAAATTCCCGCCAAGATAGTGGGTTGGAGAGGTGGAGTGGTGGGAGAGGCCAGAGTGGAGACCGACATCCGCTGAAGAAAACACATCTGCATCTACATCCATACTCGGCAAGCCACCTGACGGTGTGTGGCGGAGGGTACTTTGAGTAACTCTATCGGTTCTCCCTTCTATTCCAGTCTCGTATTGTTCGTGGAAAGAAAGATTGTCGGTATGCCTCTGTGTGGGCTCTAATCTCTCTAATTTTATCCTCATGGTCTCTTCGCGAGAAATACGTAGGAGGGAGCAATATACTCCTCGGTGAAGGAATGTTATCGAAACTTTAACAAAAGCCCTTACCGAGCTGCTTAGCGTCTCTCTGGCAGAATCTTCCACTGGAGTTTATCTATCATCTCCGTAACGCTTTCGCGACTACTTAATGGTCCTGTAACGAAGAGCACTGCTCTCCGTTCCATCAACCCTACCTGGTACGGATCCCACACTGGTGAGCAGTATTCAAGCACTGGGCGAACAAGTGTACTGTAACCTATTTCCTTTGTTTTCGGATTGCATTTCCTTAAGATTCTTCCAATGAATCTCAGTCTGGCATGTGCTTTACCGACGATTAATGTTATATGGTAATTCCATTTTAAATCACTGCTAATGCCTACTCCCAGATAATTTATGGAATTAACTGTTTCCAGTTGCTGGCCTGCTATATTGTAGCTAAATGATAAAGGGTCTTTCTTTCTATGTATTCGCAGCACATTACACTTGTCTACATTGAGATTCAATTGCCATTCCCTGTACTATGCGTCAATTCGTTGCAAATCCTCCTGCATTTCAGTACAATTTTCCATTGTTACAACCTCTCGATATACCACAGCATCATCCGCAAAAAGCCTCAGTGAACTTACGATGTTATCCACAAGGTCGTTTATATATACTGTAAATAGCAACGGTCCTACAGCACTCCCTTGCGGCACACCTGAAATCACTCTTACTTCGGAAGACTTCTCCCCATTGAGAATGACATGCTGCGTTCTATTATCTAAGAACTCTTCAATCCAATCACACAATTGGTCTGATAGTCCATATGCTCTTACTTTGTTCATTAAACGAATGTGGGGAACTGTATCAAACGCCTTGCGGAAGTCAAGAAACACGACATCTACCTGGGAACCCGTGTCTATGGCCCTCTGAGTCTCGCGTACGAATAGCGCGAGCTGGGTTTCACACGATCGCCTTTTTTGAAACCCATGCTGATTCCTACAGAGTAGATTTCTAGTCTCCAGAAAGGTCATCATACTCGAACATAATACGTGTACCAAAATTCTACAACTGATCGACGTTAGAGATATAGGTCTATAGTTGTGCACATCTATTCGACGTCCCTTCTGAAAACGGGGATGACCTGTGCCCTTTTCCAATCCTTTGGAACGCTACGCTCTTCTAGAGACCTACGGTACACAGCTGCAAGAAATGGGGTAAGTTCCTTCGTGTACTCTGTGTAAAATCGAACTGGTATCCCGTCAGGTCGAGCGGCCTTTCCTCTTTTGAGTGATTTTAATTGTTTTTCTATCCCTCTGTCATCTATTTCGATTACTACCATTTTGTCATCTGTGCGACAATCTAGAAAAGGAACTACAGTGCGGTCTTCCTCTGTGAAACAGCTTTAGAAAAAGAAATTTAGTATTTCGGTCTTTAGTCTGTCATCCACTGCTTCAGTACCATTTTGTTCACATTGTGTATCGACATTTTTTTTTTTTTTTTTGATTCACCTGCCGCTTTGACATAAGACCAAAATTTCTTAGGATTTTCTGCCGAGTCAGTACATAGAACTTTACTTTCGAATTCATTGAACGCCTCTGCATAGCCCTCCTCACACTACATTTCGCTTCGCGTAATTTTTGTTTGCCTGCAAGGCTTTGGCTATGTTTATGTTTGCTGTGAAGTTCCCTTTGCTTCCGTAGCAGTTTTCTAACTCGGTTGTTGTACTACGATGGCTCTTTTCCATCTCTTACGATCTTGCTTGGCACATACTCATGTAATGCATATTGTACGATGGATCTGAACTTTGGTCACTGATCCTCAACACTATCTGTACTTGCAAAACTTTTGTGTTGAGCCGTCAAGCACTCTGAAATCTGCTTTTTGTCACTTTTGCTAAACAGAAAAATCTTCCTACCTTTTTTAATATTTCTGTTTACGGCTGAAATCGTCGATGCAGTAACCGCTTTATGATCGCTGATTCCCTGTTCTGCGTTAACTGTTTCAAATATTTCGGGTCTGTTTGTCAGCAGAAGGTCTAATATGTTATCGACGCGAATCGGTTCTCTGTTTAACTGCTCAAGATAGTTTTCAGATAATGCACTTAAAAATTTTTCACTGGATTCTTTGTCCCTGCCACCCGTTATAAACGTTTGAGTCTCCCAGTCTACATCTGGTAAATTAAAATCTCTACCCAGAACTATAACATGGTCGGGAAATCTACTCGAAATATTTTCCAAATTTTCCTTCAGGTGCTCTGCCACAACAGCTGCTGAGCCAGGGGGCCTATAGAGACATCCAATTACCATGTTTGAACCTGCTTTACCCGTGACCTTCACACAAATTATTTCACATTTCGGATTTCCATCAATTTCCTTCGATACTATTGCACTTTTTATTGCTATAAACACGGCTCCCCCTTCACTGTCCAGCCTGTCTCTGCGGTATAAATTCCAATCTGAGTTTAGAATTTCATTACTGTTTACATCTAGTTTCAGCCAACTTTCCGTTCGTAGTACTATGTGGGCATTGTGACATGACGTCATTTCGGATTGGGGGAGGGAGTAGGTGCGGGTGGAGGTGCTGGTGAGGGGGATGGGTTGGGGTGGTATTTAATTGATCAATTTAATTAATTTGCATATCAATTTGATATCAAACGGCAACAACTTACCACACTGTTGAGGCAAATTGTCCTTCATAACTAACAGAATACACAAACTTACCTGAAGACCTGCATGACTGCGCTGTCCCAGTCAGCTGTAACATTTATTCAATGCAAGTGTCAGTGTATGCAATTTTTTTTCTTTTTTTAAATTGTGAGTTCTTACCTTCACTCCTTCCATTATTTGTGCCATCTAGATTAATTTTGATATGTAATTCGTTTTATCTTTGATATAAAGTTCATTGCCTTTTATTGTGGCACCATACACAATCACTAACCCAGCTCCAGGGAGGTAGGGTCCCCTTCCCTATTCCTCCACTGGGGTAATTCCTGTCTGGCGCATCCATGTCGCAGGTGGGGGCATCCTATACTTCAGTAGGCCAGAGTGATAGGATGGTTGAGTTCAGGCAGGGACCCAATCCCTTGGGGTATAACATGGAACCCATGCCCAGGGTTACTGGTGAAGACCTTAATGGCAGCGGTGGCACAGAAGAAAGACTTTGGAATGGCATAGCTGGCAGATGAGGTAACCCTCCTTTCTGGGGATTAAATGAGAAGGGAACCACTGCCTTGTGGCAGAGGAGAAACTCCAAAGGCTACGGGAGACAACCCCAACAGAAAATCCTTTCTTGTGTTAGGCCTAGCAAGCCAGTAGGAAAGTCTTCATATATTGCTTTCAAAACACAAACGAACCATGGAACGAACCACTCAGGATTTGACTCAACTGATTCCTCAAGTTCTGGTCTGAATGATGGGAGACCTGATGATATTCATCAGTACAAGAAGATGAAACCAAATGGACTAAAAAATAACCTAAATATTGGCACCCTTAATATATTAACCCTCAATGGAAAAATGGAAGAAATGACAGATGTACTAACAGAGAGAAAGTTAGATATTTTGGGATTAAGCGAAATGAAGTGGAAGGGAAAAGGTGAGAAGAATTTGAGAGGAGGAGGAAAACTGTACTGGATTGGGAATAACAGGTTTGGAAGAAATGGTGTGGCAGTGATGGAGATATATATCAGACAGGATCATAATCTTAAACCTTAGATTTCAAAAAGAAACACTAAAAGTTATCCAGATTTATGCACCTCAAGTGGGATGTAGCAAAGAAGAGAAGATGGACTTTGAAAATGAGTTAAAGAACCATATAGAGAGTGCTAATATAGTGATGGGAGATTTTAATGCACAGGTAGGCAAAGACAGAAAGGGATTTGAGCAAGTGTTGGGATGTTTTGGATATGAAGACAGAAATGAAGACTCCTGGATTTGTGCCAGAGGAATAGAATGAAAATAACGAACAGCTGGTTTATGAAGAGGGAAAATCATGTTATTGCCAGATAGAGTTGGGATGGAAGAAACAAGAGTGTAATTGATTGTATACTAGTAGATGGGGAATGGGAAGAGAAAGTAACAAATGTAAAGGTAATTCCAAGTGTGAGTGCAGATGGAGATCATAGATTACTGGTAGGACAATGGAAAGTGAATCAGTGTGTGAAAAATAGAAAACAGAAGAAAGGTGATGAGGATATGGGATTGGAAACTGAAGGAGAGCGAAAGTGCTGAAAGTATAGAGAATTAATCACGCAAAAATTTTCAAAAGAAGTTTTCTGCGATGTAGAAAAAGAATGGAGTTTATTCAAAGATACTTTAGTCAAAACAGCACAAAAAGTATGTGGTAGAACATCTGGAAAGGAAAAAGTAAGACAGACAAGTTGGTGGGGTGATACCACAATCCAAGCAGTTAGAAGAAAAAATGGAGCATGGAGAAATCAGTGGAAAACTAAAAATGATGAGGACCATAAAAGATATATAGAGGAAAAGAAGAAGTGCAAAGAAATAGTGGAAACAGCAAAGAAAAAGGCATTGGAAGAGTTTACAAAAACTTGAAGAAGATGTGGAGAGCAATAAGAAAATGTTCTATAAAATTTACATACATAATGTACGTAATAGATTTTTGCGCATGGGCAAATATCTATTAGGCACATTAAGTATGTAGACAGTGGACAGTTGGGAATGTGGGTCTCATGGGGAGGATGCAAGGGATAAGTCCCTGCAGTCGTGCTATTCAACTGTGTCCTTGCTGATCTTATTTGTGATATGAAGTGTCTCCTGAGGCTAATGTATGCTGTATTCTCAACACTACCGTTTTTTACCTTATCATGGCATATTATATCCTTTAATCTTAGCTTTTGTGTATGTGGTGCGAACCACTTCTGTAGAGTTGTTTGACCATGCTTGATTGCTTTAGTTTTGTTTTATTCTGTAACCACTGGACAGGAGGTATTGAAAATTTTAGGTAGAGTACTAACAAACCTACTACAAGCCTCCCCAACATTGTTGGAAGCATGTATTACATTATTACAGTTTAGTACCTCCAGCTTATCCCTGAAGCTAATTGTACTTTCATCATTTAACAGCCTGACATACTGAGTTGGTTCACAATCTCCCTTTGGTTCATTAATTGCTAGTTTTATCCATATACCTTTGTGATCTGTTAGATAGTTGACATCAAGTAGTCCCAATTCAAAGTTGTCTTTATGTACATTTGTAATGAAACTGTCAAGACAAGAACACTGTGTTTTGGGAGTGTAATTTGCAGAGAAGAGGTTATGAGATCTTAGCATGTTTAGCAAATTAATGTTTTTGGGTGTCTTTTTTCTTACATCAAAATTTAAATCTCCTAAAATTACTGTCTTGTGTTTGTATATTTTTCTGTACAGAGAATAAATTTATCTAAACAGTCAACAAATTGCTGGGTGTCACTGTCAAGAGATTAGTATATAGGAATAACTCTGAATTTTAAAGTTGGTAGTAATATGACAGCTGCTTCAAGAATATCATTAACATGTAAGTCTTTGACATCAAGTACAATATACCAGAACCCTAGATTATCACTTATATATATTAAGGAACCCACATAATCTCCATAATCTCCACTGGTTCAGCAGAAACTTGTAATTAAATTAAAACATGGTGGTACAGACACATTTTTCTCTTCTCTTAACCAGTGCTCACTAATACATAACACTGTTCTTTTGTTTCCATTTAGTATAACACCAAGTTTGCCAGCTTTATATTTCAGAGATATAATATTTATGTGCAGAAATAAAATTGATTTTTCACTGCAAGAGGGAACATGTATGGTGTCCTGAGCCCAACTGGGTGTGTATACAGTGGTTTTCCTTTCACTGGTTCTCATGTTTGGTACAGTGGTGATGTTATGTTTCAGTAGTAGCTAGAATTTCTTGAGGCAGGCCATAAAAATCATCATTTCTCTGCGGTATTTCTTGGTCCTGTTTGAGGCTTAGATGGCAGAGTTTTTTATTTCACTTCCTGCATAATTTATCTGGTACGGATGATTTGATACACTTGAAAATACATCAGTGTGGGATAGCTGATCTGATGCACTACATAACACCTCACTGTGGGATGGAGATGATACAGTACTTACTGGGGTTGCTGTCTTCTTATCTGCTAATGGAAATGGTATTTTTATTGTTTGTTTTTCAAGGTTCTTGTTTGTTTCACATGCTACATAATTTATGTGGGCAGGACCAGTGTAGGTATTTGATAACACATTGGCATAGGATGGAGGTGGTGATTCAGTACTCTCTGTGGTTGGAAAACTAGGTGATAAATACTGACAGACATAATCTCCCAGTAAGTGAGCTCTTGGAGACTATTTGACATATTAAAATTATGTTCGGTTGGAAACTATAGTGCAGTCTGAAGATAAATGACTAACTAATACCGTACTTATTTGAAAATGCACAATATCATTGAATGTGAAGGAAAATATAATATATGTGAAGAAGCATTGCAGTGTCTTTTTCCAGATGTTTGTAATGCACAAAAATGTCTTTACATGTGCCATAATGACGTGTAGAAACTATATTCTCATCAGTAAAGAGCATTCAAAAAGCATTTTGTGCTAGGAGGCTATTACCCTTTTGAGTTACTGTAGATTAGGATAGGACACATTTTCTGTGATGTACTTATCCTACTTTTTCGACATTGCTTGCCAATGTGAACTGCAGTGTTCAATTTATGATTATTATACATATCCACTTTCAACATCCCCACTGAATGGGGATTGGTTTCTTTCACTTATTCCATTTTTGTCTTTTGATTCTATATTTTTTACCACCACAATTCATACTCACACATTGGTAGTCTTACCTTCTTTCATCACTGATTTGCATCTATGTATTGATGACCACTGTCAGTCTGAAAGGTAAAGCTGTGACTGACGAACAGTCCATATTGAGCAAACATAATTTTTCTTTCTTGCATCTGCAAACTGTAGTAACACTGTTCACGTTTACATCGCACTTCACTTGGCGTAGACCGGGACTGTGCCCTAGGCATGCTCGATGTTAACTCACTGGCCACGGCCCGTGCTGCCTGAGTTGTTGTTGTTGTTGTTATGCCGGCAGAGGTCGCGTCCGAATTCTCGCGTGCCCTCTGGTGGACGGGACTCTACTTGCGGCAACTACCGTCCGTGACGCGCCGTGCTGATGTGCGCCTCCCGCAATCTTTCTGGTGGCTACTGCACAAACCACTGTCAAATGCATGGGAAAGTAACTCCTATTGTACTAGTTATAGGTTTTTTTTTATTCCATTCACTACCCATGAGCATGGAAAGAAGAACTACTTAAGTGCCTCAGTGAACACTGTAATTAATCTAATCTTGACCTCAGGATCATGGGAAGCTATAGTATATTCCTAGAGTCATCATTTAAAGCCAGTTCTTGGAATTGTATAAGTAAGCTTTCATAGGATAGTTTACATCTGTCTTGAAGAGTCTGTCAGTTCAGTATTCTCAGCACCTCTGTGACACTTTCCCATAGGTCAAACAAACCTGTGACCATTCATGCTGCTCTTCTCTGTATACCTCCAACATACCCTGTTAGTCCTATTTAGTATGGTGTTGCACACACTTCAGCATTTTTTTAGTATGGAACACACAGTTGATTTGTGAGTAATGTCCTTTGGGGACTCATTGCATTTTCATAGTTTTAACTGACAGAATTATCTCTGAAGCAAGATATGATGAAGAGTGGCATATGGGGAGTTTTTAAAGTGAAATATTACATGCATTAAAAACAGAAACATTTAAATGTTGCATAAAATGGAATATTCAACATAACCATGAATTCTTCTTTCTGGGAGTTTAGGATGTGATAACTGCAGTTGTATGCTGTGTTCAATCTAGTCAGAACATTTTTTGGTGATCTCCATGAAACATTTTCAGTATTTTATCATGTTTAGCTGAGGATTAAGACTGTTATGTCTTAGGATCATAGTACACTGAAGAGCCAAAGAAACTGCTACACCTTCCTAATATCGTGTATGGCCCCCATGAGTATGCAGAAATGCAGCCACACACTTTGGCATGGACTCAACTGATGTCTGAAGTAGTGCTGGAGGGAATTGAGACCATGAATCCTCCAGGGCTGTCCATAAAGAGTATGAGCAGCATGTTGCAAAGCATCCCAGATAGTCTCAATAATTTTCATGTCTGGAGAGTCTGGTGCCCAGCGGAAGTGTTAAACACAGAACAGTGTTTCTGGAGCCACTCTGTAGCAATTCTGGACATGTGGGGTATTGAATTGTCCTGCTGGAATTGCCTAAGGTCTTCAGAATGCACTTAGGACATGAATGGATGCAGGTGATCAGACAGGATGCTTTTATACATATCACCTGTCAGAGCTGTATCTAGATGTGTCAGGGTCCCCTATCACTCAAACTGCACATGCCCCACACCATTACAGAGCCTCCACCAGCTTGAACAATCCCCTGCTGACATGTGCAGTCCATGGGTTCATGAGATTGTCTCCATTACCGTACACGTCCATCCGCTGGATAAAATGTGAAATGGGGCTCGTCCAACCAGGGAAAAGATTTCCAGTCATCAACAGTCCAATGCTGGTGTTGACAAGCCTAGGTGAGGTGTAAAGCTTTGCATCATGCACTCATTAAGGGTACACAAGTGGGCCTTCAGTTCCGAAAGCAGATACCGATGATGTTTCATTGAATGGTTCACATGCTGACACTTATTGATGGCACAACATTGAAGTCTGTAGCAATTTGCGGATGGGCTGCCCTTGTGTCGTGTTGAAGGATTCTCTTCAGTCATCGTTGGTCCTCTTCTTGCAGGATTTTTTCCCAGTCACAGTTATGTCAGAGATCTGATGTTTTGCCAGATTCCTGATAGTCGCAGTACACCCATGAAATGGTCATATGGGAAAAACTCTACTTCATCACTATCTTGGAGATGCTGTGTCCCATCGCTCATGTGCTGACTGTAACACCACATTCAAACTCACTTAAATCTTCATAACCTGTTATTGTAGCAGCACTAAGTGATCTAACAACTGTGCCAGACACTTGTCTTGTATAGGCATTGCCAATTGCAGTGCTGTGTTCTGCCTGTTTACACATCTCTGTATTTGAGTATGTATGCCTATACTAGTTTCTCTGGCACTTCGGTATATATCCTGAATTGTTAGGGAAGGCGTGATTAATGAGATATGGAGCTTATTTTTTTGTCAAATTTGTTTGAGCAATTTAACAATTTCCTGCCACTTGATTTCTTACATTCATATGAGATACCTTACTCATGCCACAGGTAGTTACAGGCTGAAGTAATCTGAAGAGATAAAAATCACATATATAAGTTTTGGTATGAATTAAGGAGTTGGAAGCTGCCACAAACAGTAATCAACAGTAAAAAAAAAAAAAATAATAAGGCTGAAAAAGGTATGTTAAAACACTTATAATATGTAATGGAGAAGAAATAAAAACTTTAAGGTTCACCAATGACATTGTAATTCTTTCAGAGACAGCAAAGGACTTGGAAGAGCAGTTAAATGGAATGGACAGTGTCTTGAAGGGAGGATATAAGATGAACATCAACAAAAGCAAAACGAGGATAATGGAATGTAGTCGAATTAAGTCGGGCGATGCTGAGGGAATTAGATTAGGAAATGAGACACTTAAAGTAGTAAAGGAGTTTTGCTATTTGAGGAGCAAAGTAACTGATGATGGTCAAAGTAGAGAGGATATAAAATGTAGACTGGCAATGGCAAGGAAAGCGCTTCTGAAGAAGAGAAATTTGTTAACATCGAGTATAGATTTAAATGTCAGGAAGTCGTTTCTGAAAGTATTTGTATGGAGTGTAGCCATGTATGGAAGTGAAACATGGATGATAAATAGTTTAGACAAGAAGAGAATAGAAGTCTTTGAAATGTGGTGCTACCAAAGAATGCCGAAGATTAGATGGGTAGATCACGTAACTAATGAGGAAGTATTGAATAGGATTGGGGAGAAGAGGAGTTTGTGGCACAACTTGACAAGAAGAAGGGATCTGTTGGTAGGACACGTTCTGAGGCATCAAGGGATCACCAATTTAGTATTGGAGGGCAGCGTGGAGGGTAAAAATCATAGAGGGAGACCAAGAGATGTATACACTAAACAGATTCAGAAGGATGTAGGCTGCAGTACGTATTGGGAGATGAAGAAGCTTCCACAGGATAGAGTAGCATGGAGAGCTGCATCAAACCAATCTCAGGACTGAAGACCACAACAACAACAACAACAATAAAATGTGAATTTGGAAAGTAAGGTCTGAATAGGCACAAAATGGAAACCACTGTGAAAATCCAATGGAACTTTGCACAGATGTGTTGGGCACTGTCTTCAATGTGCCCATTGATTGCTTCACATCGAACTTTTCAGTTCAGAGTGCAAAGCGATATTGTAGAAATACATAAAACAACAGTGTCTCCTGCCAATATGTGGATCTGGCAAAAGATTTTGCCTGTAGCTATGCAGCCCACATAACATAAATTTTCTTCAAGACAATTTTCGCCACTTTCTGCAGGGGTAATGAAGACACTCCTGCCACGTTTTCAATGGGAAGTGTTTGATCACCCACAAAACAGCCCTTAATTGGCTCCCTCCAATGTTAACCTCTGCTCACATGAACCATTGGCTATAAATACAAAATTTTGGCACAAAGAAAGTTTGTACACTCCCATGAAAAATGTCCAAGTCAGAGCAGTGCCTATTTAGAGAGGCAGCTGGAAGGTGTGGTTAACTGTTGTGAATAAAATGTTTTTGATTTTTACTGTGGTTTTCATTTCACGACCAATTGGATGTTACTTTCTGAACAGCCCTTGTATGTTGCTGATATCGTTATATAAAACTGGAGTGATTGGAAGGGTGTGATTTTCGACATAATGGAAATGGCCACTAGAAACAAAATTATTATACATATACTCTTCTCTATTGGTTTTGTGATCAGCTGTAGCCTTGTAAATTTGCCTGAATTACCATGTGCCGGTATACAATTTGTAGGAACTAATCGAGAGAAATTGATAGCATTCAGGACTGTGAACAGAATTGTGAGAGAGTCTTTACCTATAAGAGACAACATTTTTCTGTTTTCATCAGCTTGCAACAGAATAATTGCCTCCAGACATTGGTTATTGACAATGTAGGTGCAAGGTAATTACAGGCAGCACATAGGTACGATGGTATTCTAAATCATATTGGTAAAGATCTGAATATCAAAACAAAACAGCCAGTATATGAAAGAAATTGCAGATAACTAACAGTGATATTAATGGTGCTGAACTATTACCTACATCTAAATTGTTTACAGGACAGTCAACTGTTGTCTCTCATTTATTATCTAACAGCACAAGTATTTTGTATCTTTTATCTTTTAACACATTTTAATTTAGAATTTTACAAAATTCTTCTACAGTTCATAAATAATAATCAGACATAGAATAATATAGCTGAGTATTTTTTTTTTATTTCTGGACAGAAGACAATCCACACAGAGAGCATCACTATCATCACCGTATTTAGATCAAAGTGTAAAACACTAGAGGAACCCAGTTGTATCTTTTATACAAATTTTACCTACTGGTAACTATTAAAAATAATAGAGGGATCACTGACTGCACTTTACTCAGAAACTGTTAGTCATGTTGTTGAAAAGACACCATTTACCCTCAGAGTGGGCTCCTGTGCTCTGATATAAAAGTGTTTAACACACTGCTAGGAAACTGAAAGCATACATATCACCATTGAGAGTACCAGAAGATGACAACTGAATCTCAAATTCAGGTGGTACATAAGAGCCAACCGTTTCATTTAAGGACTCCAATGTGAGTCCAGTTGCATGTCATAGCATAAAACAAGATGGAGCTAAATATGGCAGATAAAATAATGTGCAAATGAAAATTTGGTGTTGGAGAGTAGTTAACAGTTGTTAGTGCAAGAGTGGCAGTAGGCACATCAGTGGTAAGAATAAGTGAGAACAAAAATTACAGAATATTTGCCAAAGTGTACAAGCAAGTGGTTCATTTGACAAAAGGGGGATTCTAAAAGCCTGTTACAACAGTAACTTTCAGTCCACACAGCCACTACTGCAATCTTCACATGGACAACAGGTAAGAGAATATCTCCTGGCTGAAGTATTGGATGCACCCTCCACAACATCTATCAACAGCAAGTAACTGAATTAACTTGTAATGGGGTACAAGAAATTTTGATATTGTATTTGGCATGGAATGTAACAATATTATGAAAAGGAAAGTTGCCATTTGCCATATAGCAGAGATACTGAGTCACAGACAGGCACAACAAAAAGACTGTTACAAATAAGCTTTCAGCCAGCAAGGCCATCATCAAAAATAGACCACACACACACACACACACACACACACACACACACACACACACACACACATTAACACATACATCCACACCCACACACACACACACACACACACACACACACACACACACACACACACACACACACACACAAACACAAACACAACTCACACACCCATGACTGCAGTCTCTGGTAACTGAAGAGTGTGGCTTCAGTTTCCAAAGACTTCAGTCATACGTGTGTGAGTTGTGTTTGCATGAGTGTGTGTGTGTGTGTGTGTGTGTGTGTGTGTGTGTGTGTGTGTGTGAGAGAGAGAGAGAGATCTGTTTTTGATGAAGGCCTTGCTGGCTAAAAGCTTATTTGTGACAGTGTTTCTGTTGTGCATATCTGTGACTCAGCATATCTGCTATATGGTGAGTGGCAACTTTCTTTTTCATAATATTGATATTCTATTTGGTCTGACCACAAGATGTGTAATGACAAAATATGTGAATTGAAACAGTCACTGATGGAGATAGTAGACAAAATAAGAGGTACCTTTGCCCAGTACTTGTAGGTGTTGTATTGAGAGCACTCAGCCACTGGTAAAATGATGGTCATGTTTCTTTTTCAGTATGATTTGTATTCACTTTATACAATTTAATATACCTGTCCTACTGAAAACACACCATTTTATTTAGCCATTCTCCTTTATAGATGCATAGCCTACTTATAAGCTTGAAACAAAAGTCAGTAATGTACATTCAGGCACACAACTCTAGGCATAGTTCCAATGTAGATCAGTTCTCTAGGCTCTTCAAGGTCTTGATAACTCTTAACTTACATGTTAATATACCAATACATATACTTTAATCTTTATGTTAAACAGAGTCAGTTATTTGTAGAGCAGCCAGTTCATTGTCTGTCTGTGTGGTGTGCACTTGAGTTCAGTGACCTAGTGGTCATACAGCAGCTTGAGTGTCTCATTTTGTGACACTGATTATTAGTATCACCTTCAGCAACATTTTCCTGAGAGGTCTGGACAAGTACAGAGGGTGGAATTGCTTGCCATTGGGAGCTCCAATGTTAGGTGGTTTATGGAGCCCCTTGAGGAAATAAAGGACATTTTTCAAAAAGAATTCCGCACTGGCTGTATCAATGTTTTTTATTAAATCTGCGACCGGTTTCACACCACTTATCAATGCATCCTCAGGCAATATATGCTATTTATAACATGGTAACGTTGAACATTGCCCTGTAGCCACTCCCCACCATTCACGTCCAATATACCATCATCTGGTAAAAGTTGTAGTCAAAATTTAAAAATATTAAAAAAAAATTTTTTTAAATGATGGGAGTGGCAGTGACCTTGCAATCTGAGAGGAGCCATGTGGCAGTGGACATGGCCTGACTGACTGGCCAAAACCCGGAAAGCGCTCATGCAGTGATGCGAGGATCGCCAGAGGCCGGATGATGTCTACAAGGTGTGAAGAGAGGGGGCTGCTGAACATTTGATAAACAATTTCTTATGTCTATTTTTTAAAAAGTCTAATACCACACTAGGTGGCCAATATAAAACATGGCAGTTAGTTAAAACCATAAGAATAATAAATATGGTGGTTCTGAAAGCGTAGGGCCCGCAGTACGTATAAAAATATATAGAACAGAACCTACTAAGAAGTAAGCTGTAGGGGTAAGGCTACCTGCTTGAGTCATCAAAATTTTCTAAAAGACTCTTGTGCCTCAGATCAGCCAGGGCATTAAGTGAGGAGCAAGGGGATTTCTTCAGAACTCTGAAGATTTCAACCTCTTCCAAAACATTAACGGTGTTGCCCTTATTTTCCAAGTGTAACACCTGCATGTTGTTCTGGATACCGGTGATATGGTGACCTGTTTCCCACAAATGCACACCTACAACCCATTTTGAGCCTGGGTCGCTGCCGCGCGGCTCCTCTCAGCTTGCAAGGTCATTGCCGCTCCCATCATTTAAAAAAAAAAATTTAATTCTGACTACCGCTTTCCCCAGATGACGGTATATTGGACGTGAATGATGGGGAGTGGCTACAGGGCAATGTTCAATGTTACCATGTTATAAATAGTGTATATTGCCTGAGGCTGCACCGATAAGTGGTGCAAAACTGGTCGCAGATTTAAGAAAAAACATTGATACAGCCAGTGCGGAATTTTCTTTGAAAAATGTCAAAGTTTGGCTGTGGTTGCCCGCCCTACAAAACAAATAATGGACATGTTGGGAAAGAAGACCAATGTCCTCTCTGTTTGCTCACCAGGAGTGGGGCAGCGTCTCATTGGAGATATGAAGGAGTCCTTGCAAGCAGTAACTGAGCACACTGGGTGCACCTAGCTGCAAATCATGATTTGTGTCAGCTCAAATGACACCTTCTTCTTGGCTTCAGAAGTCATCTTCCATTCTTATACATGGCTGGCTGACTTGGTGCAGACAGGTAGATTCAGTCAAGGAGTGGAAACAGAGCTATTGTTTTGTAGGATTGTTCCCAGAACCAATTGCAGTCCTCTGGTTTGGAACTGAGTAGAAGGCTTAAATCAGAGACTGAGATGACTCTGTGATGACCTCAGATGTGGATTTCTCAACCTCTGCTATCAGGAAGAGAAATGTAGAACCTCACTTAATAGGTCAGATGTGCACTACACGCAGAAAGTAGTTACTAGGGTGGCAGAGTACATGTCAGGTGTACATGTGGGGTTTTAGGACAGCGTATTCCCTCAGTAAGCTTGATTAGATACCTTCTGAGTCAAGAAAAAGTAACATGCACCATAGCAGATTGGAGAAAGAAAATGTTTATAAACTACTAGTTAACTGCCAGAGCACCTATGGAAAGGTCCCAGAACTAATCTCACTTATAAATGGTAACAGTTTCCATGTAGTACTACGGACAGAAAACTGGTTGAAACTAGAGGATAATCCAACTGGAATTTTTATCACTAGGATAGGTTGAATGCCTGTGGTGGAGGAATGTTTACAGAAACAAAAATATGATAATATCTAGTGAGGTTACTACAGATTCAGAATTTGGACTAATTTGGGAGAAGAGAAATGTTAAAGGTAGATCAAACATGGCCATCAGATGGATTTGCAGATCCCCCTCCTCAGCAGCAGTTGTGGTGGAACAGTTTAGGGGTACTTGGAAAATATTTTTTGTGAATTTCATGCTTGTGCTATAGTTTTAGATGGAGATCTTTACTTTCCAGAAATAGACTGGGAGATTCAAGTGATTAGGATGGGTAATGTGGACAGAGAATTGTGGAGGTTGGCTGGAAAAATTGTTTGAAATCAGTGCAAGGAATCACCCATGAGTTCCAAAGTGTTACTTACAAACCAGCTAGCACAATGACTGGGCATACAGAATTCAAAATAATGGGGTACAATAGTAGAGCAGCTCCTTATAAGACACACATTTTTGTAGTCAGCACTAAGTGACACTTGAGTTATGCCACTGGACAATGGATGACTGGAAACAAGTGATATGGAATGACAAATCATGCTGTGCCCTGTGGCAATCCAATGGAAGGGTTTTGGGTTGGTGAATTCCAGGAGAACATTACTGCCATCAATGCCAGCAGTGGAGTATGGAGGAGGTGAGTATTACAGTATGGGGCATTTTTCATGACTAGGACTTGGCCCCCGTATTGTGCTTAAGAAAATGCTAAATCCAGGAGAATGTGAGTACATTTTATTGCATTCTGTCCTGTGGAAGTAGTTTAGAGATGACAATTGCATCTATAGGAGACTGCACCCTGTAGGAATACCATTCAAGCAAATTGTCTCTTACCCTTTGAGTCAAAATTCTTGTGAATTTCAGTAAATCCACATACACCTAGCAGTCTGGTCAAAGGTGCCTCTCATTCTTTGCATCATTTCTGACACTGACTGATTCAACTTCTATTTTGTTGTTACACAACTTGATGTGAGATCATATCCAGTATCAAATATACTTGTACTCTTTTGCAAGTCAGTTAAGTCTGAACTTGGTTGCTGGATATGGGTGGTGGCCACAGAGAGCGCATTTAATTCTTTTCACTGGACATACTCTCTTAACTGGTGTATATGTGAAGATTGCAGTAGTGACTGAGGAGACTGGAAGCTAATGTTGTAATAGACTTTTACACTTAAGCATTTGTGTAATTCTCTATCTCACACTTGTGATCGTTAGTATTGGTACACATTTCATGTAAGATATCTCTGACCCTTTAACTTGAAGGTCTTGTAAAACTTTAAACCAATATTGGTTTCTAGCACTACAATCTGGTGAATAAAAGTTAAGAGAAATAACTGCAACCAGTCAGGTTTTGTTATGGTTCATATAGTTTGTCAGCTGGTGCATAGTTTTTAGTGATTAATCCTTTATTCATCACAGACACAGTGTTCTACATCCATAATGGGTAAAAAAACGAAAGTGTTGGTATGTTGATAGAGACAATAAAAACACACACAAACACACACACAAATTTCAAGCTTTCGCAACCCAAGGTTGCTTCATAAGGAAAGAGAGAAGGAGAGGAAAAGACGAAAGGTTTATTGTCTCTATCAACATACCAATGCTTTCGTTTGGTAAGTTACAGAATCTTTGTTTTTAGATAAATGTTTCCCTCTCTCTCTCTCTCTCTCTCTCTCTCTCTCTCTCTCTCTTATATATATATATATATATATATATATATATATATATATATATATATATATATATATATATATAGGAATATAATAGAGGGAAACATTCCACGTGGGAAAAATAGATCTAAAAACAAAGATGATGTGACTTACCGAACGAAAGCGCTGGCAGGTCGACAGACACACAAACAAACACAAACATACACATGAAATTCAGGCTTTCGCAACAAACTGTTGCTTCACCGGCAAAGAGGAAAGGAGAGGGAAAGACGAAAGGATGTGGGTTTTAAGGGAGAGGGTAAGGAGTCATTCCAATCCCAGGAGTGGAAAGACTTACCTTAGGGGGAGAAAGGACAGGTATACACTCGCACACACACACACATCCATCCACACATATACAGACACAAGCAGACATATTCAAAAAAAATATTGGTCTTTGAATATGTCTGCTTGTGTCTGTATATGTGTGGATACACACATATACAGACACAAGCAGACATATTCAAAAAAAATATTGGTCTTTGAATATGTCTGCTTGTGTCTGTATATGTGCGAGTGTATACCCGTCCTTTTTTCCCCCCAAGGTAAGTCTTTCCGCTCCCGGGATTGGAATGACTCCTTACCCTCTCCCTTAAAACCCACATCCTTTCGTCTTTCCCTCTCCTACCCTCTTTCCTGACGAAGCAACCGTTGGTTGCGAAAGCTAGAATTTTGTGTGTATGTTTGTGTTTGTTTGTGTGTCTGTCGACCTGCCAGCACTTTCATTTGGTAAGTCACATCATCTTTGTTTATATATATATATATATATATATATATATATATATATATATATATATATATATATATATATATATATCTAAAAAGAAAGATGATGAGACTTACCAAACAAAAGCGCTGGCAGGTCGATAGGCACACAAACAAACACAAATATACACACAAAATTCAAGCTTTCGCAACAAACTGTTGCCTCATCAGGAAAGAGGGAAGGAGAGGGAAAGACGAAAGGATGTGGGTTTTAAGGGAGAGGGTAAGGAGTCATTCCAATCCCGGGAGCGGAAAGACTTACCTTAGGGGGAAAAAAGGACAGGTATACACTCGCACACACACACATATCCATCCACACATACAGACACAAGCAGACATATAATATGTCTGCTTGTGTCTGTATGTGTGGATGGATATGTGTGTGTGTGCGAGTGTATACCTGTCCTTTTTTCCCCCTAAGGTAAGTCTTTCCGCTCCCGGGATTGGAATGACTCCTTACCCTCTCCCTTAAAACCCACATCCTTTCGTCTTTCCCTCTCCTTCCCTCTTTCCTGATGAGGCAACAGTTTGTTGCGAAAGCTTGAATTTTGTGTGTATATTTGTGTTTGTTTGTGTGCCTATCGACCTGCCAGCGCTTTTGTTTGGTAAGTCTCATCATCTTTCTTTTTAGATATATTTTTTCCACGTGGAATGTTTCCCTCTGTTATATATATATATATATATATATATATATATATATATATATATATATATATATATATATCCCCACGGGACAGTGAGATACTGAGATACACTGAATCGATATTCATTGAAATGTTAATGAAAGTGAACTGTTTGTTGAAATTAATGTACTGAAATATAAAAGCAAGGATGTGTATGCCTTGTTTTGCCATTTCCACATAGGAGTGAGTATTGTGTACACACATGTAGTATATGTGAAGGAGTAAATGTCGGAAAAGTATTCTCACATTATTTCAGCACTTATATTCTCATGTTGATGCTTCTTTTGTGTTGACATGACAGAAGGTTACTGGTCAATACCATTCAAATTTTATTTCCTCTATGCTTTTCAAAACACAATTGTTGCTTCTGATAGCACTTAGAGAAGTCGCTCATTAACTGTGAAATACTCTGAGAAACAATGTCAATGTATTTGAAATTATATATAATTCAACTGAGACTGGAAATCCTGATAAATGTAAAACATAACTAAAAATCTAATAGACACATAAAATAGTGACAAGTTCCACACTGTTTCATTTTATAACTGATTTCACCTGTCAGAAGTGAGACAAGATTTCTATGCAGTGCATCTGACTGAACAGTATAAGCTTGCAAGACATAATACAGTATGCTGCTTTATGCCAGGAATTTTAATATCTAGAACTAATAACTTACACTTAAGTCTCTATATACCGTATGTGTATTCCAACTTACATTTTTATAGAAAAATTCATATCATTTGTAATAGAAATTAACAGCTCATTGGGTAAAATTCAAACCATTTAGATTCAAACAATGGAAAATCCAGCATGGAATGTAACAATATAATCAGAAGAAAAGTTGCTACTCACCATATAATGGAGATTTGAGTTGCAGATAGACACAACAAAAAGACTCTCACAATTAAAGCTTTTGGCCATTAAGGCCTTCATCAACAATACAAACACACACTCTCTCTCTCTCTCTCTCTCTCTCTCTCTCTTTCTCTCTCACACCGTTGCCTGTGACTGCAGTCATGTGTGTGAGTTGTTTGTATGAGTGTTTGTGTGTCTATTGTTGATGAAGGCCTTAATGGCAGAAAGCTTTAATTGTGAGAGTCTTTTTGTTGTGCCTATCTGTATCTCAGGATCTCCACTATATGGTGAGTGGCAACTTCCCTTCTTATAAATTTAAACCACATAGAATAAAACTTAACAGAGCAGCTCATAACATAAAGTCTTTATGTTCGACTACAATACCAAATAGTACTTTTAACTCCCTAATGTACTGCATCAGGGCAAAGATTATTTGATGATGCTTACACCTGATGAATGAAACCAATTATAATATCAAAATGTGTGCGACTTGTGACTGTCTATATGATTATTGTTTACAATGGCCACTGTGACCCTGGAAGGGCATGCCTGCATTTGGTAAATTAAAATGTACTTAGAAATCTACTTCTATAATTTATGTCATTATATAGATTCAAAACTGTGAAATCTCCTGTTGCAGCATGACAAGTATCAACTAATGTCTGAAGTAGTGAATAGACACAATGAATCTTGCAGGGCTGTCCATAAATTTGTAATAGTATGAGGGGATGGAGATCTGTTCTGAACAGCATGTTGCAAGGCAACCCAAATATGCTCATTAATGTTCATGTCTGGGGAGTCTGGTGGTCAGTGGAAGTGTTTGAACTCAGAAGAGTGTTTCTGGAGCCACTCTGTAGCAATTCTGGATGTGTGGGGTGTTGTATCGTCCTGATGGAATTGCCTACATCTGTCAGAACACACAATGAACATGAATGGATGCATATAATCAGACAGGATGCTTACATACATGTCACCTGTCAGAGTTGTATTGAGAAATATTAGGGGTCCCATTTCACTCAAACTGCACACACCCCACACCATTACAGAGCCTCTACAGCATGAATAGTCCCTTGCTGATGTACAGGGTCGATGGATTCATGAGGTTGTCTCCATACCCGTACATGTCTGCAAGCTTGATAAAATTTGAAATAAGACTCGTCTGACCAGGCAACGTGTTTCCAGTCATCAACAGTCCAATGTCGATCTTGATGTGCCCAGGCAAGGCGTAAAGCTTCGTGTTGTGCAGTCATCGATGCAACACAAGTGGGCCTTTGCCCATATCAGTGATGTTTTGTTGAAAGGTTTGCATGCTGACACTTGTTGATGGCCCAGCATTGAAGTCTGCAGCAATTTACAGAAGGGTTGAATTTCTGTCACGCTGGATGATTCTCTTCAATTGTCATTGGTCCTGTTCTTGCAGGATCTTTTTCTGGCTGCAGCGATGTAGGAGATTTGATGTTTTACTGGATTCCTGATATTCACAGTACACTCATGGAAAGGTCATATTGGAAAATACCCACTTCATCACTACCTCGGAGATGCTGTGTCCCATCAATTGTGCACTGACTACAACACCACCTTCAAACTCACTTAAATCCTGATAAGCTACTGTTGTAGCACCAGTAACCGATCTAACAAATGCAACAGACACTTGTTGTCTTATATAGATATTGACAACCATAGTACGGTATTCTGCCTGTTTACATATATGTGCATTTGAATACACATGCCTATACCAGTTTCTTTGGTGCTTCAGTGTAGCATGAATGTAATTGTTATTCTTAACACATTTGTCATTGTACATGTGTTACTATGAAACAAGCAGTAGTAAATAAGGAATAATTAGCACATTTGGGAAATCTGCCTTTTTTCTCCTTTTTTCAGAGTTGTAACTTTCCAACTTACTTTACATCTTATGACTTCACAGTTTTATAAGCAGTTTATGATATCCAACATCCCATTCTTCCTAAAATTATTGTTGAAAGCATCTTATTGCTATAGTCTGTTTTGTTGTTTCTACTCATCAATTCATAGATCTTCTTACAGGGATTTTGTACTACAAATTTTGTAAAAATATTTCTTCAGGTCTCACGTGACCATACGATGATAACTTTCATTGGCTACTGAGGACAAAAACCACCTTTATGCCCAGGCTACGTGTTCACTCATCCACTTTCATTTTTCTTATAGAGCACACACCTTTTCGTGGTCTCCAAAAAGGCTAGCTCCTACTTCTTTTTTTTTTATTTTTCGTTTTCACTGAATTTCAGTATGATCTGTAAGTCGCCACATATCAAGCAAATAACAAATATATGAATCTGAACTGGGTCTCAAATCTTAGTGTTGTACATAACTGGATTAGCTATTTCAGTATGATCTTTCCTATGTCATCTCTTCAAGAATGTTTTTTTTTCATCTTTTTTGTATTTCATATTAGTTACTTCATAGTACTCGAACATATCATTTAATTTTTCTAAATGAAATAATGTTCCACACATTTCTGAGCCATGTGTTCTGCATCTGCTCTACCGTTTGTAAGAAAAACTGTCATCAGCTGGTAGCAAACTGTGTACAGGTCTTTCTCCAACTTGATCATCTATTGGACCGTATTTCCTTTATTGTTGCTCCAGGTCACTTAAATAAGATTTGTTTTGTTCCATTCTCATAATTTTAATAAATGTTATTCTATGTTTTACACTAATACATAATAGGTCTTAATCTAATTTATTTTTAATCACCAAAAGAATATTATAAGGAGGGAGAACATAAAGATTTACTGTTACAAATACCACATAGGAAATTTCTGGACTTTCAGTAAAGTGAGCTAACCAGTAGCAGTGGGTGTTCAGATTGTAATATTTGGTTGGTTCATTGAGGGAGGTGACCAAACAGCAAGGTCACTGGTCACATGATCTAAGGTGGCAGAAACCAAGGGAGGAAGAACACAAATAACACAGTCCAGTCAAGAGGAATGGAAAATGGGCAAACATAGAGGTAAATGTTGGGGCAGCAGGAAGAGTAAGGAACAGACTTGGTGGGGGGGGGGGGGGGGTGATGGCAAGAGAAGGGCTGCCTCATGAATGCTACACACACTGTACTGTGGTCATGACACAGTGGGGACAACAGTAGGGGAAGAAGACACAAGAAGAGGGGGTAACAAAATGGCACATAAAACCAGACAAAAATAGGGACAAAAAATGGGGAGGAGAACACGGCAATGCTAACTGAGGGTCTCCAGGACAATCAGTTCCATGAAGGAAATCAAGGACTGATGTAACATCTGAGGCTCATCAGCTAACACCTGGAACAAGGAAGGTGGGAGGGCATATTTAGTGCTATGGGCCAAAATGCAAGGGTATTCTAGCAAAATCACTTTGGGGGGGGGGGGCAGCATATTAAATGGGGCAGCTGATTGTGGAGTAAAATACCATAGATCAACCTAGTATGGCCAATATGAAGATGGAAGAGGGTGGTAGATTCCTGCTGAGAAAGGTGGAGGGAAGATCACTACATGGTGGTAGTCCCCTTGATTGCACGAACTTTATTAGACAGGGCAGAAGTCTCCAAGAGTTGGTCGATGATTGAGCAAAAAGGGATTTGGCATGAATCCACAAATCTGTCTCTGGAGTGGTTACGGTGACTGGCATCTCAGCCAGGCAATTGGCCTTTGGACTAACCACGACTGTAAACTAATATGGTAAGTGCACCTACTAACTATACAAGCTCACAGTAACTGAACATTACTAAAACCACTAACCAGCCAAATACAAAGTTTGCATAGCTATACTATACTCCACACTGGTCCGCCGAACACTGTTGGCAAGTGGGGTGCACTCAGCCCTTGTGAGGCAAACTGAGGAGCTACTTGACTGAGAAGTAGCAGCTCTGGTCTCATAAACTTAGATATGGCCGGGAGAGTGGTGTGCTGACCACATGCCCCTCCACAACTGCATTCAGTAACGCATGTGAGCTGAGAATAACATGGCGAAGGGTCGGTCCATTGGGCTTTGTGGCCTGTTTGGACATAGATTTTTACTATGCTCCATATCTTAAAAACCTTAACATAATCTATCCCTTCTTATGCCAATGTCATTTGGATTTATGATCCACCAAAATTTTACCACACCCTCCAAATCTGCGAATGCCATGCATTTCACCTCAACTTGTGATTCTGTCTACCAAACCCTAATAGGATCCTGTTTGATATTATTAATTCAGTCCCCCTCCCTCTTCCCCTCATGTTATCCAAAATTTTCATCCACAGGAGATAAAGAATAAGAAGTAGAATGAAAAGATGATTTTGTTGGATAGAATGTATCATGCACTAACTGACACTTGTTAAGGACATACTGGAATAAATTAACAGTTTTTTAAATGTAGATCTGTGAGTGGACACTACACGCTTCAAAAGAGTCTAATAATAGTACGATAAGGCTCATAATGTTTGCAACTCCAAAACACATGAAGATCATCAGCATAATGTTCCCACATAAGAAGACACACACAGCAACATAGGATGCTTCAGGAAGGAGGTATATCAGCCACAATGGCAACATATTATAGTCCTTAAGATGTGTAAGTTGAATCAAGGATTCAAAGCAATAGTAGGAAGTGATAATCATATTAAAGTAAAGAATGTCATGATAAATTGTGAAAATAGCCAGCATGCTAAAAGGCAAAATAGTTATTAGTCTACTGGGAAGTGAGAAAATAAGTACTGTATACCAGCTGAAGCTACAGACTGGATTTCAAATGCTAGAAGAATTGGAAGGCCAAGAAGAAGGAAAAGAGGCACTGGACGAAGAAAGCTGGAAAACATTTGGATCGATGGTGGTTGAGACTGCAAAGGAACACTTAAAGATGCAAGAAAGGGAAAGGAGGGACATAATATGGTTCAATGAGGAGTGCAAAGAGGCGAAGAGGAAGGAGTACAAGCAGAGGATGCTAGATAACGACACCCCTCAGTCTACAGGGGAATACACAGAGACAGCGAGAGAAACAAGGGAAGTAACAGAAAGAGAAAAGAGGCAATTCACTAACAGCAATTAGAAAAGGCTGAAGATTGCAACAAGAATAACTTTAAAAAATTCTGTAGTTATACAAGATATCTCAAGCGATGTACAAACCAAAAATTGCAGCAATGGCAAAAAAAAAAAAAAAAGGTGGTGAGCTGGTGGGCGGTCAAGAAGAGGGCATGAACTTATGGAAGGACTATTCTGTAGAATTGTTGAATGTCCCTGTATGAAAATAAGTGACTGAGGAAACTAATACCTATGATGGGCCACAACAAAAAGTGGAAGACCCTACAATATGAGAAATGTATGAAGTTCTAAAGCAAATGGAGAACAGTCACTGTGTAGAGCGAATGTGCCGTTTTAGAGAAATGATAAGGTGCCCAATAGTGACATAGTGTAGGTATCTACCACCTGTCAGAGACCTGAAATGGTTCAAATGGCTCTGAGCACTATGGGACTCAACTGCTGTGGTCATAAGTCCCCTAGATCTTAGAACTACTTAAACCTAACTAACCTAAGGACATCACACACACCCATGCCCGAGGCAGGATTCGAACCTGCGACCGTAGCAGTCATGCGGTTCCAGACTGTAGCGCCCTTAACCGCGCGGCCACTCCGGCCGGCCAGAGACCTGAATTTGCTCCCTCTCCATCTTGTTTTCGCAACTAAGTAAAAATTAATAGCCACCTTTGTCAATGCACACCAATATTAGATTAATGCTTATCAAAAGAAGATAAGGACGTTTCAATTTATTTTCCCTACATATTTTTTTTCAGCGTCTGCTATGCTTTTCGTTATGTTGAACAAATCGTTTCGGAAGATTATTTATACGACATATCTGTGTGAATTTTCCATAAGAGCGAAGATAAACATCATTTATTTAAGACAGTGTCAACACAGAAAATACATACATACGCTGATGCATTGAGAGTAATGTGTAACGTCTGAATCTTCACGGAATGGGCTTTCATAGCAATAAATTACGCTTTTGTTATTTAAGTTAGGGGAGTCCATTTATGTATATTAAGTCTATAATAATCTCTTCAAATGGTTCAAATGGCTCTAAGCACTATGTGACTTAGCATCTGAGGTCATCAGTCCCCTAGACTTAGAACTACTTACACCTACCTAACCTAAGCACATCACACACATCCATGCCAGAGGCAGGATTCAAACCTGCGACCGTAGCAGTAGTGCGATTCCAGACTGAATGGCCTAGAACCGCTCGGCCACAACAGCCGGCTAATAATCTCTTGTCAATAGGACCTCAGTAGGTATTTCCATTGCCCATTACATGAGGCCCAAGGAAAGGAAAGGGACCATTGATATCAGCTGCGTCGGGAGATTGTGCAGAATCAGCGGCGACAAGTGATACAGTGTGCCTAACCAGGATTCGAACCCGTCATCTCTTGCTTAGTAGGTATTTGCGTTAACCCCTGCGCCACCCAGACACAGTGATTATCGCAATTATGCAGACAATCTCAGCATGCCTTCCAGCTGACCCACACTCCCATGGGTTGCCACTTATTTGCAGTCTTAGTCCGTGTCGTCTACGCTTGCTACTTTGAAATTCCTGGAGGAGGTCGGACATAATTGTGCAGCTGCACTGAAAGTGATGGATTCATTGCCCATCGAGGCAAATCAGTTATATGAATGCGTGGTATCTGTTCTTTCGGTGGGGACTGATGACCTCAGATGTTAAGTCCCATAGTGCTGAGAGCCATTATTTTGCTCTTTCGGACATGGTCAAAAGAACACACACCCCAAGCGGAACCTGCAGCTGTGATACAAATTATGAAAATTGAAAATGGAAAGGTGAGAAAGGAAAAGAAAGGTAAGGGACCACTGATGCCGACTACATCAGGGCTTTCTACATCAGGGCTTTCTGCGGAACCAGCAGTTACGAGTGAAAATATGCGGAGTACGGGGACGTCCTGCTTACTAGGCAGTAACATCAACCACAGCGCCACCCGGACACAGCGATCATCACAAGTGTTCAAATATCCTCGCCACACCTCCCAGCCGATCCGCACTCCCACCCGATACCGCTGACATCAATGGTCCCTTCCCTTTCCTTTCCAGTCTGCCGCCTCCACCTTCAGTATATATATGTTATCACAGCTGCAGATTCCGCGTGGTGGCTGTTCTTTCAGACATGTCCGAAAGAGCAGACAAAAGTGGTTCAAATGGCTCTGAGCACTATGGGACTTACTTCTATGGTCATCAGTCCCCTAGAACTTAGATCTACTTAAACCTAACTATCCTAAGGACATCACAAACACCCATGGCCGAGGTAGGATTCGAACCTGCGACCGCAGCGGTCGCCCGGTTCCAGACTGTAGCGCCTAGAACCGCTCTGCCACTCTGGCCGGCGAAGAGCAGACACCACACATTCATAAAACTAGGAGAATCACACCACTCACAAGGTCTTATTTTGTCTTAGAAACTTATCGTAACATTAGAATGAAAATAATAACGAATAGTAGCGAGTAGTTATCCAGGAAGCGATAGCAAGTACGGAAGTGCTGCTTAACGGTTGTTTACCGACTGATCGTAGTGTCGAGGATGTCATTTTCCTCAAACACACTTCCTTATGTTACTTACCCAGCAATACGTGTTTAGCGTATTATCTACTGATTCCAGTTGTTATATCGCAGTAAAAGCCATCCAATACTGATAACTATTTTAAAATTCCATGTTCTGCTTTAAAGCGCCAGAGATTTTTATGTACAATCTAAATCAATCAATTTTTTAGCTACTACATTTCATCTACTTGAAGCAACAGTTTTGGTTTCTAGAGAAGGAAGACTTATTCCATTACGCCTGATATTGTTATAATGAAGTTATGTTTTTATAGACTTTTCTGTTATGATGTAGTTTACGACAAGCGTTTTTAAATAAGTTTCTTTGCATAAATTAATATGTAAAATATTTCGTGTACCAGATTGCACTGTTAAAGGTATGCTTATAATTGTTAGTCACATACTAGTTTCGTAAAATTTTAGATGGATGGTACTGGCCACGATTATTCGCGCCCAGTACCGCGCAGTTTTTGTCAGTTCATATTATGCAAGGCATTCAGCATGCTTATTTGCGCAATGCTTGCGCAGTATACACGTAGTGCCCTTTGTTCAGAAGTTACCTTAACTTATCAGCCTAGTACGTTAGTCAGTTGATAAGTTTTATCCGTGTAGTTCACGCTGTTTTTATTTGATGGCTACGACTTGTTATTTTATTGTTTCTGATATGAACTTTTACTTGACAAGAGCCAAACGTCTTTATTCTGTTGTACCTTTTCAACATTTCACGTAAGAATTGTGTGCGTACTCTTGCATTCTAGTAGTTTATCCTGCTTTTGCTTTTTATGTTTTACTTAAACTTTCTGTAACCAATGTGTAATTTCTAGATTTTTCAGTCTCCTTCTGAAGAAGATAATTTCCTTAATTATCGAAACCTTGGCCAAAGGTTCTAACAAGCTTATGTTATACAGCTGGTTGGCTGATTCTTTCACCCTTTCCAAAACGATTGCTTTACAATTGTTGTTGACAGCCATGTTCAGAATTTTAAAAGGGAATGAAATTTCGTAAACTTGTTTCGGAACGCTTTGATAGGGAATTGTAGGCTATCTTACAGAATACATTAGCGAGAAGTCTCGACGTTCACGGAAACACTAACTTACCTTATACTGGCTGTAAATGCAGGTAAAATTTGATATAAGAAATCTGTTACTCTATCGCTTTATCTAATGGATCTCAAATAAAACAACTTCTTTATATTAAAATTTTATTGTGCCTGTTTTTTGCTACACAAACTGTTTAATCCTTTCCAGCCCAGCTTTTATTTACTTGTGGGAAAAAATATTTTTTCGCGTATTTCCATACATAATGATTGGAATAATATATATTTATGAGAAATTTTGTTATTTTTTTGTTTTTAGAGGGAAATTTGGGATGACTCCATATGGCATCATTGGGCAGGATTTGTTTCCTTCAGTCAGGTAGTTGGGATGTCACAGTGCTTGGTAATGGAACTTGAATGAATATTTGATGCAGTTTATTAAGGAAAAATTAGTACACACAATAATGCAACTTGCATTTCGGGTCAATTTTATGTTTTTTACAGCATGATTGTTACTTTACATGAAAATTTAAGAAACAGTTCCTGTCTTTGGTAAAGCAAAGAGGTTTATTACATTTGATGCACTTCGTTTGAGAATATGCTGTAATGCACAATTAACATCTGTGTTTGTTTTCTACATGCTGTGGCCAGTGTCCAATGTTGTCATACCTTACATCATCAACTGGGCTGGGAACCAATGGGACTCGTTTCTTCACAACTGTAGGCGATGTCATCTGATGGGCGTCCTGGTCTTCTTACCAAAATGTCTCCTACTTTTAGTGGTCCATGAGCTACATCAGACCGAAAAATCGGCAGAGACATGTGTTTGGTAATTCCTCTTTGTCTTAAATGTCGGCGGTATAGGACCCACGCATTCACAACGCACATGTCAAGGAGGTGGAATACGATCCTTAGATAAAATCTTTTCACACCAATATTACTCCTATACAAAGCAACCAGCATGTCGTGCAGATCAACTGCTCCCATCGAACGGTTATATTCTCTAACAATGTCTGGCCTTGGAACATCAATATATTTTCGTTCTCCCACTGGCCAACGTTTCACTGGTTCTACTGGACTTACTCCTTTGTATGATGATGCAAGAACGACAGACTTGTTATCGTACCACTTCAGCGCTATGATGTTCCTTTCTGTTTCAGTTCGATAATCGTATGATCCTCGTCCCTGCTTTTTCAGCTTACTGTCTGCCTTTAGATTGCAGTCTCGAAGTCTTGTGGGTCTAACAGTTCCAACAGCCAAAATGCCATAGTTTTTCAGGGCAGAAATAAGATTGTAAGAGGTGAACCAATTGTCTGTAAACACTTTAAAATTTTTATATTTTGGCAGTCCTTCCACAAGCCCTATCACAATATCACCACTTATACCAAGACCGGTATCATTATGTACAGTTCCTTTCCCTCGGTATATTTCAAAATCGTACACAATTCCACTAGAACCAGCACGGGCAAAAACTTTTATATCACACTTGTGTGGTTTGCTTTTTACATATTGTTTCAGGGATGAATGACCTTTGAAAGGAATGATTAATTCATCCACTGAATGATATTCCTCAGGTTCAATAATTGAAAAACCTTGTTAGATTTTGTCAACAAATGGTCTCACCTTGAACAGCTTGTCATAATCAGGGTCCTCTCTTTCTTTCATTTTAGTGTTGTCATTCACATGCAAATAATTTCTTAGCTTATCAAACAAACCTATTTCTAGGCATTTAGTCAGCTATTGGAGAAAATCTTGTAGCCTCTGCCCAGTACATTCTGTAACTAGGCATTTTCACAACACCTGCTACGATGTTTATTCCTATATACTTTTGTATTTCACGAACATTTGTATCTAAAGATTCACCTGTTTTCTGTGTGCAGTATAGATTAGATTGCTCGACTAGATTCTGGATAATGTCATCACTACACATTGTTTTGAAATACTGCAAAGGTGTCAGTTCATCTCCTGGAGGGTCAGAAAAAACTGCGTTACATGATGTGTCCACTTCTTCAATGTCCTTCATTCTCCACCAAAGATCCCAGTGTGTATCACACTGAATTTTCTGAGCTGATTGACTTGGTGCAAGGTTTGTCTCAGCAAGTAATCTTGAAGCTAAGGGAACATCATCTTCATCATTGGCTTGAGGGTCCAGAATTTCAACCATATCAAGGTCCATTCCTTGAAGAAACTGTATATCTAGTGTAGTAGGGTCCTGCTGCCAAGCATTTTCAATCTCTTCCTCCACATCAGACGTATCAAGGTCCAAATCAGATAAATCACCTTCGAGAAGCAGCAATATTTCTTCTTCTGATAATGATTTATAATTGCGAATCGTCTGGCAAACAAACCAGGAATTTTTTACTAAAGCAGCAAAAAAACTGGTAAATTATATCAATAAAAATTTTAACATATTAATATTAGTTAGTATAATAAAGCTTCAAAAGAAACTTGAAAATATTAGAGTTACACATTATGGTAAACTTTAGTCGAAGTTATTGCATGTACTACATTTGGTAACATAACAAATGCCCAATGATGCCAAATGGAATCACACATGTTTGTGACTTCCAAGCAGAAAATTACCGTAACTAGCATTATTTTCAAAGTGTTCACTAGTTAATTTACACTTTCAACAAGAATTTATTAGTGCAACTTTTATATTAGTTTTCTTCCTTTACCTTGATATACTATTTTGAAAGTCCAGCTGGGTGACTGTACCGTAGACACCATGCAACAATACTTTTGCCAAGGCATTGTAGCCTGGTGCTCTCTGTTTGAGCGAATTCACAGTAGCCAACCTAAGAACAATGAACTTTAGAAAGCCCTGCACACTTGTTTATAATCTTTGGAAAAATAGTTTGTCCTTGGGAAAAAGTTAAATATGATGATGCCATATGGCATCCCTGGGCTGGAAAGGGTTAATACACTCGTTAATGTCAATTTGTACACCTTGTTCGACTGCCACAATAGCTACATTTGTTAATCTTAGTGAACACTGCAAATCTTAAATAACTTCTAATCGATTTCAATTTAGAGATTCTTCTCTCACAACTGCGAGGAATATTCTCAGCATTATAACCATATTAGATAAATCTTCATGTTTGGCCTCACGAATAAACCTTAATAAACCCAATAACTTCCTTACAATCTGTTGTAACTACGAAATCCCGTAGATGCACAAACTCAAGCCTAAACTCTTCTCTGACAGTATCCTAAGGAGCTTGGTCGGTGTTGCATTTCTAATTATCGTCGCCCAGCGTTTGCAGACCATAGGAATACGTTGTTTTTCGGCCAAATTCTATAGTTCGTGGAACCTTTCTCAAGTTTCAGCAGTTACTCATCCAATGCAGAAAACATTTTTCGTTTAAAACGTCCTCATGCTAAAAGCCGGCATCTCTACTTCCATCGCCAGAAATGTGCCTCCTCCTCGTTTGTCATTGAGCCTTAATAGATACGTCAAGCTCTTCGCACAAGCTCCTAGCTTAAAACCTCGGCTACGAATTCCTTTCGTTCCGCTTGCAATACCGCCCGTAAGGCGCTTATTTTCTGAGCTCACTGATGTACGATAAGTCCTTCTGTTTGCAAATAATTTTGGGCATCAATCACTTGCCAAGAAACTTGAAACGGATATGACAGAGAAATTCCTGAGTCCGGTTCGTGAGTTCCAGTTTTCGTCTGTTCTCTACCGTTGTCAGAATTCTTTTTTAATCATTTCGTGTAATATTTACTGCATCGCCTTCTGCGCTCCAACATGTGTCGAAAATCATCTTCAAACTCTTGCCTGTCGCAGCAATCGGAACCTCCCATCGGTGTGTGGACATACACTCCTGGAAATTGAAATAAGAACACCGTGAATTCATTGTCCCAGGAAGGGGAAACTTTATTGACACATTCCTGGGGTCAGATACATCACATGATCACACTGACAGAACCACAGGCACATAGACACAGGCAACAGAGCATGCACAATGTCGGCACTAGTACAGTGTATATCCACCTTTCGCAGCAATGCAGGCTGCTATTCTCCCATGGAGACGATCGTAGAGATGCTGGATGTAGTCCTGTGGAACGGCTTGCCATGCCATTTCCACCTGGCGCCTCAGTTGGACCAGCGTTCGTGCTGGACGTGCAGACCGCGTGAGACAACGCTTCATCCAGTCCCAAACATGCTCAATGAGGGACAGATCCGGAGATCTTGCTGGCCAGGGTAGTTGACTTACACCTTCTAGAGCACGTTGGGTGGCACGGGATACATGCGGACGTGCATTGTCCTGTTGGAACAGCAAGTTCCCTTGCCGGTCTAGGAATGGTAGAACGATGGGTTCGATGACGGTTTGGATGTACCGTGCACTATTCAGTGTCCCCTCGACGATCACCAGTGGTGTACGGCCAGTGTAGGAGATCGCTCCCCACACCATGATGCCGGGTGTTGGCCCTGTGTGCCTCGGTCGTATGCAGTCCTGATTGTGGCGCTCACCTGCACGGCGCCAAACACGCATACGACCATCATTGGCACCAAGGCAGAAGCGACTCTCATCGCTGAAGACGACACGTCTCCATTCGTCCCTCCATTCACGCCTGTCGCGACACCACTGGAGGCGGGCTGCACGATGTTGGGGCGTGAGCGGAAGACGGCCTAACGGGGTGCGGGACCGTAGCCCAGCTTCATGGAGACGGTTGCGAATGGTCCTCGCCGATACCCCAGGAGCAACAGTGTCCCTAATTTGCTGGGAAGTGGCGGTGCGGTCCCCTACGGCACTGCGTAGGATCCTACGGTCTTGGCGTGCATCCGTGCGTCGCTGCGGTCCGGTCCCAGGTCGACGGGCACGTGCACCTTCCGCCGACCACTGGCGACAACATCGATGTACTGTGGAGACCTCACGCCCCACGTGTTGAGCAATTCGGCGGTACGTCCACCCGGCCTCCCGCATGCCCACTATACGCCCTCGCTCAAAGTCCGTCAACTGCACATACGGTTCACGTCCACGCTGTCGCGGCATGCTACCAGTGTTAAAGACTGCGATGGAGCTCCGTATGCCACGGCAAACTGGCTGACACTGACGGCGGCGGTGCACAAATGCTGCGCAGCTAGCGCCATTCGACGGCCAACACCGCGGTTCCTGGTGTGTCCGCTGTGCCGTGCGTGTGATCATTGCTTGTACAGCCCTCTCGCAGTGTCCGGAGCAAGTATGGTGGGTCTGACACACCGGTGTCAATGTGTTCTTTTTTCCATTTCCAGGAGTGTAGAAAACAAAGCATAACAACGTTCCAGCGTGCCGAAATAAGATACTGAAATCACCTCCACCGAAGCCTCACGCAAGCAGACTAAGTTCAACGGGTGGTTTGAGCGGGCCACAAATTCTACATTAGGATTGATATATTTTATTCGTTGCTGCACACCTGTCTTGTCTTCCAGCCATTGGAGTAGCACTATGGCAGTCTTCCCCTCTACAATTCATAACGTCATGTCGTTCAGCGTCTTGCTGAGTTAATATCATTTCACTAACACCTTCGACAGTTTTGTTTTTTGCTTCACCAGTTCTAAAAAGTTGTCTCTGTTGGCACTGGTGTCATCTTCCCTGTGGCCAAGTAACGCCAAAATTTTGTTTTGCCAGGAATCTTACTATATCAGATATTCTGATTAGAATTACATACCTTTTTTATTTCTTTTACCATTACTTATTGCTCTTTTTTATCAATAGTCTGTCCTTTTTGAAGACTTGCTTGCATTTCCTTCCATTTGCTAAACTTTTGGCTGAGTCTAGCACTTGATTTACGGTTGGCGACTTTGAGCTTCTACATTCTGCGAACAACTATCTAGTTTGCAAGTGAATGTATTTTATGCGCAACTTGAGTCCACAGTAATATTGCTTTTGAAGGTTAGAAATGTGATTCGGGTTCACTTGAACCCAAATCATATGACAAGTTTTTAAATCGACGTGTTTATATGGCTTACTTTATAAAAATATTAAACTTACTATGGATACAATTGTAAAAGATGTGAAAATGAAAAAAAAATCAGTTACCAGTAATCTATTCTTTTATGGTGCCTGTATAGGTGAAAGCTGAGGACTAAACGAAAAAAATTTTCACTGTAACAAACAAGCCAGAAGTGAGCCTCTGGTGATCAGTATATGAACTAACAAATACATACGATCTAAAGACATTGTTGCTACCTATCGGAAAATCATACTACTAACACTCTCGTCAGTAACTGTTGCTTCCGACGACAGACCGAAACATTTTTCCGTTTTGGGCTAAAGATAGTCCTTAGGTTTCAAGCAATTATAGTTTACAGTAGATCTGCTTAGGTCAAATCTTACAACTCGCCATTTGAACCACTTCCCCTTGTACAGTTGGCTTGAAATTATGCTGAAGTATCTATGTAGACCCGCTGACAATACAGTTATCTGATCTAATGACCGTGCAGACTGGGTTATCCAGCTTGGTCATTGACCTCCGACCTGGGAGCTTGCGTGACCAGCATGAACCATTCAGAACTGTGCGCGAGGTGCTTTACACGGATCGCTACGTATTTTTGAGAACGATTTACGTCCTGTGCAATTCATTGGTGTTTCTTAACACCAGTAGAAGCAGAATTTTCGTCTGAAAGGACCGACATAGAGCACGCGAGGCACAGATAGGGTGGGTAGCTCAGGGGACGATGAGGAACCAAGTCCCCAACCGCGGGTGGCCAATCCTCACTCCTCAAGGACAGGCCAGAGCATCAAGCTAGAGCCAGGAACGTGAGCAAGACTACTCAGGATACGGCTCAATCATCGAGTCAGTGGTCGTCAAACATTTTTGCTCAAGAATCAATAATGACATGGTGGGGCGGCACCTCGAACCGCCTATGTAACGATCTTGTTATTAATAGGTAACCCACATAAATTACTACTATATTATGAGCCTCCCGTAGACTAGCTATAGTAAGGGAGCGCTGGATCTGCCGATGACCTCCAAGTACTGATCGTTAAAAGTCGACACCATTCGGAACACTTCGTGTTGCCTGTTGTCTGTTTTAGATTGATGCCTCCCTCATCGACTGCAAAATTGTGACTCAGTGTTGTGATGTTGTTTTTCTGAGCGGATGATTAATTGATTAATGACAGTAGCTGTACTTATATTTCATATTTTTTTTACTACAAATATGTACCCCATTTGAACCTGACCGTCTTTGTAATACGCATTCACGAATCCATATTACTTCCTTTTGAAATTTATACTGCCTCTGTAGCAAGCTTCGTCCGTTGGGGAGATCGCCCAACGTATCGCGCGCCTACTACAATTCCTCCAGCATATTTTTGATTCGATGAAGGAGTCAGGTACAGTCAACAGGTAAAAATGGGGAGTATTTATTGTTTACAGGATTCGGGTATAAATCAATTATCCTTCTTTTGAAGGCACTGTAAGTTAATGTCTGTAATAAACGGAAATTTATTTTCGAAACCGACAAAGAAAAATACTTACCGTACACAGGTGTCGGTTGTACCTGACTCTTTCGTCGTTTCGTCGAATAAAATTATTGTGCAGTTTCTCGCAATGATTAGCCATGTCCATGACGCCCGAGTTCTACAATACAGGAAATAATAATTTTAAATTGCCGTGCGCCGGTTTGACAACAATTACATTTTGGGGTGATGTATTCATGGGCGTCAACAGTTGGCATGTGCCATTTTGACATAATTACATTTTTAGCGTGTGTACATTGGAGTCGAGTGTTGGCGCTGGCTGGAATAATCGTCGTTGTAGCATGAGCCAGTGAAGGGATTTGCCATTGACAGAACTTCACAGAAAGACCACCATCATGTTTGTGAGTGAAGAAAATAACATAAAGCGCTGATGATCAGTTTTCAAGAACCTAAAAGAAGGAATACAGCGCGCCGATGTAATTGAGTCCAGTCTAACTTATCCGTGTGAAAATAATATTCACCTGACTTGTATAATCTTAATGTTCATGTCGCTTGACATGTGCATATGAAGGGTGCAGAAAAGGAAGGGACACATTAGTAATTCGATAATTTTGAGTCCCTATTAAAAGCGAGTCTGGGATCAATGTATTTTGCTCCTTTAGTCGATTTCAGAGTATTTTTATGCAAGATCAGCCAGTCGTGACATTAAAAAATTATATTGCATTATTCAAATGGACATATAAGCTTAATTATAATGCCATTAATCTCAACTTTCAAAATGGCAAAACGCCGACGAGCCCCTTCACTTCTGATACCGTTCACATGATAAACGCTATAGAAGAAAGCGACATGTTTGTTCTTGAATCTGGATTTTTATTCATTGTAACTGCAAAAAGAACTTAAGTAAAAAAATAAAACTTAATTAATGTGACCTGTGATGTTGTACCTCTTTGGCTATCTCGTCTATATTTGTGTCATTTGGAGTGCGTGCAATTGCTAGGCACACATCTCAAAAACTCGATGTACTCCTGCGTTTCACGAATTTCTATAAAAAGAGCTTTAAGCTGTGTGTCGCGTTGATTTCTTTTATTTCATTTCTCAAACAAATTTTATAAAACCAAAATTGGCAGAATAACTTGCAATCATCATGGCCAAAATGCAAAAGGATTGCCTACGAGAATGATAAAACCTCGTATATTTCTAACGTCTGCAAATCTGTTTTTATTTCTTCCAAATATTCTTTCAAATAGTGCACCATCTATTGGTAAACACTGTCGGCAATAGTTAAGTCCGATCGGAGCATAGCAATAGTTGGAAAATTAGACAACTCTTTCTCTTAACCAAATTCTTCTGCCCATATTTCTTTGAAATTGCTGTTCTCTTCACTTACCTTTCTCTTAATCACTATTTTTGATGGTACGCCAGACATTATTTATTCCAATAAAGACAATCACACGACCATCGGTTACAAATACATTTACATATGGTAGGTTCTGAGTAACAATTACACACTGATACGCCAAAGCATTGTGACCACTGCCCGCCGCAGCGTTGGATGCCACCTGGTGGCGTTGCGGGCACGTGACACGGTAACAAAACTAAGCGGATCAGGTACAGACGAGGGATCACTCTAGCGAAGGTATCGGCCACAAATGGGGAAATTCATTGATATAAGCGAATTTGACAAAGGGAAGATTATTATTACGCAGAGCCAGTGAACGAGTTTTTCGGAAATATCGTGAACGTCTACCAAAACTGGTAGAAGGGCAGTGAAATTACCACTAGACTCTTAATTCTTGATCGTCGACGACTCTCCGCAGAACTTTGGGTTCGGAGACAGGTTTTCTCTGTGAAGTAGGATAGATCGTGATTTGAGGCATCTCTCCGGAGAGCGCACAGTGCTGGTGCATGCACAAGAGTTTCGGAGCACATCGTTTATCGTACGGTTTATTGACACATAGTCAGCACGGTTTCAGAAAATATCGTTCTTGTGAAACACAACTAGCTCTTTATACTCATGAAGTAATAACTGCTATCGACAGGGGATGTCAAATTGATTCCATATTTTTAGATTACCAGAAGGCTTTCGACACCGTTCCTCACAAGCGTCTTCTAACCAAACTGCGTGCCTACAGAGTATCGGCCCAGTTGTGCGACTGGATTCGTGATTTCCTGTCAGAAAGGTCACAGTTCGTAGTAATAGACGGAAAGGCATCGAGTAAAACAGAGGTAATATCCGGCGTTCCCCAAGGAAGTGTTCTAGGCCCTCTATTGTTTCAGATCTATATTAACGACATGGGAGACGATTTGAGTAGCACTCTTAGATTATTTGCAGATGGTGCTGTCATTTACCGTCTTGTAAAGTCATCAGATGACCAAAACGAATTGCAAAATGATTTATATATCCGTGTGGTGAGAAAAGTGGCAATTGCCCCTGAATAAAGGAAACTGTGAAGTTATTCACATGAGCACTAAAAGAAATCCGCAAAATTTCGATTACGCGATAAGTCACACAAATCTTAAGGCTGTAAATTCAACTAAATACTTAGAGATTACAATTACAAATAACCTAAATTCGAACGATCACATAGATAATTGTGGGTAGACCAAACCAAAGACTGTGATTCAAAGGCAGAACACTTAGAAGGTGCAACAGGTCTACTAAAGAGACTGCTTACACCACGCTTGTCCGCCCTATTCTGGAGTGTTGCTGTGCGATGTGGGATCCGCATCAGGTGGGACTGACCAATGACATCTAAAAAGTACAAAGAAGGGCAGCTCTTTTTGTATTATCGCGAAATAGGGGAGATAGTGTCACAGACATGATACGTGAATTGGAGTGGCAATCATTAAAACAAAGGCGTTTTTCGTTGCGAGGGAATCTTCTCATGAAATTTCAGTCACCAGTTTTCTCCTCCGATTGCGAAAACATTCTGTTGGCACCCACCTACATAGGGAGAATAATCATCACGATAAAATAAGAGAAATCAGGGATCGCACAGAAAAATTTAAGTGCTCGTTTTTCCCGCGTGCCGTTCGAGAGTGGAACAGTAGAGAGACAGTTTGAAGGTGGTTTATTGAACCCTCTGCCAGGCACTTAATTGTGAATAGCAGAGTAATCACGTAGATGTAGATGTAGATGTAGAACATGGAGCTCCGCAGCAGACTACCTCTGCGTGTTCACATGTTGACCCAACGACATCGTCTATTACTGTTGCAGTGGGCATGGGACCATCGGGATTCGACTGTCGATCAATGGGAACGTGTCGGCTCTTCGGGTACATTACATTTTTGCTACTCTACGTCGATTACGTCTCCACAAACGCCGTCATCGAGGTGATCGGCGGCTAGAAACGTGCAGCGTGCCACGGACGCTCGCTGGTGGGAGCAATATTATGCAACGGGAGACGTTCTCCTGCGCTTCCATGGGACTTCTGGTAGTAATGGGACACACGCTGGCAGCTGCGAACCAGCTGGATCCGTTCAGGCTTGATTGCTTCCCTAACGGCGATGTCATCTTTGAGCGGTATAATTGTCCGTGTCTCGGAGCCAGAACCGTGCTACAATGGTCTGAGGACCATATAGTGAACTCACGTTGATGTCTCGTCGACCAAATTTGCCTGATATAAATCCTACGGGACCCATCTGGGTCGCTATCGGGCGCTATCACCGCGTACGCAGATCAGTGGCCCGTTATTTACGCGAATTACATGACCTGTGCGTAGACGTATAATGCCACATACCTCCACAAACCTAGCAATAAACTATCGGATCCCTGATACGCAGAATCAGGGATCTATTTCGTCCCCAAGACGGTGGTCATAATGGTTTAGCTCATCAGTGTATATTGAATAAAAACAGCGTTCGAACTTCAAGATGCGAATTAAATATTTCAGATGAACGGTCAACGTAAAAAACGAAAACAGCAATAATAACGTAACATAACAAATCACATACTTTAGCGTTGTTTTAAATACGTTTAAAAAACTGCTAAAGTACGTTTCACAACGGGCGAATGAATTTTATTTTAAATAAAAGCAGAAATAAATGTAGGGAAAAAGCTATAAGAAGGACTTCTAAATTTATATTTGGCATTGCGGCAAAGGTCATTGATGGACGGAGCTCAGCAGAAAATAGTGGTGCACCCTAGTTCCCACGGCGCCGCTGGGCGATTTCTATCTCGCTATGGGCGATGCGGCTGGCAAGCGGCCAAATTTCGTAGCCGCAGACGTTTCGAATCATGTGGACTGCAGTACGCCGGTAGGTGACGTGTGCTGCTTAAATCGTTTAATTTTTATGAAAGTGACGATATTAATTTATCTAACGTTCCTCTCCGATTTGTAATCATAATGCCACGCAATGCCCAGCAAAAAATTACCGTAATGGCTGACAAGACATCTGCCGGTAAATGCTTAGTGTGAACGTGTGAAGCCGGGGGCGGGTCGCTAGTCCTGTTGTAAAATGCGGCTGAGAACCGAGGGCCACGTGAATACTTCACACGGGCTCATACAGCCTGCGGGCTGCAGTTTAACGACCACTGCACAGATTACTGCAAACATAACGTGACAGAAGAATTGTGTTCCAGATTGATTCAAGGAGAGAATCATGCAACTCAATCAAGTAGGGACATCAAAGGGCAAGAAGCAGCGATCATAAAAAAGACTTCAAAAAGTCTCCCTACATCACATCCGGAATTCTCTTCAGACAAAGACCAAAGCCAAACGAACAACGCAGACACAGAGCAGTCCCAAACCATGGCGTACAAGACGGATAACCAAGGTCCGAGCAGCCATTTCAATTTGTTCGTCACAAGAAAAGCAACAGAAAATGAAAGTAATTCTTCAAAATGCCATCTACCAGCACGAGAACCACACAAATGCAAACAGCAGTTAAATATGAATCTCTTCAAACCGCAGATACGAACGCTGCAGAAACTCAACCAGGCCATCCTCATCAGCCACTACCCAGTTTTGACAAAAGCCAAAACACCCATAACCATCAACTACTTCAGTCCGGAACCGCGCGATCGCTACGATCGCAGGTTCGAATCCTGCCTCGGGCATGGATGTGTGTGATGTCCTTAGGTTAGTTAGGTTTAAGTAGTTCTAAGTTCTAGGGGACTGATGACCTCAGAAGTTAAGTCCCATAGTGCTCAGAGCCATTTGAACCATTTTTGAACCATCAACTATACAGGAAAATACATTGAACTTAACTCTGCTCTCAAACAGAGAATAATTGGACCTGTGAAAGCAATATACAAAACTAATCAAATTTAATACCACTTTGACGCCCTAGATGATGGAAGAGCTGCACTTAAGTTCTTTCAAGAGATTAAGATTCTATTATATGCCCACCAACTGGCAACAGATAGAGAAAGACAAGTTGTTATCAAATGGATACATGTGGAAATTGTGGAAGAGAACTGAAGAGACTTAAATTCAGTGTCACGTCTGTGCATTAATTCAAGAGACGAGATATGCACACAAGGAAGGTCATTCCCAAAGAACCTCAAAATGACGCAGTATATGATATAAAATATATGTTTCATACAAGAATAGAAGTAGAAAATTACAAAACAAAGGACGGCCCTGCCCAATGCAAGCGCTGTCAAGAGTTCTTTCAAAGAGCTAATTATTGTACAATACCGACTAGATGTGTCAGATCTGCAGACAACTACCATTCTGCACAAATCCTCGCAACGGGACACTTAAATATGCAAACTCCAATTACTCAGGACATCCAGCTTCCTCGAGAGGATGCAAGGAGTATCAGCAAGCAATCAGATCGTACCACCATAAACAACGAAGAAGTAAGAACCACAGGAACAACATCCCGGTTCCTAACAGAAATCTTCCCACCACTACGAACATCCACTGGAAATCGCAACGACAGTTCAGTCCAGGACAGAATCCAACACCGAAGAAAACTCAATGACGTTATAAGACGGAAAAGGAATGGAAATTCGACAAAATCTTGCTTTGCGGAGATCTAAATGTGAAGTATATACCATGGAATTCACGCCAAGAGAACGCAACAGAAAGGAAACTTTAAGACCTTGAAGAACGCGTCCAGTCCACTGAACCAGAAGAACAGACACTTATACCAACCATACGAATCACAGATCAGATATATTGGATACAGTAATCGTAAAAAGCGTCATCCCATACCTCATCTTAAGAACCATCAATGATTTGACATCAAATAACAATCCAATTCTCGGTCGTATTTCACGAGCAATTGATGCACCAATGCCAATAACAAAAAAAGCCTTGGATTGGAGTAAATTACAATGGTGGGGAAATTAGAGTATTAGACCAGCAGAAAATGTCACCACAACGGAACATACTGACCAAACAATTGGGACACCGTCCTCGAAAATTAAAAGAGCAGCCAGGCAAGCTTCAGCAATAACAACTTTTCAGGATCCATCCTACGAAACATTTTTTCCTGCACTACAATACCTTAGAAAATTTAAAGAGCCAGGAAACAAAGGCATCGGACGCTTAACCCAGCTTACAGACAAGAAACGAAGCAGTTGTCTTCAGAACTGACTAGAAGAACCAAGGAATGGCTCTCTGACCTGTGGACACATGAATGACAACTCTGCAACTACGACAGCGGCATGAATAGCAACTTATCCGCACCATCTGAAACCTACGACAACCGAGAAAGGGCTCTGCTGGGCAACAGTAGACTGACGTTTGATCCCCTGAAAAAGGCAGAATTATACGCCACAACGTTCGAAGAACAACGCATTATTAATCTAAACAATTTCCAAAATCACCAGTTTAAGGACAATGGAGCAGTACAATCAGCCAACATAATACGCAAAGCCAGAAGCAGAGAACAGCCGGAAACACACACCATGAGCTGAAACGAATAATCAAGAACCTCAATATCAACTTAGCATCCGGACCTGAAGACATAACTAATGACTATGTCAAACATCTGCCACGAAAGCCGCTAGTATTTACAACTAGAATTTACAATAGCTGTTCAGTCAATGAATATGAAACCACTCCCAAATGGTAAACGGCAAATGTTGTGGCAATTCTCAAGCCAGACAAAGATCTCAAAGATCCAAGGAGCTATATGCCCACAAGCCTGTTATCAATATTGGGAAGAGTCCTTGAGAAAATATTACTGGCAAGAATCATACCACCTGCTTTTTGGACAACAATATCATATGCCCCGAACAATTCGCGTATCAACAGCAACTTTCAGCAGAGATGCAGCTCCTCCGCATATCGGAATACCTTGCCTGTACTATGATTATTGAAGAAATTGCAAAAAGGTGGGAATTTAAGGAGATGGGATAAACTGAATAAACCAGAGGTTGTACAGAGTTTCAGGGACAGCATAAGGGAGCAATTGACAGGAATGGGGGAAAGAAATACAGTAGAAGAAGACTGGGTAGCTCTGAGGGATGAAGTACTGAAGGCAGCAGAGGATCAAGTAGGTAAAAAAAACGAGGGCTAGTAAAAATTCTTGGGTAACATAAGAAATATTGACTTTAATTGATGAAAGGAGAAAATATAAAAATGTAGTAAATGAAGCAGGCAAAAGGAATACAAACGTCTAAAAAATGAGATCGACAGGAAGTGCAAAATGGCTAAGCAGGCATGGCTAGAGGACAAATGTAAGGATGTAGAGGCTTATCTCACTAGGGGTAAGATAGATACAGCCCACAGGAAAATTAAAGAGACCTTTCGAGAAAAGAGAGCCATTTGTATGAATATCAAGAGCTCAGATGGAAACCCAGTTCTAAGCAAAGAAGGAAAAGCAGAAAGGTGGAAGGAGTATATAGAGGGTCTATACAAGGGCGATGTACTTGAGGACAATATTGTGGAAATGGAAGAGGATGTAGACGAAGATGAAATGGGAGATACGATACTGCGTGAAGAGTTTGACAGTTCACTGAAAGACCTGAGTCGAAACAAGGCCCCGGAAGTAGACAACATTCCATTAGAACTACTGACGGCCTTGGGAGAGACAGTCCTGACAAAACTCTATCATCTGGTGAGCAAGATGTACGAGACAGGCGAAATACCCTCAGACTTCAAGAAGAATCTAATAATTCCAATCCCAAAGAAAGCAGGTGTTAACAGATGTGAAAATTACCGAACTATCAGTTTAATAAGTCACAGCTGCAAAATACTAACGCGAATTATTTACAGACGAATGGAAAAACTGGTAGAAGCCGACCTCGGGGAAGATCAGTTTGGATTCCGTAGAAATGTTGGAACACGTGAGGCAACACAGACCTTAAGACTTATCTTAGAAGAAAGATTAAGGAAAGGCAAACCTACATTTCTAGCATTTGTAGACTTAGAGAAAGCTTTTGACAATGTTGACTGGAATACTCTCTTTCAAATTCTAAAGGTGGCAGGGGTAAAATACAGGAAGCGAAAGGCTATTTACAATTTGTAGAGAAACCTGATGGTAGTTATAAGAGTCGAGTGGCATGCAAGGGAAGCAGTGGTTGGGAAGGGAGTGAGGCAGGGTTGTAGCCTATCCCCGATGTTATTCAATCTGTATATTGAGCAAGCAGTAAAGGAAACAAAAGAAAAGTTCAGAGTAGTTATTAAAATCCATGGAGAAGAAATAAAAACTTTGAGGTTCGCCGATGACATTGTAATTCTGTCAGAGACAGCAAAGGACTTGGAAGAGCAGTTGAACGGAATGGACAGTGTCATGAAAGGAGGATATAAGATGAACATCAACAAAAGCAAAACAAGGATAATGGAATGTAGTCGAATTAAGTTGGGTGATGCTGAGGGAATTAGATTAGGAAATGAGACACTTAAAGTGGTAAAGGAGTTTTGCTATTTGGGGAGCAAAATAACTGTTGATGGTCGAAGTAGAGAGGATATAAAATGTAGACTGGCAATGGCAAGGAAAGCGTTTCTGAAGAAGAGAAATTTGTTAACATCGAGTATAGATTTAAGTGTCAGGAAGTCGTTTCTGAAAGTATTTGTATGGAGTGTAGCCAGATATGGAAGTGAAACATGGACAATAAATAGTTTGGACAAGAAAAGGATAGAAGTTTTCGAAATGTGGTGTTACAGAAGAATGTTGAAGATTAGGTGGGTAGATCACGTAACTGATGAGGAGGTATTGAACAGGATTGGGGAGAAGAGAAGTTTGTGGCACAAATTGACTAGAAGAAGGGATCGGTTGGTAGGACATGTCCTGAGGCATCAAGGAATCACAAATTTAGCATTGGAGGGCAGCGTGGAGGGTAAAAACCGTAGAGGGAGACCAAGAGATGAATACACTAAGCAGATTCAGAAGGATGTAGGTTGCAGTAGGTACTGGGAGATGAAGGAGCTTGCACAGGATAGATTGGCATGGAGAACTGCATCAAACCAGTTTCAGGACAGAAGACCACAACAACAACAACAACTAGGATTATTTCAAAGTACACAGCTGCTATATTCCTTGATGTAGAAAAAGCGATCGATATAGTGTGGAGAGATAAAGTACTCACAAAACTGAAAATTGGAAATTTGTGCTAAGTTCTATGGGACCAAACTGCTGAGGTCATCGGTCCCTAAGCTTACATACTACTCAACCTAACTTAATCTAACTTACGCTACGGACAAAACACACACCCATGCCCGAGGGAGGACTCGGATCTCCGACGAGGCACAAAACTGAAACACTATCAAATTCATGGAAAAAGATCGGAAAATGTAAACTGAAGGAATTCTGTAAGGCTCGACACTTTCGCCCATTCCGCTTACGATAAGTACGAATGATCTCCCAAAACTGCGGAACGTACTACTGGCGCAGTTTGCAGATGACACAACGCTCATGTCTAGCAGCAGACAACCGAGTACTGCCGTAAAAAGACTTCAGCATCAACTGGACATTCTTCAACTCTGGGCAGCTGATAACAGTACCACGACTAACCCCCTGAAAACAAATGTTATCCTCTTCACTCGCCGACGACCAGTACTAGACAGAAAACTAAATGAGAAAAGGTAATGAAAACAATTGATGGGCTGTGTCCCGTGCTTAGCAGCACTGATATGCGTATCAAGATCAAACTCAGGATCTGTCAAGTGACTATTATACCTGTGATGCTGTATGGCAGTTCCTCCTGGGCACAGCCAGTAAATCCAACCACAAGACTCTGAGAAACTCATCTGCAGAAACCAGCACGGTTTTAGGAAACAGCGGTCATGCGAGACACGGCTGGCCCTCTTTGTGCATGATATACAACAGGCTGTAGATACCGGCTCCCAGGTTGATGCCATATTTCTCGACTTTCGAAAGGCGTTCGACTCAGTTCCGCACTGCCGCTTGCTACATAAAGTGCGCGCTTACGGTCTATCCGATGACATATGCCGTTGGATAGAAAGTTTTCTAACAGACAAGGAGCAGTATGTCGTCCTGAACGGGGTGACTTCAACAGAAACAAGCGTATCTTCAGGTGTGCCCCAGGATAGCGTAATAGGTCCTCTGGTTTTTACGATTTACATAAACGATCTGGTTGATGTATTGACAGCGGCCTTAGACTGTTTGCCGATGATGCTGTAGTCTACAGGAAAGTAGTATCACACGAAAGTTGTGAACAAATCAATGAGGATTTGCAGAAAATAAATGCGTGGTGTAATGACTGGCAGATATGTCTCAATATTAGTAAGTGTAACCTACTTCGTATAAAAAGGCGAAAATCACCATTAATGTACGATAACAAAATAAATGACCAGTCTTTGGAAGCGGTAACGTCCGTCAAGTATCTGGGTGCGACAATTGGAAATGATCTCAAATGGAATGATCAGATTACACAAGTAACGGGTAAGGCGAACTCTAGATTGCGGTTTATTGGTAGAATCCTGAAGTGACGCAGTCCGTCAACAAAGGAAATTGCTTACAATACGTTAGTTCGTCGAGCCTTGGAGTATTGTTCGTCTGTATGGGACCCTTACCAGTTGGGTCTGACCCACGAGATTGAGAAGGTCCAAAGAAGAGCGGTAAGATTCGTGACTGGTACATTTAGCCATCGCGAGAACGTTACAAATCTCATAGAAAGTTTGAAGTGGGACACACTTGCAGATAGACGGCACGCTAAACAGAAGGGGCTGCTCACTAACTTCCGAAATCCGATCTTCACCGACGATGTTGAGCATATATTGTTACCACCAACTTTCAAATCGCGCAATGCTCACCATTCAAAGAGAAGGGAAATAAGAGCTCGTACTGAGGCGTTCAGACAGTCGTTTTTCCGTCGCGCGATCCGCGAGTGAAACAGAGGGGGTGGGGTGCGGGGGGGGGGGGGGAGGAGGAATATGACTTTGGCGCGAATTGTGCCCTCCGCCGCACACTACTTGGTGGCTAGCGGATTATATATGTAGATGTAGAAGAAACTACAATAATCCAAAATACATGTCTCCACCTAATACGTGAAGCCCGAAAGTGCACAACAATACAAACCATGCACAACCGACTAAACAGATCGAAGACGGAAAAGTTAGTAGACAAAATCGATGCAGTGGGGCCTGATATACGTTGAAGACATCGCCACTAACCCTCGCGCAGTAAAAGAGGTTCCACAATAAATAAAGGGAATGAAGGTCAAACGGAACTAAGAGCCTACTGTCCCATAGAAGTTAACACATAAAGAGAAACTTGAACCCTTATCCTTATATCCTTGGAAGTCCAACCGCCAACGGCAGCGGCACAATGTATTTTTGGCCACTACCTGCCGCTCCCCACGTCTGTACCGCTCGAAGCCATGCCCCCTCGCTCTCCACTGGGCCCCTGCCCCTACGCTACGCCACAGGTACCCAATGAATGGCAACGACCAGTAATATGCCCAATACATGAGATGTGAAAAACAAGCAGGTGTGAGAATTACGGGGACATATCATTATTATGTAGCGCATGGATCCTACAAGACCTTTGGTGCATTCTCTAAGTAAGGTTTTTTACCGTATATAGAGGAAAACCTTGAAGAGAACAAAGCTGATTTCAAAGAAACTTGCCAACCACAGAGCAAATACTCAAACTCAGGCGAGTAATTGCAGTAGTTTGATAAAAATGTTTGTTGCCTTTTAATAGATTTCAAGAAAGCCTACAATAGTGTCCACAGAAAAAGCAAGTGGAGGATAATGGAAGAAGCAGAGATAACTTCGAAATGTGCATTGAGAAAACTAAAGATAAAATGAAAGTTGAAGGAAGGGAGTCTGAAGGTTTTGCAGTGGAGACACATGTCAAACATGGAGAATGCATCTCCTTCAACCTAAGATTTGATATTGGAAAAGGTCACAAAAATAGCGTCATCAAACTGAAGAGGTGTAAATGTAGATCATCAAGTGACAATTGAGCGTTTGCCGATGATACAGTCGGTATAGTGGATGAAGATGAACTGACAAGAACAGCTAAAGAGCTAATAGAGGAGACACAAAATTTGGGTCTAAGGATCATCAGGATAAAACAAGGAGTACGATTATAACAAGAAACAATGAAGAGAAATCAGAATGATCATTGGCAAAAGAAGATATGGAATTTAAGAAGATTAGGTCCTTCAGCTATCTAGGAAGTACTGCCATTGCAAACAACCACATGGAAGTGGACGTAATGAACCGGATAAAATCTGCATAAAGTTGTATATTCGCAATTGGCGAACTATTCAGTGGAAAACTACTAACAAGAACAACAAAACTCTGTACATACAAGACAACTGTGTGATCGGCATTAACTTATGAGCCAAAACATGGACACTGAGTCAGAAGATAGAAAAAATTATAATATTCGAAAAGATGGTGTTAAGAAAAATCCTTGGACCTGAGTAAGAAAATGGAAGTTTTAGATGAAAGAAAACACAGAAATTCACGCGCTGTTTAATAAACGACATGTGACAGCTGTAATAAAAGCAGGGGAATTGAATTACTGGGACATGCACTAAAAAGAGAAGAAAGAATGGAGAAGGGAAGCTGCAAGGGATGAGATCAGTCGATAGGCCATAACTGAGGTGGGATGGCGTCACGAAGAACCTGAAGAATCTGGGAACCCCGGATGCATGGCCAGCGACGGAGACCAATGGAAGAGATTGGAGAGTGGGACAATGAATCGAATTGTGGCCAACTTAGTAAGCAGTAGTAGCAGTATATCCATACTACACTACTGGCCATTAAAATTGCTACACCAAGAAGAAATGCAGATGATAAACGGGTATCCATTGGACAATATATTATACTACAACTGACATGTGATTACATTTTCACGCAATTTGGGTGCATAGATCCTGAGAAATCAGTACCCAGAACAACCACCTCTGGCCGTAATAACGACCTTGATACGCCTGAGCATTGAGCCAAACAGAGATTGGATGGCGTGTACAGGTACAGCTGCCCATGCAGCTTCAACAATATACCACAGTTCATCAAGAGTAGTGACTGGCGTATTGTGACGAGCCAGTTGCTCGGCCACCATTCACCAGAGATCTGGAGAATGTGCTGGTTAGGGCAGCAGTCGAACATTTTCTGTATCCAGAAAGGTCCGTACAGGACCTACAACATGCGGTCGTGCATTATTCTGCTGAAATGTAGGGTTTCGCAGGGATCGAATGAAGGGTAGAGCCACGGGTCGTAACACATCTGAAATGTAACGTCGACTGTTCAAAGTGCCGTCAATGCGAACAAGAGGTGACCGAGACGTGTAACCAATGGCACCCCATACCATCACGCCGGGTGATACGCCAGTAAGGTGATGACGAATACACGCCTCCAACGTGCGTTCACCGCGATGTCTCCAAACACGGATGCGACCATCATGATGCTGTAAACAGAACCTGGATTCATCCGAAAAAATGACGTTTTGCCATTCGTGCACCCAGGTTCGTCGTTGAGTACACCATCGCAGGCACTCCTGTTGTGATGCAGCGTCAAGGGTAACCGCAGCCATGGTCTCCGAGCTGATAATGCTGCTGCAAACGTCGTCGAACTGTTCGTGCAGATGGTTGTTGTCTTGCAGACGTCCCCAGCTGTTGACTGAGGGATCGAAACGTGGCTGCACGATCCGTTACAGCCATGCGGATAAGATGCCTGTCATCTCGACTGCTAGTGATACGAGGCCGTTGGGATCCAGAACGGCGTTCCGTATTACCCTCCTGACCCACCGATTCCATATTCTGCTAACAGCCATTGGATCTCGACCAACGCGAGCAGTAATGTCGCGATACGATAAACCGCAATCGCGATAGGCTACAATTCGACCTTTATCAAAGTCGGAAACGTGATGGTACCCATTTCTCCTCCTTACACGAGGCATCACAACAACGTTTCACCAGGCAACGCCGGTCAACTGCTGTTTGTGTATGAGAAATCGTTTGGAAACTTTCCTCGTGTCAGCACGTTGTAGGTGTCACCACCGGCGCCAACCTTGTGTGAATGCTCTGAAAAGCTAATCATTTGCATATTTCTTACATTTTTTGAATAAACTTTATTTGGAGTTTTAACTCTTATATTAAATTGTTACAAAATTTATTAGGAAAGTCACAAGTTTTGTGTCGGTTTACGGAGATACTTGTTAAAAATGCTGTCCACCTTTTTGCCCGTTGAGTACCCCAAAGTATTTCTGCATCTGGGATGACCGACATGTTTCGCGAATTCAATCTCTCACATCATTTCACGTTGTAGGACACTGTTGATACACAATGTCCTTCATGCGTCCCCAAAAGAAATAATCAAAGAGAGTTAAATCTGGCGAACGTGGTGACCAAGTTACTGGTCTTCTTCTAACAATCCACTGAAGAGGATAGATGTAATTTAAATTACTCCTGGACATCAAAGACAAATGCATTCGACACCTATCTTGGTGCATCCCCGTTAACAACCAGGGTGCTAGTGGAGCATCTACACACAGCTTCGCAAGTGCATGGTGGGGAAAATTAGAGAAACTATCACTATTTAACTGTTCATTATAAAATAAAGTCCGGTATCTTTATTGTGGATGAGCCCACAGCATGTATTTATGCACTACGAACGCTGTTTGGCTTGATAGCGTTCTTCTCACCAGTAATAAACAGTACGGATATTTATCTCATCATCAGATCTAAAAGTAGGTTCATCAGTCGACAGTACGGTAGTCGTGAATTCCAGATTTTGGTTTACAGAACAGGTGCATAATGCGATTCGTATCTGTAGATACATACCCGATGAACATGGGTGTGATATGGTTGGTAACAATTTTCATCCTATAGACGGTACTTCTGGTCACACTGTACTCCATGGTATTATTCGTGTAGAAAAATTTGTGTCGAGATTCAGTGCAGCTACTATGTCTGATTTTTTGTCGCCTCTGATACGTCTTCTGATTGGTTTGTTACGATTGTGGATCGACTGCACCTTTCTCCTATTGTGAATCCTGGCCACGGATCACCGAAGCAGATGTCGCTGCCGGGGTGGACGATCTTATTTTTTGTTTTTCTGTCTTTTTTTATTATTCCATTAAAGCGTCGATTATTATAACTAATTGGGGGACACGGGTCGTGAAATCGCATAGTTTTATTTACCAATAAAATTGCTTGTATTTATGATAACATGAATCTCTTCTATTATTACAAGGGCAAGTACAGAAGTAATGTATGTCGTGCAGACTAGTAAAGAAAAGTATGTGAATCATATGCATTTTCCATATACAGTTCACACGTATGGAATTAACTCTTAAAGAAATCCTTAATTTTAGTGTGCATAAGCAAGCCTGTCCGCTTACGAGCAGCTACATCACGCACTTTTTTCAGGACAGATATTTGATACTGGTTTCTTTCATCGGTAGCTTCATACCATCTCAAGGCAGTATTTAAACATGTAAATGCTTCAGAAGCACCCGATATGCTTTCATCTTCATTTTATGGACCACTTGTTGATGTGGTGGCGGCGGCGTCGTCTCTATCGGTGACAAGCTCTGCAATTTCGCTATCCTACAGGATTTGGTGTGCTGGACTTGTATGGTCGTAATCCATCCATTCTTGAAGGTCTTTTTCATCATATTCATGGCAATTGAGTTCTTTTAGCATATTCAGCGTTTCGTACATATTATTCCATTCGTCATTTTCAATTAGACTTTGAGTACACAAAAAATTATTCCAGGATTTCTTTTTCAGATTCTGTTCATTTATACTATCCCACGTTGCTCCGATCACATAGGCCGCATCTTTAAAGTCAATATTTTTATGGTTTCTTGACAGATTTTGTTCTCTCTCCTGTTCTCTTTTTAACAATAACTTACGTAAAAATTATTTTCTGTAATACTATCTGAAACTCTCAATAACGCCGTGCTCCATTGAGGTTACGTTAGGTGGAAGAAGCGTAATTTTACGAACTCGTCCTTTTCTTTTAAGATATCACATGATGGATGCGTCGGTGGGTTGTCAATGAGCAGTAATGCGTTCTCCCTTTCACTGTTCTTTAACTGATGAGGTTTTACTGAGGGTAGAAAAAGTTCAATAAACCATTCCGTGAAAATTGCACTATCCATCAAGATACTCTTCTGTGATATGTAAACAATAGGCGCCGCAAACATGATTTTGTCACCTCAGTGTATTCCATACTATTAAGACACTCGTTCAGTCGAACCAACTAAGGAAATCCCTGATACCCGGCAGAGCTTTTGACAGATTCCAACTGCGAAGCGCCAACAGCTATACGCGAAATCAATAGTCGTCTATAGAGCTATGAAGAAGAGTTGCCGTAAAGACGTTTACAAAATGGCGTTGCAGACACGCGAAGGAGCTGCGTCCAGCGAACAGCAACTGTCCGGGATCATCTCACACCGAGTGTACTGTAGGAGTACATATAAGATTTTGTTTCTAATAGAAAATTGGCGAAATAAATACCCAGGCAATATCAGGTTTGTCAGCCAGTTAGATGAATACTTCCACTTTCCCTGAGAGTGACTGCTTGAGGAGACCGCTGCTGTCTTCCTTGGACGATGTTTGTGCGGTATGCTGCTAATATTCGAGTTAAAAACGGGAGAAACAACGATTGCTGAGCTATACATCCTGCTCAAAATAATCAGCCTTAACTATCAACAGAATTAGAAAAGACTAAAGATTTAGTGATTTACGATAATGCAAATTCTCGGGTCACTAACAAGAACAGCATATACCTACACAGTGTTTACTATGAGGTTATTCTATGTCCATCACACTCACCTGGTTTGTCACTAAACAAAAAAGCTCTTTTCTTCAGTTGGTTTGCTTCTGAGGAAGAAATAAAGACAATGAAGTGACTATCAAAATACCTTCAAGGAATTTCTTCAGGCGATGCTACATGTTTGAAACTGGATCATTAACAAAACCCAAATGTGATTTTAATTGTTTACTTAAGTCTTCAAACATACAATGCATCAAACTGTAACAAAAACGAGAAATAGTTTATAAATTAGGAAACCATTGATTTTAAGTCCGTCACACAAGGTTTATATCGCTCCCGCACTCTCTGTCCAATTTGAGAACGACTCCTGTGTTGGCTGACCCAATTTTCTTCTACAGAACTGACGAGTGATGGGACGCTCTCAGCTTATCAGCGATAAAGCTAAAAAAGCAGTAGTCTTCCAGTATAAAATCATCCATTGGGGAAAATGTCGAATGGTTACAGATGTCACACAAAACGAAAACATTAATTCACCTTGTGTCTTAATATGGCGTTGTCCTTACAATCGAGTGGCGGGTCTTTGTTTCAGAAACAGTGCAGTCCGTTTGGCTCAGATGTGGCCTCAATTTCGGCCACAGAACGTTGACAGAAAGAATTTTGTTTCTCTGAGCTGATATTTCTACAGATTAAAACTGTGTACTTGATTGCGTCCATAACTCAGATCTCTGCCGTCCTCATACTCTCCCAGTTGGAGTCCTATGTACTGACTCAGAGGTACAAAATGACACCATACTTATGTCCTTAGTTACATAGTCAGGAAAGGCTGACCAGCTACTGATGCAGAATTAATGATAAAATATAACGAAGAGAGGGCAGCATGGATACTTGAATAAACATCAGATTACGAATACTGTACTTCGGGTTAAATCCGCCGGTGGTCTCAGCTCTTTTTATGGTGCTCAACAAATTTTTTGCGGCAGTGCCCTGTCTGTCCTTGGCTAGAAGTACATATAAAAATGTAGACCCTCCTCGTATAGGTCAAGTGAGTCGGGCCACAACATTCAAGAGGTTGAGGACATACCTGCAATACTAGAGTGCTTTACACCCCAGTGGCGGGTTCAAACTAATCTTCTGATTAAAATCTGTATTACGTAAGATGCGGAGTGGTTTAACCACTAGTTGGGCTACAGAGGTAAAGAGTATCGGATTTTGGAAGAGCAGTAGATTGCTCAGGGAAGTTAAATGATCATCTTTGATGGACAGCTTTGTTTGCGAAAAATCCTGTTGAGTAAATTTATAGAACTGTTATGCGAGGTGGACTATGCAGCAGCCAACAGTCTCCGTCGGCATCTCACATACGGGTAGTCAGAATAATGTAAAATAGATCAGAATCTGTACAGGAACATATAGGCAGTTGTGTCTATTCGGTGCAAAAGCGACTGGACTAGGACGGGAAGCAGCTAGCAATGCTGCAAGCACCACCGCCATGAACTCTACAGTATCCACCGAGAAAATTTCGGAGTTTATTCAAGTACATTTTCTGAGTATTCTGGTATCGAGGACCAGTGGTCTCCGGTGGCTCGTTACAGAGTAACCCATTCCTTAGCGCTATTCATCTTAGCATCGGTACTGCACCGAAAACAGCAGCGCAACAGTGCAAATATCGACACTATTCATTGTGTGTCTTGCTTGCAAACGAACTTGACCCGTTCTCTCACGGTATTTGCTGTTGGAAACAGTAATGCCTACTTTACCCTTCGTTCTGAAGCTTGTATTCGGTACTGCTTGCTTCTGTCTCGTGTTTGTTTTTCGGCAGTGTTAACTGTACGTTGGCAGCGTCATAGACAGTTCCACTGATGAGGAGTTGACAGATGTATAACTCACTTACGAGTTCACTGAGTGCATTGGAAGAGAGACACAACGACGTTCTGCTGAGATGTTCCCACAGCGACGGAGACGGCATCACGGTACCTTTGCCTCTGGGGTTATTGCATTACTCTGTGTTGTAAGTTTTGGTGGTTGTGTATTACTGATTTTTTCATTGTTGTGTGGGTATTTTCACAGGAACAAAGATAATAAATGGTGTTACAAATCGAATGAATCATAACGACCTGATTATTACAGTCGTGTTCTACCAAAACTACGGGTCAATAGCTTGGCACAGTATGTAAACGATCTAACGCCTGATAGGTATGCAACAACCCTAACATACAGGTAATGCCGTTGCGACCTTAAATGGCCAAAGCTATTAGATGAACTACCTTAGTCTATGCTTACGTACCATAGCCTGCCACAGCCTACGGTAATTCTACAAGTCTAGTTATTACTCTGTACTGAGCCACGAGAGACTACAGGTCCCTTGCACTGAAGTACTCAGAAGGTATCCTGAACGGCATCCGAACTTTTTTTTGACGCACCCAGACGTCAGAGCGCGCTATTGCGCCGCTTCTGGGCTTCAGGCAGATGAGCTTGCCCTGGGTGAAATCCGCCTTGCGGATTAAGAACTTGGGCAGGTTCGCCAGCCATCCTGAATGTGGTTTTGCAGGGATTTTGGGGCTGGCACCCATGTTCTACCTCAGATACATGCTACTTAAACACTCAGAAAACATTCTGATACTTGAACATGCAATGTATTCTAGATGCAGAAGGTACGCAAACAATTCCAATCCCAGGAGAGCAGTAGCATCAAGAAGGGCACCCGGCCACCACTGTCACTGAAATTGCCAAAACCCATGTAACAATGCCAATCCTGTAGAGAACGGGGAAAAGGGGAGGAATAAGGAGGACAAGGAGAAGAACAATAAGAAGAAGAACAACAAGAAGGGTATTTTTTGTGGAGTTCTGGTACATCTGTTGTCGTCCTAGGTTCTAGGTTGGAGTCGATCTGTAAAGCGTATTCTGAAACCTAAACTGAATGCTGGCAGAATTTTGAGATCAGGGTTCCACTTCCAGTACACCATACAGTTTTAATGGAACGCAATGGTTTAAGAGCTCTTCTGTTGTCCCATTTCCACGACTGAATGTTGCTGTACTTTCTTGTCACGACTGGGTTACTCATGAGTCTCGGATAGCATATCAGGTGTAAAAGACAAAATCACTGGGACGGTAATAGTTGCAAGGAAGTCTGGACCACTGATGTGATTCAGTCTTCGCTAAAAGGTGGCAGGACGGATGTCTGCGGAACGAGTCCGGATGGAAGCCCCCGTGGCTTCTGTGAGTATTAGCGGTCCTGTAGTCGATGACAGAGCAGCCAGTGGAACACTGCCGCGCGGTTATCTAGGTGCCATGTAATATGGCCCCTGAGGAGGACCGTACGCGTAGAAGGACTGGTGGTGCGCGTGGGACGCGGTGGGGAAGGCGGGAGGCGGCGCCGGCGCAGAGACGGGGGGTGGAGGCGCGCCCGCAGCCAGATGAGGGTGCAGGAAGTCCGTCGCCGCACCGTACGCGGCGGGCCCCGCGGGCCCGGCTCCGCCCCCGCCCGCGTTGCCGCCGCCCCCGTGCGCTGCCCCCGGCGGCAACGGCCCGCCGCGGCCGCCCACTGCCGTCGCCTCCAGCGGCGACCCGTACATGAAGCCCGTCGCTCCGGCGGCAGGCCGAAAGCCTTGGTGCGGGTGGTGGTGCAGGTGGTGATGCTCACTGGCCTCCAACGAGTACTGCGCGTGCGCACTGCAAGCAGACAGTACCATCGCGATATTACCCTTGTGCACTCTGTAGCAAAAATATGAACTAAGGTGACGCTGATAATTTATAGATAATTAAGAAAGGATTAATTTAAAAAAAATATAAATGATTTTATACTTGCAGACTGAAGAGACGAATGAACATTTGTATCAAGAGCAGGATTCGAACCCATGTCTTCTTCTCACTAGGTAAATGCACTAACTACGAGGGTGAGTCAAATGAAAACCTTAATTTGTAATAACAAATCGAAATTTCCCGCCGTTATCCTGTAAGTTGGTAAGCGTGCTACAAACAGTGTGCAGAATGGTCTGTAGGTGGCAGCATAGTGCAGATGCTCACATACGTCGCAGTATCAATATAAAAATGTCCGCCTCACTTGCGACTTGCACCAGGGAACAACAGTGTTCTGTTATTCGCTTTTTGCGTAGTGAAGATGTGAAGCCTATTGAAATTCATCGGCGAATGAAGGTTCAGTACGGTGATGCATGTTTATCACAGCAGCAAGTCTACGAATGGAGTTGGAAGTTCGCAAATGGTGTGACTTCAGGGGAAGGTGCTCCTCGTCCAGGTCAGGCACAACGAGTTGTGACTCCACAGAACATTGAAGCAGTTGAAGCTAAAGTGAAGGAAAACCGCCGAGTGACACTGAATGACATTGCAGCATGAAGAATGAAGATGAAGAGGTACGCCACGCGGTGCATGAGTGGTTGTGCGGTCTACCAAAAGAATTTTTTTCTAAAGGAATTTATGCACTTTGTAAGCTCTGGAGGACTTGCATTGAGCGTGGGGGAGATTATGTTGAAAAGAGATACTGCTTTGTACCACTTCTGCACAATAAATAATATTTAAAAAATATTTAAGGTTTTCATTTGACTCACCCTCGTACTATACCACCCTGGCAAAGTGCACAACTGCACAGAATGGGAATTTGATTGAGGAGGGATGTGTCCTAGTGTAGCAGGAGATCCAGGTTCAAATCTCAGCACTGGTACAAATTTCCTTTCGTCTCTTCAGTCTTCACATATACGTCATAGATTTTTGGGACTTGAAAAGGTGTCTGGAGCCATATAGTTTCATTTGGTAAATGATTTTATTTTTTAAAATGTTCCCCTTAACCTCAATACATTTTTGCATTCGACGGAACCAGTCTTAAATACAATGATGCCGCCGCTCTTTCTGAGGCACTTCAGAAATTAGGTTTTCATAATGTTCTACTGCTTCATCTGGTGAGAGAAAAGTGATTCTAGGCATTTTATCTTTAAATTTTGAACAGAAAAAAAATCACAAAGTGTTAGGTGAGGAGTGTATGGTGGAGGGTTCATGGTGCTGACTTTTAGGCATCCAGACACTCAGTTGTTAGTTTTGCTGTATGCTCTGATGCGTTGTCGTGATGGAAATTTATTTTCACAAAGTTTTTCAAAAATTTACGGTAAGCAGATGTTGGTGTATCAGTTGTCGGTAACTGCAATTCTGCGAGGAGCGACAATAAAGTAATGACACTGATTTTCTTTGCAAGATGTGGCAACCCTGCAGGCTTGCATAGGAACAATATCTTTGACCTTGGTCTATAAGCTGCTTCTAGTGCAAGCAGCACATCGATGCAACTGCTCAGTCGTGAGTTGTGCTGTAACAAGTTAAGAAGTGTTTGTGTCTCTCGTCACGGAAATGGAACAGCATAATATTGCGCAATGATATGCCATTTCTTTTTGCATTAAATTGGGTGAAAACGCGACGACAACTTACGGTAAGCTTCAGAAGGCTTTTGGAGAGGAGGTTATGTCAAGACCTCAAGTTTTTCGTTGGATTAAAAGTTTAGTGAAGGCAGAACGAATGTTGAAGATAAAGACCGCAGTGGACGACCACGCATGCTTGTGTGCTTCTTTGATTCCAAGGGAATTGTTCATAAAGAGTGGGTGCCTCCCAGACAAACAGTTAATCAATATTACTACAAAGAAATTTTAGAAATACTTCGTAAAAGAGTTCTTCGTGTCCACGCCAACATTACTGATAATTGGATTCTGCATCATGATAATGCGCCATCCCATACTGCTCTGTCAGTACAGCAATTTTTAACCTCAAAACATATTTCAGTACTACCACAGCCACCTTATTCACCAGATATCGTTCCGTGCGACTTTTTTTATTTCCAAGAGTCAAAACGGCGGTCAAGGGACACCATTTTCAAACAACACAAGATGTCCAAAAAGCTGTGACGAGGGTCTTGGAGGATATTACAGAAGATGGGTTCCAGAAATGTTACCACCAATGGCAGAAGCGCTGGAAGAAGGGAACTACTTTGAAGGAGATAACAATAAACTTGACTAAAACGGTAAGCAACATCTTTTTTAATCAGTCTCATTACTTTATTGTCACACCTCGTATATTTTGATGCTGTAGTAGCAATATGCCTCGTTAAAAAATTTAAAAAAGTTGGCAGCTGTCTTCTTACCAGCACTACGAATTCGCGACTTTTGTAGGCTTACGTTCTGTTCGAAAGACCCATTGAGCGCACGGACTTTTCTTCAGGTTCTTAACAATGAATCCAAGATTCGTCACCAGTAACGATACTCCAAACCAAATTTGAAATGGCGCCTTGGAATTTTTCACGTTTTTTTTTTTTTTTTTGCGCCAATCAAAGCATTATTTTTGATCTGGAGTCAGTTTATGTGGAATCCATCGACAAAAAAGTTTTCTCTTTCTAACTACACTCCTGGAAATTGAAATAAGAACACCGTGAATTCATTGTCCCAGGAAGGGGAAACTTTATTGACACATTCCTGGGGTCAGATACATCACATGATCACACTGACAGAACCACAGGCACATAGACACAGGCAACAGAGCATGCACAATGTCGGCTCTAGTACAGTGTATATCCACCTTTCGCAGCAATGCAGGCTGCTATTCTCCCATGGAGACGATCGTAGAGATGCTGGATGTAGTCCTGTGGAACGGCTTGCCATGCCATTTCCACCTGGCGCCTCAGTTGGACCAGCGTTCGTGCTGGACGTGCAGACCGCGTGAGACGACGCTTCATCCAGTCCCAAACATGCTCAATGGGGGACAGATCCGGAGATCTTGCTGGCCAGGGTAGTTGACTTACACCTTCTAGAGCACGTTGGGTGGCACGGGATACATGCGGACGTGCATTGTCCTGTTGGAACAGCAAGTTCCCTTGCCGGTCTAGGAATGGTAGAACGATGGGTTCGATGACGGTTTGGATGTACCGTGCACTATTCAGTGTCCCCTCGACGATCACCAGTGGTGTACGGCCAGTGTAGGAGATCGCTCCCCACACCATGATGCCGGGTGTTGGCCCTGTGTGCCTCGGTCGTATGCAGTCCTGATTGTGGCGCTCACCTGCACGGCGCCAAACACGCATACGACCATCATTGGCACCAAGGCAGAAGCGACTCTCATCGCTGAAGACGACACGTCTCCATTCGTCCCTCCATTCACGCCTGTCGCGACACCACTGGAGGCGGGCTGCACGATGTTGGGGCGTGTGCGGAAGACGGCCTAACGGTGTGCGGGACCGTAGCCCAGCTTCATGGAGACGGTTGCGAATGGTCCTCGCCGATACCCCAGGAGCAACAGTGTCCCTAATTTGCTGGGAAGTGGCGGTGCGGTCCCCTACGGCACTGCGTAGGATCCTACGGTCTTGGCGTGCATCCGTGCGTCGCTGCGGTCCGGTCCCAGGTCGACGGGCACGTGCACCTTCCGCCGACCACTGGCGACAACATCGATGTACTGTGGAGACCTCACGCCCCACGTGTTGAGCAATTCGGCGGTACGTCCACCCGGCCTCCCGCATGCCCACTATACGCCCTCGCTCAAAGTCCGTCAACTGCACATACGGTTCACGTCCACGCTGTCGCGGCATGCTACCAGTGTTAAAGACTGCGATGGAGCTCCGTATGCCACGGCAAACTGGCTGACACTGACGGCGGCGGTGCACAAATGCTGCGCAGCTAGCGCCATTCGACGGCCAACACCGCGGTTCCTGGTGTGTCCGCTGTGCCGTGCGTGTGATCATTGCTTGTACAGCCCTCTCGCAGTGTCCGGAGCAAGTATGGTGTGTCTGACACACCGGTGTCAATGTGTTCTTTTTTCCATTTCCAGGAGTGTATTAACGTAAAATGTTTTGGATCTGACTCATGCTGATATCCGTTGTCGTCCCAATAGTTTCACAAGATGTCTGCCGATCTTTTTCAAGTACTCGTATTGCCAGAACAGCAGGAATATTTTCATAAGTAACACTCGTATTTTGGGCGTCCTTCACGAAATTCATCACTAAAAAGTAAAATGCCGATCTCTTTGCATTCGCTGTGCCAGTTATAAATGGTTGGTTTGCATGGGGCTTCATTGCCAAATGCATTTCTAAGACGATTTTCACCTTGTTCAGGCGTTAATGACGATTTAAAATCTTACGAAATCATAGCCCGGGAATATTCTCTAGTCAAATTCATCTTACGGTGCACACAACATCTGAAAATAAATACAATCAACAAACTGTTAGAGCAAATCGAACAGATCAGCTGGCAACGAACTTGCAAAACACTAGGAAGTAGCTGTCAACTATTTAAAAAGATCATTTGCTTTTAAAAGCACGGCACTCTAAAAATTTTCAGAATTTCAGTTGTATACGAGAGTGAATCAAATATAAACGAGACTCTTGACCACCCGAGAGCACTATTGGCGTATGCTGTATCCCGCTCCTGCCAGTGTTGGGCGGGGATGTGAGGAGTGGGGGAGGCAGTTGAGAGAAGTCGCTCGCTTCCGTCATTAGTCATCATCACGCCGCGCGGAGAGGACGCGCGGTTTGAGGCGTCATGTCACGGACTGCGCGGCCCCTCCCGCCGGATGTTCGAGTCCTCACTCGGGCATGGGTGTGTGTGCTGTTCTTAGCATAAGTTAGTTTAAGTAGTGCTTAAGTCTTGGGACCGATGACCTAAGCAGTTTGGTCCCTTAGGAATTCACACACATTTGAATATTTTTTCATCATCAAGACGTCTGTGCAAGAGGCACGTGTCTCCGTTGTGTAACGCAGTGCTGTCAAGTTTGTCGCTCGGGAAGGTGTGAAACCAGGCGAAATCATCCGGGGATGCACTGAATAATTCAAGGAAGAGAGACACCTCCGGGATCTTGAGTGTTTGCTTGGCACAAGCAATTTGTGGTGGGTCGTGTACTCGTTGAGGATGAGGGCTACGATCGCCGACCCAGTAACAGAACTACAAACAACATTCGCCGTGTTCAATAACGTTTTGAGGGTGTCAGGTGTTTGCCGAGCGTTGACGGTCGCTGACATTGCAGATAAAGTCGGGGTATGTTATGGCAGTACTCTTCCCGCCTTCACAGACAAGCTAGGATTTAAGAAAGATGGATTAATCACCTTTCGACAACTAATAAAAAATTGAATCGTTCGCAGATGAGTGAATGACTAAATTTCAGGAGGACCGAGAGTCGATTCGGACTCACATTATCGCCTATAATGAGATGTGAGTGCATCAATACACCCCCGAAATCAAAAGAAGCAAGCAGGGAGTGGAGAAACAACAGTGTGTGTGTGGGGGGGGGGAGGAGGGGGGGAGGGAACCGGGAGGGGCCGAGCGGTGAAACTTAAATCACTGTTGTCATCCAGCAAGGTCATGATATCTACTTTCTGAGACCGGCGAGGCTTTTTCCATATCGACTTTTTGCACGTAAGTCGGACAGTGAATGGTTCATATTAATACGCGGTTTTTAGCGAGGTTAGAGAGGCATATCGCTCAAATGACGTGACTTATTGATGAGAGAAGTGGTTCTTCTGTAAGACAACGCGTGGTCCCGTACAAGACCCCTGAACAAACAAATATTGGAGTAACTCAACCGGGAGACACTTAAACGCTCTCCGTATAGCCCAGACCTATTTCCCTAAGACTTTCATGTCTTTTGTCCACTTAAAGAATTTCCGGGATGTCCATGGTTCAATGGCGACGGTGAGGTTGAAGCCTATGTGCGCAACTGGCTACAGGCACGAGCGACTTCGTTCTACGAGAAGGGGTAGCAAAGTTACCTATTTGCTGGGAAATAAGTGTTCCGAAAGTGGAGGGAGGAAGGGGTGAGGGGAGATACGTAGAAAATTAACATACACACCTGCATTTATAATTTATATTGTCAACTAAAAAAACAAAAGACGTCTAGTTTATATTTGATTCACCCTTGCAGATGGCGCGGCTTCATGTGGAAAATGTGCCGTCTTGCTTTTGATGTGAATTGTATGACGTTTCAGAGAAAAAGAGATGTGGCTCACAATGAAAAGGAAACGTGCCCACTTGTCGACGACATTTTACTATGTTTTTCGTCGCACAAGGGAGTATTTCTCTGGGTGTTATCAGGAGCTTCTGGTGGTCCTGAAGTTACAAACGAAGCAAAAGTTTTTTTTTCCTTCTCAGAGAGGGGGCGGGGCTGGCAGAGAACATATTAGTACCCTTTAGATTTTGATTAACACAATTAAAATAATTAAATAACAGACCTGGCTATGAAAACATTTGATGATCAGAGGTTAATGAGATAACAGATTATTGTTTAACGTCCCGTCGACACCGAGGTCATTAGAGACGGAGCACAAGCTCGGATTAGGGAAGGATGGGGAAGGAAATCGTCCGTGCCCTTTAAGGAACCATCCCGGCATTTGCCTGAAGCGATTTAGGGAAATCGCGGAAAACCTAAAGCAGGATGGCCGGACGCGGGATTGAACCGTCGTCCTCCCGAATGCGAGTCCAGTGTGCTAACCACTGCGCCAGAGAGAGGTTGATTTTTGTGGGTGAGTAGGTAGTGTGGAGCAGGTTGTGGCCTTGGGTCGGTGGAAATCTATCTAACACTTGCTGGAGTTAAACAGCTGTATGCTTATCTTAGTGCATGTCTATCACCATTACTGTATTTTGGCAGTCTTAAAATTGTGGACACCCTTCTGAAACTGCCAGTGATGTTTGAATGAATTCCGCACGTGGTTAAGTTAGAAAGAGTGTTAGAGATGACGCCTCTACCTCAAGAAAATACGAGGAAGGGGGTGGGGGGGTGGGGGGGAGGCCAACGATATGTGTGTAAAGTTAACGAGGTGGCTTCCGAAGTGGGTGTGAATATACTCCCGTTAGACATTCCACTCGGTATAGTTGTAATCTTGAATTAATTTGGGTAGGGTACTGTGGAGTCGTATTTGGTGGTGTGGGCATGGGATCGATTGGCAGTAGGAGATTGTCATGGTCGTTTCCAACTGCACCTAGGACCTCTGCATGCATGAGTCCAAGAAGGTTTCTACATGCCTTCATGACAACAGGAGTGGAGTTGCTTCCAGAACAGGTGTAACGAGAAAGAGGGACGGTATCATCAGAAAGGAAGATGGTAAACTGACGCCGTCAGTTGATACAAGCTCGAGAGCGTTTGTAGCTTGTGGCTATTTAGATCAGTGGCAATGATATGGGCGGAAAAGGATTGGTCTACATAGGCGATGGAATTAAACAGAATTGGATGATTGGTGCAGTACACAAGTGATAGTACAAAGTAGCAAACATCATTAGCTACTCAGCAGCTGCTGTTTGAAATTAAGAATACTTTTTATTCCTACATAATACCAGAGTTTGGTGAGTGTCGCACAGTTAACAGTATAAATTTTCAAAGTGTGTGTTTTTTGTAAGGTGAGCTTTTTTGTCTTTGTGTTGCCTTTTTGTCATGTTTTGTTGCTCAGGGACAGCAGATATGCAGCACTAAGCCTTGTGAGGTAAGAGCAGATAGCTTTGTTCCTACTTACAACTAATTTAGAGAACTGAAAAACTGTAAGCTTCAGCACACACAACTTTATTTCACGGCATCCATCACAGAGTGACATCACACACACTTGCTGCATATGGCAGCGCCGTCTACTCATTATCAGAAAGTGGGAAGAGATGTTGCTGTGTCGTCCGAAAAAGACACAGCCAGGGCAAAAGTACCACAGGCGCAAAGATGCAAGCTGGTGCCAGTGCTATATAGACTCGCCACTTGCGCGAGTTCCACCAGCTCCACGGGCGGCGCTGAGGCTGAAGATATCGACTTCACCTTGGTCAATTGCCGGCCGAGTAAAATCCACCAATCACCGGACGACAAAGGACAGAAGCTTACTCGGAAGACAGAAGAGCAGTTCTCGCCCATTTGGTTATACATCATGGTCCAGAGCTGACTTAGACAGGGAACGTCGTTTAGTGAGCGCTTAGAAGTGAACAGACAGTTGTTGTAAATTGCATTTGCTATGTACTGTGTAGTTCACCTACGGTTATTTGCTCTTAGCCATTGTGGGCCTATTTTGTGTTATATTACATGCAGTGTTGCAGACTTTATTTTTCAACAAGTCACAAAGATAAGTAAACCTTTTAACTCATTTGTGTGACTTCGTTACTGATTTGTTGGAGTGTTGTAGAACTTTTGTTCTCCTATCTTGTTACCTGACCCTAGGGCATAGCTGTGTAATAGTAGCGGGGAGCAATAGTTTTAGCGGTGTAGTGCACCAGAAGCCGTTTCACGAACTCACAAACTCGGCCTGCCGTAATAACACCGTGGAAACTCGGCCTCCACAGCAGTAGTGACGAGGCCTTTACAAAACTGGCGACAAGGGTTTACAAAAGATGACATGAGTGTCTCCTCTCATTCTCCAGCATCCTCCCCACCCTGGTCCACCTCAAGGGATGACCAGCTGGATCGGTCGACAGATTTTCGTTCCACTTAGCCGCCAGAGAATAATACAACTATTCCACCACTGCTCTCTCAACCGAATCCATTTTCAGCTCCTCATATTATTTTGTGGGGCAGCCATACCATCTCTGGCCTCTGAGAACTCTCCTTCCACACAACTCGCCAACAAGCAAGTGGACAAACGCACATTTTGCATGCGTGACATCAAACTTGTGGTCATGTCGGGTCTAAGCTCAGCAATAGCTGTCGTGTTTGACAACATGTACACAGCTCTCTGAAACTTTAAACTGACAATTTAGTTCAACATTGAAACATACAGGACACCAATCAACAAACTGAATTGTTCGCCTTACCTTAACAACGTTATGTCAACATTGACATCCCTAGGAACCACATCAACTCGTAAAGCATGCAACAAGCCATGCACTTTTCACCTCGAGGGTCAGCAATTTACCAGCTGATTTACTAGCCCAGAGCAAGCTATTTTAATCACTGCAACTGATAATTGTTAATGGTATGCTTTTTCTGCTGTTTTTTTTCTTTATGTTATTTCATCCTTCTCACCCCATACGGGCTTAGGGTGGACTATCAACGGTACATTCAAACCGCTCTTCAGCTGGGGAACGAATAAAATTAGCTAAGGCGAAAAAACACTAACATAAGGATGTTTTACTTAAAAGTGAGTTAAAAACTTTTAGAGGTGAAATTAATGGAAGGTTTTATTTGTGGTTTTCTTCATTTTAAATTTAAAACAGAAATAATAAAAGGATTCAACGAAAAACAATAAGTTTACATTTCAAAAAATTAAAAACGCGATTTAAAACACTGATCTTAGGAAGTACTTCATTGAAACTAATACTGTAAGGACCTACCCTGAGAAAGGTCATCGTGAAAAAAAGTTGGGGGTTGAGGAGGGTAGGAGGGTAGGATCAGCGTAGTATCTATGGAGTAGAAATGGACTTAGGGAGGCTAGAAGAGAGAAGTAGGTTGGGCTATCGGTAACAGCATAATTTGGATGGAAATTAGTGGGTAAGGAAAGAAGGGGAAACGGAGTAGGGAAATACGGGGAGGGAAGGAAAAGGGAGTCCTGAGGAGGTGGAATGGGTGTCGTAGATTTTGTAATTGGTATGATGGGTAAATGTCGGGGTGGAGAAGAAGTATGTGGAAATTCCGTTGGGAGACGATTGGAGGGTGCGCAAGTGTAGGGTTGGGGGACGTTTCGGTAGAAGTGCAGCAGTGTGCTAGGACTGGAAATTAGAGGGGAAACCGTGGGATTACTGGAGTCGAGTTGCGGATGTTGTAGATTGTTCGAAAGTGCTCAGTGTGAATGAGGAGAATGATGGTAAAGACTCCAAGTGAGAGAAGATAAACGGATGCGTAAAGCGAGGCGGAGTACGTTACATTGAAGGACCTCGAGGAGCTTACAAAACTCAGTTGGGGCTCATATCCATGCAATATTTGCAGAGGATAGGTTGGGTCGATCAAATTATTGAGATGTGGAGAACGTGGAGAGGTGCAGTCCCCAACTTCGGCCAGTTAGTAGTTTTTGTTTCAGTCCGTTGTGGTCTTTCTGTTCGAAGGTTACTAAGTGACGTTTCCATGTTAGTTCCCTATCAATGGACAGTCCAAGATACTTTAGTGCATTCGTTAAATGGATATACCGTCCATTAATAATAGGGTGGAAGTCATGGAGGCGAAGGGTACGGATGGTTCATCTTATAATTATTGCAGGGGTTTTGCAGCGGTTCGTCTTGAGGAGCCGCTGGTTACACCAGGCGGCAAACTGACTGTGACAGAGCTGGAGGGATCGTTGGGATTTCTGGAATATAGGGCGATTCATCACTAGACTGGAGGAGATGGAGTGCCAGAGGTGGTTTGAATTATCAGCAGGTAGAGGAGATAAAGGAGAGGAAGAGAACGAAGCTTTGGAGCTCTCATGCAGTGGGATGGAATTGGTATTGTTTTTCAGCGGATATGACATGAGAATATATTACAAGTGGAAAATGAATATGTGTGCAGGGTACAGAAACGGCTTACACTCAGTTAAGTCAACACTGGGTGCAGTATATTTAAGAAATATCCCCTCCTGGGTTTCTGAACAGAGTAATCAGTCTTCTGACTGTTCTGATGCGGCCCGCCACGAATTCCTCTCCTGTACCAAAATTTTCATCTCAGAGGAGCATTTGCAACATACGTGCTCAATTATTTGCTGTATGTATTTCAATCTCTGTCTTCTTCTACAGTTTTTTCCCTCTGCATCTCTCTCCACTACTATGGAAGTTATTCGCTGATGTCTTAAAACATCTGTTACCACATGTACCTTCTTCTTATCAGTGTTTCCCATATACTTCTTTTCCCGACGATTCTATGAAGAACCTCCTCATTCCTTACCTCAGCAGTCCAATAAATTTTCAGCATTCTTCTGTAGCACCACAAATCAAATGTTTCGATTCTCTTCTGTTACGATTTCCCCATAATCCATCTTTGACAACAGTATAATTATGTGCTCCAAACGTATATTCTTAGAAATTTGTTCCTCAAATCAAGGCCTATGTTTGATACTAGACTTCTCTTGGCAATTAATGCCCTTTTTGCCAGGACTAATTTGCCTTTTATGTCCTCCTTGCTCTGTCCATAGAGGGTTATTTTGTTGCCTAGATCATAGAATTCCGTCGTCTATTTCGTGCCCCCCCCCCTCCATTCCGAAGTTAAATTTCTCGCTGTTCTAATTTCTGCTACTTCTCATCACTTTCGTCCTTCTTCCATTTACTCTCAATCCATATTCTGCACTCTTTAGACTGTTCATTCCATTCAACAGATCCTCTAATTCTCCTTCACTTTCACTCAGGATAGCACTGTCATCATAGAATCTCATCGGTGATGTCCTTTCACCTTGAATTTTAATCCCACTCTTGAACCGTTCTTTTATTTCAGTCGTTCCTTCTTCGATGTATAAATTTAATAGTTGGGGCGATTTTAATACGAGCACTATGTTATTGGTCTTCCAGTATTATTATTTATTCCCTCTTGGTTCTTGTACATACACTATGTGATCAAAAGTACCCGGACACCTGCCTGAAAATGACTTACAAGTTCGTGGTGCCCTCCATCGGTAATGCTAGAATTCAGTATGGTGATGGCACACCCTTACCCTTGATGACAGCTTCCACTCTCGCAGGCATACGTTCAATCAGGTGCAGAATGGTTTCTTGAGGAATGACAGCCCATTATTCACGGAGTGTTGCACTGAGGAGAGGTATCGATGTCGATCGGTGAGGCTAGGCACGAAGTCGGCGTTCCAAAACATCTCGAAGGTGTTCTGTAGGATTCAGGTCAGGATTCTGTGCAGGCAAGTCCATTACAGGGATATTACTGTCGTGTAACCACTCCGCCACAGGCTGTGCTTTATGAACAGGTGCTCGATCGTGGTGAAAGATGTAATCGCCGACACCGAATTGCTCTTCAAAAGTGGGAAGCAAGAAGGTTCTTAAAATCTCAATGTAGACCTGTGCTGTGATAGAGCCACCCAAATCAACAAGGGGTGCAAGCCCCCTGCATGGAAAACACGACCACACCATAACACCACCGCCTCCGAATTTTACTGTTGGTACTACACACGCTGTCAGATGCTGTTCACCGGGCATTCACCAAATCCACACCCTGCTATCAGGTCGCTACATTGTGTACCGTGATTCTTCACTCCACACAATGCTTTCTACTGTTCAGTCGTCTAATGTTTACGGTCCTTACACAAAGCGAGGCGTCATTTGGCATTTACCGGCGTGATGTGTGGCTCATGAGCAGCCGCTCGACCATGAAATCAAAGTTTTCTCACCTCCCGCCTAACTGTCATACTACTTGCAGTGGATCCTGATGCAGTTTGGAATTCATGTGTGATGGTCTGGATAGGTGTCTGCCTATTACACATTACGACCCTCTTCAACTGTAGCGTTCTCTGTCAGTCAGCAGACGAGGTCGGCCTGTACGATTTTGTGCTGTACGTGTCCCTTCACGTTTCCACTTCGCTATCACATTGGAAACAGTGAACCTAGGGATGTTTAGGAGTGTGGAAATCTCGCGTACAGACATATGGCATGAGTGGCACTCAATCACCTGACCACGTTGGGAGTTCGTGAGTTTCGCGGAGCGCCCCATTCTGCTCTTTCACGATGTATAATGACTACTGAGGTCGCTGATATGGAGTATCTGGGAGTAGGTGGTAGCACAATGCACCTAATATGAAAAACTTGTTTCCTGGGGTGTCCGTATACTGTCGATAACATAGTGTATTGTGTGCTACAGATCTTTCCCTATAGCTTGTCTCTATTTTTCTCAGAATTACGAACATCTTGCACCATTTTACATCGTAGAACGCTTTTTCCAGTTTGACAGATCCTATGAACGTCTCTTGATTTTTTTTTCAGTCTTGCTTCCATTATCTACCGCAACGTCAGAACCTTCTTTGATGTTAAGTCGTCCAAAGTTGCTTTAAATTCTGATTCGCCTCATGAGAGAACTCCTCCTCCTACACAAGCCTTCAATGTACTCTTTTAACCTATGTTTATCTCTCCAACTTCGGCGATTGTCCTTTATCTTCAAGGATTTTGGACTTGGGAGCCAATAAGACGCTCCGCACGAAAATTACGATATGAGACAATATCGCCATACAGGAAGTTATTCTTGGCCTGGAGTTTGCGTGTTGTGGATGCTCTGGCCCCAGCGTTCGGACACTCAGATTTGCAGTTTCAGCATGCTGTTTCATATGCTTGGTTGAGGGCGCTGCATGCTTTTGGCTTAACATGTGCATTTCACGTGTTTCACTTTCGTTTCTTGCAGATCGTGTTAATTATGAGTCATGTTTATACAGAGCAAATACTCACGTCGCATATCTGTTCGAAGTGTAACGAAAGCTATCTTCCCTTTGTAATCAGCTCGGAACAATGTGGCCAAGTAGTTGGTAACATACATTTTCTATTATCACTTCCGTGAAAACTGGTGGCAATTTAACACTCTCTGTCTGACCTTAAAGCCATTTTCATACTACAGGGCTACTACAAGGGTTGTCTAGAAAGTAATGCACCGCATTTTTTTTCTCAGCTGAAAACAATACTACGAATGCGAATCGTTACGTGTGTATTATTTGAAGTCTCCTGAGTGAGCACGCCAAGTTTCCGTCACTTCCGGCAGATAGCGTAGCTGCAGAACAGTTTCAAAGTGGCGTCCGTAGGTGATGTACGTTACAAGCAATGCCCCGTCATTGAATTTCTCACTGCAGAGAAAGAAACTGTGGGGAATATTCACAAACGCTTGTGCAAAGTCTATGGAGCATCTGCTGTCGACAGAAGTACAGTTAGTCACTGGGCACGGAGGGTGAGGTCATCAGAAGGTGGTTTGGCGGAGCTCCACGATTTGCAGTGGTCGGGGAGACCATGCACGACTGTCACACCTAACATGTTGCAACGAGATGATGTTGTCATTCTCCATGAAAGGATGCTATTCGTGGCAGACATTTTGAGGACGATGAGGAAGTGATTCACACAGTGAAGCACTTGCTCCGCCACCATGAGAGGAATTGGTACCGATAGGACATACACTCCCTTGTTTCACGCTGGAAGAAGGCCATAGAACAGGATGGAGATTATGTGGAAAAATGGGGTGTGTAGATAAAACACCATTCTTTTGTATGTGTAATTCGCTTGATGTTTAATAAAGAATGGTTGAAGAAAAAAATGCGGTGCATTACTTTCTGTGTAACCCTCGTACAAACGATTCATTCGTTTTCAATATTTTTCAAACTATTACATGTGCAGATATGGTTGTTGCATGAATAGAACCGTAAAATCACTGTTTGCGTTTTCCACTTTACAAATGTCCTATGAGTATTCGTCAGGTCACACGTCCACGTGGTAGTGAAGTTCGTTCTAGCTTCACAGCAGTACTGATACGTTCTTTGAGCTATTCAAGTATTTTCGGCAGTGGAAATATGTAAACACGATCTTTAATGTACCCGCAAAGAAAAGAGTCACCAGGCCTTAGGTCAGCCGACCTGGAGAACCAAGGGAACACAGCCACCTCATCTTCACTACTACGCACAATCCAGCAATGCTCCAGTGAAGGGGTGGCCCGCCTTGCAGGGAGATGAAATTCTCAGAATCAGCAGCCACTTCCGGAAACAACCAAAACTGCAACATATCAAGGTTACATGTACACGTCACACTTCTCACAGAAGAAAACGGCCCACACAGCTTCGTCCGTGCACCTTAGGCGAATATCACTCACGCACTACAATTTAATGATCTTCGTTGATCCATTATGGATCGTGGGACGACGGCTGGCATGAACTTCTTGATGCAATAATGTCGCCTGGCCACCAAGAGCTGTTGCAGGACGATTGATTCACGGATCCAGTTATATGGCTCCTTCCGTGTATAGCGATTTTATGGCTATGACGAGTGGGGCCTGAAGATGGCATCAATGTAATGCCGAAACTGGTAGCAGCACATAGAAGTTCATAAAATAAAATAAACTTCCACAAATCATACGGCTGTTGGTAAATTATTGCATCAAGAAAAACAATTTAATGAGGATTTTCTGTGCACCACACTCTCAGATTGTGGCGATTAACCTTTCCAGATAAATGGAAGGTTGCTTCCTTGCTGATCATCAGCTTGGAGGTGAAATGTTCATCCTCAAATGTCCTACATTATTATACAAAAATGAAGGCAATGGCTGAAATCTTCAGGTTTTAATTGTTGCAAGAGCTGCAGATAGTATGGTTTGAAATGTAGCTGCCGTCGCAAAATTTCGTTGAGATTACGGGTCCATTTATGCATCAGTCATATTTGTACACGTTATTTTTTGAAAAATATAGAATGCTGAAAACGAATTAATCATTTACAATAGCCCTATATTTTTTTTTGATCATGTTACACACAGATATCATTGACAAATGATAATTATTGTGAGGTACGAGGCCGTGCTGAAAAGTAATTCCTCGGAATTTTGAAGTGTAAACTCGTAAACAAACGTTAACAATATTTCTGAATCTTTATTCTTCATGTCTACATATCTGCAGCCCTCTGTCGCTAGAGGGCTCCGAAATGTAGCGCGCAGCATGGCGATGTGTAACGTACCTATGTCGGTCGTAAGAAACAGCTTTCTGTAATCTAGTTTCGATTTCGAAGAGATTGTCCACAATGGTGCTCCCGAGTTGACCCCATACGATTGTCATCTGTTTCCAAAACTTAAAGAAAACCTTCGAGGACTTTGATACTAATGGAAATCAGCGTTTGGCGTCATTGGCCGGGAGGCCCCTTACGGGGCAGGACCGGCCGCCTTGGTGCAGGTCTTATTAGATTTGACTCCACATTGGGCGACCTGCGCGCCGGATGGCGATGAAATGATGATGAAGACGACACAACACCCAATCCCTGAGCGGAGAAAATTCCCGACCCAGCTGGCAATCGAACCCTGGCCCCTTAGGACGGCAGTCCGTCACGCTGACCATTCAGCTATCGGGGCGGACTTGACACTGATGAAGCGGTGCAAACACAGGTGAGATTGTGGCTCCGTCAACAATGCCAAACGTTCTAGTGACGGTATTAGCCAATTGGTCTCTCGTTGGGAGAAGTGTGTTTGTCATCAGGGTGACTATGTTGAGAAACAATTATGTAGACATGAAGAGCTGAACATGTTTTTAGCAGATATGTTTTAACGATCTAGTAGTCAACGACATTTTTCCTCTAATCTTCCTTCTTAGTCTATTAAGCCTTCATACACGGTCCAATCACGTTAATATGACCACCACCTACGTTCGACGTCAACGTGCAATAATTCACAGACAGCTGGTGGCAGCACTAGCATTAGAGGGAACGTAAAAATGGTTCAAATGGCTCTGAGCACTATGGGACTTAACATCTGTGGTCATCAGTCCCCTAGAACTTAGAACTACTTAAACCTAACTAACCTAAGGACATCACACACATCCATGCCAGAGGCAGGATTCGAATCTGCGACCGTAGCAGTCGCGCGGTTCCGGACTGAGCGCCTAGAACCGCTAGACCACCGCGGCCGGCAGAGGGAATGTAAAGCATGGCGGGTGGAGGGGTGGTGGCGGGAAGGAGGGGAGGCAGAAAATGCCGTGCATGGCAAAATGGCGCTATCCAAAACCGGCGCCGAGGCAACGCTGGTGCAACACAGGCCATAGATGACAGGAGTGAACGACACTGCGGAGATGTGCGGAGAGAATGGACAGCTGACCACCCATATGAAGCAAGGAGCTACCAACAGTGCCTCCTCAACGACCGTTCAGCGAACGGGGCTGCGTGTGGGTCTCAACAGCAGGCGCCTGGTTCGTGCACCCATGCTGACTGCTGTTCATCGGCGACGAAGGGTGGAGTTTGTTCGCCAGTACTGCAACTGTATTTCCACTGAGTGGTGACCAGTGGCTTTTTCAGATGTATCACCTTTTATACTCATTTGGGGTGAAAGTCATTAAAACAATGGCGTTTTTCGTTGCGGCGGAATCTTCTCGAGAAATTTCAGTCACCAGCTTTCTCCTCCGAATGAGAAAATATCTTATTGACGCCGACCTGCGTAGGGAGAAACGATCATCGTAATAAAATAAGGGGAATGAGAGATCGCACGGAAAGATACAGGTGTTCGTTTTCTCCACGCCCTGTTCGAGAGTGGAATAATAGAGAATTTCTTGATGCAATAATTTACCAACAGCCGTATATATTTTAGAAATTTATTTTATTTTATGAACTTCTATGTGCTACCAGTTTCGGCATTACATTGATGCCATCTTCAGGCCCCACTCGTCATAGTCGTAAAATCGCTATACACGGAAGGAGCCATATAACTGGATCTGTGAATCAAATCGTCCTGTAACAGCTCTTGGTGGCTCAGTCTGTGTCACCTGACCACCAAGAACTGTTGCAGGACGATTTGATTCACAGATCCAGTTATATGGCTCCTTCCGTGTATAGCGATTTTACGACTATGACGAGTGGGGCCTGAAGATGGCATCAATGTAATGCCGAAACTGGTAGCACATAGAAGTTCATAAAATAAAATAAATTTCTAAAATATATACGGCTGTTGGTAAATTATTGCATCAAGAAGTTCATGCCAGCCGTCGTCCCACGATCCATAATGGATCAACGAGGATTAATAGAGAATTAGTGTGAAGGTGGTTCGATGAACCGTCTGCCAGGGACTTATGTGTGATTTGCAGAGTAGCCATGTAGATGCAGATGACAGATGGCTCTTGGCTTTTAAGATCCTCCAACAATCATCGGAAAGGTGCCGGCCGGAGGATGGAACATTATGGTCTGGGGAATGTTTCCGTGGCATTGCCTGGGTAATCTTGTTATTCTAGAAAGCAAAATGGATCAACACATATATGCATCCATCCTCGGGCACTATGTTCACATCTACATGGAGATTGGTTTTCCTTCGCGCGATGGAATCTACCAAGAAAACAATGCAGTGTGTCAAACAGCTCGCAGTGTACATGCATGGTTCGATGAGCACCAGGAGGACTTTACCGTAGCTGGTTGGTTGCTCTCGTGCTACTGTAGTAAACATCCGTAAAAAGAATGCTGAAACCACGAGTAGGTGACGAGGTGTTTGACGTCCGCACCTCATTACAGAACGCCGAGTTCTGAGGCTTGCCCTCTGTATGAACCAGGGTTCGTGGCGATCTATGGCAGCTCTGATGGCAGATTACATCGTTGCTGCATACACAACTAATTTAGAGCACAATGTTCAGCGCACATAGGGGCTCCACTGCTGACGACTCCAAAGTGTTCCAATTTTGATACAACAGCATCGTCAGTTGCGATTGAAATGGGTAAAGATTACTGAGATTGGACCGTGGATAAGTGGAAATTTGTCGCTCCGTCGAATGAATCTCTTCTGTTGTTATGTCAGGTCGATAGTCGTATACAGATAAGTTTTCATCCAATCGTCTCCTCGTAACATACATCACGCCATAGCCTCAGGCTGGCGGAAGCAGTATTACGCAATGGAAGATATTCCCTTGGGATTCCATGGCACGCGTGGCAGTAATCAAAAACACCATGACAAGTGGGGACTATGTGAATATTTTTGACGATCAAGTGTACCCCGTCATGCTTGATGTCTTCCCCGACATGATGGCATCTTCCAGTAGGATAAACGTTCGTGTCACAAGGACAGAATAATCCTACAGTGAAACATGTCACTGAACTCACATTGACGTCTCTCTCCCCCTGTGGGATACCTACAGCTTTCGCCGCATTCTATATATCGCCTTCGGTTTCTGTCTTTAACTGTTGCAAAAAAATGTTCAAATGTGTGTGAAATCTTATGGGACTTAACTGCAAAGGTCATCAATCCCTAAGCTTACACACTACTTAACCTAAATTATCCTAAGGATAAACACACACACACCCATGCCCGAGGGAGGACTCAAACCTCCGCCGGGACGAGCCGCACAGCTTCACTGTTTCCACTTAACCCTCTCTTTGTTTTCATGGCTTCCTTTACCAATATAATCGGGCAGACTGCTGCTTTAATCTTCTCTTTCTTTTCCAAGGACGCTACATCTAGGTCTTTTGTTTGGTCATCTGCCTTCTGTCATTCGCATTATATGTCCATACAAGGCGAGCTGCCACTCTTCTATTTGATGAGTGATGCTTTCTTGAATTTGGATCATTATTCTGTTCGTTGTATTTCTTACGTGGACTCGCTGATATATTCTGAGGTAGTCCACTTGAACAAATCTCAATTTGTTTTATTTTTTCCAGCTAGTTCCCAGCACTCGTATCCGTAAGTTATTATAGTCTCTGGAAGTCTTTTATAGAACATTTTCTTTATTTTCCAACTTGTCTTAGAAGACCATAACACAAGGTTTAACTTCTGGATTGCTGTTTCCCAACTCATTGCTGCATTTTCCAATAACTTGTTCCGTCTGCCGTTGGGATGCTATCCAAATATTTAAATTTTTTACTTGCCTTGATGGGCTGGTCATCTATTATTACGCTTCCCACATTTTCACTACTGTAAACGTATTCAGTCTTTTGAAAATTTATTTTCAATCCCCACTTATCATATTCATCTAATAATTTTGTTAGCATGAAGCGGATATTCTCTATACTAGCCACCTGATCATTTGCGAGGGCCAAGGTGCACAGACAGGTATATCATTTGAGATTAGATTCAAAAAATACATGGCAGCACTGAAAAAACAAACAAAAATACCACACATCAGCAATAGCCATCCACCTGTACGAAACTAAACAACACAAGTCTCAGCATCCTACATATCCAACCGAAACGCAAAAAACTAGACATCCTTAAAACACTCCAAATATACAAACACCAAAGAAAACGACCTGAGTCCATTTTAAATGATAACAGTTACAACATTTACGGTACAGTAGTGTCATCTCTATTTTTAGCGCCAGTCTACGTTATTAAATTTGCTATGCACGCACACACACACACACACACACACACACACACACACGCACACACACACAACTTCGATCCTCCCTTTCATATTTACCATAAATAATTAGATATGATATCATTACATTTCCCATATGAACAACAGAACGGCCTTATTCACAAATATAACAACATACCAACAATTTGCGCCCTGATATATCTATGTGTGTATTATTTTAAAGCATAATAAATGTATTACTCCAACATTTACTAAGGTGTAACATGTAACAGATATAATTTTAACAATGCACAGCTGGAAAAACATTTACTCTCTTTCAGTCCTTCCATACTCTCTCTCTCTCTCTCTCTCTCTCTCTCTCTCTCTGTGTGTGTGTATGTGTGTGTGTGTGCGTGCGTGCTCTCGTTTCCATCCTTCCCTTAATGTTTACCATGAATTACTTTAGTTGATTTGCATGTTGCCTTTCATATTTTGCAAATGAACAATTGACTTGCCTAACTCACAAAACTTAATAGATCCACACCAATAAAACCAACAGTTCACCCCATATCAGCCAGATATTACATATATTTGTTTATATTAATAATAGTATATTTAGCTACATATCTTTAATTCGGTGTCAGTGTCTTCAACATTTATGTAGCAGATGTAAGTTTAAGAAACTTGCAGCTCTAGCGTATCCAAAACTTTGCTCTCCTTCTCGTACTCCTTTCATCCTACATCTCTGAATCTCAGCTAAAATTGTTATTTATATGTAATTGTTATTTATGCATAATTTTGCCATTGTTTGCAACATAATTATTATACTCAATGTTTTCAACATGTCATCTGATACTTAAACGAGTACAATATTTAAGCTGTATAAACTTGACAAATGGCTCTGAGCACTATGGGACTTAACATCTATGGTCATCAGTCCCCTAGAACTTAGAACTACTTAAACCTAACTAACCTAAGGACAGCACACGACACCCAGTCATCACGAGGCAGAGAAAATCCCCGACCCCGCCGGGAATCGAACCCGGGAACCCGGGCGTGGGAAGCGAGAACGCTACCGCACGACCACGAGCTGCGGACATAAACTTGACACAAAAGGATTTGTATACCACCTGAAATATTTACTCTAACATATCTATTCATCAACTCAACGAAAGACCTCCGCAATGCTTTAAGACTTTCTCTGAAACAACGGTGTTGTTTTGCTATATATTCTTTGCACTATGAAATAGTGTTTCTGCGTTTGATACTAAATGTTCTTTCCACAGAATAGTTTCCAGACACCATCTTTGTTTACAAAGTGCTACAGTTTATATGTCATGTATTGCGACAGAGACCACTGTGCCTTTGAACACTGAAGGTATTCTATTTTAGTGGTTTCATTCTCACATTCGGATGTATTTTTTAATCAGAAACCTCCACAGAACCATATTATGAAACAGTGTTTTGTTTTTCCACTAGGCAGTGCCATAAGTTATTCCAAAGTCGTCCCACAGCACATACAAGTCGTATTAATAAATATAAATGCACCTGATGATGGAAGTTTAAACCTTTGAAACGTGTCCGCATATAAATAAACAGTGACTAATAACAGTAAACTTGTTGTTTCACTCGAAGGTGTACGTGCATTGATCCTTTGTTATCTGTACACCCATCACTGTACATTTCCTGTTCCACAAGTCTGAGGCTTTCTGAATATACCTTAATGTCCCGGTCATGAAATTCGCCTGGTCTATATTCGATGGAACACCTCTGGGACGCTATCGGGTGCCAGCTTCACGCTCACAGACCACCAGATAATTTACGGTAACTGCGTGACTTGCGCGAAGACATCTGGTGGAACATACCTCAGGAAAACTACTGAGGACTTAAACTGATGCCAAACAAAATGGCTAATGCACTGCGTTCCAGCACGCAGATAAGCAGGTGGCCATGATGATTTGGGTCTGCTATTACACAGGTGGCCATGATGTTTTGGATTATCACTGTAGAGCTGTGAAATTTATTCAGTGGTGAAAACCTCTGTTACTGCAGGACACAAGTGAGCCAAAAGTGTCCCGGAGAGATCCAGGCAAGCAGTATGTGTGTGTGTGTGTGTGTGTGTGTGTGTGTGTGTGTGTGTGGGGGGGGGGGGGGGGGGGGGCGTGAGCGCGCGCGCTCTTACACTACTGGCCATTAAAATTGCTACACCAAGAAGAAATGCAGATGATAAACGGGTATTCATTGGACAAATATACTATACTAGAACTGACATGTGATTACATTTTCACGCAATTTGGGTGCATAGATCCTGAGAAATCAGTACCCAGAACAACCACCTCTGGCCGTAATAACGGCCTTGATACGCCTGGACATTGAGTCAAACAGAGCTTGGATGGCGTGTACAGGTACAACTGCCCATGCAGTGCCTTCAACAAGATACCACAGTTCATCAAGAGTAGTGACTGGCGTATTGTGACGAGCCGGTTGCTCGGCCACCATTGACCAGACGTTTTCAGTTGGTGAGAGATCTGGAGAATGTGCTGACCAGTGCAGCAGTCGAACATTTTCTGTATCCAGAAAGGCCCGTACAGGACCTGCAACATGCGGTCGTTCATTACCCTGCTGAAATGTAGGGTTTCGCAGGGATCGAATGAAGGGTAGAGCCACGGGTCGTAACACATCTGAAATGTAACGTCCACTGTTCAAAGTGCCGTCAATGCGAACAAGAGGTGACCGAGACGTGTAACCAATGGAACCCCGTACCATCACGCCGGGTGATACGCCAGTATAGCGATGACGAATACACGCTTCCAATGTGCGTTCACCGCGATGTCGCCAAACACGGATGCGACCATCATGATGCTGTAAACAGAACCTGGATTCATCCGAAAAAATGACGATTCGCCATTCGCGCACCCAGGTTCGTCGTTGAGTACACCATCGCAGGCGCTCCTGTCTGTGATGCAGCGTCAAGGGTAACCGCAGCCATCGCCGCCGAGCTGATAGTCCATGCTGCTGCAAAAGTCGTCGAACTGTTCGTGCAGATGGTTGTTGTCTTGCAAACGCCCCCATCTGTTGACTCAGGGATAGAAACGTGGCTGCACGATCCGTTACAGCCATGGGGATAAGATGCCCGTCATCTCGACTGCTAGTGATACGAGGCCGTTGGGATCCAGCACGGCGTTCCGTATTACCGTCCTGAACCCACCGAATCCATTTTCTGCTAACAGTCACTGGATGTCGACCAACGCGAGCAACAATGTCGCGATACGATAAACCGCAATCGCGATAGGCTACAATTCGACTTTTATCAAAATCGGAAACGTGTTGGTACTCATTTCTCCTCCTTACACGAGGCATCCCAACAACGTTTCACCAGGCAACACCGGTCTACTGCTGTTTGTGCATGAGAAATCGGTTGGACACTTTCCTCATGTCAGCACGTTGTAGGGGTCACCACCGGCGCCAACCTTGTGTGAATGCTCTGAAAAGCTAATCATTTGCATATCACAGCATCTTCTTCCTGTCGGTTAAATTTCGCGTCTGTAGCACGTCATCTTAGTGGTGTAGCAAGTTTAATGGGCAGCAGTGTAGATTGTGTGCAGGACTCACCAGGAGTAGGCAGGCTTGTGCGCCAGCGGCAGGTCCTCCACTGGGCGAGGCCCATCCAGGTCCCGCTCGAACAGCTTGGCGAAGCTGCAGTCTGGTTCCGCCTTCATACGGCTGCAACAACGTGGTACGGATAGTCAGCAACTGCACTGTTCTCTCTCAAGAAAAACGGGGGAGGCCGAAGGTCCGTAACAGCGCTTCTGCTAGTACCAGACACACAAGCCACTCACGGCTGCAACGAGTTCGCTACCAGTACCAAAAATAAAAAGAACCTCTGTCGTCACTGCACCAGCTGCAATCATCTCTCTAGTCGACATGCGATGTGACGTTATTATTAGTGGAATATTTGGTTTAAAATCTTAGTGATCAACGAGACAGAAGGAAAATTATATATCTCCACAAACGCAAATGTGTCCTGCTTTTATATCCGAGCTAAGAAACTCTAGCAGTTCACAATAAAATAATAATAATAATAGCAAGCAGTAAAATAAATCAAGGAAAAATTTGGATAGGGAATTAAGGGTTAGAGAAAATAAATAAAAACTCTGAGCTTTGCCGAAAACATCGTAATTCTGTCTGAGACGGATAATTACATGAAAGACCAGTGAAAAGGAATGGATTATATCTTCAAATTAGGTTATAAGATAAATAACAAAAGTAAAACAACAGTAAAGGAATGTAGTCAGATTAAATCAGGCAATTCTGGAGGACTTGAATTAGGATATCAGACATTAAATGTAGTAGATGGGTTTAATTATTTGATCAGCAAAATAACATTATGGCCGAAGTAAGAGCATGTAAAATGCATACTGGCAATAGCACGAAAAAGAATTTCCGAAGAAAGATAATTTATTATAATCTAAGATAAATTTAAGTGTTAGGAAGGCTGTTCTGAAGATACGTGTCCTCAGTGTTGTACCGAAGTGAAACACGGACGATTCAAAGTTCAGACTAAGGCTTGACAGGAGTAAGCACGGCCAAACGAATGTAGCTTGCAGTGACTATGCAGAAATAAAGAGAAGCTCAAATGATAGATTACAGAGAATGGAGTGCTGCATCAAACAAACCTGAATACAACAACAACAACAACAACAAAAACAGAGAAAAAGTAAAGTTATCACAATTTTAAAGTATAAAGAAATTACCTGTGTAAGTTCCAGGTCTGCCCGTTATTTATCAGGTAATAATTGTTTAATATCGAATTAACTTCTATTAAAGTTTCAGGCTACTGAAGGATCACTTATAGTAAAAAGATCATCGTTCTACAAAAACCAAAGTATCATCAGATCCGATCCAAATATTTACTTCGCTTGTGCAGTTTAGGCTTGATCCCGTTTAATTTTTTATGCAGTGGCCAATTCTCGTATCTATCCTGTTCTCTCCTTCATCGCTTCACCTTCCTCAAAAAGCTGTGGGAAACACCATACTAAGTCCATCATTATAATTTCACAGCTCTTTCTCACCAGATAACATAATTTCCACCTTACTCACTCTGCAGTAGCTCTTAATTTTTACGAATATCTGCTGACTTACTTGACAGATTTCGTCCACCTACGAAATTGTGGAACTGTACTGCCTATTGTAAGACTGTAGACGAGCTCAATATAGCCTCCAAAACATGTTGCGACCTAGTTGAGTAAACTCCATTTACGTCAAGCACAGCTCTTTACAAAAGTATGTGTAATTTTATAACATATTTTTGAAGTGTGTGATTAGGCTGAAAATGATTTGCCCAGATGAAACGATTTGCCCACATGCGTTTTAGGCGAGATTAATTGTCTATACAAATATCAGTTATATTGGCCAAAGAAATTAGTTAGGTAAGGAACTTACATGTATCATTCTCTAATGAATGTAAGTGGTCTCTCTTGAGGAGGAGTTCGATGCAGTCGCTCTCCCAACTGAGAATTCAATCATCTCAGTTACTCCGAATTGAAATAATCAGAATGGTATATGAACCAATTGCATGGAATGTGTCGTAGTTATGAGGCTGGGGGAAAAAGTACAAACTTTTGCTGATAGTTTAATAAGGTGCTGGAGTCTGACAGTGTATTAGGAAGAAGTGCACTTAATTGTATATAGATCATTTCTCAGAGCACATATAACTACACTAGTATATAAAGACAGGTCGTTGTTTAGCGTTGTTACCAAAAATCTCGCAAAGTTCTTGACCGATTTGCATGATCTAATAAACATTCGGATGGACATAGGCTCTATATTTTTAATATAAGTAACATGCAAAGGGGAAATGTTGTTGGTAAAAATACCGGAAAGATCTTGAACAATTCACTTAAAATTTTTACACAGTACACTAATAAACATTCAGGCAGACATAGGCTCTATATTTTTTTAAATGACAAAGTACAGATTTTCCTTTAAAACTGAATAGAACGAAAATACAGTGCTGTGCTGTAAAAATGTACAGTTCTGTTTTACTTGTCGCAGTCAGTTTTAATTGCGGGGGCAGGGAATGTAAACTATTAGACAAATTATTTCTCCCATATTTATTCTTTCTCCTTATACAGGGTGTAATGGGAGTAAGTGCAGACATTTCTATTGGTAGGAGTTAGCCATAGATACTAGTATATTTTTAGGTTGGTTAGTACTTCCATATATGACTGGCACAAGCAAGCCATTAATGCTTACTTTCGTCGGGTAGTGTGGACGCGTGGATGCAAAACGGGTTAGTCTAACTGACAGGTGTATACCATTTACAGGTGCAGTTACAACTGTGTAGAAAATACCAGGTAGTAAAAAATGGTTCAAATGGCTCTGAGCACTATGGGACTCAACTGCTGTGGTCATAAGTCCCCTAGAACTTAGAACTACTTAAACCTAACTAACCTAAGGACAGCACACAACACCCAGCCATCACGAGGCAGAGAAAATCCCTGACCCAGGTAGTAAAGTTTGTGACATGTTTGTGGGAAGACCGAACGATGCAGATAAGACTAACACACTGAGGCGTGTACACATTAAGGTACCACACATAAAAATGTGTGCACTTATACCTGTTACTCCTTGTATATAATTTTAAAGAAAAATTGTACACACAACAATTTGCCCTTTGTTTTCTTCCTCGCCATCGTCTTTACAGAAAACAGGAAAGTTTTGTTAATGGCTTATCGGGTTATGATTAAAATACTACTACGAAATCTGAATTGTCCAAAATTTTATAATCCTCCACATACGCAGATTACATCTATGCGAAATGCTTCTTCCTTTCTTTTAGTGTTCAACCCTGAGGTTGGTTTGCAGCAGAGCTCCATTTCTCTCTTCTGTCTGCCTTCCTCTTCATTTCCACGTATGTGTTTCATCCAACGTCATTCACGATCTGTTACATATATGATATCTGTGGTGGTCCCCGCCGATTCCTTCCCTCAATAGCTCTACGAAATACTGTCATTGGAAATCCACCAGTTGGATAGGTGTCTCCTTTACCCTGTATACTAATGATCCCAACCGATTTCTCCATTCATTCCACGCGACTTCAATTCCCAGTCAAGTTTTCGTTTGCAACAACAATAAACAAGGCTCAAGGTCAGAGGAGGGGGGGGGGAGGGCAGAAGAGGAGGGCAGAGAGGGCGGAGGGGGATGCGGAGATGGGCAAGGAGGGGTGAGGAAGGAATTTCGGATGTATTTCCAGTTCCAGTTATCATTTTCGAAGTATTGTCAGGTTTGCTAGTAAGGTATAGTCTAAAGCGCGTAACAACAGACTCAGCAAAATTAAATACTTCAAAAAAAAAAATTGAAGTCGGCGCAACGAGAGAATCCTGATAGTGATCAAATGAAGGCTACGTATTAGTGCTCTGCAACAAATAATGACTTTTTTTACTTTCCTGCAATACTTTTTGTGTACGGCGTATTCTGCAAAATATATCACTGACACAAGTATCAAAGTTGGCACAGACAATCACTGGAGAAGGTTTAAGAATCTGCGAAGAAAAAGCAAACTTATCGCTAACATGAAAAATCCACCAAAATTTTTACAGTCATTGGTCAAACAGAAAAGATCAAGAAGTGCAGGTATCTAGGAGAGATAATTTGAGAACATAGGTTAGAAAAACTTGCCTTGAATTAAAGGTTTCACAAAATGAAAAGGCATATGGGATGGCAAGAAAATTGCAAATAAAAAATATAATGTCAAGAAATGCTAGAATTGTTAATTTCCATACTGTAAGGAAACCAGAACGCCGTCTACGGCAGTGAGTCTGTAGCACTCAGTTACAATTTAAACAAGATAAAGAATCATGAGGAAAATTTTAGGTCCAATATGAAGGGTACAAGCCTGGAAGTGACTAAGAAGCAATGGTGATATATACAAGAATATAGAAATAACAGCGGAAACACTAAGTAAAAGAAGAATGATGTTCCTGTTGAACATTTATACAGGATGAATGACAATAGGTTACAACTTTTCAAGTATAGCTGGGAAAACAAATTAACAGGAAGCTGAAGCCGAGAAGTTAATAAGATTTAGAAATAAACAACATAAAATCAGAGGAATTAGCAAAAAGAAATAGCGTTTTGAGGAAAACGTTAAATATCAGATTATTCCAATGCAGAAGGAGTAAGAGAACATGTATAAAGTCGTTTGACGAACGAAGAAAGAGATGTGGTGTAAAGATTAAAGAACATTGGACGATAAATAAAGAGCAAATGACAAGAAAGAACAATTCCATTTTAAACCCTGCCTGTAAATATCACTGTTGCTTACACCACGATAAGCTGATTTTGGCTGTTAGTCATTTGCAAGAGTTAAGAGCTGAAATTAGCTGACGGTGGTGTAAATACAGAGGTTACACAAAAATATGCAAGACACGGCTGCAGGTTGTGCTGTTCTGTCTGACCGTGCAAGTATCAGGCGTGGCCAGAAAACAGTTCTGTGTGATTGTAAGTGCATTATGTCGGAGCTAAGTGAATTCGAACGTGAGCAAATTGTTTGTGCTCGTATCGTGGATGCTATCGAACCAAAGGTAGCGGAAATGTGTGATGTTTCAAGAGATATCGATCGAAGATTTATATCGCATATAGGGAGAGCGAGAAAACGTCATCCGCTAAACCACAAAGGTGACGAAAGAAAGAGTGACCTTGACGGACGGTTATTGAAGAGGACATTGACGAAAAACAAGAGGGCGACAGCTTCAAAAGTCACTGCAAATCTGAACGTCGCACTCGCGAATCATGTCGGCATCAAAGTGACACGAAGGGAGCTGTATAGGCAGGGAATTGCAGTGCTAGCTGGACTCCAAAACCTTATACAGTGATACAGATTCCCGTAACAGGAAAATGGGGTGCCAAAGCCACAAAGTTGGACAATGGAGCAATGGAAGAAAGTCATTTGGTCGAATGAGTCTTGTTTCACGTTGTTTCCAACTTCTGGCCGAGTTTGTCTCACAAGAGTGAAGCGTGGCGGGGGTTAGATGATGATCTATGCAGGCGTGCCATAGTTACTCTCCTAGGTCGCATTACTGCCAAGTTTCATGTGACAGTTTTGACTGATCAAGTCCATCCCGTAGTACAATGTTTGTTCCCTTATGGTGAGACTGTGTTCCAAGACGGCAGGGCCCCTGTTCACACAACTCGTATCGTCCAGGACTAGTTTCGAAACACGATGACACATAGTCGCATCTTCCCTGGGCACCACAGCCAGCAGATGGTTCAAATGGCTCTGAGCACTATGGGACTCAACATCTGAGGTCATCAGTCCCCTAGAACTTAGAACTACTTAAACCTAACTAACCTAAGGACATCACACACACCCATGCTCGGTGCAGGATTCGAACCTGCGACCGCAGCGGTCGCGCGGTTCCAGACTGAAGCGCCTGGAACCGCTAGGCCACACCGGCCGGCACAGCCAGCAGATATCAGTGTTAATTAGCCTTTGTGGCCTACTTTGGATAGAGGGTCCGTGATCGCTATCCACCTCCATCAACGATATGCGGATCTGCCACTATTTTGCTGGAAGAATGGTAGAAGATTCCCTGGAAAACAATACATCACCTTATTTATCCATTACGAGGTGACTGGAAGCTAGTTTGAACACTAACGGCTTTGCTGCACCGCATTAGGAATGGTAGTGTGCTGCACTCGTATTTTTTGTTTACATGTGTTTCTCCATCCGCTGTAACAGTGATGTTATAACAACAGGGAAGGAAAATGGAATTTTTATTCAGTAAATTTGTGGCTGTGTCATCCGAAATGAAAAACATATTAAAACGCGAAGAAACTGAAAGAGCTAAGTGGTCCCTGGTTGTCCAAAACGAAAGAGAAAAAGGATTTTAAAAATATGAATAACGTTCGCTATTTGGCTACCAGCAACTCAACTGTTATCAAGATGCAGACACTGCGTACCTGTGGCAGCGTCCGATGTCCGGAGAGGTGGAGCTGACGCCGGAGGTGGAGGGCAGATCGGCGTCGCTGCCTGGGGACACGGCCGCCACGCCCACGCCCACCCCCATCGCGGCCGACGTCTTGGGCGGCTTGCGGCGGCGCGGCTGGTACTGCGCACACAGTCACTCACTCATCTCCTGTTGCTGACTGTACAACTACGCACTAATAATTACGGCTAGCTAAAAATGAGTTTGACACTACTTCATTCTCTTGGCATTTGCAGATTTACACTCGTGTGAAAAACGTAAGGACGAAAGTAACTTCTGCATGGTGTATCACTGCCAAGTAACACAGCTCGATGAAAATTGGACTATGCAAAGAAAGAACAGCTACATTATAGTATAGAAGGTAACTGAAAGAAAGACGCAGATGACACGAACAGAAATGACACTTCTAATGAACAGCAATAATTAAACTGAAGTCACCGCAATTCATACTTATCCCGTGAACATTACAAACGGTGAGATGTGACTGTTTATAGTTGTGTGTGATCACGACGGAAGGCAGTGCCTGCTCTTCAAGGGGTTGCCACACTGGCCTCAGGTTCAAAATGGTTCAAATGGCTCTGAGCACTATGGGACTTAACATCTGTAGTCATCAGTCCCCTAGAACTTAGAACTACTTAAACCTAACTAACCTAAGGACATCACACACATCCATGCCCGAGGCAGGATTCGAACCTGCGACCGTAGCAGTCGCGCGGTTCCGGACTGAGCGCCTAGAACCGCGAGACCACCGCGGCCGGCGCCTCAGGTTCAAAAAATGGCTCTGAGCACTATGGGACTAAACATTTGAGGTCATCAGTCCCCTAGAACTTAGAACTACTTAAACATAACCAACCTAAGGACATCACACACATCCATGCCCGAGGCAGGATTCGAACCTGCGACCGTAGCGGTCACGCGGTTCCAGACTGAAGCGCCTAGAACCGCACGGCCACACCGGCCGGCCTGGCATCAGGGTTGGGTTGGTAAGGAGTTCCCGTGGTAGGTTGTTCTATTCCTCCACCAGCGCAGATGACAACTGCCGGACGGTGGATGGTGCATATATACTTACTTCAGTACGTCTCCCCAATGCATACCACACATACTTGACGGGATTTAAGTCGATGGATAGGGCACATCAGTCCATTAGACGAATATCCTCCCGTCCCAAGATATTCTTTACCTGCTCTATTCAATGCAGTTGTGCATTGTCGCCCATAATAACTGGCAACGTGCGAGGAGGATTCGCGCCCTGAGGTTCCCGTACAAACTTAATTGTGTATACAGACAGTTCGTTCACTCCAGGAATCCACACGCCGTCGGAGGTTCGAGTCCTCCCTCAGGCATAGGTGTGTTGTCCACGGTCTAAGTTAGTTAGATTAAGTAGTAAGTAGTGCCTAGCGACCGATGACTTCAGCAGTTTGGTCCCATACAAACTTATCACCAATTTCCAATTTCTAGGAATCCAGCATATTGACGATTTTTCCCTGTTATCGAAGTTTATATTGGTAAGATGTCGATCCCAGGGATTCCAAGACTTTGAGAATGTTGTAATCTGAGATTTGAAAACAAATATTTTTTCTTGTTATAACATTAGAAATTAAATATTTTCGGGATTTTTTCCTTTACTTGTACTGTGAAGCCTTGCTTCTTGTCAAATTTCATGATTCTAAGTCAACGAGTACGCTGTAGGTTTTGATAAGTGCGTTTCGAAGGATCAAAATATGTGACATAAATGGGCATATCTTTTGGATGCGTTAACTTAGGAGCTTAAAACTGTTACACAGCTAAGGGACTATAGACCTTAAAAGGTGACATTAATGGGTACTTGATATGTCTAGTCGTTCCTGGGGAAAAGGGTTCTTACATCTACATCTACATCTACATCTACGTGGTTACTCTGCAATTCACACTAACTCCCTAGCAGAGGGTTCATCGAACCATTTGCATACTACCCCCCTACCATTCTACTCTCGAATGGCGCGCGGGAAAAAGGAACACCTAAATCTTTCCGTTCGAGCTCTGATTTCTCTTATTTTATTATGATGATCATTTCTCCCTACGTAGGTGGGTGTCAACAAAATATTTTCAAATTCGTAAGAGAAAGTTGGTGATTGAAATTTCGTAAATAGATCTCGCCGCAAAGAAACCACCTTTGTTTCAGTGACTGCCCCCCAAGCTCGCGTGTAATATCAGCATATCAACGACACTCTCACCCCTATTGCGCGATAACACGAAACGAGCTGCGCTTCTTTGCACTTTTTCGATGTCCTCCGTTAATCCTACCTGGTTAGGATCCCACACCGCACAACAATATTCCAGCAGAGGACGGACAAGTGTAATGTAGGGTCTCTTTAGTGGGTTTGTCTCATCTTCTAAGTGTTCTGCCAACGAAGCAAAGTCTTTGTTTCGCCTTCCCCACAATATTATCTATGTGGTGTTCAAATGTTCAAATGTGTGTGAAATCTTATGGGACTTAACTGCTAAGGTCATCAGTCCCTAAGCTTACACACTACTTAACCTAAATTATCCTAAGGACAAACACACACACCCATGCCCGAGGGAGGACTCGAACCTCCGTCGGGACCAGCCGCACAGTCCATGACTGCAGAGCCTTAGACCGCATCTACGTGGTTTGTCCAGTTTAAGTTTCTCGTAATTGTAATTCCTAGGTATTTAGTCGAAGTGACAGCCCTTAGATTTGTGCGATTTATCGTATACCCAAAATTTATCGGATTTTTTTAGTAGCCATGTGGATGACCTCGCACTTTTCTTTGTTCAGTGCCAATTGCTACTTTTCGAACCATATAGAAATTCTCTCTAGATCATTTTTTAATTGGAATTGATCGTCTGATGATTTTACTAGACGGTAAATTACAGCTTCATCTGCAAACCATCTAAGGAGGCTGCTCAGATTATCACCTAGATCATTTACGTAAATCAGAACAGCACAGGGCCTACGACACTACCTTGCGGAACGCCAGATATCACTTCTGGTCTACTCGATGATTTACCGTCTATCATTACGAACTGTGACCTCTCTGAGAGGAAATCACGAATCCAGTCACACAACTGAGACGATACTCCATATGCACGCAATTTCATTAATAGTCGCTTGTGAGGAACGGTATCAAAAGCCTTCTGGAAATCTAGGAATATGGAATCGATCTGAGATCGCTTATCAACAGCACTCATTACTTCATGGGAATAAAGAACGATATTTTCTTAATCCGTGTTGGTTATGTATCAATAAGTCATTTTCTTCAAGGCGATTCATAATGTCCGAGTACAGTGTATATGCTCCAAAATCCTACTGCAAATTGAGGTCAGTGATATGGTCTGTAATTCAATGGGTTACTCCTGTTTCCTTTCTTGAATATTAGTGCGACCTATGCTACTTCTCAGTCTTTAGGAACAGACCTTTCGTCAAGTGCGCGGTTGTATATGATTGCTAAGAAAGGCTCTATTAACAGACAGATAGACAGAAGAGCGACAACAAAGCCATCGAACCCTGAAAATGAAGTTATGGTGGAATACACCCCAGAAAAGACGCACAAGGGGCAGAAGAATGAAGACTTGGAGGTCAGTGCGTCTAAGCGACATTATGCGTCCCCACACCTGAACCACCAAAGCGGATATGTCCACAGTGCTTGACGTACCTTCATATGGTATGAGGTGGGGACATGTAATGCACCCAGGAACACTGTCGAACACGATCGTTTTTGGGGCCCAGATCTTATGGTGTTAGGTGGCATAACGTTGCATGGGCGTACTGACTTCCAAATCATTGAACATGCTACATCACCGGTCAACGTCATCATTATTTTTATGGATGACAATGCGCAACAGCATCGAACAGCACAGATGGAGAAGGTCTTGGAATGAGTGGATATTTGGGGAATGTGCTGCCAGTCCCCCTGACTTAAATTCTGCACGTGTGGGATATGCAGCACGTCCACATGCACCAAAGACCATCCAGCAGGTTGTCAACGGACGTGGTGGAGAAATGGAACCGCCTACCATCAAGTGTCCAGCATGGGAGCACATGGCAGAGCATGCACTGCCGTCCATCGTGATTACACACCCTATTAACAACCGTGTCAAAATGGCTCAAATGACTCTGAGCACTATGGGACTTAACTTCTGAGGTCATCAGCCCCCTAGAACTTAGAACTACTGAAAACTAACTAACCTAAGGACATCACGCACATCCATGCCCGAGGCACACACGACCATGTCCCATCGTTTGTAATGTGGAAGGGCCATCATGAATCGCGGTGACTTTAGTGTAATTATTGTCTTTGGATAAGAGTGTAATTTATGTTCGGTTCTTGCTAATTATTCAGTTATTTTCTGTACTATACCGTAGCAATTCTTGGTATGTGTCGTCAAAGTTTGATCTAACCATGTTCTCTGGCTGTGACATTTCACGCGAAAGTTACTTTCGTACTTAAGTTTGGCACACCAGTGTAGTCATCGTATAGCAGCATTACACACCACATTAACTAACATAAACTTAGAATAACATTCATAACAAAACATCTACTTTACAAACACAGTTTACTGAGCTATCAGTCGTATTCAGGAAGTCTTCGAATTGTCCCGTGTTGGTTCTTAATTGACATATCTGCACTAATTGTTGGATTGTTTGCCTTTCTTCTCCACAGTCGCACTTTGGAGATGTGTTTGGTTTTCATTCGAATATGGAATACCCTCATTTGCAATCGTGGGTTCTAATTAGATTTAGAATTACCTAGGATTTTATTAGGAGGTCAAAGCCAGTCGGTTTTTTAGACATAAATCGGAATTTCTCGAGATCCGCAGTCGCAGTAACTTCCCAGGCTTTCTTCGTAAAGTAGATACCGATGAGTCCCATGTGGTGCTACATAGCTCTTGTATAATATTGTTCCTCGTACGGAGTTTTGCAGAGAACGAAAGTGACTGGTATCTATCTATCTACCCCGGATTTACCAGTTGTAGACTAACGTGTCTCCCTCCATGAACCATGGACCTTGCCGCTGGTGGGGAGGCTTGCGTGCCTCAACGATACAGGTAGCCGTACAGTAGATGCAACCACAACGGAGGGGTATCTGTAGAGAGGCCAGACAAACGTGTGGTTCCTGAAGAGGGGCAGCAGCCTTTTCAGTAGTTGTAGGGGCAACAGTCTGGATGATTGACTCATCTGGCCTTATAACACTAACCAAAACGGCCTTGCTGTTGTGGTACTGCGAACGGCTGAAAGCAAGGGGAAACTACAGCCGTAATTTTTCGCGAGGGCATGCAGCTTTACTGTATGGTTAAATGATGATGGCGTCCTCTTGGGTAAAATATTCCGGAGGTAAAATAGTCCCCCATTCGGATCTCCGGGCGGGGACTACTCAAGAGGACGTCGTTATCAGGAGAAAGAAAACTGGCATTCTACGGATCGGAGTGTGGAATGTCAGATCCCTTAATCGGGCAGGTACGTTAGAAAATTTAAAAAGGGAAATGGTTAGGTTAAAGTTAGATATAGTGGGATTAGTGAAGTTCGGTGGCAGGAGGAACAAGACTTTTGGTCAGGCGAATACAGGGTTATAAATACAAAGTCAAATAGGGGTAATGCAGGAGTAGGTTTAATAATGAATAAAAAAATAGGAGTGCGGGTAAGCTACTACAAACAGCATAGTGAACGAATTATAGTGGCCAAGATAGACACGAAGCCCATGTCTACTACAGTAGTACAAGTTTATATGCCAACTAGCTCTGCAGGTGACGAAGAAATTGAAGAAATGTATGATGAGATAAAAGAAATAATTCAGGTAGTGAAGGGAGACGAAAATTTAATAGTCATGGGTGACTGGAATTCGACAGTAGGAAAAGGGAGAGAAGGAAACATAGTAGGTGAATATGGATTGGGGCTAAGAAATGAAAGAGGAAGCCGTCTGGTAGAGTTTTACACAGAGCATAACTTAATCATAGCTAACACTTGGTTCAAGAATCATAAAAGAAGGTTGTATACATGGAAGAATCCTGGAGATACTAAAAGGTATCAGATAGATTATATAATGGTAAGACAGAGATTTAGGAACCAGGTTCCAGGGGCAGATGTGGACTCTGACCTGACTTATGAACTGTAGATTAAAACTGAAGAAATTGCAAAAAGGTGGGAATTTAAGGACGTGGGACCTGGATAAACTGACTAAACCAGAGGTTGTACAGAGTTTCATGGACAGCGTAAGGGAACAATTGACAGGAATGGGGGAAAGAAATACAGTAGAAGACGAATGGGTAGCTCTGAGGGATGAAGTAGTGAAGGCAGCAGAGGATCAAGTAGGAAAAATGACGAGGGCTAGTAGAAATCCTTGGATAACAGAAGAAATATTGAATTTAATTGATGAAAGGAGAAAATATAAAAGTGCAGTAAATGAAGCAGGCAAAAAGGAATTCAAACGTCTCAAAAATGAGATCGACAGGAAGTGCAAAATGGCTAAGCAGGCATGGCTAGAGGACAAATGTAAGGATGTAGAGGCTTGTCTCACTAGGGCTAAGATAGATACAGCCTACAGGAAAATTAAAGAGACCTTTGGAAAACTGAGAGCCACTTGTATGAATATCAAGAGCTCAGATGGCAACCCAGTTCTAAGCAAAGAGGGGAAAGCAGAAAGGTGGAAGGAGTATATAGAGGGTCTATACAAGGGCGATGTACTTGAGGACAACATTATGGAAATGGAAGAGGATGTAGATGAAATGGGAGATACGATACTGCGTGAAGAGTTTGACAGAGCACTGAAAGACCTGAGTTGAAACAAGGCCCGGGAGTAGACAACATTCCATTAGAACTACTGACAGCCTTGGGAGAGCCAGTCCTGACAAACTCTACCATCTGGTGAGCAAGATGTACGAGACAGGCGAAATACCCTCAGACATCAAGAAGAATATAATAATTCCAATCCCAAAGAAAGCAGGTGTTGACAGATGTGAAAATTACCGAACTATCAGTTTAATAAGTCACAGCTGCAAAATACTAACGCGAATTATTTACAGACGAATTGAAAAACTGGTAGAAGCCGACCTCGGGGAAGACCAGTTTGGATTCCGTAGAAATGTTGGAACACGTGAGGCAATACTGATCTTACGACTTATCTTAGAAGAAAGATTAGGGAAGGGCAAACGTACGTTTCTAGCATTTGTAGACTTAGAGAAAGCTTTTCACAAAGTTGACTGGAATACTCTCTTTCAAATTCTAAAGGTGGCCGGGTAAAATACAGGGAGCGAAAGGCTATTTACAATTTCTACAGAAACCAGATGGCAGTTATAAGAGTCGAGGGGCATGAAAGGGAAGCAGTGGTTCGGAATGGAGTGAGACAGGGTTGTAGCCTCTCCCCGATGTTATTCAATCTGTATATTGGGCAAGCAGTAAAGGAAACAAAAGAAAAATTCAGAGTAGGTATTAAAATCCAGGGAGAAGAAATAAAAACTTTGAGGTTCGCCGATGACATTGTAATTCTGTCAGAGACAGCAAAGGACTTGGAAGAGCAGTTGAACGGAATGGACAGTGTCTTGAAAGGAGGATATAAGATGAACATCAACAAAAGTAAAACGAGGATAATGGAATGTAGTCGAATTAAGTCGGGTGATGCTGAGGGAATTAGATTATGAAATGAGACACTTCAAGTAGTAAAGGAGTTTTGCTATTTGGGGAGCAAAATAACTGTTGATGGTCAAAGTAGAGAGGATATAAAATGTAGACTGGCAATGGCAAGGAAAGCGTTTCTGAAGAAGAGAAATTTGTTAACATCGGGTATAGATTTAAGTGTCAGGAAGTCGTTTCTGAAAGTATTTGTATGGAGTGTAGCCATGTATGGAAGTGAAACATGGACAATAAATAGTTTGGACAAGAAGAGAATAGAAGCTTTCGAAATGTGGTGCTACAGAAAAATGTTGAAGATTAGGTGGGTAGATCACATAACTAATGAGGAGGTATTGAATAGGATTGGGGAGAAGAGGAGTTTGTGGCGCAACGTGACTAGAAGAAGGGATCAGTTGGTAGGACACATTCTGAGGCATCAAGGGACCACCAATTTAGTATTGGAGGGCAGCGCGGAGGGTAAAAATCGTAGAGGGAGACCAAGAGATGAATACACTAAGCAGATTCAGAAGGATGTCGTTTGCAGTAGGTACTGGGAGATGAAGGAGCTTGCACAGGGTAGATTAGCATGGAGAGCTGCATCAAACCATTCTCAGGACTGCAGACCACAACAACAACAGACTAACGTGAGCTTGATTCTTCATGTGTCACTCTTTATATGGTCATAAAAACAGCCTCGTTCACCTATGGGAAAATGTTCTTATTGATTATAGCCTTAACTAACTACTAAACCCATCAAAGTATTAATCACCGTCCTACAAGAGCCAAACAGCACAGAAAGTGGACTGCAGGTGATAGAAGGCATCTAGTATGGTCCGATGAGTCGCGATTCTCCCAGTTTTTCCGAATGACGCAAGGCGTCGAATTCACTAACGACCCAGTGAGGCATATAAACTGCAGTGCGTGGAGCGTGTATTTCAAGCTGGAGGCGGTTCTTTGGTGTCTGGTGCTGTAATTCGCACCATGACTTGGTCGGACTCATTCAGGTTATTATGAACATGAACCAGGATGCTTATTTCATCATTCTCGGTAACCAGGTGTCGCCCTTTCTTCTACCCTCGTCTTTCAATATGACAACAACCGTCTTCACGGGGCTGCATGCATGCGTTCCTGATTTGAGGAACCTCTTAAAGCCATAGAAATTTTCTGGGACTCTCTGGGACAGTGGATGAAACGTAGCAAACAACATCACTGCAGTTCGGTAACTCTACGGTGTTTAATTACCAACGGGGCGTTGCACCTGGATGTGGCTTACCTGTAGAAAATTATGGTATTACTTCTTCGCCGAAATGAGACCATTACCATGGCTAGAGGCGGCTTTGCAAGCTATTGGCGTGATATCTCCTAGGGATGATTAATTATTTGCCCAGTGTCCTTATGCATTCCTACATTTAGACGGCCCTAAAGGCGACCGATGTCATCTTGGGATTCCACGTTACTCATCTATTGTCACAAACGGGCCAAGAGATATTGCCGTTAATGAAGACTGGAAGATAAGCTCTTCCATCTTATCTCACACGTGCTCAACGGGAGGCAGGTCTGGTGAAAGTGTTGGCCAGAATGAGAACGTGCTGGGTAACGAGAGAGGATTGGACACAAGTGTTGTCATGCCGGCACACTTGGAACACTATATCTTCCTGGCATAGCAGGAACGCAAATAGATGGTTAGGACGATGTGCAAGGAGTGTATGGTCATAACAGGCTATGATGTGACACACGAGATATCCTCTGTTGCTCTCGCACGTCTTTGCTTCGCACACTACAATAGCTTCCGCTCTCCTTTTTGACACTGCACTCGCAAACAACAATAAATGATAATAAGGCAGATGTTCTCTCATCACAAGAAAACGCTACGTATCATTCCAGTAATTTCTTTTGCTTACAACTTCGGGGCGGGCTGCAGACGAATGATTTTCAAGTGAATGTGTGCCGATGGCATCCTTTTTCGTACACCATTTTCTAGGAAACCTTTCCTGGTAACTCAACCTGACACTCAACGTGTAAAAATTGTAGCCCTTCGCAATGCAGTCAGCAATGCCTGCTTATGAAGCAATCCAGTCATGAATCTGTGTTTACATATATACTCCTCAAGCCATCTTACGACGTGTGATGGTGGGTGCTTCGCTTACCACACTCATTTCCTCCTCTCCTCTGTTCCATTTCCAAATCGCGAGTGCGAAGAACGACTGTCCATATGCGTCCCAGTGTCTCTTATTTTATCATCGAGTTCATTTTGTGAAACGTACTTGCGATGACGTGATATGTAGCGCGACTCTTCTTGGAACTTACGCTAACGAATTTTCAACTGTACATCTCTATTCCATTAGAACTACTGACAGCCTTGTGAGAGCCAGTCCTGACAAAACTCTACTATCTGGTGAGCAAGATGTATGAGACAGGCGAAATACCCTCAGACTTCAATAAGAATATAATAATTCCAATCCCAAAGAAAGCAGGTGTTGACAGATGTGAAAATTACCGAACTATCAGTTTAATAAGTCACAGCTGTAAAATACTAACGCCAATTATTTACAGACGAATGGAAAAACTGGTAGAAGCCGACCTCGGGGAAGATCAGTTTGGATTCCGTAGAAATATTGGAACACGTGAGGCAGTACTGACCCTACGACTTATCTTAGAAGCTAGACTAAGGAAAGGCAAACTTACGTTTCTAGCATTTGTAGACTTAGAGAAAGCTTTTGACAATGTTGACTGGAATACTCTCTTTCAAATGCTGAAGGTAGCAGGAGCGAAAGGCTATTTACAATTTGTACAGAAACCAGATGGCACTTATAAGAGTGGAAGGACATGAAAGAGAAGCAGTGGTTCGGAAGAAAGTGAGACAGGGTTGTAGCCCCTCCCCGATGTTATTCAATCTGTATATTGAGCAAGCAGTGAAGGAAACAAAAGAAAAATTCAGAGTAGGTATTAAAATCCAGGGAGAAGAAATAAAAACGGTGAGGTTCGCCGATGACATTGTAATTCTGCCAGAGACAGCAAAGGACTTGGAAGAGCAGTTGAACGGAATGGATAGTGTCTTGAAAGGAGGATATAGGACGAACATCAACAAAAGCAAAACGAGGATAATGGAATGTAGTCGAATTAAGTCGGGTAATGCTGAGGGAATTAGATTAGGAAATGAGACACTTAAAGTAGTAAAGGAGTTTTGCTATTGGGGAGCACAATAGCTGATGATAGTCGTGGTAGAGAGGATATAAAATGTAGACTGGCAATGGCAAGGAAACGTTTCTGAAGAAGAGAAATTTGTTAACATCGGGTATAGATTTAAGTGTCAGGAAGTCGTTTCTGAAAGTATTTGTTTGAGGTGTAGCCATGTATGGACGTGAAACACGGACGATAAATAGTTTGGACAAGAAGAGAATAGAAGCTTTCGAAATATGGTGCTACAGAAGAATGCTGAAGATTAGATGGGTAGATCACATAACTAATGAGGAGGTATTGAATAGGATTGGGGAGAAGAGGAGTTTGTGGCTCAACGTGACTAGAAGAAGGGATCAGTTGGTAGGACACATTCTGAGGCATCAAGGGATCACCAATTTAGTATTGGAGGGCAGCCTGGAGGGTAAAAATGGTAGAGGGAGACCAAGAGATGACTACACTAAACCGATTCAGAAGGATGTAGGTTGCAGTAGGTACTGGGAGATGAAGAAGCTTGCACAGGATAGAGTAGCATGGAGAGCTGCATCAAACCAGTCTCAGGACTGAAGACCACAACAACAACATCTCTATATGATATGGCACACTTCTTTTGTAGTGCCTGTCAGTGGCTTTACTGCGCAACTCCGTAACGCTCTCGCGCTGCTATGCGCTCCCGCGACGATGATGATGATGTTGTTTGGTTTGTGGGGTGCTCAACTGCGCGGTCATCAGTACACGTACAAAGTCCCAATTTTTATACACTCCAATTTTTTTACACAGTCCAATCCAGCCACAGTCAAAAATGATGATGATTATGATGAAATGACGAGTACAAATACCCAGTCCCCGAACACAGAAAATTCCCAACACTGTCGGAAAGCGAACCCGGGACCCCGTGATCCAGAGGCAGCAACGCTAGCTACTAGATCACGAGCTGAGGACGCGCTCTCGTGACGATAAAATTCTTTTGGGTATACTGCCGTGTCATCTTATAAAATGTTTTTTAGCGTTTTTAGTATTTTATATGATGACGTGACAGTGCTCACATGAGAATTTTATGAGACTGAAAGAAGCTGCTGAAGCCTACATAATTAAATCAGTGCCGCTCTTCGCTGGATCTTGTTACTCCATCTGTTCTGTTAACCCTTCCTGGTAAGCGGTGAATGCTGCTGCCATTTAGAACACGTTCGATGAGCATGTGTATTTTCCATGGAGGACCGACTCCAACCCTGATGAACAGCTACACATCACCTACAACGAGCCTGGCAATTCTTTGGAAGGAGCCTCCAATCCCCTGCAAGTTCATAACGGTTCCTTGTATAAAAATAGTCGATATGCGACTTACGTTCGTCGACTCTGTTCTGCAACGTCTAGAATGTACTGTCTGAGTACGACTCCTGAAATCCAAGATCGCTCTTACAGAAAGTCGTATGGATTATTACTGAACCACTATTTTTACGCTCATTACGTTGTTTAAACTAGTACACGGCTCGGTGGTTTGAATCATCGCGGTTACTCTCCTGTCATAGAGCTCTACACATATTTTAGGAGTTTTCATTTTTCATCATCCTTTTCCCTTTGCTTCTACAGGGTTTTTATAATTAATCTTTAGCTGCAGGAGAGGGCCCCATGAAAATGAGTGATAGAGTGACAATGAAATTTTATGGAAAACTTTTTAAGGACATGCGGAAGAAAAACAACGAGTAAACCACGAAAAGAAACATTTTAATTTTCATATGAGAGGACAACATTTCTTAATTGCGTCCCATGTTTACGTTCCAGGTTACAAACGTTGCTCAATGTAACGACCATCTGCACGACAGTCTGGAACAGCACTACTGATATCATTTCACAGTTGTTGGTTGCAGCAGTTTTCGAACGGTGGACGATTGAATGTTCATCAGACGTGACACAGTTCGTGCACTGCTTGATGATCGCACATTGCGTCCAGCTTTCTCATCCGTGGCAACAGTAACTTCTTCAACTATCTGTGGCACAGTTGGCCGTTGACTTCTCGCAGGAGACATTTCCAAAACTACAGATATTTCGAATTTTCGAATCATGTTCTTCAACCCCAGTGTAGAAAGAGATCTCTCAGTATTTCTTTAAATCTTCGATGCCCGCGAAGAACAGTAGAACTATTGCCGTTGTTTTGATAAAACAGCGCCGGCCGGTGTGGCCGAGTGGTTCTAGGCGCTTCAGTCTGAAACCGCGCGACCGCTACGGTGGCAGGTTCGAATCCGGCCTCGGGCATGGATGTGTGTGACGTCCTTAGGTTAGTTCGGTTTAAGTAGTTCTAAGTTCTAGGGGACTGATGACCTCAGATGTTAAGTCCCGTAGTGCTCAGAGTCATTTGATAAAAAAGCTTTACATATTTAAGGCCCCGCTCAACTTGTCCAGATCCAGGCCGACCGTCTGTAACTGCATTGCACAATGACACTTGTGCTTCAACTATACCCCACCGTACCAGTACCGGCGCCCGTCACCAAGCCAGAACACTTAGCTCTACTAACAACGCAAATCCTACAGCACACAGTCCTTTAAAGTTTGGTCCCCGTACGATAAATAGCTTTCCGTTTACAATGGCTCAAGTAGCGAAAGTAGAAGACGCGTATTCGTACAAATTGTGGGACTTCACACGTTGATGTTTCTAATATCTCTTGTAGCAACTACTAAGCAAATTTGGTAACACACTAGTCGTTATTGACCTTTGTTACAAAGACAGCAATCGTCGGGTTTAAGAATGTTCTACATCTACATCTACATCCATACTCCGCAAGCCACCTGACGGTGTGTGGCGGAGGATACCTTGAGTACCTCTATCAGTTCTCCCTTCTATTCCAGTCTTGTACTGTTCGTGGAAAGAAGGATTGTCGGTATGCTTTTGTGTGGGTTCTAATCTCTCTGATTTTATCCTCATGGTCTCTTCGCGAGATATACGTAGGAGGGAGCAATATACTGCTTGACTCTTCGGTGAAGGTATGTTCTCGAAACTTTAACAAAAGCCCGTACCGAGCTACTGAGCGTCTCTCCTGCAGAGTCTTCCATTGGAGTTTATCTATCATCTCCGTAACGCTTTCGCGATTACTAAATGATCTTGTAACGAAGCGCGCTGCTCTACGTTGGATCTTCTCTATCTCTTCTATCAACCCTGTCTGGTACGGATCCCACACTGCTGAGCAGTATTCAAGCAGTGGGCGAACAAGCGTACTGTAACCTACTTCCTTTGTTGTCGGATTGCATTTCCTTAGGATTCTTCCAATGAATCTCAGTCTGGCATCTGCTTTACCGACGATCAACTTTATATGATCACTCAATTTTAAATCACTCCTAATACGTACTCCCAGATAATTTATGGAATTAACTGCTTCCAGTTGCTGACCTGCTATTTTGTAGCTAAATGATAAGGGATCTATGTTTCTATGTATTCGCAGCAAATTACACTTGTCTACATTGAGATTCAATTGCCATTCCCTGCACCATGCGTCAATTCGCTGCAGATCCTCCTGCATTTCAGTACAATTTTCCATTGTTACAACCTCTCGATACACACAGTATCACCTGCAAAAAGCCTCAGTGAACTTCCGACGTCATCCACAAGGTCATTTATGTATATTGTGAATAGCAACGGTCCTATGACACTCCCCTGCGGCACACCTGAAATCACTCTTACTTCGGAAGACTTCTCTCCATTGAGAATGACATGCTGCGTTCTGTTATCTAGGAACTCTTCAATCCAATCACACAATTGGTCTGATAGTCCATATGCTCTTACTTTGTTCATTAAAAGACTGTGGGGAACTGTATCTAAAGCCTTGCGGAAGTCAAGAAACACGGCATCTACCTGTGAACCCATGTCTATGGCCCTCTGAGTCTCGTGGACGAATAGCGCGAGCTAGGTTTCACACGACCGTCTTTTTCGAAACCCACGCTGGTTCCTACAGAGTAGATTTCTAGTCTCCAGAAAAGTCATTATACTCCAACATAGTACGTGTTCCAAAATTCTACAACTGATCGACGTTAGAGATATAGGTCGATAGTTGTACACATCTGTTCGACGTCCCTTCTTGAAAACGGGGATGACCTGTGCCCTTTTCCAATCCTTTGGAACGCTGTTCATGTTATTCACTATGAAAAAAAGACTTTCTTAATTTTTCTTTTAATCGATGGACACGATACGGCATCCATTCCTTTTACAGCGGATGATTAACCACAAAGAGCTGAGCTTCGCCGCTTTAGCGTTATCCTGCATGCTAGGGCCTAAGGACTGCAGCCTCTGAGGGCGTCGGAAACACTCACCTCACTTCCTCCACTACTTTCCATACTGCAGCCAACCACAACTTTCACTTCGGACGACACTTAGCTAGTATGAAGAGATAAGGACTAATGATGGACGCGACTCACAGAAGAGTGAGTAGCTGCTGGCGCTCACCTTGTACTCGGGGTGGTCCTTCTTGTGGGCGTTTCGGAGCCTCTCTGCCTCCTCGATGAACGGCTGTTTCTCCTCCTCACTCAGAATCCTGCGGCACAGGAGGAACACGGTTAACTACACACAAAGACAAGCACACTGTACATATTCATAACCATCCCTTAGGTATTACACGGTCCAATCACATCAAGGGTGATCACGGCCTGTGTTCGACGTCAACGTGCGATAATCAGACGGCATATGGCAACACATGCAGTGGAGGGTCTATAAAGCGTGTCGGGGGGACGTGGAAAGCGATGCACTTGTTGTCGTGATGCAGAAACGGATATATTTACCCGATGCCCAAAAGAGCATGGTCATTGACTCTCGGGCCAAGGGTGGTAGCGTTTCCGAATGGCTAAGCTTGTAAAGTATTCGCGTTTTCGCCTTGTTAAAGTATACCACGCATGGCAGAACAACGCTATCCTAAACCGGCACAAAGGCAACTATGGTGCATCACTGGCCACAGATGTCAGGGATGGACGATGACTGCAGAGATGAGTCGGGCGAATAGACGTGCAACTGTTGAGTAACAGACCGCCCACATGAACCACGGGGCTACTAATAGTGTATCCTCAACCCTTGCAACTATCGTTGCAGCGTATGCGTCTCTCCAGCTGACTGCTGCTCGTAGGCGACGAAGGCTGGAATTCGCACGCCAGCACCTCAACAGGAAGTCCGAATGGCATCAGGTGGCCTTTTCTGATGAATCAAGTTTTAAGTTCCATCGGTCAGATGTTACATCGGCGTGAAACTCCTGAAAGCAAACACCCTGTAACAATCGTCGGAAGGGTCCAAGCCCGTTATGGTCTGGGAAATGTTTTAGTGGCATTCCCTGGGCGATCTCGTCTTTCTGGAAGGCACAATTGATCAACACAAGTATGCCATATCCACCCCTGCATGAAGTTTGTTTTTCCTCGTCACACTGGCATCTACCAGGAGGACAACGCAACGTATTGCAGATCACATGCGTGGTTAGAATAGCACCAAGATGAGTTTACTCTACTCCCTTGGCCATCAAACTCCCCGGATTAAAACCTAATCAGGACTCTATGGGACCACCTCGACCGGGCTGCTCGTGCCGTAACTCCTCGACTGGAGGATGCTCACTGGAGTCGGCATGGCTCCACATCCCTCTTAATATTTTCCAGAACCACATGAGTCTCTTCTTGCACGTCTCGCAGAAGTCCATGCTGAAGAGGTGGTTACTCAGACTTGACAGTTGGTCACATTAATGTAACTGGACAGTGTGAATGCGTGGGTTTGGTCACCGGTAGTGTGATGTGTAGAACATGCGGCATCCTGTACATCGTCAAGGGCTGCTTCAGTAGCGAGGTTTCCAATTTTGTTGCATTGTAGCATAACACTGGTAATTTCGAGGAAAATTATTAAATAATTAGCATATTATTAGTTCTAGAACCTTGTTGCTATTATGTGGCGTCTGATTCTAGTCTTGTAAGAGTTTTATCGAGGACAGAGGTCTTGCAACACCAAACAACGAATATCGTATGATTATAGGTGTCACCAGTTTATTACAACACATGCTACAAATTGTCATTAAATGTTAAAGTCGTACGGATCATGGGATACAATGAGCTCTGGCTGTGAAGGCCAGTTAATTACCAAGGGTTTACCGAGCACTCTTTGAATTTTACTAGCTCTGAGGCGGTGCCATACAGTAAGGTATCTCACAGTTGGCGCAGCCGCGCGGGGTAGCCACGCGGTCTTAGGCGCCTTGCCACGGTTCGCACGCCTTCCCCCGTCGGATATTCGAGTCCTCGCTCGGGAATCGGTGTGTTGTTGTCCTTAGCGTAATTTAGATTAAGTTAGATTAAGTAATGTGTAAGCCTAGGGACCGATGACCTCAGCAGTTTGGTCCCATGGGAACTTACCACTACCACAGTTGGCGCAGTGTCTCTCAGCTGTACAGTCGTATATCCTGTGCTCTAGGCGAGCCTATTGCATTAGATTGGATCATTCTTATACAGGAAATATAGAAACTGTTTCATTGAAACAATAATGTTATTAAATGGCTGACATCTGGGTATAGTTGTTCATGTTGTATATTAATGACCTTGCAGAAAACATTAACAGTGACCTCACACCTTTTGCAGATGATGTAATTTCCTGTAATACTGCAGATACTGCAAAAATATTCAATCAGAATTTGGTAAGACTTCAAAGCGGTGAAAAGACTGGAAACTTGTTTTAAATTTTCAGAAATGTGGAATTGCAACTCACTAAACGAAAAAACGTTGTATCCTGGGACATAATATCAGTGAGTCACAACTGGAGTCAGTCAACGGAACACATCTAGCTGTGTGTATTAGTGGATGTATTAAGAGCCCTATTAAAGGTTTCACTTTTATTTACATATTATTCCAGAAAGGACGAAAAGATCATAATATTACCTTGTAGCCGCGCGGGATTAGCGGAGCGGTCTAGGGCGCTGCAGTCATGGACTGTGCGGGTGGTCCCGGCGGAGGTTCGAGTCCTCCCTCGGGCATGGTTGTGTGTGTCCTTAGGATAATTTAGGTTAAGTGGTGTGTAAGCTTAGGGACTGATGACCTTAGCAGTTAAGTCCCATAATATTTCACACACATTTGAAATTTTTTTTTGATACCTTGTAGTCTTATTTTTGTTTGTTTCGGTGCAATAAATATAGACAGTCTCGCTTACTTGTCTTTTTTTGTTATTTGCAGCAATTTAATTAAAGTATACCCCTTCGTTACTTAGTTCACTTTTCCGGAAAATAGTGTAAATTTCAATTACTCTGGTTCAGACTACTTGCTCAAGTGGTTTGTTTACATACAGTTGCATATAGTCCAGATTTTTATCATCCTTTTTTATTGTTTCTTGGTAATTTATTCAACTTCTTCTTACCGAATAATTGTATTACCATGAATCAAAAGTGCCTAAGTTGGCGCAGGAGTTCCAGCGTATGGCGTGATAAATTCTATAGCATTTTCTTCCATCTGAGTGACTGTTGCATCGTGGGAACTGGGAAAGTTAATGAAGGTCTTCAGTGGCTTTACAAGATAAATACTGGAGACAGGAAGATAGTGGAAAAGGGGGAAAAATTTCTGCCATTCAGGACGCGTTAGAAAAGACTCTGAAAGGTCTGGACTAGTTGAAGAAGGAGAAGGGCAAAGAAAGAAATGAGAAGTGGGAACAAATAATAGAAGGAATAGTTATAGGATTTCCTCTGGCAGCTTTGCAGGCAACGTGAGAAAGTACATTTGATCTGCTGCTTCTGTCAGAGACGAATGAGTCTAAAGGTGGTTTGGGTGTAGAGAGGACACAAAGAAGGATATAAGGAAGGCAGAAAAGAGAAAGAAAGTTTTGTTGTTAGGCAATTCTCACGCTAGAGGAGTTGGCCAGCATTTAGAGGATGAACTAGGATCAGAATATCAGGTCACCAATACTTTTAAACCTAGTTCTGCTCTAGGACAGGCGATAGAGAATTTAAACTGTGTAAACATTTCGCCAAAGAAGACACCGTGGTTACAACGGATGGCGCGAGCAGTACTACTGACAGAGATCATGCGTACAATATAAGAGGGTGACCTGTTAAAGATAGTATCAGCATTTGAGACATACAGTTGTTGAATTTGTGTCTGTTCTGAACCAACATTAGTGACCTCATTTGAACTCTTCTGTCAGAATGTCAGCGAAGGGTCACATGCTGGTGCGATTCCTGTCAGTTCTGTCGGTAAATGGGGCTATACTTCAAAAATGTTCAAATGTGTGTGAAATCTTATGGGACTTAACTGCTAAGGTCATCAGTCCCTAAACTTACGCACTACTTAACCTAAATTATCCTAAGGACAAACACACACACCCATGCCCGAGGGAGAGCTCGAACCTCCGCCGGGACCAGCCGCACAGTGCTATACTTCAGTTCATCGGGAAGGGGAAGGGTAAACTGACTGCTCTAGGAGCGAAAACGTAAGGGAGGGATGATGACCCTGTCATAAGTGGTAAAATCCCAGTGGCTACAGGTGTCGGAGCAGCTACTTTTTTTTTTTTTTTTTTTTTTTTTGGGCTATGGGGACAGAAAGAAACCAAATATTCAGAGAGGTTAGGATTCAAGCAAATCTTCAGTTGGGGAAAGAAACTAAACAGCATGTCCCAGAAACTGCATCGCTACAAACAGATGTTTCCGCAATCATTAGGAATTTCATTTCCATCCACTAATACCTCAGTCAGTGAGAAATGCCAGTTATCTGTATTGATTCGGAATATTCGAAGTGGCATTAACGAACTACTGCTTTGCATTCGCGAACTGGCGTATTCAAACTGAGTTGACATAATCTGCCTCTCTGAACGTTACAGGAATTAGGTTAGCATCATATTTCTATAGAGCAGAAATTTATGACTTATTCTGAGGTATATGGCATCGCCTTCTTTCTCCAGTTTTGTAGAGCAGAAATGGAGAAAGGAGGCGTTGCCAGATGCCCCAGAAAAAGTAATAAATTTAAGAACAAAGGCATTCATAAATTTTGATTGTGGCAGCATATGGAAATATGCGTGACAGAAGCAGAATTGGGTGACAAATTCTTTATGGTAGTAAGTGTATACCCAGAACCCTCAGGTAATTTTAATCTGTTTGTAAATCACCTTGAGGCTCCATTGACCCATTTAATGTAGTGATCGATAGTGATTTTGATATAAATTTTTCTAAAAATTATTCCGGTAGGAATTTACTGCATGTTGTAACATAGGCATTCAACTTAATTCCTACCGTAAACGTCTCAACTAGAGTAGCTAATTGCTCAAAAACAGCCACTGACAATATATTTATAGAGATATTTAATGAGTAAAATTATGTTACGAAACCAATACCGTAGCCAGTATACTGAATACAGTAACTTAGACAGCAAAGCAAATGCGTTTGGAGAAAAAGATAGTTAAATCAGGTAACTAAATATAGTCAATATAGGATGTAGTAAAGAAGGTGACAGGCAGACCTAAGATGAAGATGAGCAGATAGCATTAAGGGTATTAATACAACGTATGGTATCAACGTTCGATACCACACTTGTTAGGGATTGCAGTTATCGACCGCGGTCCGTATTAGTATCACTGGACCTGCGAGTTGAGACTAGCGCCGCTCCGCGGCTTACAAGTCTCTAGCGTGCGCTCGGCCACTCTTGCTCGGGACGGCAAATATGAAAGCAGAATAACCTTCAGCTAATAGAAAGCAACCTCTAACAAGGCGCTTAGTTAAAGTACGGCCTATGTGATGCCTCTATAGCTCTCTGTTTATAATTATATTCCTCTTGACCATGAAGACTCCTGTGCCACCAGTTAAGTAAAATATATTATTTTTTACCAACGACTTCTAATTATGTTAGTCGTTGTAGACCCAGACCATGCAGCCAGTTCCATATCGACTTCACTGACGAACCTGCTGTATATGCAAAGAAGAGATTTGTATGTTTCTATTTAGCATTGGTCACCAGTCATTCACATTGGCGACGATTTGTTCGCCGTCGTCATGACACATTGATATCAGCTGCCTGCAGTTTAGCAATACATTTTGAACAAGTATGTCATAACTGTTACTGAGAAGATGGCTTTCTTAGGATCAGTAGATGTTGCTCAGATAAACCACCACAAATAAGTTCAGTAATATGGATATGACCCTGACCACAACAGGTGGAGGAATGTCCACATTAAAATTTTTAAATTAAAATGATTCTAGTGTTTGTGATAAAGGTCAACATAATCAGTTCCAGAGTGTTCTACAGAGGTAACATTATTAAGTTATTTGTCTAACCAATTATTTATCACTACAAAATTTCCCAACTGGCCGCGGAAAATATTCGTGGAAGAGAGACAGGAGCGCGCATTGCACTCCTCCCTGTTCGCCTTTTCCGATGTTTCCATCGACGTTTGGCTCGCCTCGGGTTTACAACTCAACGCCGCAGACGAATGAAAAGTTTTGCTTACTTCGTCCATGCGCAAAGACGTTTCCAGTCTGAGTGTGAAGTTAAGGCCCTTGTACTTATGCGCTTACCGAGAGTGGGGGAAACAGCTCCGCTGAGGGAAGTATGGTAGAAATGTCACACGGAAGTTAAGGGGCCCTCACATGTTGAATATTACTGCCAATGCGTCAATAAAATGACCGTCTGAGAGTCAGCGTTATCGAATTGTCAATACTAGAAATATTAACGAACAGTATTGATGCCAGACAAAATATTATCAGCCATACCAATGCGTAGCGAGCACGTGGGGGGCGAGCATTACCGGTTTGACAATTCGCCGTTCTGTTGTTCGCATTTTTGCAGCTTGACTTCTGTATAATGCAGCAGATATATGCTAAACTCATAATGGCTTCATTAGTGCTACAGAAACCGCCACTGCATATGCGATCATTCATCAGAATTATTTTTGGATTAGTATTCAAAAAATTCTTGCTAACAGTGTTTCAAATTTTGTTTGTCTCCACAAACTCCCGAATGACCTGCCTGTGACCAAAAATGGCAAAATTACTGTACTTATAATTACTTGTCGACTGGAACTGGCTATCTCACAGCCATATTTCGTTTTTCCATTCCTTCTCGTATTAACATTAGTAAACAACTCTTGTCCGCTGTGAACTTATTATAACAATGCAACTGTTGGAAGAACAGGTGATTTATAATGAGTCGTCTGCAAACATTTGTTATTACAGGCTTTTATTTTTCCATGATAATATTTAAAGATGCTTGGCTTCCCATCTTCAGATGTTTACATTTATTTAAGTTTCGTTAACATTGTTTCTTTACTAACAGCGTTGCAGAATTTTGCAGCGGAAGTTTTTAAGACGGTTATTGCTTGAGGGCTCGCTGAAAAGTAATGCCTCCGAATTTCTTATGTGAAAACTCTTAAAGCATCTTAAATAAAACAAACGGTATTAACATTCTACTTCTTATTCATCATCTCAGCATGTTTGCAGCCCCCTGCCAGTAGAGGGCTGCGAATTGTATGATGTTACATAGCGCGTGTAACAAAGCTGTGTCGGTGCGTGAAAAGCAGCGTGCTGCAATCGAGTTCGGAATTCGAAGAGTTCGTCCTCACACGGAGCACCCTCTCTTTCAGCATGACAATCCCAAACCACACATGAACGCTGCGACATCTGTAACAATACGACTTCTTCGGTTCACTGGCATCGACCATCTATCATACAATTCCGACTTGGCCCCGTCAGATTTTCATCTGTTTCCAAAACTTAAAGAACACCTGCGAGGACTTCACTTTGATAGTGATGAAGGAATGCATGGAGAGGTGAAGGTCTAGCTCCGTCAACAGAGTCAAAACGTTCTACAATGACGGTATCATCAAACTGATCTCTCGTTGGGAGAAATGAATTCGTCACCAGGGTGAAAATGTTGAGAAATAAATATGTAAACATGAAGAATAAAGATGCAGATTGTTAATAAGGATTATTTTATTTTCAAAGCTTTAAGTGTTATCATATAAAAGAATCGGAGGCATTAGTTTTCAGCACGCTCTCGAAAAATATCAAAATTAAAGAAACAATGGTCACGACGGGTAAATAAGTGTAAACACTTGGAGATGGGGTGAACATGAAATGTATGTACTCACAAAAACGCGTGTCTTAAAGCGTAATTTGTTGGCACGGTGTGTCGTGAAAGAGGTGTCATTCATATCAGGACGTTGTGCCATAAATATCCCTTTTTTGTGAATGTACAGTATATGATACTTTTTTGTTTTGTACCATGTTCTTCATACTGTGTGTTCGGAAATTCCGTTACAGACTTCTAGGGCTTGTAGAGGAGAGTGAGCACATAATATTTGAAACAGGAACCAATGTCCTCAAACATATTATTTTCATTTTACGACGGTTCCAATTCAGATGATTAATTCATCCATTTCTGCATGAGGAGCTGAATTATATGTGACGTGGTACAATATTAGGTAACAATTCGAGAGGAAATATAACGAAGCATCCATTTATCACTTAAGCACATTTATCTGTATTAACAATTGAAAGGGCTCTGCCCTTTTTACGATGACAATTTTTACGATGTTTTGGCCATAAATATGCGCGAATTTGATAAATGTACTCAACCTCTGTAAACTCGATATAATCGTACTCCTTATACGACTGTCTTCGAGACCAGAGATGTTGGTCAAAGAGATTAACTTTGCTTTGTCAGAGAGTAGCAACAGCAGTGTGTCTGATTCCATAGGTGTACCCACTGATCGCACCTGAAGATGGCGGCCAGATGGACCGCCGAAATATCGTGTAGTGAAGACGATCGTATCCGGCAACATACTCGTGAAGAGCATAAGCAATAGCAGAGTGTGGTGGACAGTCTGGGAATGTACTTCATTTAAAAAGGATGGAACTTGACTGCTGTGTAGTGGAGACGGCATTATTTAGAAAAGGTTTTGCAATATGTTTTGACGAAAGATATTGAGCAAATGAGATTATATTAATGGAAGAATGATAAAAGCCAACTTTTAAGATAATCCAGTGTTTTTTCACATTTGTAACTGTGAAGCTTATCATTGTTAGAACATTGTATATGGTTGAAGTTTGCTTTAGAAAATTTGTAATGCAGTATAAGGTCTTGTCTTATAGTTGAAACAAGTATCAAGTGGGGGGGGGGGGGCAGTTACACATAGAGTTATTAAGAAATATCTTACCAACCTGTCTAGATGTGAGAACTTTTTGAAAAGGCGCACTGTTATTATGGCTTAATGGAGCACAGTTAAACTTGAGATCTTTCTTCTCACTTATCAGTAGCTAAGATTAGTTCCCCGTGTACGACAAGCTTTTATGAAAATTTGTAAGATAACCGTCTTACGTTGCAGATCGCAGGTACAACAAATGAAATTTGATGTTTGACAGTCACATTATTATTCCTGATAGAAGTCGCAGAGCAGATGAGCGTACAGTGTGCACAGGTGGGCCAATACATTTAATTGCCATCAGAATTCATGTCCACTGAAGGGCACAGTGATTGTCAGAGTTTATTTATGAAAATAATATCAGTATCAGTTCAGAGGCTTAACACTGATAAAAGATTTCAGTAAAGTGCTATCTTTTGAATTTTCAAGCAGTTATATCAAAAAGTCAGATGCATTTATTTTTATGTTCATTTGCTGTGTAATTATAACAACAATTATGGTACAGTGATTATTTGCAAGACTAAAGATAAAGATTAACAATATTCAAACTGAGTTCTTTGTTTTGCAGTTGTTTGATGTACTGGCTAGCCTGAATTTCGCACCGTGTGGCATGAGCTCCACATATTTCCGTTCAAAAATAAATTTCCACACAGTTGTATTGTCATGCATTGATCTTTACATATTGCGATATATAAAAAAAAAGTTTTACGCATTTCTTAGATACTAACTTGACACTCACGAACAGCAGTTTAAATATACAAGAAACTTCCACACTTAAACATTAGGTTTTTACATTATTCTAAAACAAAAAAAGAACCAAGCATACTGTACGCACAGAACAGTAGCGATGCATTACAGTAGTAGCTTAATGTGGCGACCACCGACGTGTAATACAGGCATTCTATCTACGAAGCATGTTCTGGTACACACTCTCCATCCAACCTGGTGTCTTCAATTTCTGGTGCAGCGACACAACTCGTGCCAGCAGATCTTCCTCTCACTCTACAGGAGACTTGTAAAATAAACTTTGCATGTGATCCCACAAGAATCCATAGTATTTAAATCTGTTGACTGCGTCAGCATGTGGTTGGACCACCTCGGCCTACCCATCTTTCAACATTTCGTCTATTGGGATGACTCCGAACCGCACGTGAGAAGTGAAACCACATTTCCAGAAGTCATCCTGTCTGTCCTACTGTATATGAGGTCAAGAAGCTCTGAGAATTTTCTCTTTCCCTCAGCAGACCTGGACACGTCACACATCTGAATTGAAACCATCATAGAAAGGAAACGATACGTTTCCAGAAATGGGTTTCTATTCAAAATATTATGTACTCACCCACCTCTACAAGTCCCAGAAGTTTGTAACGGGAATTCCCGAACACCTTGTATATAGTTTTGACTTTATGCGCTAGGAGCACTGTTGTCGAGTCATGTGATGAAGTGGCCCATAGGCTTAGAATGTACTAGTTGTTGCCCGTGGCTGTATTCGGATATCAGTAGTTTTGATATGATGAGTGATGGCGAGTAAGTGCGCTGTTGTACGTGCAGTAATGTCAGCTGCCTGACGTGTCTATCTGTTCGGTTAAACACAGCTTGAGGTGCGTCACACCCTTCCCCCTACCAAGCCGTCCCAAGAAACGATACAGAAGCACGCGCATCGTCGCTACTGAACAGAGCAGTCAGAACGGCGTGGGCAGGATCCCACATCCGCACATTGTGCTTCTGAAGTAACTATTGTACAACTTGTGTGTTATCCAACAAATTTAATAACTTTTCAACACGGTTTACGTTCACTGATATAAAAAGGATGTTCTATTACCTACTTCACCTTCTTAGGGATCGATTTCTTTTGATTTCTACATCTACGTGATTACTCTGCTATTCACAATAAAGTGCCTGGCAGAGGGTTCAATAAACCTCCTTCAAGCTGTCTCTCTACCGTTCCACTAGCGAAAGGCGCGCGGGAAAAACGAGCACTTACATTTTTCTGTGCGATCCCTGATTTCTCTTATTTTACCGTGATGATCATTTCTCCCTATGTCGGTGGGTGCCAACAGAATGTTTTCGCAATCGGAGGAGAAAACTGGTGATTGCAATTTCATGAGCAGATCCCGTTGCTACGAAAAACGCCTTTTGTTTTAATGAGTGCCACTGTAATTCACGTATCATGTCTGTGTCACTATCTCGCCTATTTCGCGATAATACAAAACGAGCCGCCCATCTTTGGACTCTTTCGATGTCATCCGTCAGTCTCCCCTGATGCGGATCCCACACCGCACAGCAATACTCCAGAACAGGGCGGACAAGTGCAGTGCAAGCAGTCTCTTTAGTAGTTCTGTTGCACCTTATAAGTGTTCCGCCAATGAATCGCAATCTTTGATTTGCTCTACCCACAACATTATCTGTGATCGCCCCAATTTATGTTATTTGTAATTGTAATCCCTAAGTATTTAGTTGAATTTACAGCCTTCAGATTTGTGTGACTTAACTCGTAATCGAAATTTTGCGAATTTCTTTTAGTACTCATGTCAATAACTTATCTAAATCATTTTGCAATTCGTTTTTGTCATCTGATGACTTTACAAGACGGTAAATGACAGCATCATCTGCAAATAATCTAAAAGAGATACTCAGATTGTCTCCTATGTCGTTAATATAGATCATGAGCAATCGAGGGCCTATAACACTTCCTTGGGGAACGCGCTGATATTACTTCTGTTTTACTCGATGCCTTTCCGTCTATTACTAAGAACTGTGACCTTTCTAACAGGAAATCACGAATCCAGGCGCACAACTGAGGCGATATTCCATTGGCACGCAGTTTGGTTAAAAGACGCTTGTGAGGAACGGTGTCGAAAGCTTTCTGGAAATAATAAAAAAAAGAATCAATTTAACATACCCTATCGATAGCACTCATTACCTCATGAGTATAAAGAGCTAGTTGTGATCCACAAGAACGATGTTTCCTGAATCCGTGCTGACTATGTGTCAATAAATCGTTTTCTTCGTGGTAATTCATAATGTTCTATAACAGTATATGTTGCAAAACCGTACTGCAATTCGACGTCAGTGATACGGGCCTGTAATATGGGCCTGTAATTCAGCGGATTACTCCTATTTCCCATTTTGGGTATTGGTGTGACTTTAGCAATTTTCCAGTCTTTAGATACGGAACTTTCTATGAGCGAGCGTTTGTATATAATTGCTAAATATGGAGCTAGTGCATCAGCATACTCTGAAAGGAACCTGACTGGTATACAAAGTGGATCGGAGACCTCGCCTTTATTAAGTGATTTAAGCTGCTTTGCTACACCGATGATATCTACTTCTATGTTTCTCATCTTCGCAGGTGTTCTTGATAGGGATTCAGGAATATTTACGTCGTCTTCTTTGGTGAAGGAGCTTCGGAAAAGGGTGTTTAATAACTCTGCTTTAGTGGTACTGTCACCAGTAACTTCAGCGTTGTTATCGTGCAGTGAAGGTATTGATTGCGTCTTGCCAATGGTGTGCTTTATACAGGGTGTTACAAAAAGGTACGGCCAAACTTTCAGGAAACATTCCTCACACACAAAGAACGAAAATATGTTACGTGGACATGTGTCCGGAAACGCTTACTTTCCATGTTAGAGCTCATTTTATTACTTCTCTTCAAATCACATTAATCATGGAATGGAAACACACAGCAACAGAACGTACCAGCGTGACTTCAAACACTTCGTTACAGGAAATGTTCAAAATGTCCTCCGCTAGCGAGGATACATGCATCCACCCTCCGTCGCATGGAATCCCTGATGCGCTGATGGAGCCCTGGAGAATGGCGTATTGTATCACAGCCGTCCACAATACGAGCACGAAGAGTCTCTACATTTGGTACCGGGGTTGCGTAGACAAGAGCTTTCAAATGCCCCCATAAATGAAAGTCAAGAGGGTTGAGGTCAGGTGAGCGTGGAGGCCATGGGATTGGTCCGCCTCTATCAATCCATCGGTCACCGAATCTGTTGTTGAGAAGCGTACGAACACTTCGACTGAAATGTGCAGGAGCTCCATAGTGCATGAACCACATGTTGTGTCGTACTTGTAAAGGCACATGTTCTAGCAGCACAGGTATAGTATCCCGTATGAAATCATGGCGGTGAATCGAGGAAGTACAGTACATACTGACGAAACTAAAATGAGCTCTAACATGGAAATTAAGCGTTTCCGTACACATGTCCACATAACATCTTCTCTTTATTTGTGTGTGAGGAATGTTTCCTGAAAGTTTGGCCGTACCTTTTTGTAACACCCTGTATACGAGTATGATCAGAATATCTTTGGATTTTCTGCCAGATTCCGAGACAGTTTGGTTATGGAAGTTATTAAAAGCTTGTCGCATTGAAGCATGCGCTATATTTCGAACTTCTGCAAAACTTTGCCAATGTTGGGGATTTTGCTTTCTTTTAAATTTGGCATGCTTTTTTCGTTTCTTCTGCAACAGCGATCTGACTCGTTTTGTGTATCGTGTGTGATTAGTACCATCACTCATTAATTTATGTGGTATGTATCTCTCAATTTTTGTCGATACTATCTCCTTGAAATCATTCCACATATTTTCTACGCTTAGGTGATCAGATCAGGAGTGGAGATTGTCTCTTAAAAAGGCGTTAAGAGCTTTATTATCAGCTATTTTAAATATATGTATTTTGCGTTTCTTTTTGATCGGTGTGGGTCTTACGGTATTCAGCCTAGCAGCAACTGCCGTGTGGTCGCTAATCCCTATTTTTCCAGGATTGTTTGTTGCTAAGAGGTCAAGTATGCTTTCTGACTATCTTCTTCCTTAAGCTTCAATCTCCAAACCATATTTCATCCACATCAGTTCAGCAGTTTAATTGTAAAAACGTAACAGACAGAGATATTTTTGCATTTAAAATATTAGTATAAATAAAACTTTAAATTATGACATCTTTTTTCCCTTGGTCCGATTTTGATGAAAGAAAGCCTCAAGTTACTCATGAAATCCCCATGAAATTTCGTTTCGTAGTTTTGGAGATTAGTTTGTTCAAAGAGACAGAGATGACGGTTTTACAGATTAATTGTTAGTAAATATAAGCAAGATGTAAATCAGGCTCGCAGGGCACTAAAGGTTGTCCATGCCTACTCTAGAGAATAGCTCGATGATCTATGTATATCCAAACAGAGAAGTGATTAACTGAGGGCAAATCGTCGAACCTTTTTCACTTAGGAGAGAGTTGGATACGTATTGAAAGGTGTGTGGTGGAGATCGTCTCTGGAGTACGAGCTGGTGCTTATTTGCCTCTTGTTCAGAAGGCATGGGTCTTTCTGTAAAGGTCATAAATTTTAACCTAGGGTGTCAGACTGTTTGATGCAGCTCTTCTACGAACAAGCATATCGACTTGTCCCGTGCAAATAATCTTAGCTACCTCACATGAATCCGGATGCCATTCATGCTCCAGTGGAACATGAGAGCCATTCTATCGAGAGGTATTTCTTCTTGTGTCCCTTTTTGTTACTGCCGAGATTGTAAGGGTAGCACAATAATTAGTTTGGCGGGGAGACTAGCGGATTCCCTCCTACAAAGTTTCTAGTTTACTGATTTCGTAAATCTCTTTCTCCCTGCTTACAGCATTGCTGACGCATGGTCTGTTGGCTTTGAAGAGAGTAATTTGGCGTTCCTGTTGTTGATCAGCTGCGTATCTGACCAAACCTAATACAATCGACGTTACATCAGGCATCCTTAAGGCTACCCGCTGACAATGTTCTTCGAATCAACAGCTGTCCACCTTACTGGCATGTGGCTCACCATCGGACTGAAGATTTATTTTTATAGAGATTTATGCCATCTTCGTTCTTTCTTGAGCTTGTTAATGAGGAAGAAATTATATCGACTGTCATCTACCAGAGATTCTTGAAATTTAAGAGAGCAGATGCATGTTCTAGTGCTGCTTTCCTGCAGTACTGAAAACTGATGTGATAGCAACGTCACGTCAGCAAGAGCCTGCATCAGTACCTACGAAACCAAGATCGTCTAATCGGCTTAGCTGTTCCCGCCGTTGAATTACGACCAAGTAACTGCGTGCGAAGCTAAATATTGGTATTGCTGAGTTAAAACAAATATTTGCAATGAAGAAGTATTACACAGATTCCGCTTGAAGGGGCTGTTTTTCTCTTCTGTTTCCAACGGTGCAACAACTCTTATCGATATATAATATTAAATAGATTTTACCACTTAAGATAAAGTGGTGCAAAGATTGACATTACTGTCTAGACTTCCTTTGACTACTTCGATACAGGAGATGTTAGTTCCAGTTCGTCACAACGAACAGAAAGACGCTTTCTGCAATCAGGTCTCCAAAAATTTGATACCTGCCTTTATATGTAGCGTGATTAATATTAATATAATTTGGTGTATGTACTGTTATTATGTCCAAGAAAATGTACCCCAGTGCATACTCGGAACAATAGTATGCTCAAAGGATACTAAACGAGTCATATGGTTATTTAAAAGTTAGTTTTGTGTCTTCTGTGTATTATTAATGGAACAATATTTTACACCCCCAGAACATAGTGAGATAGATCAAGAAATAATGGCGATAATCCTGGCAGTGAAAAGATCCAGATTTGCTGTCGGAAAGCTGCTGAGGTCCCGGCTCCTATTGATATCCATGAAGACTAGGATTTACAGGGCAGTAATACAATCTGTCGTCCTACACCGAGCAGAGACCTGAACTCTGACACAAAAGACACAGAGAAAACTCCTGACACTCTAGAATGTTGTTCTGATTTGTGGACCTGTGAAGAGTGGAAACGACTGGAGGAAAAGGAAAAATTGCAAAAGTTGTACAAATTGCTGGACATTGTGGCTGTGATTAAAAGGAGGAGACTGAACTGGTATGGGCACGCAATACGTCGAGAACGCCAGATCACCAGGCAGGTGACGAGGATGACGTCAGAGGCAACAGACTGGGGCCCTTGAGAAACACGGGTAGGGCAACGAACTTGTTACGTCACACTAGTAACTTTGTCCGCCATTTTTCACGAACCCTCGACTCTGTGCAGGGACCACGGGAAGTCAATCTCAATGAAAAGTTACCCACTAAAGGTCTTAACATTTTCGTGTACTGTCGAGAGCTTACATGCATTTAAAAGCGCAGTTAATAGTTATTAAACTCGTCTGAAGTAGTTACTTGTTCCTCATCAGGGATGGCTGCTGGCACTCACAAGATCTGTAGTGTCAACGTGATGTGACATACGCGCTGTAGTCTTTGTTTCTCGTGGGCCTCGCGAGAGGCTGAGGGAAAGACCATGACAGAGGTGGATCGGCAGGATCAGAGAGTATATGAATACAAAGAGTACAAGGGCCGAAGAAGATGGAGGAGACTGACTTGCGAAGCTGCGGTTTGTGTGGCCAACCTGGTAGGTTGGGTTGGGTTGGGTTGTTTGGGGAAGGAGACCAGACAGCGAGGTCATCGGTCTCATCGGATTAGGGAAGGATGGGGAAGGAGACCAGACAGCGAGGTCATCGGTCTCATCGGATTAGGGAAGGATGGGGAAGGAAGTCGGCCGTGCCCTTTCAAAGGAACCATCCCAGCATTTGCCTGGAGCGATTTAGGGAAATCACGGAAAACCTAAATTAGGATGGCCGGCCGCGGGATTGAACCGTCGTCCTCCCGAATGCGAGTCCAGTGTCCTTGGTAGGTAAAAAAAGTAAATAAGTAAGAGCTCTGTCTACGGAGAACCGAGGCATAAATATTATAATTATACTGTTCCTAAGTCCAAGTCGAAGGCTGTACAGTACTTGGTTACTTAACAGTATATGGGATATACGAGGTAAAGAAAGAAAACATAAACAGACATAAAAATAATAAAAATAAATCAGCACAAAAAGTATTTTATAGAATACTATATCAAACCCTTTCATACACAACCTCCAAGTACTTCCATCATTTTTTATCTCAATTTTTTATTTAATTACCTTGACAAAAATGCACAACACCTATGATGAACGTATTTACTTATACTAAGCGTACATATTCTATTTCCGAACAAGAATGTTGTTCATTTCACCCTCCTAGATAGCCGTGCATGTTAAAGCGTCGCTTCTGGGACGCAGAAATGCGCCGGCCCCGAATCGAATCTGCTCAGTTGATTAACGATGAGGGAAGATGTACCGGCCATCCTGGGTGTGGTTGTTAGGCGGTTTCTCACATTTCAGCAGATGAATGTCAGGTTGGTAGCCAAGTCCCGCTACGGTCGCCGGTTCGAATCCTGCCTCGGGCATGGACGTGTGTGATGTCTTTAGGTTAGTTAGGTCTAATTGGTTCTAAGTTCTAGGCGACTGATGACCTCAGAAGTTAAGTCGCATAGTGCTCGGAACCATTTGAACCATTTTTGAACCAAGTCCCGCTTCAGTGACACGATTCGCAAACATTTACAAAACTTTCGCTCACTTTCACGTGAATAACACTGCACACAGGCAGTTGAGGTACACATATTCAGTTGAGGTACTGGGGTGGCGACAGACCATGCCAAATCCCTAAATAACTATGCTGACCTTGCGCCGATATGGGACAAAAAAAAGGTTCAAAAATGGTTCAAATGTCTCTGAGCACTATGGGACTTAACTTCAAAGGTCATCAGTCCCCTAGAACTTAGAACTACTTAAACCTAACTAACCTAAGGACATCACACACATCCATGCCCGAGGCAGGATTCGAACCTGCGACCGTAGCGGTCGCGCAGGTTCAGACTGTAGCGCCTAGAACCGCTCGGCCACACCGGCCGGCGATGTGGGACAAAAGGACAAGAAATAAAGAAGAATATTTTCAATAAATGTCACTTTTTCTATAATATTTTTTTATTGATTTTCATTTTTTCTATATTTTTGGTGAAATTAGAGGCCAACGTAGAATTATATTCTGATATACGTATATTTATCACACAATAAATATGTATTGTGCAGATAATGCCCCACAGCTCGTAGGTTAAAAAAAAAAGAAGAGGGTCTTGTTCCTGAGTTGCCGAGAGATCATTAACTACCGGTTTCGATCATCTGATCATCATCATTCAGCCTGTAAGACGACGTTCTGACTGTGGCGTCAAACAAAATAAAAATGATCATGGTTCACTGCAGTCAGTGGTATAATGCAATGTACAGTCAACAATAAAATAAGTACAATTCGCTATTGTTAATGCAACTACGTACACTCTAGCCAAAAAGGCTACTGAAAATAATTTTATGATGGCTCTTGATTAACAGATAATCAAAACCAGTCGTGAAAAAGATTTCTTTCATCAGCAGCTCTTGGTGAATCTGATACACAATTTTTTCTCCATAAAGTGAATGTACACGTAAAGGCCACATCTATCCCAAAGCAAAACTCGAATCCATAAAATTTATTAGATAAGATAGTAATGTTATCCTGAAATCATACTTTTTATGTGTTCATTAACCTGAGGTGTGAAAGACGGAAAAAACGAGTATTTTAGTGGAGACGTCTTCCTTTGTAACATCTCTGACGCTTATAATTTTCTACGAGTTTTGGCACTGGAACACAACATAAGACACAGTTTCGTCGGTGTAGAACCAAATATTACGAGTATACTAAATAACATATTTTGCTGCTAAAACTCCATACAGTCAGTGTTATTGTCTGTTCCAAAATTTTGAATCTTTCAAAACTTCGTTTGACTAGCCAGACTTGGGTTTTCTGCAGTTTCCCTAAATCGGTCTGAGCATGAAGAAAGGAAACTCAGAATTTAAAGTTCCATCGAAGGCAAGATCGGTAAAGACGAAGCACAAGCTCAGATAGGAGATGGATGAGAACAGAGAACAGCAGCGTTCTTTTCAAAGAAACCACCCAGAATTCACTTTAATCGATATTGCAATGATATGACGGAGATCTGAATCCAGCTCCTGTCGAATATGAGTCAGTTGTGCCGATCACTGTTATCACCTCAATTAATTCACCTAACTGTCTCTAAAGGAAGTTACATGACAGCGTTCCCTCGTTCATCTGTAACGATTACAGATACGTAGCCCTCGGCGTGTTTCATATTGAGTGTAACGATGGTTCTCTGCCTTTCAGAATTTTTATAATTACACAAAACACCATAGTACCGGTTTTCATTGTGAATGTTATTCGTAAATTTTGACATCGTCTACAACGACAGAGAATAACCTTTTTCACGATAATTCGTTGCCCTAAATTGAGAACTGACGACGGCAAAATTTGCGTTTTTCTTGTTTCTAACGAAGGCCCGACATTTCACTTTCTTCCTTCCTTCCTTTTACTGCTTGAAGCTAATGTTTGTACGTTTCAATAAAGTCACCTTCATTCCTACTGTTCTCTATACATTTCTCTCCTTAGAAATAATATGTAGTTAATAAGACGCGGACACTTTTCATATCACTGTTCTATCCGTTAACACTTTTCTCCTGTATATTTCTAGACGTAAAGAAGTACTCGATTTGATGGCTAGAATACTTCAGCTTAACGTCTTATACACAAAAGAGCCAAGTCGAGATTGGACAGTTAAAGAAATGCTACTAGCATTTGCCGTAACTAACTCACAAAATTACAAATCACTTGGTATGAGGGGCAACCGCAGCTATGATGATACATTCCAAATGAGGAAAACCGCAACAGGTGCCTCATAATGATTTATTAACCACGACTTGTTTAACGAAATTCTAATCAAATCTTCAGATACAACCTGCTGATCTAAAGAAGATTGAAAAATCTTGATTAGATGTTAAAAGAGAAACTAGAATTAATAAATTAATACGAGTATTGGTTAGCAAGTGAGGTAAGTGAGGCAAGTGAGCTAAGAATAAATAACAGAAGTCCCCTATCTTCCAGTGGCTATTTTATTGATGACGATCGTGGAGCCAGTTTCGTGTAGGAAAATAGGGCACTTCTGTTATTTACCTTACGAAGATTTTGTGGACATTGTGTATTAAAAGGTGCATATACCGCCTTTGCTAATGAAAGTTATATTAATTCGGTAGTTCCTGTTTTAAGATGGTTCTAATTACTATTTTATATCTTCTTCGGGACAACAATTGGTTACCTGAAGATGAGTCTATAATTTTGACGCAGGTGTTGCGGTTTTCGTCATTTGAAGTGATTCAGTAAAGATACGGAGTGTAAGGTATGTGATGCGTCTCAAACAGCCTCTCCATACAAATGCCAACCTCACCTTCACGAGTTGCAGCCAAGGATTGCTGCACGGTACACCCTGTTACCACTAACTAGGATATGGCGACCGAGTATCTCCCGGAATAAGGAGACACCCTCTACCAAGCGAAACGGCCTCCTAGGAGGGCGGATGAGCAGGTAGAGGCAGGGCACTCTCTTGTCCTTGGGATGGGAAACTGTCCCTAAAGGCGGAAGAGCCACATGATGGCCAACGGCATAGAATGAAGAAGGCAAGGAGAAACCACTTCATTAAAGATCTAATTAGATTTCTCAAGTATCAGCAGCCATAATATGAATATGAATATGAAACAAGCTCTAGTAAAAATGCAATCCGGAGTAATAGCCCCTCATTCGGATCTCCGGGAGGGGACTACCAGAGATCTCGTTTCAACAGTTCATAGGAAGAAAGGAAATAAAAAGAGCTATAGTAGAATTGGAACATGGAACGTCCGCACCTTACTGCAGATGGGGAAGCTCGAAAACCTTAAGCAAGAAATGAAGAAAATGAAGTTGGATATACTAGGAGTGTCTGAAATGAGATGGCCTAACTGCGGAGATTTCTGGAGTTATGAGTACAGGATAATTCACACAGGAACGATAGAAGATAGACCTGGAGCAGGTGGGGTTGGAGTAGTTATGAGTCGAAAATTGGGGCAGAGAGTGAAGGGATATATACAATATGGAGGAAGGATAATACTTGTCAGTCTGGATACCAAACCTACAGAGACGGTTGTGATACAGGTCTATATGCCTACCACAAACCAGGAGGATGAGGAAGTTGAAGCTGTATATGAAGAGTTAAATGGAGGCTTGAGAGGAATCAAAGGAGAAACAAATTTAATAATCATGGGAGACTGGAACGCAATAGTAGGAGATAAAGAGGTACAGCCAGCTGTTGGACGCTACGGCCTTGGTAAAAGGAATGATAGAGGAGACCGACTTATAGAATTTTGTAACAGGAATCAACTGATAATATCGAACACGTGGTTTCAACATCACCCCCGTAGAAGATACACCTGGAAGTCACCAGGGGATAGAGAACGATACCAAATTGATTACATTCTAGTCAAAAATAGATTTAGAAATCAACTAAAAGACTCTAGAGCATACGCAAGCCCAGATATTGTGAGTGATCACAACATGGTTGTTGCGGAATGCCGACTCAAGTTCAAATGCATAAGGAAGAAAATAGGAAATGGAAAACTGGATATAGGGAAGCTTGGAAACCGTGAGACGCAGAAGGAGTTCCAAGAAAGGGCTAAGGATCTAATTCAACAGCATCCTATAGAGAATGTAGAACAACATTGGGAAAATATGAGAGATGGCCTAATAAAAGCAGCTGAAGAGATAATTGGAAAACAAAAACCTGAAAAGAGGAAGGAGTGGATAACTGATGCAATAATACTTATGTTTGAGGAAAGAAGGAAGCTCAAAAATAATGAAACGGAAGAAGGGAAAACGGCATACCGAGTGCTTAGGAACAAAATCAACAGGAAGTTGAAGCAAGTAAAAGAAAGATTCCTTGAAGACAGACGCAAAGAAGTTGAAGACCTTCTGAAGAAAGGGAACCTTGAATTAGCATACAAAACAGTGAAACGCTTCTTCTCAGGAGGACAAAGGATTAGATGTAATGCCCTAATAAGAGAGGATAATAAGATGGTGTATAATCATGAAGATATAGCACTTACGTGGAAGGAATACCTAGAGAAATTATATGGAGGCAACGTACAAGATGACATGATTGAAAGTGAGGACGAAGTAGATAAAGATGAACTAGGAGACAGCATACTAAGGTCTGAATTTGATCAGGCAATACAGGCACTTAAGCACGGAAAAGCACCAGGAATTGACTCATTGCCTGCAGAAATCATCAAAGCAGCTGGAACAGAAATAAAAGATAAATTGTAAAAATTATTCTGCCAAATATATGATACTGGAGAGCTGCCTGAGGACTTCAAAAAGTGTATTATTGTTCCATTACCAAAGAAAATGCCAGCAAAATCGTGTGCACAATACAGAACCCTCAGCCTAACATCACATGCATCAAAAATTTTGACGACCATCCTCCTCAGAAGAATTGAAGGGAACGTGGAATGCATGCTCACAGAAGACCAGTTTGGCTTTAGAAGAGGGAGAGGTACGCGAGAAGCCATTATGGCCCTAAGGCTCATAATAGAAAAAAGAATGGAAAAAGGAAAGGACACCTACATAGCATTTGTTGACCTCGAAAAGGCCTTTGATAAGGTTGAATGGAAAAAACTATTCCAGACATTGAGGGAAACTGGAGCTAAGTACAAGGACAGGAGAACGATATGGAACATATACAAAGAAGAGGTGGCAATAGTGAGATGTGGGGAACATCAACAACAAGCAAAAATTAAACAGGGTGTGAGACAGGGATGTGCACTCTCCCCTGTCCTCTTTAATATGTACATACAGAAAGCAATGGACGAGGTCAGAGAAAAGTTAGGACAAGCTAATGGAATCAGGATCCAGGGAAAAATAGTTGATATGCTGCGTTTTGCGGATGACATTGCTGTCCTAGCGGAAAATGAGGAAGAATTACAAGTAGTGTTGGAGGAAATGGAAAACACTGTTGCTACACGGTACAACATGAAAATTAATAAGTCAAAAACAAAAATCTTAGTTGCAAGCAAACAAAATAATCAAGCAATTACGAATATAAGGCTGAATGGAGAGAAGCTGAAAGAAATACAAGACTTTGTCTACTTGGGAAGCAGAATAACATCAGATGGTCGTAGAAGGAAAGATGTAATAAGTAGAATAAATCAGGCAAAGACTGCATTCTATAAAAGGAAAGGACTCCTCACATCAAATATGATAAGTCTGTCGTTAAGGAAGCGGTTAATAAAGACCTTTGTTGGGAGTGTGCTTCTCTACGGCAGCGAAACCTGGACACTTGGAGAGGACGAAAGAAGAAGGATTGAAGGATTCGAAATGTGGTGTCTGCGAAGGATGTTAAAAATTCCATGGACGGCCAGGATGACAAATGAAGAAGTCCTGCAGAGAGCGGAGGAAGTTCCAGTTCTTTGGAAGACGGTCAAGAAGAGGAGAGATATATGGATGGGACACATTCTGAGACATGAAAGTCTTCTCCACACTATAACGGAAGGTCTTGTGGAGGGCAAAAGGGCAAGAGGCAGACCTAGAAGAAAGTACATAAGCCAGATAATGCAGGACCTAGGATGCGGAAGTTTCACGGAATTGAAGAGGCTGGCCGACAATCGCACTGAATGGAGAGCTGCTGCAAATCAATCTTAGGATTGGCAACTTAAGAAGAAGACGGAGATATAAATCTAAAACTGAATCCTGCTACTCCCGATGTGAGTCTGGTGTCTGCTCCATCTTTTACTGTCGTTGGACTTGGAAAACACATCACACTCCATTGCGAACATTTCCTTTTGAGAAAAAGTGAAAGAAGATGGGAGTATAAGTCTTGTCAACGGCTAGTCAGTTGCATTTTGTATCTCGAGCCGAAAGTATTGGGTAAACTTATAACACTGATAACGACAGCAACACATTTATAATAATTATTTTACGAGTGCGTGGTGAAAAGCAGTGCCCCGAATTTTTTATGTGAAAAGTCTCAAAACTTTTTGAGTAATACAAACTTTATTAGCACTCTACATCTTTCTTCTTCCCATCTGCATATTAATTTCTCAACATAATCACCCCTGTGGCGGACATATTTCTCCCAATGAGGGGCCAGTTTGTTGGTGTCGTGACTATAGCGCGTTTGACTTTGTTGGCGGAGCCACAAACTAACCTCTGCTTGCACCGCTTCATCGCTATACTCGAAAGTATTCTTTAATTTTTGAAAACAGATGAAAATCAGATGGGACCAAGTGCGAACTGTGTGGAAAATAATCGATAGTTCATGTAAAAGGTTTTATTTATTCAGGAAACTCATTAACCTGTCTTTCATAACGGACAGCAGGTGAATGGGCTGGTAATTTTCGATGTCTTCTTTATTACTTTTCTTCAGCTGAGGTACAACTCTTGCCCGTTTTAAACACTCTGGAAATTTCCATGATATAAAGGAAACGTTTATTATGGTTATTAATGGAGCTTTCTATGCATTGTTTCAGTACACACATCGGTGATTCATCTAAGCCCACTGACTTTTTATTTTTTTAGTTTTTGTACGGTTTTACTGACTTCATGCTCTGTAACTGGTAGCAACATCACTGTACTTAGTGCATAATTATTTACAGGTGTCATATTTGTTTTCGGAAATTTTTGCAGTTACTTCCCTGCAATACTTGAAAAATGCTAGTTCACATAGTGCTTGGTTGTGTGGATCATTTACTGTTTCATCCCCTGTCTCATCAGTGTGTTGTTATACATTCATTTGTCTTTCCCTGTTCTTTTTTTATGACATTTCAGACCGCTTTGCTTTTATTATATGCACTGTATATTATTTTGTCTTTAAATGACTTTTTGCAGCTATCAGTTCCTTCCTGTAAATTTTTTTACCTACAATAGAAATTTAAGAACTCTGGCTCATTGTGTCTCTCTTTCATGGAACTGTGGTACTTACCGGTTTACGAGGACTTCTTAACATCTGCTCTAATCCACATGTTTTTGTAAGGCGTTGATACTGATGTGGGTACTTTTTGAAATTTCAAGTTAAATTATGTTGATAATTTAGAGAATTTCACATTTACATTGGTTTCTCTATACACTTCAGCCCAGCTTTGGTTTTCTAGTTCTTTTGAGAAATCATGTGTCTTGTTTTCTGATAAATATCTTTTGTAAGCTTGCTATTTAGTGAATTTTGCATACTCTATTTCACTGTTATTATTTGGCAGAAATAGTCTGGTAGTCCGAGATCTTCTACAGTTACACCACATATTTTTCCTCTCCATATTTGTGGCCACATTTTCAGTTAGTGATGCAGTCACTGTAGTAACCCTTGTGACACTATCGACCTAGGACTTGCCAAAACTCTGAATGTAATTTATGAGGGTCCTACTAGCATAATTTTGATAATTTTGTTTATGTTTATGTCTCCACACATCTGAAATTTTATGTAGAACTTTTGTCAATTTGTTGAAAATCTTGTCCACACTACCAGTGAGAGGTCGATATACACACAAAATGACCCATTTCTTGGCGTTATCGAACCCTGTCAATGCAACAGCTGACATTTCGAAGTATTTCTCTTCACTTATTGTGCTAAGGTGACGTCTTGATTTGAACTGCATTCCTTTGCTGATATAAATGCATGATCCTCTGCCCTTTGAAGTCGTCCTACAATAAGAGTCATGCAGTGATAATACTACATGTTGGATTTCTGCGTCTCTACACCAGTGCTCAGTGACACAAACTACAGTGCAGTTCAAAAACTGGAGCTGAACTTCAGTTTGTTGTGTTTTATTTTTTATTGATAGCATGATTTGATGAATGATTGTTAAGTCTGTGAAATGTCCCATGATATTTTCCCCAGTGGTTTCTTTTTATTTATGAAATGTAGTATGTGTGTTATTTGGGATGTTAGAATCAATCTTATGAGTGATAGTTTCAGAATTTTTAAACTACTGGAGATACTCTTTAGTCAGGGGAACCTGTCGTTTCCCTGTCGTTTCGAATCATCCTAAAAAACCTACTTCTCCTACACATGACAACAGTATCTGACCACATGTGGCCCAAGATCCTCCCGCTGTACTCTCATCTTTACCTACCAGTTCTGTTTAGGTGTAGGCCATGCCTAGTGAAACACCATCTATTGATAGTCACGACGGGCACTGGAATAACATGTGCAAAGTCGGCTGCAGTAGTGTCGTCTCTAGCCTCACATTAATCCGCCTCACAGATGCATTAAAGCGTGGCCGATGGTGATGCTGGAACAGCTCAACAAAGCGTACATTAGTGCCGCGAATCAGGGACGTTACCTTATCCAGCTCACCACCTGTGTCATATGCCCCATCCCTATCCAAACTGTTTCTCGCCCCACCCACTACCGCTACATGGTCCTCTTTTGAGAAAACCTTACATAAAGACCATAACACCTCTATCGCTTGACTTAACCTTGCATTTGGCCTGGTACGCAGCCCCTAAACTTTCCTGTAACTGAGGGCCTACACCTCCCCCTTGGCTACTACCTAGCAGCAGCACTTTCTTCTCCAACTCCTAGCACAATCCTACGCTCCCCGAGAACGACTGAACTGAAGTTTACTGCACGTTTCCTGCTCCTAGTCCTGCCTGAGGCTTTTCTCCTCTTACTCTGCCTGTGGAGGATACATATTTTTAGTGTTGATAATGAAACCATCAGTTCATCTTCTCTTTCTGCCAGTCTTTCTGCCAACAGGTAGTTCCCAATCGCCGTCCTCCCGTCTACCTCCTGTGATCCTGATCAATTGCTTGCTCCCTCCAGCTGTGCCTGAAAGGCACAGATATTACCGTCTTGTTCCTCAATCAAAAAGCCCCTACTCCGTACTCTGCAGTTCCCGGAGAGAGGCTCTTCTGTTTTCCCAACGTTCTCCCCACTGTGAGGCCCCCCCCCCCTCCCTCCCACCATCTCTACCCATAAAATGGCTATGAGCACTATGGGACTTAACATCTGAGGTCATCAGTCCCCTAGAACTTAGAACTACTTAAACCTAACTAACCTAAGGACATCACACACGTCCATGTCCGAGGCAGGATTCGAACCTGCGACCGTAACAGTCGCGCGATTCCAGAATGAAGAGTCTAGAGGCGCTCGGCCACAGCGGCCGGCCCTCTCCCCATCCCCCGTGAAAATATTTCATGTAAGATTGGCAAAATATCTGCCTCCTAGCTACCCTGCAACATCTCCACATTTCCCACACATGGTCAGTTTCGAAAGGAGAACGTATCAAGTATGTCAAGGGAGCGCTGCATATAAACAAAAACGACAGGAAACGTTTTGTACGGTTTGCCGCTGTTTATGCACTGATTTAGGGATATAATGACTGAAGAAAGAATTGGTAGTTTCTTTGTTTTTAGAGTATTCGCGGTACCAAGATTGTTGGCTAGTTTTTTAAAAGTTTAAAGCACAGAAAATTTTGGCCTGTGAACTAATAAAAAATTCTAATTTAGAAACGTTTAATTACACTTTTACGGCGAGAATAGACACCACTGAAGCTAGTAGCTGCCTTGTTTTATCGAAATTTATACTATTACGAAAGTTAAAGTACAATTTTCAATGGTTATGTTACGAAAAATTTCTTCCTACTTTACAACTATCGGGATTTCAAATAACATGAGTTGTTTTTAAAGAAAATTCCTGAAGTACAAGTCCCTTCTTCTAACTTATTTCCACCATTCTATAGAAATTTGTGATTGGGAAATGTTTTGAATCACATTGTAAGTGGGCTGCAGGTGAACGAGGGTAGTCATGAAGCTCAACAAAGTAAAGTTATTTAATTTATTTTTTTGTCTGGAGTCGAGGTACACGCTGCAATCGCAGCGACACTCAAACGCAGCATACCGTTAGAAGATACAAAACATAAATTGGTAGCTCACTGATGGAGTCGAGTATCGTACAATAATTGAATTTCGGATGCAGCGGAAATGTTGTACCTGTGTCTGCCAGTCCAGATAACTTCTTTACATGTATCGATTTGCCTATCACAATTGCGAGCCCCCGGCTGACCGTGCGGTCGAAAACCAGTCCGTGAATGGTTTTTAGGTGGTTTTCCATTTGCCTCGGCAAATGCGGGCTGGTTCCCTTATTCCGCCTCAGCTACACAATACCTGCGACTGCTGCGCAAACAAGTTGTCCACGTAAGTGTACACCACCATTCCTGTACCACGCATACATAGGGGTTACACTCGCCTGGTGTGAGACGTTCCCTGGGGGTTCTACCGGGGCCCGAACCGCACAATAACCCTGGGTTCGGTGTGGGGCGGCGGAGGGGTGAAGTGCCGTCCGATGTGGCCGAGCGGTTCTAGGCGCTTCAGTCTGGAATCGAGCGACCGCTATGGTCGCAGGTTCGAATCCTGCCTCAGGCATGGATATGTGTGATGTCCTTAGGTTAGTTAGGTTTAGGTAGTTCTAAGTTCTAGGGGAGTGATGACCTCAGAAGTTAAGTCCCATAGTGCTCAGAGCCATTTGAACTGTTTTTTTTTAGGGGTGAAGTGGACTGCGGTAGTCGTCGTGGGGTTGCGGACCACTGCGGCTGCGGCGGGGACGGAGCCTCTCCGTCGTTTCTACGTCCCCGGTTAACATAACATAGCATAACAACACAACATCACAGTTGCGACATTTTCGCTGCTTCCGAAATTGAATTACCGTGCGTTACACCACTCTACTCTCTACTAAATATAAAGACCATGGAATCTTACCTGAAAGGCTAGTACGTCCACCAAAAACTGCTGTCTCGGTTTAATAGTAAAGTGTTTCGTAGGCAAACCAATCACTCTACTTGGTTCAGATGGTTCAAATGGCTCTGAGCACTTTGGGACTTAACATCTGAGGTCATCAGTCCCCTAGAACTAAGAACTACTTAAACCTAACTAACCTAAGGACATCACACACATACATGCCCAAGGCAGGATTCAAACCTGCGACCGTAGCGGTCGCGCGGTTCCGGACTGTAGCGCCTAGAACCGCTCGGCCACCGCCGCCGGTATGAATCTCTTCGTCAGCTTTGTCGACAAAAGACAGTCCCCTTTAGGGAACGGGATTTCGATATCTTCGGCGAACATCTGGGACGGGCGTGTACGAGAAAAATCCAAAATTTGCGGCGATATGGATGCTGGCCCCGGCAAACTGGAAAAATGAACATGTATGAACTCGTGCTGTTTGATCTCTGTCATTGTATTGAGACACACAGCTATGCAGCGGCGGCTGGTGCATTACACGCGTTCTGCAACACGTGGCGCCTGGTATAGCTCGCGCCCGTCCAGTGTTTGAGCGACGCCTGCCGCGTCCCCTGGAATTGGCTCCGAGTAAACAGGAGCGGCCCGCGCATGCGCGTGGCGTCCCAAACAAACAGCGCCGGCAGCAGCGACGCCTTTTGATGTTGCACCAGTAAAAACAACACGCGCCGCCTCAGCTTAACTGTCTCTTAAACGCCACTGCCCCGGTCGGCGCCGAATAAAACGCTCTAAAATCCCCGATAGCGGCCGTGTTTGTTTTCCCAGGCTCTGTTTGTGACGTTCCTTTCCAGAAACTATTTCCCGGAGATGAACTGAACGGGAGGTATATCGGCGGCGGCTCCGGGAATAAGTTAGCCGACTAAAACAAACTGTCTGACCGGACTCGACAGCTAATTAAGACGGATCGCACTCTGCACTGAAATCACACACCTGTTTCGCTGCTCTTTCCGTTTCGGTCATCTCTCAGCTAGTAAACAGTTTCCTGCTGCACACCAGTATCGTTAAGCACTTTTGCGAAAGTGGCAGGAGAAGTGTTGTTTACGTATTCCGTATGTACGTACTTAGGAGTAGAGTGCGCTGGGTTTAGTAAAGCCCAGTTCATCTCAACGTGATAGACGCTGTTACGTTGTAATGCAAGAAGATATAATTAATGAACGTAAATGTCTTCGCAGACGGGCGCTGTTGCTTGTCTTCAGTCCTGCGAAAATCGAGTTGTCCTTTGAGAGAGCACGATGTTTGGACAATACAATGTTATCAAGAATTTACGGGGACTTCTAAAAGAGATATGTTTAAGTTTATGAAACTGCAGAAAGAAATATTGATTAAGTCATCTGGAGAAGATGCGATATGATAGGATTCCAAAGAGAATACTGAGTTAACATTGTTATCTTTTAACCTTATATTTGTAGTCTAATCTCTATTTTATTGCTCCACTTATTTTACTCCATTATTCTTTTACACTGCATTTGAGTATAAGGGTTTTCTATATCTCTGTACACAGTTTTCGATCTAGCGCGTCCTGCACTATGTGCATTGTCATATGCCCTGTTATTTTTTATTTATTCCTCAATTTGTCCACTACTATTTAAATTTTCTTAAACTCCTATCATCCTCATGTGTGAACTATGTGAATATGGACGGGCTTCCGGCGCCATTCTAACGTGTGGCTATGTTTAGAGTTCGTGCTCGAGGTCTTGTTCTGCGCTGCTCTGGATTAATTGTAACGTGGTCCTACACTTATATTTTCAGGTAACCTAATGATGCTCAAACCGGGAGAAACGTGTCGTTCTTGAATTAATAACGAACTTTGTACAACGTACGACTGCTTTTTACAGTAGCAACAATAAGGCTGCTGTACGACTACGCCAAGAAGGAATGGAATTATTTTTTAAAAATTGTGCTCCTCCAGAAGAAGGGGCAAGCGAGAGTAAGGTAAATAGATATCTGGCCGGCAGTGTAATGATGGACTTCCTATTTCGGAAGAAAAAGATCATGAAACACATGTAAGAAGGTAGATAGTTCTGGAAAGTCTAGCCTGTGAGGGCTTACGGCGAAAGGGAAAAAAAGCAATGAAAAGGGCAGAAGAGTAACTCCGTTGAAGACGAAGATAATCGGAGGTACATGCAAAATGTTAACACTGATCCAGTGTTGTGACAGTTACGGAAGGATGGAGGAGATAAAAAAGAAAGGACTCGATTATCTTCCCCATCTAGAAAGAGCTTAAGTTTGCGGGGCCCGCAGACACTGTTGTGATAGTACAAAGACAATTACGAAATACTTGTGATATGTTAACTTCACAGCTGTTGCCGTACAGAACTACACGTTAGCGTAGAGACTCTCAGAATAATTAATTCTATCTTGAGATTCCGTGTTAGAAGCTACCACGTTAAGCGACTGATGAAGTGTGAATTTTAGTTGCCAAAGTAGGTCACATTTTGGTGGAAAATGCATTAGAATTCAAACCACCACTGGCTATTCAGACGACCAGTAGTTTTGTACACATCGTACTGTTAATAAATGGTTTAAAAGTGACAGTCCGTGAGGAGTAGTATAAAACAAAGTTCTGATCGACATTTGTCACCTGACATGTAGCGCTTGACAGCAGAATACCTGAGTCTACGCTGCTGCTATCTGTCTACCTCTGCTTTTCAGCTATGAACACTAGCTGCGATTTTAGCTTGCCTTGTCGAAGAGTATTATAATTTAGACACTAGTCGTTTTAGGCATCGTCTACAATAATTAAAAAGAGCTGCATAAAAAGTCAGAGAGATCTCCTTGGGAGCGCGGGAATATGAAGCGAATTGTGTAACAAGTAGTTCACTCACCTGTTTGTGATATAAACACAGAAATTAAACTAAGAGTCTGTCGGTATTTCCCAGTTTAATGAATGGCAAATAATTATAAATACATGCAGCCATTGGCTGCAGTGGCTTACCAAGATACGTCAACCACTGAATAAATTATGCTAACGTAGATCTTAAAGAGATCAACTTTTTTAATAAGATGCTGTAACACGCAGTGTTCGTCAAGTTTACCTAATATACTCCACTGGGAATACGGCAAGGCACTGTTGTAGATCCGTTACTGTTTACAATGTAAGTTTGGAAAGTTCCACGAGGCTGCTCGCGGACGATGCTGTTTTCTATAGGAAGAAGTCTGTAGCGAAATGCAGGACGACCAGTGGCGGATCGATTGTTGGTGGAGGAACTGTCAGCTGCTCCTGACCCTAAATAAATGTTACGTATTGCGCGTAATTAGGCGAAGATATCCAGTACTGCTCAATATTTTTATGTCAGTGGTTAATCACTGGAAACAATAATTTTTTATCGAGTCATATGTTTTCTGACTGGTCTGATGGGATCCGTCACGAATCCCCCTCCCGTGCTAACCTTTTCATCTCAGAGCAGCACTTGCACATTACACCTTCAATTATTTATTGGACGTATTTAAATTTCTGTCTTCCACAATAGTTTTTACGCTCCACGGCTCCCTGTAGTCGTAAAACTTTTTCTGACACCTCTCCCTACTTCTTGTCAATATTTTCCCTATGTTCCTTTCTTCGCCGATTATGCGAAGAACCTCCTAAAAATTCGTCTGTAGCACCACATTTCAAATGCTTTCGTTTTCTTCTGTTCCGTTTTTGTCACATCCCATGTTTCACTGCTATAGAATGCTGTGCTCCAGAAGTACATTCCCAGAAATTTCTTCCTTAGATTATGGCTTATGTTTCACTTCTATTGGCCAGGAATGCTGTCCTTGCATGTGCTAATCTGCTTTTTATGTCTTCCTTGGTTGGTTCGTCATGGGTAATTTTGCTTCTAACGTAGGACAACTGCTGAACTTCGTTTATACTTTGTGTTGACAAATTTTGATATTAAGTTTCTCGCTATTCTCAGTTCCGCTTCTTATTACTTTTGTCTTTTTCCGGTTTACTCTCAGTCCATATTCTGTACTCATTAGATTTTATTTCATCCAACAGATCCTGTAATTCTTCCTCGCATTGACTGGTAACTCTAAAACATGTAGAAGTAACAATTCCGAGCGTCTAAAAGTGGTCAGCAAACTCCAGTCGCAAATTCTAGATGAGAGGAGCTTCGCAACAATGAGATAAACGAAACGAACAAACCAACATCGTCCGAACAGGCCTTGAAGGCCCGAAGGTACCGACTGGCCGCCGTGTCATCCTCAGCCTTATGCGTCACCGGATGCGGATACAGAGGGCATGTGGAAAGCACACCGCTCTCCCAGGCGTTGTCAGTTTGCGTGATCGGTGCCGCTACTTCTCAGTCAAGTAGCTCCTCAATTGCCCTCACAAGGAATGAGCGCAGCACGCTTTGCAACAGCATTCGGCAGACCAGGACGATGGCCCATCCAAGTGCTAGCCAAGCTCGACAGAGCTTAACTTCGATAGCAGACGGGAATCGGTGTTGCCACTGCGACAATGCCGTTGGCTAACAGACAGAGATATACCGTTGAAATTCCGACAGCATATGTACGAAGAAGAGTGGCGCTACATATTAATTCCTCCCACGTATACAGATACCCATATGACCACGAGGATAAAATCAGAGAATTTAAATTTTATACGGGGTTTTTTCGTCAGCTATTCTTTCATGTAGGAACATGTTGGAACACTTTCCAGACTTTTACTTCTAGAAAGCTCTGTAAATAATATATATATTATTGAAGTAAGTGTGCAAGGTGCATGCCGCTTAAACTCAGAAACAAGTCCCAGTGTCATCAAGCGAGTTATATGTTGTGGTAACCCTCTGCCCTACATCCTTGATGAAGGTTCCCATTTTTACCTAAAGGGCGTGCTTTTGAAAATATGAGGGTTGGGAAGAAATTTCTAGAACATTCGAGAGCATTCCACAACATTCCAGAATGTTCGGGAACATCCCAGATCACAGTGGAAAATTCTAGAAGACTCTCGAATGTTGTGGAATGATCTGGAACATTGTGGACCATTCGAAGCCTTTTTGGTACATTCTGGAATTCGCAACTGACGGGGCTACCCATTGATAGGGGTATATAAAGCAAGATACGTCGTGGGTTCGAACGTCAGTTTCTTATCAGTGACTAAGGGTTCAAATGGTTCAAATGGCTCTAACCACTATGGGACTTAATATCTGAGGTCATCAGTCCCCTAGACTCAGAACTAGTTAAACCTGACTAACCTAAGGACATCACACACATCCATGCCCGGGGCAGGATTCGAACCTGCGGCCGTAGCAGCAGCGCGGTTCTTGACTGAAGCTCTTAGAACCGCTCGTCCACGGCGGCCGGCGTGAGGAAGAGAGAAACCGAAAAAGTATTGCGGTGAGTGAGTAAAAACAGGGAAGTGTGAGTAGTCAAAGTGATAAGTGATTGAATATAAATCGAAAATAAAGCGTGAAAAGTGTGTAAAGTGTACTTAATGTATTTTTTAGTAAAAAGTTGATTCGGTTTATATTTCAGACAATACCCAAAAGTAAAAGAGGAGGAGATCTTAACAGTTCTGAAGCAAAACGGCGAAAACAAAAAGAACAACGAGAAAACGAAAAAGACGTAAAGCGCGAAACATTTTAAGTTCTCAGCGAACTACAATAAGCACAAACAGAATCAGAGAAACCGAAGAATCAAGAATTGCGACACAGTTTTATAACAGAAGACTGCGAAGTCAAGCCAGCCATGAAAATATCAGCCTACGAGAAGCACGGACGAGGACAAGTAAAACAGTACAACCTAACAAATGAAGCATTCCATTACAACCCGACGAAAGAATACAACAAACATAAACATGTCGTAATCGGAAAAATGGATAACATCTGCCAGTTTTGCAATGCGATAAAATTCAGTAGAGAAACACCAGGATTCTGTTGCATGAGTGGAAAAATTCGATTACCATCACTGGAAGCACTCCCACAGGAATTTTTACATTGCATGATTGGGAGAATCAAAATACTTTTTTCAAAGTATAAAAGCGTACAACGCCGGCTTCCAAATGACTTCTTTCGGTATCACTTCCATCAGCACCAACGGAGATGAAATCGATTATGTTTATTCCATCCTAGGATAAATCTATCACAACATGGGCGCATTACTAGCACTATCCAACGAAGACTATAAATTTGTGGAAGTATATTTCATCAGAAATGGAAAAACAGAAACTGATCAACGATGTACAAATATCGTTGGACTGAGACGAGAAGTAGACCGAGACGTATAGAGGATCTTGCACGAATTACAATCAACTGATTCACATATTCAAAGCAGCACATGATCGAATTATTTCTGAGGATTATAAAGTTATATTTAGAGCCTACAAAAGAACACATGGAGAACACGAACGCCGATTTAATGCACCTCAGATAGGCGAAGTCGCCATATAACAACGCATTGCAGAGACGCACCGTTTATATGATGACCTCCAATATCCATTAATATTCTGCGCGGAGAGGACGGATATCATTCTAATGTAAAACAAATCCACTTTTGAATCGGGCATAGAAACAAACAAAAAAGTCAATTCCAAGGAGTTCTATGATTACCGTTTAATGATCAGAGACAATGAAACATGCTGTCACATTCTCAACACTCACCGTTTATTGCAACTATTCCTGGTAGATATGTATGCAAAAGTATAAGAAGAACATATGCTTTACATAAGACTGAATCAGAAGAAACTACGCTCGGATGAATACATCCACCTTCGAGTCGCAATCGTAAATGACGGAAACATTGACTGCATTGGGACAATTACCCTCATCATATAAAAGAAGTCCGAAACACGTTCATGAATACACTTTGGAAAACACAGTTCAAGGTTGTAATTAATATACAATTACTTGGGGGTAGTTGTGTGAAGATTGCCGGCCGCGGTGGTCTCGCGGTTCTAGGCGCGCAGTCCGGAACCGTGCGACTGCTACGGTCGCAGGTTCGAATCCTGCCTCGGGCATGGATGTGTGTGATGTCCTTAGGTTAGTTAGGTTTAAGTAGTTCTAAGTTCTAGGGGACTAATAACCACAGAAGTTGAGTCCCATAGTGCTCAGAGCCATTTGAACCATTTTTGTGTGAAGATTAGGACTGATCTCGTATGGTTAGGACTTGGCGAAGCGTACGACAGGCTTAAATTAATTTCCAGGAATACGGAGAAACTGCAGTTTGCCTTCAAAATACATTGTTTACTGCATGTTTTTAATGGGTATGCTGTTAAGTATGTGGGTTCTCTGTATCAGGTCAAACTAATAACAAACGTCGAGCCCGTGTAAAGAATGGAGGCGCGATTGGTCGCAGGCTTGTTGATCTGAGGAGAGAGTATTAAAAATGCTGATAACTCCTGTTTGACAAACGATCAAAGAAAGAAACCGGCGAAACATACTCAGAAAATGTCAAGAACGTATTTTATGGATGGCAACTACGCATAATCTTCAGACACCTATGAGTAGGAAGGAGAGGGGGAAGTAGATTTACTGTGTTCATTCCCAAGGAACCATCTCGGTTATTCGCGTTGCCACACGCATCGTAAGGATAATATAACGGTAATAAGAGATTGTACACATATATGCGGAATAATTCTTCAAAAATTTCAAATGCGAATGGAACTACAAATATCCGTCACATATCGTACAATAAAATTAGCTCCCTGTCATGGACTTTGACCAACAGTTTGCATATTTATTAGGGATCTACATCTACATTTATACTCCGTAAGCCACCCAACGGTGTGTGGTGGAGGGCACTTTACGTGCCACTGTCATTACCTCCCTTTCCTGTTCCAGTTGCGTATGGTTCGCAGGAAGAACGACTGCCGGAAAGCCTCCGTGCGCGCTCGAATCTCTCTAATTTTGCATTCGTAAACTCCTAATGAGATATAAGTAGGGGGAAGCAATATATTCGATACCTCATCCAGAAACGCACTCTCTCGAAACCTGGACATCAAGCTACACCGCGATGCAGAGCGCCTCTCTTGCAGAGTCTGCCACTTGAGTTTGCTAAACATCTCCGTAACGCTATCACGCTTACCAAAAAACCCTGTGACGAAACGGGTCGCTCTTCTTTGGATCTTCTCTATCTCCTCTGTCAACCTGATTTGGTACGGATCCCACACTGATGAGCAATACTCAAGTATAGGTCGAACGAGTGTTTTGCAGCCACCTCCTTTGTTGATGGACTACATTTTCTAAGGACTCTCCCAATGAATCTGAACCTGGCACCCGCCTTACCAACAATTGATTTTATATGATCATTCTACTTCAAATCGTTCCGCACGCATACTCCCAGATATTTTACAGAAGTAACTGCTACCAGTGTTTGTTCCGCTATCATATAATCATACAATAAAGGATCCTTCTTTCTATGTATTCGCAATACATTACATTTGTCTATGTTAAGGGTCAGTTGCCACTCCCTGCACCAAGTGCCTATCAGCTGCAGATCTTCCTGCATTTCGCTGCAATTTTCTAATGCTGCAACTTCTCTGTATACTACAGCATCATCCGCGAAAAGCCGCATGGAACTTCCGACACTATCTACTAGGTCATTTATATATATTGTGAAAAGCAATGGTCCCATAACACTACCCTGTGGCGCGCCAGAGGTTACTTTAACGTCTGTAGACGTCTCTCCATTGAGAACAACATGCTATGTTCTGTTTGCTAAAAACTCTTCAATCCAGTCACACAGCTGGTCTGATTTTCCGTAGGCTCTTACTTTGTTTATCAGGCGACAGTGCGGAACTGTATCGAACGCCTTCCGGAAGTCAATGAAAATGGCATCTACCTGGGAGCCTGTATCTAATATTTTCAGGGTCTCATGAACAATTAAAGCGAGTTGGGTCTCACACGATCGCTGTTTCCGGAATCCATGTTGATTCCTACAGAGTAGATTCAGGGCTTCCAGAAATGACATGATACGCGAGCATAGATGTGGATGTCTCCAACAAAGTCGAGACCTCCTTCAAGGCACAGTTCATTCCGAGCCTTTCCGGACATACCTTTTGATTTGACATATCGCCGAAAAAATATGTATAGGGAAAGAATAATCAGCTATTGGATTGTCTCTATCTTCCATACTTTCTAAAGTCAGTCATCTTAACAAAAATAGGTTTTCGTTGGAATTTGTATCAGTAATAATCACAAGTAACATGAATGTCGTTCTGTTCTGATGACCCTTCGTGGGCTTTACCTTTCTTTTGCGCTACGGAACTAATTTTACTTACGTTACGTCTACTAGGCGTATGTATGTGAATATAGGGGAAGGAAACTGAGGACCCACCTCCAGAGCTTCCCCAGCGTCTTGCTGAGCTCGGCGTTGTGCAGCTGCGGGTACTGGTCGGCGAGCTTGCGCCTCGCGGCCTGCGCCCACACCATGAACGCGTTCATCGGCCGCTTGATGTGCTGCTTTCTCTTCGCCGACGACTTCTGCGTCACGGGTAGTAGTGTCCAGTCGTACCCTGAGCAAACACACCCTCAGTTACCTCGATTTCCTCGAAAAACAATTTCTTATTCAAAAAAGTCAGGAAAGGGAGCCAATTAGTATCCCACACAGTTCAGTTTTGGGTCTGTTGATGACACTTTTACACTTATCTTAGTAGCTTTCAAATTAGGATTCTGCATAGAATTTAAATACTTTTTGGAGATTATCTAGATATTATAACAGTTTATTGGGTCTCTTAGACATACAATCACAAAGCCACTCTCGATAACATTATTCAAAAAATTATGAACTGACCAGGTGACCCACGCGAGACTCGCATACTTTTATAGTCTTAAATAACGACAGTACTTGGAATAAGTGGAGTCGTTCAGAAAAGGGAAGTTGTGGAACTGAAGAGAGAACATCCTGCAGCTTCGCAACAAAATAGCGCGGAATTTACGACGGCAACAACACACCAAAAATGCTTCGCCACAGTGGAATAATAAAAATCGAAAACGGACGATAATGTAAAGTGTATCTTGAAAATCATGTGAACAGCAGTCTGATGATGAACATTCCAGTTCGAAACCGGTAACGACGCTATTTACCTAAATAAATAGCAGTATTAACGTGGCTGGTTGCTGTTTTCTTCTCTGTAAGAACTAACCTACATTGACAATAGTATGTTCTTTAAGTATAAGTTTATGTGGCGGTAGTCTCGACAGGTCTGATGAGTGTAAGAATTCTACTGGATGTTTATCGTTTTGGAAAGAATATTTATTTAGAAAAGTCAACTTGTACGTTAGGCACAGATAAGAACTAGAGCAGCGATCACGGTATAATCTATGACAATGTTGTATAAAATAATCCGGTTAATAAGTACTTTAAAACAAAATAGTGTGTGTAATAAGATAATATGAAAAGAGAGTCTCTTACTCGAGATTAATAACTTGGCTTTGTAAAATATAGGTGTGAAGCTGGGCATCTATAATGCTCTTTTGCTTATGACAGTTAAGTCTCCTTTACGTTAGACAAATGGGAAGTAAAAGCGCAAAATCAGTTTGCGATGTCAGAAACCTGTTTAAAAACCTTCGTTACGATACCTCACTCACCCCCATACGATTAGTATCTGTTGAGGAAAAGGGATGTTGGCTTGAGAAATAACACACACATAAAAAAAAAAGTTTTGAATCACCCCGGTTCCGAGAGTTCCGGCACCTGTACAGAAGATTGGAATACAGATAAACATAAACATCATTTCCGCCCTTTTTACTGCTGATAAGAACCACACTTTGCATGTTGTACCACCATACAGCGAGATGTTCAGTGGTGGTGGTCCAGATTGCTGTACACACCGGTACCTCTAATACCCAGTAGCATGTCCTCTTGCATTGATGCTTGGCTGTATTCGTCGTGGCACACGAGTACTATCCACAAGTCCATCAAGGCACTATTGGTTCAGATTGTCCCACCCTCAATGGCCACTCGGCGTAGATCCCTCAGAGAGGTTGGTGGGTCACGTCGTCCATAAACAGCCCTTTTCAAACTATCCCAGGCATATTCGATAGCGCTCATGTCTGGAGAACATTCTGTCCACTCTAGTCGAGCGTTGTTATCATAAAGGAAGTCGTTCACAAGATGTGCACGATGCAGGCGCGAATTGTCGTCTATGAAGACGAGTGCCTCGCCAATATGCTGCCGATATGGTTGCACTATCGGTCGGAGGATGGCAGTCACGTATCGTACAGCCGTTACGGTGCCTTCCATGACCGCCAGCGGTGTCACGTCGGCCCCACATAGTGCCACCCCAAAACAGCAGGGAACTTCCACCTTGCTGTATTCCCTGGACATTGTGTCTAAGGCGTTCAGCCTGACCGGATTGCCTCCAAACACGCCACTGGCGATTGTCTGGTTGAAGGCATCATATGCGTCACTCATCAGTGAAGAGAACGTGATGCCAATCCTGAGCGATCCATTCGGCATGTTGCTGCGCCCATCTGTACCGCGATGCATGGTGTTGTGGTTGCAAAGATGGACCTCGTCATGGACGTAGGGAGTGAAGTTGCACATCATGCAGCCTATTGCGCACAGTTTGAGTCCCAACTAGACGTCCTGTGGCTGCACGAAAAGCATTATTCAACATGGTGGCGTTGCTGTCAGGGTTCCTCCGAACCATAATCCGTAGGTACGGTCATCCACTGCAGTAGTAGCCCTTGGCCGACCTGAGTGAGGCACGTCATCGACAGTTCCTGTCTCTCTGTATATCCTCCATGCCCGAACAACATCGCTTTGGTTCACTATGATACGCCTGGACACTTCCTTTGTTGAGAGCCCTTCCTGGCACAAAGTAACAATGCGGACTCGATGGAACGGCGGTATTGACCGCTAGGCATGGTTGAACTACAGACAACACAGGACGTGTACCTCCTTCCCGCTGGAATGACTGGAACTGATCGGCTGTCGGAGTCCCTGTGTCTAATAGGCGCTGCTCATGCATGGTTGTTTACATTTTTGGGAGGGTTTAGTGACATCTCTGAACAGTCAAAGAGACTGTGTCTGTGATACATTATCCACAGTCAACGTCTATCTTCAAGAGCTCTGGGAATTGGGGTGATGCAAAACGTTTTTTTGATGTGTGTATATATGAATGATTCTGTGTAAACGGATTTCCCCTTAATCTTGAAAAATCATCGTAGTATATTCATTTCTTCTCAGTATTAGAATAATATCAAAGCTAGACATAAAGCATTAACAGAAACTAAAAACTATATCTGAATGTTCCAAATTTTGAGTATAGATGTAGACGCCATAATGCACTGTGAGGAAAATAATACCTTCTCAGGCAGGTACATTCAGTAACCGTGACACGATCCGCCATTGCCAGTCTTGGAGAGAAATAATAGGAACGAGAAGAAAAAATGAGTCATTACTCTCCCGCAGTGACCTCTTTGTTAATTGGTCGAATCTTTCTTCTATTTCCTTTTTTGTCACTAGTGTCCACACTATTTATATTATATGCATTATACAACCATACTGATAATTTACTCGTTTCTAAAATCAGTAGAGTTTAGGAGTATTCGGTATCCAACTTTCTATGATTATGCTGTACCAACAATACAGTCTTTTTAAGACTCTTCTTCCTTCGTGTTTATATTGGAACACTTTATGTGGAAACTTCTCTATGGCATCCAAGTAAAATTAGATCAGTCTATCTGTAAATTACGTACCTTTTCTTCTGCGGGTCTTTCTTTTCTTTTATTTTTATTTCGAACTCTGTCCCTCAAAGTTACACCACTCAGGGAACACCAAAAATCTCTTTCGTGCGTTATTCAGTTTGGCTTTATCATTTCGTTGAAGATTCCAACATTAAATTCCATAGAGGAGAGTATATTCTAAAATGACATTGTGAACTGTTATTTGTGTTTCTTTTCTCACTTTTTAACCAAAGATTCCGTTTAATGTTTCATCCAATTATTTATACTTTGTTAATTATTTGTCTGTGGCAATTTGGTTTAGAAATTGCAAAATGTAGTTATTAAAATGTGTAAATCTTTTTGCTTGTTCCACTATTTTATTATTGATTGCAACTTTTACTCTTGAAAGATTTTATTTCAGCTGACAGCCATTGCCTTTGCTTCAGTTCCTAAAATTTTCATATTATACAGTATGGGAATGTTTTGAAGCAGATCTAGAGGTACCTCATAATATCGGAACTATAGTCTCATTTCTTAGAACTGAGGTTAACTTCGATTTTAAGGAATTTGTAAAGGTTGTATTACAGAAAACTAAATCAAATCGAATTTATCACGATATTTGAAACTTTGTATATCTTCTGTTCTATAAAATACATCACCTGTTCTAATTCTATCACCTGTTAACGACTTTCATTACAGCTAAATTCTCAAAATTCAAAAAAAAAAAAAATATATCCTTCTTTCACCAAAATCTTGATTTCTTTGATTTCTTGATGCTTCCCATTTTACAAGGCATTCTACTATAAGATTGGATTATGTAGGTCTACAATATGAAACTCTATGAAAAAGGGCAACAGTCTAAACGAAAAGGAATTAGAAACCAGACCAGGGCCCCTCCCTCCATTCCTGTCAAATATTTGTTTCCACGAACTAAATTGAATGTCAATAATTCAGTAATAAACGATAGAGTTTGGACGTACAAGACGACAATAAGACAATATCTGATTATCAACGGCAGTTCCTGTGTGAAAACTATTTGTATGTAAAGTGAGTTGTAAACCTCACATAGTAAAGACTATATTTGTCAGTGAAATCGTGGCATAGTGGAAAACAGAGGAACTAATTTCAAATAAACGTAAGCAATCGGAGTGAGTAGGTGTCACAGGGTGAGAAAAGTTAGGCTATGAGCTAAAATTCAATTACATAAGAACTGAATTTTGTAACATAGCAATTACCTACATGTTATAAATATAAATAACTTATAGATTTATAATATAAATGAAATAAGATTATCCATACTTATACAGAACGTAAATGTACGATGAAACAATAATCGATTTAAAATGAATTGAAAATGAATGGCATAGCTGAGTATGATAGGCAGACATTGTGAGAAGTGTAGATAAATGAGAAGGTTATGTGAGGTTCGAGAAAGCGAATGTCCTAAGGTGAGTTTGAATATTCAAAATTAAATACTTCACCCTACTTATTGTTATATATAACGAAATGACCATGATTAGGCAAGTCATGATGTAGATCGATGTTGCCACCTATCGCAGAAAAACACAACTTGCAGAATAGCACACACGCAGTGACAAAGAGTCGCAATACGTTTGCCCGCGACTGAGAGCCCACATTTCATATTCCCGGTAAAAATTCCGTGGACTTCTTGTTACAAGTCGTTGCAATACGATACCAGGAGAATGTAAAGTTGTAAAAGCATTCAGAGTTATGAAAAAAGTCAAAAGGAAAAACAAACAAGTCACCTGATACTGACCAATAATGATTTATTTTAAAGAAATTTTAAAATAAGGGCTATAAAGGAAGTGTTCACTGGAGTCTGGTAAACTGCAGCTCTAAATATGCTACCAGATTCACTGAATTTTCGGAGAGTAGTATATTTAGAGTAAATGGTATAGAACGCACTTATAGTTAACCGTTAATACGTGCTTCAACGTTTTAGTTAGTTAGACAAGAATAGACTATTCTAGAAGCACAATGTACCTTCCTCGTCATGGAAGCTGCAGCTTATCCGCCACTGGAACATGAGGCAACATTAAATTGCGCCAGCGTAATTGTTGTAGCCTACTCGGGGCTACAGTATACGGTGTCAAATACGAATGATCTAAGGAATTAAACAACAAATGAGCAGAAGATGGCGTGACACTATGTACACTAATTGGTTTCGGGATTGTTAGTGGTAAGGAGTAGCGCGTCAAACCAACACTTCACGGTACTCAGGGCGAGTGTATCATCCGATACAATGCTCTTGGTTGTAGCGAAGGCAATGGAGCGTACAACGAGAGTTCACAACGCTTTAACAATGGACTATCTCTTCTGAACTTGATGCATTAGAGCTTAAGAAGACCGGCTTTCTTTCCCTCGTAGACAGGCCAGTTATTTCTCCGAATAAACATTAATTTCGAGATAGAAGAACGCCTTTAGGCGAGACGTATAAATCGGAGCAGTGGCAGCGAATGCCAAAGAATTCGAATCGAAATACGGCCGTGTGGCTAACTAATAATGCTCGAGCATAACGGAGACAAGGGACAAATAGGAAACAAGTAAGCAGGAAATAGCAAGAGAAAGAGGAAAAAGTCAAGAACTTGGCACGGCTCGAGGGAATGTGGGCTCAGGCTAATTATTCAAACAATGGTGGCTAGGTACATGTTCTGAGTTAGATGCTGAGAAAGATATGGTACCATTCAAAACACCAGCAAAAACATGGCGTCCTATCATTGTTACTAAAAGTGAACAGGTATTGGACAATTGTAAGTGTAGTGAACTGGAAGAGAAAAGATCTATTTGCCAGGGAATATACTGGGTGCCTCTAATGTACCGCGACTGGAATTTTTCTCAAAAACGGCAAGACAGACTTTTCTCAAGTATAATGTGTCTTGTGGAGAACATTGAGGGCGAATCGAGCGCAGAATTTCGCATTGCATGGAAAATGGAAACATCAGACTTTCGGATGGAAGTGCGATGCTAAATGAGGATCGTTGAAAGAAGAACTCTCGAACCGAATACGTCTTGATCTGGAAAGATTCGATAAGTTACTCCCTTTTCAGTTATATTATTGGAAGTATCCTCTGACCGTCAACAAAATATTTTAGCAGAACAGTAGCTAAGTTGAGAAGTTTCGCTTTAACGTTGTAGGAGGAGGAAAACTTAATATTAAGACTGGATTTAATTACAAGGTTTTCTTTGCTGCTTAAGTATCTTTTCTGGTAACACTTCATTGCTGGTGGCGTTCAGATGTCATCTGAATAAACATTTTCCTGCACTATGGATAGAAAGAAAGGACAAGAGCTAACTTATCTTAAGTTTCTCAGGGACACATCGAAGACCTACAACAACAAATTAAATAACTGAACCTAATTCAGAATCGTGCCTGTCTGCACCAACTGAAAATCTACGATGGACGTACGACGACGGGACATAAGTATCTTTCGAACAAGGAGACATAATCTTGAAAATTGAGTGCAGTAAGCCGAACAGTTCTGGGAAATACGTTCTTCTGAAATAATTTGTAAAAAAGACAAAATGGTTCAAATGGCTCTGAGCACTATGGGACTTAACTTCTAAGGTCATCAGTCCCCTAGAACTTAGAACTACTTAAACCTAACTAACCTAAGGACATCACACACATCCATGCCCGAGGCAGGATTCGAACCTGCGACCGTAGCGGTCGCGCGGTTCCAGACTGTAGCGCCTTTAACCGCTTGGCCACCACGGCCGGCGTAAAAAAGACAATTCAAATTCTATTTTACTACTCTTCAAAAAACAAGAAAAACAGTTATTTAAAACACGATCATTTCTGCTTAATGAATGTGCTTGCACATTACAAAAATGTGTTGCTACGAATAATTTGAAAATTACGATGGTGTTCCGTTCTAATAACGGAGCACAATGAAAAGAAGAGGATTCATCGGATTCAAGGGCTTCGAGTCGCTTAAAATAGGATCTTGGAATGAATACTCTGCTTATTCCTATCCGCCACTTCGAATGCGCATTGTAAGCTATACTAAAAAAAAAAAAAAAAATGCAACGCCAAAATATTTCACTCACGATTTCCTCTGTTTAACTGAAGACTGACGACAGATGTTGCATCCGACGATGTTTGATCAACAAATCGACAAGGTTACGTCCATAACTGTATCTGTAAGGCTTTAGAAAGTACGCAGTGAAAGCTATTTTTCCTTTTTAAAATTTCGTCCCATTTCATTCATGAATCGGAAACTAGACCTTCATGCCGGAAGAAGTTTTACTAACCTTATGGTCCTGTATCCTAAGTTATTGTTATAAATTTTGAAATATTTCTCACAGTTTTTTAAAAATGTTTGTGGAAATTGAACAGAATCTCTTTTTGATGAATTGCTCAGCATACCTGCAATATTTATTCTTCACAAATAGACGTTATTGCTCGTCTTTGCATACATTTTACATTCTGTGTTGGCTTGCTTGGTATGATTTACAATCGACTTGGTTACTTGAATAGCGTAGCAACCGTTTCCCTGTAGCCTACCTATGAGCCAAAGTCTATCCCGTACTGTGAACATAAGGACAATTAACTGATACTTCCAATGAAAGGAGTCATGCATTGTTAGCACAAAATAATCTTACGGCATGAAATTTTGCAGATGTGATTCGCTATTCCAGCACATCATGACCAGCACTTTTTACGGTTAGGTATCAAACTCCATTTCTTCCTCCGTAAGTTCGGCGGAAAATTTATAGAATACTGTATAGCTGTGTATACGCTTGTAATACACTCCAGACACGCCTTCACTGGTCATCGTGGCTCAGTTCGAAGCGAGAACCTTCACTGAAGACAATTCTACTCCAGTCAGTGAGATTCCAGTTCGAAGATGTGTCAGGAGACGCCCCAGAAACCGGTGGGATACCAAACTGACTGTCCCTGCCATACGGCCCGACAACCAGGATTGCTTGCCTGTGGTGCCATCTCTTTACATAGCAGGATCTCTTAGTTTATCATCCGCGACACTCTTACAGCTCAGCGGTACGTCGCCTATACTCTACGCCCCGCTTTATTGCCCTTGATGTCAAGTCATCCTGGGCTTACATTCCAGTAAGATAATGTCCGCCTGCACACGGCGAAAGTTTCTACTGCTTACCTTCGTGCTAGCCAAACCCTACCTTGGTCAGCAAAGTCGCTGGATCTCTCTCCAGTTGAGAAAGTTTGCAGTATTATGGATTTTCGGATAGGAGAAAAACTAATGCATTTTTATCTTCGACAATCTGCTCTTTTTAGTGCCTTCAGTATTACGCTTCAGATTTTCGAAACACTATTTAAAGTACCCTCCTACGAGTGTTTCTGACCTCCTGGCAACAAAGGCGCCAGGAATTTCGCAATCAGCCTTTCTACACTCCTGGAAATGGAAAAAAGAACACATTGACACCGGTGTGTCAGACCCACCATACTTGCTCCGAACACTGCGAGAGGGCTGTACAAGCAATGATCACACGCACGGCACAGCGGACACACCAGGAACCGCGGTGTTGGCCGTCGAATGGCGCTAGCTGCGCAGCATTTGTGCACCGCCGCCGTCAGTGTCAGCCAGTTTGCCGTGGCATACGGAGCTCCATCGCAGTCTTTAACACTGGTAGCATGCCGCGACAGCGTGGACGTGAACTGTATGTGCAGTTGACGGACTTTGAGCGAGGGCGTATAGTGGGCATGCGGGAGGCCAGGTGGACGTACCGCCGAATTGCTCAACACGTGGGGCGTGAGGTCTCCACAGTACATCGATGTTGTCGCCAGTGGTCGGCGGAAGGTGCACGTGCCCGTCGACCTGGGACCGGACCGCAGCGACGCACGGATGCACGCCAAGACCGTAGGATCCTACGCAGTGCCGTAGGGGACCGCACCGCCACTTCCCAGCAAATTAGGGACACTGTTGCTCCTGGGGTATCGGCGAGGACCATTCGCAACCGTCTCCATGAAGCTGGGCTACGGTCCCGCACACCGTTAGGCCGTCTTCCGCTCACGCCCCAACATCGTGCAGCCCGCCTCCAGTGGTGTCGCGACAGGCGTGAATGGAGGGACGAATGGAGACGTGTCGTCTTCAGCGATGAGAGTCGCTTCTGCCTTGGTACCAATGATGGTCGTATGCGTGTTTGGCGCCGTGCAGGTGAGCGCCACAATCAGGACTGCATACGACCGAGGCACACAGGGCCAACACCCGGCATCATGGTGTGGGGAGCGATCTCCTACACTGGCCGTACACCACTGGTGATCGTCGAGGGGACACTGAATAGTGCACGGTACATCCAAACCGTCATCGAACCCATCGTTCTACCATTCCTAGACCGGCAAGGGAACTTGCTGTTCCAACAGGACAATGCACGTCCGCATGCATCCCGTGCCACCCAACGTGCTCTAGAAGGTGTAAGTCAACTACCCTGACCAGCAAGATCTCCGGATCTGTCCCCCATTGAGCATGTTTGGGACTGGATGAAGCGTCGTCTCACGCGGTCTGCACGTCCAGCACGAACGCTGGTCCAACTGAGGCGCCAGGTGGAAATGGCATGGCAAGCCGTTCCACAGGACTACATCCAGCATCTCTACGATCGTCTCCATGGGAGAATAGCAGCCTGCATTGCTGCGAAAGGTGGATATACACTGTACTAGTGCCGACATTGTGCATGCTCTGTTGCCTGTGTCTATGTGCCTGTGGTTCTGTCAGTGTGATCATGTGATGTATCTGACCCCAGGAATGTGTCAATAAAGTTTCCCCTTCCTGGGACAATGAATTCACGGTGTTCTTATTTCAATTTCCAGGAGTGTATATGCAGAATTCCATTCTCGTACGCAGAACTCTATTCAAGATTACACTTCCATTTGAGCTGCCTTTCATCTCAAAAATCACGTGAATTTTAAGAAGACTGCCAATTTTATTGGTCATTTCATCAAAGGACTCTTTAACTGAACTCCCAGAACGATGTTTGTACGATCACGATTAAATTCACGTAACCAATAATAAGGCAACCCTCATATCGCATCCGAAAACTGATCAGCGAAAGTTATTGTAAAATAGTTCTTTCTCATATACCATGATGATATCCAGTTACCCTATCAAAAAATGTTAAATGATCTCTACATAACATGGGACGAACAACTAAACTTCGAAGAAGAAGCTATGACAGGTTGCAGGAAATCACTCTCTTGTCTTCACGCAATTCGAAAACTTACGAACATATTTTCACCTAAAATAAACGCAGTCATTAGCCTTGCCGGATATCTTCCATTAACAATTAGTTTAACTCAGCAGAGGCAGCGAATACTTAAGTAATATGTGTGTGTAACAATGAAATGTTCGATAACATCAATACTTTATGGGCTCAGTTGCGATATGTGTGATATAGTGGGCGAAGCTATATCACGCGCTCTGTTTTCTTAACCGGCTTTTCGGCTACTGATGTTCAGTACACCTCTTTGCATAGCAAATAGCTATTTTTATTTCGCAACTGCAATAGAAGATGTGATATTTAAGTCATCTTGGTATTAGCAATGCATAACACTAACTTTTTCTCCATCTTCTTCTCCATTTTACTTTCTCGATGTCGTTGTCTTTGGCTATTAGGAAAACATAAAACAATGACTGGACTTTATTATGCAATGTTGTTGTTGCATTGTCATACTGAGTTGAAGCAAATGGTAAAGATGATGAAATGAAATGATCGTATGGTATTGTTGACCGGGAGACACAGTGTGCGGTTGTTCGACCGTACGTTGCAAGTCTTTCTATTTGAGACCACTTCGGCGACTTGCACGTCGATGAAGATAAGATGAAATAAGAACAACACAATCATCCAGTGCGGAGCGGAGAAAACCTCCGACTGTGTCCGGAATCGAACTGAGGACCGCAAGATCTAGAGGCAGCTATGTTAACCACGGGACACGAGCTGCGGACGCGACGACGACGATGACGACAGCAGGATTGTTTGGGCGCATACCTCGAGATCTTTAGTAGCCACACTGAAATATATGGAGACCAGTGTCGTTAGACTCAGTATAAATTAAACTATACTGAAATCAAACATAATTTCTTTAAAGTTCTTTTGTTGAGATCTACTCATCTACTCACACACACATACACACACACATACACACACACACACACACAAACTAAATAAAAAAGTGTCCCTACGTCAGTTCTTAGACGTTTAGCTTGACATATCCAATGAAGAAGTGATTGGGATACTATATTAGGTGTACGTGACTAGTTGATCACTAACAAGAAGGGATGACCAGCCACTCTGCAGCACACTAAAACCTCCGACCACAGCCTTTAATGCACGAAATTTTAAATGCTTTGTAACATTTATCTTATCTTTAGCTAAAACAGAGCTCAGGTCTCCAGTTATAACATCGCTGTCCTCTCGTCCTAACACAAGGACTTCATCAAAACGTGGCTTACAGTGAGTCATTTGCCATAGGAATCACAGATTGGAGCATCTTCCCAGCGAAGAAGGAAGCCCTTGTGTTAATGAGCAGTGTTCTCTTTGCAGGCAGGTCAGAGGATTTCATCCCTTCGGAGAGAGGCCGGTATGAAGAGAGCCACGGACAGATAATTGGCTGCACCTATAACCCTACCACTACTATTGTAATTTAGTATGCTTTTACCTAAATAACAGATACCCCTGTCTCTATGTTGCCAAATATAACCCTCTTACTAAATATAGTTTATTTTCCAAATAATATACACTATGGGAGGATAGTCCTGTTAATAGTGAAGGCTAATCCATAGATTTACCCTTTTTACAGGATTTGACGGTGTGTTATGTCTAATGGATAAGTAAATCATACTATTGAATTCTTTTCCTAAGATCTTACCCAGCTGTTAGAAAGAAACACAGTATGAATAGTTTATATTGAAGCTAGGACAACTCAGTTCTAAGTTCATTTAGTGGTTTATGTACTGACGATCGCCAGCCTATGAAGGCAATGAAACAGCGAAGTATTGGAAAAGCAGAAGTACGAATTTTGCCTACTTTCTTGCTACTCTTTAAGTTGCTTCTTCAAATAAATATTACTCCACGTAAACAATATTGGTGCAGACACTGGAATTTATTTTTGACTACTACATCCTTATACATTACGTTTTTAAAAGAGAAAAAGCCCAGTAGATGACTTCAAGGAAGCTAAAACAATTTTGCCATGGGGGACCTTTAGAAAAGCACTTTCCATAATCAACAAACTTAAATGCTAAAATACTTAGATACTAAAGCACACACTTTTTATACTGAACATTTCACTTCAAGAAAACATCTTTCTTACTGTAATTTATTTTCAGAACCCATTATTCTTTGAACTAACTCTGTATATTCATTAATAGATTCTAGTAACTTTGCTTCACTCTAATTGAATTTTCTGTACGCAAACTTTTACTATAATACTTCGCAATAGTTAAGAAAACTATCTCATTATTTACTCAAAAAACGATTTGAATGGTGCCTCTTTATGTTAACGCGGCATTTCATAAGTCTGTAAAACAGGATACCCGGATTAATCAAACACCACGGAGGAACCCTATATAAATGTATGATTAGGATGATATAACAGGGTGAACCAGTTTTGTTAAAGTTCAAGAATGGTTACTCACAGTTAAAGTTAATGGTTCACGCTGTACAAAAATAGAATATAAGTCTTATCTAGTGGCTGTAGGCTCGAGAGTGGCGAACAATTATAGCGGCTATACTCCCACAGTACGGTCTGCAAGTATCTTGCTGTATGGACTCAATTTCTCTTCTTGGCGTCGTCCAATATCACATACAGTAACCCGACAACTCGCAGCTATACCGTAAGCCGTTCATCTGAGGCATTTTTGTGCAAATTTGCAGAAAACGCTTCTCCTGCTCCACAAGGGTGTAGTAGCCTCAATCACTGCTGCCTACAGATTGTGTGACTTGTTTTCCGCTCTTGCTCTAGGTAGCTCGCCAATTCGCCCTTGCCACCCACCTTTTCCACTCCTCAGAGGCACTTTCGTTTCAAACAAAAGCACATCGGCTTTTACATAACACCTACTTCTTACATTGTCCCTAAGCGTGACCATTTTTTACAGTTGTCAAATTTACATCAACATGAATAGTTTATACACACAAATATTTTGAAATACATATGTCATCAGAAAATTATTTAACGTAATAAACAATTTACATAGTATTTTACATACATTACTCATATACAATACAAAGAACTTCAGCCTCCAGTCTAGCACACTTTACTTTACATATACAGAAAATATAGTACCAATAAGCGAAAATTTTAAAGCAAAAAATTATTAAAAAATATAGATGTACCATAAACAAATAGTGTTATACGATGACCACAGAGTGATCATGACTAGCTTGCATAGCAATGTTCCTGCCCAGCACGTTGTCTGCTCTCGAGTAGGCTGCTGCAGAGGCAAAAGTGCATTAGCTGGCCGTCTAACTATCCTTTAGATCTGGTCTTTTGATAACTCGAATAATGTGCTAGTGAGAATATTTTTTGTCGATGTGAAGGTTGTTGGTACTTTCAGTAATATAGATAATCATAAATAAATGTATTTCTTGGGAGAATAAAAGCCTTGCAGTCTTGATAGTAAAATGTATTAAGCTCAATAGAAATTATATTGAGAAGTAACATAAAAACTTATGAATGGAAAGCCGTCTATCGTAAAGGACTTTTATGTTATACATTAGTAAGAGAGATGGAAAGCATTTCTATCGTCTCTCTAGTCAATGTTTTCGTGTAATTGTCCAACCTTATCCTCAGCTAACTGATAAGGTACGTCTTCAGTCAGCGTTTTGAACGTCGAATCTAGATGGCCAATCATTTTGCTTGGCGTCAAGGCTTAGAGTTCGGTTGGGCCGCATTGTTGGCCGAACATTTATTCTGTTCACTTCGCTGCTCTGAATTTCCATCTGTAGCTGTGAACGTAAATGTGATTATGAGATGGATATTTTCAGGCTACATAGTTTAGGATTTTTGGTGAGACTGGTGCTTGCATGTGCTGCATTGGCGTAATTCTGTGTTGCATGATTTTTCTGGATCGTTTACTGGATGCTCTATTACCATTGTGTATTTGCCCGAAAAAGCTTTCTGAATACTGCTTTACTCAATACTCTCCTTCATAGAATGTGCGCCGTTTATTTGACTTTTTCTTTGGTTCATATTGTGACCGAATGACATGTATATCAGAAAATACTTCAGTATCTTAATTTTAATTCCTCAGAAACTAAATGACCAGTTGAGGATCTGTGTATGATTCGATACGATCTCATTTCCTCGCTTTCTTCTCTTTCAACAACAGAACCTTATTTTACCAGAAATTTGGCCGGACGAAGTGGACGAGCGGTTCTAGGCGCTTCAGTCTGGAACCGCGCGACCGCTACGATCGCAGGTTCGAATCTTGCCTCGGGCGTGGATGTGTGTGATGACCTTAGGTTAGTTAGGTTTAAGTAGTTATAGGGGACTGATGACCTCAGATGGTAAGTCCCATAGTGCACAGAGCCATTTGAACCATTTTGAAGCAGAAATTTCCAGTCTTAAAAATTTGGCACAGTGCTTGAGCTCTTGGCATTCGTCTACCTTCCGACGTCCTTGACTTCCTTCTTCCACAGGGTGCACCGACACTCCACAGACAAAATTTCGATGGTTTATGGGCTATTTTCTGAGTACTCCTCGTCTGGTGTCGTTGAGAGTACGTGACGCTTTTAGCGAAAGTATATGTTATGTCCCAGGAGGAACAGCCAATATTCAGGGGTATGGCAGAGACACTCATTTGAAGCAAAAAGCTTTTTATGATCATATGCCTTATTCCGAATGGTTTCCAGGATGTAACACATTTAATGTACGTTGTTATTTGTGTCCTGTGTTATTCAGTACACTGTCACGTTTACACATATACAACAGTTAGTAAACATTACAACATGCATTTTACAAAGTATCAATTTTAAAATATGTATTTTTATTTTCTCCATTTACTTGTTCGTGGGACATCGATACGTGTAGAAAGTTCCCTTGCGCTGGTAGTAGAACTACGTGGCATGATTTAAACAATGTGTCGTTCCTACCCAGGTTGTTGAACTATACATTCTAAAGAACGTACTGAAAATTGTAGTAGGAATTCGACGTGTCGGAAAGCGCAGACGGTATTCTTCGACAGCAGAAGGAGCGCTACCATCGTAGAAACCGCAAATACGCACGATATCTGCATATTCTTCATTAGTGTAGATGTATGACATTTTAGCCAGAACGTGTACAAACAGAGTTAACCGATCTTTCTCTTAGAAGGCTCTCAATCCCTTGCACTACAGCACTCATAATACAGAACAGACAACTGCGCGTTCAACATATCGAGCAAAGAGGTTGAAAGCAGAGGTTGGTTGGGCTAGAACAAAACGTCAAAGAAGTTGTGAGGGTAATACACAACGCGCAAGCCAGTAGCCCAAAAACAAATGTACATTAAACGTGATCTGTCTCGGAAAGCACTCGGAATATGCGTAGTATATGCATGTGACGTTTTTTTGCTTCAAATGAGCATTCCTATCGTATCCCTGATATTGAGCATCTCTCGAGGAAAAACCTATATAAGCGAAGAAGAAACGGGTAGGGGAATCGTTATAGAGACGATAAGGGATGAAAATTAGGAAATCCACTACCGCAGACGTCTGTGACAAGGACTGAATGTTATGCCCCAGCACATTGGCACGAGCGTCTCGGAAACGGCGAAGTTGATGGGCTCTTCCCGTGCTGCTGTTGTGAGCATCTGTCGAAATTGGTTGAAAGACGGTGAAACCACACCATGCCTCAGCACAGAACGAGGCAGTCTTGCCCGGTCTGTAAAGCAGGGTAGGCGGCCATATGTGACAATGTTGGTGCAGGCCCAAGTGTTTTGGAGTGCATCGTTCAGTGCACAATGTTCAAAAACGGTTCAAATGGCTCTGAGCGCTGTGGGACTTAACTGCTGAGGTCATCAGTCCCCTAGAACTTAGAACTACTTAAACCTAACCAACCTAAGGACATCACACACATCCATGCCCTAGGCAGGATTCGAACCTGCGACCGTAGCGATCGCGCGGTTCCAGACTGTAGCGCCTAGAACCGCTCGGCCAACCCGGCCGGCAGTGCATATTATTGATCACAAGGCTGCACAGTAGATGACCCCTACGTGTTGTCTCATATTGAGCCAACGAAATCATCAGTTATGACTGCAGTAGTTTCGAAATCACCTAGATTAGACCGTGGAGCAAGTCTGGTCGGATGAATCGCGTTTATTGTTACCCCAAATCGATTATCGTTCGCGTCCAGGCGAACGGCTTCTGCCGGCCGGGGTGGCCGAGCGGTTCTAGGCGCTACAGTCTGGAACCGCGCGACCGCTACGGTCGCAGGTTCGAATCCTGCCTCGGGCATGGGTGTGTGTGATGTCCTTAGGTTATTTAGGTTTAAGTAGTTCTAAGTTCTAGGTGACTGATGACCTCAGAAGTTAAGTCCCATAGTTCTCAGAGCCATTTGAACCGTTTGAAAGGCTTCTTGAAATATGTACCGCACCACGGACGCAAGCCTGTGGAGTCAGTTTTATGCTAAGGTTACGTTCAGCTGTGCCCGTGGTAGTAATCGAAGACACCGAACACTTTTGGACTACATCCATATTATTGTTGACCATTTGTGTGTCTTCATGCTTGTTATCTATCAGGATAACTTTCCTTGTCGCAAGAGCAACAGTATTGCTTGCAGGAGCGTGATGTTGAACTCACGTTGAAGTCCAGAAAACACCGCCCAGTAATTCTCGAGACTTGTGTAACCTGTTCCTAGACATCTGGTGCCAGGAAACCTTCCAATGACTTGTTGAATCCATAATGAACACAATCGCTGCTGAATTACGTTCCAAATGTGGACCAACATGCAATTAAGCAAATTGTCGATGAATAAGAGACTAGTTCTGCATTTTTTATATACTGTACTGTACACTGATGCAAGATATTGAACATAGTGTGAAAAAAATGTATATGTTTGTTCGAGGGTTGTTGCATTACTCTATGTTTTATGATGTACGTTTACGGCCTTTTTCAACGTTGTGAAGGTATTTTCAGGTAAAGAAAGGAAATTTGGGCAACAGAACGAATAAATAACGATTATGTTATTACTCTGTAACGAGCCACCGCAGACTGCGAGTACCTAAATACTCAAAAAATATCTCCCAACAGTCTTCGAAATTCATGGTGTTAGGGTTTACCCTGTATACAGGGTGTTCCAGGAGGAATGGCCAGTATTCAGAGATATGACAGGGACAATCACTCGAAGCAAAAAACTGGTAAACATGGGCTCTAGAATGCTTACCAGTACCTTAAGAGCTATAAAGACTTTTCATCTTTGATAGTGTGAAACAAATCTCTTCTATTTAAAGCTTTTTGCCTTCCATATTTTTAGAGGTGGTAGTATGGACCAAAACAAGAAAAAATATCCAGCAAACAGGGGCTATAAAGGACGCACTGGGGGGGGGGGGAGGGTAGTTTCCGTATTTATTATACAAGTTGTTCAAAAAATGTGTCGAGTACTTTGACAGGTAGTAGTACTCATCGAAACGAGAAAATTGAGTCCAATAAACGCTAGTCCGAAAATGCATACTTTCCTAGGTAAACACGTTTTTATAAGAAGATCTGCGTGACGCTTTGTTGCGGATATTAACACAATCGATGCATTGGCGGTCCGTCAGGCGTGTCGGCAGAGTATTTTGATGTCTTACAGTACTTTACCTACCATTAGGTGGTCTGCAATCATTTGTGTGGTTCTAGCCGTGTAGTAGGTTCAAATGGCTCTGAGCACTATGGGACTCAACTGCTGTGGTCATAAGTCCCCTAGAACTTAGAACTACTTAAACCTAACTAACCTAAGGACATCACAAACACCCATGCCCGAGGCAGGATTCGAACCTGCGACCGTAGCAGTCCCGCGGTTCCGGACTGCAGCGCCAGAACCGCTAGACCACCGCGGCCGGCCCGTGTAGTAGGGTACGTTAGTTTTCGTCGTGTCTGTGGGCCGTACTGTACAGTCTGTCAACCCTGGGTACGTATCACGGTGTTTCACCTTCTTCCAAATGCGTATTCATTTATGTTGGATGGTTGGTTGATTTGGAGGAGGGTACCAAACAGCGAGTTCATCGGTCCCATCGGATTAGGGAAGGATTGGGAAGAAAGTCGGCCGTGCAATTTTAAAGGAACCATCCTGGCATTTGCCTGAAGCGATTTAGGGAAATCTCGGAAAACCTAAATCAGAATGGCCGGACGTGGGTTTGAACCGTCGTGCTCCCGAATGCAAGTCCAGTGTGCTAAGCACTGCGCTACCGCGCTCGGTTTTCATTTATGTGTTTACCGTTACTCCGGTGTTTGTACGTATAAATGGTGTAGTACATTTACATTTCCTCTCTTCCGCCAGTTGTTAGCAATGGGAGCCTATTACTCGACCACTGGAATGGCGGGTATGATATTCTGCTATGGTTTAGCAAATGGACGTAGCTTGCGAGCGCATGCCCTCTACGCCGAAAAATATTCACAGTGCAGTTTGCCCTCTGATAAGCTGTTCGGAAGACTTTTCCAGCGCCTGAGGGACACAGGTCGGCGCGTCGAAAGACTGACAGTGGAAGGCCCCGCACAGTCCACACGCCTGACACGGAGGAGCGTGTGCTACGTTCGGTGGAAGAAACCCCTGGGACGATTAGCAACAGCAGAAGGCGAGTCTCACTGTCTTATCTGGAGTACGTCACGAAGCATTGCTGTACCTATATCATCTATTGCGCATTGAAGGCCCAAGGCCACAGGATCATCATGGTAGACAGTGGTTCAGTCAAAGGCTGTTGCAGAAGTGTTCCGCAGATTCACTGCTCACAACCAAGATTTTATTTACCGATGAGGCAGGGTTCACAAGAAATGATATTGTGAATTTCCATAACCAGCATCCTTGGACAGGTGTAAATACCCGAGCAATTCAGGAAAGAGGTCATCAACAAAGAGTCTCAATCAACGTATAGGCAGGCGTACTGGGCGACAGATTAATAGGGCCATACGTCCTACCACAAAGGTTAACAGGGGCGCATTATCTGGACTTTCTCAGCAATGTATTCCCTATCTTGCTGGCCGCTGTGCCATTGCAGCAACGAATACAAATGTAGTTCATGCATGATGGCGTACCAGCACACTTTCGTCACGTCACAATATGTGCGAACATCTGACACTGACATTTCAGTACCACCGTATTGGTCGGTGGAAAGGGGAGGGGGGGGGGAGCACGCCTGTGCCTCCTGGTTGGTTCCTCAGACCTCAATCCCATAGCATTTGGCTATGAGGACGCTTTGAAGGAACTGGTCTACCCCACGCCAATCAACGATGTGCGGGCATTACAGGGTCGCGTCTTCAGTGCGTGCCAGCATGTACAAAACCGGATATACTTCAAAGGGTGCGTCATTCCTTTCGCCGGAGGGCAGGGGATGCACAGTCATGAACTGACGCCACGATGAACACCTCCTGTAAACACGAATTTATCGCAAAAGTATGCATTTCCAGATCCATGTTTATTGGACTTATTTTTCTTGTTTCTACCACCTTTCAAAGCATTCGACAACCACTTTTGAACATCCTGTATATCGTGGGTTGACGCACCAGGTTAGTGAATTGAATCCCGGCAGGCGACGATTAAATATGCTAGGGTACCCTCCAAAATAATAAACGGGGAAACTTATGCTATTAAATGAGACACGAATTATAATTACTTTGATTTATTTTAATGAAATGATCGTTAAACAAGTGACAACGTGTGGCAACATAAATCTTCGTACAACAAAATCACAGATAAACAAATGGAAACCTGTGACAATGTTAATCTCATAATACCTTAGCGTAGCTGACATAGGGGGTCGAAGGAGATTTTAATAATCATGAAAGTAAATTAATTACAATTGCGAAGTGCTCAGTGATTGTCATATTGATAATTGAAAACAGCAGTACAGAAGGAAATACGTTGCACTCGTGATGGGACCTGAAAGCAACTGTTCATGGCGTTAAGATGCAAACCTTCAGAGTGAAGCTTCAAGTAGTCGAATTCCTTTAAAATGACTGATGACCATACACGTCATCTTACTGCTGCGGCTCGATCTCACCATAATATCCCAAGTAGTGGCTGGAGCGGCTGTGGAATTATCATTGGCGGAATGACCGACCTTCGTCGTTGGCTGAGTTGAGATTAGTCCGAAAATTTTCTAAGCACTAGTACATCAGGTCAGGCGACTTGGCAGCCGCCAGCAGACTCTCAGCGGCAAAGTCTCCTGGTGGTGTGAGCTGCAGGAGATGCAATCGAATGTCGGAGCTGAAGCCGAAGTCTGATTTCTGATCGAGTGTGAAGAAAAGAAAACTTTCGCATTGCCGCGTATTGCTTCTCTCACTGACTTTTGATTAGCTCGGTTCCGCATCTTCCGGGCGCTGACAGATCAAACCGCTTCTTACAAAACATTAGTTCCCTTCTTCTAGCTGGTTAGTAAATAACTTGGGTACAAGCATCCTCTACAGAAAAAAGTCGCGTCCCTCTCTGTCTGTCTCTTTTTTTTTTTCGACATGTGAGGTGCTCCGCGTCATCACCGTCCGGTGTGTCTGTCTAACTCGTAATTTCTTTGCATGAGACAATGCGCCAGGATTACATTGTGTAAACATCTCTTTTTTTGTAGAGTCAAATGTCGGCGATGTCTCACGTTTTCAAAGGCCCATCTGTCTCCAAGATGTTTATATCTAGCTATCAGTGCTTTCTGGGGAAAAGGCCAGCGTTCTACATTTCGAGTAAAATCGAGTCTTCTGCTAAAAAATGGTGTTTCGATACAAAGCGTGAAGCCTAGCAGCTCTGCTACAAGTTAATAGCCATTGGCAATTTGTCAGTTCACCCTCAGGCCTCCCCCTTCTACCTTCCAAAACTGCTGCTGAGACATGGCTCACTTGCTGCTTTTGTTGACCCATGTACCTTTTCACAATTTGGTTGCTTTTAACGTTTTCTCACTTCTACAGGGCACGCAAATACTAATTAAGAGTAAAAGAATCTTTTATCGATCTACGTACATTACGAGACTGTTTCCTGAAAAACAGACCCGTAAAAATGACAAAAGCTATGAGCACTTGCTCATCATCACTACTATGAAACAGCTCTTCTACTAAAAAAGTGCTTATAGCTCTTAAGATATACATTATAGAGCCCGTGTTCACCTGACATTTTTGCTTTGAATGATCGTTCCTGTCAAATCCCTGCATGTTGAGCATTCCTGTTGGGACACGCTACGGGTGTCATAAAACACGTCCGACAGTACTTACTTCTACTTTCCGTAGCCGGAACTAGACTTCAGACTTTCAAAAATCAGCAGACAATATGGCCTTGTCATTTGCCTCCCATAAGTCACTCATTGTGCAGGGCTGGTCTAAATATGGACAGATAAGCAGGTGTTGAGGATCCTGGACAGAACCACACAGACAGAGAGTGTTCTCATTCTCTTATAGGAAACCCCATTGCTTCAGGTTTGTCTTGCACTTTGGCACTTCTACCCTCATTCGGTTTAGGGTTCTCCAGACTGTGTATGGTAGGTGTCCACCAGGCGCCAGTTCTTCTTTTACACCTTTATGGGGGTTTCTCAGGTCGTTTTCCCACCTTTTCAAACGATTCTCTGCAGCCGACCCTTCCAGGGCTCGGTTACGTGACAGGTAACTCTTCCTCGAACAAAGCCGTCGGTCAGCAGGCTCGTGTCCATATAAAGGGTGACGCATGTCCTTTTCTTGCTTAGTTTTTTCGGCTTCGGCAGCGATGTCACGTCGTATGTTGGGCGGAGCGATCCCCATGTTTAAGTACATCTTGTGCACTGGGGTGGGCCTCAAGCATCCGGTACAATCCGTGCCATTTCATTCGCCGCGACATCAGCATTTCTCGCGTGTGTTGATGCAGACCATACTGGAGCGGCGTATTCCGTGGCTGACAAGGGGAGGCCGCCAATTGTGAAATTCAGATTCGATTCACACTGCGCATAATAAAAGCTCATGGCCAGAGGTGTAATGTGGCAAAGCACCAAGATGCACTTCTCAGACGTTTCGAGAAAATCGACAGTTAAAAGAAACCGTTGCGGTGAAATACTCTATACGATTAATAGTTTTCTACAGAGTCGTGGCGCAGCGGTAAGCGCTCGGGTTCGCAATCCGAAGGTCGCCGGATCGAACCTCGCGCCATGCAACTTTTTTATTATTTGTTTTTTTGTAATTCAAATGTATACACACACACACACACACACACACACACACACACACACACACACACACATATATATATATATATATATATATATATATATATATATATATATATAATTCCCGGCAATCAGTTGCAACAATTATGCATATAATAAGTTGTTGAAAGTCGTTTGTCGTGGAAAAATAAAACTTGAAATAAAACACAATATCACAAATAATATTCAAGTGGATACAATTTATTGATAAGTTCGGTATACACTCGCACATAATTAACAATTAGTGACCAGAAGTAGCTGGAGTATCGCACGAACCAGAGTGATAGTTATCATAGAAACATGGAAAGCAGAAAACAGCACGACATCGAGCACATCTGATAAACGATGCGTTTTTATAAGAACACTTGTTTTTTAAATTATCTGTTGGGAAACACACCTGATTGACATTCTGAAAAATTATTCTATCGCTCGTCAGGTTTGATGCATACCACGCGTATCGTATCATATCGGCAAAAATCGGAGAAGACAATTGGTGGTGGACGATCGATGGATTGGATTTATTTCAATTGTGTACATTTTATATATATATATATATATATATATATATATGTGTGTGTGTGTGTGTGTGTGTGTGTGTGTGTGTGTGTGTGTGTGTGTGGGTATACATTTGAATTACAAAAAAAAAATAATAAAAAAATGTTGCATGGCGGGGGATTCGATCCGGCGATCTTCGGATTACGAACCCGAGCGCTTACCGCTGCGCCACGACGCTGTAGGAAACTATTAATCGTATAGAGTATTTCACCGCAACGGTGTCTTTTAACTGTCGATTTTGTCGACAACGGCTGAGAAGTGCATCTTGTTGCTTTGCCACATTACACCTCTGGCCATGAGCTTTTATTATGCACAGTATGAATCGAATCTGAATTTCACAATTGGCGGCCTCCCCTTGTGAGACTGAGCGCAAGGGCTGAAGTTCTCAAGACTTTTGGGTTTGCACCCCAGGATCCGCTGGTTAGTTTCCTGATGATGCTGTTTCTAGTTGAGACTTTTTCCCTTGTGGTATTACAATGATGTTTATAGGCCAGTGTGCGATCCAACGTGACACCAAGATATTTGGGCGTTTTACAATGCTCGGGACGTTTACCTCTCCATATTACATTTGATTCACGATTTGCCTCCCTGTTCTTTAAATGGAATGCACAGACCTGCATCTTGGAAGGGTTCGGCCTTAGGTGGTTTGCCTCATAATACTGGGAGAGAGCTTCCAAGATACTGGTTAATTTCTCCTTTGCATCCATAAAATTGTTACCTTGGGCTGCAACTACAGTGTCATCGGCATACATAAATTGGCGCGTGATGTCCGACAGTGAATCACTCCTACGACATGTGAAGTTAGTAAATCACCAATAAGAACAGATGCACCTGAAGCATTTTACGACCAGCAGGTGGCTGTGCTTACCGACAGAGCTGTCTCTGCAGAGCTGCACCTGAACTAACGACGGCAGAAGCAATTTACCGCGAGTCGGCGGTGCGGGCTAAGAGCGGCCGCGGCGCAGCCACGCGCTATTGGGTTACAAACGACCTACGCAGAGGAAGACGCCGGCACGGCGAACACGAGCGCCTCTCATCGCCGGCGGCGCGGAAAGGAAGTAAATAATTAGACGAGACAGAGGGCGCCGCCGTTTAATTTGCTGCGAGATTTGCCGACAAGGGGCCCGCGCCCGGCCGTACATCACAGCCGACAACTCGCGACCAATTTGGCCGGGATATGATCCGTGGACCGCCGCTTTGAAGCCGTTGCGGCAGCGGCAGCGGCAGCGCCCCGTCAAAGCGGACGGGGAGAAGAAGCAGAGTCACGGCACGGCTCGGAAGAGAGCGCCAGTTCGACCTGACTCATCCCGTCCACCGCCAAAATGTCTTCGAAATAGACCACCCCGTGTCGTATGCCGCTGCAGTCGTTAGCCCTCCTCTGCAACGGTCTGCACCGGTCACGGGCTGTGGATTCCATTCTGGGGTAGGCTGTGAATCTGTTAAGAGTTTCGACAAATTCTCGACTTCCCGACGTCTCCTTTAATTATGTCTCAAAATACGTGTTTTTGGCAGGACTACCCAACACACACGATGCGAAAACCATCAAAATACAACGTGTTTCCAAAAGAATATACGTATTTCGAACGCATATATTTGTTGAACTGTTAGACATACAACTGTGAAACTTACGAATCTCTCACGTTTAGACTGCAGATGTACAATGTATCATCAACGAGCAACACGAAAAATATCACATCGATACCGGAATTACTCTCATACTCGGGTAAGCATGTCCATCGTCACTGGTGTTATGGCGGTAAGAATCCGGTTCTTCAACTGTTCTAGGTCCTGTAGTGGTGTTGGTACACAATCGTTGTCCTTTATAAAACCCCACAGGAAGAAGACACAGAGAGTCAAATCCTGTGAGCGTGGAGGCCAGCTGAGAAGTGTTCAGGGGACGGCTTGAAACTCTGTGGAATTTAATTTAGATATTCACTCAGTTGTCGGCTCCAGTAAAGGGGTGATTCGCCTTGTTGAGAAATGAAGTCGTTCTTGTTCAGCCTCGGAAATAACCACTTTTGTAACAGAAAAGATATTGATGACCATTAACAGTGTTTCCATCGAAGAAGAATGGGCCGTAAACACATGAGTGGGATATCGCACAAAACACATTGACTTCGAGTGAACATCGCACAAGTTGAGTGTGTACATGTGGGCTCTGCAGGTCCCAAATTCGGATCTTGTGTTTGTTTACTTTCCCACTACGTGCAAAGTCGCTTTTTTACTCAACACGATGCGTTGTGCGAAAGCTGCTATTACTGTGAATAGCATTCTGAAGATGGTAAGAAAATGCCATAAGTTTGAGTTTCTCGTAATCATGTTGAGACTGTAACAGCTTTAACTTGTACAGCACGAAACACATTGACTTCGAGTGAACATCGCACAAGTTGAGTGTGTACATGTGGGCTCTGCAGGTCCCAAATTCGGATCTTGTGTTTGTTTACTTTCCCACTAACGTGCAAAGTCGCTTTTTTACTCAACACGATGCGTTGTGCGAAAGCCGCTATTACTGTGAATAGCATTCTGAAGATGGTAAGAAAATGCCATAAGTTTGAGTTTCTCGTCATCATGTTGAGACTGTAACAGCTTTAACTTGTACAGCACAAAACACATTGACTTCGAGTGAACATCGTACAAGTTGAGTGTGTACATTTGGGCTCTGCAGGTCCCAAATTCGGATCTTGTGTTTGTTTACTTTCCCACTAACGTGCAAAGTCGCTTTTTTACTCAACACGATGCGTTGTGCGAAAGCCGCTATTACTGTGAATAGCATTCTGAAGATGGTAAGAAAATGCCATAAGTTTGAGTTTCTCGTCATCAGGTCGAGACTGTAACAGCTTTAACTTGTTCAGCTTCATAACTCAACCGACGTCTCAAAACACGCAAAATTTTTGTTGAAGGTAGCTGTAACTTCCGACTGGCAGGACGAGTTGATTTTGTACGACTACGCTGCAAAGCAGTTTGAATTAGTGCGACTTTTTCGTCGGAAACACGGGGGTGGCCAGGGCTCTTCCCTTTACATACACATCCTGTGTCCACAAACTGTCGATACGATCTGCGAACGGTCCACTCATTCGGAGGATCGGTTTGGTACTTCGACGTGAAACGTCTTTGCACTTTAATCCCGGAATTACACTTCGCAACCTTGACAAAACAAAATTGTTTCTGCTGTGGAGTAGCCATTTGCAACACGTGACGGTGACCAGTCAAACAGAAGGCAACCAACATCTAGCGGCAATCAATACAAACTAGATAATGTGTTCTTTCCCCCAATAACAGAGCCGTGGCTACGCGATCGATATAAATGATATAGTAAATAACGCAATTTCCCGAGCAAAAGACGTTAGTAAGCAAGTAACTGTTCCACAAAATTTTGGGGGAACTGCCGGATGTCTGCAAGTTGCTGCCACGTTACTTGTGCACAGTCTTCTAGCCATCTTCAGGTGAATACCGACGAAAATGCACTGAGCTCACGTATTTAAGACCCCGCCGGCACATGCGCGTTGTATCCACTTGTGTTGCGCATGCGCTGCTTGAGTGCTATGCGCTTCTGCAGTAAGTCCGTAATTGCGCGTTGTCCGTACTGAAAGCTCGCCTCGTCGCTATCAAATCGATGGCCTTCGTACGGTAAAATGGCAGAACGCCGGCTACGCAGAGCGTGAAGTTTTTCTATGAAAATCTACTACGCAGAATTTAACTGGAAGCCGCCGTCTCGAGCAATAAGGGATACAGACAGTCGCATTTCCACTGATTCAGTGATGATGTAGTCCAGAATTTTGACGTATCGGCCACAATTCGATGAACCGGTGGAAATACGGCTGACTGTGTCTCTTATTAGTCGAGACGGCGGCTTCCATGTAAATTCTGCGTAGAATCCGGTCAGGTAAACACTTCGTAATCTGCGAAGCCGGCGTCGTTCTGCGATTTCACCGTAGGAACAAAATCGATATGATGTCGATCAGGCGAGCTTCCGTCCACTGATTTACTAAAAATAAGTACACCGTTCACTACTGGTACCGTATCGAACCCGCCATTTGCAAGGAAACGCTGCGAAGGAAGGAAGGAAGATTAAGGTTTAACGTTCCGTCGACATCGAGGTCATTAGAGAAGGAGTAGAAACTCGGATTGATTCAAAGACGGGGAGGGAAACCGGCCGCACCCTTTCAGAGGAACTATTCCAGCATTTGTCTAGAGCGATTTAGGGAAATCATGGGAAACGCTGTGTTTGCGCTTAGTAAATGATATCAAATATGTGATAATGCGTTGCATACACAATCACTGAACAGATGCAAATATGTTCATAAGGACTCTGAATTGGTGTTGTTTGAAAAAGGACTGCGTGTGGAGTGCTTGATTCTAGTTATATTTTAGATTTCAATTATTCAAGTCCAAGCTAGTTGAATGAAAAATATGATAAAATTATGGGAAGTGCTGTAAACAAAATTATGCCATACAAAACAAAAATTAAAGACTGGAAAGTAATTGTAAAAGACAGACGCAGAGTATGTGCCAGAAAATATTAAATAAGAACCGAAAGTGAAAAACTTAGTGAATGATACACTACTATCATTATCTGCTACGTCATATGTTTCATGCAACTATCTTGAACCGGAAAGTTGACCCATTTTCGCTCATCCTTGAAAGAAACAAACCCTATGTTCTTGAATAGATATTGATAACTTTCTCGATGAAAATCTAATACAGAAAACTAGAAAATAACAGTCATTTAAGACAGACGTGATTACTCTGTTCAAATGGTTCAGATGGCTCTGAGGACTATGGGACTTAACATCTGAGGTCATCAGTCCCCTAGAACTTAGAACTACGTAAACCTAACTAACCTAAGGACATCACATATGTCTATGCCCGAGGCAGGATTCGAAGCTGCGACCGTGCCGGTCGCGCGGTTCCAGACTAAAGCGCCTAGAACCGCTCGGCCACAATGGCCGGCAGCAGAGAGGATTGTTTGGCCTCAGAATGTGACTGAAGTAACAGTATATGCAATCATGTATGTCTTCGTACTACGCATTTAAAACAAGACAAAAACGTACTGCCTCAGATTGAATTGTTTGAATACTATTTTAACACAAAATTCGTAGTCAGTATAAATTTATGCAATAATAATTATATTTAACACTCATGAACGGGCGTTAGAAATAACTCCCTGTGACATTTGTTTTACCTGAAATATCAACACAGCTTTACCTTGTTGAAATAAACCCCAGTAGTGTTTCATATTGCAGCTGCAGGAAGCTGCTCCTACTTCGAAAATTTATACAATAACTGGTAGTCTGTAAAATGCACGCCAATCCCATGAAATTATCACGATGATTAAGGAATCTGGACATCCAACTGTAGCAATTCTTAGTGAGCTGTTGATCAAAATCTAAATCTGTATATATTAAAGATTTTCATCTTGATTCCTTTATATTTCCTTATTACCCTATAGTAGCACTGATCTTTCTGCATTACGAAATACTAATCATAAATTGTTTCTTTACTTTTGTAATTAATTAAAACAATTAATGCACGACAGACGCAACTGGTATGCAGTTTCCCATGATAGTTGTACTACTGCCGTTTGCTGATATTACAATACTAAACTTCAGTCACATGACTTTCCTGTCGTCTGAAATATCGGATACTCATTTTTTGAACGGAAATTTCCTCTATACTTACAATGTTTTTTATCTGCCCCGTCCCGTGACTTCATCGATATATTTTCATAAGGTGCAAGACACATCGGATTTCATTGAGTAAATTAACAGGGAGTTCTATCCCCCAAACAGCCAAGTATCGATTTTGTGTGTGTTTTTTTTTTTTTTTTGACAGTCGTAGTTAATAAAATACCAACAAACAGTTAATAGTTCTTTGCTTCTTGGAATTGCGTTTCCAAATGAAAATACTAGCATGACTGTTGGTAGTGTGACGGTGGCCTCAGTATATTGAAGGCCGAACAGTATAGTAGTGTTAATAAATATTGAACGAGTCTCCTTACGTACTGACCGTGTCAGGAAAGATGCGAACACTCCGTGCTGAAAGCGGATATTTGCGGGCACCCCTAGCTCGAGAAAGACCTTCTCTCTTTCCGGAAAATGGGGTCCCAAACTTCCTGGCAAATGTCGTATCCGCAAATTTCCGGCAAACATTGCTGTCCGCATGACAATGTGAACGCATTTCTCCGGCATTCCTTTATCACTATCAATTCATGATGCAACAAAATATAATAGAGAGATGCAGAGTTAGAAATTCGAGAGTGAAAATTCAAGCATCCTGTTGATTCTGGTTTGTTGTAAGCAGTGGAATTGAAAATGATGTGGAACTTGTCCTACTTGAACCTTCTAGAAGCCCTTTAACGCTGTCCTCCGTAGAAACTGCAGACTCAGACCTCTGCTACATAGAGCTAAGCAGCATCTCAAGGATAAGCCGTAACGGTATCTTCTACCCTTATGAATAACATTGATTGATATTAGCGGTTCTAAAAAAATAATGTAATTATTTAAATACACGTGGAAACTATTCGAAACGCTTCCTGATAATTTAAATTCAGTGCTACACTACTGAAAAATTTATAGTTCAATATATCTGCCTCAGATCTCTCAAATACGAGACGCACTCGATCTCGACCGAGTGAGATGGCGAACTGCCAAGTGTCTCCGTGTGCAGAGCGTACTCCACGTAGCAGCATGGGACGTAAGTGTACAGTGTACTAAAATTACGCAACTGAATAAATACATTTAAACCTTGATGACTGTCAGGCAGGACTACTGCATAATTTTATTTTTGTTACACGACAGTAAGAGTGATTTCATATATCTGTCTTAACAATATCACGCTGCCTAACGATGATCGTTTCCTTTGAAAGTGGTAAAGTTTTATCAACAGCTCCGTGTGGTAAAAATATATGATTTTCTTTAAATAACTGTTAAGACCAAAATTAGTCTAAAAGTGTAACATGCGCAAGGGAACAGTTGACTGGGGGCGCCGGCCGAAGTGGCCGTGCGGTTAAAGGCGCTGCAGTCTGGAACCGCAAGACCGCTACGGTCACAGGTTCGAATCCTGCCTCGGGCATGGATGTTTGTGATGTCCTTAGGTTAGTTAGGTTTAACTAGTTCTAAGTTCTAGGGGACTAATGACCTCAGCAGTTGAGTCCCATAGTGCTCAGAGCCATTTGAACCATTTTTTTGACTGTGGGCATTGAGATCATACCAAGGTGGATCGACTAATACGGAAAAACACACGGTAACTAAGATTTTTGCGGAACAAATATCTATTTCTGGAGATAGAGTATAGACTGGGACGTTTATGGATTCATTGCAGGGGGTACAGACAGACATTCTTGCGAAGTACTTTTGAACACGTTTTCCAAAAACTGTCTTGAGTAGCTAGTTCGGCAGCCCACACGCGGTGGAAGTATCATGGACATTGTAACAACAAACAGGCCGGAGCGTATCAATGGTGTCAGTATAGAGACGGGGATTAATGATCGTGAAGCCATCAGAGGGACTATGGTTACGAAAAATAATAAATCAGTCAAGAGGGCTAGGAGAGTGTTCCTGCTAGAAAAAGCAGATAAGCAGTTGTTAGCATCTCACTTAGGCAGTTAACTGTAATAATTTATTACCAGAATGATGGACATAGAAGAATTTGGGCAAAGTTTAAACAGATTGTAAATCGTGCTCTGGACAAGTAAGTGATTAGTAAGTGGGTTAAGGACGGAAAAGATCCACCGTGGTTTAATAACAAAATACGGAAAATGCTGAGGATGCAAAGGCTGTTGCACTCTCGGTTCAGAAGAGGACGCGCAAATGACGACAGACCAAGATTCGTAGAGATTTGTGCGTCTGTGAAAAGATCTATGCGCGAAGTATACAACAGCTACTAACGTCATACACTGGCTAAAGATCTGGCAGAGAACTCGAAAAAATTATGGTCCTATGTAAAATCGCTAAGCCTGTATAAGGCTTCCATCCAGTCATCCGTTGACCAGCCTGGCTTGACAGCAGAAGATAGCAAAAGGAAGGCCAAAGTTTTAAATTCCACGTTTCAGAAATCGTTCACGTAGGAGAATCATACAAACGTACCGTCCTTTGACCATTCCACATAGCTCAGTACGGATGAGGTAGTCGTAATCATCTCTGACGTAGAGAAACAATTGAAAGAGTTGAAAACAAGTAAGTCACTAGTTGTGGATGGAATCCTAATACGGGTTTACAAAGGTTACTCTACGTCATTGGCCACTTACTTAGTTTACATTTGTCGCGAATCTCTCGACTAGCGCAAAGTGCGAAGTGACTGGAAAAAGCACCGCTGACTCCTGTAAATAATAGGGGAAAAGAACGGACCTGCAAAATAACAGACGAATATCCTTAACATCGGTTTGCTGTAGAATTCTGGAGCAAGTTCTGAGTTCGAATATAATAAATTTCCTAGAGACCGAAAAGCTCATGTCCACGAATCAGCGCGGCTTTAGAAAACATCACTCCTGCGAAACCCAGCTTGCTTTTTGCTGCCGGCCGCTGTGGGCGAGCGGTTCTAGGCGCTTCAGTCCGTAACCGCGCTGCTGCTACGGTCGAAGGTTCGAATCCTGCCTCGGGCATGGATGTGTGTGATGTCGTTAGGTTAGTTAGATTTAAGTAGTTCTATGTCTAGGGGACTGATGACCTCAGATGCTAAGTCCCATAGTACTTAGAACCATTCTGCTTTTTTCTGCGAACTACGGATGAAGGGCAACAGGTGATTCCACATTTCTAGATTTCCCAAAAGGCATTCGACACGCTACCCCTCTGCAGATGTTAACGATGGTACGTGCATGCGGAATAGGCTTCCAGGTATGTGACTGGCTCGACGACTTATAAAGTAATAGAATTCAGTATGTTGTCCTCGATGGCGAGGGTTCATCGGAGACAGGATTGCCGTGGTAAGAGTGATAGGACCGTTTCCATTGTCTATGTATACAAATGATCTGACAGACAGGATGGGCAGCAAACTGCTGTTGTTCGCTAATGATGCTGTGGTCTACGGGAAGGTAAGGAAGGTAAGTGACTGTAGGTTGGTACAAAATGACCCAGACAAAATTTCTGATTAGTGTCATGAGTAGTAACTAGCTCTTTATGTGGGAAAATGTAAGTTAATGACGAAGAGTAGGCAAAACAAATCCGTAATGTTCGGATACAGCATTGGTAGTGTCCTGCTTGACACAGTCACGTCGTTTAAATATCTTGGCGTAAGGTTGCGAAGCGATATGAAATGGAACGAGTATGTCAGGATTGCGGCAGGGAAGGCGAATGGTCGACTTCGGTTTATTAGGAGAATTTTAAAAAGTGTGGTACATCTGTAAAGGAGACGCTAGTGTGACCTGTTCCTGAATACTGTTCGAGTGTTTGGGATCAAAACCAGTTCGGACTGAAAGAAGACACCGTAGCAATTTAAAGGCGAGCCTCTAGATTTGTTACCGGTAGGTTCGATCAACATGCAAGAGTTACGGATATACATCTGGAGCTCAGGTGTGAGTCCCTGGAGAGAAGAATACATTCATTTCGAAGAACACTACTGAGAAAGTTTAGAGAACAGGTGTTTGAAGCTGACTGCAGAACGATCCTACCGCCGCCAACATACATCTCGCGTAGGGACCACGAAGATAAGAAACGTGTAATTAGGGTTCAAATGGAGGCATATAGACAGTTATTTTTCCCTCGCTCTATTAGCGGATGGAACAGGAAAGGAAACGACTAATTCTGGTTCAGGGTACCCTCCGTCACGCACCGTATAGTGGCTTGCTGGGTATGTAGGTAGATGTAGATAATATCTATTGACATCGCTGCCTATGGTTCAAAGAGCTTCACACTTTTTCATTTCCTCAGAAACAGATTAGCTTCCTGCTTAGTGTAGCACATGTTCACAAGCAGAAGTAGCCTCTTCATTAAACAAAGGTTATACGGAAACGAACCGGACATTACAGTGAATGGAAACTAACAATGTGTAACAATAAGTACTCATCCCGGGCGTGGTGGAAGATACGAAATATGTCCTTTATACTGAGATCGTCTTTTTTATAATTTTCCGCGACCCTCACATCAGTCTAAAGTCTATGAACGGATTATGACCCTATAGTGAGTGCAGGTCAGCTATTGCCGTATACATTGTCTCCAAGACACACAACATATGTGCTGGGTACACTTTTCACCTGTAGGAAAAGCATAACATAAATGCTGAATTTAATACAATTTATTTACCGGTTGTTTTCAGTCCAGGACCAACATTACCTATCATAGATTTTTCGAAATGCAAGGTACGTAATTTAAGTCAAGCGGAACAATTATGAATACGATAACTAAGTTAAATTATGTACCTTCTGTTTCGAAAAATGTGTGATATGTAATGTTGGTTTTTTAACTGCTTACTTTACTACAGAAAACATGGGTCTGGGCTGAAACCGGTCGGTAAATAAATGGTTTTAAAGTTAGTATCTGTGTTACGCATTCCCTACAGTATATCTATGTTGATACTGCCTAGACAAGACGTTTTAAACGCTGTTCATCATTGGTGTCTAGACGATGAGAATAGGAGTCCTCGTGAAGTACGGCTCCTCGGCACGACGATGACCTAGATAAGTTCTAAACGTCTCCTCAGTGTTTCCCTTTGTGTGCGATGTAACGTTGTTCAGGTCAGTCCGATGAGTGTGTTAAGGTCAGCAACCTTATTGACGACAGTTGAGGGGAGAAGAGAATGCGGTGGCACCAGGTTTTACTGTATTCCTCGTGCCACCTGACGTGTTTCCCGTTACTACATCACCTTCTCCATACGTACTGCTTTTTTTCCCTTAAAAAGATCTGAGGCAGCGGCCAACATGTACTGCATTTGGATGCCAAATTAATCGCACAATAGAGTTGACTTCTTATCCAGACTAAACCATTTCTTGCGATAGCAATGAGTAAACCAGGAAAGATAGCGCGACGGTAAATTATTGTACACTTGTTCGAAAACGTTGGTTTCAACTCGTTACGCCACTATATTAATTAAGATTTTAGTGGTTTCCGAGAATATCCCTCAGCGGGTGTCGGTCTCGTTCTTCGAACAATCCTAGCGCAGCCCATTTCAAAAGAAAGCCAACGCTCTGTCACTAATGGCACCACTCTTCACAGGAAGTTAATTTCTAACGAAAAACTGAAGAAAAAGAAGAGCAACGTGAGGAACAAACAGCACAAAGATAGAAGCGTGCAGTTATCGTTGAAGCCTACATAGAATATTCATATAATATCGTCTATTTCGACGTAGCTTTCCAACGTACAGTCGTGCTCAAAAGTATCCGAACGACCTGAATTGCATTTCGCCTGATTCGCATGCAACCCACATAACGCAGCTGTCTAGCAGGTCCTCTAATCGCTCCTTGGTACAGTCGTTTGACTATTGAAAATGGCTCCAATAAGTCACCACTAGAAACCTCGGCTCTGTATCGCACTAACCCAACATGTGAAGTAATACCACGATACTACAAATATCAGGGAACACCTTATCACAGATATGACTGTCCTTAAGGCTTGTAAGTTCACATTTATTGCAATAAATGACATACCTGAAATGTTACCACTCTCATTATTACGTCAGATAGGTAATGCACCTAGTACGTTCGTCGTATTCATGACTTCCTCTTCAAAGTAACGTACAGCACTTGTTATTTAACACAAAATGACATTAAAAATTTAAGTTATTTACGAGCAGCTAGTTGAGAAAATGCATGAACTTCAAATGACACAACTAACCGTCTCGTTCTGCACATGGATTCAAACCCAGATCATGCAAACTAAGATTTCGTGACTGACGGAAACTAACAGTCATTCGTGACTAGGCATACAGAGAGTGATGTACCTCGATTTTAGACAGTATCAGTTAGCAAATATCAACTTTAAATTAAATAACGTAAAAATTTTTAACGGACGCGAATTCCTACCGAGCATCTATTGTCCCTGTTAACGAACTACGAGAGATGTTAAATATTGCTTCTTCATAGGTAACTTACTTGAAGTGCCGTGAGCTACAGCTTTGTGTTGGGCAGGGATTCGAACCCAGAACCTAATCAGATTATTATCGAAGCACAATCAACTGTGAAATATCGGATTTTTTCGGCAGTAGCTAGATGTTTTAACTGAAATGACGAGACGAAACATTAATTTTTTGCTTCCCAGGACTCCAACCCGGAACCTATCGCTGTTATATTCTAGAGAAAACGAACGTTAAATATGGATTTGTTGCATCAGCAGTGACATGTGAGCATGTTTGAACTAGAAATAGTATGATGAAGAGTTCAGTGCTGACTGGGAATCGAACCCCACATATACCATTGTTGACTACACACAAAGAGACGATAGCTACCGAATTTTTCTCCACCAGCAGCTCGGAATAACATCCTCGAACTTACAGTGATCTCTCAAATAGTCCTGTGTCTCACTGGGAGTCAAAACTGTCAGATATCGTTAGCGTTAACAACGATGAAAATTCATTAAATATCAAAATTATTATCCACCAGCAGACAGGTAATCTCATGCCAGAGCCTGATAATACATAAGGAAAACTTTAGTGCCGGGCCAACATTCAAACCCATTCACGCGGAATATGTGGAGATGTTGAGGAATCTGCAGTTTTGAACAAACAACAAATTGTAATCGAGCTGTGTTGTCACGAAGGGATCAGATTCCGCGTTAAGGGCGGTCTGAGTTGCATTCCAAGTTCAGAACCAATTTTCGAAAATTAGTTCAAATGGCTCTGAGCACTATGCTACTTAACATCTCTCGTCGTCAGTCCCCTATAAACTACTTAAATCTATATAACATAAGGACATCACACCCATCCATGCCCGAGGCAGGATTCGAACCTGCGACCGTAGCAGTTGCGCGGTTCCAGACTGAAGCGCCTAGAACCGCACGGCCACACCGTCCGGCAGAACCAATTTTATCGACATACACAAGCTCAAATAAAAGATGGAATAAGGGTCCTGTGACCCTACATAGCTTTAGTTTTGTCACTAGAAGTAAATAACTAGTATAAGAAAGGTTACTGGTGATAGAGTTCCCACATTTGTGGTTTAACCTTACGTCTACTTGGTAGAGAAGGAATATCATGTTTAACGTGAATTTCAGACCACATTGCCTTTATACCTTCTTCACTTGGCGTAGCCAGAAGAGATTAGAATCTGTCTCTCCCTATTAAAAATCATTGGCAGAAGCAGGAATCGAACCCAGACCATCGTCATAGGAACCTATCACCAATCCAACAGACCACCAAAGCTTCTTCTGTATGACTCATTTTCTATCATAACACCGTTGCGGCACAATCGATAAGAATTCTGACACACAGGCTCCCTGTAGTGGTTTGCAGCATGTTCAGTACATTCATTTACTTGGTTGACCGAATCGCCATTAACTAGCTGCCTCAGCTACCCAGCGCATACATTCGACTCTATTTTGTAATCACCGAAATAAAGTCACGTACCTCCTCACTGCACAGAACTTCCAACAGTGTAGGATGCAAAAAATTTAAACATGAAGTGTTCCTTTCCAGTTGAGCTACTCTATTGTGCTATTTGTTTGTTGAAAACGTCCTACAGTGCAAAAGAAAAGCTGTAACTCTGTGTCTCTCAGAAGTCTAGATCCGGCCATATGGATTATCTCACAGCAGTGTGGAATGCGGAAGTTCTGGAGGAACTGTTCTTGACTTCTGGAGGCGCTCTACCTACAAGACAGCTAGTAGCGTCTCGGTAAGTGTTGTGCACCGTAGATAAGACGTCGCGAGTACTACTGCATTCGTTGCTACATTTTTTACAACGCAATTCTGCTGACTGCTTAAGTTACCAATTTAATGGAACTTTGAACAAAAATCCCTTCACTTCTCAACCCAGAATAGCCGTATGTGGAAAAAGTGCTAATTTCTGTGACATTTTGTTCATTTCAGATTTGATAGACAGCCAGGCAGCAGATGCATCTCGAAGCTTTTGTATTATGTATGGGGAGAGCGCATCGTGCCAAAATAGTCAGAAAAGTATTTTCTACTTTAGCTGTCGTCTGGAAGTGCCATTTTATTCTTCTTCAAACCTTGTTTGACAACTTTAACTCAGAACAATTTTTCTACATGCATGTAATCAATAAGAATGGTTCAAATGGGGCTGAGCATTATGGGACTAAACAGCTATGGTCATCAGTCCCCTTGTAATCAATAAACTGCATGTGCATAGTCAGACTGTCATAGATAACGTCAGGGAATTTGCATACAACCTTGTTGATGAAGTTCTCTCTCATGTTCAGTATTGTTTTAACAACACTAAAATAATCCTTACGAAACTGGAAACGTCACATTTCACATACAAACTTACAGATTCCTAGAGACCGCAAATTTGCTTGTCAGCAGCGGAACGAGTCGTTAACTGTTGTGCAGCATTGTAAGTTTTTCACCATTGCACTATGAGCTGAAAGTATTCTCTTGCGATTTTACTATCGATGTTTGACCTGACTGCTTGTAGGTCTTTCACAGAAGGAATATAAACGTTACGTTCAGCAAGAATGGAACCACGAACCATAACAGATGCTTTTTCAGACGTCAGCACGTCATCACAGACCTAGCGAAGAGGTATGTGTTTTGCAATCCTCTTACGAATCCAATAGTGGCTAGAAGTCGTAAAACGCTATTTAAAGGACGAGTTTAGTTGCGATTTCCACATGGAACGACTTTCCTGGGCTCAAAACCGAAAATCTACAATCTTTCGTTACACCTCAAGCGATAATAACTCAGATTATTCAATGGAAATGACAGAAAAAATCAAGTGAACTTTGAGGCTTAATTCCGTGCACACCAGGAAGTAACTCGTCGATCACAGAGTTGCCAAATATACCTTGCTTTGTTGCCAAATCTCAGTTACAGTACTAGCAGGAAGAAGACGAACCGATGTGATCGAACAGCGGGCTCGGAAGTGACCATAGCTGGCCTCTGAAAGACGCGGCTGCTACGGCCTGGAATACGTAATGTGTCTGATTCGCATTTCTGTAACCAGGTTTAGGGACTGGAGCGTAGTTAAAAATGATACTCAGAACTGACTGCAAAATAAGCATCATAAATCAGTAACTCTCATAGTTGTTTTTATATTTCTTTCCTAACTGTACTCAAAACTAAGAAACTCATTCACGGACGTTTTCGTGCCTCGCCCATAGTCGAGCACACCAAAGAAATAAAAAAAAGTATGTGTGTGTGTGTGTGTGTGTGTGTGTGTGTGTGTGTGTGTGTGTGTGTGTGCGTCAGAGAGAGAGAGAGAGAGAGAGAGAGAGAGAGAGAGAGACAGACAGACAGACAGACAGACAAAAATAAAGATAAAAAAAGAATGAGATAGAAAATTTTTGTAAAGAACTCTTTCATTAAAATAACACGTTCCACATCATTACGAAATGTCGTATTCATGATCCAAGGAACAAGTATTAATCTCATCTAATCTAATCATATCATATTGCTGACTAGCCCTGAAGAGTCATGAATTACCGAAATTTTCGCCAATATCAGTAACCAAATCTAAACTTGAAAATAAAAGACGACAGTTTTTGTAATAAACCGGGACTCCTATCAAGACCCTTTCAACCCTGTTAACTAACCACGAAAGATGTCTGATATACCTCTATTCAGAAGTAACAAAGTAAAGATGAAGTTCATGATCTGAAGTTCTGTGATGGAGGTACGAGTCTAAAATAAGGATACAAATTTATGTGCCTGAGCGACAATCGAAGCGCACTCCGATCGTTCTTCTTTATCGTCCATGAATATAGCTTAAGTATGAATTGCTTACTCACCCACAGTAAGACGTGTGCGTGTTTGACCAGAAATTGTTGGCAAGACATGAACACACATTAAAAATACACGTTAATTTTTACTAACAGGCCGGTGTGCACTTGATAGGGATTGAAATGAAATTATGAATATTTTTGTACTGGATTAGGATTCGGACGCACATACTCACCTTTGGAGGAGACGTAGAGAAGATAGCAGTTTTGGAAAAAGGAACGAAATGATTGAACTGTACTGTTCCGAGAGATTCAGATCCTTGAAAGAGGTGATACGAATTCGAATCACAGTCCAACACCAAATTTTTCAACGTCTCTAGTTCAATCACGTACAAGTAAAATAAGAGCCCTGTTTCTTTAAATGGCTATCGGTTCATCAAATTGAATAAAATTTTGTAATGTAAGTAAGTTTACTGGCGACAGTATTTCTGTTTACAATTACCTCCACCTATGTCGTTTCTCAAAGCAAACCGGCTCTGTCCAGCTGGGAATGAAGGAACGTGATGTTTAATGCGGATTCTGGATTATAACGTCTTTGTCTTGAGGTTACCAGAGGTAAAGTAAATCTGTTTGTGCATCTTAAAAGCAAATGCCTGAACCCACGCATTTCACTTGTGATAGTTCATTCCACCAGACCATTGTGGCCACATTTCCCATCCCCAGGAGTGTGCTGTAACGGATGATGTTCATAGCTTACAAAATTAGTCACGGCGAAAAAAAAAGGGGGGGGGGCTATTAAATGGTTAAGTATAAGCAAGCTTCTGACGCGGAGATTATGCTATTCTCACGTCAGCAGGATGTAAAGACTCTTCTAGGCATCATAGCCTCGATGTGAAGCCATTTTGAAATTTTCACTAATTCAGGAAATTTCTTAGTTCCAGAAAATCCACTGTGAAGAGTAAAATTACCGGATAAATCGATTATTACCACCATTATTACTATCATTTTCTTCATACCGCTGCTGGGACACATGTGCTTGAAGATCATTTAAGGCCTTTTGATCATAATAGGGGTAGTAGCCCAAGAACAGGTTCTTTCCCTGTCTACTGAATCCTTTTCATGTTAATATCAAACATCTGCAATTACTCGTAGATTACATTAAAACTAAAGTAATTGATGAAGACATTACTTGATAACAAAAACGCGCTGCCTTTCTCCATTTACTTGCGCATAGAAATGGCTGTCGAATAGTGCCAAACCAAAAGCCAAGGGATCTTAGTGCCTTCCGATACACGTCGCTGTCAGTTCTTCCATATGATTTGGTCTACGTGACCTGTTTCAAGTTGTGTATGACAGAGAATGTTTTAGAAAATCAATTGTTTTCCTTTGCAGTAAACAGAAAGATTTTCATTCTAAGCTATCCAAGTTCAAAATTTTCGCAATATTAGTTCAAATTTAATATTCGCTTCTATAATGTAGGAAATTATTTCACAGTTGCAAAACCCGCATCCGAATCATTGTCCTTGCACTTAGTTCAAAATGGTTCAAATGGCTCTGAGCACTGTGGGACTTAACTGCTGATGTCATCAGTCCCCTAGAACTTAGAACTACTTAAACCTAACTAACCTAAGGACATCACACACATCCATGCCCGAGACAGGATTCGAACCTGCGACGGTAGCGGTCGCGCGGTTCCAGACTGTAGCTCCTAGAACCGCTCGGCCACTCCCTCCGGCTTACACTTAGTCGCTGACCATAAATTCTAGCTCAGAGTGACACCAGTTTAAGTAACCTAATTGAGCAAAGACTGTTTCCCAGTGCTCTTTCTTACCGGTAAATCTGCAATTCACTCTTTGGGCTCCATAAGTACACTGTAACATTGATTTCTGTGTGTATGCAATGCATACGGATTGTAGAATTTAGTGGTGCTCTCTCTTCCACTTCTGTATACAATATGCCTGACTTAAAGAGGCCCTTCATCATTACAAGCCCTGGGCGTTGCAGCATCATACTTACAACAGTAATGTGCTTATACTGACAACCTCACTGTTCGTTTGACCTGGTTTTGTAATCATTTAAATAAAACAACATGACCGTATTAATATTTTAGTGCTTTCATGCTGTAGCTATGATACCAGCAAACGTAAGTAACCGGCCGAGCACTGTCACCGTTCGAGTTGTCAAGGTGGTAGACGACGATGCTGTCGACCCCAGTTACAGGCTTGGTCATGGCTATGTTTCAGTCGAATACCTTCATGTGACTTTCTGCGTATTTCAAGATATACTTTTATACACTTGGTACGCATCCAAATTGATATCTGATGGAGCTGTATTTAGCAACATGAGTCAGATATGTTTTCCGTGCAATATATGGGACAACACGTCAGTGCAGCGAGATTTCGTTTGTGTGATGCGCATGGTGCAAGAAATATTTGTGTTTTGCTTCCTTCTATGATAGGTTTCACCCCACTGAATGCAAGCAAGCTCACGAATAGACTGTCAATAACTGGAATTACAATATAATACACTTAAAAGTTGTATTTTTGCATTATGTGTCCCAATGAAAATAACGGTAAACAGGTTATATGCCTACTTGCTTATTATTTGCGCTTCTCCATGCTTTCTTTAAAAAATGAAAGAAAAGAGAGAGAGACAGAGAGAGAAAACAGAAATGTATTTCAAATATCAGCTCGGTGACGCCGTGTTCGTCTCGTGATGTAAAGCAAGGATAATTGATAGGTAATATCTCGTTGTACTAGAGATATGTATGGCTAAAGGGTTCTTTCTTTTCTCTCTGCGAACAATCAGAACAGAATTCAGTAACAAAGTGGTAGGAACACCTATGCAGTGGGCCAATTAAACACTCAGCTTTTCTTGGTTATTTTGTTAATCGTCTGTAATGCAGTAACATCCTTGATTACTGATTAGTTATTACTACCATTTTTATTGTTATTCGTCACCTCACAACAGCTTCCCTATCACTCACTGCTGCCGATGCATGTAACGAATAGATCAGGATGAATGGAATATGGGATGTTTCGTCACGGAGAATACACACATTTATCTCGGCGTCTTGTGTTCAGGGTAATATGAAAATCTCAATAAGAGAAGACGACAACGGGATGCCGGTGATGCAGGCAATAACACCCAACTATTTCTGTCGACTTACTACCATGACGACTGGACTGTGATTCGAATTCGTATCTCCCCCTTCGAGGATCTGAATCTGTCGGAACAGTATAGTTCAATCATTTCGTTCCTTTTTCCAAGACTGCAATCTTCTCTACGTCTCCTCCAAAGGTAAGTATGTGCGTCCGATTCCTGATCCAGTACAAAAATATTCATAATTTCATTTCAAGCCCTATCAAGTGCATGCCAGCCTGCTTGTGAAAATTAACGTATTTTTAATGTCTGTTCATGTGTTGCCAACAATTTCTAGTCAAACACGCACACAACTTACTGTGGGTGAGTAAGCAATTGATACTTAAGCTATATTCGTGGACGATAAAGAAGAACGATCGGAGTGAGCTTCGATTGTCGCTCAGGCACATAAATTTGTATCCTTATTTTAGACTCGTACCTCCATCACAGAACTTCACATCATGCACTTCATCTTTACTTTGTTACTTCTGAATAGAGGTATATCAGACATCTTTCGTGGTTAGTTAACAGGGATGAAAGGGTCTTGATAGGAGTCCCGGTTTATTACAAAAACTGTCGTCTTTTATTTTCAAGTTTAGATTTGGTTACTGATATTGGCGAGAATTTCGGTAATTCATGACTCTTCAGGGCTAGTCAGCAATATGATATGATTAGATTAGATGAGATTAATACTTGTTCCTTGGATCATGAATACGACATTTCGTAATGATGTGGAACGTGTTATTTTAATGAAAGAGTTCTTTACAAAAATTTTCTATCTCATTCTTTTTTTATCTTTATTTCTGTCTGTCTGTCTGTCTGTCTCTCTCTCTCTCTCTCTCTCTCTCTCTCTGACGCACACACACACACACACACACACACACACACACACACACACACACACACATACTTTTTTTTATTTGTTTGGTGTGCTCGACTATGGGCGAGGCACGAAAACGTCCGTGAATGAGTTTCTTAGTTTTGAGTACAGTTAGGAAAGAAATATAAAAACAACTATGAGAGTTACTGATTTATGATGCTTAGTTTGCAGTCAGTTCTGAGTATCATTTTTAACTACGCTTCAGTCCCTAAACCTGGTTACAGAAATGCGAATCAGACACATTACGTATTCCAGGCCGTAGCAGCCGCGTCTTTCAGAGGCCAGCTATGGTCACTTCCGAGCCTGCTGTTGGATCACATCGGTTCGTCTTCTTCCTGCTAGTACTGTAACTGAGATTTGGCAACAAAGCAAGGTATATTTGCAACTCTGTGATCGACGAGTTACTTCCTGGTGTGCACGGAATTAAGCCTTAAAGTTCACTTGATTTTTCCTGTCATTTCCATTGAATAATCCGAGTTGTTATCGCTTGAGGTGTAACGAAAGATTGTAGATTTTCGGTTTTGAGCCCAGGAAAGTCGTTCCATGTGGAAATCGCAACTAAACTCGTCCTTTAAATAGCGTTTTACGACTTCTAGCCACTATTGGATTCGTAAGAGGATTGCAAAACACATACCTCTTCGCTAGGTCTGTGATGACGTGCTGACGTCTGAAAAAGCATCTGTTATGGTTCGTGGTTCCATTCTCGCTGAACGTAACGATTATATTCCTTCTGTGAAAGAGCTACAAGCAGCCAGATCAAACATCGATAAGAAAAACGCAAGAGAATACTTTCAGCTTATAGTGCAATGGTGAAAAACTTACAATGCTGCACAACAGTTAACGCCTCCTTCCACTGATGATAAGCAAATTATGGGTCTCTAGGAATATATAACTTTATTTATGAAATGCAACATTTGCATACCTGTTGAGTATCACACAGCATACCAGTTAAAGACAGACCCAATCGAAACCTAAGTGAGTAGTATTTTACTAATTCGTGCTGACAGCTGCATGCTTGTGTGCAGATACTCAGTTTTATCAAAGAGAATTTCGTCGTAAGGTTATGTAAGGTTATCGTGGGTAGTTTTATTTCATTTCGTATAATCTAATGCACAATTTTCGTAAGGTTTATTTAGTGTTGTTAATACAATAGTAAAAATGAGAGAGAAATTCATCATCAACGATATATGCGAATTCCCTGATGTTATCTATGACAATGCACATGCAGTTTATTGATTACATGCAAGTAGAAAAATTGTTCTGAGTAAAAGGTGTCAAACAAGGTTTGAAGAAGAATAAAATGGCACTTCCAGACGACAGCTAATGTAGAAAATAGGTTTCTGACGATTTTGGCACGATGCGCTCTCCCCATACATAATACAAAAGCATCGAGATGCATCTGCTGCCTGGCTGTCTATTAAACCTGAAATGAACAAAATGTCACAGAAATTAGCACTTTTTCCACATACGGCTATTCTGGGTTGAGAAGTGAAGGGATTTTTGTTCAAAGTTCCATTGAATTGGTAACTTAAGCAGTCAGCAGAATTGCGTTGTAAAAAATGTAGCAACGAATGCAGTAGTACTCGCGACGTCTTATCTACGGTGCACAACACTTACCGAGACGCTACTAGCTGTCTTGTAGGTAGAGCGCCTCCAGAAGTCAAGAACAGTTCCTCCAGAACTTCCGCATTCCACACTGCTGTGAGATAATCCATATGGCCGGATCTAGACTTCTGAGAGACACAGAGTTACAGCTTTTCTTTTGCACTGTAGGACGTTTTCAACAAACAGATAGCGCAATAGAGTAGCTCAACTGGAAAGGAACACTTCATATTTAAATTTCTAGATCCTACACTTTTGGAAGTTCTGTGCAGTGAGGAGGTACGTGATTCTATTTCGGAGATTACAAAATAGGGTCGAATGTATGCGCTGGGTAGCTGAGGCAGCTAGTTCATGGCGATTCGGTCAACCAAGTAAATGAATGTACTGAACATGCTGCAAACCACTACAGGGAGCCTGTGTGTCAGAATTCTTATCGATTGTGCCGCAACAGTGTTATGATAGAAAATGAGTCATACAGAAGAAGCTTTGGTGGTCTGTTGGATTGGTGATAGGTTCCTATGACGATGGTCTGGGTTCGATTCCTGCTTCTGCCAATGATTCTTAATAGGGAGAGACAGATTCTAATCTCTTCTGGCTACGCCAAGTGAAGAAGGTATAATGGCATTGTGGTCTGAAATTCACATTAAACATGATATTCCTTCTCTACCAAGTAGACGTAAGGTTAAACCACAATAAAATCAGGAGTGGCGAAATGTGGGAACTCTATTACTAGTAACCTTTCTTATACTAGTTATTTACTTCTAGTGACAAAACTAAAGCTATGTAGGGTCACAGGACCCTTATTCCATCTTTTATTTGAGCTTGTGTATGTCGATAAAATTGGTTCTGCCGGACGGTGTGGCCGTGCGGTTCTAGGCGCTTCAGTCTGGAACCGCGCAACTGCTACGGTCGCAGGTTCGAATCCTGCCTCGGGCATGGATGGGTGTGATGTCCTTATGTTATATAGATTTAAGTAGTTTATAGGGGACTGACGACGAGAGATGTTAAGTAGCATAGTGCTCAGAGCCATTTGAACTAATTTTCGAAAATTGGTTCTGAACTTGGAATGCAACTCATACCGCCCTTAATGCGGAATTTGATCCCTTTGTGACAACACAGCTCGACTACAATTTGTTGTTTGTTCAAAACTGCAGATTCCTCAACATCTCCACATATTGCGTGTGAATGGGTTCGAATGTTGGCCCGGCACTAAAGTTTTCCTTATGTATTATCAGGCTCTGGCATGAGGTTACCTGTCTGCTGGTGGATAATAATTTTGATTTTTAATGAATTTTCATTCGTTGTTAACGCTAACGATATCTGACAGTTTTGATTCCCAGTGAGACACAGGACTATTTGAGAGATCACTGTAAGTTCGAGGATGTTATTCCGAGCTGCTGGTGGAGAAAAATTCGGTTGCTATAGTCTCTTTGTGTGTGGTCAACAACGGAGTATGTGGGGTTCGATTCCCAGTCAGCACTGAACTCTTCGTCATATTATTTCTAGTTCAAATATGCTCACATGTCACTGCTGATGTAACAAACCCATATTTAACTTTCGTTTTCTCTAGAATATAACAGCGATAGGTTCCGGGTTGGAGTCCTGGGAAGCAAAAAATTAATGTTTCGTCTCGTCATTTCAGTTAAAACATCTAGCTACTGCCGAAAAAATCCGATGTTTCACAGTTGATTGTGCTTCGATAATAATCTGATTAGGTTCTGGGTTCGAATCCCTGCCCAACACAAAGCTGTAGCTCTCGGCACTTCAAGTAAGTTACCTATGAAGAAGCAATATTTAACATCTCTCGTAGTTCGTTAACAGGGACAATAGATGCTCGGTAGGAATTCGCGTCCGTTAAAAATTTTTAAGTTATGTTATTTAAAGTTGATATTTGCTAACTGATACTGTCTAAAATCGAGGTACATCACTCTCTGTATGCCTAGTCACGAATGACTGTTAGTTTCCGTCAGTCACGAAATCTTAGTTTGCATGATCTGGGTTTGAATAAATGTGCAGAACGAGACGGTTAGGTGTGTCATTTGAAGTTCATACATATTCTCAACTAGCTGCTCGTGAATAACTTAAATTTTTAATGTCATTTTGTGTTAAATAACAAGTACTGTGTGTTACTTTGAAGAGGAAATCATGAATAGGACGAACTTACTAGGTGCATTATCTATCTGACGCAATAATGAGAGTGGTAACATTTCAGGTATGTCATTTATTGCAATAAATGTGAACTTACAAGCCTTAAGGACAGTCATATCTGTGATAAGGTGTTCCCTGATATTTGTAGTATCGTGGTATTACTTCACATGTTGAGTTAATGCGATACAGAGCCGAGGTTTCTAGTGGTGACTTATTGGAGCCATTTTCAATAGTCAAACGACTGTACCAAGGAGCGATTAGAGGACCTGCTAGACAGCTGTGTTATGCTGGTTGCATGCGAATCAGGCGAAATGCAATTCAGGTCGTTCGGATACTTTTGAGCACGACTGTACATATATGCCACGGAATATAAATCTGTAATGTAATTTCTGTAAATCGACCACGTGAATTGCAAGCATACAAGGGCAATGCTGTCGTATCTTCATAACATCTTGTTTACCCTTTTTTATATAATTTTTAGGGAGAAGAGAGTAATAGGGATTGTAATAAGTTATACTTACAGAGCTGCGTTCTACCAAAACTACGGTAGTTTTGGTACATTACATAAATGACGTAATAGATGGTAGGATTATCGTTAGTATTGGTAGAACTGGTGGGGAAAGAAACATACATGTGTTGTTTGTTTCACACATAACTAGAACCGCACATCATTCAGTGTTAGTCCATTGTGTATTTTATGTCCTTCCGAAATGTGAACTGCATTTTATAACTAATAAAATTTTGCTGATCGCGTAACTTCTGCTCGTTTATTTAACCAAAGCAATTACTTTTCATGCAACTAATATATATATATATATATATATATATATATATATATATATATATATATATATATATATATATAGAGAGAGAGAGAGAGAGAGAGAGATAAATCTTACTAGGACCGGAATTAATGCGAATTTAGAAAAAAAAATTGATGTAGAGTGCCAAGGCACCTGAAGATGAGCCTCAGGACTCGAAACGCATCATGCATTGAAATGAAATCACGATTGTGACTGAAGGCGGCTGTTCTTTATTTTGCGAAAGTAATAAGTCACGGAAGAAACGCTGGCAGCCATGGATACAATCAAATAACAGAGTAACGATAAGGAAACTTATTCAGTTGTGTAGTTTTATCAAAGTGCGGAACAATACATTTCTCCCTTCTTGAAGACATGCGGCCGCTGCCAGTAGAAAGTGACAGCTGGGGCCGGGGGTGGGGGGAGAGGGGGGGAGGTTATCGACACTCTATTTTTCCCAATTTATTTATTGCTGTGCCTTTTCTTTAAAGACATATCATGTCGTAGATCACGGGAAATTGTTTTAGAGTTATACAATATGTAACACGAACTTTACAACTTTTAGAGAATGGTCACTTAATTTAGTTGTTGGCAGGTACACAAACTTGACTAATTTGGCGGCCGCCGTAGCCGAGCGGTTCTAGGCGCTTCAGTCCGGAACCGCGCTGCTGCTACGGTCGCAGGTTCGAATCCTGCCTCGGGCATGGATGTGTGTGATGTCCTTCGGTTAGTTAGGTTTAAGTAGTTCTAAGTTCTAGGGGACTGATGACCTCAGATGTTAAGTCCCATAGTGCATAGAGAAATTTCTTTTGTCAAATTTAACATATCATCGACGACCAAGTCATTAGAGTCGGAGACAAGGAAAGGAAGGGATGGAGGCAATTCGGCCATGAGTTTTCGAGAGAGAAATCATTCCGGCATTTGCCTTAAACTATTTAGAGATACCAAGGAAAACCTATGTCTGGATGATGGGAGGGATACTTAACTCGCTATCCTCCCAAACATCTTCAGTGTCTTACCACAGAGTCACCTAGCTCGATGTTTACAACAAAGTGCACAAGAAAACTGGAGAGTGTTCAATGATAAAATCATTTGCTGTTCTGGAATAGCAGGAAGAATATCGCTGGCCACACTGAAATTGAGAGAAAAGATGAGAAAATAGAGCAGAGGAAGAGGTTTGAGCTAATCCCGTCGCTAGCTCCCGGTTGATGGTGGTGTAGGATTAGACAGTCAGTCTTGCATTCGCGATCAATTAAAAATTCTTAATGCTTTTATAACAAAACAAATGTTATTTACTTTATACATATTTATTCTTCATGTCTACATACAGGGTGGTCCATTGATCGTGACCAGACCAAATATGTCACGGAATGAGCGTCAAACGAAAAAACTACAAAGTACGAAACTTGTCTTGCTTGAAGGGGGAAACCAGATGGCGCTATGGTTGGCCCGCTAGATGGCGCTGCCATAAGTCAAACGGATATCAACTGCGTTTATTTAAATAGGAACCCCATTTTTTATTACATATTCGTGTAGTACGTAAAGAAATATGAATGTTTCAGTTGGACCACTTTTATCGCTCTGTGATTGATGGCGCTGTAACAGTCACAAACACATGGCTCACGATTTTAGGCGAACAGTTGGTAACAGGTAGGTTTTTTAAATTAAAATACAGAACGTAGGTACGTTTGAAAATTTTATTTCGGTTGTTCCAATGTGATACATGTACCTTTGTGAACTTATCATTTGTGAGAACGCATGCTGTAACAGCGTGATTACCTGTAAATACCACTTTAATACAATAAATGCTCAAAATGATGTCAGTCAACCTCAATGCATTTGGCAATACGTTTAACGACATTCCTCTCAACAGCGAGTAGTTCGCCTTCCGTAATGTTCGCACAAGCATTGACAATGCGCTGACGCATGTTGTAAGGCGTTGTTGGTGGAACACGATAGCAAATATCCTTCAATGTTCCCCACAGAAATAAATCTGGGGACGTCAGATCCGTTGAATGTGCTACGACGACCAATCCACCTGTCATGAAATATGCTTTTCGATACCGCTTCAACCGAACGCTAGCTATATGCCGGACACCCATCATGTTGGAAGTACATCGGCATTCTGTCTTGCAGTAAAACATCTTGTAGTATCATCGGTAGAACATTACGTAGGAAATCAGCATACATTGTACCATTTAGATTACCATCGATAAAATGGGGGCCAATTTTTCTTCCTTCCATAATTCCGCACCAGGTCGCTGATGTTCCACTTGTCGCAGCCATCGTGGATTTTGCGTTGCCTAATAGTGCATATTATGCCGGTTTACGTTACCGCTGTTGGTAATGACGGTTCGTCGCTGAATAGAACGCGCGCAAAAAATCTGTCATCGTCCCGTAATTTCTCTTGTGCCCAGAGGCAGAACTGTACACGACGTTCAACGTCGTCGCCATGCAATTCCTGGTGCATAGAAATATGGTACGGGTGCAATCGATGTTGATGTAGCATTCTCAACACCGACGTGTTTGAGATTCCCGATTCTCGCGCAGTTTGTCTGCTACTGATGTGGGGGTTACCCACAACAACATCTAAAACTCCTACTTGGGCAACATCAGTTGTTGCAGGTCGTGGTTAATGTTTCACACGTGGCTGAACACTTCCTGTTTCCTTAAATAACGTAACTATCCGGCGAACGGTCCGGACACTTGGATGATGTCGCCCAGGATACCGAGCAGCATACATAGCACACACCAGTTGTGCATTTTGATCACAATAGCCACACATCAACACGATATCGACCATTTCCGCAATTGGTAAACGGCCCATTTTAACACGGGCAATGTATCACGAAGCAAATATCGTCCGCAATGGCGGAATGTTACGTGATACCACGTACTTATACGTTTGTGACTATTACAGCGCCATTTATCACAAAGCGAAAAAAGTGGTCCAACTAAAACATTCATATTTCTTTACGCACTACACGGATATGTAATAAGAAAATGGGGGTTCCTACTTTAAAAAACGCAGTTGATATCCGTTTGACCTATGGCAGCGCCATCTAGCGGGCCAACCATAGCGCCATCTGGTTTCCCTCTTCAAGCTGGACGAGTTTCGTTCTTTGTAGTTTTTTCGTTTGATGCTTATTTCGTGAGATATTTGGCCCGGTCACTACCAATGGACCACCCTGTATTTTCAGTCTTCTGCAGATGATGCGGTTGTCCATAAGAAAGTAGCTACGCCAGAAGACAATATCGATTGCAGAACGACCTGCAGAGGATTGATGAATAGTGTAGGTTCTGTAAGTTGATGCTAAACGTAAATAAGTCGATTAGAGGTGACATGTCACGGGTTGCGCGCCCCTCGCACCGGAGGTTTCGAGTCCTCTCTCGGGCGTGGGTGTTTATGTTGTTCTTAGCGTAAGTTAGTTTAAGTAGTGTGTAAGTCTATGGAACGATAACCTCAGCAGTTTGCTCCAATAGGAATTCACACACATTTTTGTGCATACATACGAAAAGAAATCTACAGCTGTGCAACTGCACTATTGATGAAAAACTGCTGGAAACAGTATCTACCGTAAAATATCGGGGAAGAACTTTCCAGAGCGAGTTTAAGTGGAATGAGCACATAAAACAAACAGAAGAAAAAGTAGATGTCAGACTGAGATTCTTAGGAAGAATCTTAAGGAAATATAACTCGTATATGGAGGAAGTAGCTTACAAGACTGTTATTCAGTATCGTTCATCAATCTCAGTTCCTTACTGGGTAGGACCGATAGAGAAAGTGGAGACGAGAGCGTTACAGAGATGCTCAACAAACTCCAGTGGCAGACTTAATGCGAGGTTTAGTATTGAAATTTTGAGAGTGCACTTTCCGCGAAAAGTCGAACAACGTACTACTTCCTCCAACATAAATACATCTCGCAAAATGACCACGACGAGAAAATTGGAATAATGAGACCTAATATAGAGGCTTCAAAGAATCATTCTTCCTAAGCGCCATTCGCAAGTGGAACAGGAAAGAGGGAATCAGTGAATGGTACCGGAAGTAGCTTCCATCGGGCACTGTTAGGTGCCCTGCAAAGTATATTGTAGATGCAGAACAAATATATCTTTTTCTGGTATCTCATGGTTATATCGACTGGGCATAATTGAAGAAGGATAAACACGGCTGCAGCCGGTGTTGTCCCGAGAGCTCGCCTCAGTATGTTGATGTAGTTTTTCAGTCTCAGTCGATGCGCCCTTAAACTCGTTGGAAAGCTAACGATTGCACTGAACCTCAACTGCATTAACTGCATTTTATTAGTACTACCGGTTTCGGCCGTAAGCCATCATATGGTACGAAAATCACTTAAAACATTTCCAGTGTCGTGAATATTGAAACACAAAGCATCGAGTATTTTAATCACATGAAATAAGTAAGAAAAACCTCCTTCAAAGCATTTATTCATTAGATGACAACCTCGAATACAAAGTCACTTGGTATACCAATGAATAAGTTTTTAATTGCGCGTTTTATGTGGATTAAAACATTCAGTGGTTTGTGTTTCAATATTCATGACAACTGAAATGTTTTAAGTGATTTTCGTACCAGATAATGGCTCACGCCCGAAACCGGTGGTAGTAACTAAATCCAGTTAATGCAGTTCAGTGTCATGAGTTTTTTTAAATATATATAGACTGCTGAAAACTGCCTGAAAAAACGTATGATTGCATTGAAGGTGGCGTTATGATAAATAGGCATATCATAAAGCTGTTATTTTGTAATCTGCGGTAGTGGTTAGTCACATCGCACGTGATAATATCGTTGACATTTACGCACGTACGGACGCGCGCTCACACACACACACACACACACACACACACACACACACACACACACGGCTAGGGGCGGGTGGTCCGGATTGGCGACGCAGGAAGCGGCGCCCGCGTGTGTGGCGGCCGGAACTGCGGCGGCGTCTCAAAGGCGGGGGTGGCGTCCACCCGGAACAGCCAAATGAGCAATTAAGGGCGAGCACATGCGCGGGGCGCGGCCCGCCCCCACGTGGACCGCCGGCGGGGCAACTCTTTCTAAGCGGCTACTTCCGACAGTGGGAGCAACAACTTCGTCTGCGCACAGGGAGTCATTGCATTTCACCAGAATGCGTGAACTGAGACTGAGACCTGGGGTCAATTTTAACTAAGACACATAGACTAAATGTGTACTTTCGCGCCGTTTGTAAGTTGCCGGTTCATTTTGTGCCTGGTAGGGGTCTCCCAGGTGTAATTAGCTCGCTCATTCACTCTGGAGAACTCTAAGAATACGTCAGAAATTTCAAATTGTCAAGGAACAGAACGTATTTCTCCGAGGCATTGGAAATTACGATTGAAATCTCTGCTTACACTACGGAAAAAAAACCGACGCATCACGGAGGAATTATCCGAGTGGCACGAAATTCGGTAGATGTGACGTATATATACAGGCAAACAAATGATTGCAATTTCAGAAAAACTGCTTCACGAATTGAGCGAATCAATAACGCTTGTTCCACCTCTGGCCCTTACGTAAGCAGTCATTCGGCTTGGCATTGATTGATAGAACTGTTGGATGTCCTCCTGAGGAATAGCGTGCTAAATTTTGTCCAATTGACGCGTTAGATCCTCAAACTCCCGAGCTGGTTGGTGGGCCTTGCCTACAATGGTCCAAACTCAATTTGAGAGGGATCCGGTGACCTCTCAGGCCAAGGTAGGATTTGGCAAGCGCTGCAGTAGAGACTCTCGCAGTATGCAGCCCGGCATTACATTGCTCAAATATAAGGCCACAATGGCATTGCATGAAGGACAACACCACTGGGCGTAAAATATCGTCATGAACCGTTGTGCTTTAAGGGTACTGCAGATGACAACCAAAGGGGTCCTGCTATGACATGAAATCGCAACCCAATCCATCACTCCTGGTTGTCGCGCAGTATTGCGAGCGACAGTCAAGTTGGTATCGTGCCTCTGTCTGGGGAGTATCAGACAGGTCTTCACTGATCATCGGGGCTCATTTCGAAGCGGGACTCATCAGTGAAGACAATTCTACTACTGTCAGTGAGATTCCAGCCGAATTTGCTCTACAGCACTGCAAACGGATTTGCGTGTACAGAGGGTAATAGTGCCGGCGTAAGGGGCGCCGTGAGCTCAGTCCCCTTTCTGTGAGTCGCCTACTAATGGCCGTAGTGTTCACTGAAGTACTAGTTCAGCGACGGATGCATGACACTGATGAATCGGGGGCTGTGGATGCCTCTCGTACGATTGCCCGGTCCTCACGACCTGTCGTCTCTCTAAGTAGATCGCGTCTTTCTTGTCGCTGTATTTGTCCGTGGCTCACCCCTCCCTGCCAACATCGTCGAATAGTGGCATCGCTCCTGTTCAGATGGCAAGCGATTATACTCCAACTGTCTTCTTTGAGACCAACGACACGCCCTCTCTCAAATACTGACATCTACGAGGCGTAGTCACTGTCCAACGGAGAATACCAAATGAAATTCGCAAAAACTTTATGCCCTGGTATCGATATATCTCCTGTTCACTATCCCTGCCAGCTGTGAGGTGAAATTGCGCTGCAGTGTCACACTTTCATCCATCGACCACCAAAATTTACAATTTTGTATTTTCCTTCGATAGCTCTAATAAATATCAATTTTTAGTCAATTTGCATAACTCCTTGGTGGTGAGTCGTTTCTTTCTTTTTCTTGATACGTATTTTAATTCAGTGACGGAGAGTTTTGTACCTCGGAACATTTTTCAGACTTTCACCTCTAGCCTCAGTAAGAGAAATTTAATGTATTTTCTTATTACATCTTGAAACAATAGCAATCACATTTTTTTGTGTTGCAATTTTTTTTAAAAATTACAAAAAGATTTTCCTGAAAATAAAGCTTATTGGCTGGTTCAAATGGCTCTGAGCACTATGGGACTTAACATCTGTGGTCATCAGTCCCCTAGAACTTAGAACTACTTAAACCTAACTAACCTAAGGACATCACACACATCCATGCCCGAGGCAGGATTCGAACCTGCGACCGTAGCGGTCACGCGGTTCCAGACTGAAGCGCCTAGAACCGCACGGCCACACCGGCCGGCTAAGCTTATTCCAGATGTGAAAAACTGTTTCGAGCTCATGTGACCATTAACAAATATTTTATTCAAATTTAAAAATGTTGCAGTCGAAAAAATCGTATCAGTACTGTGTGTAAGAGTCTGTGTGTTACGTTTTTACTCTATTACATACCAATAATCAGTAAATGAAATCTAATTAAGAAACCAGTTACAAGCTAAAAATATTGTTAAATAGAAGCTATTGGCAACAAACACAAATTTCCAGTTTGGATACGGGAGAAATTGTTAGTACATTAAACAAACTCAGTTCTTTCCTAAATATCACGTTTTCCGTGGTAAAAAGGCCTTCTATTTCAATGTACAAGATCGTGAACGACTGACGAAGTTTGGTTTAAACGCCAACACGTTGTGTAACTAGTTTTAAAAATATACAGAATTTCACTCACCAAAAAATTGTGTAACTCAAGATTAACAATGCCCTCAAAATGGCTTTAATTTTCTATACAGCACTTAAATATATACATGGTGTTCATTTTAACTAGACACTGAAATATCTCGAAAACTACACTTCGGACCAAAAAAAAAATTATAATTTCAATTTGTTTACCTTGGAGGGGGATGTCTAACGATACCACACTCGACCCACCACCCCGCCCCTTGCGAGGGTGGCGGGGAGCAGCTTTGAGGTCTTCAATGGGAATCTCTGTTTTTTTATTGCAGATTACCATACTACGGCAAAATCTACATACGTTTTGTCTCAAGCTCTTTTTTTCGTTTCGCCATAGATGGCGTTGTGATCGGAGGAATATAAATGGGTACACAATCTTAATTGACGACATCCATGCAGCGAGGGTAGGACAGGCCAGTATTTCGTATCTTTTAATTGAAAACCCCATTCACAAAGTATTCCTCCGACATATCAAACAGGATACTACTCCACGCATCAACGTGGACGTGTGGCGAACAACGATGTATCATAACAGGCAATACACTCACGTATCGTGCAGACGTGGAACAGATAGCGGCTCTAAGTCTTACAACACTTGCGCAGTGTTTATTGCCTGCTCGCACACCTATTATTGGAGAACATATGTGGAAGCCCTTGTGTCTAATGGCAGCGTACAGTCCGGCAAAAGGAAACCAAGCAAACGAGCTACAGAAGAAGCTAGTGAAATAGCTGCACTATATCCCACGGATAAGCGCGATTCCGGTATGTCCGTAGGTAGTATTGTCACAATACTGTGTCGTCATGAGTATCATCCATACCACGTGACACTGCATCAAGAAATCGTAACTTCTCCATCTTAAGTCTTCTCGCAAACTTGATGTAGCGCCCCTTGGATGTAAAAATGAAAAATTAAACAAATTCAACATTGCACCCATGTTAAAACTAATGTTTTTCTACTTATACCAACATAAATTCTAGTTTTCTGTTAATACGCAGTCTGACTGATTTATGTGAGTCGCTGAATAATTTGTTAATGTTCTCAATGCCATATTTACATATTGTCGTGGTAATCTTAAAATGCTTCTTGGGTAGGACACGGGACTTCAAGTAGACAAATACAATATGGAGGTGAAACGTGTGTAATGTGCTACTAATGCGTGAAGAGTTGTGCAGGCTCGTATTACAGACACTATTTGTTTTCTTAAATTAGAATTTCATCCTAGGATATCATAATAACTTGTAATTTATTTGCACTGGCACTGTGCATATTTTTAAAGCGCTTCTCGTTGATTTATTTAATATAACAGAAGAACATAAGCGAAAAATTAATCATCAGCTATGTACCAAGTCAGTTCAGTACGTTTTGAGACTGAATTAATAAAAAACAGAGAAAAGTTAAGATGATGGTTTCAACGCTTTCTGTGTTCTAATAGCCTCCCACCACTTGAACATAACGTAAAGAACGTTCATATAACATCGCGAAACTGTAAGGGAAGTCCTTCTTTGAGATGTTATTCAACTCGCGTATCACATTGACTTCAATTTCAGTTATGTCGTCAAAGCGTTGACTCTTCATGAGAATTTCTGCACTTTGTTGTTTTCTGGTAGGTTCGTATTGATAACAACAACTCTCAACACCTGTGGTTATTTTTTCCAGAAAAGAATCGTTCGCGTTTTGAATTTAAATCTAGTCGCGGTAGCCGGGCGATCAGTGGCGCCTTGCTATGGTTCACGCGGCTCTCCCCGTCGGAGGTTCGAGTCCTCCCTCGGGCATGCGTGTGTTGGTTATCCTTAGAGTAAGTTAGTTTAAGCTAGACTAAGTAATGTGTAAGATGACCTCAGCAGTTTGGTCCCATGAGATCTTACCACAAAATTCCAAAATGTCCAAACTTGTGGTAGGCGCCAACACATCGTTGTTTTTCTTCGGGAGTCAAGGTGAGGAGAAGAACTTTGCACACACATTTCTCTTCCTCAAAACAATTTGGAGAATGCTTTGAAGAATTAGTTCAGAGATGTTGTTCCATTGCTATTTGTGACACAACAAAGTTGATACACTACGGTCGCATGTCCTCTGCTTGACACTGCCTGCTCACAAGTGACTGCTCGACTGCACATCTGCTGTTTACAGTCGTTAGTTCAAGCTGCCACAGTAATCAGTCCGATGATTTCGCTTGTACGCCAGCAATAAAATGAGTCTAGGAACTTTTTGAGCGAACAATGGACACTATCATGCCAACCATTCGTATCTCGATAGTATGGAACAAGCCATATTTTTGTACTTTGGTACGGTTTATTGCACCATTACTAGTCTTCAAGGCACTGCAGGCTCATCATCAGATGGAGGTGTTACAGACTTTATCTGGACCATGTGCAGTAAAACGCTAGAGTCTTTTTGATTGCACTGCTTCGTGGAACACATGAAAATGCATGCCTATAATAAATTTTTGTCAGCTTTCACAGACAGACAGACAATATTTATTGGAATGAGGACTCCATCAGGAGTTGCGTCCACCACGACCATCACGACCACCACCACCTACAAAAGGAGGGTCAGCATTGGTCGTTGAAGCAGAAATCTTTTTTACTGATGCAAATCAATTTCAGTCACTGCGTGACCATCGTCAGTGCTCGTATTAAAGCCCCGTGGACTTATTAGTACAAGCAGTAAAACAGTAATATCTGCAGTATCAATGAACATTACACGTAAGACCGAAGGTACAAATTGGGTCTGACAGGTACTGTCCATTGATACCGTCTGTGCAGATATTACAGTTTTGCTGGTTGTATTTATAAGTCCACAGGGTTTTAATATTAGCACTGATGATGGTCATGCAGTGATTGAAATCGATTTGTAACAATAACATAGATTTCTACTTGAATGGCAAATTCTGACCTTCCTTTTGTTATTAGATAGTTTTAGCTGCACTTGTTTCACAGTCTTCATTACCGACATAGTTTGTTTCAGGCATGGTAATAAATTTCTGAAGCTCACATTCGGAAGGTTCCATGCCACATCGAATTCACGACTATTTCCTGCCCTTGAGGGCTACACTCATACTGATGTTGATGATGGATATCAGTTCTGAATTGAATAGATTTGTTTGTCAATAACTTTTCTGGTACCAGTCACAATTTTCCTTTTATTTACATTTTACACGACGCGTTTCGGGAAATTATTCCCACTTTAAGTTGCGTTTTGCTGCAGTAAAGTCAACAGAACAAAGCGGGACCTCATACGTCGAAAACATTACGAAAAAATGGCATAGTACACAGAGAAAAACACATTAGAAAATGGGAATCATTTCGTGAAACGCATCTTGTAAAACGTTACTAAAAAGAAAATCGTGAATGCTAGCAGAAAAATTATTCATAAACTAACGGACTGTTTTCGAAGTCACAGGCTTTCACAGTACATTTCTAATCGATCAAATCAGTTCTGAACTGAATGGCAGTTTGATCATTTAAGACCCGTAATGTGATGAGCCTCTCGAGAAAGTCCGATAAATAAAAATGTTCAAATGTGTGTGAAATCTTATTGGACTTAACTGCTAAGGTCATCAGTCCCTAATCTTACACACTACTTAACCTAAATTAGCTTAAGGACAAACACAGACATCCATGACCGATGGAAGACTCGAACCTCCGCCGGGACCAGCCGCACAGTCCATGACTGCAGCGCCTAAGACCGCTCGGCTAATCCCGCGCGGCGTCCGATAAATATCGGACTGTAGTTTCGTAGTGTTGAAGTTCTCTGTGGTTCGTTAAATTTCTTCAGGGTGATGCGAGGAATGTTCCTTCGAAAAAGCCACAGATGATTCTCTCCCTCCATCTTTGTCCAATCAAGCAGCCACTCCGCTTCTAACGGCATCGCTGACGACAAGACGTGAAACTCCAACTCCACCACCTTTCAGTTTCAAAACAAAAAGGGATTAATGACGTTATCAGTCAATAGGCATTGATTTAAACCAATGGGGAAAGCTGAAAATCTGTGCCAGATGAGGATTCGAACATGGGTCTCCTACTTACTATGCCAGATACGCTGACCACTGCAGCATCCGAACACAGCGGTCATCGCAAATACACGGATTACCATAGCACGTCTCCTGTCAGACCCAAATTATCAGCTTATCCACACACTGCAGATGTAGTGTTCCTTGCCCATTATCCTCATTACTCGCGGCATTACGCCGATTTCCGTAAGAGTCCGAGCACGGTGTGCATGCGCACTGGAATTGTCATTTGGTCGTCCTTGCTCTAATTATATGCGTGGTATCTGTTCTTTCAGACATGTGCGAAAGAACAGACACGATTTTAAAACTTCCTGGCAGATTAAACCTGTGTGCCGGACCGAGTCTCGAATCGGGACATTTTCCTTTCGCGGGCAAGTGTTGTAGCGTCTGAGCTACTCAAGCGCGGCTCACGACCCATCCTCACAGCTTCAATTGCGCCAGTATCTCGTCCCTATTTCGAGTCTCGATCCGGCACAGAGTTTCCACCTGCCAGGAAGTTTCATATCAGCGCACACGTCGCTGCAGAGTGAAAATTTCATTATGGAGATACCATTTTGCTCCTGCTGTCACTGTGAATCGAGACAGACCGGGATTTAAGCCTGGTGTCCTGCGTCCTAGGCAGATGCACCGACCACTGCGCCATCTGGGCGGGAGGCATGCTAGGGTAGTCGTGCGGCTATCTTGACCACCTTGTCGGAATGTCGCAGGGGTCAGCGCATCTGTCGAATAGGCAGGCGACCCATGTTCGAGTCCCAGTTGGTCACAAATTTTCAGCTTTCCCCATTCGTTTAAAACAATGCCCAGTGGCAGGTAATGTCATTAATTCATTTGTGTCTTGATTCATAGTGTCCGCAGGATCAAAATGGTATCTGTTCTTTCGGACATATCTTTTTAATTTTCTCGAGACAATCCGGCTTTTGACGGCCTAGATCAGCAATTAGTCTGGAAGAATTACGTCGACAATTTAGCGTGCTGGAACACAGGAAGATAGCCTTATCGATTCGTCAGAGAGCCGGACGCTATCTTCGGGGTCGCAGCCGATCTCGCCGGCTGCCAGAGCAGAGCAGAGTCCCCGAGAGCAGTTTCCGCGCCATTTGCGCTGGCCGCCCAGCTGGGCTTCCGCGATTAATGGCCTCGGCCCGAAATACGGCGCTGGCCGCGTATTCGGCGCACAGGTGGGCGGCCGCCATCGCTCAGCTCGGGTCGAGCGTCGCGACGCAGACATAGACGCAGCGGCAGGGGGCAGACGCTATCGCCGCTCGCTGCTGCTGCTGCCGCGGCCGGGAGATGTGAGATGCCTCGCGACGATAGGCAGCCCGCGGTGCGGGCACAAAGCCGGCTTTCAGCGGCGCCAGGTAAAAATACGGGGCCCAGCCAGCCAGCTTCTGGGAAGTGAGGGTAGTGCTGCCGGCTCGCCGGGATGCTCTCCGGTAAACTACTCGCACTCGACTTGCTCCCGTGATTACTGAATTGTCTCCTCAAGAGTGAGGTCCACAACCGTCCGGCAGCTTAACTGTCAGTCCGAAGATTGGTTGGCAGCATATCTTCATCTGTACTATGTTAGGCTCCTCATTTCCTCATTAATGTGGCAATGTGCCGAAAGCTTGATTAACGACCTTTTGCAGTGGAGAACGCTGTGAGATGTGCAGGAAGAGTGTCAGTGAGGTTCTGGAAGGTATGGACTGCGATGTGGAGCCATGCCAACTCCAGTGTCGTGGCCAGCTGAGCTAGGTTTCTCGTTTGAGGGTCCACGGTGTGTACAGCACAAACGAGATGGTCCCACAGTTTCTCTATTGGATTTAAATCCGGAGAGTTTGATGTCCAGGGAAATACAGTCAACTCTTCCTGGTGCTCTTCGAACCATGAGTGTATACTGCGGTCTGGGTGAAAAGTAGCATTTTGCTGCAGGTATATGCCTTCTTGCATAGGGAAAACAGACTACATGTTGAGATGGAGATGGCCTCCAATGATAGATGCATACTTGAGCTGATTCACAGTGCCTTCCAGAATGACAATACACCCAGGGAATGCCACAAGACATTTCTCAAACCATAAAGCTCCCTCCTCTGGCCTGGACCCTCAGACTATTGTTTCGGGATGTTTACTTTCGAGTGTTTTATGCCTTACACCCAACGGCCATCTCTCTGGTGGAACATAAAACGGTATTCATCTGAAAGGGTCGCCTGTCGCCATTCAGCGGACAACTAGTTGCGATATTAGCGTGCTAATTTTAGCCTTCGCCGCTGATTAACGTCAGTCAGCATGGGTGCATGAACCACCCACCTATTGCGTAGGCTCCTACGCAACAATGTTCACTGAACAGTTGAAGAGACACTGTTGGTACCCCCTTGGTCCATCTGGATGGTCACCTGATGAACAGTTACACGTCAGTTCGCCCATATCTACAGTTGTCATTCATTCCTAGCCTGTGGTTTACCGCAGTTTGCCTTGTCGCCGGTTTTGGATTGGGTCATATTGCCATGCACGGTATACTTAAACCACGGCGGTATCAACCAGTTTACAAACTTAGCCGTTTCGGAAATTCTTCGACCCTTGACTCGAATGCTAACGACAATATCATTTTGGACATCAGATAAATTGCTCCATTTCTTCTTTACGACAACGAATTCACTGTTTCTGCACCCCCTCTCCACCTCTCCCCGTCCTTCGGCAAGCTTTATGTATTCAAGAAAGGAAATAGGAGTAACCCATTGAATTCCAGACCCTTATTACTGACCTCAGTATGCACTAGGATTCTGGAACATATACTGTACTCGAACATTATGAATCACCTTGAAGATAATGACTTATTGATACTAAACCGACACGGATTAAGAAAATATCCTTCTTGTGTAACACAGCTAGCTCTTTATTCCCATGAAGCAATGAATGCTGTCGACAAGGTATCTCAAATCGATTCCATATTCCTAGATTTCCAGAAGGCTTTTGATACCATTCCTCACAGGCGACTATTAATCAAATTGCGTGCATATGGAGTATCGTCTCAGTTGTGTGACTGGGTTTGTGATTTTCTCTGAGAGGTCACAGTTCGTAGTGATGGACGGTAAATCATCGAGTAGAACAAAAGTGATATCTGGCGTTCCGCAAGGTAGTGTCATAGGCCCTCTGCTGTTCCTGATTTACATAAATGATGTAGGTGATAATCTGAGCAGCCTCCTTAGATTGCTTGCAGATGACGCAGTAATTTACCGTCTAGTAAAATCATCAGACGATCAATTCCAGCCGGCCGGAGTGGCCGAGCGGTTGTAGACGCTACAGTCGGGAACCGCGCGACCGCTACGGTCGCAGGTTCGAATCCTGCCTCGGAAATGCATGTGTGTGATGTCCTTAGGTTAGTTAGCTTTAATTAGTTCTAGGGGACTGATGACCTCAGAAGTTAAGTCTCATAGTGCTCAGAGCCATTTTTTGATCAATTCCTAGATGATCTAGAGAGAATTTCTGCATGGTGCGAAAAGTGGCAATTGGCACTAAACAAAGAATAGTGAGACGTCATCCACGTGGGTACTAAAAGAAATCCGATAAATTTTGGGTATACGATTAATCGCACAAGTCTAAGGGCTGTCAGTCCGACTGAATACCTAGGTGTTACAATTACGAGAAACTTAAACTGGAAATACCCCATAGATAATATAGATAGCCTACATTACACTTGTCCGTCCTCTGCTGGAATACTGCTGCGCGGTGTGGGATCCTTACCAGGTATAATTGACAGAGGACATCGAAAAGGGGCAAAGAAGGGCAGCTCGTTTCGTGTTATCGCTCAATAGTGGTGAGAGTGTCACTGATATGAAACGCGAGTTGGGGTGGCAGTCAATGAAACAAAGGCGGTTTTCTTTGCGGCGAGATCTATTTACGAAATTTCAGTCACCAACTTTGTCTTCCGAATGCGAAAATATTTTGTTTGCATCCACCTAGGTAGGGAGAAATGATCATCATAATAAAATAAGAGAAATCAGAGCTTGAACCGAGAGATTTATGTGTACCTTTTTCCCACGTGCCATTCGAAAGTGGAATGGTAGAGAAGTAGTATGAAAATGGTTCGATGAACCCTCTGCCAGTGACTTGAGTGTGAATTGCAGAGTAACCACCTGCTTGTGCTTTCACATGCTCTCTGTGACTGTGTGTTGCACATTGACGTCGAACATAGGCGATGATCATATTAATGTGACTGGGCCGTGTATTATCCTACCCCTATATTTCCCACTCTGTCTAGGTACTTCTTATCGTCTCTTTCCTTGAACCATTACTTTCATTGCATTAACTACGCTGTTGGGCATTAAACTTCAACATCATGAAGGTGGCATGCAACCAAGGTCAAATTCTCATTAACAGTATTGCGTGCTTGTATATGCAAACGATTAACATTTAATTACAATGGCAGAAAAATGCCGTCTACGTACTGCATACAAGGAATGGCTACGCAGTAGCTTTGTCACCCAGAATACGCATTTTGTGGTATCGTCCGATGATCGCGGCACCACAACGAAGTCGACAACGCTCATCGATACTGCAGACATTAGCGATGTCGCGTCGCATTTGCAACGAGGAATGCCAGAGGCTGAAGGCGAAATGCGTGTGCACTCGCACAGAGGCTTGTACAGAGCCAAGCAAGCGTGCACTCGACCCAGTTCGTGACCTCAGCTGAAGCTCTCAGCTTCATCGAGTAGGGCTAAAAAGTTATACAAAAGTACTTTTATAAATGTTGAATATAGGGATGGCGGTTATCGCTGAAACTACCGGTTTCAGTTTACAGTGGTTCTTTTCGTCTCTAGTTTTCTCTGACAGTTGAAACACTCATAGGCAATCGGCTTCTCAGATAACCGATTTTCGGTTGCTTGTTGCTATTACTTCCAATAATAAATGTAGACTTCACACAAAGACTGAAAAAATCTCGTGAAGGTGAAGAAGTAGGAGATCACAATCGATACGGGACTGAAGCATCTGCAGAAATCCATCTTCGTCTCGAGCAAAGATTGCGCAAGTGAAGGAGACGGTAGGGGTACAGAGAGAGGAAGATCCCAAATTGAAGCTTCCCCGCATCGTCACTTTTCGATGGTATTAAGCACAAAATTAAGGGTTCTGTTAGTATCTCAAGTTTATTTCACGTCAGTAAAATTATAGGTATATCATACAAATTTACCTTTCCTGGCCGGCCGTTGTGGCCGAGAGGTTCTAGGCGCTTCAGTCTGGCACCGCACGACCGCTACGGTCGCAGGTTCGAATCCTGCCTCGGGCATGGATGTGTGTGATGCCCTTAGGCTAGTTAGGTTTAAGTAGTTCTAAGTTCTAGGGGACTGATGACCTCAGAAGTCCCATAGTGCTCAGAGCCAGTTGAACCACTTTTACCTTTTCCTCCAAGGAACATTGTGGATTTTTTCTCCTTATATGTTGTCGAAGGTTTGTTGTGCCTCCACCCGTTTTTAATCTTTTAATGCGAGTGGAGCATTGTACTTCATTGCTAAATCACTTCGTACAACACTTCCAAATTTGGGACGGTGTCATTCTGCAATACAACTGATGTCCGAGGACGACAGTGAGAAACTGCTGTATACCGTTTTGACGAGGTAGGGAAGTCTTGCATACTTCACGCTCAAGCATACTGTATAATGGGCCACAGGTACATTATCGTCTCAGAAATGCTGTACCAACTCCTATGTCATTTGTCTGTTGTGAACTTCTAACTGTGGGTGTAGTTTTTAGCACTGCTGCTAAGGCAAACTGATACGCCCTTTTTTCGTCCGGTTATTAGTAAAAATGAAAAAAACCTGTTATAACCGAGACCAAATAAATACCGAAAAATACTGGTTATTCGGAATTAAAATACTAATATCTGTTTTAACCGGCCGGTATTTCCCATCCGCAGTTGAATATTGGTCTTCAAAATAACAGTTTGTTAATTTGTGACTCAAGTGATGCTTTAATAGTCGTTGACCGTTGTGAATTATCAAGCATTACCGTGGCAAAGGACTGTATCAAGTTATTGAATCTTTCCATCATTCATATAATAAAGTAAACTAATATTTCATGTGTTGTAGTTCCAACGAACAATGTCCCAGAGCAATTCAAGAATCCACATTTATTGCCAGACGATTGTAGTTTCATCTGGTCATAACACATTTGAATAGTGCTTATTTGTGAGAAGATTGTGTTATGCCTCGTGTAAGGAGGAGCAACGTCTATTGCCATGTGTTGGAAACCGACAGCGGCAGAACAGCATCCTATATAAACCGCAGTTTATCGTTACCCGATATTGTTGCTCGCACTGTTTACGATCCCATGACTGCCATGTGAATACTGATTTTGTGGTTTCAGAAGCGCCATACTCAACATCATGCAAGATATCAGAAGCCCCACGCGACTAGCGCACGACAAGACAGACATTTTTGTTCACTCGGTTGTGAAAGATTGTATAGCCATGTCACATCCCTTCAGTCAGTAAATGGACTTCTTTGTGGAAAGACGTCCACGCAGAGAGTGTGATGATGGTTGGAGAACCATGCACTCATTGTTAACTTCAATCCCTTGATGCGGCTAACAACATTGGACACAGGCGTGAAATCAAGTCGTCTTCTCAGACGAGTTGTGGTTTGCAAACAGTATCGTGATGGGCGTATCCATGTGTGGAGGCTCCAAGAGAATAAATGTGTCCTGGTAGCACTGATCATCGTGACATGGCCCCTCCACCTGGCAAGGTGCTATGGGGAGCCATTGGTTGGGACGGTTAGCAATACCTTTCTGATGTGTTACGGATTCAGAGCAGTGTCTGTTGTTGCGTATTGTAGCAACCAATGAAACTTCAGGGGGAGGTCGAGCAGATGCTGCAACACACAGGTTGTTAGTAATTTATAAAAGCTTGAGCATAGTAAACATAATTAACTTTGTACACAATTATTGTCCACACAGATGACTTGTATTGACACTATCGCTGATACTTTGTTCATTGCAGAATGATAGTTTCCCATGACAGTACAATTATCTTTAACTGGATGTAAGTTCAGAATAATTGTTCTAATATAACGCAGCCGAATCTGTGCTAAGATGATACTATCGTCATTAGCAATGACTGCAAGTGGTGTCTGATTACATGGGGACTGGGCTTCACAAAGGCACTGGGGAGAGGAGAGAGCGGTACTGCGCTCGGACATAAATAACTTTGCAGTTGCATTCGTCAGCTCTCGTTGTAAAGTCGTATTTTGTGCAATTGAAATATTCTGTAGTCATCAGGTATTATGGAGAAGTGTTCCCTGTTTGCGTTGCATTAATACAACTGAATAAGAGATTTACAATAAAAGTGTCGTCTAGGATCACAGTTCACCGGCTGGGAAGAGAACGTTGTGCCACGAAACATACTTCGGAATTCGACAATAGTAATGGACAAAATGCCATACCACACTGTTGTGATGCATAAATCTCCAACAATGCAATAGAGGAAAGCGGATGTATTGCACTGGGCACAAAGAAATGTTCCATGACATAAAGTTGAGTCATTCATGTATAAAGAGAAAGATAATGGAACTTGTAGTGCTGTATAAGCCAAAATTTCACGCTACCAGGTCGACGAACTGGCTAACCGCAATGCTCATTTAAATACCAAAGAGTATATGGGCCTAAGTGAAAAGTAATGTGGCAAAAAGCAACAAGAAGTTCCGCTCAATGAGACTGAAGTACTGACAAAAGAAGCCACTGCAAATGTTACACTACAGGATTGGTCTTGAGTTGTCAGCCATACCAAGAAGGTAGTTGAGGAGACAATGATGGGTTGGGTTGTTTTTGGGGGAGGAGACCAGACAGCGAGATCATCGGTCTCATCGGATTATGGAAGGAAGAGGAAGGAAGTCAGCCGTGCCCTTTCAAAGGAACCATCCCGCTATATGGCCGGACGTGGGATTGAACCGTCGTCCTCCAGAATGCGAGTCCAGTGTGCTAGCCACTGCGCCACCTCGCTCGGTCGAGACAATGATTCATGAAGGACTGTGACGAGTTTTGAGGAATACGTAACTTTTCTTGTTGCCATGTTAAAGTCTGCTTCTTTTGTCAGAACACAACAAAGATTCGACATATTCATGTGAATAACTTTCTAATGCAGTTGAAATTGCGACAGAATCCAGAAACAGTGTATTATTAAACTAGGAACTGAGTGCAAGACAGCTCAATAGTTTATGAAACAGCCTATTTTCAGTATAAAACTTAACGTGTAACTTCTTCACTTACATTGTTGCAAAACCCACAGCAATTCTCGTTTTACCAGATATCTATAGGCCTCAAAAATTACATTAGTTCACTGAAAATGTCTGCAGTCACTTGAATATTGCGGTAGATGTGGAAGTTTCACATATTAATCAGACAGCAAAGTACTCTCGTATTTGCGCGCAATCATTTGCCAGAATATTGGTCCAATATCTCAAACCATTTATGAGATACGAGTAATTTATGAATATTCCATTCTAGTTTTTTCACCGACGCACGAGTACGTTACGCAGCGCTTTACATACATTTCATTTTGTCGAGATCCTTCCAAGTTTAAAGAATAATTCAATATATCGTCTACATTTAATACGCAGCAACATGAAACCTAACACGCACAAAACACAGATTAATAGCACACCTATTTTACACTGCAAATGATGGGGGTTTATCATGAAGCTGACGAATGAAACTATAAGATATGCGAGAATCAGAGTTGATTACAGAATAGTTTCTTTGAAATCGGTTGAGAAAGATCGTCTGGCTTGCGCGGCTTGCTGTTCACACAGTGAAGCGAGCCCTTCGGGTTCCACGCCGAGTAAGCCTGGCGTACTGTGATCACCTGTCGACGCGGCCAGTACACGCTGTCATCTGCGCTTCCCTCCACTAGCTCCCTACTGAACCGTCAAAAGTCGCCATTTATTTTAAGCTCACTATAACAAAAATTTTAGCCATCTGAAGATGGGCATAGTGGTTCGAAACCGGTTGTAGCACTACAATAAAACATTTATAAAGTATTTGAGGCTGGTTGCGTCATTCGCCAACCATTGATGAATATCTGTGAAAAAGTGATTTTCGTAATTTAAAATGAATGGTGAAATAATTTCGCAATGATGAAAGTAATTTCAACCAATCATAGGAAGTGAACAGCCCATTCATATCTCTGCAGTTATACAAGGATACTAACCATGTCTACAATAAATAATAGAAATACATGAGTCATAATTAATTTATAAAATTTCTGCTGCAGTAAATTATTTACCGAATATCTTTGAGCAGCAAAGTGAGAGAATTGATATATGTTTTCGTAGCTAAAGTAAACTGAATATCACGAAAATATTTTTTTCGGCAACGTATAGTTTTCTCCTCATTCTCCGAGAGCCTAAGAAGAAAGTTTAATAATAGCTGAACAGAACAGACCACAAATACAAGGTTTTTCAGAATGAACATACGGGTTTTAAGCTTTGTAGCATTAATTACATTCGATTTACAACTAGAAGTAATGCGTCAAATGAAAGAGCAACTGAGAGAATTTCGTTTGTAAATCTGTGTCAAAACGCTAAGAGTGACTGAAGAACGTCTTGAACGAATATGAGTCTTTCACGGGAAGCCACAAGAAATCAGTTCGGAAAGCTAGTCGTGAATAAGCAATTCCAGTAACGTCTGTGTGGACACCACTTACAACTACGTCCTTATCGCTTCCGGTTGTTACAAACTCTAAAGCCTACAGACTAAGGTTTATCTGCCAACGTTGCAAACAAAATGTTACTGTATGACAACGAAGATTTTCTGGACTGTGACGTCTTGAGTGATGAGTCGACAATTCACCTAAGTGGAAATGTGAGCACACATAACATGCGCGTCTAGAGATCTGCAGATTTCTACGAGATAGTACAGTTGCAACGAGACTCCCGAAAGCTGATGTTTTTTGTACCACGTCCCTGCGGAAAGTTTATCGACGGTTCTATACCGGCGGAGCAACCGTAACTGGTGTTTTTTATTTTGAAGCGTTAGAACTGCGGCTCTTACCTCAGATGTAAGATACCGAACCAAAGAACTTTATTTGGCAGCAAGACGGTGCGCCGCCTCACTGGCATAACTCAGTATGTGACTAGTAACACGACGCGGTAGCCGACTGTTGGATTGGCCACAAGGGGCCGGATGACAGAGCTGGTCTTGCAAGACCTCCACGTTCATACATGATCCGGCGCCATGCTATTTTTAGCTTTGAGGGCTCATAAGGATCATGTGTGTCTGCCTCCGCTACCAGCTGTTCTTCTCGACATTAGAAACAGCATGGTTGCGACAATTACTCCGGGCACACTGATAAAAATTTAGGCAGTAGAAATCGCCTATCGAATCGATGTGTAACGAATAGTGTTCACACTGAATACTTGTAAGAAAAAATGAATTGCTCTTTCGATATAGGGTGCGTCAAAAAATGTATACACACTTTGAGCTGTCATAGACAATTTATTTCCCGTTCTACAAGGTTAAATATCTGTGATAAAGTAATGTTATGTTTCTTCAACAGGTGGCAGCAATGGCAACGAACTAACTGCAACATGGCCGACGTGCGTTTGAGCTTTGAAGTGCGGAAGCAGATAATTAAGTGGTACTGGAAGTTTGAGAATGTAGCTGCGGTTGGAAGACAATGGAGAAGTGAGTATGGTACAGAACCACCTTCAAGGTGTACTACTACACGTCTACGAGACAAATTCGAAATTCATGGAACAGTGTGTGATGTGCATAAAGGTCGATCAGGGCGAACTCGTACAGCTACAAGTGATGATTCCACAACTGCGGTCTTCGAACTGTTTCAGCGTTCGTCTCAAAAATCTTTAAGGCAAGCGGCACGTAAGAGTAATGTAAGTGCTAGTAGTGTGCTACGCATTCTGAAGAAAGGCAAGTTTCGTGTGTACATTCCATGGCTGGTGCAACAGCTAAGTGACGACGATCCAGATCGAAGGTTAGAATTTTGTGAATGGGTTCAGGAGATGGTGAGACGTGAACCGGGATTTATGGGTAGCATAATTTGGTCGGATGAAGCCCAATTCAAACTCAATAGAACTGTCAATAGGCACAATTGTGTGTACTGGGCTGAAGATAATCCTCACATTACAGTTGAAAAGGCTGTGAATTTGCCTGGTGTAAATGTGTGGTGTGGTTTGTCTGCAAGGGGACTCATTGGCTTTTCCGCTTTGAAGGTGCTGTTACTGGAGAAACGTACCTAACAATGCTTGCAGACTACATATTCCCTGCCATTCGCGCATTAAACAGTAATGATGAGTTTTATTTCCAACAAGGGACGTACGAGCATACCTGGATCACAATGTGCCAGGCCAGTGGATAGGACGCAGTGGGCCAATCGAGTTTCCTGCACGCTCTCCAGACCTCACGCCGTTGGATTTCTTCTTATGGGGCACAGTAAAAGATGAGGTGTACAAACATAAACCACGTAACCTGGACACACTTTGGAATGAGATTCAGGCGGTGTGCGCATAAATCTCATTGGACACTTTGGTACGATGTACGGAATCAGTGGTGACTCGTACTCAGAAATGTATTGATGCGGAAGGCCACCAGTTTGGACATTAATCACATTTGCAAAGTACATTTATTTTTCCAATTGGACTTTAAGCTTTCCAATTCCAGAAATTTAACATTGTAGAACGGGAAATAAATTTTCTATGACGCTTCAAAGTGTGTATACATTTTTTGACGCACCCTGTATTAATTATAATTGTAAGTTAAATGTAATGAATGCTACAAAGCTTAGTTTAGACCCGTATATTCATTTTGAAACACCCTGTATAATTCTGACAGATGTTTACAGAAAAAAAATCTCTGTATAGTGACCAGTCTGAACCAACGTAGAGAGTATGCGACGAGGGCTTGATGTTCACTCCCATTACAGTATGGCAAAATGTGGAGCGATAAAACAATACAGTATATTAAAGAATGGAAGAACTGCGATGTTAAACTGTGCGTGAGAAGGAGGAGGCATTTTTCGTCTCCACGGCAGTACGAAACTGCAAGTCCGCGAACAGCCCTTGGCACTTGTCGAGACGGGAAACACGCTGACCCGCAGACGAGCCGCAGGTACGGCCACGGGACATAAAGAACTGCCCGGGTCCTCACAATGAGCTCGCGTGCCGCCGGCTTCTAAACAGGGCTGCTTTACGGCGCCGTAAACCCACCGGCGCAAATGAATCACGGCCGCTACAAATACTCCACCCAATGCTGCGCCGAGCGGCCGCTGCGGCGGGACACGCGTGAAACTAATCGAAAGTGAAAGCTCCACAAGGTTAGTTCATCCGCAGAACAAAAAAATTGTTCAAATGGCTCTGAGCACTATGGGACTCAACATCTTAGGTCATAAGTCCCCTAGAACTTAGAACTACTTAAACCTAACTAACCTAAAGACATCACACACACCCATGCCCGAGGCAGGATTCGAACCTGCGACCGTAGCAGTCCCGCGGTGCCGGACTGCAGCGCCAGAACCGCTAGACCACCGCGGCCGGCATCCGCAGAACACAATTCCAGGAAACCGTGTTACGTTAATCAATAACGGATGCACACTTATTCGCTCTTTATGCACAAGACTTGCGGGCGATGTGATTTGGCCTCTAGTATCGTATACGATACATCTTTTCAGATTATGTTCATCAGCAAAATGCGCTGTATTTCGCAAAAAAAGTCGTCTGCATCATATTGGATACACTCAGGAGAGAAACACCGTCAGCTGTTTATAATTTTTAGAACTACTGATAAGTTTCTGGAGCAACAAGTTACAACGCTTCCCTACCATCTGAGAAGGACTACACGTGAGCTTATTTTTTTATTTACCTTTATTTCCTTATGAAATTATACTAACGCGTTATTATAATTACCTCAACTAAAGTGTGCCAAAGAAAATGAAGTGGAAGTTGTTAAAATTTGTTTTGTCTTAGACACGTCATATTTGACGGAGTCTCTACGACCACTTTTCATAAGCGTGCTTGACACTGGCAGTCCAGACCATTTTACTACGTTCATTCCTAACGCTAAATGGTTCAAATGGCTCTGAGCACTATGGGACTTAACATCTGAGGTCATCAGTCCCCTAGAACTTAGAACTACTTAAACCTAACTAACCTAAGGATATCACACACATCCATGCCCGAGGTAGGATTCGAACCTGCGACCGTAGCGGTGTTGCGCGGTTCCAGACTGTAGCGCCTAGAACCACTCGGCCATTTCGTCCGGCGAGATTCCTAACGCTAACACTACCTTTTTATTAAGAGAGGAAACGCTACCATAGGGAATCCAGAAACTGAAGAACTTGTGCCAAAAATGGCTAGTGAAGAAATAAGCTAAAATAAATTCTTTTAATAAGTTTAATACTTCATAAAACATTAGTGTCCTGTATTTTTTAATTTTATGTGTAATTTTCTGTAACGTTTACAATATAGTATGTTTATTAACATCTTTCGTTTCAGTAACCAGCAACAACGCACAACATTCAACAATCACGTACAATTTTAACCCTGCCAAGAACTTTCCATTAGGTAAGCAAATTAAAATAATAGAACATTTATGTTTGTCTATGTGTCATTTCGTGTTGTATCTTTTTTTAAATAAGTACTGTTTTGAAATTTAAAAAAAGACGTGCTAAGATATCTCAATAATTTTACTTTTACATGAAAGCCTGTACCTTAATCTACTTTACTACATAATTTCCGTCAATATTGAGGCACTTGTCATAACGTTGGACCTGTTTTTGAATACCCTACTCATAGAAGTCTGCCGCATGACTTGTTAACCACTGCATCACCACTGTTTTGACTTCGTCATCGTCTTGAAGACGCTGACCGCCTAGGTGTTTCTTCAAGTGCAGGAACAGATGGTAGTCACTGGGCGCAAGATCGGGGCTGTACGGAGGATGATCTAGAGTTTCCATCGAAAAGATGTGATGAGATCGTTGGTCTGATTCGCCTCTGGCGGACGGGCATTGTCTTGCAGCAAAACGATGCCCTTGCTCAACTTCCATGTACTGTTGCTTTGATTCTGGTGTGACGTAGGCCACCCATGTTTCATCGCCCGTAACAATTTGGCTTAAGAAATCATCACCGTCGTCGTAATACCGCTCAAGGGAAGTCAATGCACTTGTCTAAACGTTTGGTTTTGTGCACATCCGTCAACATTTACGGTACCCAACGAGCGCACAATTTTCGGTAATTCAAGTGCTCGGTCACAATGCCATACAAAACTTTTCGAGAAACATTAGGAAAGTCATCCCGCAAGGAGGAAATCGTAAAGCGTCTGTTTTCTCTCACCTTATTGTCCACTTCCTGTACCAAACTTTCATTAACGACCGAAGGACGCCCACTTCGTTGTTCATCATGCACATTTGTGCGGCCATCTTTAAATGCTCTCACCCACTTTTTTACCATTCCATCACTCATAATGTTTTCTCCGTAAACTGCACAGATCTCACGATGAATATCGATCGCTTTTAGGCCTTTAGCACTAAGAAATCTTACAACAGCCCGTACTTCACAGTCGGCGGGACTCACGATTATCGGAGGCATCTTAAACACTCAGTACACAACGTAAACAAGGAAGAATCAGACTGTAATGGCGTCAGTGCGTAGATTAAGGTACAGGCTTTCATGTAAATATAAAATTATTGAGATATCTTAGCAAGTCTTTTTTTAATTTCAACAGCAGGGCCTGGAACATTGACGCGACCACCTTACAAAACCTTTTGTAGCGCGGATCGTTGCGAGACGTGAAGTACGAGTCACTGAGGTTCTGGAAGGTACTGACAAGCATGTGGAGCGATGCCGACTCCCAAGTTTCTCGATTGGGGATCCGTGGCGCGAACAGCCCCGTCGAAGTGATCTCAAAGACTCTCTACTGGGTTTAAGTCTGGGGAGTTTGGTGCCAGGAGTGTAGATAAATTCGTCCTGGCGCTCTTCGAACCACGCAGGTACATTGCGAGCTGGGTGACACGTTGCATTGTCCTGATGGTAGATACCACCTTAGCGGGAAAAACAGACTGCGTGTAGGAGTGTACATGGTACCGAAGGGTAGATGTATATCTTCCAGAATAACGAGATAACCCAGGGAATGCCACAAAACATTCCCCACATCATAACGCTCCCTTCTCATGCCTGGACCCTTCCGAAGATTGTTTCAAGGTTTATGCTTCCAGACGTTTCACGCAGTGCACGCCGACAGCATTCGCTGATGAACAGCCGTCAGCATGGCTGCATGAACGAGACGTCTACTGCAGCAAAGTTTGCTGAACAGGAGGCACTGCTGGCAGCCCCTTCGTTCATTGGGTAGTCAGTTGCTTAACAGTTGCACGTCTATTCACCCGTATACGTAAACGCAGCCGTCGTTCACCCCTATCACCTATGAAACGTGGTGCACCACGTTTGCCACGGCACCGGTTTTGGATAGCGACAGTTTGCCATGCACGATATACTTTATCCACTGTGGCACGCAGACAGTTTACAAACATAGCCATTGATCATGCCCTTTTGGACGTCAGAAAAATTGTTCCGTTTCCATAGCGACTGCACTGTTTCCCACGTCCTCACGACATGCTTTATACATCTCCTTCACTGCTAGTGCTGCCATCTACCATCTGTGAGCGGTTATGGCACGCTGACGTGGAACATAGATTGCAGTTACATTAAGGCGACTAGACCGTATATACAGGGTGGTCCATTGATAGTGACCGGGCCAACTATCTCACGAAATAAGCATCAAACGAAAAGACTACACAGAACGAAACTCGTCTAGCTTGAAGGGGGAAACCAGATGGCGCTATGGTTGGCTCGCTAGATGGCGCTGCCATTGGTCAAGCGGATATCAACTGCGTTCTTTTAAATAGGAACCCCCATTTTTTATTACATATTCGTGTAGTACGTAAATAAATATGAATGTTTTAGTTGGACCACTTTTTTCGCTTTGTGATAGATGGCGCTGTAATAGTCACAACCGTATAAGTACGTGGTATCACGTAACATTCTGCCAGTGCGGACTGTATTTGCTTCGTGATACATTACCCGTGTTAAAATGGGCCGTTTACCAATTGCGGAAAAGGTCGATATCGTGTTGATGTACGGCTACTGTGATCAAAATGCCCAAGCGGAGTATGCTATGTTTGCTGCTAGGTATCCTGGACGACATCATTCAAGTGTCCGGACCGTTCGCCGGATGGTTACGATTTAAGGAAACAGGAAGTGTTCAGACACATGTGAAACGTCAACCACGACAGGCAACAAATTATGATGCCCAAGTGGGTGTTTTAGCTGCTGTTTCGGCTAATCCGCACATCAGTAGCAGACAAATTGCGCAAGAATCGGGAATCTCAAACACTTCGGAGTTGAGAATGATACATCAACATCGACAGCACCCGTACCATATTTCTAAGCACCAGGAATTGCATGACGACGACTTTGAATGTCGTGTACAGTTCTGCCACTGGGCACAAGAGAAATTACTGGACGATGACAGATTTTTTGCACGCGTTCTATTTAGCGACGAAGTGTCATTCACCAACAGCGGTAACGTAAACCGGCATAATATGCACTGTTGGGCAACGGAAAATCCACGATGGCTGCGACAAGTGGAACATGAGCGACCTTGGCTGGTTAATGTATGGTGCGGCATTACGGGAGGAAGGATAATTGGCCCCAATTTTATCGATGGCAATCTAAATCGTGCAGTGTATGCTGATTTCCTACGTAATGTTCTACCGATGTTACTACAAGATGTTTCATTGCATGACAGAATGGCGATGTTCTTCCAACATGATGGATGCCCGGCACATAGCTCGCGTGTGGTTGAAACGGCATTGAATAGAATATTTCATGAAATGTGGATCGGTCGTCGAAGCACCATACCATGGCCCACTCGTTCACTGGATCTGACGTCCCCGGATTTCTTTCTGTGGGGAAAGTTGAAGGATATTTGCTATCGTGATCCACAGACAACGCCTGACAACATGCGTCAGCGCATTGTCAATGCATGTGCGAACATTACGGAAGGCGAACGACTCGCTGTTGAGAGGAATGTCGTTACACGTATTGCCAAATGCATTGAGGTTGACGGACATCATTTTGAGCATTTATTGCATTAATGTGGTATTTACAGGTAATCAAGCTGTAACAGCATGCGTTCTCACAAATGATAAGTTCACAAAGGTACATGAATCACATTGGAACAACCGAAATAAAATGTTCAAACGTACCTACGTTCTGTATTTTAATTTAAAAAACCTACCTGTTACCAACTGTTCGTCTAAAATTGTGAGCGATATACAGGGTGTTACAAAAATGTATGGCCAAACTTTCAGGAAACATTCCTCACACACAAATAAAGAGAAGATGTTATGTGGACATGTGTCCGGAAACGCTTAATTTCCATGTTAGAGCTCATTTTAGTTTCGTCAGTATGTACTGTACTTTCTCGATTCACCGCCAGTTGGCCCAATTGAAGGAAGGTAATGTTGACTTCGGTGCTTGTGTTGACATGCGACTCATTGCTCTACAGTACTAGCATCAAGCGCATCAGTACGTAGCATCAACAGGTTAGTGTTCATCACGAACGTGGCTTTGCAGTCAGTTCAATGTTTACCAATGCGGGGTTGGCAGATGCCCATTTGATGTGTGGATTAGCACGGGGCAAAAGCTGTGGCGCGGTACGTTTGTATCGAGACAGATTTCCAGAACGAAGGTGTCCCGACAGGAAGACGTTCGAAGTAATTGATCGGCGTCTTAGGGAGCACGGAACATTCCAGCCTATGACTCGCGACTGGGGAAGACCTAGAACGACGAGGACATCTGCAATGAACGAGGCAATTCTTCGTGCAGTTGACGATAACCCTAATGTCAGCGTCAGAGAAGTTGCTGCTGTACAAGGTAACGTTGACCACGTCACTGTATGGAGAGTGCTACGGGAGGACCAGTTGTTTCCGTACCATGTACAGCGTGTGCAGGCACTATCAGCAGCTGATGGGCCTCCACGGGCACACTTCTGCGAATGGTTCATCCAACAACGTGTCAATCCTCATTTCAGTGCAAATGTTCTCTTTACGGATGAGGCTTCATTCCAACGTGATCAAATTGTAAATTTTCACAATCAACATGTGTGGGCTGACGAGAATCCGCACGCAATTGTGCAATCACGTCATCAACACAGATTTTCTGTGAACGTTTGGGCAGGCATTGTTGGTGATGTCTTGATTGGGCCCCATGTTCTTCCACCTACGCTCAATGGAGCACGTTATCATGATTTCATACGGGATACTCTACCTGTGCTGCTAGAACATGTGCCTTTACAAGTACGACACAACATGTGGTTCATGCACGGTGGAGCTCCTGCACATTTCAGTCGAAGTGTTCGCACGCTTCTCAACAACAGATTCGGTGGCTGATGGATTGGTAGAGGCGGACGAATTCCACGGCCTCCACGCTCACCTGACCTCAACCCTCTTGACTTTCATTTATGGGGGCATTTGAAAGCTCTTGTCTAAGCAACCCCGGTACCAAATGTAGAGAATCTTCGTGCTCGTATTGTGGACGGTTGTGATACAATACGCCATTCTCCAGGGCTGCATCAGCGCATCAGGGATTCTATGCGACGGAGGGTGGATGCATGTATCCTCGGTAACGGAGGACATTTTGTACATTTCCTGCAACAAAGTGTTTGAAGGCACGCTGGTACGTTCTGTTGCTGTGTGTTTCCATTCCATGATTAATGTGATTTGAAGAGAAGTAATAAAATGAGCTCTAACATGGAAAGTAAGCGTTTCCGGACACATGTCCACATAACATATTTTCTTTCTTTGTGTGTGAGGAATGTTCCCTGAAAGTTTGGCCGTACCTTTTTGTAACACCTTGTATTTGTGACTATTACAGCGCCATCTATCACAAAGCGAAAAAAGTGATTCAACTAAAAGATTCATATTTCTTTACGTACCACACGAATATGTAATAAAAAAATGGGGGTTCCCATTTTTAAAAAACCCAGTTGATATCCGTTTGATCTATGGCAGCGCCATCTAGCGGGCCAACCACAGCGCCATCTGGTTTCCCCTTCAAGCTAGACAAGTTTCGTTCTTTGACGCTTATTTCGTGGGATATTTGGCCCGGTCACTATCAATGGACCACCCTGTATATTGTAGGCTGTTTGCTTCATTTTACTCTATAAATTTAGCTTCGAATCTCTAGAGGTTATTAGTTTGGGAAATATAAGCATTACTTAAGAGTGTGCTTTCGAGTGTTCAGCCGAATAATTGTTGGTTCCATTTTTATGCACAATGTTTCGAAGACCGACCCAGTCGTCGTCTTCAGTCCCTGCAGACTGTGATGTTATGTGCACCTGCTGCGTGGACACCAACCAGACTCAACTTCTGCTGGTTTCACGCCGTCATTCATAACCGAGATCAACACCCGGCACTAGTTAAGCCATTTGATGCTTTTATTTTTTTCATAACCTGCTCTGTCATTCCGCAAAACACGCATTATCTCGAAGTTTTACAGCTGTGATACATCAGAATACAAGGGAGATCTTAATAAATCGAGCGCGGGACTCCCAGCCTTGTTTAAAATAAAACCTCCGACCCAGTTTATTAAGCTCTCCGACATTTTTATGTCAATAGACTCGTTAACTAGGCTGTTCCAGAAGCTTTTGTCCGCGATACTGGTCTCGTCGTATTTTATTTCATGATTATATTCCAGGCAATGCTCGGCGACATAAGATTTGTTTTGTTGTTTTGATCATGGGCGTGTCGCTGATGTTTCTTGAAAGAAAAAAAAAGTAAGACTGGAATCAATAAGTACTCTGAGCAGTCGAAAGGACACCATTCATCAATTTCGCACAGAAAAGCTTCCACATCGTAAACTCTACTGATGGTATTTCCGATCCAACTGTCATGGAACTTCGATCTGCGTTGGGAGGGAGGCAAAACCACGTACCGTTAAATCCTTTAAGATGTACGAGGTCAAGGTGAATAGTTTGCTTCCGGTCAGTGAACGAATGAATTTTTATGTACATAACGCATTTCTCTGTAGATAAACACAAATTTAGTTTAATCCCATGAGTACAGCCCTTCCCCGGAGTGTAATTCACGAGCGTCTGAAAAATACTCACCTATCTCTTCTATAATGCCTTCATTCGACTCAGAATACTTTTCAGCAAAAACTTCCTTTGGAAATGCGAACAGGAATTACTCAGACAGTGTCAAATTTCGTAACCATGTTACATTCTTACTTCAGATTGTTCTGTTTTCTGACTGTGAAAATAGTGGGTAAGTGAACAGCCATGGCGATTTTCGTTAGCGATAGAGACTTGTTCTCGTGTATTTTATCCTTCCAGTTGGTCGGATTGTACTGCATTTGCCAGTTACTGTTCTACCTTTCTCAAAAGAGTCAATAAGAAAAACATGTTTCGGAAGTCCGAGAAATACAGGCCATAATCTTTACGACAGATAATGCCTTTCTGGGGAAGAGTCATCGACTTCTTCCCCTAAACACTAAATTGAATGCTATTTCGTTGGTGGCGTCGGGTATTGGAGCCACGTTTCATCCACAGTGAATGAAAGCACTTTTTACCAGTTTATGCATTTGAAAGAAAGGGAAAAAGCACTGAAAATTTCTTGCATTCCCTCATTTCACCTGATACAGCAACCAGTGCAAAATCTGAGATAAAAATAGTCTTGTTTTCAAATTTCAGTGGCGCGTTTCACCTGTGGTGGGCATCTTCAGGTTATCTACAGTGCAACAAATTACAAAAATAAGTATAAGGAAAAGTCTTGATCCCTTCTTGTGCGAAAACGTACTCTACGGGAAAAGCTTTCCTCAAACTTACAGAAACTTGTCACTTCGCACGCTGTCCATAAAATCATTCCACGATGCGAATACTCTGCAAAATGCGATTGGGGTATCAAAAAGTTTAAAATACCCAATGTCTAATATGATTTCCAACTTTTTGATATCCCAATCGCATTTTGCCGCTTATTCGAGCAATGATTTTATGGACGGCATGCGTACGTTTGATGAAAACGTTTCTTGTAGATTACGGTACTGCACAAAATGGGATCAGAACGTTTCCTTATACTTATTTTTGCAATTTTTTACATTTTAGATAATCTGAAGATGCCTACCACCGACGAAACGCGCCACTGAAATTTAAAATTAAAGCCCCCTCAACCAAGAATGTATTTTTTGTCTCAATAAGCACTGATTTAAAAATCAATATAACAAACTATTCAACACATGAAGCTGATACTTGACCTGTTATTATACAACAGATTCCACCACAAAAACAGCAGTTATATTAAAACTGTCTTGGTGCCATATCGAGAACTGTTCACCTTGCCTTATCACGAAAATCATTTAAATTATTATGTTAGTGCCAGCGATGATGACTGGGAGAACATCTTACTGAAGGACCTGCGTAGATTACAGGTACACCCCATACAGTTTGGTGTAAATTCAGGTGGACAATCCCAGTACTATTCGGAAAAAATAAAGGGTTCAGAGGACAACAAAACAGAACTGAGACAAAAAAGTAAATATCCAAAATTCAGATTTTAGTACTTGTGTGATATATTTGTTACACGTTACTCTAATCGCTTGCGCTATTGTAAACTTACGTTCATATTAGTTACAAACTTTCTGTACGTAGCCTGTGACATAACAGCTACTGCGGGTAGTAGTCAAAATTTTGCATACTACAAGAAAATAAAGGTTTCTGCAAATTGAAGTTAACGTACCTTCGGCGCAATTATTCAACTTATACCATGTAACGTGAACAGGATTTATTCATTCAAATAAAATAATTTTGAGTCCAGTGCCGCAAGTTAGTGCAAAATTAAATGAATCAAATACATGCCGAAGTTTCGACCGTATCACAACTATCATCTTCAGCACATTTGCACTAATCGCAGCTTTACACACAGACATATTTTTATTCAAATTGACACTGACTGCACTTAAATCAGGATGAATTTATTTATACATATGCAAATTACCACAGAAGAAAATAATGAAAAGTACTAAGTCGGCTGTGATGGCTGGTTTCGAGCCAGCCCATCGCTGCTAGCGTATCTTTGGTTTGCTACCGTGCAGTGCGGCTAGGTGGCTCTCCGGGGTCGGGAGGTAAGCTAAGCGAGGCAGAGATGGCGTAGCGCCAATGAGGCGAGTGCACCGAGCTTGGCAGACCGTTTAAGAGAAAATGTGCGTTGCTGGGTGTGTTGCTCGTCTGTGGCAGCTGGCAGTATTTTGCGGTGGTCGCTACCCTGGGGTGCCGTATTTTGGTTGTACTTTGACCGACGGGCAGAACTAATTTTTGGCGCCTTTCGTTTGTCGTTTGAAGCCATATTTACGGAGGATGAAGCCGATCTTCTGGAACCAATGGTATTACTTCATTATTTCTGAGCTGAGAGGCCGTGGTCGATCTGTAAAACTTCTTCTTTCTGACATCACTCACCTCGGAAGAAGTTGCCCGCAGTTGGCAACGAAACGTCAGGAAGAATTAGTTTTACAGATCGACCACGGCCTCTCACCCCGGAAGTTTTAACTAATGAAGACGTCGGCCGTGAAAGCCTACACGCTATGTTCAGTAATATTACTGTTCCGAACTCTGGATCCAAGCATTGTAATTGCTCCCTTCTGCATTTTTATTGCCAGCGTGGCTGAGAGCTGGCTTGAGATTATATTTTATATGACTACCTTCACCTTCTTTGGGTCCAGATATGTGGAATGTTACATTGTTTATGTTTCGATGTGAGCGATCTGTTTTTAATTTATGCATTTATTTGTACTGAAAATTGATGGAAATCTTTGTGTGTTCTAGTACTGTTCACGTGAATTGCTAAGTTTAAATTACGGTGACGTCATTGGACGTTGTTCCGCTGTGTATATCGGTATATGTTATTTTTCTCTTGGCCTCACTACTGGAACTGTGGTAAACTGTAAGCTATTGAAGCTTAATTTACCTTATTTGAAATTCTTAAATTCTGGAATTTTACGTGTAGCATGCTGCGTAGCACTGCTGGTCTTTATGATGTAAACTTGTGACCTAGCTAAAATTCTATTGCAAATTATATATTTAAGATTTCTATAAATTTCTTGCGCTGTCTAGTCAGCAGATTAATTGCATTTTATCGTGTTTGTAAGCTTGTTCATGTTACTGAGGTTTCGAGGTAGTAAGGCCAAGGTACTTCGAGCGATTGCTTAAATTTGTGTCAGTCCCATGCATAGTGGCCTGGCGCATGGTTTTGCTAAAGAAAATTTAATATTCATACAGCACTTTCCGTTTGGGTATCCCTCTGTGCAGTTAACGCGGGTTTTCCCTCTTGTATCTCGACTAACAAGTTTTGTGTCCTAGGTCTGCTACTCATCCTAGTTGTTCATGTACTTGATTGCTTGGGGCTACCTTGTTCGCATTAATCGTTCACGCTTGGATCGCCGAGAGGTTTGCGCTTCATCGAGCGACACACCTTGTTGTATGTAACCACTGCAGAGGGACTCTGTCTGCGTATTGGGAAAGTTGCGACTGTCTACGCAAGTGGTGAAGTTAATCTGGTATTCACTGTGATTGAAAACTGGCCTTAGGCCTTAAATATTTCATGTAATAACTGAAACTTATTTGTTTCTCGTGTTGTAAAAAGTTGCTTACTGTAGTGTTTGATGTTCTTGCATCTGGTCTGTTACTTTGTTTGTTAATAGTTTTACGGGCCTAGTTTTCCCTTAGTTATACACCCCTGGAAATTGAAATAAGAACACCGTGAATTCATTGTCCCAGGAAGGGGAAACTTTATTGACACATTCCTGGGGTCAGATACATCACATGATCACACTGACAGAACCACAGGCACATAGACACAGGCAACAGAGCATGCACAATGTCGGCACTAGTACAGTGTATATCCACCTTTCGCAGCAATGCAGGCTGCTATTCTCCCATGGAGACGATCGTAGAGATGCTGGATGTAGTCCTGTGGAACGGCTTGCCATGCCATTTCCACCTGGCGCCTCAGTTGGACCAGCGTTCGTGCTGGACGTGCAGACCGCGTGAGACGACGCTTCATCCAGTCCCAAACATGCTCAATGGGGGACAGATCCGGAGATCTTGCTGGCCAGGGTAGTTGACTTACACCTTCTAGAGCACGTTGGGTGGCACGGGATACATGCGGACGTGCATTGTCCTGTTGGAACAGCAAGTTCCCTTGCCGGTCTAGGAATGGTAGAACGATGGGTTCGATGACGGTTTGGATGTACCGTGCACTATTCAGTGTCCCCTCGACGATCACCAGTGGTGTACGGCCAGTGTAGGAGATCGCTCCCCACACCATGATGCCGGGTGTTGGCCCTGTGTGCCTCGGTCGTATGCAGTCCTGATTGTGGCGCTCACCTGCACGGCGCCAAACACGCATACGACCATCATTGGCACCAAGGCAGAAGCGACTCTCATCGCTGAAGACGACACGTCTCCATTCGTCCCACCATTCACGCCTGTCGCGACACCACTGGGGGCGGGCTGCACGATGTTGGGGCGTGAGCGGAAGACGGCCTAACGGTGTGCGGGACCGTAGCCCAGCTTCATGGAGACGGTTGCGAATGGTCCTCGCCGATACCCCAGGAGCAACAGTGTCCCTAATTTGCTGGGAAGTGGCGGTGCGGTCCCCTACGGCACTGCGTAAGATCCTACGGTCTTGGCGTGCACCCGTGCGTCGCTGCGGTCCGGTCCAAGGTCGACGGGCACGTGCACCTTCCGCCGACCACTGGCGACAACATCGATGTACTGTGGAGACCTCACGCCCCACGTGTTGAGCAATTCGGCGGTACGTCCACCCGGCCTCCCGCATGCCCACTATACGCCCTCGCTCAAAGTCCGTCAACTGCACATACGGTTCACGTCCACGCTGTCTGCGGCATGCTACCAGTGTTAAAGACTGCGATGGAGCTCCGTATGCCACGGCAAACTGGCTGACACTGACGGCGGCGGTGCACAAATGCTGCGCAGCTAGCGCCATTCGACGGCCAACACCGCGGTTCCTGGTGTGTCCGCTGTGCCGTGCGTGTGATCATTGCTTGTACAGCCCTCTCGCAGTGTCCGGAGCAAGTATGGTGGGTCTGACACACCAGTGTCAATGTGTTCTTTTTTCCATTTCCAGGAGTGTATATTGTTCTGAATTATTTCTCTAAGGCAGTATAGATGGTAAAATGTTAATAATTCTTGTAACTTTTATCCAGTTAATTTTATTTTAAGGGTGCGGGTTTTTTTATCAAATAGTTGCGCCTAAGGTGCTGGCTCCCAGCGGTAAATTAATTAGATTTTTTAAAAATTTTAATGTACAGTTTTATTCTGAGCATTAGCGAACCTATGAATTTTGATTTTAGTCTTATTAACTGAAGTCACTTTACATAGTCTTGAGATTTGTGAATTCTGAATTAATTGATGGTTTGAAGTAACCTTGTTTTAACTGATTAATTGCTTAATTAAACTGTTGTTTTTTGAATGGTTACGATAATATATATTTATGTCTGAAATTAGCAGTGAATGTTGTTGAACATTCCTGAGGTCACGTCCTTCCATGCAAGTGTTTTTCTAGAGATTCCTTGGGGCGAAATTTGCCCATTTCACTACTGTTACGAATCATTGTAATTCACGGACCAAAATCAGAATTTATTTACTGTAACAGGAACATGTTGTTGTTGTTCTGGTCTTCAGTCCTGAGACTGGTTTGATGCAGCTCTCCATGCTACTCTATCATGTGCAAACTTCTTCATCTCCCAGTACCTACTGCAATCTACATCCTTCTGAATATGCTTAGTGTATTCATCTCTTGGTCTCCCTCTACGATTTTTACCCTCCACGCTGCCCTCCAATGCTAAATTTGTGATCCCTTGATGCCTCAAAACATGTCCTACCAACCGATCCCTTCTTCTAGTCAAGTTGTGCCACAAACTGCTCTTCTCCCCAATCCTATTCAATACCTCCTCACCGAACGAGGTGGCGCAGTGGTTAGACACTGGACTCGCATTCGGGAGGACGACGGTTCAATCCCGCGTCCGGCCATCCTGATTTAGGTTTTCCGTGATTTCCCTAAATCACTCCAGGCAAATGCCGGGATGGTTCCTCTGAAAGGGCACGGCCGACTTCCTTCCCCATCCTTCTCTAATCTGATGGGACCGATGACCACGCTGTCTGGTCTCCTTCCCCAAAACCAACCAACCAACCAATACCTCCTCATTAGTTACGTGATCTACCCACCTTATCTTCAGCATTCTTCTGTAGCACCACATTTCGAAAGCTTCTATTCTCTTCTTGTCCAAACTAGTTATCGTCCATGTTTCACTTCCATACATGGCTACACTCCATACAAATAATTTCACAAACGACTTCCTGACACTTAAATCTATACTCGATGTTAACAAACTTCTCTTCTTCAGAAACGCTTTCCTTGCCATTGCCAGTCTACATTTTATATCCTGTCTACTTCGACCATCATCAGTTATTTTACTCCCTAAATAGCAAAACTCCTGATTTAATTTGACTACATTCCATTATCCTCGTTTTGCTTTTGTTGATGTTCATCTTATATCCTCCTTTCAAGACACTGTCCATTCCGTTCAACTGCTCTTCCAAGTCCTTTGCTGTCTCTGATAGAATTACAATGTCATCGGCGAACCTCAACGTTTTTGCTTCTTCTCCATGAATTTTAATACCTACTCCGAATTTTTCTTTTGTTTCCTTTACTGCTTGGTCAATATACAGATTAAATAACATCGGGGAGAGGCTACAACCCTGTCTCACTCCTTTCCCAACCACTGCTTCCCTTTCATGCCCCTCGACTCTTATAACTGCCATCTGGTTTCTGTACAAATTGTAAATAGCCTTCCGCTCCCTGTATTTTACCCCTGCCACCTTCAGAATTTGAAAGAGAGTATTCCAGTTAACATTGTCAAAAGCTTTCTCTAAGTCTACAAATGCTAGAAATGTAGGTTTGCCTTTTCTTAATCTAGCTTCTAAGATAAGTCGTAAGGTTAGTATTGCCTCACGTGTTCCAGCATTTCTACGGAATCCAAACTGATCTTCCCCGAGGTCCGCTTCTACCAGTTTTTCCATTCGTCTGTAAAGAATTCGCGTTAGTATTTTGCAACTGTGACTTATTAAACTGATAGTTCGGTAATTTTCACATCTGTCAACACCTGCTTTCTTTGGGATTGGAATTATTATATTCTCCTTGAAGTCTGAGGGTATTTCGCCTGTCTCATACATCTTGCTCACCAGATGGTAGAGTTTTGTCATGACTGGCTCTCCCAAGGCCATCAGTAGTTCTAATGGAATGTTGTCTACTCCCGGGGTCTTGTTTCGACTCAGGTCTTTCAGTGCTCTGTCAAACTCTTCACGCAGGATCTTATCTCCCATTTCGTCTTCATCTACATCCTCTTCCATTTCCATAATATTGTCCTCAAGTACATCGCCCCTGTATAAACCCTCTATATACTCCTTCCACCTTTCTGCCTTCCCTTCTTTGCTTAGAACTGGGTTGCCATCTGAGCTCTTGATATTCATACAAGTGGTTTTCTTCTGTCCAAAGGTCTCTTTAATTTTCCTGTAGGCATTATCTATCTTGCCCCAAGTGAGACAGGACTCTACATCCTTACATTTGTCCTCTAGCCATCCCTGCTTAGCCATTTTGCACTTTCTGTCGATCTCATTTTTGAGACGTTTGTATTCCTTTTTGCCTGCTTCATTTACTGCATTTTTATATTTTCTCCTTTCATCAATTAAATTCAATATTTCTTCTGTTACCCAAGGATTTCTATTAGCCCTCGTCTTTTTACCTACTTGATCGTCTGCTGCCTTCACTACTTCATCCCTCAGAGCTACCCATTCTTCTTCTACTGTATTTCTTTCCCCCATTCCTGTCAATTGTTCCCTTATGCTCTCCCTGAAACTCTCTACAACTTCTGGTTCTTTCAGTTTATCCAGATCCCATCTCCTTAAATTCTCACCTTTTTGCAGTTTCTTCAGTTTCAATCTGCAGTTGATAACCAATAGATTGTGGTCAGAATCCACATCTGCCCCTGGAAATGTCTTACAATTTAAAACCTGGTTCCTAAATCTCTGTCTTACCATTATACACTCCTGGAAATTGAAATAAGAACACCGTGAATTCATTGTCCCAGGAAGGGGAAACTTTATTGACACATTCCTGGGGTCAGATACATCACATGATCACACTGACAGAACCACAGGCACATAGACACAGGCAACAGAGCATGCACAATGTCGGCACTAGTACAGTGTATATCCACCTTTCGCAGCAATGCAGGCTGCTATTCTCCCATGGAGACGATCGTAGAGATGCTGGATGTAGTCCTGTGGAACGGCTTGCCATGCCATTTCCACCTGGCGCCTCAGTTGGACCAGCGTTCGTGCTGGACGTGCAGACCGCGTGAGACGACGCTTCATCCAGTCCCAAACATGCTCAATGGGGGACAGATCCGGAGATCTTGCTGGCCAGGGTAGTTGACTTACACCTTCTAGAGCACGTTGGGTGGCACGGGATACAGGCGGACGTGCATTGTCCTGTTGGAACAGCAAGTTCCCTTGCCGGTCTAGGAATGGTAGAACGATGGGTTCGATGACGGTTTGGATGTACCGTGCACTATTCAGTGTCCCCTCGACGATCACCAGTGGTGTACGGCCAGTGTAGGAGATCGCTCCCCACACCATGATGCCGGGTGTTGGCCCTGTGTGCCTCGGTCGTATGCAGTCCTGATTGTGGCGCTCACCTGCACGGCGCCAAACACGCATACGACCATCATTGGGACCAAGGCAGAAGTGACTCTCATCGCTGTAGACGACACGTCTCCATTCGTCCCTCCATTCACGCCTGTCGCGACACCACTGGAGGCGGGCTGCACGATGTTGGGGCGTGAGCGGAAGACGGCCTAACGGTGTGCGGGACCGTAGCCCAGCTTCATGGAGACGGTTGCGAATGGTCCTCGCCGATACCCCAGGAGCAACAGTGTCCCTAATTTGCTGGGAAGTGGCGGTGCGGTCCCCTACGGCACTGCGTAAGATCCTACGGTCTTGGCGTGCATCCGTGCGTCGCTGCGGTCCGGTCCCAGGTCGACGGGCACGTGCACCTTCCGCCGACCACTGGCGACAACATCGATGTACTGTGGAGACCTCACGCCCCACGTGTTGAGCAATTCGGCGGTACGTCCATCCGGCCTCCCGCATGCCCACTATACGCCCTCGCTCAAAGTCCGTCAACTGCACATACGGTTCACGTCCACGCTGTCTACGGCATGCTACCAGTGTTAAAGACTGCGATGGAGCTCCGTATGCCACGGCAAACTGGCTGACACTGACGGCGGCGGTGCACAAATGCTGCGCAGCTAGCGCCATTCGACGGCCAACACCGCGGTTCCTGGTGTGTCCGCTGTGCCGTGCGTGTGATCATTGCTTGTACAGCCCTCTCGCAGTGTCCGGAGCAAGTATGGTGGGTCTGACACACCGGTGTCAATGTGTTCTTTTTTCCGTTTCCAGGAGTGTATAATCTATCTGATACCTTTTAGTATCTCCAGGATTCTTCCAGGTATACAACCTTCTTTTATGATTCTTGAACCAAATGTTAGCTATGATTAAGTTATGCTCTGTGCAAAATTCTACAAGGCGGCTTCCTCTTTCATTTCTTCCCCCCAATCCATATTCACCTACTATGTTTCCTTCTCTCCCTTTTCCTACTGACGAATTCCAGTCACCCATGACTATTAAATTTTTCGTCTCCCTTCACTGCCTGAATAATTTCTTTTATCTCGTCATACATGTCGTCAATTTCTTCATCATCTGCAGAGCTAGTTGGCATATAAACTTGTACTACTGTAGTAGGCATGGGCTTTGTGTCTATCTTGGCCACAATAATGCGTTCACTATGCTGTTTGTAGTAGCTAACCCGCACTCCTATTTTTTATTCATTATTAAACCTACTCCTGCATTACCCCTATTTGATTTTGTATTTTCCTCCTGCCACCGAACTTCACTAATTCCCACTATATCTAACTTTAACCTATCCATTTCCCTTTTTAGATTTTCTAATCTACCTGCCCGATTAAGGGATCTGACATTCCACGCTCCGATCCGTAGAACGCCCGTTTTCTTTCTCCTGATAACGACGTCCTCTTGAGTAGTCCCCGCCCGGAGGAACATAAGGATTAGAAAATCATTTCAAAAAACTACTCTCTATGGCAAATTCTGTTGCATATTTTATTTCTTGGCGATGATTTCATATTGAAGTCTTACTACGTTAACGAAGGGAATCCATCGTCACGCTTGAAGCGATCCCAGCGATCTCAGCACAAAATGGTAATCACTATCAATAGACTGAGATTTGGAACCATATCTTTCAGACTGGTGACTCACCGTTGTTGCTGTTCTACCTAATTGGGAGAGCTCTGTATTAAAAAGCAAGGTTGAAGAAGCTGTAGTAGTGTGACTGACCACACGCTATTTTTATCATAGTTCTGTAGAGAAGATGCCGGGAACAGTGAAGATGTTCACAGCGTCAACTGATGTTAACTTACTGCAGAGCTGATCCCCAAACAAAGGCAATATTTGCAATAGGGCATCAGGAAGCAAATATCTGACGGTGTCAGTGTGACTGGAGAACGTTAAGACATTTCCGCATGTAGTTCTATTTATTTCGCTTACTTATCGTCGATAATCCCGGCTTTATTGCTCACTATGACGTAACAGCTCCAGTTATTTTGTTCTGAGGCTACGAGTTAGTTAATAAGTCTTGAGCTACAGTAGCCCTTAGTTTTAAAAATCTCTTTGACTATAATTTATATGGTGATCACGTTGTATTTGCATTGGTCTATTTTTGTAGTCAGTTTCGTGGCTTACACAAAGGGTTTGAAAAGCATAAGTACCCTTTGTCGCATCGGATCGTGTTCAAATACTGTCGAATGCTTCTGAGCGGTCCCTAGTACACGAAAGCAAAAATGGCGATCGCGCTGCACTCCAAAGGGGTACGATCACGTTCAGTGATGACGCAACAACGCAGTGTCCTTAGAGAAGGGTTTGAACGTCAAAGGGCGTCAAGAATGTCAAAGATCGTCAAGAACATCTTCCTGTTACTCATCGCACTCCGAAATGTCGTTTTCGACCGCAAAATGTGTGGGAATCAACGCTCAAGGGAAAGGGGTGGTTTCTTTGATGTACTTTTACAACCGCATGAGGTCTTTTCGTCTCGATTCTGAGTGGCGGAGTATCTGAAATGCTGTCCTCGACTACCCATGAGAAAATCGCTTGATTTAAACGCTGGGTGTCGCGGTTCTGACCTATGTCGTAGAGACGATAAAGAAAAGGGGTGACATGTGTGTAAGAGGGGCTGTGACGACCTTCTCATCGTGTGACACGTCCACGGTGGCGTTGGGCAGAATTCTGGTGAAATTTGATGCCAATCTGACGTCATTAGCTCACTTTACAGCTCTCATGAACTTCTGAACTGTAGCGTTTTCTTCACATGTGTCGACACCTTGTTCGTAGTGTCGTCCAGTCGGAGGGTGGCGTCGCAGGGCGCCACGCTTTTGCAACACTACGAGTAAGGCTGTAGGTCTTTTAGCCAAATTTTAAACTTCAGCGTTGCTATGGGAGGCAACTACAGATTTTCGAAAAAGTGATCCTTTAATCCTGTTGCGCAATATAGTGTGTTGCGTTTTAATATTTATACATGTTTTGTGACGTTTACTTCATATGAAGGACAATGTTATGAAATCTGCTGCTTATTATCCATACTTTGTGATTAAATCTTTACAGTTAGTTTACTGAACGAGCCCTCATCGCCTATCTCCATAAACACAGAAAATAAATCAGTGATTTGACGTCTGGTCTAATAAATCACCGCCGGCCGAAGTGGCCGTGCGGTTAAAGGCGCTCCAGTCTGGAACCGCAAGACCGCTACGGTCGCAGGTTCGAATCCTGCCTCGGGCATGGACGTTTGTGATGTCCTTAGGTTAGTTAGGTTTAAGTAGTTCTAAGTTCTAGGGGACTAATGACCTCAGAAGTTGAGTCCCATAGTGCTCAGAGCCATTTGAACCATTTAATAAATCACCGTTTTCTCACATCGGGATGAATTACTAGAGGAAGAGAATGCGTAATCTGTTGCGATACTACATACACTCTGATCAGAACATTTATAATTCTAAATATAAAATGTAAGACATCCTTCCTTTCTCACAGTTGATTTATTTCTCACAGTTGATGGCTAGCATAAGAGGAACCAAACTACCGGAACGACTGGAATATACGAAGGCAGTTCAATAAGTAATGCAACACATTTTTTTCTCGGCCAATTTTGGTTGAAAAAACCGGAAATTTCTTGTGGAATATTTTCAAACATTCCCGCTTCGTCTCGTATAGTTTCATTGACTTCCGACAGGTGGCAGCGCTGTACGGAGCTGTTAAAATGGCGTCTGTAACGGATGTGCGTTGCAAACAACGGGCAGTGATCGAGTTTCTTTTGGCGGAAAACCAGCGCATCTCAGATATTCATAGGCGCTTGCAGAATGTCTACGGTGATCTGGCAGTGGAAAAAAGCACGGTGAGTCGTTGGGCAAAGCGTGTGTCATCATCGCCGCAAGGTCAAGCAAGACTGTCTGATCTCCCGCGTGCGGGCCGGCCGTGCACAGCTGTGACTCCTGCAATGGCGGAGCGTGCGAACACACTCGTTCGAGATGATCGACGGATCACCATCAAACAACTCAGTGCTCAACTTGACATCTCTGTTGGTAGTGCTGTCACAATTGTTCACCAGTTGGGATATTCAAAGGTTTGTTCCCGCTGGGTCCCTCGTTGTCTAACCGAACACCATAAAGAGCAAAGGAGAACCATCTGTGCGGAATTGCTTGCTCGTCATGTGGCTGAGGGTGACAATTTCTTGTCAAAGATTGTTACAGGCGATGAAACATGGGTTCATCACTTCGAACCTGAAACAAAACGGCAATCAATGGAGTGGCGCCACACCCACTCCCCTACCAAGAAAAAGTTTAAAGCCATACCCTCAGCCGGTAAAGTCATGGTTACAGTCTTCTGGGACGCTGAAGGGGTTATTCTGTTCGATGTCCTTCCCCATGGTCAAACGATCAACTCTGAAGTGTATTGTGCTACTCTTCAGAAATTGAAGAAACGACTTCAGCGTGTTTGTAGGCACAAAAATCTGAACGAACTTCTCCTTCTTCATGACAACGCAAGACCTCACACAAGTCTTCGTACCCGAGAGGAGCTCACAAAACTTCAGTGGACTGTTCTTCCTCATGCACCCTACAGCCCCGATCTCGCACCGTCGGATTTCCATATGTTTGGCCCAATGAAGGACGCAATCCGTGGGAGGCACTACGCGGATGATGAAGAAGTTATTGATGCAGTACGACGTTGGCTCCGACATCGACCAGTGGAATGGTACCGTGCAGGCATACAGGCCCTCATTTCAAGGTGGCGTAAGGCCGTATCATTGAATGGAGATTACGTTGAAAAATAGTGTTGTGTAGCTAAAAGGTTGGGGAATAACCTGGTGTATTTCAATGCTGAATAAAACAACCCCTGTTTCAGAAAAAAAATGTGTTGCATTACTTATTGAACTGCCCTCGTAGAAAGATACTCCGTCTCCTAAAGGACGATCTTATGTCGTATTGATTTGCAGTGAAGTAAATCAGAAAAATTAGTGTAAAATTAAACCTGTGGTCATTTATAAATTTCAACAATGTCCATTTACAACAAAAATTAATTGATAAAGGGTTTGTGCCGTTAATGTTGAGCTCCAGCGGAAACCACTAAAACATATAATGCAGTTACTAATAAAATCGGCCTAAGCAGATTTGCGCGTTACTATTGGAGGTAGTGTGACAATGTCAGCCAGTAAATTATAGAAGGACTTAAACCATACAACAACCTGATGAATTTCGCGTAAATATTTAATGTAACCAGGACTCAAATATGCTGCGACTAGTACCAAGAGCAGTCTCAGCTTTTGATTATTGATCCCACAGTTACATGACCGAGATACCAGTTCACATGACAGTGGTGCTGTGGTGATCTTCAATCGAAAGAATGGTTTATTGCAGCTCTCCACGCTAGTAATCCCATCCAAGTCTCTTCATCTCTGCACAACTCCTCAACCTACATCAATTTGAACCTGCTTACTGCTGCCTCATCTCCCTCAACATGTTTTCTCAGCCACCCGCCCCCCCCCCTTTTCGCAATTACGAAACTGATGATTACAGAGCGAGGTGGAACAGAGGTTAGCACACTGGACTCGCATTTTGGAGGCCGACAGTTCAAATCCACGTCCAGCCATCCTGATTTAGGCTTCAGGCAAATCTTTTCAAAGGGCGCGGTGACTTCCTTCCCTATCATTCCCTAATCCAATGGGACCGATAACCTCGCTGTTTGGTCCCCTCCCTCAAATCAACCAACCAATCAAACTGCTGATTTTTTCGTGTCGATTCCTTGTTTTAGTCAAGTCGTGCCATAAATTTTTTTCCCTCCTCATGTTGTTTGTCATTGTTTATTTTATTTGTTTATGGTTAAAAACAAAATTATAGATTTAATTTCTTTGTTCTTGTCTGAAAGATAAACGTAATGGAAGTAGTGTTATTAACAAGTCTTCATAACACTTAAATTTATTTTAGACGGTAACAAATTTCTCTATTTCGGAAATATTGTTTTTTTCTTGCCAGTTTTCATTTTACATCAGCTTTAGTTCGGAGGTCATCACCTATTTTGCTGTCCAAATAGCAAAACTCACATACTTGTTTTAGTCTCTCATTTGTTTCATTTTTGTTGATATTCATCTTCTAACCTCTTTTCGATACACTATCCTTCCCGATCAACTGCTCTTGCAAGTCCTTCGTAGTCTCTAACGACAGAATAGGGAAAATTCAAGTTTCCTCTCCCTTAGTTTCATTTGCCTTTCCAAATTTATCTTTGGTTTTGTTTACTGCTTGCTCGTTGTACAGATAGAGTAACATCAAGGATTATGCCTCACTTCCCTCTCAACTAGGCTTTCCTTTTTATAACTTCGTTTCTTATAACTGTAATATGGTTTCTACATAACTTGTAGATGACCTTTCGCTCCCTATACTTATTCCTACTACCTACCGAACACGAAAGACTGTACTCCAGTGAGCTTTCTTTGGATCTAAAAATGCTATACACGTAGATTTGCCAACCTATCTTTTAAGGTAAGTGATAGGCCCAATAGTACCTCGAGTATTCCTACATTTCTCCGGAAAACAATCTTGCAGAGGTCGGCTTCTTTCAGTTTTTCCATTGGTCAGTAAACGAAAGCTATCAGTATTTTGCAACCATGGATTATTAAACTCATGGTTCGATAATATTCACTTGTGTCGGCACCTGTCGGCTCTGGAACTATAATTATTAAATTCTTCTGAAGATATGTCGTCAGCCTGTCACTGACGTAAGGCGGCTGGAAAGAAAATCTGTGAACCAACATTAGCTCATCGAAAGTATCCGGATATCCCCGTGTAAAGCAGAACTGACCACTAAACGTCACTAGATGCGGGCTCGCTAGTACAAAAGGAGACGGGGAGTATTATTTTGTGAGTAGAGAAGCAGCAAAAGAAGAATGGGACGGCGAGGCGAGCTTTCTGACTTAGAAAGTGGACTAGTCATTGAATATTGCCGGAGTAACAGATCCATTAGGGACACTTCTAAAAGCGCCCAAGTCGAATGCTCGTGATGGGATTTCGCAGTGGAAACGTGAAGGAACAGCCACAGCTTAACCGGGACCAGGCGGGCGCCATACAGTGGCAGACAGGTATCATCTAGCATTACGGAGGCTGGCTGCAAGAAATAGCATGTCATCAGTGGAAGCTCTGCCGCCAGACCTGCTGGCACAATGACTGTGCGTGGGGAATTAACCCTCTGACGGTTAAAATTTATTCTGCATATATTTGAAAAATAAAAGGTAAAATCTTTCTATCCTCTTATGTGATAAATAACACACTTTCACTGTCAAAAGATCTGATCTGACCGATATTGAAAATCGGTGAAGTGGGTCAGTGTGTCCCACGAACGTAACTGGAACCAAGTCTTCATGTGAACCTAGGATTTTCAAGGTTAAATTTTTAATTTTAGAATGATTGTACCAGGATGGAAATTATGCAGAAAAGTATAACAAATCAGCACTAAACACATTTATTCTTCTGGTAATGAAAAACATGAAATATCGCCCACAAGTATTCAACAGAGCATTTGAAGATGGCTTTGACATACCACACACCAAATTTTGCTACATTTTGTAATGTTTTCTGGAGCATGTACGTCCAACTACGTACAAATTATGTACAAACAATTAGGATTACTAAGGTAATGTTTCGAAACAATGTCTGTGATGTGTAAGAAAACGCAATTAGTTAGCCGCGCGGAGTGGCCACGTGGTTCGAGGCGCTATGTCACGGATTGCGCGACCACTGCCGCAGGAGGTTCGAGTCCTCCCTCGGGTATGGATGTGTGTGTTGTTCTTAGCATAAGGTAGTTTAAGCTAGCTTAAATAGTGTGTAAGCGTAGAGACCGATGACCTCAGCAGTTTGGTCCCTTACGAATTCGCACATATTATCACAACTAGTTACTTCAGACGTTCTTGGAGAAGATGGCTCTTTGTTCCGATTTACGTGGAACATGCGCACAGTACAACGTCTACACACAAGCCGCCCCGTTTGATCGCTCACAGATTTCTACATATCCGCCCTATGGTTCGTAGTATTTTCCTCGAAGTTGCGAAAGCATCTCGCTACATGCTAGCACTAGAGAGATATGAGATATAGATGTCCCAACTGTCAAAAGTGCGTATTACCCAGTGGGACATATGTATGAATTCAGTTCAATTTATTGCTACGAATTTTAGACCTGTTATCGGGAAACACTAAACAGCTCATACATATTCGTTGATCATGGTTACAAAAAAAAAAAAATGGTTCAAATGGTTAACTTCTGAGGTCATCAGTCCCCTAGAACTTAGAACTACTTAAACCTAGCCAACCTAAGGACATCACACACATCCATGCCCGAGGCAGGAATCGAACCTGCGACCGTAGCGGTCGCGCGGTTCCAGACTGTAGCGCCTAGAACTGCTCGGCCACCTCGGCCGGCGATCATGGTTACACTCGTACAACATTTTGTGTTAGGTATGTAATAGTAAACCATGTTAACAGATATGAATTCCATCAACTACGAAATGGTTAGAACAATAATATTCCTGAAACGAACTGGTCTGGCCGGAGCCCCTACTTTTCGGATAAGTTACAAGCCGACTTCGCTCCAGACCCAGGCGTCCAACATCGCCAGTTGCTCTGGTTGCAGCTCTTGAGGAAAAATGGCTCCCATTCCTCCAGACAGCCAGACATCTCATTGAAAGTGTCTCCAGCAGAGTTCATGCTGTCATAGAGACGAAGGATGGACGTACTCCATATTAATGTTTACCAACAAATGTCCGGATACTTTTGATAAGATAGTGTATTTTAAGGATGTCACAAAATTAGTGTGAGACAGTTATTAAAATACGCTGAGGTGAAGAAAATCATGAGATACCTCCTAATATCGTATCGCACCTCCTTTTTCGCGGCATAATGCAGCAACTCAACGTGTCATGGACTCAACAAGTCGTTGGACGTCTGGAGAATTGTGGAGCCATGCCGCCTCTATAGCCGTCCACAATTGTGAAAGTGTTTCCGGTGCAGAATTTTGTGCACGGACTGACCTCTCGAATATGTCCCATAAATGTCCGATGGGATTCATGTCTGGCCATTTGGATGGCCAAATCATTCCCCTGAATTGTCCAGAATGTTCTTCAAACCAATGGCGAACAACTGTGGCCAGAGGCATAGCGCAATGTCATCCATAAAAATGAACTCCATGAACATCTGCAGATGGCCTCCAGGTAGCTGCTGACCGTAAACATTTACAGTCAATGCTCGGTTCAGTTGGACCAAAGGGCCCAGTCAGTTCTACGTAAATACAGCCCACACCATTAGTGCACAGTGCCTCATTGACACCTTGGGTCCATGACTTCGTGCGGTCTGCGTCACTCTCGAACCCTAACATCACCTCTTTCCACTGAAATCGGGACTGATCTGCCCGAACCATGGTTTTCCAGTCAACTACGGTCCAACCGATATAGTCACGAGCCCAGCAGAGTCGCTGCAGGCGATGTCGTGCTGTTATCAAAGGCACTCGCGTCGGTCGTCTGCTGCCATACCCCTTTAACGCCAATTTTCGCGGCATTGTCCTAACAGATATTTCCGTTGATTAGATTAGATTAATACTAGTTCCATGGATCATGAATACGATAATTCGAAATGATGTGGAACGAGTCAAATTTTCCAATACATGACATAATTAAGTTAATTTAACAACGTAATTAAGTTAATATAACAATTTTTTTTTCAACATTGATTCCCGCTGTTATTTGACGCAGTATTGCTTCTCTGTTGGCAGTGGCAACTCTACGAAACCGCCGCTTCTCTCGGTCGTTGGCCGTTGGCCACTGCCTTGTCCTCGATGAGAGGTAATGCCTGAAGTTTGGTATTCTCGCCACGGTTTTGACACTATGTACGAGTGTAATCCCAAAAGTAAGGTCTAATATTTTTTTATAAGTACATAGACCTGTTTATTTCTACAATGGTTTACATCAGTTTACAGCTTGAACATTTAGCTATTTTCCGACATAATCACCATTTCTGTTGATGCATTTTTGTAGACGCTGTGGCAGTTTTTGTATGCCCATTTCACACCAGCTCGCCGCTATGCTGTTCAGAAAGCTATGAACCTCTTGTTTCACCTCATCGTCAGAGATGAATCGCTGAGACCACTATTAACGCTGACATGTACTGTGAGACTCTGAAAAAACTCAAACGGGCAATTCAGAACCGGAGAAGAGGAATGTTGAGCAAGGGCGTACACATTCTCCATGACAACGGTCGCCCACAAATCGCTCGGCAAACCGTTGCCCTCCTGCAACAGTTTCAGTGGAACATAATCACTCACCCACACTATAATCCTGACTTGGCGCCCAGTGACTATCACCTGTTCCCTAGGTTAAAAGAACATTTGGCCGGAAAGCGATTCAGCTCCGACGACGAGGTGAAAGAAGAGGTTCATAACTTTCTGAACAGCATGGCGGCGAGCTGGTATGGCACGGGCATACAAAAACTGCCACAGCGTCTACAAAAATGCATCGACATAAATGGTGATTATGTCGGAAAACAGCTAAATATTCAAGCTGTAAACTGATGTAAACCATTGAAGAAATGCCGGCCGGTGTGGCCGAGTGGTTCTAGGCGCTTCAGTCCGGAACCGCGCTGCTGCTACGGTCGCAGGTTCGAACCGTGCCTCGGGCATGGATGTGTGTGATGTCCTTAGGTTGGTTAGGTTTAAGTAGTTCTAAGTTCTAGGGGACTGATGACCTCAGATGTTGAGTCCCATAGTGCTCAGAGCCATTTGAACCATTGTAGAAATAAAGAGGTCTATGTACTTATAAAAAAGTAGGAGACCTTACTTTTGGGATTACCCTCGTATCTCAGAATACTGAATTCTCCAACGATGGAAATGGAATTCCCATGTGTGTAGCGCCAACTACCCTTCCGCGTTGAGACTCTGTTAACACCCGCTGTTCGGCCGTAATCATGTCGGAAACCAATTCACAAGAATGACCCGAGTACAAATGACAGCTCCGCCAATGCACTGCTCTTTTATACCCTGTGTACCTGACAAACCGCCATCTGTATATGTGCATATCGCTATCCCACGACTTTTGTCACCTCACTGTAGTGTAGCCAGTTGAGGGATCTTTATTTGACAGAGCTTAAGGAGTATCACAGGCGCTGTAGGACTGCATTACACTATCCTTTCAGCGTTCAATGTCACTCTGCCATTCTGATTAGTAGCATGCGTGCCCCGTCCATTTCCGGAGTGAATACTTAGCGCGGTCGCTTAGCACCGGCTCCGGTAATGAGGCCGGGAGAGGCAGGATCGGTGGTTAATGGCGGCGGACAGCGCGGCCGGATGGGAAGGGCGGGTGATAATCAGCAGGAATGTGGCACCTCACCTCACCTCAGCTGGCAGTCAGTACGCGGCCGCACCCGCCGCCGAACGCCGGCCGAGGGCCTGGCCCATCCACGTGAAGCGACGCGACGAACGTAATGCGACGCCGTCCGCTAACCTCCGCGGCGCCAGGTACAGCGTAGACAAGCCCACGCCCTATCGCCTTGTCCATTGGGAAGGCTTTCGAGTCGGAGTCCTGTCTCACGTGGACGAGGGTGGAGAAAAGAAGCAGCTGGAATCACCGCACTCTTCGCCAATATTAAGAGAATTCGCAGAAATACCGGGTGGTTACGATTAAATTACTGGTAGAAGCCGACCTCGGGGAAGTGTCGATTCCGTAGCAATGTTGGAACACGTGAGGTAATACTGACTTTACGACTTACCTTACAAGGGAACCTCAGCATCGCACCCCCTTCAGATTTAGTTATAAGTTGGCACAGTGGATAGGCCTTGAAAAACTGAACACAGATCAATCGAGAAAACAAGAAGTTGTGTGGAACTATGAAAAAAATACGCAAAATATACAAACTGAGTAGTCCATGTGCAACATAAGCAACATCGAGGATAGTGTGGGCTTAGGAGCGCCGTGGTCCCGTGATTAGCGTGAGCAGCTGCGAGACGAGAGATCCTTGGTTCAAATCTTCCCTCGAGTGAGAAGTTTAATTTTCTATATAATCAACTTCGCTCTCCAAAATTCTAGGACATGTTCAGATTTGCTTGGACATATGCAGGATTTGACGGTCTACGCACGGAAAAATTTGAAAACGTTAAAAACATATGTTTTGACAGAGCACAGGGAAAACTGTGCGACTGTGAAACTGTTGCATTCATGTGTTGCAGTTTATGTGACAAACTCTTATGTTTTCATCACTTTTTTGGGAGTGATTATCACATTCACAAGAAAACCTAAATCGGGCAAGGTAGAAGAATCTTTTTACCCATTCGCCAAGTGTACAAGTTAGGTGGGTCGAAAACATATTCCTGTCATGTGACGCACATATATCAGACGTGTTTTCCCGTGGAGGAATCGGTTGACCTATGACCTTGCGATCAAATGTTTTCGGTTGCCATTAGAGAGGCACGTCCTTTCGTCTACTAATAGCACGGTTTTGCGGTGCGGGCGCAAAACACAGATACTTAACTTATTCAGTGAACAGGGACGTCAATGAACGAACGGACACATAATAACTTTGCGAAAATAAAGAAAATGAACTTTTCACTTGAGGGAAGACTTGAACCAAGGACATCTCGCTCCGCAGCGGCTCACGCTAACCACGGGACCAGGGCGCTCCTGAGCCGACACTCTCCTTGATGAGATTTTCACTCTGCAGCGGAGTGTGCGCTGATATGAAACTTCCTGGCAGATTAAAACTGTGTGCGCCGACCGAGACTCGAACTCGGGACCTTTGCCTTTCGCGGGCAAGTGCTCTGCCAACTGAGCTACCGAAGCACGACTCACGCCCGGCCCTCACAGCTTTACTTCTGCCAGTATCTCGTCTCCTACCTTCCAAACTTTACAGAAGCTCTCCTGCGAACCAAGCAGAACTAGCACTCCTGAAAGAAAGGATATTGCGGAGACATGGCTTAGCCACAGCCTGGGGGATGTTTCCAGAATGAGATTTTCACTCTGCAGCGGAGTGTGCGCTGATATGAAACTTCCTGGCAGATTAAAACTGTGTGCGCCGACCGAGACTCGAACTCGGGACCTTTGCCTTTCGCGGGCAAGTGCTCTGCCAACTGAGCTACCGAAGCACGACTCACGCCCGGCCCTCACAGCTCTACTTCTGCCAGTATCTCGTCTCCTACCTTCCAAACTTTACAAAAGCTCTCCTGCGAACCATGAAGAACTAGCACTCCTGAAAGAAAGGATATTGCGGAGACATGGCTTAGCCACAGCCTGGGGGATGTTTCCAGAATGAGATTTTCACTCTGCAGCGGAGTGTGCGCTGATATGAAACTTCCTGGCAGATTAAAACTGTGGCGCCGACCGAGACTCGAACTCGGGACTTTTGCCTTTCGCGGGCAAGTGCTCTGCCAACTGAGCTACCGAAGCACGACTCACGCCCGGCCCTCACAGCTTCACTTCTGCCAGTATCTCGTCTCCTACCTTCCAAACTTTACAGAAGCTCTCCTGCGAACCAAGTTGAATAGGAAAAACAATCCAGTAATGTTCGAATAAATGATTAATGGTGTGCTGCGTGACACACTCAGATCTGTTAAATATCTAGGCGTAACACTGAAATGCAGTATAAAATGGAATGAGAACATAAGGTCGATTGTAGGGAAGACAGAGGGTGGACTTGGATTTATTGGGATAATTCTACGAAACAGTAGTTGGTCTATAAAGAAGACCGCTTATTACCTAGACTACATCTGCGACCCATTCTTGAGTGTGCTCGAGTATTTAGTGTCTGTACCAGATCGACTTAACGGAAGACATCAAAGCAATTCAGAGGTGTGCTGCTAGATTTTCTACCGGTAGGCTCGATCACAGTATAATAGTGTTACGGAAACATTCCGTGAACTCAGATGGCAACGGGAAGACGAAGTTTTTTTCGCGAAACATTTCTGAGAAAGCTTAGAGAACCGGCTTTTGTGACAAATCTCAGAAAGACTTTACTGCCACAAACGTACAAATAGTGCAAGCATTGAGACGATAGGGTAAGAAAAACCAGGGTTCGCACGGAGGCATGTAGGTAGTCGTGTTTCCTTCGCTCTGTTTGCGACTGGAACAGGAAAGGAAATGGCCAGCAGCGGTAAAAGGTACCCTCCGTCATGCACCATAAGGTGGCTTGAAGCCGCGCGGGACTAGCCGAGCGGTGTGAGGCGCTGCAGTCAGGGACTATGCGGCTGGTAACGGCGGAGGTTCGGGTCCTCTCTCCTTAGGATAATTTAGATGAAGTAGTGTGTAAGCTTAGGGACTGATGACCTTAGCAGTTAAGTCCCATAAGATTTCACAGACATTTGAACATTTTTGTGGCTCGGAGAATATGTATCTAGATGTAGAGACATAGATACTTCTATACGAAGGTCCTCTGTGCAAAAAAAGGTAAGAATACGCACATTTGTTAAACGTCACTACCCAAGAAAAAATAATGAAAAGAAAATCTCACAAAATTTCTGGTGCGTGTTTGTAATAGGGTGTACAGCAAATGGTGATGCGTCTGTGTGTTCGGCTGACGCACTGGGTCTGAAGTGACTATTCTTAGACGCCATTAGCAAACTCGCGGAGCTCCTGGACTCCGAAGTAAAGTATTTATGGGCACTGGTAAACGAATTTGAAGCGGATGACTTAATGCTCTTTCCATTTAGCTGCAACTTCACACGTGTCCATGTGATTGTTTGAATCGTGTGCCTTATCACGACGCATTTTAATGTAGACTCATCGAACTGTGGCCGATCTGACCATCCTTTCGGCAGATATTCGCTCGAAGCCTTGTTATTAAATTATCTGTCAGAGTCACTCAGACAGCTGGAAAATGTCTTTGTACGATACAACTACTTATATTTGTCAAAATGTCAAATATTACAGTTAGACCTGCATCTCCAGTGTAAAATATGAACGTCAATGCTATAAAGCGGTTCACTTCGAGTTAAATGAATAGAAGCACATAGTTGGTGGTAGAAAATAGGTTAAAACTGTGCATTTTCGCTTCTGGAATTTTCAGATGTACATAGAACCGTTAAAAATATCTTGTAGTACCATATATTCAAATTACATGTACTTTTGCAAAACCACAATATTCTTGCTTAACGTTACTGTAGGATCACCACGAAGACACCATAAGCTGATTTCTCTGTACAAATTATTTTCGTCGGTAAAATCGTTACACTGAAATTGATTTTTTAATGTTTGCGTGCGGTTCCATCAGAGCTTACGTAGAATCTTAAGAGTCCTCTACGTGCGGCTGAACTGCACCTACCCTTGATAACACACAATGATTTATCAACGTAGTACTTCAGCATCCAATATGTAACAGTTCGTAATGTGATATTTCCTGTCTTGTAGTCAAGGGCCAAGTGAAGCGTCATAATAGGACAGTGTTACTGGCTTTCAACAGTGCTGATAATAATTTCTAACACGATGTCGTCTGTTGTGACAGACGCCAACAGTAACCCTTCAATATGGCTTCGTGCAGTTGCTCTGTAGCGTTTGATTGTGAATGTTCCTTTTAATACCACAGTGCAGTGGAGACCTGCTTTTTCTAACAGTCCACTGGTGGTTAGGGCACTGGACTCCATTTTCAGAGTACCGGGATTTAAATCTCAGTCTGACGATTCAGTTTTTGATTTGCCGATGTTTCCCTTCATCATTTCTATGCAAGCCGTGATGACCTAGTGAAGCGTACAGCAGAATAATGTGAATTGATACCATACAGATGCGACGGGAGTTGAATGGGCGAAGCCAAATTAAATAAAAGAAAAGAAAATAACCGATTCTCTGACACTAATTTTTTCCAAGATATTGGAGGTGGACTTCCATGGCAGTGGCTTATATTACTTGAAGAGATACAGCAACAAGCCACTTTGATGCAATTGAGTCTCTGCCGGGGAACAGTACAGTAAAACAGTCCGTTAGTAAAGACAGCGATTACAGGAAGGAAGTTGACAAAGTTTTCAGCTTAGAGTTTGCGCCGCGACTGTAGTGCTTCCCACGGATGGAGAGAGCTGTCGAAGATCAGAAATCCTTGTATAGGAGGTTATTTAATATTGCTATTTTTTTATGAAGAGAAAATGACAATGTTCTTTTTGCGGTGATTTTTCCGTGTTGTGTATAACTCTTCAGAGGAAATCGATGACCACAGTTGGTATTCGGGATAATTTATCTCTGGCAAGAAGTGTTGACAAGTGGCGGTAACAATTCGGAGACGAGTAATGGTATAAACAAGGTAGGCATTTCGCATGCAAAGAAAAGGGATTATTCTCTTAATTGCAATAATTTTCTTCGAGTGTGCTGATTATCAACTTTACGTAAGCTGCCGCCCTGTCTCCGAAATAAATTAATGCAGTGGCCCAGCTGTCAATATTTCAGTCACCAATGCTTTGAAACAGGAAATAGTCTCTTTTAGAAACACATACTTGGAAGTATCTCTCTTTCTCTTTTATTGAACCAAAGCATTAGCTGAGTTCTCATAAGGCTTTATAGAACCCACCTTGGAGTTCCAGAAGTGCCTATCGCACCACTCACTTGACGTAATTTGGGAATCAATGGAAAAACTTGGATCGAGCAGCCCCCTTAGAATTTTAACGCACTTGCTAAAACAATAAATAGTTTTACTATGGTCCACTCTTGCTAATTTTTCCACTGATTTCTTGCTGTTTTAAGTGGAGCCCTATGAGATATGCAACCAGCACAGTCGGGCTCTGAGTAATTTTGCAATTACCTGTGATTGCCTGAAAATTTCAGACGAGGCGTATGTGTAAACGAAGAGACAAACTTGAGGACTCAATATTTCAACATCATACTAATCTGTATGGAATAGTGGTTAAGCACTGGCCTCGCATTTCCACCCACTGTACGGTCTCTAGATTTTGTTTTTCCCTGGATCCTCCAAACCTGGTCAGGTGGATGCCAGGGCGGTTTCTTTGGAAAGGAGATGGGCCCTTTCACGGCGCCTCCATGTCCAGGATGGGCTTGTTGGCGCTGGGACGGAAACTCTCTCTTCTCTTTTATAGCCACCTCAGTTTTTGAAGAAGAAAACAATCTTTTGCAACAAAAGTTGCAATGATTCCTCAATTTTTGCGATACATGAAGGACGAACCGTTTGAAACAATACAAATATCTTTGCTGGTGTTTTCCAGTTTTTCAGATTCACTAAATGAGGCTCCATACGTTCGAGATTTAGCAGTTACTATCATCTTTAGCAACTCGAAATCTTTGTCACTTCAGTCATTTAACTTGGGAGAGAAAGTACTACATAATGCCAGTCTCCTAATAGCGTAGATTTTATTCTCTGTGTTTTCACAATGTTTTGTTTAATGTTTTGTTTAACAACTCCGTAATTGATGAATATTAATGACGTTTATATAAAGCCACGTTGATTTTTCTCTTACCTTGAATATGTTAGAGAATAACCTCAAATTTTGTGCTCAGACACTGTTGAAGTTTGCTATTTACTTATTACTTACAGATAAACATTTGGATATCTTTCCCACATTATTAATTAAAAATTACAATCGACTGCACAGAAACTTCACTGTCAAAAGAACTGACTAGTTATATACATGATGCGCACAGACTTACTATTTCTCTTCCATAAGAAGTAACAAGTGACCAACATAATTTACCAGATGTTTATCTTCTGCTCCAGCAATAACGATACTTGAAACCATAAGTTTTCCTGTATTAAGATAATAATACCCTATCAAACCATATACGCAGATGCATTAAGTTATTCTACTTTGTCTCTAGTGAAGATCGATGTCAGATAAACAGATTTTTATTGGAGAGCCAGTTTTAAAATGAGGAATGTACTAAAAGCTTCTAACAGCAGGTTACATCGAGTGCATTAACCTTAGATTACAATTAATATAGACCGCTAATGATGCCATTGCACTGAAACGGAACATGTCTGATGGGTGGAATATGTCTGCAAGTACTGTTTAGAATAAATCTTTTTTTTTCCTCTGTTCTAACATTTTTGGTAAATGTTTATTACAACGGTAAAGTCTTGTACAGTATTTGGATTCAATAATAAATATTTGAAACGTAGCATTTTTTCATTTTACGGAGAAAATTGTTTTTAATATACAAATCTTTTGGCAAAAATTTTTTCGGAGTCAAGTCGGTAGACTGTTATCGGAAGAAAACTGAAGCCATGTGCTGTGCCATCAGTTTTTTATTTTGCTCGGCATTTATACCCTAAGGACTATAGAAAAGAATGTACCAATTCGGAGAAATCCGCAAGAAGCGTCGTATGTGACGGGAAACGAAGTGTATTATGCGTTTTATTTGTACTTATATCGATTTGACTGTAAAAAAAAAGAATTACATGTAATTTACAATCGTTTAAAAGCATAGTTTCATTGCATCTCAAACAACATTTAGCTGAAGCCTGTCTGGGTTTGCATAAAAATCTATGAACAACATTATGGATACTGTTGTTGAATAAATGCAGCTTTTATCAGAGATTTAACAGGCAGGACGCAGAGAACAAAACCTCGTTGACATAATGTGGTGTATAAATTTGTAGATGTTAGTAGTAGACTGTTAATTATTATTCAAGGTCATTGCAGAAAATCTGATAAACACATTACAATACAACTGATGTCACCCTATGTCACACATACTGATAAAGAAAGTGTTTGTGTTACTACCTTCACAAATATTTGTTCCTTTTTCTTAGTTTTTAAACTAAGAAATCTGCTGAACCTCTTCGCTCCAGAGCTAGAATACGAATTTTTCGGGCAATAGAAATGTACTTCTTAGTCACACTTCGCTAGATTAAGACCAATCCCCTCATTCTCTAACACAAGCTACGGAATGTAGTGTTAATGCTATCCAACTCACTACAACAGTTTTCTCGATAATGGTATTTAAAGTTTTCTAATACATTGAGCTTGATATCTAGATACTGTTTCACTTTCTGTACTGGATTTAATAAACGTTATACAAAGTAAACACTTATTTTGAGTCAAAACAATGTGTAATTCATAAAATGAAATGTCATTTGTTCTCCTACATGAAGACGAATCGGCAAATTTTATTCGAACAATGAATAAAAACTGATGTGTGCTGTCATCAGAGAAGTGCTGGATGTATTGGATTAATACAAAACAAACTACAATTGCGATTCAAAAATCAACGCCTGTGCATGGTTTTTTTCCATTCAAGAAAAGGCCTTTCCTTCCTGTGAAGAAACCTCACAGTATTGATCATTTTAATTGATATGGTCAAACCAGGGGTTATTCATAATTTCAATTTTTAAAAGCCCAGTGCCACTCTGACATAAATAAATTTATAGGGAAATCAGGACAAATATACAGGGTGTCAAAAACAATGTGGAAAGCTTGTGTGTTGCAGGATCGGTTGTACTAAGAAATAAGTGTTAGGAAAAAATGCTATACGTTGCTTAGTTTCCGAATTAATTAGTATTGAAGTTAGCCAATTAGGCTGCCGCGCGCGCAGATTGAAGCGGCCCGCCAGAGACGGTGTCGCCAAACGTGTGCTTCGTTTGGTTTCCTAAAACCGAAAAAGAGAGACACAAAAATTGGACATGGAACTGTAGTAAGGGTTGAACCCGAGCCAAAGGCTGAGCAGTCTCGTGCTCTGTCGTCTACGCTAAAAGAACAACTGACGCTAATTGTATCTGGTGGGCTACTTGAATTTACGCGCGCAACAGCCTCATGGCCTAACGTCAATGCTAATTATCCCGGAAAGAGGGCAATGAATCGAATTTTTTTTCTTAATAATTATTTCTCAGCACAACCTATCCTGTAACATCCTTACAAGCTTGACTGTTTCTGACCACCCTATACAACTTCGGTAAAACCTCATTTTCTCATGATTCTTCTGAACCTAAAGTTTTTGGAACACTTGGCATTAAAAGGAGAAGTTAGACTGGATCTTCTCGGCTACAAAACACTATAATTTTTTTGTGTTTGTCAGCTGGTGATAAAATGATGCCATTGCATTTGCTTATTTAAAGGGAAGTACGTAACGTAAAACTGGATGGACAGAGAAGTGCCTACAAAGACTGCTTTGTCAGTAAGTGACTGAGGTTGGATGGAGACCACACTATTTTTCAACTTGTCCTAATTTGACTTTTTAAAGAATATTGGCTCATGGAGGGTAGTATTATTTATGATGGACACGCAACCAACATTTCAAGTAAATCGATTCGGATAGCTCAGGAAGACGATGTTACCACCATGAAGCCGTCACCTCACACCATCCATGCTTTACAACTTCTCGATGTTTTATTGCCTGTAATATAACTCCTCTGACATCAGTAATTATGGAAGCATTGAACTGTGATTTTTTTGTGTGACTTTAATGTTAGTCAACAGGTGCACATATCCGAAATCAGACTAACAAAGCTTGTATAAAATACAGACTGGTTGGGTCCAGTTATCCATGCGAAGACAAATTTTTCTTTCAATTTTTCTTTAACTAAAATATTCAGAGATATTTTGAAATATAGCATTTCAGCAAGAAAGTTCGATCTGTAGCAAGACTATTTTAAAGATTAAGTTAAACAGATCTTAAGAAACAGCAGGCTTTAAAGTAAAAAGGATTATGTTCAAGTTGCAAAATCTGGCCCAGCTACCCCGTGCTTCCTCTTTGCGTAATGGCAGAAACTTGACTTTATTCCGTCCCTCACATGAGTTACATGTTACTTTTAGATCTCAATATGGCAGGGATAGACACGTCTGCCGTTGCTAGACATTAAACAAGACAAGCATTGCCTAATGTCAAAACTCGACAAACTGTCACAATCCCCAAAAAATCAAAAACATAACTCGGTGGACTTACCCTACCTGACCTATGATAGAAAATGTCGTGTATCTTAAAGTAATACAAGCCACGTAAAACTCTATGAAATTTTAGGACTGACCATGGAAAATGCTGCATTGTAGCTACAAACATTGAATTAATTATTTGGTTTCTTTTAAATTATTCGATCATCTGAAATGAGTCCTTGATACAGGCGTTGAAAAATAAATTTTGTGTTAAGGGCGGCAAAGTAACTTTTCCCTCATCGCAACGTAGTGTGAATGGTCTTATATCGAGTAAAGTAACCTCAGATGCGAAATGTTTTGCACTACAAAATCTGCAAGATAAATTCATCAAACCATAATTATAACTATCAAAATTATTCGGAATTACGTTCAATGCATATTTAAATGTATCTTTAAAAACAAAGTAATTACTTTTATAAACTCACACATTATTCCTATTACTCTGTCTAGGCAAAAATGGTGTCTATCTAGCTCTCTGTCTTTCTGTCCCGTATGTTAGTGTTCTTCAAAGCATGACCTAAAACAAATATGGTTTTCGTATAATAAGGGAAGCTGTAGCTATTCAAAATGAAGAAGTTGAAAAATTAGGAACTTACTTCAAATTTTGTGATATCGACCGCAAATGAACACAAACTTAGTTGTCTTCTCTTTGACAAAATTAAGCGAATAACGACGCCAATAAACAACGTTATATACAATCTGTTTGGCCCCACTGGCTTAGTTACTACGATGTTTTGTTCTCCACTACGGACAGCATTAACGACCTAGCAGAGATGCCACTGCAGCTGCTCGGTATGCGTGTGTTACTGCAAATGAATCATCTACAGCATTTAAACATGAACGTCTCTGGAAAGCGAGTTCACCAAAGATTGTTACTTTCCTGTGTCATTTCTATCGTAGTACCTGATCGATATGTGATTTAGAAATTGGTAAAAAGTATGAGAGGAAACATTTCCCACATGTACGTGTATGTACTTCTTTCACCTCTCTTAACGCCCACAGACACACATTTTTTTGTGCACATCAGTGGCAAAGTACCTTTCGAATTATATTTCACTGACCTCCTTGTAACACATCAAGAAAGTTTTGCATCACCTCGGTTCCGAGAGTTCCGGAACCTGGAATAGAGATCAACTTCAACATCATTTCCGCCCTTTTTCTTGCTCATGAAAATCACACATTGCATGTTGTACCATAATACAGCGAGACCTTCAGAAGTGGTGGTCCAGATTGCTGTACACACCGGTACCTCTAATACCCAGTAGCACGTCCTCTTGCATTGACGCATGCCTGTATTCGTCGTGGCATACTCTCCATAAGTTCATCAAGGCACTGTTGGTCCAGATTGTCCCAATTCTCAACGGCGATTCGGCGTAAATCCCTCAGAGTGGTTGGTGGGTCACGTCGTCCATAAACAGCCCGGTTCAATCTATCCCGTGCATGTTCGATAGCGTTCATGTCTGGAGAACATGCTCTCCACTCAAGTCAAGCGATGTCGTTACCCTTAAGGAAGTCATTCACAAGATGTGCACGATGTGGGCGCGAATTGTTGTCCATGAAGAGGAATGCCTCGCCAGTATGCTGCAGATATGGTTGCACTATCGATCGGAGGATGGAATTGACGTATCGTACAGCCGTTACGGCCCTTTCCATGACCACCAGGCCCCACATAATGCCATCCCAAAACAACAGGGAACCTCGATCTTGCTACACTCGCTGGACAGTGTGTCTAAGGCGTTCAGCCTGACCTGGTTGCCTCCAAACACGTCTCCGACGATTGTCTGGTGGAAGGTATATGCGACACTCATCAGTGAAGAGAACGTGATGCCAATCCTGAGCTGTCCATTCGGCATGTTGTTGAGCCCATCTATATCGCGCTCCATGGCGTCGTGGTTGCAAAGATGGATTTCGCCATAGACGTCGGGAGTGAAGTTGCGAATCATGCACCCTATTAAGCACAGTTTGAGTCTTAACACGACGTCCTGTGGCTGCCCGAAAAGCATTATTCAACATGATGGCGTTGCTGTCAGGGTTCCTCCGAGCCATAATCCGTAGGTAGTGGTCATCGACTGCAGTAGTAGGCCTCGGGTGGCCCGAGCGAGGCATATCATCGACAGTTCCTGTCTCTTTGTATCTCCTCCATGTCCGGACAACAACGCTTTGGTTTACTCCGAGACGCCTGGACACTTACCTTGTTGAGAGCGGATCCTGGGACAGAGTAACAATACCGACGCGATCGATCCGCGGTATTGACCGTCTAGGCATGGTTGAACTACAGACAACATGAGCCGCGTATCTCATTCCTGGTGGAATGAATGGGGCTGATCTGCTGTCGGACAACCTGCGTCTAGTAGGCGCTGCTCATGCATGGTTGTTTACATCTTTGGGGAGGGGGGGGGGCTTTAGTGACATCTCTGAACCGTCAAAGGGAGTGTGTGTGTGATACAATATCTACAGTCAACCTCTGTCTTTAGGAGTTCTGGACCGATCGAGGTGGCGCAGTGGTTAGCACACTGGACTCGCATTTGGGAGGACGACGGTTCAATCCCGTCTCCGGCCATCCTGATTTAGGTTTTCCGTGATTTCCCTAAATCGTTTCAGGCAAATGCCGGGATGGTTCCTTTGAAAGGGCACGGCCGATTTCCTTCCCAATCCTTCACTAACCCGAGCTTGCGCTCCGTCTCTAATGACCTCGTTGTCGACCGGACGTTAAACACTAACCACCACCACCTAGGAGTTCTGGGAACCAGGGTGATGCAAAACGTTTTTTGATGTGTGTGTAATTAATATTAAAAATCGGTATTTCAATTATTAATGTTCACGTATTAACTTTATAATAACACACACAAACTTAAGAAAACCACGAATTGGATGAGCGTATGTGGATACGTAGGTCTAATGAAAGTGTTCTTTTTACTTGTACATGTTGTGAAATTTATTTCAGGCCATTTAGAGCATGATAAAGAACGCTGTCCATATTAGGGTCTATGAACTGAAGAAATTGCATGGTATTGCAGTTTGTAAGTATTTGCTTAATGTTACGCTTTATGGTACAAAACGTTAGATGTGCATCGTGGTGGGACGAGTAACAACTTGGGGCATCACCCAGCAAGGGTTATATTACACTCAGTCTATCTGTAGCTTCTAGACTATTTCATTAGAATTTTATATAGTACCGTAAGGTTGCTATCCGACAAAAGAGAAGTCTAAAAATATATCTGTGAAGTGCGAACTGTTCGCATCAGTTAAACGACGTTAGTATTAACAAAAGCCAAGACATGGAATATTCAACGGTGAATTTACGATAGCACACATTTATTCGATTGCTGGAACTGATATCGAAATTTAGAACCGCCATGGTGCAAACAGCTCTGTCGTACTATGGCTAGACAAGACGGTATGGCTACGTTTATGTCATTGTAAGTTTTGCTTTATGTTCGTTATGTCTTTATTGAAACTTATATGAACTTGGAGCGAATAAGACTATAATAATTTATAAAGTACTTTTGTCGACAGACGTTTAAAGTTGTTGATCTGTACGTTGCGAAACGCTCAGGGCATCATCCGGTAAGTGTTATATGACTCTTCGTATACCTATAGCTTCCAGCCTATTTCATCAAAATTTTATCTGTTGCTGGTGACTGAAAATATCAATAAGTTTGGCCAATGTTTTGGCACCATGAGCTTGCATTGATTAACTAGTCGTAGGATCGACAAAGGTAATCTGTTTTAACTGCAGTCAAACCGATAAGAAAGAAAACACCTAAACGAAATAAGACTTGATGTTTCTTTGAGCCCTGCAACAGCTAGGATCTAAAATAGCACATTGTACCCTCTTAAATAATGAATAAAAAGTGGGAAATATAATAAGTACTCGTCTGTTATATTTTGCAGTTAGTTAATGCCCATTTGGGAAAGTATTTACACGAGAGCTCGTTGGCATTTGACTAAAAATAACAGTTTTACAGTAGTCCATTCTGCTCACTTGCATAGGGAAAGAAGTAAAAACGAAGAAATGCGTTGCTTCTACCGCATTGTATTCTATAAGGAATGTATTAACAGTAATAGCGATACTGAATTCCCCTCCTCCTCCTCCTCCTCCACCGGCCGCCACGCCCCCCCATCCCCCCTCCCTCCCGCGGTTTTCTAAAGAATGTAACGCTTACGAATGAAATTGGTCGCGGGACGCATATTGATATACTTGCTGTCCATTTCCTTTAGGCTTACTTGTGTCCCCGATGTACTAAATATGTTTCATTCTCAGATCAGAAATTAGTGTTAGCATCCCGTCGGAGTTCTCATAATTTCAGGATGGGGACTGCCCAGTTCTTTGTGATTACGCAATGACTGATAAACATTGGAAGTGCATCTAAGGAAAAAATCATAAAATTACTACAAACAGAATAAATGTGAACTTTATATTTTGTAAATACGTTCCGCAATTTTTAACCCTAGATTGTCTCTACCGCTGGGAGCATTTGTTCTACATTTAATAAATTTTTCACGTAAAACTCAACTAAGAACCAAGGTTGTGTGACCTAGCAGAAAAAGACAGTTTTGGAGTATATTATTTATATAGAGTATGTTATGCATATACTGGATGTTTCAGTGATTCTGATATAGTCCTTCAAGGAAAGGCAAAAGTATCTGTTTGAAGTAAGATAACACACCGCATATAATTTCCTTTTGCTAGGTCATGTGAAAAGTCTTTTGTATAAGGCTTCTGTTAAGGCTGAAGCCGATCACTTAGCAAGAATTCTTGCTGCCTGTAACACTGAACGAAGAGTTCCTGTGTTGTTAGAACTGATACAACAGGAAGATGCCATGCCTGCATAAAAGCCGTGAGATGCCACTGAACAACTGCTGTAGACGTAGCGCCTAGCGCAAGTTGTGAAGTAAACCAAATCACCCCATACATGTAAGTACTTCAGTTTTATCCTCTTCAGCAGATTAATGATGATGATTGTGATTTATTTTAAACATTTGTTTATAGCTTTCGACTTACCATACCTGTCTCAAAATAATACAGTTCCCCTTCCCCATCATCTCTGATGTTATGGAAAGGAACTTTTGTTTAACTATAGGATAACGCTAGGAGGACGGTACGCTGACATTTAGGGATACAATGAAGTGAGCATATGGCTGCATACAAAAATGTAACCATTCAACAAACAAATTTGCATTAGTTGATGTAATTAAGGAAAAGTAAACGTTAGAACAGAAGTCCGCAATATTAACGGAGGCAAAGAGATGTACACTCCACCAAGCGGAGTAGAGGAAAAGCAACGTTGCAGAAAAAACACGTACAGGAAAAACATGTAAAAACGAAAATGATTTTAACACGATCATAAATATCATTCAGATTGACTGATTGTAACATTTCATTTATTAAAGGGCCAGACTGATACTGTTTAAATCATGTAGCCTTCGAACGACTATTTTAATTTTATATTTTCCGCTTTCTGCAAGTTACATTTTTTACATGACGCATCGTTGCATGTTTGGTGAAAACAAATGAAGAAGCATATTTCTGTATGCGCACAAAAGTCGCAGTTGTAATTTCTTGGAAATCAGTTCATCTAACGAAAATGACTATTTAAATAGAGAAGTTTAACAACGTCTGTTCTTCGCATGCATCATCCGCAAGTGGAATAGGACAGGTGTCAAACATAACTTGTCTCCAAAGTATGAAATCGTTGACAGTGAAGCAAGAACACACGTCGTGCGCCTGCAGAAATTTCTAAACACAAAAACCCAACAGCTTATGTTGGAACAAACTAAAACCCATAATTCTAAAAAAATACTTACACATCTCGTATATCGTCTGAGATTAGATACTGAAACGCGTTGTGGTAAATTAAAAATATTGTTACACTTTTTAACCTCAGCCGCAAAACACGCAGTATTTTCCGTAGTACACACGTATATTGAGGAAGTGCTTCCTGCACACACAAGGATTTGTTTTAAGGTGCTGAAGTTTCATACGATGAAAGTGGTTGATCACGGTTGTACTCTAATTACCAACCGTAACTTCCACGCGTCAGGTAAAGATTTGGAAATAAAAGAAAAAAGAGCGAAAATCTTCGTTATCGCTGAGCAGGCCTAAAATATTTTTAGATGCCTTGACATTGACTCAGACTAGAAAAGTTTCCTTAATTTTGCAACATACTATAAAATAAACAGACTAATTAATTGATTACAAAAAATGTTAATTAATGATGAGCCCTATCATTTTCCTCTTAGTTTGAATTCATATCTCCTAATTATCCATTTCATATTTTACAAAATTGTGAATTGTTACTATACTACTATTCTTTATTTTCTTGTCTCGTGATTGCTATTCGATTGGGTAAGTTTTGTGTGCTCCACGCTAATTTAAACCGCCAGCTACTTATAACAAGAAACTTTACTTATTCGTTTAGCTCGATTTATTTAAAAATCACTATTGCTTAAACAACTATCACCATATTTGCTGCTTTTTGGTCGTGACTGTTTGTGAGAAGTACGTTGAATATTTAATAAACAGCTACTACGTGTTTTTGAGGATATTTTTTAATAATCCTAGCAACAAGCCTATCACCATTCACTAATATAAATTCATTAAAAGGCACACATTAATAATTATTTCACTGACTGAAGTATTTCGAAGCGAGGAGAAAATCTGAGAGAAAATCGAATTACAATCTCAAAAGGCTGCTTAGTATCATCTACATCTACGTCTACATCTACAGGGATACTCTGAAAATCACATTTAAGTGCCTGGCAGAGGGTTCATGGAATCACCTTCACGATTCTCTATTATTCCAATCTCGTATAGCGTGCGGAAAGAACGAACACCTATATCTTTCCGTACGAGCTCTGATTTCCCTTATTTTATCGTGGTGAACGTTTCTCCCTATGTAGGTCAGAGTCAATAAAATATTTTCGCATTCTGAGGAGAAAGTTCGTGATTGGAATTTTGTGAGAAAAACGCCTTTGTTTTAATAATGTCCAGCCCAAATCCTGTTTCATTTCAGTGACACTCTCTCCCATATTTATCGATAACACAAAATATGCTGCCCTTCTTCGAATTTTCTGATGTACTCCGTCAATCCTATCTGGTAAGGATCCCACAGCGTGCAGCAGTATTCTAAAAGAGGACGGACAAGCGTAATATAGGCCGTCTCCTTAGTAGATCTGTTACGTTTTATAAGTACCCTGCCATTAAAACGCAGTCTTTGGTTAGCCTTCCCCACAACATTTTCTCTGTGTTCCTTCCAATTTAAGTTGTTTGTAATTGTATTTCCTAGGTAATTAGTAGAATTTACGGCCTTTAGATTTGACTGATTTATGGTGTAACCAAAGTTTAACGTATTCCTTTTAGCAGTCATGTGGATGCCCTCACACTTTTAGTTATTTACGATCAACTGCCAATTTTCGAACCATTCAGATATCTTTTCTAAATCGTTTTGCAATTTGTTTTGATTTTCTGGTGAGTTTATTAGTCGATAAACAACAGCGTCGTCTGCAAACAACCTAAGACGGCTGCTCAGATTGTCTCCCAAATCGTGTTTATAGTTAAGGAACAGCAAAGGGCCTATAACACTACCTTGGGGAACGCCAGAAATCATTTCTGTTTTACTCGATTTCTTTCCGTCAATTACAACGAACTGTGACCTCTCTGACAGGAAATCACAGATCCAGTCACATAACTGAGACGATATTCCATAAGCACGCAATTTCACTACGAGCCGCTTGTGTGGTACAGTGTCAAAAGCCTTCCGCAAATCCAGAAATACGGAATCAATCTGAAATTCCTTGTCAATAGCACTCAACATTTCATGCGAATAAAGAGCTAGTTGTGTTTCACAAGAACGATGGTTTCCAAATCCATGTTGACTGTGTGCCAATAGACCGTTTTCTTCGAGGTAATTCATAATGTTGGAACACAATATATGTTCTAAAATCCTGCTGCATATCGACGTTAATGATATGTGGTTGTAATTTAGTGGTTTAGACCTACTACCTTTCTTGAATATTGGTGTGACCTGTGCACCTTTCCAGTCTTTGGGTGCGGATCTTTCGTCGAGCGAACGCTTGTATACGATTGTTAAGTATAGAGCTAATGTATCAGCATACTCTGAAAACTAATTGATATACAGTCTGGACCAGAAGACTTGTTTTTAGTAAGTGATGTCGAGAATATAGACTATTGTAAGTCATGAGAAAATGTTTTGCCAGGGCGTGTTGCAAAGTAATGCTCTTTGAATCTTTCATCGGAAAATTGTTAAGGCTTTTGGAATAAAACAAACGTTATTAACATTCTACATATTTATTCTTCTTCTACGCATCTGCAGGCATCTGCCTCTAGACGGCTCCCAATTGTAGCTTGTCACATGGCGGTTTGTTACGTAACAACGTGCTGTAATCGAGTTTCGAATTCTACGAGTTTGTCCACACATGGAGCATTGACAGTGTCAAATCACACAAGAGAGCTGCGACATCTGGAACAATCCGACGCCTTGGATTCACTGTCATCGATCATCCTCCACAGTATCCCTACCTGGCCCCATCCGAGTGTCATCAGTCTCCAAAACGTAAAGAACGCTTTCGAGAGCCTCACTTTCACACTGATAAAGCGGTGCTAGGAAAGGTAAGGTAGTGGCTCCTTGATCAATGTCAAATATCCTACAGGGACTGTGTCAACAAACTGGTCTCCCCAGGATGCGTATGTGAAACACACTACTATTTGTAAAAAATTGGAACACTCAGAAGCAACGGTGTACAACACAACACGATAAGAGGCCGTGTAGAACAGCGGTACTATAGTAAATGATTTAAGCTGCTGAGAGGTGGCATGCACGGAGGCCCAACAGGCCCCTCTACTGTGACCAGACTGATCGGTGTTACGCAACGCTCAGTGCGTGCGAAGCCGTCATACGAATTTAAAAAAAAAAAAAAAAAAAAAAAAAAAAAAAAAAAAAAAAAACCTGCCACTATGCCTCGCCGACATCAGAGGGTGGAATGTCGGCACATGAGCGCATTCGAATAGGGTCTCCGGGTAGCGGGTCTGTCGTTCCGTGGCATAGCGGGTCGTGCAGGACACGCTGCTTCAGAAGTGAGGCGTATGTGGAACCAGTATGAATACGAGGGGCGTATACAGCGCCGACAGGCTACTGGACTACACAGCGCGAGATGACAGCCGACTTGTTCGCTCGGCTGTAGCGGACGGAACAGCTTCGCCCACAGTCTTGGCGTGACGTTGGAGCACTGCAACGGGTGTTGACACGTCTGCGTCGACGGTTCGATGGCGTCTTCTGCAGGCTGGACTGGTAGCACGCATGCCATTGCATCGGTTTCCATCGACCTATGGTTGCCAACGTTAGCTGGAGCCAAAACAGGACAACTTAAAAATATATTCATTCATTCATTCATCCATTTCGTATAGGCCATCTTTGGACCACGTTATTTCAACTGTCTTGCTTTACGTGTTCTGATGTTTGCCCAGTGCTCCCGCATTCGTTTTCGGTGTTGCTCCTTCCTCTCATGGGTCCAAGCCTTTCCTGTTTTTAGTTTTGGCTTTTCTTGGAAATCCTGCCACGCCATAAGTTTTTCCTTGAGTGGGACACACTCCAAGATGTCATCATGGGTGATCCCCATTTCTTTAAGATCTTTCTCCACCTCTGTGAATCAAGCCCATTTTGTTTTCGTCTCGTGAAAGTAGGTGATCATACGATTGGTGAGTCTTCCAGGGCTCATTCGGGTCATATGTCCATAAGACATAATCCATCTTTTCCGGATTCTATCGGGTATCTTCTCTATGTGGGAATTATGACGTCTTCTATATTCCCCATTCTCTTTAATGGGACCTAAGATCTTTCTCAAAACCTTCCTTTCCTTGGTCTCCGGATTCTCGATTATGCCTTTTTTGTTCATTACTAAACGTTGTAATTCTGTCAGAGACAGCAAAGGACTTGGAAGAGCAGCTGAACGGAATGGACAGTGTCTTGAAAGGAGGGTATAAGATGAACATCAACAAAAGCAAAACTAGGATAATGGAATGTAGTCTAATTAAGTCGGGTGATGCTGAGGGAATTAGATTAGGAAATGAGACACTTAAAGTAGTAAAGGAGTTTTGCTATCTGGGGAGCAAAATAACTGATGTTGGTCGAAGTAGAGAGGATATAAAATGTAGACTGGCAATGGCAAGGAAAGCGTTTCTGAAGAAGAAAAATTTGTTAACTTCGAGTGTAGAGTTAAGTGTCAGGAAGTCGTTTCTGAAAGTATTTGTATGGAGTGTAGCCATGTATGGAAGTGAAACGTGGACGATAAATAGTTTAGACAAGAAGAGAATAGAAGCTTTTGAAATGTGGTGCTACAGAAGAATGCTGAAGATTAGATGGGAAGATCACATAACGAATGAGGAGGTATTGAATAGAATTGGGGAGAAGAGGAGCTTGTGGCACAACTTGACTAGAAGAAGAGATCGGTTGGTAGGACATGTTCTGAGACATCGAGGGATCACCAATTTAGTATTGGAGGGCAGCGTGGAGGGTAAAAATCGTAGTGGGAGACCAAGAGATGAATACACTAAGCAGATTCAGAAGGATGTAGGCTGCAGTAGTTACTGGGAGATGAAGAAGCTTGCACAGGATAGAGTAGCATGGAGAGCTGCATCAAACCAGTCTCAGGACTGAAGACCACAACAATAACAACAACAACAACTAAACGTTCAGAAGCGTACAAGACCTCCGGACGGATAACACTGCAGTAATGCCTTAACTTTGCATTGAACGTGCTGTAATCGAGTTTCAAATTCTACGAAAATATATTATTACTACTATTATTATCAATTGCAACACATCACACAATAGATACATTATAGTTGCTACAACAGGAAGCACGCATTTATTTAACACTATACTCACTGTCAACACTACGAATCCAGCCATTTCTGCTAGCCTCTAGTTTCTTTGTTAATTAGATTCTGAAGTTATACATCGTTTTTGACTTCACAGCTTTAACAAGTTTTTTTCCGTTGTCGGATCTGACAGATTTAGCAAATTCAACACATTTCATACGGTAACTATAATTCACAAAAACTTCGGCTTTCACCATTTCCACTTTGTCAGTTTCTTTCATTGCTCCAGATATTTAGCATCACACTGAAATATCACCCATTTGTCTGAAATGTTTGAGTCTGGTAAGTCCTTAATGAATAGCAAGACGTCATTCAGAGGACATATTTCAGAAAATAGTTCGTCACCGTTCCTATTTATGTTAAAATACTATATAAGTTTCATTACGTTCTCCATTTTCAGGGGTTTTTCAAGAGTTAACTAAGAGCTAAGCTTCAAAATTAAATCTTCACTGAAGTCAAACCATTTTCCTAGATATTCCACAATCGTAGTATAAACCTGCCGAGCTTCTCTGGCAAATTTTGCTTGTTCACATTGCGGACATTTTTCAGCTCTTGTAACACCTTGAATTCGAAGAAATTTTCCTTTGTCTATTAATAATTTCTGTAAGCAACTTCAGGAATACAGAAATACTTCAGTTATCTGTATATAATCACTTTTCACGTGTTTTAGGGTTGTATTAAATAAATGCATTATATTGTGGACAACACAAACGTAAATCTCTGGGAGGGTTACTTCATCGTCCACTTTACAGTATTTTCCATTGGCTACGAATGTCCAAATGAGTTTAGTAATATTTTCTTCACTCTGGCTTAGAAAACGGGACAGCAGTGGTCATTTCTGCAGAAAAATGAGTCAAAAAGCGTGTAGGAACATGCCGGAGTAGTGTGGAGAACTCTGACTGCAGAAACTCAAAAAAACTCTTCTGATCACTCACCTCCTTCGTGCTTGAAGAAAATTCATTATATGCTTTAACCACTAACGATTCAACATCGTATGAGAGTAGTTTTAGTGGATATATCGCAGTCTTGTGCAGTTTATGGATGTGACGATATCCTGCAAGAAGTTGTGGTGCTTCAAATATTTTTTTCAACTCCACGAAAATAGACTGGTTTTTCCCGTAATTTTCGGAACAGCTGTCGCACCATAAGCAACTAGTTGCGATCCTGAAATACCAGTCTTTATGATGCTCTCTTGAAGCTTCTTGGCTGTAGAAGATGATGTTTCGTCAACGTTTTCGTAAAAGTCTATAACAGTTGAAGTCGTTCCCATTTCTTGGTCAAGTACCGGATTTTTTTTATTTGAAGCATCACATGCAATCGAGAATGGAGTTGTACCAACTTTTTTTCAGAGTTTGTTGCAGAGAACTATCATCCAAAACAGCCTGTGGACGGACTAAGGCTGAAGCTATAGCATTGAATGTACTGGCTCCACATTCTCTACTATAGAAGCTATAATAAGAATGTACTGACTCCACATTCTCTACTATAGCTTCGGCTTTAGCCCGTCCACAGTGAATTTTGGATAATAGTTTCGAATCTTGAAAGAAAAAGCGACATAGGAGAGCATTTCCACAGTCTTGTGAAGGGTAACTGGGATTGTGATGACGTTTCACTCCATGATAGTGAATAGTTCCCGCTGGCAGCAAATATCTTTGAACAGTGGAGTTTCTTAACACATCAGTATGATTATTGGTACTGGCATGATACTTTAACGCTTTTTCTGAGTCGTATTTCACTGTAAAACCTATATGATGTGTTTTAAAATCTCCGGTATATTCATCTTGTTTCGAAAGCCACACCTAAAAATCTGTTTCTTGTAGCCATTTGTCATTGAAATAACATCGATGGCGCCGATTTTTAGCTTGCTGCAGTTGAAAAGCTGTACAGACCGAAGCACTGCTTCTCCTGCCGTTCCACACGGCAACTTCAGCAAGACAACCTCGGACCATATACGTCGAGGAAGTGCAAGCCTTATTCGAAGAACGACGGGTTCCACTGCTTTACTGGGTTGCCCGTTTGCCTGACGTCGCCCATCGAACATGTCTGTGTTATAGTCGGTCGGCAACTTGTTAGTTCAGGTATGTTTGCAGCCATAGTTGATGTTTTGTACCACACCTACAAACCGTGTGACAGAGTATTTTCCAGCAGCACAGTCAGGCGCTTTTTGATTCCATACCATGGCGTCTAGCGGCTCTGTTTGCACCGCTTGGGCCGCGCGGGATTAGCCGAGCGGTTGAGGCCAACGCCTGAAGTGGACCAGATCTTTTTTTGTTATAGTATGAAAAGTGGCGGTGGAACTTGTTTTTTTTTGTAGTTTTATTTTATTAAAGGGTTTTCAAAAAGAAAAGAAAATGTTTAAAAAAAGAGGTCGTTGGTTCAAGTCTTCCAAAAATTAAAAAAAAAAATACAAAGCGGTCTAATGCCTGCAGACATAGACTGTGAGGCTGGTCCCGGCGGAGGTTCGAGTCCTCCCTCGGGCATGGGTGTCTGTGTTTGTCCTTAGGCTAATTTAGGTTAAGTAGTGTGTAAGCTTAGGGACTGATGACCTTAGCAGTTAAGTCCCATAAGATTTCATACACATTTCAACATTTTTTAATTTTTTTAATTTTTATTCTTTTGCAGCGCTTGGTGGCGCTACTCCGTACAGAATTCCGATAGTCACAATGCATGTACATATCTGTAATATTGACTGTTTATGTAGTAACATGCCCCTAACAATTGGAATAAATTTCATTGTGATCATATCTCTCGGTCATGGTGTCTCACTTTTCCGAACAGTAGTGTATGTAGATACGAAGCATATAGATGTAGAATGTTTATAACACTTGTTTTATTTAACAAGTTTTAGAAGTTGCCACATAAAAGTTCGGAGTCATTACTTTTCAGCTCTCCCTCGTAAATATCAAATATAGAAATTCTGTACAACAGCTATTACGTGATACATAAAGGAATTTCAGACTGATGTATACAGTAGTTGTAAGAAATTGCCACATTAATGTTCAAAATTTTATTTATGGCTGTCAGTGGGCAAATGTAAAGCACGTTTTAAGAACAGAAATAATCAGTCGTCAGCTGCACAAATTTGTTATTAAATTAACCTCTTGACTAGTTTCGGCAAATAAATTTGTCATCCTCAGAAGATAGTACAATTATGCTTAAATCGGAAAGCAATTGTCGAGCAAACTCTGGACGATGGCGTCCTACAAAAATGGGTATAGAATGACAGTTTAGTGATTAGCAGGGTTGGGCCACACGTAACAGCAGATTAAAACGGTAATTGTACAGTAGAAATAGATTATAAAAGTACCTTCGTTAAAATTTTTATACAGCCGGCCAAGCAGTTAAAAAGTAACGTAAAAAGTGCGAAGATGTGGTGAGTAAAACAACTTCGCATCATAAATTAAATATGATGATTAGCACTGACAGACTGATAGTTTCACTATAAAAGATTTCTCTTATATAAGAAGCGACGAGCGCTAGTGTCCCTAAAAGCTTACGAAAATAAGCACAGTGAGGGCGCTCTTGTCGATAACATCAGTCAAACGTAACATAACATCAGTCTTACTGACTTAACTTGTAAAAAGGGACTAAGAATGGATTCAGCTGATGGTGGCGCCGTGGGCCGATGGAGGAGCGGCGCTATATTGAAGTTTCCAGTATCTTGACGTAGAGACCGGCCTTCGGTTATGAGTTTTGAGCGACGCAAGTAAGTCGGCCCGTCCCAGCTGAGACATCCGACTCGATGTCAAGTGCGAGGTCACAGTGCATATTTATAACGTATCTTTCTGTTTAGGACCTCTACCTATGGCTCTTATAGATAATAGTGCGGCACAGTACATCTACGTTAGTAACTTAAAACCTTTGGCTAAGGTTTTTGAGCATAGCAGTGTATATGCCGTGAAAAGGTTTTAATCCTTTCCCTTCTCTTAACATCGTATATCACTAACATGATTACACTCTATACGCGTATCCACTACAATCACCTACACTCAATAGATACACTTAAGATGTAACTTTCACACATCGTGACGAAAAGCGTCTTGGTGGTCGGAGGAAGAAAATACTTTGCACTTAGGTGCGGGGTCTCCCAACTGTCAACGCCATACGAATGTTTCTCTCTGAAATGCCTGGTGGGCTCCACAAGCAGTACTTGAGTGGAGGGCTCGGGTTTGTCCTTTTCGCGATAATTAAACGACCTGTAATTAAAACATACAAGTCAGCGACCAGAACGAACAACAACTAGGGCAACTAAGCCACACACCAGCTATCGCTCTGCAAGGCTTAATGTTATACGTGTTTGAGGTTTAATGTTGTACGTGTTTGATTATATACACTCCTGGAAATTGAAATAAGAACACCGTGAATTCATTGTCCCAGGAAGGGGAAACTTTATTGACACATTCCTGGGGTCAGATACATCACATGATCACACTGACAGAACCACAGGCACATAGACACAGGCAACAGAGCATGCACAATGTCGGCACTAGTACAGTGTATATCCACCTTTCGCAGCAATGCAGGCTGCTATTCTCCCATGGAGACGATCGTAGAGATGCTGGATGTAGTCCTGTGGAACGGCTTGCCATGCCATTTCCACCTGGCGCCTCAGTTGGACCAGTGTTCGTGCTGGACGTGCAGACCGCGTGAGACGACGCTTCATCCAGTCCCAAACATGCTCAATGGGGGACAGATCCGGAGATCTTGCTGGCCAGGGTAGTTGACTTACACCTTCTAGAGCACGTTGGGTGGCACGGGATACATGCGGACGTGCATTGTCCTGTTGGAACAGCAAGTTCCCTTGCCGGTCTAGGAATGGTAGAACGATGGGTTCGATGACGGTTTGGATGTACCGTGCACTATTCAGTGTCCCCTCGACGATCACCAGTGGTGTACGGCCAGTGTAGGAGATCGCTCCCCACACCATGATGCCGGGTGTTGGCCCTGTGTGCCTCGGTCGTATGCAGTCCTGATTGTGGCGCTCACCTGTACGGCGCCAAACACGCATACGACCATCATTGGCACCAAGGCAGAAGCGACTCTCATCGCTGAAGACGACACGTCTCCATTCGTCCCTCCATTCACGCCTGTCGCGACACCACTGGAGGCGGGCTGCACGATGTTGGGGCGTGAGCGGAAGACGGCCTAACGGTGTGCGGCACCGTAGCCCAGCTTCATGGAGACGGTTGCGAATGGTCCTCGCCGATACCCCAGGAGCAACAGTGTCCCTAATTTGCTGGGAAGTGGCGGTGCGGTCCCCTACGGCACTGCGTAAGATCCTACGGTCTTGGCGTGCATCCGTGCGTCGCTGCGGTCCGGTCCCAGGTCGACGGGCACGTGCACCTTCCGCCGACCACTGGCGACAACATCGATGTACTGTGGAGACCTCACGCCCCACGTGTTGAGCAATTCGGCGGTACGTCCACCCGGCCTCCCGCATGCCCACTATACGCCCTCGCTCAAAGTCCGTCAACTGCACATACGGTTCACGTCCACGCTGTCGCGGCATGCTACCAGTGTTAAAGACTGCGATGGAGCTCCGTATGCCACGGCAAACTGGCTGACACTGACGGCGGCGGTGCACAAATGCTGCGCAGCTAGCGCCATTCGACGGCCAACACCGCGGTTCCTGGTGTGTCCGCTGTGCCATGCGTGTGATCATTGCTTGTACAGCCCTCTCGCAGTGTCCGGAGCAAGTATGGTGGGTCTGACACACCGGTGTCAATGTGTTCTTTTTTCCATTTCCAGGAGTGTATTTAGAATAGCGACCCGGTCGACTTCGTGTACATTGATGTATAACCTCATATACGGAACAACTAAATGCACCAAGTAAGCCGATTTTTAACCGACTAAGACAAATCGGGCAGTAGCCCCGCTACAATTTAGAACTGTCTTGAGGCCCCTAAATATGAACTGCAACCACTGATGGGTAACAAAAAATTGCAGCAACACTTATGCTACAACAGACTTTTTCTCTAGCTGGATACCCCCCCCCCCCCCCCCAATGACTGCTCCACTTAACGACTTCAAAAACCAGTCCTCCAAATAAACCTAATGTGGAAACCAACTGAAACACACAGTTGTTCAAACTTGGCGCCAGAACAATAAATATGAGCACCAACGCCTAGCAAGTATGAGAAATGTTTGGTGAACTGAGCCCACTCAGTTTCAGGTGCGCTGCTATGTAACCACGAGCTACGTCACGCTGTTAAGGAAATACTTGCAACCAAAGGCAAGCCCCTTCAACTGATCTGCTTATATGGGAATCGAACCCCTTCCTCATGAATGTTACTAACACCGAAGGACTTGTACACAATAAAATCAAAAGGATTTTGATACGGTCAACAAGGACGTATAACAAGATAATGGACACCAACAGTCAGGTTCTACGGGAAGGGCTGGGGACTTAATTGAACATCGCTTGTTACTTAGCAATCCTTATAATCAATTTATTGAACGTCAAAACTCTTTTGTAACTTTTACGAGGTCCAAGCATATATGTCTCATTTCTTCAGAACCATACAAGCTTTTAAAGAACCTAAGGCATAGATGTCTCTTTTCTTAAGAACAATATAAATCTTAAAGAACACCACTCATAAGTGCCTATTTTCTTTAGAACCAATAAACTTTAAGGAATACAGTTTTATTCGAGGCTCTCTTTATTATTTAATCATGTTTCAAGATTTTCTGTCACAAGAAGGAAGTATATCAAACGTAAATAAATTACAATTGGTCAGGCCGACGTCCGATCGTAGCGCAAGCCCGCAACTACGCAACAACTCAGACGTAGACCTTGGACACCAGTTGCCGGCCCCAACGATGCAAGTTAAGTTGTGGTGTAACCATAACACATTAAACATAGACAGTATTAATTCCATCTTGACAAATGTAAAGAAAATAATTTCCGCAAACTGAAAGGACAGAAGCATAAACCTTCGGCCCACCCCTTTGATACCACACTTAAGGCAAACCAAAAGCGGAATCAGCAAAATTCAAAAATGATTAAAGCATTAAACATAGAAACATTAAACATAGAAAATACCACCGTAACAAATATAAAAGTAGTCTTCAGAAGATAACCTCCAAAAGCCACCAAGCATCTGAACCCTCGCTATATGTGCGGTTCTATGCTAAGCAGATAGTCTGAGCACATTTTAAGTGCTTCAGTTATGTTTAGAAAACAGCTGGTGGAACAGTTGAACTATGGACTTAGCAGATGTTAAAACCTTTGGAGCATTTAAGAATCTACTACTGGCCGTTCTGCAAGGTGACTGTGGCGCTTTAAAACACAGGTTATGCTACTAAGTACAAATACCGTGGCTGCCACAAGGCAGAGAGAACCTTTCTTCTTAAACCAACACGACTGTAAGATAAGATCCCAACTACAACAGAGCCCAGCGCACTAGGTCTTAAAATCAAATCGCAAGTGACAGTCATTAAATCTTAACTTAAAACAGGTCGTCCACACTTCCGTCAAGAGGAAGAGACTCTAACAGGCATACCAATTGCTCTGCAGGAGAGAGGTGAGCACGTATTGGCGATTCGTGTAGCAAAAAAACAATCGATCAGCCTGCGCCGTATGACTACCAACTCCAGGGAGGCTGGTACCAAGTTGTTGCAACTCTACAAGCTGTAGACAAGAGGCGGGTTTTTCGCGAATTCTCACAAACGATGATCGTCGAGAAGTAAATGGCACCAATCTCGGGGCTCTGTTCCCGAGCAGGAAACCCAAGGAAGACGCCGGCCTGATGCAGTCCGGGGCACCACTAGCACCGGACCCAGCGACGTGTCGCAGTGGTTAGCACACTGGACTCGTATTCGGAAGGACGACGGTTCAATCCCGTGTCGGGCCACCCTTATTTAGGTTTACCGTGATTTCCCTAAATCGCTTCAGGCAAATGCCGGGATGGTTCCTCGAAAGGACACTGCCGACTTCCTTCCCCGTGCTTCCCTAAACCGATAAGACCGATGACCTCACTGTTTGGTCTCCTCCCCCAAACAATCCAATCCTCAACTAGCACCGGCAAAGACGCCGCGACAGCAGCCACAGTGCTCCATGCCGCAAAGCCGGATCTCAGCACTCCGCGGGACTCAGAGTATCATCAGCACACCAGACTTAATAGGTGCTACGCTAACCAGTGCAGCATAAATATTTAAAGAACAACTAGAGCAAGGCTAGCCACAGCCTAACAGTCATCAAACAAGTTCGTCTCAAAGAAAAGTACGCAAGCGCAATAAAAAACCATCAAGAGTGGTCAATTCATAGTTTTCCCTCGTATTCCATCAATAAAAGCTAACGCCAGCAGAAAAAAACACATTTAACGTGCAAACAACGACGGCCGGCAGCTAATAGATGTAATGAACGATGTCTAACTACGCAGTTGTTCAAGAGAAATAGACCAAAGAAAAAACATAATAAACATACCACTTGTAACAACACTCAAAAACAACATGTCGATGGCGCACCGCACACCCCAGTAATAAGGCTGCGGACAAGCCCTGGCGGCAAACCGCGCAGCCGCCGGCGCTTCCCCGGCTAACGCTAGAGGACTTTGCCCTGCTTACCACAGTACGCAATAGTTTGAAGCGGCATGTGGTTTTAAGTTTAAAACTGTAGCTCACCACAACCTAAAGCGAAAGAGAAAACTCTCGGAAAGTACCATGCAGCACATATCTTTGGCAGCACTAAAAATTTCTCGCTTGGGGCAACATTATTTTCCTTTTCGTTACCTGAAGTTTCATTTAGTCACTAACAGACATTTCGTCAAGGACTGTCCGTGTCTGTAGCTTATAGGTTAGGAATATAATAATAATACTCCATCTTCAGTGACAATGTTTTATTTACAGCCGCGCGAGATTAGCCGAGCGCTCTAAGGCGTTGCAGTCATGGACTGTGCGGCTGATCCCGGCGTAGGTTCGAGTCCTCCCTCGGGCATGGGTGTGTGTGTGTTTGTCCTTACGATAATTTAGGTTAACTAGTGTGTAAGCTTAGGGACTGATGATCTTAGCAGTTAAGTCCCATAAGATTTCACACACATTTGTTAAAAAACACAAAAAAAAAATTTTATTTACAGTTTTAGTCCAGTACGTTCCGGAGCTACAACTCTATCCTCAAGCACTACAGTGACTCTTTTTGGTCTTACCTCCAGTTTATAACCATCATTTCGACACGGAATTTTCTTCTGCATCACTGAAAACTTTACACGTCTGAATTTACAGTTTAAAGTTTTTATAGAACTTTAAGAAAAACTGTATGAATGTTATTTATTAGATGAAATTAATAATTCTTAAGTAACTGAGATTCTTAATTAGTTTTCCATATGCGCGCAGTTAGTGCGGAACTCCCCCTTTTATGCTAAAATTGATCATAATAGATAGCAGTTTTCCTGAAGCGATGGAAAAATATTAACATTACTGTTGTGTAAATTGGAAGGGTTATTAGTGTATGTTATAGAAACAGCTGTTATTGAACGCAGAATAATTTCCGAATGATGCCACTCACTTGCATATAAAACGATGATTTTCTTAGATACAAACATCGCGTTGTTCGTCCTTGCGTATGGATATGAGAGGTAAGTGTTGTGTGGGGACAGGTGTGGTAGTGTGAGCGCAGCAGTGTTAAAAACGAGCGCGGTCATAATTAGCTCCGCTAGTTAGGGGCGGCCGGCGCTGGCCGGCTTCCGCGGCTAACGCGGATTTCACGGCCGTCGCCCGCACCATCAGTCTCCGCGGCCGCTCTCCGCCGTTGCGAGGCGCCTCACACTCGCTGCCTCGAGCTAACTAACGAGCACGTGGTTTCAGAATGACGGCGGCGTGTCGGTTCCATTTAACGACTGGTCGTACATGGGCACGTCAGAGGAATACAATAACGTGAAACAGTGTGATTTTCCAGAGGCTGTATCAAATGCGAGAGAACGATATATCAGACGTGCTTTATAAATCGATTAGAGAGTTCCTAGCATACCGAACACATTCTTAATGGAGATGAACCTGCACACCTATAAGTAACGTTGGGCGTACCCTAACAGAGATTTATAGGACTACTACTTTTTACAATACGCAGGGTGTCCGGGCTGGAGATAACACAACAAACCCTTACAACTAAAGAACTCAATCTTTTACGTTGTTGGGTAAATACGCAATGGACAGAGACAGGCTTCAAGATGTAATCCTCACCATTTCACCAACAGCGCTGAATCGCGTGGCTCATGCGCGCTATAGACGGGGCACACCTATCTCGACGTATTGGCGAAATATGCAGTTGCACAGATGTGGATTTCTGTGCATGGGGACTTATCAACGATATGGCTTACAGATCAAAAATTCGAGATCTTTCAGATTTGAGGCCGCATCTACTCCACAGTAGAGACCATAACACCTCTCGTGCTTACGAGCATGTGGCGAAAAGTGGAGTACCGTTTCGATATCTGTCGAGTTCCAAACGGTGCCCACACTGAACTCTACCAGCATGCATAAAATTTTTTCAGCTCCTATGTAGAATGTTGGACGGATAAACTTATAAACCTTAATAGGTATTCAAACAGAAACAAATTATTTTGTATACCTGTATGCCGGACACTCTCTATATACGAATCACCTAGTCGATAAATTCGCAAGCTCCACTACGCCTTTCGCGGCTGGTGCTGCTTGAGATGTCGCCACGCTAGAAAATTGCAGTGAAATGCAGGGAGACCTTCTGAGGATTGACGCTTCGTGTAGTGAATGCCAGTTGAGCTCAACATACACAAGTGTAACATGTTGTTGCTGTGGTCTTCAGCCCGAAAACTGGTCTGTGTGGCTCTTCTCGCTACTCTATCCTACGAAAGCGTCTTCACCTCCGAATAACTACTGCAAACCACATTCTTTTGAATCTGCTTACTGTATTCATTTCTTGAACTCCTTTTACAACTTTTACTCTCCTCTCTTCTCCTACTTTCTTCCAATACTAAACTGGTTGTCCCTTGATGTCTCAGAATGTGAACTCTCAACCGATCCTTCCCATTAGTCGACTTGCGCCAAGAATTTCTAGTCTCTAAAGTTTTATTCAGTACCTCATTATTAGTTACGCGATCTACCTATCTAATTTTTAGTATTATTCTGTAACACCACGTCTCGAAAGCTTCTATTCTCTTCTTGTAAGAACTGTTTATTATTCATGTTTCACTTCCATACACGGATACACTCCACACAAACACCTTCAGAAAAGATTTCCTAACACTTCAACCTGTACTCGATGTTTCTCTTCTTCAGAAACTGTTTTCTTGTCATTTCCAGCCGGCCATTGTGGCCGAGCGGTTCTAGGCGCTTCAGTCTGGCAACGCGCGACCGCAACGGTCGCAGGTTCGAATCCTGCCTCGAGCATGAATGTATGTGATGTCCTTTGGTTAGTTAGTTTTAATTAGTTCTAAGTTCTAGGGGATGTTAAGTCCCATAACGCTCAGAGCCTTTTGAGCCATTTGTCAGTGCCAGTCTACATTTTATATCCTCTCTACTTCGGTCACCATCACCTATTTTATTGCCCAGATAGCAAAACTCATCTGCTCTTAGTGTCTTGATTGCTAATCTAGTTCCCTCAGCATCACTTGATTTAATTCGACTATATTCCATTATCCTTGTTTTGCTTTTGTTGATTTTCATATTATATCCCGCTTGCAAGACGTCGTCCATTCAACCCAACTGCTCTTCCAAGTACTTTGCCGTTTGTGACATAATTACAGTGCTGTTCACAAACCTCAAAGTTTTTATTTCTTCTCCATGAACTTTAAATCCTACTCCAAATTTATCTTTAGTTTCCTTTACTACTTTCAAAGTGTAACTCACTACGTCTAAATAGGCGTTATTGCATAATTACACGATTACAAAACAACAACTGAAAGTGGTCACATCAATTACGTGTCGACTAGTATGCGTACTGATTGATTAAAATAGGAACGAGCACATGATACCAATCTCTGGTAAAGCAGACGCCAGACTTAAATTCGTTGAAAGAATCCCCAGGAAATATGGTCCATCAACGAAGGAGATAGCCTACGAAACTGTCTTCCACCTGATACTTGAGTATTGCTCGTCAACCTGCGAACGTTACCAGGCTGCATTGATGGAGAAAATAGAGAAGATTCATAGAAGAACACTGCGTTTCGTAACGGATTCGTTTACTAAGCTCGAATGAGTCACGAAAGCGCTTAATCAAATCGAATGTCAGACGCTACACTAGAGGCGTATCGAATCGCTGTGTGGTTTACAGCTAAAATTACGAGACGGTTCGTTATACATCGTTGGCTCTTACGTATCGCTCGTGAAAAGACCACGAGGAGTGAGAGTGAAGAGAGAGATTCGAGCACACACGGAATCTTACCGGCAACCTCTCTTCTCGCGCACCATTCGACTGGAACAGGAAAGGGGGATGCGATAGTGATATACAAAATTCTCTGTGTCACCTGTTAAGGTAGCTGGCGGAGTTTAGATGTAGATGCAGATGCAGAAATAGGAAGGCGTCAGAAATTAACGTTTGAAATATTCACACAACGTAAACCCGAACTCTACCTACAAAATTTCGGAGGGTCTTCAGAGATGTCTTCTGAGAATTTCGGTTAAAAGGATCCGTGGTCCCTGGTAGCACGTTACAGAGTATTTTCATTTCATTTTATTTCTTGCCCTATTCTACCTTTGTAGCTGAATTGCCTTGAAAATATCTGTACAACTGCACAAATATGGACGGTATGCGCCGTGCGTCTTCTTTACAAACTAACTTGGTCCATTCTCTCTTGGCCCTTTGTATGAAGATTGTGTGGCAATATAGATCAAAGTTCACTGCAGTGACCTGTCTTTATACACTGGTATAGTCCTAGATCCAGTGAACGAAGACTCACATCACTTGCAAGATGTCCAGTCGGTCTCTTCTTGATGGCGATTGTAGATGAGTTGTGAGATATTCACTGACAAGGAAATATCGTCAAATTGACCTCATAATGAAAGTAGAGAAAAGCACACTTGCAAGATAGTCCTAGTCCCACGCGAAAATTGAGGCCATGATTTTGAGCGGCCGCAGGTATGATCTTCTGAATGTACAGCTTTTAAACTTTCGTACGCAGCGTCTTCTTGTCACTCCTTCCGCCACCCTGCAGTCGCCCAATGCCTGAGCTAGAAGTACTGCACGGCGGAGTAATAACCAGAGCCCTTCAATTTGCGCGGTGTTGAAGGCAAGGGAAGAGGAGAAGAGGAAGGGGGAGATGGACACATCTGCCTAACGCCTTTTCAAAGTCTTGTACGAACACAGGTATTATTTATTCTACGTGAAAAACAGCAAGTAAAATGAGAATGTAATAAGTGTACCTCATGCACATTTACGTTCAATATCGCTTTAACAATATTCTCGTGTTGATATTCTATAGCTACATATACAGCAGGATGCAGCCCTGAAATGAAATCAAAACGAATAAACCGAAGCAGCCGAAGAATTATTATGAAATGAAGTTAATGACTTCCGATTTAAAATTTAATCATGGCATTCACGTTGAAGAATGGCGCTTTTCCTGCAAATGTACTTCATATTAGGAAAATTACGCACAACAGCGACGTTATTAATTAATGACACACTTGTTTCATTCATTTACACTGCACTTTTGAATCGCAACATGAATATATTCGAAGAAGAGCGGTCTTTAGCTCCAGCTACGGGTTAGAACACACAGTTAACAATGCGTGTTACCAGTGTAGAAACAGTACTTCACCGTGCAATTTTGTCATATGATGACATGATGGAGACCGTGGCTGTTGTTTGAAGACAAATGTTGATGGTGTTAGAACAGCAACCAGCCACAAATTTACTTTCAGTTCCTTTATTCAAAGGGTACCGTGTAACGCCGGAAATGCATATCCTCCTATTTCCATCTGTTGTACTGTAAGTTTTTTCCTTAATTTGTTACCTGAATATATGACATTTCTGTGCCTTTATATATTGTAATTGGTTTACTATTTGTATATATATATATATATATATATATATATATATATATATATATGCATTTATGTCGATGTATAATTGGTTTGTTTCGTAAATATTATTTGTATTTTTACGCTGGGTCTTGCCTAGGGAAAACTGCTATCGAACGATTACAACGATAGGTCGTGTGAAGAATCAAAGTGTGTAGGATCTTTGGTAGTGTTAACTCTGCCGCGTGGAGCGCGGGCAGAGCAGTCGGGGTCTGGCGGGAGTAGCGAGTGGAGTAGGTGTGTTGTGTGACGCTCCCGCGAGTTGCCACGCTTTCGGGGTTTGGCAGCATGTAATTGCGCTCGACTCGCGATGATAGTTTCTGACATGGTGTCGCGGACGGGAAGCATTAGCTGGCGCACATCAAGAGCCCGTTTCGCCTGGTGACCGTGTCGAGAAGAAGGCCCGCCAACATCCAGCTTCTGCAACAGCGACGGCCGACAATGAGTGACTGTCTCCACCTCCTCGATCGACGGCTTCAAACCTTCAATCAACCAACAAGGAAGACTAAAAGCACGTAAAGTTTCAGAACTGTATGGCAGACCTCAGCTTTTCAAATTGTTCCATTTGCCTCGCAAAATTACAGCAACTCAGCATGAACCTTTGTTGCTCATTGTCCCAATTGCATTACCAAGCAGGGTCCCTTCCTTTTCCGAAATGAAACCGAGTGTCGTTGAAATTCAGACGCCAGCATTAAAGTACTATCATTGCATTTCATTACTTTAGTTTCCAAGTGCAGTTAAAGCATAGCTGGCTACAATAGTTAGATTACACAAGCACAAATTAAGAGTGCGAGTTTTGTTAGCATATTTTAGCTTACCTGTGACTGCAGCTCAGCTTGGTACGTACTAAATTTTATTATTGTTAATTATTCAGAATCATTTAATTCAAGTTCAAAGTTAAATCTCTTGTTTCTAAATTGTGTAGAGTCAAGTTGCTTTTGAAATGATTGTTGAGGTAGTCCAAGACTAACCGTATTCTGCAGGATTTCGATGTGCTTCAGAAAGAAAGCTCACTATTAACTTCAGTCATTAAATTAACTTTCGATTTTCCGGTTTTATTAATTCTTTTGCTAAATTAAGTCAGAGTGTAGCGAAATTTATTACTTCTGACAAACTTTCAGTTTTCACACTACACGTGTCAACCTTCAGTTGCCACGCTTCTAGTGCTAATTATATGTGTAATAACCTTTCTTTTTCAGTTACTATAGTAATTGTCCTTAGGACTGGCGACCGTGATTTCCCCCAAATCTCAAATATCTAATTACCGCTAGTTAATTGTTGACGTAACGGCCGCACATTTACTTTCTTTATTAACTTTACCCCTTTTCAAAATTAATTTCCACCAGTTTCATTTGCATTTTTCCTTTCATTTAGATGTAACCCTTTCCTCCCTCTTTACCGACAGATTAACTTCGGTGACGATTGCTTTCCCAAATTTCCCATTAGGTACACGCGGTTTAATTTTTCACTGTCAAATGGTTCAAATGGCTCTGAGCACTATGGGACTCAACTGCTGTGGTCATAAGTCCCCTAGAACTTAGAACTAATTAAACCTAACTAACCTAAGGACATCACACACATCCATGCCCGAGGCAGGATTCGAACCTGCGACCGTAGCAGTCGCACGGTTCCGGACTGCGCGCCTAGAACCGCGAGACCACCGCGGCCGGCGTTTCACTGTCATTAAGGTCGATAAGTGAGGGGGAGGTTACACGTGGCGACCTGGTGACAGGACAATCTTCAAATTTGAGGTTGTTCTGGACACGAATTTTGCATTGTGCAAATCTCGTAACAAAGTACTGGTTACGAAATGGTCGATACGTCAGCGAGAATATTAGTCTGAGGAATCCTAATTAGATTTGAGATTTGTTATTTATATTGAAAATTATTAAAATGAGTGAAGGCAACAATTACCAAAATTTGGTAGACTTGGGTACGGAACAATCGGTCGAACAGTGGGAAACACGCACCGCGGTACCCATTGTTCAGGGGCAGGCGGCTAGCATGAAAGACGCGACCGCCGAGACGCAACAAAGAGCAGAAATGGAATTCCAAACATTAGAAAATGTTTCGGAATCGGTAGTGAAAATCAAATCGGAATCCCTTGATGACGAATACGGGGGGACAATTAAAGAGGAAGCCGCTACGGAAGTAAAACCGGTAGTTTCCGGGAATTTAACTGATTTATTGAATGTTTTGATTAACGAAATCAAGGCTCAGTCTAGCAAGATAGAAACTCAATCGGCAGAAATTAAAGCTCAGTCTGGAAAAATTGACAGGAAGCTAGACAATCAGAACAAAGCTATTAATGTTGTTAACAACAATGTTGGAGTTGTTAACACAAAAGTTGATAAAATCAAAGAAGATATTGTTGTGATTAATACCGAAATCGGTAATCTTAAACAGGAAATGATAGGCGTTCAGGCGGAAATTGCGAGCATAAATACGCGTTTTAATTCCGAAATTAGCAGAATCGAGAAAAGTGTAGGAGACGCAGTTGCTCCGATCATCGAGAATACGGTGACGGAACAAATTCAATTAGTGAGAAAAGACGATCAACAGAAGGTGGAAACTTTAAAGGTTTTAGTATCCGAAGTAGATACCAAAGTGAGGAAGCAGGCTAATACCTGCGAAGAGAAAAAGAGGGAAGTGGAAACGCTTGCGACAACCACTTGCCAAGTGATTACGAGAGTGTCGGAATTAGAAAAGAAACTTGAAGAAAAACAGAGCTATGTGCCAATCTGTGCACATAGTTCGGAATTGTTGACGAAAGAGGAGCGGTTCGACCCCTTGAAAAAAGGCGGTATACACGCGACGGATTTCATTAAAAACTGTGAAAGAGTTTTACCCAGATCATGGACTAATGAGAGAAAAATTAATGCGGTTATTGATGTGTTGGCTGGTGATGCCAAGCGTTGGGGCTTAAACCTCAACATTACGAACCTGACCTTTGACGAGTTTAAAAATTTGTTTCTGGCTGAATACTGGTCAGAGCAAAAACAGCAAAGTGTCTGGCGCGAATTTGTCGTATCGAGGCCTTTGGATGCGAATTCGCGCGGCTCGATGAAGGAGTTTTGTGAGGGCTGGATCCGCAAGTTGGAATATTTGCGTGATCGTCGCACGGAATCCGAAACAGTCTGGGAACTCTACAAGAAGCTTCCAGATGATACAAAACGCTACGTAGGAAGCAATTACAGGACAATCAATGATTTCCTGGAAAGAGTTGAGGACGAGGACAATTGGCGCAATAATCGCGATACTGGTAGAGGCCGTGGTAACAACAACGGGTACCACAGCAACCACAACAATCATAACTATGGGAATAATGCATACCGCAATCTTGGCAGCAATAACAATAGTGGTTCGGGCCGTAATGACAATCGATACACTGCAAATAATAACAGGAATGACGGAAACCAGTATCATACTAGCGTGATACGGGCTTCGCAGAATAGTAATAACGCCAGAGTGTGTGATCTGCCGCCTCAGCAGCATCCGGGGAGCGTATCTGCTGGGACGAGACAGGGAAACCATTAGCCGCGCCGGTGAGGGGCCGACCGAGCGTGGAGAAATTTTGGCGGCCCAATAACAGTAGAAAACCCAGGTGTCGTCGTTATGAAAATTCCGTGTGGAATAATCAACGGCGGGAGAGTGTGCCAGTGTTAGGAGAAAGGAGTGCGCCCACAGGTAGTAAATCAGCTGTATACACGGCAGTAGGAAGTACATTCACTGTCAGTGAGAACAATTTAAGTAGTGTTCCGGATATCGATTATAAAGTGGTAGCTGTAATACCCACAGCGGAACTGGAGATTGAGTTTAAGAATGATTCGCAAGTGTTGAGAGAAGATCAGATGTCGGATAAAACGTCCGTCATCGAGCGAGGGGATGCAGAGAGGGATGAGGTCTGGTTAAGGCAGTTCGGTCGCTTATACGACGAACTAAGAGATTATAGGGGTCTGTATGGGAGAAGCGTTTATGGGGAGCGCGGGCAGGATTTGCCGCGTTTCGTCCCACAGGAAGATAGTATTTGTGAAGTGATAGGAAGTTCTGGCCCTAACCGGCAGACTTTACTAGAAATAGTTGATGTTAATGGGGAGCACGAGCAAGATTCGTCGTGTTTCGTCCCGCAGGAGTTGGCTGTTGAAGTAGTAACGGAAAGTTCTGGCCCTAACCGGCAGACTTTACCGAAAGTTACAGTGGTAGAAGTAGCCGACCCATCCGACGCAAAACTCCAGTTTAAACATTGCGAAAGTATTGAGGAGAAAGATTACGAAAATTTTAGTGATAGCCGGACACGATTGGTAGAAAAGCATGTGGATTACAGCGTGTATGAGGTTAGAGCTGACATTATACGGTCAGACGATAGCAGTGTGGGTTGCGCAGATCTAGCGGAAGTAATTGCAGAGACTACTGGGCACATTCCTCCAGGTAGATTGGCGGATGATATCAATCTGGCCAAAGTGGAATCAACGAAGGTGACAATTAGTGAAATGATAGCAGGGCAACACTCACTAGTTGACGAGTTAGAGGAAAAGGTTTCGGTATTGGAGGCGAAGCTACAGACTAAGCCTCAGGACAAACGTGTTGAAATTAAGACTGTATGTGAACAGAGGCTGAAAAAGCCGCCAGATAAACCGGATTTAGGATCAAAGCCGGATGGTTTTTTCTGGAATGACCTGGATATAGACGAGGATTTACTGTGGGAAAATAAAGAAACAGTCGAGGACAAGTGTAGACAGATAGTAGTGTCTGCTGATATGCACGACCTACAACTAAACGTGTTGATTGACACCGGTGCAGAATTGAGTGCTGTATCTGGGAAAATATTTGAGTTACTGAAAGACAGACCTGGTATCGTAGTTATGCCAGTAACAGGAGTGAAAATTATCGGTGCTACTGGGAAGGCCAGTAAACCGGTCACAAAACAGATTTTTGTCAACTTCGAGATATGTGGGGCACGATTTGAGCAAGAGTTTGTCGTCGTGCCAGACTTAACTACGGAAGTAATTATCGGGTTAGATTGGCTATTAAAGTACCGTGCAGTGATTAATTGCGAAAGCAAAACTTTGACATGTACGTCACAAGATAAAACAATAGTAGTTAGCTTTGACGAGGCAGGAGACGGTGTGCATAGGCAATACCAGCCTATACACATTGTTAACTGGCCGAATGGTATTGATGTAGGTATGAATTTGAACTACTGTAATGTGAGGAATCTCGGCATTGACAATAGTGTAGAAACTGCATTGGAAGGTATTTTAGACGGTGTGTCAAACGTAACACACGAACAAAGACGAGACCTGTATGAAGTAATAATGAGGAATAAGAGTGTGTTTCCAGACAAACCGAGTATTGGTGTGAAAAAAGATCGTTTGCCAGAAATAATGAAGCTAAGAACCGATGGTCGCATACGTCGTCATGACGCTAAAGCGCGTTTTGCTAAGTTTGCAATCGGAGACTTAGTACTTGTAAAAGCTCATGAGAAATCGATCGAGATAGACCATGAAATCTCTAAATTTAAGTTTGTTTATAATGGACCATATAAAGTCATTGGTATACCTCACACAAATGCTTATTGCTTAGAGTATCCAAGCTCTGGAAAACGATTAGGTATACGGAATATTGTAGACTTGAAATTGTACCAACCTAGGATTGATTAATACCACAGAATGGGTAATTTGTACAGTATGTAATATAGAGTGTAAGATTTAAGGATGTGCCATGTTGCGATGCTTTTGCCTGACCTAGAGGTCATTAAAGAACTTGTAATTAACAAGTAATTAATTTTTGATTAGACGTTTTAACCAATTGAAAAATCCAAGCTGCTAGTTTAAGTTTTCAGCTGAGTCACAGTAGATTAAGGAATGTAAATATGCTTTTGTAACTAGCTGTCAGATTTCATGAATGTGTGTTTTACTAGTCATTGCCGATGTACTTAGACGCTGTTTTAAGTTTCAGGCTAGTACATGCGTGTGATGATGGACAGTGTTGGGTTATCCACTGTGATAGTATTAAGGGACTCCTTGAGATTACTCGGGAGTGAGTTTTCCTAAAGAATTCAGTGAAACGGACGTTCTGGAAATGCCGCTACACAGGCGAGTGAGATCAAGCGTGCCGCACAGGCGGGCGCAACAATACTTGCAAGGTGGAGCCGCTGTCGGCTCTTGGGTCGCTGTCGGCTCTTGTGCCGCTGTCGGCATTCTTTGTACTTGCGAGTACGGAAGGCGGAGTTGTTTTTCTTCCCGGACAGCTGATATGAAAGAATTCTGTTGTCAACATTTATGTTTTTTGTCGATCTGCTGTATATTATTTTCTTGTTTAGCGTCAAGTGCACACTCATGACGAGAATATTAATTATGAAAAGTTTATATAAAATACGTATTCTATGTAATTAATTATTAATTTGCGTATTTTGATATACCTGTTTTCTATGACCATGTAATCTGATTAATTTTGTAAATAGTATTCCATTTCTTGATACTGCTAGGAATTTAGATTTTTAGAATAGCTAAACCATTTTCTACGTTCTCTATGAATTTTAATATATTGTCAACCTGTTTTATTTTGTGCAAGATGACAGAGTGGAATAAGATTAGGAGTGTCTCCACTCAATTATTATCGTCTAAAAATTGGTTTACGGTTAATTAGACGAATGCTAAATTTTGTTGATGTTTTGAGCATATGCATTTCCGCTGTTTCTTTTTTGGGACATTGTCTGAGTCTGTTTAGGTTACACGAACATCCTCAGACAATGTGGGGCACGTGTAACGCCGGAAATGCATATCCTCCTATTTCCATCTGTTGTACTGTAAGTTTTTTCCTTAATTTGTTACCTGAATATATGACATTTCTGTGCCTTTATATATTGTATTTGGTTTACTATTATATATATATATATATATGCATTTATGTCGATGTATAATTGGTTTGTTTCGTAAATATTATTTGTATTTTTACGCTGGGTCTTGCCTAGGGAAAACTGCTATCGAACGATTACAACGATAGGTCGTGTGAAGAATCAAAGTGTGTAGGATCTTTGGTAGTGTTAACTCTGCCGCGTGGAGCGCGGGCAGAGCAGTCGGGGTCTGGCGGGAGTAGCGAGTGGAGTAGGTGTGTTGTGTGACGCTCCGGCCGGCCGGTGTGGCCGTGCGGTTAGAGGCGCTTCAGTCTGGAACCGCGTGACCGCTACGGTCGCAGGTTCGAATCCTGCCTCGGGCATGGGTGTGTGTGATGTCCTTAGGTTAGTTAGGTTTAATTAGTTCTAAGTTCTAGGCGACTGATGACCTCAGAAGTTAAGTCGCATAGTGCTCAGAGCCATTTGAACCATTTTTTGTGACGCTCCCGCGAGTTGCCACGCTTTCGGGGTTTGGCAGCATGTAATTGCGCTCGACTCGCGATGATAGTTTCTGACATGGTGTCGCGGACGGGAAGCATTAGCTGGCGCACATCAAGAGCCCGTTTCGCCTGGTGACCGTGTCGAGAAGAAGGCCCGCCAACATCCAGCTTCTGCAACAGCGACGGCCGACAATGAGTGACTGTCTCCACCTCCTCGATCGACGGCTTCAAACCTTCAATCAACCAACAAGGAAGACTAAAAGCACGTAAAGTTTCAGAACTGTATGGCAGACCTCAGCTTTTCAAATTGTTCCATTTGCCTCGCAAAATTACAGCAACTCAGCATGAACCTTTGTTGCTCATTGTCCCAATTGCATTACCAAGCAGGGTCCCTTCCTTTTCCGAAATGAAACCGAGTGTCGTTGAAATTCAGACGCCAGCATTAAAGTACTATCATTGCATTTCATTACTTTAGTTTCCAAGTGCAGTTAAAGCATAGCTGGCTACAATAGTTAGATTACACAAGCACAAATTAAGAGTGCGAGTTTTGTTAGCATATTTTAGCTTACCTGTGACTGCAGCTCAGCTTGGTACGTACTAAATTTTATTATTGTTAATTATTCAGAATCATTTAATTCAAGTTCAAAGTTAAATCTCTTGTTTCTAAATTGTGTAGAGTCAAGTTGCTTTTGAAATGATTGTTGAGGTAGTCCAAGACTAACCGTATTCTGCAGGATTTCGATGTGCTTCAGAAAGAAAGCTCACTATTAACTTCAGTCATTAAATTAACTTTCGATTTTCCGGTTTTATTAATTCTTTTGCTAAATTAAGTCAGAGTGTAGCGAAATTTATTACTTCTGACAAACTTTCAGTTTTCACACTACACGTGTCAACCTTCAGTTGCCACGCTTCTAGTGCTAATTATATGTGTAATAACCTTTCTTTTTCAGTTACTATAGTAATTGTCCTTAGGACTGGCGACCGTGATTTCCCCCAAATCTCAAATATCTAATTACCGCTAGTTAATTGTTGACGTAACGGCCGCACATTTACTTTCTTTATTAACTTTACCCCTTTTCAAAATTAATTTCCACCAGTTTCATTTGCATTTTTCCTTTCATTTAGATGTAACCCTTTCCTCCCTCTTTACCGACAGATTAACTTCGGTGACGATTGCTTTCCCAAATTTCCCATTAGGTACACGCGGTTTAATTTTTCACTGTCAAATGGTTCAAATGGCTCTGAGCACTATGGGACTCAACTGCTGTGGTCATAAGTCCCCTAGAACTTAGAACTAATTAAACCTAACTAACCTAAGGACATCACACACATCCATGCCCGAGGCAGGATTCGAACCTGCGACCGTAGCAGTCGCACGGTTCCGGACTGCGCGCCTAGAACCGCGAGACCACCGCGGCCGGCGTTTCACTGTCATTAAGGTCGATAAGTGAGGGGGAGGTTACACGTGGCGACCTGGTGACAGGACAATCTTCAAATTTGAGGTTGTTCTGGACACGAATTTTGCATTGTGCAAATCTCGTAACAAAGTACTGGTTACGAAATGGTCGATACGTCAGCGAGAATATTAGTCTGAGGAATCCTAATTAGATTTGAGATTTGTTATTTATATTGAAAATTATTAAAATGAGTGAAGGCAACAATTACCAAAATTTGGTAGACTTGGGTACGGAACAATCGGTCGAACAGTGGGAAACACGCACCGCGGTACCCATTGTTCAGGGGCAGGCGGCTAGCATGAAAGACGCGACCGCCGAGACGCAACAAAGAGCAGAAATGGAATTCCAAACATTAGAAAATGTTTCGGAATCGGTAGTGAAAATCAAATCGGAATCCCTTGATGACGAATACGGGGGGACAATTAAAGAGGAAGCCGCTACGGAAGTAAAACCGGTAGTTTCCGGGAATTTAACTGATTTATTGAATGTTTTGATTAACGAAATCAAGGCTCAGTCTAGCAAGATAGAAACTCAATCGGCAGAAATTAAAGCTCAGTCTGGAAAAATTGACAGGAAGCTAGACAATCAGAACAAAGCTATTAATGTTGTTAACAACAATGTTGGAGTTGTTAACACAAAAGTTGATAAAATCAAAGAAGATATTGTTGTGATTAATACCGAAATCGGTAATCTTAAACAGGAAATGATAGGCGTTCAGGCGGAAATTGCGAGCATAAATACGCGTTTTAATTCCGAAATTAGCAGAATCGAGAAAAGTGTAGGAGACGCAGTTGCTCCGATCATCGAGAATACGGTGACGGAACAAATTCAATTAGTGAGAAAAGACGATCAACAGAAGGTGGAAACTTTAAAGGTTTTAGTATCCGAAGTAGATACCAAAGTGAGGAAGCAGGCTAATACCTGCGAAGAGAAAAAGAGGGAAGTGGAAACGCTTGCGACAACCACTTGCCAAGTGATTACGAGAGTGTCGGAATTAGAAAAGAAACTTGAAGAAAAACAGAGCTATGTGCCAATCTGTGCACATAGTTCGGAATTGTTGACGAAAGAGGAGCGGTTCGACCCCTTGAAAAAAGGCGGTATACACGCGACGGATTTCATTAAAAACTGTGAAAGAGTTTTACCCAGATCATGGACTAATGAGAGAAAAATTAATGCGGTTATTGATGTGTTGGCTGGTGATGCCAAGCGTTGGGGCTTAAACCTCAACATTACGAACCTGACCTTTGACGAGTTTAAAAATTTGTTTCTGGCTGAATACTGGTCAGAGCAAAAACAGCAAAGTGTCTGGCGCGAATTTGTCGTATCGAGGCCTTTGGATGCGAATTCGCGCGGCTCGATGAAGGAGTTTTGTGAGGGCTGGATCCGCAAGTTGGAATATTTGCGTGATCGTCGCACGGAATCCGAAATAGTCTGGGAACTCTACAAGAAGCTTCCAGATGATACAAAACGCTACGTAGGAAGCAATTACAGGACAATCAATGATTTCCTGGAAAGAGTTGAGGACGAGGACAATTGGCGCAATAATCGCGATACTGGTAGAGGCCGTGGTAACAACAACGGGTACCACAGCAACCACAACAATCATAACTATGGGAATAATGCATACCGCAATCTTGGCAGCAATAACAATAGTGGTTCGGGCCGTAATGACAATCGATACACTGCAAATAATAACAGGAATGACGGAAACCAGTATCATACTAGCGTGATACGGGCTTCGCAGAATAGTAATAACGCCAGAGTGTGTGATCTGCCGCCTCAGCAGCATCCGGGGAGCGTATCTGCTGGGACGAGACAGGGAAACCATTAGCCGCGCCGGTGAGGGGCCGACCGAGCGTGGAGAAATTTTGGCGGCCCAATAACAGTAGAAAACCCAGGTGTCGTCGTTATGAAAATTCCGTGTGGAATAATCAACGGCGGGAGAGTGTGCCAGTGTTAGGAGAAAGGAGTGCGCCCACAGGTAGTAAATCAGCTGTATACACGGCAGTAGGAAGTACATTCACTGTCAGTGAGAACAATTTAAGTAGTGTTCCGGATATCGATTATAAAGTGGTAGCTGTAATACCCACAGCGGAACTGGAGATTGAGTTTAAGAATGATTCGCAAGTGTTGAGAGAAGATCAGATGTCGGATAAAACGTCCGTCATCGAGCGAGGGGATGCAGAGAGGGATGAGGTCTGGTTAAGGCAGTTCGGTCGCTTATACGACGAACTAAGAGATTATAGGGGTCTGTATGGGAGAAGCGTTTATGGGGAGCGCGGGCAGGATTTGCCGCGTTTCGTCCCACAGGAAGATAGTATTTGTGAAGTGATAGGAAGTTCTGGACCTAACCGGCAGACTTTACTAGAAATAGTTGATGTTAATGGGGAGCACGAGCAAGATTCGTCGTGTTTCGTCCCGCAGGAGTTGGCTGTTGAAGTAGTAACGGAAAGTTCTGGCCCTAACCGGCAGACTTTACCGAAAGTTACAGTGGTAGAAGTAGCCGACCCATCCGACGCAAAACTCCAGTTTAAACATTGCGAAAGTATTGAGGAGAAAGATTACGAAAATTTTAGTGATAGCCGGACACGATTGGTAGAAAAGCATGTGGATTACAGCGTGTATGAGGTTAGAGCTGACATTATACGGTCAGACGATAGCAGTGTGGGTTGCGCAGATCTAGCGGAAGTAATTGCAGAGACTACTGGGCACATTCCTCCAGGTAGATTGGCGGATGATATCAATCTGGCCAAAGTGGAATCAACGAAGGTGACAATTAGTGAAATGATAGCAGGGCAACACTCACTAGTTGACGAGTTAGAGGAAAAGGTTTCGGTATTGGAGGCGAAGCTACAGACTAAGCCTCAGGACAAACGTGTTGAAATTAAGACTGTATGTGAACAGAGGCTGAAAAAGCCGCCAGATAAACCGGATTTAGGATCAAAGCCGGATGGTTTTTTCTGGAATGACCTGGATATAGACGAGGATTTACTGTGGGAAAATAAAGAAACAGTCGAGGACAAGTGTAGACAGATAGTAGTGTCTGCTGATATGCACGACCTACAACTAAACGTGTTGATTGACACCGGTGCAGAATTGAGTGCTGTATCTGGGAAAATATTTGAGTTACTGAAAGACAGACCTGGTATCGTAGTTATGCCAGTAACAGGAGTGAAAATTATCGGTGCTACTGGGAAGGCCAGTAAACCGGTCACAAAACAGATTTTTGTCAACTTCGAGATATGTGGGGCACGATTTGAGCAAGAGTTTGTCGTCGTGCCAGACTTAACTACGGAAGTAATTATCGGGTTAGATTGGCTATTAAAGTACCGTGCAGTGATTAATTGCGAAAGCAAAACTTTGACATGTACGTCACAAGATAAAACAATAGTAGTTAGCTTTGACGAGGCAGGAGACGGTGTGCATAGGCAATACCAGCCTATACACATTGTTAACTGGCCGAATGGTATTGATGTAGGTATGAATTTGAACTACTGTAATGTGAGGAATCTCGGCATTGACAATAGTGTAGAAACTGCATTGGAAGGTATTTTAGACGGTGTGTCAAACGTAACACACGAACAAAGACGAGACCTGTATGAAGTAATAATGAGGAATAAGAGTGTGTTTCCAGACAAACCGAGTATTGGTGTGAAAAAAGATCGTTTGCCAGAAATAATGAAGCTAAGAACCGATGGTCGCATACGTCGTCATGACGCTAAAGCGCGTTTTGCTAAGTTTGCAATCGGAGACTTAGTACTTGTAAAAGCTCATGAGAAATCGATCGAGATAGACCATGAAATCTCTAAATTTAAGTTTGTTTATAATGGACCATATAAAGTCATTGGTATACCTCACACAAATGCTTATTGCTTAGAGTATCCAAGCTCTGGAAAACGATTAGGTATACGGAATATTGTAGACTTGAAATTGTACCAACCTAGGATTGATTAATACCACAGAATGGGTAATTTGTACAGTATGTAATATAGAGTGTAAGATTTAAGGATGTGCCATGTTGCGATGCTTTTGCCTGACCTAGAGGTCATTAAAGAACTTGTAATTAACAAGTAATTAATTTTTGATTAGACGTTTTAACCAATTGAAAAATCCAAGCTGCTAGTTTAAGTTTTCAGCTGAGTCACAGTAGATTAAGGAATGTAAATATGCTTTTGTAACTAGCTGTCAGATTTCATGAATGTGTGTTTTACTAGTCATTGCCGATGTACTTAGACGCTGTTTTAAGTTTCAGGCTAGTACATGCGTGTGATGATGGACAGTGTTGGGTTATCCACTGTGATAGTATTAAGGGACTCCTTGAGATTACTCGGGAGTGAGTTTTCCTAAAGAATTCAGTGAAACGGACGTTCTGGAAATGCCGCTACACAGGCGAGTGAGATCAAGCGTGCCGCACAGGCGGGCGCAACAATACTTGCAAGGTGGAGCCGCTGTCGGCTCTTGGGTCGCTGTCGGCTCTTGTGCCGCTGTCGGCATTCTTTGTACTTGCGAGTACGGAAGGCGGAGTTGTTTTTCTTCCCGGACAGCTGATATGAAAGAATTCTGTTGTCAACATTTATGTTTTTTGTCGATCTGCTGTATATTATTTTCTTGTTTAGCGTCAAGTGCACACTCATGACGAGAATATTAATTATGAAAAGTTTATATAAAATACGTATTCTATGTAATTAATTATTAATTTGCGTATTTTGATATACCTGTTTTCTATGACCATGTAATCTGATTAATTTTGTAAATAGTATTCCATTTCTTGATACTGCTAGGAATTTAGATTTTTAGAATAGCTAAACCATTTTCTACGTTCTCTATGAATTTTAATATATTGTCAACCTGTTTTATTTTGTGCAAGATGACAGAGTGGAATAAGATTAGGAGTGTCTCCACTCAATTATTATCGTCTAAAAATTGGTTTACGGTTAATTAGACGAATGCTAAATTTTGTTGATGTTTTGAGCATATGCATTTCCGCTGTTTCTTTTTTGGGACATTGTCTGAGTCTGTTTAGGTTACACGAACATCCTCAGACAATGTGGGGCACGTGTAACGCCGGAAATGCATATCCTCCTATTTCCATCTGTTGTACTGTAAGTTTTTTCCTTAATTTGTTACCTGAATATATGACATTTCTGTGCCTTTATATATTGTAATTGGTTTACTATTATATATATATATATGCATTTATGTCGATGTATAATTGGTTTGTTTCGTAAATATTATTTGTATTTTTACGCTGGGTCTTGCCTAGGGAAAACTGCTATCGAACGATTACAACGATAGGTCGTGTGAAGAATCAAAGTGTGTAGGATCTTTGGTAGTGTTAACTCTGCCGCGTGGAGCGCGGGCAGAGCAGTCGGGGTCTGGCGGGAGTAGCGAGTGGAGTAGGTGTGTTGTGTGACGCTCCCGCGAGTTGCCACGCTTTCGGGGTTTGGCAGCATGTAATTGCGCTCGACTCGCGATGATAGTTTCTGACATGGTGTCGCGGACGGGAAGCATTAGCTGGCGCACATCAAGAGCCCGTTTCGCCTGGTGACCGTGTCGAGAAGAAGGCCCGCCAACATCCAGCTTCTGCAACAGCGACGGCCGACAATGAGTGACTGTCTCCACCTCCTCGATCGACGGCTTCAAACCTTCAATCACCCAACAAGGAAGACTAAAAGCACGTAAAGTTTCAGAACTGTATGGCAGACCTCAGATTTTCAAATTGTTCCATTTGCCTCGCAAAATTACAGCAACTCAGCATGAACCTTTGTTGCTCATTGTCCCAATTGCATTACCAAGCAGGGTCCCTTCCTTTTCCGAAATGAAACCGAGTGTCGTTGAAATTCAGACGCCAGCATTAAAGTACTATCATTGCATTTCATTACTTTAGTTTCCAAGTGCAGTTAAAGCATAGCTGGCTACAATAGTTAGATTACACAAGCACAAATTAAGAGTGCGAGTTTTGTTAGCATATTTTAGCTTACCTGTGACTGCAGCTCAGCTTGGTACGTACTAAATTTTATTATTGTTAATTATTCAGAATCATTTAATTCAAGTTCAAAGTTAAATCTCTTGTTTCTAAATTGCGTAGAGTCAAGTTGCTTTTGAAATGATTGTTGAGGTAGTCCAAGACTAACCGTATTCTGCTGGATTTCGATGTGCTTCAGAAAGAAAGCTCACTATTAACTTCAGTCATTAAATTAACTTTCGATTTTCCGGTTTTATTAATTCTTTTGCTAAATTAAGTCAGAGTGTAGCGAAATTTATTACTTCTGACAAACTTTCAGTTTTCACACTACACGTGTCAACCTTCAGTTGCCACGCTTCTAGTGCTAATTATATGTGTAATAACCTTTCTTTTTCAGTTACTATAGTAATTGTCCTTAGGACTGGCGACCGTGATTTCCCCCAAATCTCAAATATCTAATTACCGCTAGTTAATTGTTGACGTAACGGCCGCACATTTACTTTCTTTATTAACTTTACCCCTTTTCAAAATTAATTTCCACCAGTTTCATTTGCATTTTTCCTTTCATTTAGATGTAACCCTTTCCTCCCTCTTTACCGACAGATTAACTTCGGTGACGATTGCTTTCCCAAATTTCCCATTAGGTACACGCGGTTTAATTTTTCACTGTCATTAAGGTCGATAAGTGAGGGGGAGGTTACAACCGTTACCGGTTTCGGATCGTTATTCATCCTCAGACGGTTTACACGCTTTCTTTATGACATGTGGTGTGTTTCTTACAGATTAATTGTCCTAAAATATAAATAATACATAATTTTAAACACGCCACACACAGATGGTTGCGTTACAGATTTCCGTTGCATGTGACTTACGTGAAACGTCGGTTTGGAGTGTTTGTTTTCATAACATTCGTCCAACAGATGTGAATACATTCCCACTGCATTCTTATTGTTGCACACGTAAATTGTTCTCACTGAACACTTTAGATTTGACACTGAGAATATTTCTACCACGCACCACATGTTTTGATACATACAAAGAGCTTACAAACATATGAGTATCAAAGATGCTATGATACATCGTAACATTTGACGGTGATGTCCTATGTTTGGAAAGGATCATATATTCATTTACGCAACTGCAATGCCTTTTGCACTAGTACAGAGACATTCAATTTTTGAGTTGATATTGTAAAATTAATTATAAAGTTATTTTTAACAGTAAAATAGTATATTATTTAATTACATTTGGGATCATGAAAATTATAGTAACATATAAATTTGCTACTTGATCTGCAGATAGGCTTACTAATATTATTTGCTTTGGAGGTAGGAAAATAATTTTTGGAAACTTTTCAGGAAAGGGGTGTTCGCTAATTCTGTTTGTTCATTAAGGATGTAGTCTGGGGTACTTCACCAATCTCTTACTCACACCACTGTACTTTGCAGTCGAGCATTGAACATCTGCAGTGGGTTGGAGCGAGTGACAAAGAATCCGTGCGCGCCAAATTTTAAAAGCTGTATTTTCAGAAGGTTATAACTGCGTACTATCAGAATAATGGACCAAATTTTCGTGAGCAATCGACTGCTGAGGCCGATATCTTACAAATGTTTTTTTTTTTTTTTTTTTTTTTTTTAAAGATAAGAGACCAAGTTGGTGACGTTTCCTTGTGAGACCTATACCTAGCCTGCTGGTACTACCTAACTAACCATGTGTCACTTATATCCACGCTTAAAAGGTTGCATGTCAATTTGCAATTTGGGAACTATTTGTGTGACGTCAGGTGAAAACGTAACATCGTCTTTGTCCTGAGTCCTCCCTGGACCTCTGTCTTAACAAGTGTTGCGCCTGAGGTGTAGGCGGCTCGGCGCACTTCTCTGTAGGCTGCGTCACGTATCTTCCGAACGAATACTGTGCAGAATAATTTGCAACGGCTCATCTGCCATGGGATGCAAAACGTATCTCAGAGCAAATGAACATGATTTACATTTCGAATTCTTCTGTGTGTGTGTGTGTGTGTGTGTGTGTGTGTGTGTGTGTCGAGCGCTTTCGTAGTTCACCAATAATCTTATCTGACTTGCACGTGGAGGATTCAGGTATAGACTCCCACATCGAATTTTTCGTTACGGGAGGACCGGGACATTACTTACTCTATGTGGTAACAATTATTGAGCTACCTGAAGGATTAGTAGTGGACCCGGCTTCAAAGTCGCGACCAAGCTAGAAACAACAGAAATGAAGCGACATAGCGTGTAGTTACCATACAGAACTGGGGGAACGCCGTCTCAAATATTTTGGATTGACCTACCTGTCACGAAATGTTAAAGTTACGTCTGAAAGAATTAACACCTCCTACATGACTGGCATTCTTGTTCAGTAGAATGGAATCAGAAATATGCAGCAGTGAAGACAGACTGGTCTCACGTCTGTGACACGGCCTTCAGCAGCTTAAAAGCGCTTGTGGTCGTGTACTAACCTTCGAGCAGTTTTCCGACGGCTTCGTCCAGAGGGACGCTGCCTCCGCCGCCGCCTCCGCCTCCGCTGTCGGGCCGCGAGCTGGAGGAGGACGAGGCGCCGGGAGAGGGCGTGGCCACCGGCGTCACGGAGCCGCCGCCCGCCGACACGATGGCACTCTTATACATGGCCGCCGCTCTCACTGCGCCCACATCACCTCCTGCACATACGACGACCTCTCAGCACAGAAAGTCCACTTTACTGCTGGACAAGATGTTTAGGGACCTATTAGATTATGTCGTTGCCTGAACACAAGTTTTTCTTTCCACTGGACTGCAGTAGGAATAAGAACGAAAAATGTAAAGTTTTTTCCAACTCACCATAAAGGCAGAAAAACTACAAAATGTGCTGGTAAAAGTATGCTTGTGGATCAAGTTGATGCCATTATTCCAGGTAGAGACCGCAATCCTACACAAAACGTAATTAATTTTGTTCTATGTGGCCTATCTTCAAGACCTAAAAAATAAGACAGACGCACGATGCCGCTAAACATGGCCAAGTACGAAGTGAATCAAAGTTACAGAGCAATGCTACCAGAAATCCATTTATACGTAACTAGTACATTCTCACACCTGTGCAGAAATTATTTCTCTACCACTTCCAGCTAAACTATGCACAGTACAGTCAGAAAATAGTAACCTAGAAAGCTTCTTCCTACATGAATTTACATTTTTTTCTGCTTCAAACCCTACAACTGTAACTGGCCAGTTGCATTTCATGATTAAGAAGCTGGGGAAGATTGGTGAAATGTTTGAGCATGTGAGTATGTGTGTGTGTGTGTGTGTGTGTGTGTGTGTGTGTGCGTGTATGTGTGTGTGTGTGTGTGTGTATGTGTGTGTGTGCGAGCGCGCGCGCTTGTGATGATAGTAACACTTCAGAACTGCAAATGAGGGATATCGTTGTACAACGGCTGGAACTTTAATAGTGATAACTATTTATTAGAACCAATACAATAAATGCAACTTACACAAAATAGATGCAAGTTTCAAATGAAACGACATAATTTCAGAGACTTTACTGGTCTCATATAGATGTGATTTTATGTATATAAACTGAAGACGCGAATGAAAATCTGTAACAAGGCCGGGAATCCAACTAGGGTCTCTTCTTGCTTACTAGGCAGATGTGTTAGTCACTAAGCCACCTTGGCACAGCCGTTCACACAGCTGCACGGATTACCCTCACACGCCTCCCTCCTCGATTCAAATTATCAAATGGCTCTGAGCACTATGCGACTTAACTTCTGAGGTCATCAGTCGCCTAGAACTTAGAACTAATTAAACCAAACTAACCTAAGAACACACATCCATGCCCGAGGCAGGAATCGAACCTGCGACCATAGCGGTCGCTCGGCTCCAGACTGTAGCGCCTAGAACCGCACGGCCACTACGGCCGGCTTCAAATTATCACTGCCGTCCCAGTTTACATAAAATCATATCAGTATTGGACAAGTTAAGTCTCTAAAATCATGTCATTGCATTGGTATAAGTACTTGCACGTTGGTTTCAGGCTGGGTCCCGCATTTACGTTCCATCCTGAGATACTATTCCAGAACATGGAGAGCCTCGGCAATTCTTTTCATGTGTAAGGAGGAATTTAAAGTGGACTGGGGTGGCAGTGAGAACGTGGATTGAGGAGGGAGGCGTGCCAGGGTAATCCGTGCACTTGTGTAAATTGGTGTGCCAAGGTGGGTTAGTGGCTAAAGCAACTGCCTAGTACGCAAGAAGAGACCCTAGTTGGATTCCCGGCCTTGTTACAGATTTTCATCGCCGCTTCCCTCTATATACACTACTGGCTATTGAAAGTGCTTCACCACGAAGATGACGTGCTATAGACGCGAAATTTAACCGACAGGAAGACGATGTGATATGCAAATGATTAGCTTTTCAGAGCATTCACATAAGGTTGACGCCGGTGGCGACACCTGCAACGTGCTGACATGAGGAAAGTTTCCAACTGATTTCTCACATACAAACAGCAGTTAACTGGAATTGCCTGGTGAAACTTTGTTGTGATGCCTCGTGTAAGGAGGAGAAATGCGTACCATCACGTTTCCGACTTTGATAAACGTCGGATTGTAGCCTGTCGCCATTGCGGTTTGTCGTATCGCGACATTGCTGCTCGCGTTGGTCAAGATCAAATGACTGTTAGCAGAATATGGAATCGGCGGGTTCAGGAGGGTAATACGGAACGCCGTGCTGGATCCCAACGGCCTCGTATCACTAGCAATCGAGATGACAGGCATCTTATCCGCATGGCTGTAACGGATCGTGCAGCCACGTCTCGATCTGTGACTCAAGAGATGGGGACGTTTGCAAGACAACAACCATCTGCACGAACAGTTCGACGACGTTTGCAGCAGCATGGACTATCAGCTCGGAGACCATGGCTGCGGTTACCCTTGGTCCTGCATCACAGACAGGAGCGCCTCCGATGGTGTATTCAACGACGAACCTCGGTGCACGAATGGCAAAACGTCATTTTTTCGGATGAATGCAGGTTCTGTTTACAGCATCATGATGGTCGCATCCGTGTTTGGCGACATCGCGGTGAACGCACATTGGAAGCGTGTATTCGTCATCGCCATATTGGCGTATCACCCGGCGTGATGGTATGGGGTGCCATTGGTTACACGTCTCGGTCACCTCTTGTTTGCACTGACGGCACTTTGAACAGTGGATGTTGCATTTCAGATGTGTTACGACCCGTGGCTCTACCCCTCATTCGATCCCTGCGAAACCCTACATTTAAGCAGGATAATGCACGACCGCATGTTGCAGGTCCTGTACGGGCTTTTCTGGGTACAGAAAATGTTCGACTGCTGCCCTGGCCAGCACATTCTCCAGATCTCTCAGCAATTGAAAACGTCTGGTCAATGGTGGCCGAGCAACTGGCTCGTCACAATACGCCAGTCACTACTCTTGATGAACTGTGGTACCGTGTTGAAGTTGCATGGGCAGCTGTACCTGTACACGCCAAGCAAGCTCTGTTTGACTCAATGCCCAGGTGTATCAAGGCCGTTATTACGGCCAGAGATGGTTGTTCTGGGTACTGATTTCTCAGGATCTATGCACCCAAATAGCGTAAAAATGTAATCACATGTCAGTTCTAGTATAATATATTTGTCCAATGAATACCCGTTTATCATCTGCATTTCTTCTTGGTGTAGCAATTTTAATGGCCAGTAGTGTACATAGAATGCATGTTTAAAAGTTTTACTGTCCTTCAGGGTAGTCACCATCATTGTGTATAAGCCTTTGCCAGCGATGTGGAAGTCGACGTATACCCTTAGCAGGGCCGATTGCGCTGATAGATCGAGTGGAGCGGTCAATTGCTCGACGAATCTCCGTAACAGTTCCCAAGCGAATGCCATAAAGCTTCTTTCAATTTAGGAATCAAGTCGAAATCACAAGGGCTTAAGATCAGAGAGTATGGTGGGTGGTACAGAATTTCCAAGCTCCTTCAGTCGAACAATTCAGTCACAGCTTGCGCCGTATGCGCCCGAACATTGTCCGACAAAATGATGGGACGCTCCTGCGGAAAGTGTTGCCGCTTCTTTTTCTAAGGTGGTCGCAGGCTTTCTACCAAAGTTGAGAAAAATGCAGAACGTGTCACCGCTTTTTTCTCTAAGCAGCTCATTTTCGAAACGCAGCCTGCGACCCGCTTCGAGAAAGAGACGGCGACATTTTCTATGGGTTCCGCCCGTCATTTTGCAGCACAGTGCTCGGGCACTTAAGGTGCAAGCTGTGACTGATTTGTTAGACTGATAGCGCTGGGAATTTCTGTACCATCCATCACATTCCCAGAAAAGTACTTCGATTCTATTTCTAAACTGAAGGAAGCACTTCATGGGATTCGCTTCAGAACTGTAACAGAGTAATAGATCGCTCCCCTCTATCAGGGCAACTGGCGCTGCCAACGAAATCCAAGGACTTCCACATCGCTGGCAAGGGTTATATGAAATGCCGGTGTCTACTGTGAAGAACAGAAAAACTCTGAAACGTGTGTATATCTAGTAAAAGCTGTAAATAAATAGTCGCCACTATTTAAGTTCCAACCCTCGTAAATTTTAAAAATGGTGATGTTATTAGGCTTCATATTGGATTCGAGCTAACATGGCTATTAATCATAAGACATTTAAAATAGTCCGTGAAGGCAGTGAACATCTTTAAGAGGCCTAGTCACAGATCTTCGAAAACAGACAGCTTGCGTATGCTTCAGTTGTATAAAGATTTCGTGCTATTCTGCCTAGGTAGCGGACCATCCAGACAGTTACGAGGGTTGGAACTTAAATAGTGGCAACTATTTATTCACAGCCGATACAAAAGAGTTACATGTTTGCACCTGTTACTGTCCTTCAAAGTAGTCACCAGCGTTGTGTAGAACCCGTTGTCAGCGATGTGGAAAGCGTAGTATACTGTTAGCAGAGCCTCTTCCGTTGATGGTGCGAAAGGAGCGGTCAACTGCCTGTCGAATCTCTGGAACTGTTCTGAAGCGAATGCCTCGAAGTGGTTCCTTTATCTTCGGAAACAAATCAAAGTCACAAGGACTTAACTCCGGGGAGTATGGTGGATAGTACAGTACTTCCCAGTCCCATTGACCGAACAGAGCAGCCATAGCTTGCGCTTTATGTCGCCCCCGCATTGTCGTGCAAAATGATGGGTGGGTTGCGCAGAAAGTGTCGCCGCTTCTTTCGCAAAGCTGGTCGCAGGTGATGCTCCAAAAACGAATAGCAATACGACTTAAGTCCTTGTGACTTTGATTTGATTCCGAAGATGAAGGGACCACTTCGTGGCATTCGCTTCAGAACTGTTCCAGAGATTCGACAGGCAGTAGACCGCTCCATTCGCAACATCAATAGAACAGGCTCTGCTAACGGTATACTACGCCTTCCACATCGCTGGCAACAGGTCTACTTTGAAGGACGCTAACAGGTGCGAACGTGTGACTCTTCTGCATCGGTTGTGAATAAATAGTTGCCACTATTTAAGTTCCAACCCTCGTATTTCAAGATCTTCGTCACTGTCCGGCACTGTAAGACTAACCTGAACATACACTATGTGATCAAAAGTATCCGGACACCCCCAAAACATACGTTATTCATGTTAGGTGCATTGTGCTGCCATCTACTGCCAGGTACCCCATATCAACGACCTCAGTAGTCATTTGACATCGTGAGAGAGCAGAATGGGGCGCTCCGCAGAACTCAAGGACTTCGAACGTGGTCAGGTGATTGAGTTTCACTTGGGTCATTCGTGTGTACGCGAGACTTCCACTCTCCTAAACATCCCTACTTCCACACGTAGACCACAAATGCACACAGGCCGACCTCGTCTGTTGACTGATAGAGACAGCTGACAGCTGAAGAGGGTCACAATGTGTAATAGGCAGACATCTATCCAACCACACAGAAATTCCAAACTGCATCAGGATCCACTGCAAGTACTATGACAGTTAGACGGGAGGTGAGAAAACATGGATTTCATGGTCGAGCGGCTGCTCATAAGCCACGCATCACGCCGGTAAATGCCAAATGACGCCTCGCTTGGTATAAGGAGCGTAAACATTGAACAATTGAACAATGGAAAAACATTGTTTGGAGTGACGGATCACAGTACACAATGTGGCGACCCGATGACAGCGTCCGCAGCTCGTGGGCGTGCGGTAGCGTTCTCGCTTCCCACGCCCGGGTTCCCGGGTTCGATTCTTGACGGGGTCAGGGATTTTCTCTGCCTCGTGATGAGTGGGTGTTGTGTGATGTCCTTAGGTTAGTTAGGTTTAAGTAGTTCTAAGTTCTAGGGGACTGATGGCCATAGATGTTAAGTCCCATAGTGCTCAGAGCCATTTGAACCATTCTGAACCCGATGACAGCGTGTGGGTATGGCGAATGCCCGGTGAACATCATTTGCCAGCGTGTGTAGCGCCAACAGTAAAATTCGGAGGCGATGGTGTTATGGCGTGGTCGTCTTTTTCATGGAAGGGGCTTGCACCCCTTGTTTTACGTGGCACTATCATAGCACAGGCCTACATTGAAGTTTAAAGCATCTTCTTGCTTCCTACTATTGAAGAGCAATTCGGGGATGGCGATGAATCTTTCAACACGATCGAGCACCTGTTCATAATGCACGGTCTGTGGCGGAGTGGTTACACGACAATAACATCCCTGTAATGGACTAGCCCGCACAGAGTCCTGACCTGAATCCTATAGAACACCTTTGGGATGTTTTCGAACGCCGACTTCGTGCCAGACCTCACCCACCGACATCGATACCTCTCCCCAGTGCAGTACTCCATGAAGAATGGACTGCCATTCCCTAAGAAACTTTCCAGCACGTGATTGAACGTATGCCTGCGGGAGTGGAAGCTGTCATCAACGCTAAGGGTGGACCAACACCATACTGAGTTCCAGCATTACCGATGGAGGGCGCCACGAACTTGTAAGTCATTTTCAGCCAGGTGTCCAGATACTTTTGATCATATAGTATAGGTGCACACAGGATCATCCCCCTATCCAACCTCTTTGATGATGGAGGGTCACCACTTCCTATTTAACGGCTGCAGTTTTTAATGCCTCAGGCGTATAGGTTTTAGCTGTTTCAGAATAACCTCTATACCAAGTCGTTGTGCACCTTATCATGGAGTCAAAATTCACAAATCGCCCGTAAGCAATGAGATCATTCGTATCCACGGAAAAGACGATCTAGTGGTACCTGGTGTGGCACAAACATCAACCCTTATCCAGGTTTGGAACCGACTATCGTCCTGGTTACTAAAGAGGCCCGTAATTATTTTCTAGTTGCTAAGTACAGAGTAGTCGGTACTACTCAATATAATTTGACTTATTATTTTGTGAAATTTTACACTAACACCAGATTCCGAGGCATCAGTACTAGTTAGCAGCAAGATTTATAATAGATGTAGCTAAAAGTTTGTGCATTGTGCGTAATTTGGTAAGCACTGCCTAATTTCGGATTTACTTCCTCTACATCGTTTCACCTTTGTGTGAGCTATATCCATGATTAGCTACTCCTAGGGATTTCGGTCGCTGTGGAATGTCGACGGTGAATTTGGCTGCGCTTCGCGAAATGTTGGAAGCTGCAATGGTAACTACTGACTGCCGTCATACAGTCGTTGCGAAATGCATCGGTGACGGAGTGGCAGGGCGGTCTCCTGTTGCAAACGAGTTTCGGAGCCTACCAGCTTGTCTTATTTTTGACACTGTCTGCAGACAACTGAGGCCTGGCGTGATGCGGTCACTCGGGTGTGGCTAGCGGATAAAGCTCTGTGTGGCAGATGACCGACAGATTAATTATATACTGCTAGTGAATGGGTTAGTGGCTTTGCTTTCCACTGATGATGTCACCGCTCTGCTCGAAAATAGGTCTCAGCACAGCTGTCGATTTGTAACGTCGCTTGATTTGAAGCCGAGTCCAGGGTGCAAACCAGAGGTTCTGTGGGTCCTGCGATGAGCTCGGTTGTGGATTCTTTGATCTGCGCTGCACGTTGGAGACGTGTAACTAGTACACAGTAAGCTGGAAATGGCCACTCATATGGCAGATTACTTGCAGGATTCACATGAGGATTTCTTAGATTAGGCGAAACTCGGAGAGTTCCAGTAGAAAAATATTATCAGATAACGGAATTATGAGAACTGGCCAAATAGCAGGTCCGGATATTAAGAATGTTACATTATTAATTGTTAACTGTTGGGGCATTCCCAGCAACTTCCGAGAACTCAGGCCTCTCTAAGAAAGCCGGCCGATGTGGCAGAGCGATTCTAAGCGCTACAGTCTGGAACCGCGCGACCGCTACGGTCGCAGGTTCGAATCCTGCCTCGGGCATGGGTGTGTTTGGTGTTCTTAGGTTAGTTAGGTTTAAGTAGTTCTAAGTTCCAGGGGACTGATGACCTTAGAAGTTAAGTCCCATAGTGCTCAGAGCCATTTAATCCTCTCTAAGAAAGCACTCAACCCTGCGTAATACGAGTCTCTGAGAGTTCGTTGAAACCCTGCACAGTTACGAAATGATTGGAAACACATGGAAAATATGTTGTAAAGTCGCCTGGATGAGGAGTGTAAAAAGAAAAAGACAGACATTAGGTTCAGTGAGGGCCGAAATGAACCTGATTTCGAACTAATGTGGAGTACATTAAATGGAGTCGGAGGGTCTACAGTTAGAGAAATAATCGGTTGCTTCTGCCCGTCACCTAATTTAGACACATTGGTCGATGATCATCAAGGCAAAAAGGTCGTCAAAAATCGTACGATGATATTTATTTAGGTCATACTGATACAGTCACTGAAAAATGCAAGGATCGTTTGGCATTATTGGTCTGGAAAAAACGTCTGTGGTTGCTCGGCCACTTGGTGCACGTCTTGCTATTTGAGGCCACTTTTGTGACATGCACATCTGTTGATGAAGATAAGATGAAATGATCAGGACAACATAGACAGCCGTTGCCCGAGTGAGGAAAATTTCAGACCCGTCCTGAAATCGAACCGCGGACTCCGCGACCTAGAGGCAGCGACGCTAATCACTGGACGACGAGCTGCGAACGACACATTAGTAAACCACCTACGTCAAAGTAGCAGTTTTAGTTCAAGACCCGACGAACGAAAACTATTGCATTTAAAACTGAAATATAAATCACATCCCAGTAAAACATGTACCAAGTAAAGTAATAAATGAACATAAAAAATTCGGAGAATTTTCTGTTAACAGAGACTGTTACACTTTCGTTACAAAAGACTTAAAGGAAACTAATAGAGAAAACTTAATGCTAGTTCATGCACGCGTAAGAGGCGCTTTGCACGAAGCCTACAATATTTCCTCAGTCAGAGCCTAGAGAATGATTATCAGGGAAACATTTAATTATAAGATCCTAGGATCTTCTCGTCAAATTTGAGGTCAATGAATGGATCCAGACCATCCATGCAATGACGGAGTAGTCTGGTATTGAGTCTCAAGAAAGGAGGCAGAAACCTGAAACACGTATTTTATACTTTAAATTTTTCCCATTTTAACTTGACTCAATGAGGATGGCTCTGATTAGCCCTGTATTGAGAGCCCAGAACTCTTGCACGTATACGAGTTTGAGGATCAAGAGACGGGGCAAGGTGGGGGAGGGAGGGAAGAGGGCGGTAGAGATGATATATATCCACAAAGACGACTTTACCTGACATGGAGATAAAGACGAAAACATAGATTATCGTAAAAGACCAATCGAACAAACCAGCGTCACTACCAATACTCAATACGGCAATGAACGATTGTGCGAAATCAGCCGTCTGTTGCAGGATACGAGGCCATTTGGTCTAGATGAGTAAGGACGTTATTGACCCACCGCCACTCACATTGGCAGGCACCTTTTAACACTGTGCCACTGATGGTGTCCACCCAATAACTTGAAAACAGAGCCTGTTAGACTGAATTTTTACTCTGCAGTGCTTTGTCCACTGGTTGAAGCTTTCTGGGAGATTAAGACTTTGTGCCGGACCGTGACCCGAAACCAGAACTTTTGCCTACCACGGGTAAGGGCTCTATCAACTTTTCTTTTTCTATTGTGAAATAAAATTAAATTATTTATGAGAAACAAGAAGATAAGTTATCTCTCTTTTTACTTACAGCACACAGAAACAAGATCACAGAAGTTAATTAACAGCATACAAAGTGTTTTGATGGCCTGACTGTAACTGTAATTCTCCATTATTGACATAACGTTTTTTTAATCTTTCATATACAAGAAGATCAATTTTCTTGAAGTTATTTTTTTTTAAGTAATGAAAGTCTTACGGAAAAATACTCGTGTGACTGTATAACTGCCGTACTGCGGTATATCTGCTGGAGTTCAAAATACGTTGCTTAGCAATATTTATTTAACAGTTTCCATTATATGTCATAATTACACAATGTCACTTGCTTTCCTTTCAAAACGGATCTCACAAAGCTTTCACAAAATTAAAGGTATTTCACCATACCATGAAATAGCATGAGAATAACGGCGAACCCTCAGTTATTTTTCCTGTTATTACAACGAATAGCATTTCCGAAATTTTTCCCAGAATATCTTCTACACTACTGCCCCACCAGCAACGAAGTTACAAATTAATACACGGAGTTGAAGAAAATTTCTTACAAAAGGTCAACACAACATAAAAACTAAACAGATATGAAGCACAATAGGATGAAAAAAAATGGTACAACATAATTACAAGGAATTGTTTACGGTGTCTGATGTGATAGTTCATTCATTCTCCACAGAGCTAACTTGCTCAAAGAACCGCACTGGAAACCTAATAGTCCTTCCTGACATCAATACCCTGATATTTAGCGGTGGTTCCTCTGGCAAGTGTTGTGGCAGGATGTCCTTGGAAAAGCATGGAAGATGTTTTCCTAATTCCCTTTTTTCCTGCAAGAGACAGGCTGGTTTATGTTAGTCCACTGACACATGTAGGTGTTTACATTTCTCTCGATAGTGAAATATTTTTCAGGCTTGCTACGACAGGGCAAGGATCATCAACGTAGGTTATAATGGTTTTCTAACTCTGTCGCATCTCTGGAGGACATGGGAAGATATGTGCAGGTCTCTTGGGACAGATACTGATCTTGATGTGCTATATGTATGTCGACTAGGTTTCACACGTAACATTTGCTTTTGCAAATCAGATGCAAACGAATTAGGGTCAGTCTTCGTAGTTGGATCTTCAAAAAATTCATCAGGAAGTCATATAGCCTGTCCGTACCCATCTATCCAATGGAGTGGTTCGATTTCTCTCACACTGCGCGCAGTATTAAAAAAAACAGTAAGTAGAGTTTCCGTCCTTTTAGAAATCTTGATTGCACTCTTCAATGTTCTCTGTAGTCACTTAACCTTGGCATTGCGTACCTTGGCATTGCGTTGAGGACGATACGACGTTGCGTGTTCAGTTTTCATTCCACACAATAAGTCCAAATTATTAAACAATTGCCGACCGGGGTGGCCGAGCGGTTCTAGGCGCTACAGTCTGTAATCGCGCGACCGCTCCGGTCGCAGGTTCGAATCCTGCCTCGGGCATGGATGTGTGTGATGTCCTTAGGTTAGTTAGGTTTAAGTAGTTCTAAGTTCTAGGGGACTGATGTCCTTAGCAGTTAAGTCCCATAGTGCTCAGAGCCATTTTTATTACACAATTGCTATCTATACTGTGTTACTTGGTTGGTGATTACCGGAGATGGAACGTCGGATCTTACCATCCAGTGCTGATAGAAGGCCCTTGCTACTTTGACACCTGTGATAATTTCGAGTCGTATAACTTCCATCCAAGATGTGAAACAATCAATACAAGTAAAGCAGTATATCGTGCCATTAGTTGCAGATGACGTGAAAAGTATTCGCAGTTGCGAATATGGACTACCTTCTGCTGTATAATGGACTGACGACACTGAAACTTTCTGCAGGACCGGGACTCGAACCCGGATTTCTCGCTTATAGCGAGCGGTCGCGTTATCATTTGGCTATCCGAACACGACTCCTGGACACACCTAAACCTCCATATGTCGTCAAACATGTGTGCACAATCCGTACTCGTACACCTATTATGTACACTGATGCTCATAAATTAAGGATAATTGCAGAATATGGTGCCACTCAACATGGCACTACACAAAACTGGCGCTAATAACATAGGCACATAGGGAACACACACGACACAGATCTGTAAGTTCACGGTATTGGTGATAAGTTGAGAAAACCGTCCCGAAACACATGTACCACAAAACGCCACTGTTTCCTGCGCATGTACCCTGACATCAATAGGGGATATGGTCACCATGCACACGTACACAGGCCGCACAACTGGTTGGCATACTCTCTATCAGGTGATCTAGCAGCTGCTGGGGTATAGCTTCCCATTCTTGCACCAGTGCCTGTCGGAGCTCCTGAAGTGTCCTACGGGTTTGAAGACTTGCAGCGATACGTCAACCGAGAACATCCCTGACGTGCTCGATGGGGTTTAGTTCTGAAGAACAGGCAGGCCACTCCATTCGCCTGATATCTTCTGTTTCAAGGTACTCCTCCACGATGGCAGCTCGGTGGGGCCGTGCGTTATGATCAATCAGGAGGAAGGTGGGACCCACTGCACCCCTGAAAAGGCGAACATACTGGTGCAAAATGACGTCCCCATACACCTGACCTGTTCTAGTTCCTCTGTCAAAGACATGCAGGGGTGTATGTGCACCAATCATAATCCCACCCCACATCATGAAACCTCGACCTCCATACAGGCCCCTTTCAAGGACATTAAGGGGTTGATATCTGGTTCCTGGTTCACGCCAGATGAAAAACCGGCGAAAAACACTGTTCAGACTATACCTGGACTCGTCCGTGAACGTAACCTGGGACCGCTGTTCCAATGACAATGTACTGTGTTCTTGACACCAGGCTTTATGGGCTCTCCTAAGACCAGGGGTCAGTGTAATGCACCTTGCAGGTCTCCGGGCGAATAAACCATGTCTGTTCAGTCGTCTGTAGACTGTATGTCTGGAGACAACTGTTCCAGTGGCTACGGTGAGGTCCCGAGCAAGGCTATCCGCAGTACTCCGTGGCCGTCTGCGGGCACTAATGGTGAGATATCGATCTTTTTGTGGTGTTGTACATTGTGGACGTCCCGTACTGTAGCATCTGGACACGTTTCCTGTCTGCTGGAATCGTTGCCATAATCCTGAGATCACACTTTGTGGCACACGGAGGGCCCGTGCTACGACCTGCTGTGTTTGACCAGCCTCCAGTTGCCCTAGTATTCTACCCCTCATAACTTTATCAATATGTATTCTCTGAGCCATTTTCAACACACAGTCAACATTAGTACGTCTGAAAACGTTGGCACACTTACTCGCTGCACCGTACTCTGACATGCACCAACACATTTCTGCGTATGTGGACTGCCGCCAGCGCCACCGTGCTACTACCGCAGGTCAAATGCACCGCATGGTCATACCCCGAGGTGATTTAAACCCGCAAGCCGCCCACCAGAGCGTTGTTTCACCATGTATCAGCATTATCCTTAATTTATGAACATGAGTGTATATTGACGTACAGGGGAGACATTCGCTTGCCCGTGTCGGCTGATAAATACGATATTGCAGTGCCTGTGTTATTCCGAATTACGATGCAATGTCCGAAGGAACTTTCAATAGTAATTCGGGATAACACAGGCATTGCAATATCGTATTTGCAGTTGAAGCGTCACACCGAAGAGTCTTTCCTGATGGAAGCTGATGTGAGCTTGAAGTTTCATGAATTGTTTCCTGTTCGGAGTTGCCGCAGTGGTTCCAGCTGGGCCTTGGCGATTTCTTCATAGTCCATTACTTTTACTTCATCAACTCTGCATAGAGCATCCGCAACAATATTGTCATGGCCACTGACTGACTTGAAGAATATAGGCTGAAAACTGTAGGAATCTCGGTACCGTTGAGAGCATACAGTTTTTATAGTGATTCAACATTAACCTCCGAGTTAGTTGGAATTAGAGATATATCAGCCCCACTGTCAACTAAAAATTGCAATTCCGTTTTCTTTGTCAGTTACAAATAGGTGGGTTTCGTGACAACTGCCTTGGGGAGCAGAATTTGCCGCTAATTCAGTTTCTGGATGGGTTTTCGTTTCCCCGTTCAGAGCAGCTAGGTAGAAGCGAGCATTTTTTATGCTTGCAGTGCTGCCCAAAGGAAAAGAGGTAATAACAGTACTTGCCACTGGGGTTGTATTTATTCCGAGACTTACTGCGGTTATTATTATGTCGGCCGTAGAAGCTTCTATGGCAAGACCCGCCTTGATAACCGGTTGACAATGCAGCTATTTGTTGCTCTATCCCCGAAATTCTTGTCATTAAATCACTCATTGTTACAGGAACATCTTGTTTGTTACGAGCATCACTTTTCATGACGAACATTCCGTTACGGGGATTCATTTTTATTATTCTATCAGCCATTACAGCCGCTTTTCGAAACCCTCTTCACCGGCAATTAAAGTGTTCCTTATAGAACCTGGAAGTTTCTCTAGCCAGAGTGTCGTAACGACCTTTCCCGACAGGTCTACTCCTGCCAAAACTTGCATCTTGCGTAATAATTGGCTAGAAGTTTGGTGCACCAAATCCGTTTCAGCAACTAGTCTCTTAAAACGCTTATTTTCGCTTTCCATAAATATATTCAATAGACGTTCTTTAGACGACAAATATTTAGTCCCTTCTGTGCCGCGAGTGATGTCCCAAATATTCTCGACGAATTTGCGTTCTAATTGTGACACTAAATTTAGTCTCTCTGTAACAATTTTGCAAATGCTTAACTGCGCCTCTACCTGATAGCCTTATTTGCTTCCAATCGATCCTCGGACATGCTTCCGCTTATCGCCGTATCTTCTTATCATCACGTCGGCATGACCAGTTATAACTGCCCTAGCGTGGTATATTTACTGAAACTTAAAAAAAAATGTTGCTTAACAATATTTAACAGTTTACAGTATGCATCGCTTTTCATACATCATAAAACAGCATGTGAATAACGGTGAACTGTCAATTATTTTTCCTTTTATTACAACGAACAGATTTTCCGAAATTTCCAGCAGAATCATTGTGATCCTTACAAATGTAACCAAGCTATGATGTATTGTCCGACGAGGCCATCGGAAGTTCCGGTAAACTAGTTCCGTCATAGTTAAACACGATAGAGAGAGAGAGAGAGACAGAGAGAGCAAGGGGGTATGTTCTGAACTTGTTAGAAGTGGAGAGCTATAATGGCATTTAAATGTGAGCGGCACTTCGACAATACTTCTTCCAACCTACCCTTTTCCAACATTATTCACAGTGCAGTTTGTGTGACTCCATGTCTGACTAAACCCTTGACCGCCGGCAGATCCATGCTTTATTTCTTCATAAAAGACGATTATGTTTGGCCACCTACACAACTTCACTGATTTGGTGTGTTATATTTTCAAACTACCGCCGCTGAAGGCAGTACACAGCAGTACACAGTATCGCAATCTGACCCTTAAAAACTTGGCAAGTCACTGCCACGAACCCCGCTGAGTGTGGGATGTGGAAAATCAAGACTGACGTTCAGCCGATAGCCGAAAACGCAGTTGAGAACGAACGTTATGGCTGCAAGTAACACGAGATCCAAACAGCACAAATGAGTGAAACGCAGAACACACACAATTCAAGAGAGTCCAACTCGAAGACAGTACCAGAAAGAGAGACAATACCTACAATCGAAAGTCGGCGTAACTATGATTTCAGTAACGGAATACAAACTTCACGGTCTGTGTTTTTTTTTTTCCATTGGTAATTTTATTTCACCCACATAGCGAGGAAGAAAATGGGGGGGGGGGGATGCTAGCAGTAATCATAGTGCTGCTCTTCAGCCAAACACCGTTAAAATACATGATACTGTGGCTCTTATGAGGAACGCTTTGTAGATTACAATTTTTTGGGCTACCCCCTCTCCACCCAATGTTTGTTCCAACCTATATACAAAACATCTGTGCGAAATTTCTGCTCGGTAGCACAAGCGGACGGGGTGGGGTACCCCTGTGCCTACAAACTTGAAACATGAAGAAAGAAACGGAAAATCACCACCATTCCTTCTGCGTGACAAATTCATCCACTGACGTTGTAAGGTTTTCCTATGTTTTCGGCCACTGTAAATACTTCACCTTCACTGTACGGAGACGAAGATAAATGAGCGCGCTGCACGAGTAGTGAATAAAATCCTTGAGTCTGAGTTTATCTACGGTTCGCTTGCTCGCCTGTGTTTGTCAGTTGTGCAACACTATTCTTATTTGAGGCATAGTAGCGAGCAACTGAGCTTTAGAGAAAGAGATTTGATATTTGTGGTATGAACGAAATTATCTCGAATACTATATTATGGAGATGAAAACTTGTTTGTAAACGTAAGTTATAATTCTATTGATCGAGAAGATTTTTTGGAGGAGTTTCTCAAGATAAGCAATGCATTCGCAAGAATGAACTGTTTGTTTGTCAGAACTAGTAATTGAAGAATATCTTTGTCACTCAGATAACTAATAATATTGATGATTAGTGTTAATTTGATCTCTTTGTTTTCTTTATGTCACAAATGACTTAATTTATTGGAATGTCTGTTATTTTTGTACTGAGAGAATTTCGTAATTGTTAGGATCTTCTTATGTTCTACAGTCTTTTTTGCCAATAGTCAAGAGTTTAAAGTAAAGCTCTCCTCCATCATTCTTAGTAAGGTTTCGAATGTTTTGTCGTTCGTGCATTGCATTTTACTCCATACGAAGCCACAAATTGTTTCTGACAAGCGAAAACCAAATTTTGTAGTGAGTAGTCTACTTTTTTTTCTTTAGCAGCTGCAACTGCTGATTTCTATTTGCTTTCGAGAACGTCAATACACCCGACACAGAACAGCATGCTGAGTATAAGGTAAGCTACTTTCATTTCAGGACAGATCTCGCTTTATATTCTTATGAGGAAACAGTTAGTAGTCAGAGTTATCAGTTGTTGAGCTAAGCAAGCAGATTAATTTATATTGCACTTCATGCTACGCATATTTCATAAGGTACTTCAGTATTGAGTTCCAGGTAAATAGTTGTCACTGAGTACACAGTTTGTTACTTTTGGCATTTAATTAGATTAGTTTTCATTTTTCAAACTTAGTATTTTACTAAGTTTATAGTTTTGTTTCACGACACTGTTCGCATGCGCAACCCAGGGCCAAGTAACAGTCAGTATTGCTTAGCAGCTGATAACGATGTCTAAAGCACGCGTTACCAGAGAAGAAGGTCTTTGAAAAAAGAATATTCAGTATTTTCATTTATAGATAATTTTCTATAAAAAGCTTAAAACTTATGTTGGCAGTTGTTTAGTTCAGCCTCTTATAACTGAATGAACTTGCCATACGTCTGCAGGTCATACAAAAGAGACTTTATGAAGAATAAAGATCTTTAAAAGAAAATGTGATTTTCTCATATTTTCTTTTGAACCTTCTGCAGAGTAGTATTATAGAGTGTATTATAAAAGTTTATACAGTAATATATCAATTAAGTTGAAAATAATTTTATTACTTAATTAGTTACATCCAAACGATACTTCTGAGATTAAAATATAATGAGATTTTTATGCTGTTTTTAGATTGTATCGAAATTTGGGGCCGAGGGGCACCCAACCTTACATATACATTCAACTCTTTTAGTTAAAAGATTAAAATTGTTGAATTTAAATACGAATAGAATGAGAATTTTTCCTTTTGACGATTTACTGTAAAACACATTTGGCGATGATGCGAGTGAGGCTATGATGACGATGACTATAATGCATTTGACAAGTTGTCCCACGTCAGCTAGGAAGCTGGAATGTACGGGTGAATGCTGGAGCGCGCATGTGGGCACTAGGGAATAGCTGGTAGGATGGGCAGAGGACAAGTAAGGTCTCTGGATTACGAAGAGAGGGCCTATTGAAGTTGCCTTGTGATATGATGTGGTGAGAAGGTGCAGGGTGGCGTAGGATTGCGTAAACAGTAGGATTGTTATCTTCGAGATTGTGAGGTGTATAGAACTTGTGAAGATGTTCGATGAATTTGACGATAGAGGGGAATTTTATCAACTGGGCAGAATGCATAGGTGAGGTGGAGCGCACGGCATTCTAGGGCCTGTAGTGAATGGTAAAATGTTGGGGGTTTGGAGAACCGTGCTAGTTGGTAAAGGTGAGAATGGTTCAAATAGGGCTTTTGCAGGTATAGAAGATTGGGCAAATATGTAATACGCACGTACGAACTGTTAATAGTTTCAGAAATTTTAGTGTACTATGGGCTTTTTAATGGATGGTTTTATTGGTTTGTGGCCGAGGGTTAATCTAAGATATATTAAAATGGTTGGGATGATTGTGGATGGTGACTCAATTAGCCGACAGCAGCTGGTATTTATTCTGACAGAGCATTATCACTATTCCTATGTGACGAGTCTGTCGCTGTCCCTAGGCATGCGGCTGCCGAATATAGTGCTGTGAGCTGTACAAATAATGTTGCCTCCATTCTCTGAGTCCATCGTTGGAGTCGTGAGGTGTTAGAAGTATAGTAAGCCAAACAAACGGTTTAAACCCTTGAGTGATTATTTTCCATGTGCATTCCCCTACCTGAGTGGGCAATTTCCCATAGTGATGGAAGGAGCGTCAGGTGCCTTGCTAACGCAGTAAAACATTTCTTCGTTGATTTTAGTTTATGGACCAATACTAAGGAGGCTTAATGTAGAATAGAATGTATTAAAGAAGCGAAAGAAATTTTATTTCTTAATTACTATTCGTTTTCTTTGTGAAATGTTTGAAAAGATGGTGCCGCACTGAAGAAAACTTCGCATACTGTATCAGTAAGATGTCTCTTTCCGGAGTCCTCTCGTCCAAACTCCACACCTGGTTATTGATCTTTAGTTTATTCTACTTGGCAAAAACTGTGGAAAATGCCTGGCTTTAGCACAAGTTGCTTTCAATTACGACATTACCGTCACTTATCGCTAAGCAACATTATTTCATTTTCTGCCTCTATTTTATAGTTATATTAGAAAGAGTGTCCACAGCTCATAGTCTAGTGGTACGAGCACGATAGCTCATCGAGTTCAGTCAGGGAACTGGCTGCAATCTGTAATTAAAAAAAAAAATACTTCGTGAAGTGTTCAACGACAGTAACTGAGTTTCACATTTTTGACGAACAAAATGAAAGAAAGAAAAGAGAGAGAAGTGGTTAGCATTGTCGCGTCTAGATCATGGTGTCCATGGTTCAGTTCCCAACTGGATCGGATTTTATCCACTCAGAGACTGTGTATTTTGTTGGCCTCATAAATACTTCATAATCATCAATGTCACTAAAGTAGCGCCATATAAAAAGACTTGCACTAGGTGGCCGAAATACCCCTGATGCGCCAGTAACGCCATACGACCATTTCATCTCTTGAGGTTATTTTAGATGTGGACTTTTGAGGAAGCTTTTGCGGTTTTCGCAATGGGAAGGTGCACTCCCAATTTGATCTCAGGATCCTGCTGTCAGCAGAAGATAATCAATTAATCTCATTAGCAAAGGCGAGCCTCCCTACGGAGGAGGACAGTTTACACAGAAGTGAGGCTGCGGCCTGCTACAGGTTTTTGTGAGCGGAGCTGGAGCCTGACCTAGCTGAGGATAGAAGGCACCGTGCCACCACTGCCATTCCCAGAGAATAATTGAGTTTCACGTGTTTGACTTTTCTGCATGAAGGTCAAAGATCGAGACGCCACAGTGCCACCTGGCCAGCATGAGAAAACAGTTGCGTTCGCTGTAAAATTTTGTTCATCCAATAGAGGTGAGTCGCCCCACCACCATGCTTGGCACAGAAAAGCCGACGAACCGAGGAGACACTGCTCCAGCCTGGCACCACCCTCATGTTTGTTAACGTGTGTTCTGTATTCCAAGAATGGGAAGTTTCTGCTGCGTTCCCCTGAATAACTGGCACACATTGGCAATAGCTGTGGATCGTCCCGTCCACAGGGCATTTTTGAAAGCTAAGCAGTTGAGGGCCGTGAACGAAGATTCTGAGCTATTCCCCTCCGGCCGCCGTGTTGGGCGTTTCATCTGAGTGCCACCGTCTGGTGCCGATTGACACACGCTGTTGGAGAAATTTACGTGTCGCAATTGCTGTAGCCCAGTCCAGATCCTGAGCAACTTGTTGCTTGCTTACTGCCCCACATAACTGGAGCTACTTAATTTGGTTATGCTTGCGGCTTCTTATTGTAACATTAACTTTGATTTCGCGAGATGCCCAAATGAGCAGATATTGTGGCGCTTTCTCCAAACCGTCTCCTACACTTTTTGGTCCTCCTTGCATTGTTATTAGTGTAATTTTGTAATTTGATCAGAGTATTAGAGGACTTTATCGTCTGCCAATTTTATTGTGACTTTGTCAGTCATAAATGCAAATAAATATTCGTAATTTCAGTCTTGCCTTAGATTTCAAGATCTTTTAAACTATCCCATAATGTTTCTGTTGTTAGGCGATGCACTAACAACAAATATGACCTGGTGCAAACCTAAGCTTGTTGTCCTCACTGTGGTGGCGTTGTCATTGTGTACGTGGCCAAATTCAACAATCATTCTCTTATTATTCATGAAGGTAACGAGCATTACCCTCGCTCGCCTCGTCTGATTATTAATCTGTTTATTGAACACTGAGAGGTGTGTTGCCGGCAGGAGTGGCCGTGCGGTTCTGGGCGCTACAGTCTGGAACCGAGCGACCGCTACGGTCGCAGGTTCGAATCCTGCCTCGGGCATGGATGTGTGTGATGTCCTTAGGTTAGTTAGGTTTAATTAGTTCTAAGTTCTAGGCGACTGATGACCTCAGAAGTTAAGTCGCATAGTGCTCAGAGCCATTTGAACCATTTGAGAGGTGTGTCGATTTCCCCTAGGATTGTAAGTTCGGTGTGTTGTTTTATGACTATTTTGTACCTTGCAGTATTCAGACGTAATAACCAACAACACTGCATACGTACAAACTAGGGCTGTTGATAAAATATCGATATTGTGAAGCAAGTTTATGTGGCACAAAAGAAGGAGTCCGATTGCACTGGGTGGGGAGGGGGGCGGGGGGGGGGAGGGGGGGGTAGCGGGGTTGAATGGAGTAGCAAGATTTCCGATGTGAAGAAACAGCACAACAGTTGCGTTAAAAAAAAATAAACTCAACTAGTGTGCTATATCTTCACATCGATATTGTTAAAAAACAATTGCTGAGAACGATGAACAAAACTCTAAATGACATGACAGATCTTTTCGGTGGACGGAGACCTATGCGGGGAAATGCTGACGTAATCGGTGCTCGGTGCTTCCACCAGAAACTGCAACTCTTAACTCCACGACGCAATTTTGATACTGCAACTACTGGGTCCCTGGCGTTGGCAGAAGTGAAAAACAGGGAAGTCGACATGAAGTGTTCCGGAAAAATCCGACGTGTGACGAAACTGGACGACGGACCTATTGGCAACCTTTTATTATTCCACTTATACGGAGTTACCATTGTTAGTAAAGTGTCAAGTAAAGTGTGAATGAACGAGCATCGTTTTCCTTTCCATTCTCTGTCTTAGGGATATAAGCAGGTTGCTACCTTGTTGCTTACAGAATATGTAATTATAAATTAATACTTAAATATACAGCTCTATAACCGGAAGTATACTTAGTATAACCGGAAGTATACTTAGAATGCGCAGTCCATATTTTTATAGGCAGGTATGTCGAGCGTGACAGCTACGGTCGCAGGTTCGAATCCTGCCTCGGGCATGGATGTGTGTGATGTCCTTAGGTTAGTTAGGTTTAAGTAGTTCTAAGTTCTAGGGGACTGATGACCACAGATGTTAAGTCCCATAGTGCTCAGAGCCATTTGAACCACCATTTTTGAGGTATGTCGACTTTTTTTTCTTTCGATGAAGCGATACATCGGTACTTATTATATATTCATTATAATGTGGGCCGATAATGATATTTTTTTAAACATCGATATATAGGAGTCCCGATATTTTTAAAAAGTCAACAGTCCTAATACCAACATCGATCATTAAGAGGTGGGCGTCCATTTGAAGGCACTACTACAGAGGATACTGCTAAACGTTCGTCGAGATTAAACATGTACACAATGAGCTGTTTTCGTCGCCATATTAATTGCACAGAACGTACGCACTGAATCACGCTATTCTAATAAATGGCGGAAAATCTTCCGATAATATTTGTTTAGCTTGCTTTTGGCGGTTTGGTAGATTTCGCACTGGGAAAGGCTCCTATCCACGCCTCCCATATTCTTGTTGTAATCAGTGCCAACACTTGTCTTTTGTACGACGCCATTCTTTGAATGTACTTCTTGTAATGTATCGTCGTGGAAAGACGTCCCACTCGTCCTTCGATATCATAAACATCTGCTTCTTTCTGTACACGTCATCATATTTTCCTTTCTCAGTTTTTCATTTTTCATTTTTCATTGTGCTATGACGTTTGTGTTCTTTCTCGTTAGTTTGTCAACCAAATCTGTAATAGTTTAGCAGTCGTCGAGATACATCCAGTATGTGTTTCTGAGCAAATCACGAGCAAGCCCCACAACAATTCGTCAAGTTATTTTCTCTTCAGGATAATTGCTACCTTAAATTAAGTTCTTATCAACATAAACTTTGAAAGAGATGATTATTGGCCGAGAATACATTATCTTGACTGGCTAGAGGAAGCAATAATAAAGGTTATTGACAGATGGGGACGCCCTGTTATTTAGGGTAGACGGTTAGTCTAGGCCGCGTATCCGCAGAGCGTACCAGCGACCCGCGCATGTGTTCGCAGCTGTGTCTCGCGCAGTCGGTACCATGTCTCATTCCGCGGCTGCCGCAATCGAACTTGACGAACCGAAACCTACGGCGGTGCTCTGTTCGTGCGATCGAGACTCGAGGCGGTAGTGGTGTCGTTCGGGTCACCCAGAATCAACAGCGAGATGTGTCTTGCCCTAACAGTACTCTGCAGAACAAGAACAAACGTTGTGAAAAAAAAAAATAACAGAACCACAACAAAAATACGAGTAAGGACGCTGGAACAACACAGGCAGAGAGCTGAAGATGCCAATTTAAGAACTAAAAAGAAAATGATACCTTTAGTGGCTTCATACAGAAGAGAGAAGAAGAACCTCTCCCTTACAGTAATGGCATCTTGAATCTGGATGGCTATTTTTCTTATATTTCGCTCGATCGTTGTGTTTAATGTTCGATATTACGTAACGACAATCCAGTAAAAATGTTTAATTGTGTCTTCCCACCATGCACTTTTCATTGCGTTCCCAATTGTTTTCGATGTTATTCATCAGTATAAAGGCAGCCGCTTCACTTGTATCCGTAGTGTTGTTGCACGCACTCTGATACCAGTGACTGGCAGCCAACATCTACCACGGAGAGAACTAGCGCGGCTGCCGCATGCGACGATGTACGAGTACAGGTCGGCCGCGCAAGGGCTCGCGCTGTTTTCTTTTTTTTTAACTTTACTCGAACCCGGGATCTCCAGTCCAGCTTACATGGCAGACGCTCTATTTATCTTGTTTGCTCCGACCACGACTTGAACTTGGGAGCTCCTGCTTACATGGCAGACACACTATTTTTTTTCCACTGCTCGCTCACCCCACAGTAGAATACCGCGACTAATTTTAATTTTTTTTTCGCCCAACCCAGGAAACCCACCGAAATTATACACTCAAAAGGCAAACGAAAATATTCACTCTTTTTTTAAGAAGTACTTATTGAAGGCAATCAATTAAAATAAAACAAAGGAAGTCACTGCGACAAAAACAAAGGGGTGAAATCAGAAAAAAACGTATAGGAAGGAATGGGGCGTCAATTTTAACGTGCCCTCACATTCTTTCTTCCTTCACTTTTACGTGGTGGAACATCTAAATCCACAGAAGTGTCCAAAAAATAAAAAATAAAAAAGGGGGGCATGGCAACTCATCCAACGCCTTGTCGATGAAAAACAACGCTCAGTCGACACGTGGCTTAAGATATTTTAGAGCGCTAGAAAGATGGTTGGAGTGGTTATGGATGGCGACTCGATTTGATGACCGTACCGCATGTTTATTTCCGATAGAGTTGACGACCTTTCCTACTTGACGTGTTTGCCGCGACCACGAGGCGTGCCTGCATGAAACTTGTCGTTCCCAATGGGTACCGGGTGGTTATAACTGTAGCGCTGCTCACGGAGGTCAAGTGAGGGCCGTAATTTTCGTATGGAGCGAAATTTGTAAATATGCTAAACCGTTAATGCGGAACCGATTTACGGTAGGAAAAAATAAAAAAATAAAATAAAAAACATTAGTTCCAATTTTGGCCATCAGGCACAAATCTGGTGCTGTACAGCACCTAGTTGACGTCCCTGGTGCTCTTATTGAACAAGCTGTGTAGGCGGCGGTTAAAAATAAAATCAACATTATGCCTTTCTCCATTATTTGACCTTTTCTGCCACTGTCCCGTTCATAATCCATTACAAATGGAAACGTTGTATACGTCTTTGTTGCATTCAGAGGGTCAGATTTTCACCAGGGGGCTAAAATTGAAACTAACATTTTCCAGCGTAAATAGGTTCCTCAGTAAAGCGTTAGAGTATCTACCAAGTTCCACTGCCATACGATAATTACAGTCCACATTGGAGCCCTGTGAATAGGTGTACCTCGATTATAACCAACGGGTACTAGTCACAGAATGCTGCAGACGATATCTGGAGAACCGGCAGGCCATGGACGGACATATAGGGTGCGTCAAAAAAATGTATACACACTTTGAACTGTCATAGACAATTTATTTCCCGTTCTACAAGGTTAAATATCTGAGAGAAAGTAATGTTATGTTTCTTCAACGGGTGGCAGAAGTGGCAAGGACGTGCGTTTGAGCTTTGAAGCGCGGAAGCAGATAATTAAGTGGTACTGGAAGTTTGAGAATGTAGCTTCGGTTCGAGGACAGTGGAGAAGTGAGTATGGTACAAAAAAAAAAAAAAATGGCTCTGAGCACTATGGGACTCAACATCTTAGGTCACAAGTCCCCTAGAACTTAGAACTACTTAAACCTAACTAACCTAAGGACATCACACACACCCATGCCCGAGCCAGGATTCGAACCTGCGACCGTAGCAGTCCCGCGGTTCCGGACTGCAGCGCCAGAACCGCTAGACCACCGCGGCCGGCTGAGTATGGTACAGAACCACCTTCAAGGTGTACTATTACACGTCTACGAGACAAATTCGAAATTCATGGAACAGTGTGTGATGTGCATAAAGGTCGATCAGGGCGACCTCGTACAGCTACAAGTGATGATTTCACAACTGCGGTCTTCAAACTGTTTCAGCGTTCGCCTCAAAGATCTTCAAGGCAAGCGGTACGTGAGAGTAATGGAAGTCCTGGTAGTGTGCTACGGATTCTGAAGAAAGTCAAGTTTCGTGTGTACATTCCAAGGCTGGTGCAACAGCTAAGTGACGACGATCCAGATCGAAGGTTAGAATTTTGTGAACGGGTTCAGCAGATGGTAAGACGTGAACTGGGATTTATGGGTAGCATAATTTGGTCGGATGAAGCCCAATTCAAACTCAATGGAACTGTCAATAGGCACAATTGTGTGTACTGGGCTGAAGATAATCCTCACATTACAGTTGAAAAGGCTGTTAATTTGCCTGGTGTAAATGTGTGGTGTGGTTTGTCTGCAAGGGGACTCATTGGGCTTTTCCGCTTTGAAGGTACTGTTACTGGAGAAATGTACCTAAAAATGCTTGCTGACTCCATATTCCCTGCCATTCGTGCATTATACGGTAATGATGAGTTTTATTTCCAACAAGATGGCGCCCCGCCGCACTATCATAGGGACGTAGGGGCATACCTGGATCATAATGTGCCAGGCCAGTGGATAGGATGCAAGGGGACCAATCGAGTTTCCTGCACGCTCTCCAGACCTCACACAGCAGGATTTCTTCTGATGGGGCACAGTAAAAGATGAGGTGTACAAACGTAAACTACGTAACCTGGACACACTTTGGAATGAGATTCAGGCAGCGTTGGCATAAATCTCATTGGACACTTTGGTACGATGTACGGAAACATTGGTGACTCGTACTCAGAAATGTATTGATGCCGAAGGCCACCAGTTTGAACATTAATCACATTTTCAAAGTAAATTTATTTCTCCAATTGGACTTTAAGCTTTCCTTTTCCAGAAATTTAACATTGTAGAACGGGAAATAAATTTTCTATGACGCTTCAAAGTGTGTATACATTGTAAGAGGTCCATGATTAAGGAATTTGTTGCTAGCGCACTCGAGCAGATGTAATTTCGATGGATTGCTCGCGCTGCCTGCGATATGTAAGCTATAAGAGAATCTCAGACCAAAGAGCAGTCTTGTATGCAGTAGGAACTGTGTAGCAATAGGAGTAAGTAGTTGCTAGCGAGGAGTTTGGTATATCGTGTTGGCTGGGCCGGTCGTGGGGAGCGATGGCGGAGCCTGAGCGATATAATATAAGGTAAAAGCAGCCTCGCGCATATGTACTCTTGTTGTATCAAGTCCCATGTAAATGTTTAAAAAATCTCTTAATAATAATCTTTCTTATAAAAATTAACTTTCGACAATTATTCATCTCAATTTAAAGAATTTACTAATTTCTCCAATCGATGGTCATCCTGATTATTGCAAAGAAAAATCAATTGTTCTTTTTATACATGAGAAATCTATCGGCCAGCATTGCACTGGGCTGTGCCAGAAAAAAATTCTTATCGGAGCAGATATATATGCGTTATCCGGTGACTTAATTGAGGTAACAATTTTCATTTTTTTATTCAGAATGATGTTTCAGGGCCATGACGCAGCGCTGCTGACGTCCAAAATTTACCAGTATAAATTCACAGTCAATTATTGAAAGGTTATAAGTGAGCCACAGTTTTGTTGAGAGATTGGTCACATTGTGTTATTGGTAGGTTGCGGAATTTTTCCATGGGGAGGTTGCATTGAATGTGAATTAGGCTACATAATTTTATTTATCTGTTGGGAGATTACGCTGAGTGTGAATGTTGTACTTATTATTTTTTTGTAGGGAGGTTACATTTCTTGACGCACCCTGTATACGTCATGTCCACTTAAACGGCGTGATGGCGACGCATAGAGAAGAATTTTGCAGAATTCGTTTAGCATAAAATGGAAGACTTTATTCAGTATCGTCGTTACTTAACGTCCCGCATGTTTCGGCCGCTGCTGGCAGTACGAGACGCGAGTGTAGGGAGGCAGTAGCCACCTGTTGGGCGCAGCGGATAAATGCGAGCGCCGTGAGGGCGGCATTGTGGGCGCGGCACAGCGCCGCCTTGTGGAGCACAGCGGCGCGCTGTGGCGCGGCCACAATGCGGGCTCACCTGCTGGCGGCGCGCCTGTGCCCAGCTCATCGCCTGAGACGCCTCGGGTTGCGGCCAGACAGCGCACCAAAACACCCGGCACAACAGCCCGTGGCGCCACTAACTAGCGCCCTCTCCGCCTCCAAATGAACCGGCAAAGTGGCGATTCGTTTTCAATGAACGGAGTGTGTATGCGGACGGGCTCCACTTACACTGTCATACACCAGAGAGCGCACGTCAATGACGAGATCCTTCGGGAAGCCTTCGATACATTTCCGCTCCCTTAATAAAACACGTGCTTAAGCTCGAACAGTCGCAGCGTTTGCCCAGAGACAGCGATGCATTACGAAATTAAGTAAAGCTTAGTGGTTCAGAAAGTCTTCATTATTGTTACGTGCAGAGAGGAAATTAATATAGAAATTGAAAGGGTATACACAGAATGGCAGGGGTAAAATACAGGGAGCGAAAGGCTATTTACAATTTGTACAGAAACCAGATGGCAGTTATAAGAGCCGAGGGACACGAAAGGGAAGCAGTGGTTGGGAAGGGAGTGAGACAGGGTTGTAGCCTATCCCCGATGTTATTCAATCTGTATATTGAGCAAGCAGTGAAGGAAATAAAAGAAAAATTTGGAGTAGATATTAAAATCCATGGAGAAGAAATAAAAGCTTTGAGGTTCGCCGATGACATTGTAATTCTGCCAGAGACAGCAAAGGACTTGGAAGAGCAGTTGAACGGAATGGATAGTGTCTTGAAAGGAGGATATAGGATGAACATCAACAAAAGCAAAACGAGGATAATGGAATGTAGTCGAATTAAGTCGGGTAATGCTGAGGGAATTAGATTAGGAAATGAGACACTTAAAGTAGAAAAGGAGTTTTGCTATTGGGGAGCACAATAGCTGATGATAGTCGTAGTAGAGAGGATATAAAATGTAGACTGGCAATGGCAAGGAAAGCGTTTCTGCAGAAGAGAAATTTGTTAACATCGGGTATAGATTTAAGTGTCAGGAAGTCGTTTCTGAAAGTATTTGTTTGGAGTGTAGCCATGTATGGAAGTGAAACATGGACGATAAATAGTTTGGATAAGAAGAGAATAGAAACTTTTGAAATTTGGTGCTACAGAAGAATGCTGAAGATTAGATGGGTAGATCATATAACTAATGAGGAGGTATTGAATAGGACTGGGGGGAAGAGAGGTTTGTGGCACAACTTGCCAAAAGAAGGGATCGGTTAGTCGGACATGTTCTGAGGCATCAAGGAATCACCAATTTAGTTTTGGAGGGCAGCGTGGAAGGTAAAAATCTTAGACGGAGATCAAGAGATGAATACACTAAGCAGATTCAGAAGGATGTAGGTTGCAGTAGTTACTGGGATATGAAGAAGCTTGCACAGGATAGAGTAGCATGGAGAGCTGCATCAAACCAGTCTCAGGACTGAAGACCACAACAACAACAACTCAGCATTACACTATTCACATGGCCCGAGTTCACAAATAGCTTCCTTGTTCTGTGAAAAGCACAACATAAAATGCTGCTTCCATCGGCAGACACTTAATTGATCGGTCTGTACTGAGCGTTAGAACAGTCATCCGACTGAACTGAAGACTTCAATTATATATTTAAAAAAAAAAGGCATAAAGAGAAGGAAAGAGCTCAGTATGTGTTCCTTAGCGGGAAGGAGTCCTCAGAAGAGGTTGTAGCGTCTCATGTACAGTATGAGCAAACTTTCACTACGTGAGATGCACCAATGATAAACGAGTGATTGTAGGACAATTAAAATTTGTGGAAACAGTTGTAGTTATAAGGACATGCTGTGAAGACATGTAACAAATAAACCATTGATAGAAACATATTTTAATTTCCACATGAGTGTTGCATTTCTTAATGCATATCAAATTTACTTTCCAGTTACAAACGTTGCTCAACGTGGCGACCATTGCATTGACGGCAGCCTGAAACAGCCCGAGAGGTACCATTCCATAATTGTTCGCAGCAGTTTTAGAACGGTGTATCAAGGAATGTTCACCTGTATGACACAGCTACTGCACTGCTTGAAGACATTCTCAACCCTTCTCTCTTTAACAATTTGTATCGCAATTAGCCGTCGGCCTCTCTCGGGAGCAATTCCCAACCCGTCGGCTAGGTGGAACTGCGGAATCACGTTCTTCAACCCCGGTGCGGAAAGAGGATACTCGCAAAGAACGGCAGCACTATTGCTGCTGTTTTGATAAAACAGCTTTACGAGCATAGGCCTGGTCGCCTCGTCTAGACCCAAGTTGTCTGTCTGCAACTCCGATGCGCACTGATGCTTGCGTTTGAACTCTACGTCGCCGTAACAGTACTGACGCCCAACGGTAAATCATGACACTACTAACAACGCAAATCGTGCAGCGCACAGTCTGAAGAGCTTTCCTGTAAGGTTTAGTAAACATACGGTAAATAGTTTTCTGTCTACATTGACACAAGTAGCGGAAGTCTAATTATACCCACCCTGTACATCGAGGAAGTGTAGTAGGACCGTTGGTATTAACAATGTACACGAGGAGTATCAGAATTAATAGCCAAAACTGACACGAATTAAAGTATAACGTCAAAGAAATAACGTTGCAGCAAACACGGGTCTGTCGATTACGAGATAATTGCGAATGTGTGGTTCCGAGCTGCCACTGAGTTCAGTATGAAATATTATCCTTTTTACTTGTTACAAATGTATTTGTAATGAAAACTGTTCCACCACACTTCTCGCATATGTAATCTCAAATCTGACACATCGCCCAAGGCTTAGGAGTGTGGTTCAAAGCCCGCATCTCGTGGTCGTGCGGTAGCGTTCTCGCTTCCCACACTCGGGTTCCCGGGTTCGATTCCCGGCGGGGTCAGGGATTTTCTCTGCCTCGTGATGGCTGGGTGTTGTGTGATGTCCTTAGGTTAGTTAGGTTTAAGTAGTTCTAAGTTCTAGGGGACTGATGACCACAGATGTTAAGTCCCATAGTGCTCAGAGCCATTTGAACCATTTTGTGGTTCAAGTATGGTTATAAAACTCCATTCCAGCACACCTCGGAAGCTCCAACGGTATCGAGCGACTGATGTACGAGTATCATCCTCACCCGATTGGCGTCACTGGATGCGGGTATGGAGGGGCGTGTGGTCAGCACAGCACTCTCTGGCCGTTGTCAGTTTTCGTGACCAGAGCCTCTACTTCTCAGTCAAGTAACTCCTCAATTGGCTTGACGAGGGCTGAGTGAACAGTGTTTGGCAGACCAGGACGGTCAACCATCTAAGTTCAAAATGGCTCTGAGCACTATGCGACTTACCGAACGAGGTGGCGCAGTGGTTAGCACACTGGACTCGCATTCGGGAGGACGACGGTTCAATCCCGTCTCCGGCCATCCTGATTTAGGTTTTCCGTGATTTCCCTAAATCGTTTCAGGCAAATGCCGGGATGGTTCCTTTGAAAGGGCACGGCCGATTTCCTTCCCAATCCTTCCCTAACCCGAGCTTGCGCTCCGTCTCTAATGACCTCGTTGTCGACGGGACGTTAAACACTAACCACCACCACCACTATGCGACTTAACTTCTGAAGTCATCAGTCGCCTAGAACTTAGAACTAATTAAACCTAACTAAGCTAAGGACATCACACACATCCATGCCCGAGGCAGGATTCGAACCTGCGACCGTAGCGGTCGCTCGGCTCCAGACTGTAGCGCCTAGAACCGCACGACCACTCCGGCCGGCTCAACCATCTAACAAGGGAACCTCCCCATCGCTACCCCCTCAGATTTAATTACAAGTTGGCACAGTGGATAGGCCTTGAAAAACTGAACACAGATCAATCGAGAAAACAGGAAGAAGTTGTGTGGAACTATGAAAAAAATAAGCAAAATATACAAACTGAGTAGTCCATCCGAAAGATAGGCAGCATCAAGGGCACTGGAAACTCTGAAGCGCCGTGGTCCCGTGGTTAGCGTGAGCAGCTGCAAAACGAAAGGTATTTGGTTCAAGCCTCCCTCGAGTGAAAAATTTTTTATTTACAGACTATTATCAAAGTTAAAGCACTCAAACATAATCAACTTCGCTCTCCAAAATTCCAGGACATGTTCAGATTTGCTTGGACACATGCAGGATTTGACGGTCTACACACGGAAAAATTTGAAAACGTTAAAAACATATGTTTTGACAGAGCACAGGGAAAACTGTGCGACTGTGAAGCTGTTGCATTCATTTGTTGCAGTTCTTGTGACAAACTCTTATGTTTTCATCACTTTTTTGGGAGTGATTATCACATACACAAGAAAACCTAAATCGGCAAGGTAGAAGAATCGTTTTACCCATTCGCCAAGTGTACAAGTTAGATGGGTCGACAACATATTCCTGTCAGGTGACGCACATGCCGTCACCAGTGTCGTATAGAATATATCAGACGTGTTGTCTTGTGGAGGAATCGGTTGACCTATGACCTTGCGAGCAAATGTTTTCGCTGCCCATTGGAGAGGCACGTCATTTCGTCTACTAATCGCACGGTTTTGCTGTGCGGTGGCAAAACACAGACACTAAACTTATTACGGTGAACAGAGACGTCAATGAACGAACAGACAGATCATAACTTTGCGAGAATAAAGAAAGTAAAATTTTCACTCGATGGAAGACTTGAACCAATGACCTCTCACTCTGGAGCTGCTCACGCTAACCACGGGACCACGGCGCTCCTGAGCTCACAATATCCTTAATGTTACTTATGTTGCTCGTGGACTACACAGTTCGTATATTTTGCTTATTTTTTTCGTAGTTCCACACAACTTCTTCCTGTTTTCTCGATTGATCTGTGTCCAGTTTTTCAAGGCCTATCCACTGTGCCAACTTATAATAAAATCTGGGGGGGGGGGGGGGTGCGATGGGGAGATTCCCTTGTAAGTGCTAGCCAAGTCCGGCAGCAGTAAACTTCGGTGATCTGACGGGAACCGATGTTACCACTGCGGTAGGGTCATAGGCTCGCATACAGGAGTATGCATGCTGTTTATTACCGATTTAAGGAGATTAAACATCTAAGGTCATCAGTCAGCTATTCACTCCCCGAGAACGACTTCAGTGTACATCATTTATCTGTCTGCATCTATAGTAAATTCTGTACGCAAGAGTGGGAAGGTTTCCTAAATTTTTTATATAGCTTGCGTCTGTGATGGGGAATTGGTACCAGCCAAGTATTAACCCAGTGGGAAACCTCCCAAAATCCGTATCCAGGTTCAGCAGAATGCCAGCCCTCGCCGTGAATATACCGTGCGGATTCGTGGCCGTGGAACCTCCCCGTTCGGAAAGCAGCGCTTTAACACGCACGGCTCTCCGGGCGTGTAATTCATGATGGGGCACCGGCATAATTTTCTGCATACATAAGACGAAATCTGACGAAGTAATATGGTTCAAGATGGATAGTTGAGCAAGGCCTGTATTTGGGCTCCAACGTCACGTGAAGTGAATTCTCAGCATTTTTCTACCTGGAGTCATCTCAAAACCCTAGTGTACAGCGCTCCCAGTGATAGGTTGAAGAACTGAAGAAGCGAACTGAACAGCCTTGTACGATATCATCTAAGCTATTCGAAGGAATTCGTAGATCAGCACAGACACGAATGCAGCATTGGACCTAAATGTGAAGACGAAACATGGATCGTCTTCTTTAATAGGTATGAGTGGGCAGTGAAATGTTACACGTCCTGGAGTGACATTACATTTTTGCTAATGTTGACCATGGGTGACATCTGAGGCCAATTAGATGAGAACTTAATTCAAAATCTTAACAGTTCACACAAATCTGTACTGACTAAACAGGACAATATTTCAAAAAGAACTAAAAGTTCTTTAGGGCACGATTCAGGAATGGTGCAGATAAACAATGTTTTTCTCTCGGATCTCATGAATCCAAACGTAGTATGATTGTCTACAAAGATTTGGTCTCCGTTTAAATATCCACAAGGCTGAGTTCCTTGAAACGATTCTATCTCCTGGAACTCTACAAATTAACGGAGCTCCTCTTACCAAGGAGGACACATTCCGAAATTTAAGTTTTCTGCTAAAGAGTGACGATTATGTGAACTAGGATGTTCGAGCAAAATTCAAAGCGACCTGGATGAGATTCAGAGCCACTGGTACTCTTTGTGACAAAGAAGATGCCTATCCATCTCAAATCAAATGCGTGCAGCACAGTGGTGAGACCAGCTGAATTATACAGTGCAGTACCGAGTGCTGAGCTCTCACTGCAAGTCAATGAAATGCAGATACTGGGAAGATCATTAGTCATTTCCCTGCTCGATCAAATCAACAATACAACGATCCGGCAACTAGCTGGAGTAAATCCAATCAGTGAAAGGAAAGCAAGAATTAAGACTTCGGTGGTATGAACACATCATATGGGCACCTCCCACTTCAGTCATCAGCTCAGCTTATCATCTCACTGTCGAAGGCCAGAGACAATGTGGAAGAACTAAATCACAGTGGCTAAACATTATAAACTCAGATCTAAAATCAAGAAACCTAAGTTCACAGGAAGTTTTGGACCATAATTGATGGCGTGCATTGACCAAAAAAGCTGATCTAATACAAAGAGACGGCACTAAGAAGAAGAAGTTCCCATAAGTCTTCCTATGTAACGTCGGAAGGAAGAGTAAGTTAGACCCAAACTCCTGTAATCAGAATTAAATATGTGCCTACACTTAGAAATCTCAGCTGTAGTTATCTCGGGGTATGCTTTGCTGGGAAATCAAATATCAGACCTAGGTGAAAGCAGCATGCTTGAAGGATTTGGCCGTTATGAACAAAACTGTTTGCATTGCGCAACTTAAGCGTTGCTTATCTCTACAAATTATTCCTTTCTGTCGAAAAGTGGAACTTCTGAAGTTTTTGGTTTATGATGCGAGGGCGTGGGTGAACAGACGAAGACAGTTGCAAGAGATGCTATCTGTGGTGAGGGTGCAGTTCAAAGGAGACCTTACAAGTTGTGTTTGCACTTCGCGACAACGTATCCGAGAAACTGAAGCCATCCACTGAGTGAAGGAAGGCAGCTAACATAAAGCATATTAAACGTTCAGAACTTCCACTAACTGTATCGTTATTAGGTAGATAAGAGTGAGTGGCTGATTAAATAAACGATTGTGATGTAATGACACACAATAACTTTAATTACACATAATGGCCTTGAATGAAAGTGGTTGGGAAAAACGTATTGGTATTGCACTTGTAAAGTGGTTACAAATAACCAAACTGGGTGGTTTCAGTCGTATGCTGTCAACAATTTAACAGCGAGTTGTACAGAACTTCCTACAAGTATGTACAATAAAATAAGAAATGTCACTGCTTACACAAAGTTGTATCGTCACTAGACAGATAAGACAGTGAATAAGTACGAAACTGACTGTGAAGTAATTACATAAAATACAGCAAAAATAGTAATCGATCGTGACAATGAATAAAGGTGATTATAATGAATCGCATACTCATTGACCTTGCGAAAGAGCTAAAATAGCTAAGGTAAATGGTTTTAATCGTATGTTGTCTGCAAAATTAAAACCGAGCTGCGTTAAAGTTGATATGGTGTTACAAAATCGTAGTAAAGTGAACTTTAATTCCAAAAATAGCGAAAACTGTAGGCAACCTGCTCTTTCGTCAGAACAGATTGCCTGTAATTTTTCGCTACGTTTTGAATTAAAGTATTGAATTAAAGGCGGTCGTGACACAATAAATGTGTATCAATACAGATGTCGTCGTTCTAATTGATTATCAATATCAGTCTCAACCTCCTGTAAAGCTCAAAATGATCAAGATTAAACCCCATGCTCATCACAGAGCATGTTATGGATTTGTGACAAGAGATATAGGATTTCTCTACCTCTGGAAAGCGAACATACTGCATCATACTATATGTCAATGACAGACTATAAATGGGCCCCATTGCACCAACCGCTGGTTTTCCTGACTCTTTGACCGTTTTCAGAACATATACATACTCATTTATATTACACGAGTTTGTCAGTATCTATACGATTCCTCTACAGTTTACACTTATGTGTTTGGCAGAGGGTTCGTGGAACCTCTTTCAGGTTGTATCGCAACTGTCCGTGTGAGTTTTCATTAACCTTATTTTATCACGATGGTCATTTCTCTATCTCTAGCAGGAAATCAACAAAATATTGTGGCATGCGGAGCAGAAAATGGATAATTTTGTGAAAAGATCTCGTCCCAAGCAAAAACGCTTTGGTGTTAATGATTGCCACCCCAACTCGCTTATCATCCATGACACTCTGTCTCGTTACAAGCTGCCTGTTTTTGAACTTTTTAGACAACCTTTGTCCACCCTTTGTTTTAAGAATCCCGTAACACGCATCATTACCGCAGGACGCATAAGTCTAGTGTAAGTAGTGTCTTCAGTAGATCTGTGCAGATTCTAAGTGTTCTATGAATAAAACGCAATCATAGATTCATCTTGTATTTTATATGTGATGGTTCCAAGTTATGTTGTTCGTAATTGTAATCTCTAGGTGTTTTGTTGAATCAACAGACTTTAAGTTTGTGTGATTTATCATGTAACCAAAATTTAACAGAATTTTTTTCGTATTCATGTGGAGGAATTCAAATTTTTTATTGTCGGGTCAGTTGCCTCTTTTCGCACCATGCAGATATCTAAAGTTTCGATCATTTGATGACTTTACTAAACGGTTAACGGCAGCGTCATAGGCAAACAATATACGGTGGCTGCTCAGATTTTCGCCTTCTGTTACGAATATCAAAAGGCCAATAACATTTCTTTTCATAGCCCCGTATATAACTTCGGGTTAGTTACTAGGAAGTGTGGCCTATGTGCATGAAATCACAAGTCCCATCACACTGCTGAGACTGTACTCTATAGCGTTTCTCATTCTTTTTTCCTTTAGAGTGCTCCAAAGTAAGTTTCTAGCTTTCGCAAACACCCCTACATGTCTTTTTCTCCTACATAAAAAAACAAATACGTAAGACGTGTTAGAGTCGAATGCAAAACGTATATAATTATTATGATACGGTACATATTTAAATGCGTATAATCAGGGTATAATAAGAGCGATTTCTTGCAAATTGGACTATACCAAGAAACAATTTGGCAATAACCTCTTTATGTTCTAGACGTTTTATTTGTGGATGATTAGAAGACAATAAATAACTCGCGACACACTTGACATGTATTCGCGACAGACTAATGTATAGTGAGACAGCACTGGGAAACGCAGTAGAGACACGCATCTGATCAGAAGTGCTTGTGAGTAACAGTATCAAAAGCCTTCTGGAAATCCAGAAATATGGAATCCTCTGACGCTATTACTCGTTATTTCATGTGAAAAAAGAGCCATTTGCGTTTTACAAGAACGAAATTTTATTATCCGTGTTGGTTGTGTGTCAATATGTCGTTTTCTTCTAGGCATTTCATTATGTTGAAACATAGTAAACGTTTACGTTACAAAATCCTATTAGAAATCAATGTCACTGATAGGAGTCCATAATTCAGCGAATTATTTTTGTTTATTTTCTTGTGTATTAGTGAAACTTGGGCAGCTTTCCAGTCTTTATGTACGGTTCTTTCGACAGGAAAGCTATTTCATACAAAAACTACAAATGGAGCTATTTCAAGAGAATACGCTCATAGAAGCCTAACTGGTATGCATTCTGAATTGGAAGACCTGCATGTATTAAGTGATTCGAGATGCTTCTCTACACCGAAGGTATCTGCTTCTAAGTTACTCGTGTTAGAAGCTGTTCTTTGATTCAGGATCTGGAAAATACACTGCATCTTTTTTGGTGTTTAGTAACTGCGACATAATGGAGATGTAGTCGGTAAAATTAGCAATGCTACCAAAAACTGAAGGTGCTGATTGTGTCTTGGGGCTGGAATACTTTCCAAGCGACCATAATCTCCTCGGATTTTCATTGAGATTTCGAGTCAGGGTTTCGTTGTAGAAATTACTGAAAGCATCGGTGCTACGTTTCGAGCATCCATAAACGTTAACTGTTACGGAGATTTTGTGCTCTTTTAAATCTGGCATTCATTTTTCGTCACTTCTGTAACAGCGTTCTGAGCTCCTTTGTGTACCCCGGGGATCTACTCCGTCTCTTATTAATTTACTTGGTACAGAACTCGCAATCGGTCGTGAAAACTAACAACGGCTGGGAGAGCGGTGTGCTGACCGCATGCCATTCCGTATCCGCATCCGGTGACACCTAAGGGCTGATGATGAAACGGCGGCCGGTACCGTAGGGCTCGAAACTTCTGCGGACGGTGTTTGTTTTGTGTTTTTTTTATGTAAAACTCTCAACTGGCGTCAACATTATTTTTTTGAATGTGAGCCACATTTGTTCGGTGCTTATATAGTATTAAGGAAGGGAGACTGCCTCTTAGGAAGGCGATAAGTGAATTATTTTCTACTTTTTTAAACAGATATATTTTGTATTTGTTTTTCGTGAGATTGGGTGTTACGGTATCAAATCTCGCTAAAACGACCTTATGGTCACTAATTCCTGTATCCGTCATGACGCTCTCTATTTGCTTAGGATTAATTTTCACTAAGAGGTTTGGTATGTTATCGGAACCATTTAACTTCGTTTGAGCTTCTGAACTAATTGCTTGAAATAATTTTCGGAGAAAGCAATCTGTACAATTCTGGAGGGCGTTTTATGCCTACCATCGGATTTATAATGTATTTTCGTCAATATATTGGAGTCGGGCCCAACTATAACTGTATGAGTTGGTTACCTGTTCGATATGAGGCTACAGTTTTCCTTGAAACTTTCAGCAGCTATGTCTTCTAGTTGAGGAGGGGAAAGGAGTCGGGGGATCGGTAACAAAAATCAATTACTAATTTATTACGGTTGTCGAGTACATCGTTTCCACATAATAACTCGTAGTAACTATTTTCTTCAATGTCACAGATAAAATTCTGCCAGCAACATACACGCCACCACCAATTGAATTTAGTCTATTCTTTTTTGCTCCGTTATGACCGTGATAAAAACCAACTTTCAGTAGATATAACGAATTCTGCTTCAATGCTTTTCATGAGCGCTTGGAGCTCTAGTTCTTCTCCAACACTGCCATGATAATTTACAACTATCACTCCGATGTTTTCTAGGTCCACCTTCGTCCCGTGTTTGACTAGCTCCCTTTGAGACCATATCCATGTTTAAACTTTCGCGAGAAACTCCTAACACACAAAACGGACGAGTCCGCTCCACACTGCCCCGTTAACTGTGCAGCCGGTTTCTGTGTACGGTGACAGACCTATATTTAGAGTGATGGTATCTTTTTTGTCTTTATCTTCGAATAGGAATTATCTGCACTGGTGCATTTAAATGAGTATGATATTTCTATGTACGCACTTCTTTAATTGGAATCTCTTACTTTCTGTAGCAAACAGAAGCGTAGTAAGCATCCGATTTGAGGAAATTGTAAATTTGCATGTGTCTGCAGCATTTTCTGTCTTTTTTCACGAGAGTAAAATTTATATGTTTCATACAACACGCACAACATATTTTACATTGTTTTCTTTAGGGGGTGTACATGTTTTTGGATGAAGATCACATTAACACTAGCTGTATATGTATGAAAATGTATTACTTTTTCGCACCTATTTTGGAATACGTCTACGTCTAAATGATACAGATTTATGAAAATATCATAGAATAGCTTTCGACTGTTTCGTTTGTTAGTTTATTGTTTCTGCTATGGGAGAATATGTATTTTTATAGCATAAAACGAATTCATTTATATTACTTTCTAAAATTTATATAGTAAGTTTTAGGCCTACGTCATTGCATTTGGGGGGGGGGGGGACTTCTATAACAAATACCATATCGCGCATGTAACGTTGAAAATGATGTACAGAAAGCAGATCACAAATGAGTTGATTCCATCTATAATATTTTTCTGAAGTTTCTTAAATGTTTAAGAACTGGTATGAAAAAATTGTAAATTTTCTTTATAAATTAGCATATACTCGAAATGGACATGAATGAAATCTTTGATACAATATGTACAATCTGTGAGCAAACGGTGAAAACAGTATGTTGCCCTCGCGAGCACGCCTATTTGTCTCTCATTTTTATTCCCATGACTTTCACAAGAAAAAAAAAAACAAAAGAAAACTAGTTTCGTAAAACAAACAGCGTAACGGATGAATGTGGGAGACTACATTGGCAAAACCGTAAACAAATCCACGACATTTCTTACGGAACCAAGTCTATTGCAGCGTGAATTTAGCCAATGGAAGTTGGTCTCGATTTTGTTGTAGTAATCGTAAGCGACACAACAGCCTTTACTACAGCTAAGGATAAGTGAAAAAAAATTGTTTTCGTGCTACATGCTGCTGACAAGTTGAATCTCGACAAAATTGTAGCAAAATTTGCAGATCTCTAAGATATTATATTAAATAACGTCTTGTCTGTAGGGTCCGCAGCTCGCATAAGATCATAATATGACATCTTCTTTATACTTTTTACAAAATAACCTGCAAATTGATGATTTATTTTTTATTATATAAGTCTATGTTTGTTTCGGTACATGTGCCGTTATTAGTCGTTCCTGTTGACATTACATTTATACAGAGGGGTCCAAAAAAATGTAGCCACTGTTTAAAAGTCCATAACTGGCAAACTAATTGTCGGAGTTGTCTCATCTTTGGTAGTCTAATAGTTTGTCGTTCCGGAAATCGCCACACAAGCGTTGTATTGCGTTGTTTTGTTTGGTCAGATGTCAGTCGCCAGATAGTCAGTGTTTTCTTCTTAGTTGCACCTAGTTACTCGAGTAAACATGGCTGGCGCAAGGCTTACATTCGATGAAAGGAAATCAGTTTTGAAGTGGTGTTTTAACTACGAAAACATTAATGTGGTTCAATGGCAATGGCGAAATAAGTATCAAACAGCCACCGACACGTTTAACGATTCGTCGCATTCGAGACAAATTTGAAGCCGAAGGCAGTGTTAAAGATGTACACAAACAACGATTTGGACGACCTGTAACTTTAACAAGTCCAGCAAACTCCCGTCCTGTGTTACAACAATTCACTCGCTCACCACGGAAATCTGTGAGACAGTGTGCCCGTGAAACAGGATTGAGTCGCTCAAGTGTTCGGCGAATTTTGAAGACAGCAAAGTGGAAGTGCTGCATCCCGCGATTGCTACACGCAATGAATGAGGACGATCCAGATCGTAGAATGGAGTGCTGCGAGTGGTTTACTATCATGGTGCGCAACGATGAAGAGTTTGCACAGATGATTGTGTGGTCTGATGAGGCACAGTTCAAACTCAGTGGTACAGTAAATCGCCATAATTGCGTCTACTGGGCCGCCGAAAATCCGAACGTCCATGTAGACAAAGCAGTGAATTTGCCAGGAGTAGATGTGTGGTGCGGATTGTCTTACCGGGACTTGATTGGGCCATTCGTCTTTGACGGCACAGTTACCGGCGAGGTGTACCTTCAGAAGCTTCAGACATCCATTTTACCTGCCATCCGAGACTTGTATGGAGACGGAAGAGTTTACTTTCAACAAGATGGTGCCCCAGCCCACTAACAAAATCGTGTTAGGGCGTATCTCGACGAAAATCTACCAGGAAGATGGATAGGCCGTAGAGGTGCTGTGGAGTATCCACCACGTTCCCCAGACTTAACTCCTCTGGACTTTAACCTGTGGGGAACACTAAAGGACGTCGTTTACCGACAAAAGCCACGCACATTGGATGAACTTCGAGAAATCCATCGTACATTCATGTGCAAATATCCAACTGAACACGTTGCGGTCAGTAGTTCGTGCTGCAGTTCGGCGGCATCGTTTGTGTGTGGATGTTAATGGTGACCATTTCGAACACCTACAGTGATATATTTAAGTTGCACTTTAAGCTACACTTTCACCAAAAATGAGACAACTCCGTCAATTAGTTTGCAAGTTATGGACTTTTAAACAGTGGATACATTTTTTTGGACCCCTCTATATATCATTTTATTTTACGTCTTCTACGTCTAAGTAATAGTATTGTGAGATTTTATATTATGCAGCGTGTCCCACATACGGTTAATCATCTCCAATCGAATTGCTTGTGAACTGGCAATACTGTCTCGAAAGTTGCTTACATTGCATTTTATCGGAAAGTTTAGTGTCGCTGTGTGTTCGTGCGTCAGTTGTTGTGAGAAGAGCTCGTATTGCTGAGTTGTTACAGAAATGGGGCAGTTTGCATTAGAAAAAGTGAATTCATATTCCGGAGTGACACGTAAGGACAGACGCCATAAAGGAATGTAAAAAAATAAAAAATAAAAAAAATTTCAAGCGAAGTATCCTGGTAGGGAACTCTCCACGATCAGCACTTTTCAACATCTGTACGAGAAATGGAGGGCTGCGGTATCTGTTCATGATGTGCTGAATAATAGGCAACCGGCGGTGATGACCCCTGAAACTATATACAGAATTCGCATAGACCTTACGAGAAGTCCCCGCAAGTCGGTAAGGAAATTATCGCAGCAGGTTGATGTATCTCGTACATGGAGTCATTGTGTACTAAAGGATATGAAACTAAAAGCCCGTCGTGAGTGTGGTACAAGAGTTAAAATTTAATGATCAGTAAAAATGAGTTTACTATTGCAACTGGCTGTTAACATCAATTGGTAACGGTTACTTGGACCCCTTGGTTTACTTCATATCAAATGAGGCCTGGTTTCACTTGTCAGTTTATGTAAACTCCCAGAATCCAGATATTGGTCGCAAGACAACCCACATATTGTGCATGAAGACTCTCTCCACTCAGAGAAGATAGATGTTTGGTGTGCGTTGTCCGGCATGCGCATTATTGGCCTCATATTTTTCAATTAAATCTTAAACGGTGTCAGATATCCACATAATTTTGACTCTTAATGCACAATTAACAGATGCGGAGAAGTTGTATGCAGCATTCCAACAAGATGGAGCAACCGCTCACACTTCCAACCAAACTATGGCCCACATCTCCAACATGTTTGCTGAAGACAGACTTGTCAGTATAGGCCTCTGGCTCCAAAGTTCGCTGCCTTAATATCGCGTGACTTTTATTTACGTGGCACACTAAAAGGCACAGTGTGTGCTGACTATCGCCACACAATAGACGATCTTAAACGGAACATTAATTGAGGAATTAATAACATCACACCCGCTGAAGTACAGCGTGTTGCTGGTAACGTCATCACACGAAGTCAGCGATGCCTGGATGTCCATGAATACCACTTCCAGCATCTCTTCCAAACACCTACCTACATATTCTGTACGTTAATTCATTTTTACTAGAATTTCGGGAGTGAGGCGTACTGGTTTGTGGGACACCCTGTACTTACGTTTAGATGGAGCGACATCCATAAAACATCTTAGAACTTAATTTCTTTTGTGTACTATGTTATTGACATAGGTCACGTATTTATTTTCTATAACAGAATAATAGTAACATTTGTTTTTTAATACAGTTATTATGTTATAGATTGTTCCAATGTCACTATAAACAGAGAAACAATAGACAAAATTAAGATCACATATCTACATAATGCACAATATCTCTGTTAAAAAATATCTATGTCTGCCTAATGTACAATTAATTTGGAAATATAAACCATCCTTGGACCTATCTGTCATTTTCACGACTTTGAAAAAGTAAGGCGAAATTTGTATAGAAAGTAAACCCTTGATCTACATTAACAACATAGTGAATAAAAGAACTTACGTTATACGATGATTTATAGACGTCAAACGATCTAAACGTAAGTATAATATTCGTGTAAGATAAGATCTCACAGTACTATTACATTGATATTGGAACGATCTATAATTTTATAGCTGTAAAAGAAATAATACGAAATTTCACTATTATTCTTCTACAAAAAATAAATACATAACCCATGTTAACAACATACTATAAGAAAGAAATTACCTGCCAGGATATTTTATGGAAGTCACTCCATCTGAACATAGTATATTAAGAACAGATCTCGTAGTACTATTACACAGACATTGAATAAAATGATACATAAATGCAATGTCAACAGGAACAGTTGATAATGGGACGCCGTGAACTTACGTAATCATAAAAAAATAAACAATTTGCAGCAAATTTTTTAAAAAGTATAAATAAGATATCTGAGATGAGCTGACGATCATTGCCATGATAAGAAAGTAGAAAGAATATCACGTGTTTAATGGAAGACGTAAGTGCAAATGAACATCCGAACAATATCGCTTACAAATATAGACTGTCAAACTATGTTTCATCACGTTATCGTTGCTGCAAACAATGTAAGAACTACCCTCGGCGGAGATGTGATGATCTTTTAATGGAATGCAATGTACGGAAGAATGAGAAACGTTAAATTAATTTGTGTAACGATTGCCAGCGACGTTTACTCAGGAGTGTAAAACAAACATTGAGATGTACACATGTCTCTGAACGTTATATCACTTATCCGAGACTGCACAGACGAGGAATATTTTTTGTGCGTCGCCCTAGCTGTTTGATTCAGTGCTTCGAGCTGTGAACCTCGGTGTCGTCGTAACTACTAACTAGATTTGCATGAAAACTGCTCATTGCGTGAAAGCGGCGACGAACACTAACTGGCTGCTGAGCCAACTATACACATCGCAAACGTGTTACAACAAGGAATTTTGTTACGTTATTGTTATGCTTCAGTTATCTTCCTGGAAGCGTAGTAACCTGACGCTTCAGGATTAATTTTTGGATCGATCATGAAATATTTTCTGGTACTTTCTGTTCCATTTATATAAAACTTAATGTGTATGATACTCCAATCTCGGGAAGCCATTGACAGACCGCATCTCTTAGGGCCAAGTCCAGAATTAGTGTGATGTTGATACTAACAACCTTAATGGTGAGGACTGTTTGGTTTACCATGTAACTGAACGAGATTCAAATATTAATTTATTATGTACAGTACTTGATGAACTCGCCTTATATTTGCTCCACATGGCACTCTTGCTTGTACGCGTAAATTTATGGCAAACCAAAACTGAATTCATATTCTTGTATACAGCGAAGATGGCGTGAACTACTTTCTTTACTCTTAAAAAGTAAAATTTTAGTATTCGTCACATACATCTTCGTGAGCTCTAAACTATGCAGCCTATTAAATTAAGCTGATCCATTACAGGTAGTCTTGAACACTTGATTGCGTATTGGATATAAATACGGAAAACTGCGACCAGTCCACTTTGAAGTATTTGTTTACTGCAATAAATCAATTTTCGGTAGTTTACGGTAATAAACATATATTTCAAAAGTTTCTACATATGTTCACGCTCAGACTAAATCTTCACGAGTCCTTTAGGAGTTGTACGCATTAGACTGCATGACAGTCCTATTTTTCTCACTGAAAATCGTCTTTTAAATTCTCTATACAGATTTCCGCGAGAATCGCCTTCATATGTTTCAGTACTTTTAACGAAAATTGCTTACGGCGCTTTGCGCAGTCGTCTCATTAATATACTCAATATTCCTTGATATTTCAATCCGATATGGGTCTGATACACTTGAGTAGTATTCCATTATGGATGAAATAAAGTTTTCACAATCAATTTATTTCTTACGCAAATTGCAGTTTCCCACAGTTATGTCTTGTGGCTAACATACGCTATATTTCACATTTGCAATTGCGGAGAGTGTTGTACTTGGAGGATAGTGTAACTACTCGTAGAACACAATGTTTTCTGGTCGGTGTTTCAATCTAGTGAGTAATTTTCGAATCACATAAAGGAATGCGCACTACAAACCGCCATAAGCAGTTTCCAATATTCTCTACTGTCTTTGTTGCTGTGAGACATGAGGTGGTGTTTTGTGCAGCTTTTGTAAATATTACAAGTTCTACATATTTCAGCGGTATATTGTGTATTAAATATACTTGAAAGATATTGTCAATTCTTCAGTTGGAGCTTTATGGTAATTAAAATTCAATATGTTTTAAAAGTCCGCAGCTCGTGGTCTCGCGGTAGCGTTCTCGCTTCCCCGGGTTCGATTCCCGGCGGGGTCAGGGATTTCCCCTGCCTCGAGATGACTGGGTGTTGCTGTATTGTCTTCATCATCATCATTCATCCCCATTACGGTCGGAGGAAGGCAATGGCAAACCACCTCCGCTACGACCTTGCCTAGTCGGTGGTGCTGGTCTCCCGTATCGTTCCCTACGCTCCTCGGAGTGTGAGACGTCAATATCATATTTTAAAAACTAGTTACATAACATGTCAACTGTTAATCCGTACCTCGTGGTCATGTCTTACCTTGTAGCATAAAACGAAAGGAGATACTGTTCTGTAGAACACGTGATATTTGCCAATGATCTGAGTTTCTTAGCAATTTTCCCTGTCTTGAAAATATAAATTTTTGGTAGCTGCTAATATATTCTATTTCAACATGTTTTTAATATGTAACTGGTTTTTGATAAATTTTCTTCTTAATTTAATTTCACTTACTGATTAGTAGTGTATGGTAGCGTAATAACGTAACTCATGGACTGATGAATATAATACTGACAAGATTTTCTCGTTGGAAGTCTTTTAAATTTGAAAAGAATGTCGAATTTTGTTCCTAGGTACATGACGACATTATACTTGGGAACAGTGCTTCGCATTTGGAAAAACCTTACTTTTCTGGAGTAATTTATTAGAAAAACACTACAGCACACGTAAAGTGAATGCTATCATTTGAAAATGGAAAAAGAAAATATGTTAGGCTTACATTACAGGATGGCTAGAGGCGAAAGTCTGAAAAGTGTTCAAGATACAACACTCCCCCTACTGCAGGAAGCGCATTGAATCTTTTTGTCAGAAATTCGTCTGCAAAATTCTCGATGCTCCTCACACTGAAAGCTTCTCGCAGATTATTGCACTATCTTTGCAGATTTATTTTCACCCCTCCCAGAATTCATAGTGCCGGTGGTTTTGTTTTTTTGTTTTTTTTGATCTGGCTGAGTTTACAAGCCAATCGATAAATTTCTTTGGTAAACTGGTACGGCTTTTTCCAACAAACGAGACATTTTTTTCCGCTTATTGTGACTCATGAAGTTCAAAGTCCTGGAGCTGTCGAGTTGAGATGATGTGAACAAACCGACTGAGGGACCACTCACAACTTATCCTAACATGAAAATATTTTTACTCATCTTCACATATTTAGCTGATAACTATGCTTACATTTATTCCTGATGCATTAAACTCGGCGCCAAATGTCTAAAACTAACCCCTTCAAAAGAACAGACGAGCTGTTGGGAAGAATTGAGGTAGCAGCGCATTCGCCAGAAAATTCTGACAAACGGTTAACAGTGTCTTGTAAGAAACAATTTCACATAAGAAACTTCCTGGCAAATTAAAACTGTGTGCCCGACCGAGACTCGAACTCGGGACCTTTGCCTTTCGCGGGCAAGTGCTCTACCATCTGAGCTACCGAAGCACGACTCACGCCCGGTACTCACAGCTTTACTTCTGCCAGTATCTCGCCTCCTACCTTCCAAACTTTACAGAAGTTCTCCTGCGAACCCAGTTTTAATCTGCCAGGAAGTTTCATATCAGCGCACACTCCGCTGCAGAGTGAAAATCTCATTCTGGAAACATCCCCCAGGCTGTGGCTAAGCCATGTCTCCGCTATATCCTTTCTTTCAAGAGTGCTAGTTCTGCAAGGTTCGCAGGAGAACTTCTGTAAAGTTTGGAAGGTAGGAGGCGAGATACTGGCAGAAGTAAAGCTGTGAGTACCGGGCGTGAGTCGTGCTTCGGTAGCTCAGATGGTAGAGCACTTGCCCGCGAAAGGCAAAGGTCCCGAGTTCGAGTCTCGGTCGGGCACACAGTTTTAATCTGCCAGGAAGTTTCATATCAGCGCACACTCCGCTGCAGAGTGAAAATCTCATTCTGAATTCCACATAAACTTCAGTATGGAATTGGAGTGACTGTTACAGAAATGGCTCTGATATTCAGAATTTGAAAACATCAAACATCCACCCTTAAAACTAATGAGAAAGAAATACAAAATGTCTGGAATTAAGTAATGTTGACAATGCATCTGTAGTGAGATATTAAAAAAATCTCTAGGATAAGATATTGCAATCTCTGTTATGGTAGATGGTAGTGTCTCAGAAATAAAGAGTGCTTATTAAGGCGTATACGGTAGCATCAATATTCTAATACTTCAATAGCAGGACCACAGTCCATGTGGTATGAGAATGTTTTTGATCGAATAAATAGGAACCCGTTTTAGGTAATAATGTAATAAAAATGACTATTGTCGCAGCTGACTTCAACCAACCATTCCCTGTGACTGGGGTAGACCTGTTTTTTTTTTTTTTTTTTTTTTTTTTGGCTCGGGGGCCACGTTGTGGAAGTGGAGGTTAGCGTAGGGCCGCACCTTTTAAGATGATAGCATTTCAGGATAGATGTGAACTGCGCCATAAAAAATCAGTAAATGTAAATTAAAGGAAATAGTGTCAGCTGTAATCAGTTTCTTTATAGCTGTAAATATATTTAAATTTAAAATCAGTTTAATGGGACTAATGTCGACTCTTACCCTTTTCTACAATTTTTTTGAAATCAACAGTGAGTGAGCTTGCTTGAGATTCTCATCACAGCCTGGATGTTACCGTCCATTAAAAAATATCTTGGGCGTAAATTTGCTGTTGTTCTTCAAGCAAGAAAAACTTTCTTACAAATATTTGTAGACCCATATATAGAGAAATTGTCCCAACAAATTTCTTCATACACAGAAATTTTGTTGCAGGCAAAGATTTGTAAAAGTCAACTAATGACGCAGCATGACGTATGTTTATCACAGTGTGAATCTGGCTGCATGTCAGTAAATAAATGGGAAATGCATTTTGGTCGCTCCCTTCAACGACCGCGTCGGATGTCAACTTGGTTTCCGCGAACTGACGTAGCCGTCCCAGTAGAAATCTTCGGTCGCGAACGGGAAGGAAATCTGGGTTCAAGGCAGATTTTTCTGACTGTCTTAGTAGGCCACACAAAATCCATTAGCGCACGGCATGTGGCCACAGGCCTCTATTTGTCCACCCCTGCCCTATGGAATGGAAAATCAATAACGCTAGAAAAACGTATGTAGTAACAAAAGCTTTGCTGTTTGCCTGCAGACAGGCTCGTAATTTAATTTAGATACTGATGAAATAATGCGCCATTGTAAAGTAAAACAGCCTTTAGACATTCGCAACATGTTTGAACAATAGTGATGCAAGCAACAGAGAATAGCCTTCAGAAAGTAGTTCGTCGACTACATCTTTATTTATTATTTTTTTCTCGCACGCCGTCAGTGAAAATAAAAACAATGTTAGTTCCCGGGAAACTTCTAGTTAGAACTAAGATAGCGATTGACAACTAGCTAGTTGATCAAATTTGGCATGAGGCCTGTAGTGTTTGATGCTGCAGCTATAGCACCGAACAAAGTGACGCAGAGGTTACGACAGTGGTGTTACACTGGAGTGGACGGGGGTTTCAAATCCAAATCCACTCATCCAAGTTTACATTTTCTGCGGTGTTGCTGATTTAGTTAAGGTTAATTTCGGGATGGTTTCTCTGAAAAGTACACGGATGAATTACAGTACTCTTTTTTTTGCCCTGTCTGAATTTGTGAAGCGTATCCAATGACCTTGTCGTCGTCGCAATGTTAAACCTCAATCTTCCCCTTTTAAAATAAGTAATTATTCATGTACACATGCCACCCTGACAGTATACACTTGAATCACAAAATTATTGTAACTCCAAGCCTGGCAAGTGGGTACAAAGCATGGTAAGAATTACAGTTGACTGAAATACAGTTTCTGAGATCAGTGAGAGGCCACAAAACGAAGGTTAGCATTAGAAATGATGACATCTTAAGTGAGGTCTGTGTGAAGTTTCAATTTGGCATTGTAAATTTTTCCTGGCAGAGGTTGTCGTCCCAAGTAAATGGCATGGGAAGCGGTTCGAAAAACCGTAATATTACAAAGTGATGGACGACTTAAAAGCTAGACATAATATAAAAATTCGAGCTGTATCCCCGTAACTAAATAAAAAGGAAAGCTAAAATACAAACACTTAATGGCATACTGAATAAACTGACATTTGCAAAGTAGGACACCGACGTAAAACCATTCCACAGCATCTGGCTCCTGCTTTTCGTCGCTTGGTTTGGATACCCAGTCTGGGAAAGATCGTGTCAGTCTAGAAAAACAGATGCGGCCCTAAACGACACCTGCAGGAAAATAACTGGCTACCTAACCATTTACAGTAGACCTTTTACATTGGTTATTGTCCTAATAAATGTCATGAGATCATTCCTGAACTTGAAGGACAGGAACAAACAGATGAATGATCAGTGTCACCAGCTACGCAACAATCAACCCATGCCAAAAAGGCTTAAATCCAGACGAAGTTATACTCAGTACAACCAACTGAAATTTCCATAATATCGTTATGGCAAGAAGAATGTCTAGAAGCCTTTATCCCAAAGGAAGCTCTACCCCAGGGCTGTTACCTAGACTGGCGACACTGGAAAACGTTGAACCGATTTTGTACTAGCTCGAGGCGATCAAAACAACTTATGAAAAGGTGGGGCAACAAAGAAACTGACAAGTGCGAGTTTGGTGAAATACAAACAATGGAACACCTTCTAAAATACCCGTTTGTTGATGCACCCACAGAGTGTACTCAATAGGACCTCCTGGAGTATGCCGGCCGAAGTGGCCGTGCGGTTAAAGGCACTGCAGTCTGGAACCGCAAGACCGCTACGGTCGCAGGTTCGAATCCTGCCTCGGGCATGGATGTTTGTGATGTCCTTAGGTTAGTTAGGTTTAACTAGTTCTAAGTTCTAGGGGACTAATGACCTCAGCAGTTGAGTCCCATAGTGCTCAGAGCCATTTGAACCATCCTGGAGTATACCGAGACAGCTACAGCTTACACCGAGTTCTGGATTAACTAAATATGATATAACTTATATTTTTGATTATGTATTCTGTATTTGATCTGTATGTTTTATATAAATAAACTTATTTGCATTTTGAATAATATACTTCGCTTCTTTCAGCTGCTATATATTTTATGATGTAGTTCGTACACGAATAAATGTAAAAATAAAGAAAGATGCTGATATATAAAAAGTACCAAGAAAGTTGTACTATAGATAAGTGTGCTGTTCAGCGACGTAGTGTATTGCTTTTAGAATTTGACGGACTACTCTTGTAGCTAACATACTCAGATATGAAGGTGGTTCGAACAAGGCGAAAGCAAACGTAACGTTAGTAGTATGTCTAGTTCAGCGGTCATCAAACATTTTTTGCTTACGGGCACTGACATTGCAGAGCGACACCTCTGGCCGCATAAGACGAGGGGAGGGGGAGACGGTCACTCAAAGAGAAATTCATAATTTTCACCAAACCATGGTTATTGGTGGAAGCTTGGCAATTACACATTTTGAATCTACATATTATGTGGCATCGCACCGAATATTTTTAAGTGAAAAAGAAAATAATACACTGAACTGCATGTTTTTTTTCTGAAGACATGCATAATAGCCAATTTTCCATGCCTGAGCGCATACTGTGGCCACTGACATCGCAACAGGGTCCCAAGTTTGTTTTTCTGATTTCAGGGCACATTTTCTAGGCGTCTTCAGGCCCGACTACCTGAAAAAATGCCATGCTACTCCCAAAGGCCGTTTTTTGTATTAAGCCAAATAAAAAAGAAAAAAGAGGATTTAAATAATATAACTTATTTAATTGTCACAAAAGGATAGAATGACTGGTAATAGCTTGTACACAAAAGGGTTTAGAAGTCAGTTTTGTCTGTTGTATAGAGCGTTTTTTAAAATTTTTTAAATTTTTTTTTGGGGGGGGGGGGTGAATACCTTTTTGGTCACTTTTCTCGACAAGTATTGTTGCTACTTTTCCCGATAAGACCATGTGACGGCATTAGTGACCCACAGAAGAATTTATCAGGCTGAAATAATTAACAAGGAACTATACTTGTAAGCCGAAAGACGTTTTTTTAAACACTGATATTGGAAAAATTATGACTCTCCATACAAGTGAAGTAACAAGAATAATATAATTGACTTATCTTATATTAGATGACTCAAAAACAAAAAAAAGTGTTAACATGAAAAATAACGGCACAAGTTTCCTATGTTAGTCGCACTGAGAACAGTGGCGTTGTATGTTAGAATTAGAGTGACCACTTCTCGGCAGGCAGCGGCGGTGTTCAGGGCAAAATGGTTCAAATGGTTCAAATGGCTCTAAGCACTATGGGACAACATCTGTGGTCATCAGTCCCCTAGAACTTAGAACTACTTAAACCTAACTAACCTAAGGACATCACACACATCCATGCCCGAGGAAGGATTCGAACCTGCGACCGTAGCGGTCACGCGGTTCCAGACTGAAGCACCTAGAACCGCACGGCCACACCGGCCGGCTCAGGGCAAAATACAGTGGCCACTTTTTCCCCTCCTGGGCACTTTACATCTTCCCCTTCCGATGTCAATATTAATTGGTAACCTACATAAATTAGTATATTATATTAATTAATCACAGTAATTGCAATATGAGACATGACCAGAAATGTTTAATAAGTGTTTTAAATGCCACTTTGTTTTACTCATTTTATTGTATTACAACAGCCTTAATTTGATTTCGTATTACTTGGTACAAACATGTACTACGTCTGAAGATGATCGTCTCTGTAGTGAGCATTGACGAATCTGTGTTCCTTACGTTTGATATTTATACCATAGCAGTTGATCGGTGCTAGTCGCGCACGCTCTTGAGTTGTCAGCATTGGAAGACAAACAATAAAATATTTCCCTTCTCACTTATATTTACGCCGCAGTGACCGCGCTACATATCACTGTGCTCCTGACTTAAGCGGCAAACTCTACTTAGCTCACGGCTAAAGCTAAATACATGTTACATTATTACTGTCTCTGTAAGTATTTTTGCTTCTCTCTAACTAAAATACGCTATTAAGGGGGGTAGGATGTCAAACGGGCCGACTTGCAGCAGGAGAGGCACCACAGGACATTTTAATTTCCACTGTCTATACTTTTACAAGTAAATTCATAAAACATTGTCAGCATGACCAGGAAGGATTCAGGATTCACACTCGTAGCAACGGAAGTTCAAAAACATAACAAAATAATTTTTTTTAAATGTGAAATTTCATCATTTTTTCACTTACTATTGGCTGCATTTGTTGCTTTAGGTATACTTTTCTTCTTAAGTAAGAGAGACTGTTCGGTGAATTTTGCACAGCATGCAAACCATACTTACAGGTGCCTGAAACTCTAGAATCTATTTAATTTATGAAAAAATGAATAAGCTGTTACGTTTTAAACTTTATGTTTAGAAAAAAATGAAATTTTGTAGTTAATTATCTCAATTTTTACGACAGTTTTTAATATATTTGGAAAATTCTAGAGTTTCGTACACCTGTAAGTATGGTTTGTATGCTGTGCAAAATTCATCAAAGAATCTCTCTTAGTTGTGAAGAAAAATGAACCTATAGCAATCAAATTCATATCTAAAAAATGTATTTTGTTATGTTTTTGCACTTACACTGCTATGAGTGTGAATCCTGAATCCTTCCTGGCCATGCTGACAAAGTTTTATGAATTTATTTGTAAAACTATAGACAGTAGAAAATAAAATGTCCTGTGGTGCCTCTCCTGCTCCAAGTCGGCCCGTTTGACGTCCTACCCCCCTTAAGAAGCTGTTAACGTTAGTTGACGTTTTTGGATTGTGCTGTAAGGTGCTAGAAGCACATCATTATAAAATCGGCTGGGAGCCGCGGGCCGCACGAACACTTGATTCTCGCTCATGAGACCAGCGGGCCGCAGTTACACGACCGCTGATCTAGATAGACGATGTACTTCTTTTATGCCCGTTGGTTGCAGATTTGCACCAAAAATATACTACTTTGCTAACTTGGCTTAGCGCAGATTTACCGTGAAACTGACTGCTATCCACTTCTACGGATTCCGTGCGACAACGGAGGAACGGAGCCGGTGGCGGTGGCGCGGCAGTGTCGGGATAGCGAAGCGCGGCCGGTTTGCAGCGGGAGGCGGTGTGGTCCACAGGTGAGGCGTGTTGGCGGCGCGGCGTGGCTCGAGAGCTGACTGACTCCGCTGCGAATCCCGCAGGCCGCGCCGCGACGGGCGCACGGAGGAGGGGCCGACGGATAAAGAAAAAATACACGCGAGGGAATAAATAAAAAGAGCAGCCGCGGCGCCGGCGCGGTCCGCCCGGCGGAAAGAGAATACAGACGTGGGCAGAGAGGAGAGCCAGAGAAAGCACGGTGCGGGGGGAGGGGGAGGGGGGGAGGGAGACGCCCCACCCCAGTGCGCTCCACGCCCCGCGCAGCCGCGAGGACGCGCCTACTCGCCACGGGCAGTTAATCTGATGGCTTCTGGTCGCGCTGCCTACCCGCCCCTGCAATTAACGCACCAATTAAAAGTGTCTCGTCGTCGCGACGACGGAGTACGCGCGCCTCGAACAACACACGCGGACGTGGCGTACGGGCACACGTGTTGTCGTTATGACTTTTTCTGGTGGAAAAGACGAGGGCGACTTCCGCGTGGGACCGGCGCCGCCGATGCTGCCGCTTTTAATTCTGGAAACAATTGTCGCACCGTCGCAAGGAACGACAAAAGGGCGTGCGACGCGGGCAATTTGGGCAGGACGAGTTATTAAGCGCTTAACGAAGGCGCGGGCTAATTTGAAGCGACTGTTTCTCCATGCGTCGCCTGAATTAGACGCGGCCACTATATATCCTCTCGGCACCTCGTAGCACGTGCCTTTTTCTTTTTGGCCTGTCTGCGCCGTCTCGACAGTCAGCCCGCGTGAAGTATTATCAATTACTGTCTCAACACTTGCTGGCGAATACTTCTTAATCGTTTCATTCCGAGAATAGAGAGGCAGGAAATGGCGTACAATCTTTTTCGTCTGCTACTTAAATTAACGAGACTACGGATTCCGTTCATACCAGACACCTGGAACACCTTCATTCCCTTTCAAATGGCTCTAAGAACTATGGGACTTAACATCTGAGGTCATCAGTCCCCTAGACTTACAACTACTTAAACCTAAGTAACCTAAGGACATCACACACATCCATGCCCGAAGCAGGATTCGAACCTGCGACCGTAGCAGCTGCGCGGTTCCGAACTGAAGCGCCTAGAACCGCTCGGTCACAGCGGCCGGCTCCATTCCCTTTAAGTGATGGACTTTCTTCCTACGTTTTCTTTTATTTACTTTATTGCCACGAATAAAATTTAGCACAGGAACTTCAGTTTCTTTCATTAGTTATGGAGGATTCATCCAAGCATTCATTGCATCTTATACTGCTGTTATTGTGGCTGCTTTGATGTGGCTCTCCACGCTACTCTATGCTATGAAAGTCCCTTAATCTTTGCCTCTCCGTAGAAGTTTAAATCCGTTACACTGGTGACTTACACGTGTTCTCACTAGTGCTCGTGACGGATGTAGCAATATCAACAACGAAGATTCAATGTAAATCATAGGAGACTGAAAATACGCATTCCTCTAAAAGCTAAAATGAGATACAAGCGGATTCCATCACTGGTCTACATCGAAAACTCGTGCCGCCTGCTATAGTTGTCTGCCGCACGTATCTCCAGACATCGAATCCCAAGGATCTGAACGTTGCCACAATTACTGGAGAAGAAATGCCAGCGACCCGAAAACTTATAGAACATTATATTTGCCGGAAAAACTCCAGTAATGTCGAAACTACAGTTAACTGAACTTAGGTGGAAACGCAATTTTACTGATCAGTATTGGCGCTAGTAGTGTTACACGCAGTAGGATTAATCAGAATTTATAAGCACTACTTTATGGACAGAGAAAAAGATTACATACTTTGGCGTTTCTCCTGCTAGAAAATCACTCACACATTTAGTAGATTGTTAACCAGTTCATGAGAGATTTGATGAGGGGAGAGGGGGAGGGGGAGCGGAATGACTCTCAGAGAGCAAGTTACATAGTTCCGGCATTTTTTTTTACTAGTAACTTCAGATCTCAACTACTCATTTATTACATATTTAATTCAAGAGCTTTTGTCATTCGTTATTTCACAGTATTTTATTGTCTAACGTACGTTGTACTCTTTGGCTTAAGTGGAGGGGGTTTAGTTTTACGAAACTCGTGTGGATGTTTGGTTGTTCGCTGGCACTATCTATAGATCCGTCATTACCACGGTATGAAAAGCTTCCTGCATGATACGTTGTCATGCTGAGAAGGACGCATCATGCCACAACTATATTATTTTGAACACACTGATGCTGAGTCTGTCAATCCCATTCGTACCGCATCATCGCCGAGCTCCACAAAAATAACAAATGTGACCTATGGAAAAGTCGAAAGTTTATCATGCATAAATCGCCGAGCCTGTTACTATGGCACGTAGGATATTAAGTGCGACATGCAGATCACAAATCGTTTGTGAACATTCTAGAACACATTCTTTCAGGTAACTTTATTTCCTAAGATGGAGGGAAATTTTGACTATTTCATTTGGTTAATGGGACTTCATTTATCGTAACCAAACGCCGGTTCTCGAGTCTACTGGCCGCAACGCTTACGATGTAGAATTTCCGAGCCATTCTGCCGGTCCCGAGAAAATCTAAACCGCCTTAATAGTTTTCGAGGCAAAGACAAGTAAAGAAAATTTAAAAAATCAGAGATTGGTTTCGATTCTCGTCGGATACAGGAATATCTCCAGTGTGCTGAGCTTTTGTTTTATGTGACATGAGTGTGGAAAGTCGTATCATGCACTTGTCATAGCAGTCGAGTAAACGAGAGATAAACCGGATGCCTGGTAAGTTAAGACCAGGGGAGATTACTGGCTTAAGTGTGGATAGGGCCAATCATTATGGTTGTTATTGCAGCATGAACAACTTAGCTACAATGATTAGTTGTGACTAGAGACGATGTCTGATATTGATGATAGTTTGGACGTGTGTTCACCCACATTACAAAAGAATATGTTGTTTGCTAGAGGAAAATGGTAATAAAGGCTATTTTGTGAGAATGAAGAGATTACTGAGTCGAGAAACTCTTTAGACACCTGGTATCACTTATTAACTGTAACTAAAGTACAAACTTGCCCTTCAGTGACAAAGGTTATTGAGGAAGAAGGCGAAAAGCTTAATACAATACTCCACATTTCAATCGGATCTAAGCTTTAATTATTCGTGGTAATCGACGGGTGGCAGGAACATTTAACCAAAGCAGTTGGTAAGGATCTGCTGACGTTACAAACCCATTCTGTACACTTAAATTTTGAGAGAATGCTTTTCCAATCAGAACGACTCATATAGTCCATTCCTTTTGTTTTGTGTAGACTGTAAAGGATATGAGTTCAACTGGTGCACTAACTGAATTCTGCAGACAAATGATAAAATTTGATACAATATACAGATCTGCGTTTGCCACGTGCAGTCAGAATGCAAACAGAACTGACAACAGTGAAAGTGATAAGAGGTGAATGGAAAGACATCTAGTTCTTTCACTCTAGAATATTTCTGATCATTATCATCATTTTAATGCGTGGAGTTGCAAAAGTCAGCAGTGGTAAAGCGACAATTGGAAGCAAGGTGACCTAGGAATTTATTGCGCAGGGGCTTTGGTCCGTTGTTACCTTTTATTATCTTAATCAGACTAAGCTAACTCAGAGTGAGTTGCTTAAAGCTGTTAATCTGAAATACTTTGAATTTATGGAAGCACGCACACGCTTCAGGCCTATCCGAAAAATCCTTATCATTGTTCGGAAACACATCTGTGTTGTCACACCGGACTTTGTTTTTGGGGCACTTGTCTTGGTATGGAAATGTTGGATATCACACAGTAATTGATAGTATTGGCAATTTTAATTAATTCACGAGAAGGGATTAATTTTCTTGTGTACGTTACTCTTCTTTGCTCAGCATTTCTCATGGCTGCGTGGTCAGCGATTCCGTTTCTGCTTCTTATGTCCTCAAAAGGTTTTATGTATCGCCACACGTGACGGTCACCTTTATATACTTCGACTATCATTGTCAGAGAAGAATCAAATTGTACGAGAAGGAATAAATAGTGGTTAGTACAAAAAACATACCAAAATCGTCGTCTGTCATTTTCCTCCCATATGACAGGAATATTATCTTTCTATTATTCCAATAAAGAGTACGAAAACATTGTTAAAATCGGTCTCACCATAGTTGGCAAACAAAAGTTTCTGTCCGAATTTTGTCAGAACACATCTTCTGAATCAAAATTTTTTTAATGAATCAGAGCACTGTAACCTATTTCTGATGTATGCGATATTACGCCCTGTCATTTGTCACAGTGAATAAAGTGCAGCAGCTGAATTTATTGCACTGGCTCAAGGTTATTGGATTGTTTGGAGATATTCTTCACTTTGTGGACTATATTTATGCTATTCGTTTTGTCCGCCCCAACCTGTTAACTTTTGCTCTTGTGTAAGCAAGTTTTAAAAACCTGTGCTACGCACTTCAAACACAGTCGTCCTCCTCTGTGCTTTTTCTTCCCTGTCCGATGTCCCTTGCTGGCACACCTAGTTCCAAAATAGTTGGTTTTGGGTGGGTAAGCGCATGTTCCATTAACTACTGTCTGTTCTTATTAAAGATTTTCGATATTATTAAACTGTCACTAATCGAGTACAAAACATCTTCGTTTCCCCGTTACTTTGTGGGACAAATATTAACATTCTATGGTACGTTTCAGATACTTTCAGACCCTTCGTTTACAGTCTTTTCCACATTCGCGTTCTATGGTATGAAGGTTCAGATTACAGTTTCCGATATCCACTTTCAGCGGAGCCCATGTTTTACGGTCAGCTTTTCTGGCTCAGTATAGACTTACTGTGCACATAAAATTGTCTTTTCTATATTCATTTTAAGTAACCTTGCTACTGAGAGAAGATTTTTTCACTTTCTCTTCTGTGTCTGTTGCAATTTTCTTGTTGCTGCGTTTGCCACTATCATTGCTTTTATCTTAGTTGTATTTATCCCGAAACAGAATTCTTTGAAAACTGCCACACACATTTTATTCTGTAACTATTCGGTCTTCTTTATTTTCAATACGAAGTACAGAAACATTCAAAAACCGTAAGATTAGTATCACTTTCCCTTGACTTATAATTCTCTTCGGGTACCTATTGTCAGTTTTTGTTTAGGCCTCCCGAGTGGGGAACTTTTTCTTTCCTTATCCAGAGCACTGACTTCAACGCCTGAAACTTGAACACTCCTGAGACTGTGACAAGAAACTGTCTGATAATTACTTGTTCTGCCAGCAACAAAACTCCAGTTACCTGGATGAAAAATAAAAGGATTTAAGTCCTGAAATCAAGCTGTTGTCAGATGAGAACGGGAAGTCTGGAAATGATCTGGCGCAGTAACTAATAATAGCTACTTATTCAGTTGGAAGAAAGCTACTCGCACATTCCACATTGAAAATATATCTTGTGTTATATACAAAACAGAGTTGAAGGTAATGAAATGAAACGTTAAGTCTTCAGTAGACTCTGTGACAAAATATTAAGTCTTTAATCATAAAAAAGAGGAAAAAATTCGTTAATTTCATTCATCATAATGGATGTTTTTGGAAAGCTTGCAAATGTGTCATTCATCATTTAAATAATTAAAAGCTGCACCAATCATAATTTATTTCATTGGTTCTACGTAGAAAAACAGTTAATAGATCGAAATAATCAATCCGACCAGTTTATAACACAAACAGCTACCGAGAGGAGCATAAAAAGCTGAAAAAATCACAATCCGTACTTAACGACCTTCGGATGGACGCAGCAGCGATTTACCGGTATACATGTACGAGATTATAACGTTTAATAGAATCTGATAATGTACATAGTCTAACAGACGTTTATCGAAGATCGTTGGAGCAACAATACATATCCCTGCTATCAAAAAGGGGACTGATATGTATTTCGCAGGCTGTATCGTCTAATCGAATAAGTAAATAGCATCGGTAGCCCTGTTCGCAAATGCTTCTGTTACGGTCAGTGGAGTGACTAGAAGCTTATACTTTTTGCGAAATGTAATAACGTTATTAACGTTCTACATCCTAGTTGTCCATGTCTACGTATTTATTTCTCAACACAATCACAGTGGCGACGAACACAATTCTCCCAACGAGAGACCAGTTTGGAGAGACAGTCACTGTGAAGTGTCTGAAAGAAATGGCTCTGAGCACTAGGCGACTTAACTTCTGAGGTCATTAGTCGCCTAGAACTTAGAACTAATTAAACCTAACTAACCTAAGGACATTACACACATCCATGCCCGAGGCAGGATTCGAACCTGCGACCGTAGCGGTCGCTCGGTTCCAGGCTGTTCCATATTTTGGAAAAACCGTTCTGAATGTGGTCAATGATTTTAAGACATCATTTTATGTGCACAACACTGCTGGACACTTTTTTCCCAAAGATAAAGACAGCTCATCAGCTTTGGAAAAAAGTAAAATGTGCAAAATCAGTTGTAACTGTAGAAAATTGCATATAGGATAGTCTGAGGGCAATGTACACTCGATTGAAGGAGCACCATAAATGTTGGAAACTTAAAAAGGGGATTCTACTTCTGCAGACCACCTCTTATAGAAGGCCATAGTTACAAGGCGCATCATGAAAAAATATCAAATGGCTCTAAGCACTATGGGACTGAACATCTGAGGTTATCAGTCCCCTATAACTTAGAACTACTTAAACCTAATTAACCTAAGGACATCACACACATCCATGCTCGAGGCAGAATTCGAACCTGCGACCGTAGCAGCAGCGTGGTTCCAGACTGAAGCGCCTAGAACCGCTTGGCCACAGCAGCCGGCTGCATCATGAAGTTTTATATCACATCAATAAAGGGTCTTGAAAAAATGGAAATTAATAAACGTATGTCTTTTGCCCAAGCTTAGTACTGAATGATGAGACACAGTCCCTTACTCGCCGCTTTTAACAGCGGAAACAATTAATATTCCCGTCGAGACTATACTGTATAAGGGGCAGTCAAAGAAAAACGATACACATGGAAATTAAAATAAGTAAATTGTTTGTTATTCTAAAAAAAATGGTTCAAATGGCTCTGAGCACTATGGGACTCAACTGCTGTGGTCATCAGTCCCCTAGAACTTAGAACTACTTAAACCTAACTAACCCAAGGACATCACACACACCCATGCCCGAGGCAGGATTCGAACCTGCGACAGTAGCAGCAGCGCGGCTCCGGACGGGAGCGCCTAGAACCGCACGGCCAAAACGGCCGGCTGTTATTTCAAAAGTGATCGCCCTAACTGTTAATACATTTATCCCATTGTGAATCAAGACGGCCAATGCCTTCGTGGAAAAATGTTTGCGGTTGCTTACCGAAGTACCCGGGCGTGCACCTTTCCGTCCGAAGAAAATCGACGGTTATCAATGTCTTTCTCCAGAGCTTCAAAAATTGCCAGAATTGCTAAAAATATCGAAATCACTTGGGGAGAGATCGCATCTTTGTGGAGGATATGTAAAGGCTTGATACCGTATTAGAAACGGCATCATTTTGTTGCCCACGTGTTGCTTAGGTTGTTTCGACTACGTTGCGGCAGCATGTAGGGAAATCCTTATACACCTTCCATACAGTCATGATCTTTACGGATGCGATTTGGATACCAAAATCAAAAATGTTCTCAATGGTAATAATTTCTGATCCATTCATTATAGTAGATCATCTTTCAAAGTAAATGTAGGCTGTTCGCTGGGCAGTGTAATGATGCTGGCTCTACAGATTTTTCATGTATTATATGATTATGTTGTGTAAAGTAACTCTTATGTTGGATACTTACTACGTAACACTATAACTGAAGGCGTTAAGTATATTTTCAAGTTTTAATACGTAAGATGGTAAGACTTTCTCTACTAAACAGATCTTTGTGACAAGGGCCTGTAATGAGTAAAGAGAATCGATAGTGGAATGCACATCAAACAGAACGAGGTTTGCTACTTAACATGAATGTAATGTGTGTCTCAGCTAAACAGTCTGTTGTACAGCTAAACAGAGCTCTTTATACGGGATTGCTACAAGTCACATACGAGGGGCGTGATGAAAAGTAATGCCTCCGAAATTTTTGTGTAAATTCTTAAAGCTTATTAAATAAAACAAACGTTATTAACATTCTACATCCTCGTTGTCCATGTCTACATATTTATTTCTCAACATACAGTGGCGACGAACACAATCCTCCCAACGAGGGACCAGTTTGGAGAGACAGTCACTGTAGTGTGGTTGACATTGTTGACGGAGCCATAACCCTACCTCTGCTCGCAGCGACTCGTCACTATCAAAGTGAAGCCCTCGGAGGTATTCTTTAAGTTTTGAAAACAGATGAAAATCGGATGGGGCAAAGTCGGGACTGTATGGAGGATGATCGACGACAGTGAACCCAAGGCGTCTGATTGATTGTTCCAGATGTTCGTTGCAGATGTCGCACATTACTGATGTCGATACAATGATCACCGCACACAGTTTTCATTCTTCTATACGTTTCTAGTGAAGGTACGTTTTCTGCTGTTAGAAACTAGATTGCAACACGCTGTTTTTCACGCGCCGACGTTGTTATGTTACACACCGCCATATTACACACTACAATTCGGTGCCCTCTAGCGACAGAGGGTTGCAACCTGCGTCAGCGAAGAGGGAAAGTCGACCGAGTTGCATGCGTGACATATAATACCTCAACCGATAATGAGAACATAATAAAAAATTCCGAGGCATTACACTTCAGCACGCCTTCGTATAAAAGTTCACTCATGGCGCCTAATCTGCATAATAAGTGAATAAATACTGTGCTCAAGACATATAAAACAAATAAAAGTATTTTTCTGTGGTGGTACGGGGTGATAAATACTGTGGTCAAGACATATAAAACAAATAAAAGTATTTTTCTGTGGTGGTAAGGGGTGAATCATCTTATTTTGAATTGAAATGAAATGATCTTATGGCATTGTTGGTCGGAGGCCCCATCAAAGAAAGTTAGGCCGCCGGGTGCAAGATGATGAAATGATGATGAGGGCAACACAACACCTAGTCCATGAGCGAGAAAATCTCGAATCCGGCCGGAATGGAGGAACCTGGGCCAGCTGCATGAGAGGCAAGCAAGTTACCACTCAGCTAAGATTTATAGTTTAATAACAGGGTGACGTGAGATTTTACGTTCTAAAAACTCATTACAAAAAACTTCTGCACCAACAAAGAGAGGAGACAAGCTGGTGCCTGACCTGAAATGGGCTGGAAAATAAGATTAAATAATTTTCAGTGCTTTCTTCTACATCCATTATTGTTATTGGGACGTGGTGAAATCAGCACAAAGAAGTATGGATACGAGCTGCACAATAAGTGGAAAGCAACTAACTATTATTGGACTGACAGACTTTCGTATGCTCATATGCACCGAATTATAGTGTGTAATATGGCGGTGTGTAACATAACAACGTGTGTAGTTTGTCTTTTGTTAACGTACGGAAATAACTAACTCATTATGCCCAAATCAAACTCAGTATATTACTAGTTCATGGTTTTAACAGAAAAGATTATGAACTGTTTTTCTTTCCAAATTCAAACTTTTTGGTGACACATTTGTGTTGAATCTGAAGCCAAAACTAATTATTTCATGTCATTTAAGATCGACATGCATAGAAGTGATACACACCACATTCAGTTCCACTGGTTGATTCTTTTTCAGTATTCCAATAGCAGCACAAACAAAAAACTTTCTAGAACATCGTAATTTATAAATGTTGTTACAGTTTTCTAACGATTTATGCCCAAATACCATATTATTAAAATCTCGTTTCAGTCGCTATTGTTTTAATGTGCATGATGGTTAGACATACATTTCATGTTTTCTATTTCCTTAATATTGATATTTATCACTATTTTGGTAACAATGCTTACAGTGATTAATTACTCTTCGATACATTTTCAATGTTACTGAATTTAAAACATGATTGTAATAATTGTTCTAAACTTGAAGTGAATTGTGGTGTGATCCATCACTGAATGGGCCAGAGTTGGTAAGTCTGAGCTTTTTGAGGTTCTGATAATGGATGATGTGAGCCTACAGTTGAGCACGTAGGATACACATGAGTTGATAACAGGATCTGAATCTAGTGACCTGTACAGTGAACAAACCGCTCCCCATAAGTTTATGTGAATTGTTATGGAGAAAAAGTCGGGTAATGGAAACCAATGAGCATCTGAATTTAAAATGGGGAGGCCTAATTAAACGTGAAATGCAAGCACCAGAGTTCACATACATATGATGAGAAAGGTGTTTCATTGAGTTACGAAGTGAAACAAATATCATAATCAAATCCTGTTTATTACTAAGATGTATTAACTTGACTGCAGCCACTGAATAGGTGAAACAGGTAATTGTAAAGTGCACAAAGTTCAAATGGATTATAACAAATACAAGATCATACCTTGGCACAGATGGATGGAACTGGAAATGAAATAATACGAATAATTTAATAAGTAATGCAACATATATTACTTCTGAAAGCAGATTGGTTTTATTCAGGATTCCAATACATAATATTGTTCCCCATTCTTTTGGCTACAAAACCCTATTTTTCATCACAATCTCCGTTCAGGCGTCCAGCTGAGTACTGAGGAGTTTGTGTGTGATCTGTCGATCACCTCGAATGCGAGTGTCCGCACGTTCCAACATTGCAGGAGTGACGGCCGGCGCGCGGGAGATCAGACAGGTATGCTTGACATTGTTGTGATGATGATAGACGTCTCGCCCAACGACTCACCATGCTTTTGTTCATTGCCAGGTCTTCGACGACATTCTGTAAGCGCCTATGAATATCTGTGATGTTCTGATTTTCCCCGAAAAAAAAAGTTAATGGCAACTGTCTACTTGGAACATTCTGCATAGCGCCACCTCCTATCGGAACTTCATGAAACTGTAGGGGCTGAGGCGGAAACCTTCCACGATGTCCAGAACTAATATCGCATTTTTTCCACTGAAATTGGCCGAGAAAGAAATGTGCTACATTACTTACTGGACGCTCCTCGTACAATCAGTTAGGTCCACATAAAACGCCAATGGTTGTGAAATTAGTCAACAGATTAAATAAAAGTCGCAGAAAAGTACATATAAGTGTAGTTACCTTTCCCTAAACACGGGTTCAACTAGCTGACTGCCTGAATTAATTTACGCTAGCATAACTCTAATTTGAAACAAACGATTTCGCCCGCAAATGTATCTACATCTACATCATACTCCGCAAGTCACCTAATGGTGTATGGTGGATGGTACTTTTTTGTACCACTAACTGAGCCCTCCAAACCAGTTTTACTCGCGAATGGCACGTGGGAAGAATGATTGTCGGCAAGCTTCTGTATTTGCCCTAACTACTCGAATTTTCTACTCATGGTCATTACGCGGGACGTATATTGGGGGAAGTAATATGTTGCCCAACTCCACTCGGAAAATGCTCTCTCGAAATTTCAATAGTAAATCTCTCCATCATGCACAACCCCTCTCTTGTAACGTCTGCCAATGGAGTTCGTTGAGCACCTCCGTAACGCTCTCGTGCCGACTAAACGATCCCGTGACGAAACGGGCCGCTCTTCGTTGGATCTTCTATATCTCTTATATCTTTCCTATCTGGTAGGGATCCCAGATAGACGAACAATACTTAAGAACTGGTCGAACAAGCGCCTTATAAGCCACTTCCTTCGTGGAGGAGTTACATTTCCTTAACCTTCTTCCTATGAATCTCAATCTGGTATCTGCTTTTCCGACTATTTGTTTTATGTGTTCATTCCACTTAAGGTCGCTCTAGATACTTACACCTCGATATTTTACGGCAGATATTGTTTCCAGCGGTTTGTCACCAATAATGTAGCTGTACAGTAGCGGGTTTCTTTTCATATGTATGCGCTATATGTTAACTTTATTTACGTTCACGGTCAACTGCCAGAACCTGCACCATTCATCAATTCTCTGGAGGTCATTCTGCAAATCCTTACTATCTTCTGGCGTTGCTACTTTGTTACAGACAACCGAATCATCTGTGAACACTCTTAGAGAGCACCAGACACTTTCTACTAGATAATTTATAAATATTGTAAACAGTTACGATCCTATCACACTTACTTCGGAAATTACCTTTACATCTGTCGATTTTGTTCTGTTAAGAGCAACGTGTTGAGTTCTGTCTGCAAGGAAGTCTTGAATCCAGTCTCAAATCTATTCCGCTACTCGCTAAGCTCGTATGTTTTTCACTAAATGGCAGTGCGGTACGGTGTCAAATGCCTTACACAGCGCCGTTCCATGGACGAACAGAGCGAGCTGAGTTTCGCAGGATCACTGTTTGCGGAATCAGTGTTAGTTTTTATATAGAAGATTTTCCTTCTCCAAGAATGTTATAACTCTTGAGCATGAAGCATGTCCCACAATTCAACAACAGACTGATGTCAACGATATAGGGCTATAATTGTCTTCATTTGTCCTACGGCCCTTCTTAGAAACGGTAATGACCTGCGCTTTTCTCCAACCGACAGGTATCCTTCGTTGCTCAAGAGATCTATGATGAATTACTGCTAGAATGGGATCAAGTTCTTTCGCATAATCCTAGTAGAATCTGATAGGTATGTCATCTGGTCCTGGCTCTTTCCGCTAATAATCGACTGTAATTGTTTTTTATTCCGTGATCGGTTATCTCAATGTTTGCCATTTCGACGTTCGTACAACGACTGAAAGGAGGGACCCTGTTACGATCTGCCGCGGTGAACCAATTTCGGAAGACCGAATTCTGTATTTCGGCCTTCTCTCTGTTATCTTCCGTTTCGGTGCCAGTATGGTCACTGAGCAAACGAATAACTAATTTTGACCCACTTACTGATTTTACATACGAGCAAAACCTCTTACAGTTTTTACTTAGGTCGGCTGACGAAGTTTTACTTTGAATGTCATTGAACGCTTCTCTCGTTGTTTTTCTTGCGCACATTTTCGCAACGTTCAGCTTTTACTTGTCAGATAGGCTTTTACTTCTCTTGAATCTGAGATGAAATTCTCTTCTTTTACATAGCAGTTTTCTAACACGGCTATTAAACCATGGTGGGCCTTTCCCATGTCTTAAGACCTTACTCGGAACATATTTGTCTAGAGCATATTGCATGATTCCTCTGAATTTTTTCGATTTGTTTTTCACATCTTCGTCCTCATCAGCAAAAATATCTTCCTACCTTTATTAACATTTTTTGTCAGACGCGTCGTCATAGCTGCTATCACAGTCTTTGATCATTGATACCTTCCTCTAAGTTAACTGATTCGATAAGTTCAGGTCTGTTTGTTGTCAGGAGACATACGACGCTTCCCTCACAAGTTGGTTCTCTAACTATCTGCAGAATGTAGTCACCAGGTTTGATAGCATGACACTCTCAATCTATACCTGGCAAGTTGAAATCACCCCATGTTACAGCGACATGATGTGGAAAATTATTAACGATATTATGCAAGTTCTGTTGAAGCGCTCCACCACTAGAGCTCCTGACAAAGGCGGTCTATAAAACCATCCGACTATCATTTTTCACCTATCTTTGATTCTTAACTTCACCCAGATTAATTCGCAGTCGGAATCCGTAATAGCCTCGCTAGATTTTATCGAATACTTTACTGCAATAAACACGCCGCCGCCATTGGCGACTAACCTACCCTTAAGATAAATATTCCAATCTAAACTTAGGATTCCGTTATTATTAAAGTCCGGTTTCAACGAACTTTCTGTATCTAATACTACCTGTGCATTATAACCTTCAGTAAGCGATACTAATTCTGGGACATTTCCTTGGATGCTTCTACAGTTTACTAAAATCATATTAACCTTTTCTCTGATCTGTAACGACGAATGTTCTCTGAGGACATTGTGCTCAATTTATCAGGCAAATCGTCCTTGATCCCGAGGGTTCTCTAACATACAAAGGCTCATATGCATACCACACGCACTCCGCTACCCTAGTAGCCGCTTTCTGCGTGTAGTGCTCGCCTGAAAGTTTAAAGGGAACCCTACAATTCTGTACCCATTAGGGCAGGTCGAGAAATTCGCATCCGATATCTTCGCAGAGTCGTCCGAACCTCTGGTTTAGACCCTCCACTCTGCTCCAAAGCAGAGGACTGCGATCAACCCTAGGTACGATGATACAAATGGACAGCTTAGCCTGCAGCCCGCGTGTGATGCTAGTTGCCTTCACCAAATGAGCCATTCCCCGAAAGGAGCCGAGGGTACCCTCAGAACCCAAGCGGTAGGCGTCATTCGTGCCGAACATGTGCCACTATACGCAGGCGGTTGCATCCACTGCGCTCAGCAGCCGTCGGCAGGGCCTCTTCCACATCACATACGAGCCCCCGGCAAACGCTCCGAATGCACACTTCCCGCTTTGCCTGCTATTTCCCTGAGGGACTCCATCACCGGCCTAACATTGGAGCTCCCAGTGACAAGCGTACCGACCGCCTTCACTTGTCCGTACTGGGCAGGAAAATCGGCCCCTGACCCAACAGGAGAGACAACCAGCGCTGGCTCAAGTACCTCTTGCTTACCATCGTTCCAAAACTCAGAGGCAGAGCACGGCGGCAGTGATAACTGAGAGTTACGAGTTCAGCTTCAGGCTCTATGATTAGCTCGAAGATAGAGTCCTCCCTCTATGTAGTTCTAAGGCGAAGGCATCTCTCCCTCTGGTGGTACAAACCGACGATTTCCCCTTCTCGAAATCTACGACGAAATGTGTGTCTCCTCTTCTTCTCAAAATCCTGCTAGTTGTGCCAGAAACGGATTCTCATTAAACAATCGATGTTGACCTCCGGAGTTCCAACAAATCAAAAAATTTTAACAATAGCAACGATTTCCTTTCTCACAAAGAATCTGCTGTGATTAACCTGTAATCACATTTCTCTATTAGAGTGGGGCAGAAAGCAGAAATTCTCTCCCACTACGGGAGACGTTTCACTCTTCGACCAGAGACTGTGGCTGCATACGTGCACTCACGAGTCTTCCTCTCACTAGGAGAATAAATTTGTTGAATCAGTCCAGAACTCCCTTGCAGCATTTGAACATCAACTACTGCTGACGTCCTTTAAGTCCAACAGATTCTTCTATTTCTGACTGCATCGTGCTTTCCCATCCCCTCGCAGATTTCTTTCTTTTTAGAAAGCATCGTTTACATTGGTTTTCATAGTGGAAGTTTATAGCCCGCCGGACGCCTCCTCCAGCCCTCAGAGAGGCTCTTTTGGACGTGGGACACAGTCTGTCCGGTGTGTACCTGGCCTGGGACTCAGCAGGAAAAGGGCTGACGAATGACTTGCTATTGTACCCCTGTAGTCTTCACTCTCCCTCAATCAGCTGGTGGGCTGCATCTTACAGGACAACGTTACACATATCTTTCACCGATTGGAAATGAAATTGAGAAGTACTTATTAGGTTCGCAATCATTGGTGTTTGTTTCAGATACATCCACACTTCCGTGATTTGCAGTAATTTGGTAGTCTCATTTGAACAGTGGGTTATTAAATACATTATGGATCAGTTCTTGGAAAATTATCCTCCAAAGTTGGCAGTAGCAATCAGTGCGAAGTTCAGATTTTACACCAGCTGTGTGATCGGTTTTTTGACTTGTTTGATTGTCTCTGTATGTGTTCACAGGTATCAGATTAGATGTTTGTGGCATATTGGTAAATTGTGGGTTACAGTGAGAGGTTTTAATCGACTTCGCTATAACAACGTACGCAGGAGCTATACCGTTTAGATCGCTCGTTTATGTATGATGGAACTGAAATAGCATCCAGTGTTGAAGATGGAACCCCATCATAGGAATCAGCTGTGTTAGTATTTGTATAATTTGGGGAAAGCTATGTTCACTTTGGATTTTGTATAAATGCATTATAATTGAAACACATACTTTTAAGTCCTAGTTAAGAGAGTTCATGACATTTATAACTTCTTGAATAAAAGCAGCTTGGCTGGTCTTGTAGATAATTTATTTAACGAACACTTTCATAGCCTAGAAGTCACATCATCAGCTTAAATCTCTCATGTTACAGAAGCGTTCATTACAATTGTGCCGGCCGGTGTGGCCGAGCGGTTCTAGACGCTTCAGTCTGGAACCACGCGACCGCTACGGTCGCAGGTTCGAATCCTGCCTCGGGCATGGATGAGTGTGATGTCCTTAGGTTAGTTAGGTTTAAGTAGTTCTAAGTTCTAGGGAACTGATGACCTCCGATGTTAAGTCCCATAGTGCTCAGAGCCATTTGAACCATTACAATTGTGGTCGAATTATAGTTACAATCAGCAGTGGGAAATAGAACCAATTACTTGCTTGGCCTGAATCATAACATAAAATTTGCAACATGAACAGGACCAAATATTCCTTGTCTGTAAATAAATGACACAATTGGCGGAACGACAGGTAAGCTAATTGCGCCTCTTATTCATAGACAAGGAATGTCTGGTCCCGTCCATATTGCAACTGTTATGTTATGTTTCAGCATGTAAGTAATTAGCACTATTTCTCGCTATTGGTTGTATCTACACTCACGTTCAGAAGAAAACAGAACACCTTGAACGACTAGCGATTGGACGTTCATATTTACAGGACATGTGCATGTTCTGCAGAAATTATCATCATTTCAGTAACGTGTGTTCAGCATGCGTACTGTTGCCTAGTAGGCACAGGGTACTCAATGGACCCTGACAACTTGTTCCATGCCTAACGGCATCGACGCGTATAAGGCTCGAAGGGCGTCCTGTGGTGTAGCCGTCCATGCTGCATTCATCTGGTCCCCAAGGCTCATCCGTGGTGGTTGGCATTGAGTCACAGCACTGCCGCTGTCATTTCACCATACCCCATACATTTTCGATTGGCGGCAAGGCTGGTGATCTGGTGGGCCAGGGCAAAAGGCTGACATCCTGTGAAACCAAGAAGGCATGAGATCGTGCAGCAACATGTGGTCGTACAACTTACTGTAGAAAAACGGCGTCTGGGGTGTTGTGCAGGACGTGCTTCACGTAGATCACACTGGTAGCAATACGCTGGACACGCACCAGCTGTGATTTGAGGCTGTACCCAGTAGCACCCCACAGCACAAGGCCTTGAGTTGGCGCTGTAAGCCTTGTGCGGATGCAGTCACTGTGATGCCGCTCCCCTGTCATGCTGCGAATCAAAATGCGGTCATCGTTTTCAAACACACACAACCTGAATTCGTCCTAAAACACTATCTGATGCCAATCCTGCCCCCCCCCCCCCCCCCAGTGACGTCGTTCCATACGCTAATGTCGTCTAGCATGTTTCTGCATATTCGTCAAAGGCAGGCGGAGAAGTAGACGACTCGCAGTAACTCATGCCGCAATAAATGGCGACGGACTGTCACCACTGACAGTGTACGATGGGTTACACTGCTCCACTGTTGCACCAGAGCCGAAGAGGACGCAGGTCTATCGTGCAACGCCATTCGGATGAGATGTCGATATTCACGGGGGGTGGTCTGGGTGGTTGCGACCTGACCCATCTCTTTGTGTTCTCAGGCCTTCCGCGAACGATTCTGCACTCACCCGTTGCACTGCCGAAACACTTCCTCCCACACGATCAGCAATTTCCAGGATGGATGCATCAGATTCTCTCATGCCAATAATGTGCTCTCTTTTAAACTCACTGATCTGATGTTACGGTTCGCGCATACGTTTGTGAGGCATCCTGCACGTCTGCTCAAGTCACACTGATCGTTATCTTCGGTTTACAGCGACAACGAGAACCGCAGACACATTTTACCGGTAGGTGATGTTGCGCCGCCATATCAACGTTGACCTTCAATCTGCTGGCCGACATGGTTCAAATGATAATAATTTCTGCAGAACATACTAATGTACATGTCCTGTGAACATGAACATCCTATCTCTAGTCGTTCAACGTGTTCTGTTTTTTTCTGAACATGCGTGTATAATTCGACCAAAATTGTAGCGATTGCTTTTGTAATTTAACAGATTTAACCTGACGATATGGCTTTGAAGCTACGAAACCGGTCGTTAGATAAATTGCTTACAAGAGCAGCCCAGCCGTTATTAATCAAGATGTCTACTTATGGCTGCGGTTGTCCGTCATACAAGATAGTATGTACTTATAACTTTTTTTGAAGTTTTTGGATGTAGTTTAATTTTATCAAATGGTTCAAATGGCTCTGAGCACTATGGGACTCAACTGCTGTGGTCATAAGTCCCCTAGAACTTAGAACTACTGAAACCTAACTAACCTAAGGACAGCACACAACACCCAGCCATCACGAGGCAGAGAAAATCCCCGACCCCGCCGGGAATCGAACCCGGGAACCCGGGCGTGGGAAGCGAGAACGCTACCGCACGACCACGAGATGCGGGCTTAATTTTATCGAACACCTTTTGTAACACCTTTCGTAGAGATTGTAGACCATCGACCAAGGAGTTCTTCAGACCTAAATTACCCGCTAATGAGAGGAACCAGCTTTGAAAAGCACTTAATTTTTCCTGTCTTTTCCTGTCTCCGTTTTGATATTTTTCAAGCAGTCCTTATTTGCTGGAGCAGCACATTTTTTCTTGAATCTTTATACACACATATACTCTGAGACGCCAAAGAAACTGGTATAGAGATGCATATTCAAATACAGAGATATGTAAACAGGCCGAATACGGCGCTGCGGTCGGCAACACCTATATAAGATAACAAGTGTCTGGCGCAGTTGTTAGATCGGTTATAACTCCAGGTTATCAAGAGATTAGTGAGTTTGAACGCGGTGTTACAGTCACGCACGAGCGATAGGACACAGCATCTCCGGGGTAGCGATGGAGTGGGGATTTTCCCGTACGACCTTTCCACGAGTGTACCGTGAATATCAGGAATCCGGTAAAGCATGAAATATCCGACATCGGTGAGGACGGATAAAGATCCTAAAAGAACGGGACCAACGGCGACTGAAGTGAATCGTTCAACGTGGCAGAAGTGCAACCCTTCCACAAATTGCTGCAGATTTCATTGCTGGGCCATCAAATGACTGCACGACACAAAGGGTTGCTTCTCGCCTGGGCCCGTCAACGCCGACGTTGGACTGTTGATAACAGGTAACATGTTGAGTGGTCGGACGAGTCTCGTTTCATATTGTATCGAGCGGATGGACGAGTATGGGTATGAAAGCAATCTCATGAATCCATGGACCCTGCATGTCAGCAGGGGACTGTTCAAGCTGGTGGAGGCTCTGTAATTGTATGGGGCGTGTGCAGTTGGAGTGATATTGGACCCCCGATAAGTCTAGATACTACTCTGACGGGTGACTCGCACGTAAGCATCCTGTCTGATCACTTGCATTCATTGATGTCCATTGTGCATTCCGACTGACTTGGGCAATTCCAGCAGGACAATGCGACACCCCAGACGTCTAGAACTGCTACAGAAAGGCTCCAGAAACACTGTTCTGAGTTTAAACACTTCCGCTGGCAACCAAACTCCCCAGACAAGAGCATTATTGAGCATAATGGGATGCCTTGCAACGTGCTGCAGGATTTATGGTGTCATTTCCCACTAGCACTGCTTTAGACATTAGTCGAGTCCATGCCACGTCGTGTTGCGGCACTTGTGCGTGCTCGCGGGACCCCTACATGATATTAGGCAGGTGTACCAGTTTCTTTGGCTCTTCAGTGTATATTTCTTGAGACTCCAATGACTTTGCTTTGAATTTTATATCACAGTTCGTATTGTAACGCTGGCTTAGGAGTGCGCCGGTCGCTGTGGCCTAGTGGTTCTAGGCACTTCAGTCCGGAACCGCGCTGCTGCTACGTTCGCAGGTTCGAATCCTGCTTCGGGCATGGATGTGTGTGATGTCCTTAGGCTATTTAGGTTTAAAAAGTTCTAAGTCTAGGGGACTGATGACCTCAGATGTTAAGTCCTATAGTGCTTGAGCCATTTGAACCATTTTGTACCTACAATGAATCCTCGTTTTATCTATGTGAGGTACTGATAACGTGGAATCTCAATGTTCTTCACAGTAACCGCTCAACATCTGACGCTTTTCACTCCCATTGAACAGGGTGTTCCATAGTTAATGTCTCAGACGCATGTAGCAGAAAGTACGCTATACAAGAAGCAAAAGAGTGTATTAAACATGGGATCTAATATGTACACGTGAAGAGCTGTGGGCACTTGTTCATCCTCGATTAAAACACCTCTCTTCTATTGCTGCTCTTTGTTTTCCATATTTTGGGAGGAGATAGTTTGGATCAAAACACAAAAAAATTTCTAGTTATTATGGGCTCTAAAATGCATACCTTAAGAGCTATGCGCACTTCCTCAGTAGACGAGATGTGTTTCACAGTAGCGAAGATGAACAGGGGCCTCATAGTTCTTAAGATATGCACTTTAGTGCCCAAGTATACTGGACGAATTTTTCTTGGTTTGGCCCACCTCTGAAAATATGGAAAACAAAAAGCTTCCAGTACAAAGTCTTGTTTCACAGTATCGAAGATGAAGGAATGTTCATCGCTCTTCAGGTATGCATTTTAGAGCACACGTTTACTCGACGTTTTTGCTTATTGTGTCATGTACTTTCAAGTATAAGCGTTTACACCATTAATTGCGATGGGCCCTGTGTAACACTAAACAGTAACAACACAAATGCAGTTTGGCGGCCGTTCTGCCTGTTACAGCGAACTGTAACTGATTATTTGCATACCCGCCCATGGTCTGTACGTGTAGTAAGTTATATTGATATCCGACCATTTCGTCTAGATAGTTCACTCTTTTTGTCGGGCTGTGTATGTACTCTATAACATGGATTGAAAGAATTTCTTCCTCCATGAAGACTACATGACAGCAGGGGTTCCTTGTCCTTGCAGCTTACTCTGAAACTGCTAGTTTCCTCTTGAAAGTGTGTTGAGACTTAGCTACAACTACGTCTACTAGAGACTCTTCCTCATCTAACGGTGATAGTTAAAAGAAGTTATTTTTGGCGTCAATGACAAAACTACTATTGGTCTTCGTTCTTATTGCGGCAGTGTGCACTTCTCTTTAACCTCCTCACCTCTTAGTGCTTCCACTTCCTTCCTAGTACTATTAATCTCCGCCCTAAGTGTCTCCTATGTGTTTAGATATGCACAGATTCTACAATACAATGGAGACTCCAGTTTAATTCACCTTCTTCCGCGCTAATACGTGTCTCCTAATGAAGCCACCTATCACGACAGCTACAGAGTATTCCACAAGTAACTTACCTACAACAGCTCAAATATTTTCCGCTCAGCTTCATTTACAGAAAAGTATGGAAACATGAACATTTAACAGAGGAAAAATTTCAAATTCTACAATTAACGACTCAATATTTTGCTTGAACTATTATTACGCATCAAGACAAATAGAAAGCAGTTATAAGAATATGAAGACATCGGGCTTGAGGCACGAGTGCCCGATACGTATCTTACACGCTGTTTTAAAAAAAGTAATTAGAAAATGAAGTGTTCAGTTACTCAACTAGACAACATATTGATTTCAGAATGAAGAACCGCATCACATTAAATTTTACACTTCATAGTTAACAGACTTAATTCGTCCAGAAGATATCCTGGCCCAATCATTTAAAAGTGTTTTTACAGTTTATACCATGGCGTACAGCTGGTATTTCTTCCAGAACGTCAACGTTACTGCTTCCCTACGTCACCTTCGCGTCGCACTTTACTGTACCTTAGCTATAAATGTATTGGGATTTTAAGCAAACCGAAGTTCAGGAGTACACAGTAGGAACATTATGCGAAACTGCTACGGTGAATCGAAAACATAGCGAAGAAGTTACGGAAATACAGTGACAAACAAATATGACCTGAAACTTCATGACACTTTAAAACTCGGGGCCCGCATGCGAACATCGGACCTTTGCCTTTGTCTTCTGGAAATAATTCCCGGGGCTGTGACAAAGCCATGTCTCCATAATATCATTTCTTTCAGGAGTGATAGTCCCGCAAAAGATGCAGGAGAACTTCTGCGAAGTTTGTGAGGTAAGGGGTCACGTACTGTCGGAAGTAAAGCTGTGAAGGTGGGCCGCGAGTTGTGCTTGGATACCTCAGTTGGTGGAGCACTTGCCCGCGAAAGGCAATGGTCCCAGGGTAGAGTCCCAGTCGGGCATACAGTTTTAATTCATCAGGAAGTTTCAAATCAGCGCACACTCAACTGCAGACTGAAAACTTATCCTGCCTATACCATCCCTTTCCTGCCTACAACACGGCGGATTCGTAAGGGGTCAATATTATTACTAAACAGACCGCATCGATAGGATGAAGGTAAGGGGCTTGTCTGGCGGTAAATGCCAACAAAGAAACAACGGGCAACTGTGCGGTTCTTCGCGGAGTACGAGTAAAACTTTGCCTGTTGCCCAAAGCGCTGAGCTTTCTTTTGTGGCATGACAATAAGCGCCGGCCCTCGCCAGCAGCGTACAGAATCTCATCAGCTCGTCTGAATGGGTACAATAGGAACATACTGCTCTACCAGCGGCTGCTTCTTCCGTCCTCAAGCAGCGAACACCTTCCCCATCAACAAGTTCCTCGTTTGTCTACACGCAAATAAAGCAGAGGACCTGAAAACTGTACTCAAAACCGTACCTACGAAGATTGTGTGAAAAGGAGCTTGTACCTCGTTTGCGTAAAGTATTTAACAATGACCGTGGTAGAATGAAAAACACAAAAAGTGTTTTATACTGCAGATCGTATCATACCAAATAACGCGCGAAAATATTTCCACCTCTCATTGGTGTTATTCATTTCTTTCTGTGACGAGAGTGCTCATTAACTGAACCATTCTAAAATTTTACGGTGTAGCCCAGAGCTGGTTAAGAGTAAGCAAGATGATTTTCACACACAATACCTTGACTCCTAAAGACTTTTGTTTGGGCTAGTGAAATATTTCAAGGCTGTAAATGTCTGTTCGGTCTTTTCCATCCATTTCGAGAAAATACGTTTATAGCTCATAAATCCACAATAATCTAAATAATTCGATAAATTTTCCATTTCTGTGGTTTTCTGAGCCCATTGCGAGTAGGAAAAGCAGGTAACTGTATTTTTTGTTATTTGTCCCAGTATTTACGATTCTTTGTTATCGCTAACGCCTAGCACATATCATGTTGTAACGTTCAAAGCAATACAATATATATATATATATACATATATATATATATATATATATATATCTTTCTTAAGGTTCTTGTTATTTTGCCAATGTTTCTTCATTTTCTCCCCAAAGACCCAATGACCTTCTTTCTTTCTTCGGCCCACTTTGATCGGTATGGTTTTGGTTCCGTCTCTGAAGTAAACTTCCACTTCTCAATTTTGCTTCTGAATGTATCCCTGTCTGACGTGTTTGTTATGGCAGTTTTTGCTTTTGTCAAATCCTTCTTAACTTCAGTTACCCAGGATATGATGCTTTAAGTGATGTCACATAGTCCAGTAAACATTTAGTTTGTCTGTTTCCATGTAATCTGTCTAGGTGTCCATAGAACTTCATTCGTCTCATTCTGAAGTCAGTTTCGATATTTGGGTTTTCTGTTGTCTCGATGGTTTGCAGTCTGTATCCATCTTGTGTGTATCACGCTCCCAAAATTTTTCTAATAATTTTTCTATCTACTTTCGTAATTTCTTGTAAAACTAGTTTTCGGTTCAGTGGGAGTGTTTCACTTGCATATGTGACTGTCAGTGCTGTGGTGTCTGGTTTTAGTGCCTTTTTGGCACAAATTTTGAACAAGTCCGGATGCTTTCTTGATTTTCTGTTGCTTTTGCGCTGTTTTTTCATGTCCTGTTGGTTCAATAATTTCACCGAGTAATTGAGGTGTCTGACTGTGTTGATTTCACCATAATTTGCTTTCGGGATCTCCAACATGGAACAGGTGAATCCAATCTTCTCAAAGGAGATTTTCAGGCCAGCCTTCTGTGCACATTCTTAGAGGGTCTCGATTTATATTACTGCTGTTTCTTCACTGTCGGTTAAAATAGCTAAGTCGTCTGCAAACGCTAAATATGGATTTCAATTTTCATTCATCTCTTGCCAGTTCGATTGGCTTCCAAAATTTTTGTTTTCTTAGTTCCGTTTCCCATTCTTTCATTACTTGGTCTAAAACTATGTTGAATAATAGTGGCGGTGTCTCATCTCCTTGTCTTACTTATGTTTTAATTAAGAATGGTTCCGAAAGTTCATCTATGAGTTTAATTTTTGATTTGGTTTCTGTCAGTGTTTGGTCGATCGTTTTCGGGTTTGGTGTCCAGCCCGCGTTGTTCTAGAAAATTGCGTAGAAATTGTCTGTATATAAAGAATCGTATGCTTTTTTTAAATCAACGAATGTGCAGACTATTGGTTTCGCCCTGATTGATTTAATTTTTAAAATATTTTTAAGGTTAATGATCTGTTCTGGGTACGATCTGTCAGGTCGAAAGCCTGCTTGGTAACCTAAAATTGTATGTTTTAGTTGTTCCTGTGCCGCGCGAATACAATTTCGTAAGTGACCAGCAAAAGTGAAATGCCTCTGTGGTTGTTTGCATCTGAACTCTTTCCCTTTGTGTGCTATGGATGAATCAGTGCACATTTCCAATCCTCTGGAATACACTCCTGGAAATTGAAATAAGAACACCGTGAATTCATTGTCCCAGGAAGGGGAAACTTTATTGACACATTCCTGGGGTCAGATACATCACATGATCACACTGACAGAACCACAGGCACATAGACACAGGCAACAGAGCATGCACAATGTCGGCACTAGTACAGTGTATATCCACCTTTCGCAGCAATGCAGGCTGCTATTCTCCCATGGAGACGATCGTAGAGATGCTGGATGTAGTCCTGTGGAACGGCTTGACATGCCATTTCCACCTGGCGCCTCAGTTGGACCAGCGTTCGTGCTGGACGTGCAGACCGCGTGAGACGACGCTTCATCCAGTCCCAAACATGCTCAATGGGGGACAGATCCGGAGATCTTGCTGGCCAGGGTAGTTGACTTACACCTTCTAGAGCACGTTGGGTGGCACGGGATACATGCGGACGTGCATTGTCCTGTTGGAACAGCAAGTTCCCTTGCCGGTCTAGGAATGGTAGAACGATGGGTTCGATGACGGTTTGGATGTACCGTGCACTATTCAGTGTCCCCTCGACGATCACCAGTGGTGTACGGCCAGTGTAGGAGATCGCTCCCCACACCATGATGCCGGGTGTTGGCCCTGTGTGCCTCGGTCGTATGCAGTCCTGATTGTGGCGCTCACCTGCACGGCGCCAAACACGCATACGACCATCATTGGCACCAAGGCAGAAGCGACTCTCATCGCTGAAGACGACACGTCTCCATTCGTCCCTCCATTCACGCCTGTCGCGACACCACTGGAGGCGGGCTGCACGATGTTGGGGCGTGAGCGGAAGACGGCCTAATGGTGTGCGGGACCGTAGCCCAGCTTGATGGAGACGGTTGCGAATGGTCCTCGCCGATACCCCAGGAGCAACAGTGTCCCTAATTTGCTGGGAAGTGGCGGTGCGGTCCCCTACGGCACTGCGTAGGATCCTACGGTCTTGGCGTGCATCCGTGCGTCGCTGCGGTCCGGTCCCAGGTCGACGGGCACGTGCACCTTCCGCCGACCACTGGCGACAACATCGTTGTACTGTGGAGACCTCACGCCCCACGTGTTGAGCAATTCGGCGGTACGTCCACCCGGCCTCCCGCATGCCCACTATACGCCCTCGCTCAAAGTCCGTCAACTGCACATACGGTTCACGTCCACGCTGTCGCGGCATGCTACCAGTGTTAAAGAGTGCGATGGAGCTCCGTATGCCACGGCAAACTGGCTGACACTGACGGCGGCGGTGCACAAATGCTGCGCAGCTAGCGCCATTCGACGGCCAACACCGCGGTTCCTGGTGTGTCCGCTGTGCCGTGCGTGTGATCATTGCTTGTACAGCCCTCTCGCAGTGTCCGGAGCAAGTATGGTGGGTCTGACACACCGGTGTCAATGTGTTCTTTTTTCCATTTCCAGTAGTGTATTTTCTGTCTGCCAAATTTCTTGGTTATTTGAGTGATCTCTTTTAAGGCATTTGGACCAAGGTTCTTCAGTAGCTCAGCTATAATTGCTTCTTCTCCCGATGAATTATTATTTTTGAGCTTTTTAATGTGACTATAAATATCTTCTTGAGTTGACGGTAGTGAAGCTTCTTACTTGTGTTCTGACTGTAATCTGGGGAATCTCGTACTTGGTTGTGAGGAATTTAGAAATTGTAAGAAATAATTTTCTAATTATTGACAATTTTCTTTTTCAGTTAGTGTCAGTTTTCCACTTTGTTTCCTGAAACAGAGGTTTTGTGGAGTGTATCCTTTGATTTGATTCGCAAACGTTTTGTAAAAGTCGTGTGTTTTGTGGTTCCTAAATTCTTTTTCAGTTGAGTTCAGCTGTTCATTAAGATATTTTCTTTTATTTTGTCGTAGCTGTTTGTTTTCTGCCTTCGAAAAATTTTTGTTGTCTGGTTTCTAATTTGTCTCAACTGTATTTTAAGAAGGCTCGTTGTCTCTCTTCTATTGCGTTATGGGTGTCCGGATTTTTTCTTTAATAGGGTGAGTTCTCTTACTTTCTGTACACTTTCGTTTGGAAATCTCTCCAGCTGTTTGTAGGTTGTTTTTCCCATACTTCTGTAATTTTTTATTCTTGGATTTTTTCAAAACAAATTTGGGAATCAGTGGTGTTTTCTTTCAGCTTTTCCTTTTTGTTGTGAATTTAATTTTGACTATGATAAGATAGTGGTCGGAATCTATATTTGCCGACTGCGGACTTGAAAGTCTTGTAGTTCTTTCTTGAAAACGTAGGAGATCGCAACGCGGTGTTTTAGAAATTACCTAGCTGAAGGATTGGGGATCGCCACGTTTATTGTTTCTTAGGGTTCTTTCGAATTGATGTTGACAGGACTTTTAGATCGTTTTGCTGGCACAGCTCGATGAACCTGACGCCATTCTTGTTAGTGACTTTGTGTGCAGGGTAATCGCCGACTGCTTTTTTTATATTTCCTCTCTTTGCTAATTTGTGCGTTGAAATCACTGAGATGAATTTTTACGTCCTCCTTCGGAGTTTTGGACATTTTAATTTCAAGTTTTCCCAAAATTTTTCTGTCTCCTCAGATTATTTTTTGTTGCCAATGTTAGTAGGTGTGTGGACATTTATAATTGTATATGTTTTGTAGGTTTACGTAATTCTCATTGTTACTGGTCTGTTGCTAATTTGATTCACATCTATAAACTAGTCAAGGGTGACCTTATTTACAATAAAGGCCATGCCACATAACGGACCTACTTTGCATATTTTCTTGTCTGTTTCGCTTTTAAAGATACGGTAGTTGTACTCATTTATTTTCAGATCGGCGAATCTAGTATCTTGAAGTGCGAGGATATGAATTTCCTGTATGTTGAGTTCTGTAGTATGATTCTGTAACTTTCTAGTTTGAATAAGTGTTTGGATGTTAAAAGTGCCAATATATGTGCGAGATTTTCGTAGAAATTTACCTGAGAACTTTGACTTTCTCTGTCGTACGAGCCCAAGCTCCCCAGAATCCGACAGCTTGGTTGTTGCCGCAGGGCGAGTATATTGACCACCTGGGGTAATTTTAATATTACTTGATTAATTGGTTTGTTGGTTGGGGGACGGGATCAGACAGCGAGGTCGTGGGTCCCATCAGATTAGGGAAGGATGGGGAAGGAAGTCGGGCGTGTCCTTTCAAAGGAACCATCCCGGCATTTGCGTGAAGCGATTTGGAGAAATCACGAAAAACCTAAATCAGGATATCCGGACGCAGATTTGAACCGACGTCCTGCGGAAACTAGTCCAGTGTGCTAACTACTGCGCCATCTCGTTCCGTAATATTACTTGTAAGAAACATTCTGGTTATGATTATGTTCCGGATAATGCTGATTGGGTAGAATCAGGGATTGCTAGTTCCTGGAGCCTAGTGTCCAGCCGCAACGCACCTCACATGGTGAAAAGACGCTGGCCAGAGTACCGGTTGTTGGCACACAGACGTGTCTGGACTGTTAAATATGTTTTATCTACTTTATAAAGGTTGCCTTTTCCGCCAGTTCCACCGTTCCAGTGATCTGTATCCCCGATTTCACTGCCATTGAGGTCTTTGCCGTTATCCTGCCACCAGGGTCAAGTGAACCAAGGTTTTTAAACGAGGTGTTACGCTTTACAGTTATATTTGTCAATAGAACATGCTCTCCATTGCGATTATTTGTGGAGTCTGTTGTATCCAGCAACAGAATATGCTGACAGATCAAATATAAACGGGATTTTATTTCTATTGAAATTTATTTATTGAAAAACTCAAGAAAAAATTTAATTTATTTTTACACATAGTCTCCTGCTTTGCAAATGCATTTGTCCCAGCGTATGGGCAGCCTTTTGATGCCCTCATCATAAAAAGAACTGGGTCGTGTCCCCATCCAGTTGCGCACAAAGTCCTCCACACTCTCGTCATCTTCAAATCGTCGCTCTCCTACAGCTTCTTGAAGTGGTCCGAATAAAGTCAAATCGCAGGGCGATAAGTCCGGGCTGTAAGGAGGATGATCAAGTGTATTTTCTGTAGCTTGGAGGCAGTTAGAGCTGCAATATGGGGGTCGCGCATTGTCGTGGAGGAGGATGACTTGTCGAATAGATTGGTCTCGTCTTTTGCGGCGATATGCATCTCTTGCCTTGTTCAACAGTTCGCAGTAGTAAGCAGCACTGATTGTGCGTCGCTCATGCAAGAAATCTATCAGCTAAATGTATCGCTGATCGAAAGAAACGGTTGAAAGAACCTTTCCAGCTGACAGTCGTGTCTCGGCTTTCACTGGTGCTGCCTCCCCTTTTCTCCGCCACTCCTTACTGGCTTGTTTGGATTCTGGAGTGTAGTGGTGAACCCATGTTTCGTCGCAGGTTGCGATCCGACTAAAAATGCATCACCTTCTTCCGCAAACCTCGCTGTAAGCCTCTGACAGACCTCCAAACGTTTCAACTTCAGATTTTCTGTCAAACGTTCAGGGACCCATCTGGAACACACTTTACGGAACTGTAGGTCGTTTGTAATATACTTCTTGACAGCTCCCATAACTGATTCCGACTTTTTGTGCAATTTCTGATACTATCGTCCGTCGATCGTCGTCAATAATGTCTTCAACCACACGAATGTGTTTGTCTGTAATGCTGGTCCGAGGGCGGCGATCGTGTAGCTGATTTTGCACACGTTCTTGTCCTTTCTTGAACTTTCTATGCCAGGCAAACACACGCGTCCTTGATAATGTTTTATCACCGAACTGTGCAGTCAATCTTTGGCAAATTTCCGCCGCTCTAACTCCCTGACAGGCAAGGAATTTGATAATTATGCGCAATGGAGGGGTGCACCTGTTGCTCAGGCATCGAGAGCGTTACTGACGAAACGGTGGGAAATATCTAACAGCACGTTCTCTTCACTTCTAACGGTCCCGCCTAAGCATAGCAGAAGTGCGAGGCCAGTCCTACCAACTGTTGATGTTCAGGAACAAAAATCCCGTTTGTATTTGATCCCCCTCTACTCCTGATGGTAAACTGTCCTACCTTGACCAATTAACAGACTTTACTGCACTGGTTTGATTTTTATATCAACCATAGTTCAGAAAGTTAGGCTATAAAATGCTGCTGTAGTAACAATTGTCCTACTTTGTTGCAAGCAGAAAACAAGGTGAATGAGAAATTGGTTCAAGAAGCGTCAAATATAACACACGAAAAAAGTTGAGAGAATTGAGTTTGAAGAAAAAAGGGAAAAAATTGTAATAAATCTTTAAAAAGATTATAATAACTTTTTGCGTGGGGTGTAGAATAATGACCGCTGCCAGCCACAATAGAAGTTTATTTTATTTACACATGACCGGTGTCTGGTTCGTGTCCCTCTTCAGATGGTTTACATTTATGTACATATTTCCATACTCCGTACTGGAGATCACTGTTTAATTAAATAATCAGTAGCTCATTCGACGCCAGACAGATAATAAACTGTTTAACGTTGATCTCCAACACTGAATATGGAAACATGTACATCAATGTAAACCACCTGAAGATGGGCACAAGCATGAAATTGGTCGTGTTACCTTATTTTGTGTTTGTTAACGCTTATTATTCTACATTCTATGAAGGAACAGTCACGGAGTTCAGCTGCAACCACTATGAATGAAATACATTCCACTTTTTGTATGTTGGTGGTCCAATATTTGATATATTAATGGAAATGGTTTTCCCCATACATTGGCATCCCTATATATAGGTACTACTGCCTCCCCCCCCCCCCTCCTCTCCGGATAAATTTCTGTGGACGCTCACATCCCCATCATTAAAAAAAAAAATGATATACCAAGTCAGCCCTTATCTGTAACGCTACTGTAAATTCTTCCGAAAACCTCAGATTTTGAAGTGCAAGTTTATCTTACAGTACTTAAGACACAGTTAAGAAAACGTATCATGCAGTAATACGTGCACTAAAGAATATATTGAGGTAAGTAATGTACAGTTAGAGATAAATATTCATAACCTTGCATCAGTTAATTTTTTTTAATCTTCCATCGTAGCCGTTTCCCATATTATCTGAGTAACAAATTATACGCTTCATCGTTCTTGACATTTACGTTTTTGTACTCAGTTGCCCTAAAATACCACAATGCTGGCAATGGTTTATACACTTCGATGAACTCTAAGAATAATGTCCTTTCGTCTTGCTTTGAATTCATTTTCCACACAACAGCAACAAACCTAACTTTAAGTAACCTCCTTGGTCTGTTTTACATGCCAAGGATATTGTCAATACTGCCCAAAGACGCCACAATATTTCTAGGTACCGCAATATATTTCCAAGGCTTTTGATATTCTCAATATTATTACGCAACCCCTCAGTCTTGATGATTTTGCATCCAAGAAATACTGTCAATATTACTGATCGCCTAGCGGCCATTTAATTAAATTTTGCTAATGACTGTCTATAAACTTCCAAAACACACTTAAAACAAGACATTAGGGTCAACTCTACTGTGCAGCAGCAACGAGATGGGGAACAGTGCAAACCTATTTTCAATTTAACTACCGACGTGTCGATCTTGATGTCCAAAAGAACATTTTTAATATCTGTTGTTAAATGTTACCACACACATCAAAAAAAAGTTTTGCAGCAGCCCGGTTCCCAGAACTCCTGAAGACAGACGTTGACTATGGGTATTGAATCACAGACACAGTTCCTTTGACTGTTCAGGGATGTCACTAAACCCGCCCAAAGATGTACACAACTATGCATGAACAGCGCCTATTAGACGGAGGCTGTCCAACAGCCGATCAGTTCCAATCATTCCACCAGGAAGGAGGTACACGGGTCGTGTTGTCTGTAGCTCAATAATGCCTTGACGGTCAGTACCGCGGTTCGATCGCGTCCGCATTGTTACTTTGTGCCAGGAAGGACTCTCAACAAAGGAAGTGTCCAGGCGTCTCGGAGTGAACCAGAGCGATGTTGTTCGGACGTGGAGGATATACAGAGAGATGGGAACTGTCGATGACAGGAATTGCTCAGGCTGCCCAAGGGCTACTAGCGCAGTGGATGACCACTACCTATGATTTTGGCTAGGAGAAACCCTGACAGCAACACCACCATGTTGATTAATACTTTTCTTGCAGCCACAGGTCGTCGTGTTACGACTCAAACTGTGCGCAGTAGGCTGCGTGATGCGTAACTTCACTCCAGACGTCCATGGCAAGGTCCATCTTTGCAACCACGACACCATGCAGCGCGGTACAGATGGGCCCAACAATATGCCGAATGGACCACTCAGGATTTGCATCATGTCAGCCGTTGTGGCCGAGAGGTTCTAGACGCTTCAGTCTGGAACATCGCGACCACTACCGTCGCAGTTTCGATCCTACCTCGTGCATGGATGTGTGTGATGTGCTTAGGTTAGTTAGGTTTAAGTAGTTCTAAGTTCTAGGGGACTGATGACCTCAGATGTTAAGTCCCATAGTGCTCAGAGGCATTTGAACCATTTGATTGGCATCGTGTTCTCTTCACAGATAAGTGTCGCATATGCCTTCAAGCAGAAAATTGTCGGAGACGTGTTTGGAGGCATCCCGGTCCGGCTGAACGCCTTAGACAAACTGGTCAGCGACTGCAGCAAGGTGGAGGATCCTTACTGTTTTGGGGTGACATTATGTGGGGCCGACGTAGGCCGCTGGTGGTCATGGAAGGCAACGTAACGGCTGTACGATACGTGAATACCATCCTCCGACCGATAGTGCAACCATATCGGCAGCATACTGGCGAGGCATTCGTCTTCATGGACGACAATTCGCGCCCCCATCGTGCACATCTTTTTAATGACTTCTTTCAGGATAACGACATTGCTCGACTAGAGTGGCCAGCATGTTCTCTAGATATGAACTCTATCGAACATTCCTGGTATAGATTGAAAAGGGCTGTTTATGGACGACGTGACCCACCAACCACTGTGGGGGATCAACGCCGAATCGCCGTTGAGGAATGGGACAATCTGCCTTGATGAACTTGTGGATAGTAGGCCACGAAGCATAACAGGCATGCATCAATGCAAGAGGACGTGCAGCTGGGTATTAGAGGTACCGGTGTGTACAGCAATCTGGACCATCATCTTTGAAGCTCTCGCTGTATGATGGTACAACAGGCAATGTGTGGTTTTCATGAGCAAGAAAAAGGGCGGATATGATGTTTATGTTGATTTCTGTTCCACTTTTCTGTGCAGGTTCAGGATATCTCGGAACCGAAGTGATGCAAAACATTTTTCGATGTGTGTATATTGCTCCTGTAGCGTCAAAGTGAGGTTTGCAGCTCGAAAAATGTTGTTCGTTAAATAATTTTATCCTGTGCTGCAGGAGCCCACTGCAGGGCTCAGCACGAGTAGCGAGTGTCCACTGGAGTGGACTGTGTGGATCTGCAGCCTCAGGATTGACTAAAAACGCCAAAGAAGCGACATTAACAGCTGTCCACTGGGGTCGACAAATGCACCAAATGGTTCTTAAGTAAGTCCACAAAATTTTTTGACTGTTAGCGGTGTCTAAAGCAACATTTTAATGCAACATGAAATACAGTGGATGATTTTATTTGCACTGGCGGGAAAAAATCACAGCACCAAGACGGAGTTGTGCGACATAAACGAAAGTTGGTAGGCATGTGTCTACATCTGAAAGAGGATGTCTGTCAAATTTCGCACCAGTCACATAAGAGCAGCTCTAGTAGCATCATTATGAGGTTTGTTTCAAATACACACTGTAACGATCGTGAACGTTAGTGATCTTTGAGATAGGACGTGGTAAGTTGATGTTAGTCAAGAATACCTTTCAGGCAACAAAGACGCCATTATCAACACCTCACTAAGTTAGAGCGAGCTCGTCTAATAGGACTACGAGAAATTTTATGTTCCTTCTGTGATACTGCAGAAAGACTTGGTAGGAATGCAGCTACTGTCCATCACTGTTGGCAGCGGTGGTCAGAAGAAAGTCAAGAAAGTACAGTTGTAAGATGACCGGGCTCCGGACGGCCGCATGGCATTTCTGAAAGACTGTCGTGTTCGGCATATGGCTCCGACTCATCGTACTGCATCTGCAGCAAGAATTTGAGCAGCCAGTTGGCACCATAGTGACAAAATGAACTGTTACAAATCGGTTACTTCAAGGACAGCTCCGAGCCAGATATCCAGTAGCATGAATTCCTCTGACCCTAAATCACCGACATTTCAACTTCAGTGGTATCAAGCGAGAGCTCATTGGAGGTCAGGTAGAACACTGTTCTGTTTTCTGATGAAAGCTGGGTCTGCGTTGGTGCCAGTGATGGCCGTGCATTGGTTAGTGGAGGCCAGTTGGGGCCCTGCAACCAAACTAACTGCTTGCAAGACACTCTGGACCTACACCTGGAGTACATCTGTGGTGCGATTTCGCATGACATGGTTATCTCACGCACCCTGATGCAAATTTGTATGTCAATCTGGTGATTCTATGCGGTGTACTGCAATTCATGAACAGCATTCGAGGGGTTGTTTTCCAAAAGGATAGCTCTCGCCCACATATCGCTGTTGGAACTCAACATGCCCTACAATGTGTCGAAACCTACTTGATCACCAGATCTGTCTCCAGCAGAGCACATGTGGGACAAGGGAAGTCAACTCTAGTGTCATCTACAACCAGCTTTAACCGTCCGTGTATTTAGCGATCAACTGCAGCAGGCACGGAACTCTATTCCACAGACTGGCATCAAGCACATGTACAACACAATGCAAGCACTTTTGCATGCTTGCATTCAACATTCTGGTCCGCAGCTCGTGGTCTTGCGGTAGCGTTCTCGCTTCCCGAGCACGGGGTCCCGGGTTCGATTCCCGGCGGGTCAGGATTTTCACCTGCCTCAAGATAACTGGGTGTTGTTGTGTCGTCTTCATCATAATCGTTCATCCCCATTACGGTCGGAGGAAGGCAATGGCAAACCACCTGCAGTAGGACCTTGCCTAGTACGGCGGTGCGGGTCTCCCGCATCTTCCCCTACGCTCTGTTACGGAGTATGGGACTTCATCATTCAACATTCTGCCTGTTTCACCAGTTATTAATGTATCAGCATTTCACCTTTGCAATGGTTATCTAGCGCTTACATTAACCTGTGACCTTACAATGTTAATCACTTAAGTATGTTACCGGACAAATGTATTCCCGAAATTTCATTACTCTAAATTATTTTCTGGTGTTGCACTTTTCTCCGTTAGTGTATTTGTGGATTAATAACTTCTACAGCTGGTGGTAGAATACACGATATACAGGGTGGCGCACGAAATGTGTTACCATTTTGTTTTTGAATATAAACTTTATTGTCATTACAATCTGAAAGGACCATATACTACAATGAAGAGTCGTCCACGGAGATTTGTTCTAACTTAGCACATGCTCAACATGTCCACCTTTCATTTCCTAACTTCCTTCAAACGAACACTGAAGTTAGTGATTACCCTACGGCACATGTCTTCCGTAGTTTCACTGCAAGCTTGAAGAATAAGTCTTCTGAGATCCATTAAATCACGTGGACGTTTCGGGAAAATTTTTCCCTTAGGTACACCCAAAGAAAAAAGTCACATGGATTGAGGTCTGGACTATTGGGGGGCCAATTTTGTCCGTCATTGAAGCGACCTGGAAACCTGAGAAAAATGATCCGCGTGTCGAAATGCTCGTGTAAAAACTCTAACACAGTGTTTGCAGTATGTGGCCTTGCTCCATCTTGGATGAACCACTGCGTGTTGAAGGGCAAGGCAGTAGCAAGAAGCTGTGGAATGAAGCTATTGCGAAGCATGCTCAAATAACGCTCGCTGTTCACAAGCGTCCAATAAGTCCGTGACTGGAAATTGCTGCCCACGCTGTAATCCTCGGAGCATAATGTTATCGTTCATGAAACACTTGTGGGTTTTCAGTGGCCCAAAAGCGTACATTTTGTTTGTTAACCCCACCGTCTAAATGGGTTTCTTCCCTATCCTCTGCCCACTGACCAAACAGTAGTCTTCAGTGAGCTTCTGTGCACAGGCCATCTTGTATGGGTACATATGGAGGTCACTTTTAAGAATGCGTTGAACGGAGCGTCTGGATATTCCCAGTTGCACTGCTGCCTTTCTACACGATTTCCCGGGACTTCTCTGTACAGCAACACGTACCGCTTCAATATTCTCCGGCGAACAAACAGGCTTAGGCCGAGGTCGCTTCGCTTCCAATACTGTTCCTTCCTGTACAAATTTATCGTACAACCTGTGGATGGTCTTCTTGCAAGGAACCCATCGTGTGTTAAACTGTTGTCGAAAACGCCTCTGTCACAACAAGGCTTTTGGTTTCATGAAAAAGTAACACAATTGCCGATCGTTGCTGTGTCGTCAGTCTTTCATTGTCAGCCATTGCTGCTTACTAGTCTTCTAGCGGCAGTGTCGTGAATTAGACGTCATTTCGTAACTTATTTGTTTTTTCAAGCTCTGCTGGTACTGCTGTAGAGATCCCGGCGGGATATCTAATGTGCGTCGTAAATTGTGAAAGAAACGATTGGTAACAAATTTCGTGCGCCACCCTGTACTTAGGTTCAGATACATCCGTTAGGGAAATGTTTCTAAATGAAGCGAACAAAAGAAAAAAAATACATAGAACAGCATCATCCACCCAGATGAATACGAAGTCATCTCCAGAGCCATCCACCACAGGTAGCAACTTGAAAAATATGTTCCAATGGTGCATCTATCACAAACATTGCCCCATCATGTCTTCATATAACATACTCCGACTTTTCGGCGCTAAAGTACACTACTGGCCTTTAAAATTGCTACACCAAGAAGAAATGCAGATGATAAACGGGTATTCATTGGACCAATATCTTATACTAGAACTGACATGTGATTACATTTTCACGCAATTTGGGTGCATAGATCCTGAGAATTCCGTACCCAGAACAACCACCTCTGGCCGTAATAACGGCCTTTATACGCATGGGCATTGAGTCAAACAGAGCTTGGATGGCGTGTACAGGTACAGCTGCCCATGCAGCTTCAACACGATACCACAGTTCATCAAGAGTAGTGACGGCCGTATTGTGACGAGCCAGTTGCTCGGCCACCATTGACCAGACGTTTTCAATTGGTGAGAGATCTGGAGAATATGCTGGCCAGGGCAGCAGTCGAACATTTTCTGTATCCAGAAAGGCCCGTACACGACCTGCAACGTGCGGTTGTGCACAATCCTGCTGAAATGTAGGGTTTCGCAGGGATCGAATGAAGGGTAGAGCCACGGGTCGTAACACATTTGAAATGTAACGTCCACCGTTCAAAGTGCCGTCAATGCGAACAAGAGGTGACCGAGACGTGTAACGAATGGCATCCCATACCATCACGCCGGGTGATACGCCAGTATGGCGATGACGAATACACGCTTCCAGTGTGTGTTGACCGCGATGACGCCAAACACGGATGCGACCATCATGATGCTGTAAACAGATCCTGGATTCGTCCGAAAAAATGACGTTTTGCCATTCGTGCATCCAGATTCGTCGTTGAGTACACCATCGCAGGCGCTCCTGTCTGTGATGCAGCGTCAAGGGTAACCGCAGCCATGGTCTCCGAGCTGATAGTCCATGCTGCTGCAAACGTCGTCGAACTGTTCGTGCAGATGGTTGTTGTCTTGCAGACGTCCCCATCTGTTGACCCAGGGATCGAGACGTGGCTGCACGATCCGTTACAGCCATGCGGATAAGATGCCTGTCATCTCGACTGCTAGTGATACGAGGACGTTGGGATGCAGCACGGCGTTCCGTATGACCCTCCTGAAACCACCGATTCCATATTCTGCTAATAGTCATTGGATCTCGACCAAAGCGAGCAGAAATGTCGCTATACGATAAACCGGAATCGCGATAGGCTAGAATCCGACCTTTATCAATGTCGGCAACGTGATGGTACGCATTTCTCCTCCTTACACGAGGCATCACAACAACGTTTCACCAGGCAACGGCTGTCAACTGCTGTTCGCGTATGAGAAATCGGTTGGAAACTTTCCTCATGTCAGCACGTTGTAGGTGCCGCCACCGGCGCCAACCTTGCGTGAATGCTCTGAAAAGCTAATCATTTGCTTATAACAGCATCTTCTTCCTGTCGGTTAAATTTCGCGTCTGTAGCACGGTATCTTCGTGGTGTAGCAGTTTTAATGGCCAGTAGTGTCATTAGTCTTAGGAAGGATGATGAGAATTGGAATAGTGGCCGAAACGAAGAGAGTTTAATTGCAAGGGAGAGAGCTGGTTGCTGGGAGCGATGGGAAGTCGCGGGCCTCCTCCGTGGAGACGGCCGGCCGTAGCCGCCCAACTGGGAACAGAGGGCGCTTTGTGCTCGCGGCGCGCTCCGCAGAAATAGACGCCGGCCGCGGGACACGGCGCGTCACGTCACACGCCACACCAACTGCTCATTCACCGCCACCCACCACACTGCACCGTACACCAGAACCTTACGACTTACTGTACTCTCACACTTCTTAAGGAGCCACCGAAGCACCTGTTGAGTGGAATGAACAGTCTAACGAGGACGCACTATGTACTGAGTTTAAACCGAAGAAACACGACAGTAATTGGGGGGAAGCAGAAATGTGATTAGTGATAAACGTAATGTACCAAAGCGGGACGGCGAAGTAGACGAAGTGAAAGAATTATGCTATCTAGGAAGCAAAATAGCACCTGATGGACGAAGCAAGGGGTCATAAAAAGCAGACTAGCACAGACAAAAAGAAAAGAGAGTGTTCGTTACCGAAAGAAGTTTACTAGTATCTAACATCGACCTTAATTTTAGGAAGAAATTTCTGAGAGTGTACGTTTTGTATGGAAGCGAACCACGGACAGCGGGGAACCGGAAAAGAAGGGAATAAAAGCATTTGAGATGTTGGGGTATAGAAGGATATTGGAAATTAGATGGACAGATACAGTAACAAAGCGGAAGCTCTCCGCCAAATCGATGGGGAAAGGAGCATACGGACTGCACTGACAAGTAAAGACATCATGGTAGTAGAGGAACTGCAGAGGGCAATAACTGTAGGGCGACACAGTGATTGGAAAACATGCAAAAAATAGTTGAGGATGTTGAGTGAAAGTGCTGCTCTGAGGTGAAGTGGTGCGTACAAGAGAGTAATTCGTGGCGGGATGCATTAAACCAGTCAAAAAAGGGGACAAAATGGGAGGATGAGTCGAATCCTCGCATTTTCTTGCTCTAGCAATGGAAAACTGTATTTTTAGATGAAAATGCACATCTTTTTCCATGTAATCCCATGGGAGGGTGGGAAGGGAGGTAAGTAACGTAAACTGTTCTATGTTTCGTCATACCGATACATTTCACAGTGTAACGTGTTTCTTACTTCGCCTGCTGGCTATCGGATTCGGCACACAGAAGCATCCTCAGGCCATCCCCTGGCACGCATTCGTCATGCTTTCTTCGATAAGCAGGTGTGTCAAAAAAAAAAAAAAAGAAAAAATCGTTTTCTGGAAGGTATGCAAAACATCGATCTATCACTGCCTCCTCGTTCAACTCCGTGTTTCCAGCTACGTATCTTCTAGATATGGGAGCAGGTGGAAGTTGTAGGACAGCAAACTCGGGGTTTAGGTCAATGTTACACCAATTCGCACTTCACATTACCCAGTTTCCCAATGCACTTTGTGGGCAAGTGAACTGATCTCATTTCTTTTTCGTTATGATCAAACCCACCTCTGTAGAGTCACCAGTTGTTTTCACCCTTTGAAAGTTAGTCAGAATAACCTTTTTTTTTCCTTTTTTGGGAACTCTTACACAATACAGTGTAACATTCATGCATCGTTGGTTTGTCTTTATACTTTATACAATACGACGTATTTTTGTTTGTAACTACTATCACAGTGCCACCTGATGGCTGGTTGTAACATCTACGATGTTTACTTGAGAATCTCAGTTTTCTTTTCTGCTAATGCACGAACAAGAGCTTGTATAATCAATGCAGTATATACGTTGTTTTATGTAATAGTTATTTTATTCTTGACTTGCTGACATATTATTGTTTTCATGTTCATGAAATATCGTTCTATAATGTGATACGATATAGTATGCATTTGATCAAGATTCAGTGAAATGTAGTGCTGAAGGTTTGTTATATTCCATGGTATAGGCCATTTTATCTAAAATTGTAGTACACTCCTTTACATCTGAGCCCACTGTGCTTAAATATGTTGATCCATGCTTTTAAGGTTTGATTATGGCAACGCAGGTTGCTCGAACCGGTCATCATAATAAATGCTGTACAATAACGATCTTAGCGGTTCGAAGTTGTGCTGCTGTTTCCATATCACATATCTTTTCCAAATGAATTTTATTTTGATGCCGGGTGGAACTGTGAGATGCCGCGAGTTTCGACGAGTAGTATACTTGTTATCTTCTGGCAAAGTGAATGCTAGTTTGTCCTGCCTAGTTACGTGCCTAGTTGTTCTTCAGTGTGGCCATAGCAGAAATCATTGTTGTCATTAATTCATTGTTATAACTGTTTTGTCTTCAGTTGCCTAGTATAGACATGCAGCGTTTCTTAACAGTACTTCTTGTTTAATTCTTTATTTAGATTAATTATGTATAAAAATGTAAACATTTTACATCTTTATACATGTTGTTGTTGTTGTGAAGACCACAACAACAACATGTATAAAGATATAAAATATGTAGGTTAATCATTTACTTTTCCCATCTACTGCGTGTGTAATTTTGCAGACATGGTTCGAGCTTTTGGGTCCGGAAGAGCAAGAAAAACGGCAAGCACACACATGTAGCACAGAATAGAGAAAGGACTTGGTTAATCCAAAAAAGATTATACTTTACTTAGGGATAATGAAAAAAAAGAGTTGACTTCAAAAATGTTGGAAGAAGTACTACACAGCTGACACAAAAAAAACTCAAAACAAAAAATATGCAACAATCATTTGCGTCATATTTTGTAGATAATTTGATAGGGAGAACACTTTTGGTTGAGAAACAAAATTTAAGTTAAGTTGCGAAAGGCAATCAATTGTCAGTCTTATCTTCAAGATAAAAGGAGTGAATAAAACCTCATTACTATAGGACTATTAGTTCATGTTGGCCTTCTTCATTTACCCTTGTTTCCACAGGTGACAATGTCCTTTTCTTACAGTTTTGTAAACGAGATGATTTCAAATACATTAATTTCTGTCCAAATGGTTAAAAAGTGAAAGAGAAAAGAAAGAAAAAAGGAAAGGTAGCTACCAGGAAAAGTGGTCATAAAAACCTGTCTTCTTGCTTTTAACATATTAATTGCGTCTGATTAACTACTATTCTTTGTGCTGTAGAATTAAGATTTTTTTTTTAAGATTGGCTAGTGTCCTTTCTGGAATAGCCGCAATTATCGGTACTCATAACAATGTCAAGTAACACTGTTGTCATATGTTGTTTGGGAAGCCAGTTGGCCAACTTTTCGAATCTTATTGTGTGGGTTGCTCAATTACAAAGAGTTAAATAAACAACAACACGAGTAGTCTATTATCTGGAGTGAACAAGAGAGACTGATATAAAATGTCTGATTTATCCATAACAATAAGTTTCTTCTGGTTCAAAAGGTTCTCCATCTGCTATTAGCGATCTAATTATGATGCTCATTCCCACAAATAAAGTCGTAGAGCACTTACAAAATGCATATTTGAGGTAAGGCCAAAAGCAGGTGATCAAAGTACACATTGGATAAAATATGACCTCGAACTACCCTCCCCTCTCCCTCCCTTCCCCCTCTAATCTCTCCCATTTCCAATCCACAATTCCTCCACTCCCTCCCCCCCCCCTCTTCCATGGTAGCCCGTGGTCCATTCTTGGATATGACCCAATCAGAGAGCATCAAAACCAATGCACATATTGTACTCCTGAGGCGTAGCGCGGTATACCGATCCTGCCTTTGAGGCGGTTAAGTGAGAGATGTGTAGATGTGTCTCAGAGCTGGATAGTGACAGATGGTGACGCGGGACCGGGCACGCACGTAGTTTATGTATCAGCCGACAGAGTACAGTATTGGATAGGGGACTGTGATTTACCTAGTTTCGATTGTGCCCACTAGATTGCACTAAGGTAATAGAATGTTTTTCATAAACTGTTCTAGTATTTTCATAAAGTGTTATGTCTTTTTGTGTATGTAAAATGTTATAAATGTGTTTTAGCAGTATGAATGATGCGTGAGTGTGGTTTAAGGTTAATATGAAGATAATTGTTTAACGAGTTATGTAGTTGGATTTACTGTGGGAACATTTCGAAGCAGTATGGATGTGGACAAAGCGGATATTTGTAGAATAGATTTGTAAAGTAAGTTTATGGTAAAGGGAAAGTTAATTCAGGTATAAATAACAATAGTAAATAACTTCATCCATAAACAAAACTTTAGAATATTAGATAATTACGTCGGTAAAAAGTGCAGTCGTTAGGTTTACTATTTTGCGATTGGTTATTGATGAAAAGCGCTGACTGACGCGGGAGAATGTTGTTCTGCTATTGGCTGTTGATTAAACTGACCAATGGTAAAGCAATATTCTTCGCGCCTTTCTCTGCTGGTAGAGAAGACTTAAGAGTATTCTAGAGAGGAGTCGTAGCCTAGTTATGTAACAATTCGGACGTGTGTAGTAGGAGTTCTGATGGAAATGATAAGTTGCCGGATCTAGCAGTGTTTCATACATCAAAAGTGTTGTAAAGTGACGGCATAATTATTCCGATGGGTGTGTAGAAATTTCGGAATTTTTAAGTGAATTTTGTGACGAGGAAAGACATAAATTCCGCGTGGCGTATTGAGTAGGTCGGTGGCTAAAAACTGTGACTGCATTAGGTACCGACAGACTTAATATTTGTCGAGCATTCTCAACCAAAAACAATCCGTATTTTAGTAGCTATTACGTTTTCGGGAACTGCAACACCATAAACTTGCTAACGTGAGTGAAAAGGATTGTGAGTGACTGTGTTAAGACTAGCACAGGCCTGGCAGTGATACTTGTTTACCTAAGTTTCAGAATATATTAATTAAGGACAATATTTCCAACTTTTCATTTCGTGTGAAAACTTCTTCCCGAAACGTAGATTAGTGACTTTAATTGCAGCCTGGTTCACGTCTAAGTAGGTTTTGCTCGGCTTCCCTACTGATGATCTGCTTAGTCAATGTTCACAGGTAGGTGCAGGTTCGTCGTAAAGAGACGAAAGGAACCACGCCGCCGCACTCCTCCAATAACATGGTACTATTTTACTGTCCACTAACATTTCCCAACTTCTTAAACCACACCCCTTTCGTGGAAGCAGGTCAATTAAAGATGATGTCCATGCAGGTTCCAGCTGTCATACACTTCGCTTGTGTGCATACAGTAAAGTACTTACACCTGGAGTCACTTACAAAGTAAGTCATGTCAGATAGCTGTCGTGTGACGTAATGGTAATTCTACATAGACATGAAGGAGATTTAATACTCTGTCTACCTATCATGAGACATGATAGGTACAGAACACAATAAAAACCAGTGAGATACAGAGCTCATGACACATTATTGAAGTTTTTCGTTACACTTCTCATAAGACACCTACAACAAGTGTTTTACAATTACATTTTCATAATAGATCTGTAACCAGTGTGTTACATTTTCAATACCATAATACCTCTATAATATGCCGGTTACAGTTTCAGTAACTCGTATCATTAGACCTTTTCTTTATCTGCAATACTGGCTACAAAGGGTATAAGTTCAGCAATTTTTATATGTGGTACCTCTCGTATGTACACGCATCAGTACACTGGATGTTTTTTCTCTGTGTTGAACAGTCTTCCCACAAACACGTCACAAACATTACGACCTGATTTTTTATGCATGGCTGTATCTGGGCAGTGAGGTGGAAAACGCCTGTCTGTATAGACAAAACGTTTTGTGTCCACGTGTCCGCTCGTGAACACCTGATACGTTGTGATTTTAAAATTTCTTCGGTGAAGTGAACTTAGGGGTTTCAGCCGGTCGTCGTTTAAACGACGGCAGGCTGCAAGAGCGAAATTTGTCTGAACAACACCTGAACATCAGCCCAGGAAAAATAATCATTAATGACGAACTATTGCCACTTGGAGACTTGTAATAGTTATAATTATCAGTCTCCAAATGACATAAATACTGAAATACTGATGTGATGTTATTCAGTACGTCGTCCTCAGTCGCCAATACAAATATCTACAGTCACCAATGCAGTCACTGTTGGACTGGAAGAGGAGATCCTGTCCCACAGCCAGCGTGAAAGCCGGATTTTACAACTCTGGATTTATTCCTCTGGGGTTATGTCAAGACTTTGGTGTATGAGAGCCCCATAGACACTGATAAAGACCTGCTTGTTGGGGTCCAAGTTGCCTATCTCCAATTACAACAGACACCAGGGATCTTTGAGAGAGTGCAGCAAAACGTAATGTAGCGTTGCCATGCATGCACTGTGACTAGCGGTCGTCAGTTACTGCGAGATAAGTTGTTGTTATGCGGTGTACGCAGTGTATGTCCATAACACAGTAAATATGCAGTTCCGACCATTGGTTCCCTGTCTCAATATAAGCGGTTGTGGACCAACTACCAACTGTTTCAGTTTGACCCTGAAGGTTTGAGACACCCTGTATTGGTTACAGTTTCAGGACATTAAATTAGATCACATGTAGGTTATTATTTTAGTTTAAATCTTTTGAATTTCCACAATACGTAAATTATAATTTCGTTACATTATGTTCAGAACCAGTAAGTTACAAATTCATTTTCATCCACAACAAGTATTTACCTAATAACACCTCCTGTCGGGCACACAGCTACTGACTAGCCCTGTCTTCTCGAAAATGACCCCATGCAATAGTGATCACTTTGTTACCCTCTATAAATCGTTTATCAACTTTAGCTGATAAAGCCAATTTACATTGATTTTTAGCAGAAACTGGGTGTAGTTTGGGTCAGATTACATATTTACATATATCAACATCATTTAATACGCACTTCGGTAGTCATCATTGCTTAAGTGCTTAGCTGATGAACGTTTTACACTTTTCGCTCTACATACTACGCACTGTGTTTCAGGTTATAGAGTGAACACGTTTGCTCTCAATCCTAAGAATTCTATAATTATTTTCCTAAAAATTCGTTTTTCTTTTTATTGACACATAGAATATTATAAATATTATTATCAGGGTAATACAAAATGTCAAACTATCTGTACACATCAATTTTACTATCATCATCAATATGTGAGGTAGTTAAATGATATATTGAGCTATCAGTGTCAGCGTAACACATTTTTAAAATTTTTTTGCTTCTTTCAAAATATATACATAATGGAAATGTACAAAAAATGCCTTAGAAATATCTAAAATAACCCTTCCTACAGATATGAGTTTATGAAAAACAATGTTAAGTTTACTTAATTCTCCTTAACTACAACACAACACTAAAATGTAGTCTTACAAACAAACAGGACCTCCATACATACCTTCCCAGGTTGTTACTAGTTTATAATCATTCATTTTTTGTACATCGAGCATAATTTTGACAAAAACACTGTTGAAACTTCCTGGCGGATTAAAACTGTGTGCCCGACCGAGACTCGAACTCGGGACCTTTGCCTTTCGCGGGCAAGTGCTCTACCATCTGAACTACCGAAGCACGACTCACGCCCGGTACTCACAGCTTTACTTCTGCCAGTACCTCGTCTCCTACCTTCCAAACTTTACAGAAGCTCTCCTGCGAACATTGCAGAACTAGCACTCCTGAAAGAACGGATACTGCGGAGACATAGCTTAGCCACAGCGTGGGGGAAGTTACCAGAATGAGATTTTCACTCTGCAGCGCAGTGTGCGCTGATATGAAACTTCCTGGCAGATTAAAACTGTGTGCCCGACCGAGACTCGAACTCGGGACCTTCGCCTTTCGTGGGCAAGTGCTCTACCATCTGAGCTACCGAAGCACGACTCACTCCCGGTCCTCACAGCTTTACTTCTGCCAGTATCTCGTCTCCTACCTTCCAAACTTTACAGAAGCTCTGCTGCGAACCTTGCAGAACTAGCACTCCTGAAAGAAAGGATACTGTGGAGACACGGCTTAGCCACAGCCTGGGGGATGTTTCCAGAATGAGATTTTCACTCTGCAGCGGAGTGTGCGCTGATATGAAACTTCCTGGCAGATTAAAACTGTGTGCCCGACCGAAACTCGAACTCGGGACCTTTGCCTTTCGCGGGCAAGTGCTCTACCATCTGAGCTACCGAAGCACGACTCACGCCCGGTACTCACAGCTTTGCTTCTGCCAGTATCTCGTCTCCTACCTTCCAAACTTTACAGAAGCTCTCCTGCGAACCTTGCAGAACTAGCACTCCTGAAAAAAAGGATACTGGGGAGACATGGCTTAGCCACAGCCTGGGGGATGTTTCCAGAATGAGATCTTCACGCTGAAGTTCGAGTCTCGGTCGGGCAAACAGTTTTAATCTGCCAGGAAGTTTCATATCAGCGCACACTCCGCTGCAGAGTGAAATTCTCATTCTAAAAACACTGTTATTCATAACTTTGAAAAATTCTTTTCGTTTTTTTTTTTTCGTTCTAATGTTCTCAGTATAGATTTCATCCAGAGAGCTTGACTAAATGGTAATATCTGGTGAATTTTGCTTAGAATAATTGTTCAGAGATTGCTTTATCTTTCTGTAATGAATCACATAGTTTTTTATTGCATAATGTGGAAATCAGCTTCTTTAGAACACCTGCCTTCTTGATGCGTGGTGGTTATATCATTTTCTCTGGGCGTACTGGGAGAAGAGGGTGATGTTCATTTACATTTCACGAATACTTACGATCTCTTCTAAAGTGTACCTATGTCTGACTCGTCTGGTATGCTTACTACATCAAAATTGTCAATAGAAATCATATAAAATAAGATAGTGATATTTTTTACAACATTACCCAGTTACAGAAACTGTTAACATCGAGGTATATAGCGTAAGACTGATTTTATGGCATAGCTATTTGCACATTGATTGGCGCCATGCTCAATGTATTGTAATTGTTCTATGTCTGTAATAAGTTGCAATTTTCCATTAGTAGTCAGCAAAGCATCCAACGCTAAAGCAGGTGAATTCACATAATGGGCTGGATCCAGTTCGCACGTTTTGAGACAGAGTGCGTGGAAATTTTCAAAGATATCGGCCAGTAGCAAGACAGGTTTTCAAATATAAGCCGTAGTAATCTCGAAATATCTTGCTTTTAAATAAACGCCATACTTTGCACGGACTTTGGTATTCAATTATTTTATAGTTATTACACCGGCCAGCAAGCTTTTGAATTCTTTAATCGATGGCAACCGTTCATCCAAAAAACGAATTCGTCAGTACATACTCTCATGGAAACATTTGTTATTAATCAAATTAAAATGTTCGCTGTCAGAAAATTACTTTTGTTATTTTCCACTCGACATTTTAAATATGAGGCACTTATTTGTAGTCAGCATGCTCGAAAGTTGAAGGAATCAATCAACAGAAATTTTATGTCCACTGTGATAGTTTTAGTAAATATTTTACACTTTTACATTTTTGTTGCAACCTCAGAGGCATGTCCCGGATTTATTTTCACCGTTTGGTTATGCTCGGTTTCTTCTACTTGTTCGCAGAGGTTTATAATTGTGAAATGAGCATTGTAATTCGTCGTACTGTGAATCACTACTGGCACTGTGAAAGTAAGTCTGTAATTTAAAGTACAGCTAGCATGTGCAGCCCATCGACCTCTGTCCTTTATTTCAAATCAGTTTTTTTGAAGCGTTCCTTGTAGATGTACCAAGGTTCTGCTGTTCCAAATGGTTCGTCCTTATGGAGGCTAAAAATCTTCTACTTGTTTTGCAACAAGAATTTGTCTACGAGTATGCTCAGTAGTCAGATACAGCTGCTCGCTAAACTGTTCCACGCCATCAGCGCCTCTTTCCTGAACTATTCCATATCATCAACGCCTCCGTACAGCTCAAACTCTAAATATTCGCCTCATTAAGTACAGTGTACGTAAGAGCAATACTGTATGGATTATGCACACAGATTTCACTCGGTTTTAACAAACATTCAGTATCTGCATGTATGACAAACAGTAGCATTAATTGCTTACTATAGCTTGCGTCTAGAACTTTAATTACTTTTCCTTGCACCGGGCATGAGACTTTTGATGGTTTGAATTAGGGTTAAGTCAGGGTTGGACCACTGGGTGAAACGGATTGGTGGTGTGTTTCACAAACGCGCCGCTAGAGAGCAGCTCCCACTGCTTGCGGGTAAGCTTTTTGTTCAACAAACGTGGTGCAGAAGTTTTGCTGCCATTTCCGTGTTAGTTCTCGAGAAAAACCACATTCTCTGTTCTCATAAGCCGAAAAGTTTCAGGGTGTAGTTATATTATTTTAATATTAATGCACAGTTTGCACAATATCGATGCAGTTTTTTTTACTGCTAGCTTAACAGATGTGTAGGTATCAAACTAACCTAAAATAACTACCCAGTTCGCTACCTAAAAACAAAAAAAGAGAGAGTCGGGAGAGATGGGCCAATGTTATTTGGGAGAGATGGACCATTTATTTTAATGTGAGGCAGATAGCTGGAATAAATGTAAACAACCTCAGGTACGCGGATGATACGATCCTGTTGGCAGAAAGTGAAGAAGAATTGAGAACACTCTTGCTGAAGGTGAAAGACGAAAGTGAAAAGGCCGGTCTTATGCTGAATGTGAAGAAAACGAAAATTATGGCAACTACACCTACCAATTCGTGGGATATAGCAGGAGAAACCATGGAGGATGTGACCACATTCAGTTATCTCGGTTCCCAGATCTCTGATGATGGCGACTGCAGCCATGAAATCCGGAGACGCCTGTTGCTCGGTAGACAGGCGATGTCAAACCTTGACAAGGTTATAAGGTCTAGAGATATAACACTAGCAATAAAGATCCGTATTGTGAGGGCTATGGTCTTTCCAGTTGTGATGTATGGATGTGAGACCTGGACCATTAAAAAGGCTGTACGGCGAAGAATTGACTCCTTCGAATTGTGGTGTTGGAGGAAACTTCTTAGACTTCCATGGACAGCAAAGAGAACCAACAGATCAATATTGGATCAAATAAAACCAGATTTCTCCCTGGAAGGTCTAATGTTAAAACAAAAGCTGACCTACTTTGGACACACAATGCGAAGGCATGCCTCGCTGGAAAAAACATTAATGCTGCGGAAGATTGAAGGAACTAGAAGAAGAGGACGTCAGAGGATGAGATGGATCGATGGCATCTCAGAAGCAATGTGTTCCAACCTGGAAGGTCTACGGGAGAAAGTGCAAGACAGGAAAAAGTGGCGTGATTTGGTTCATGGGGTCACGAAGAGTCGGAACCGACTAAACGAATAGAGAGAGAGAGAGAGAGAGATGGAGCACAATTAAATCCAGCTGCAAGGCATGTAGAATAATCCGAGTGAAGGTGGCCACAGACTCAGACTACTTATTTTGTTCCGGCGTAACGACAAGCGCCGGCACGAAGATCAAGAACGATATAGCAAGAGAGGGCTGTGAGACGACGTCAGCCAATAGCACGCCGACTAGGACGTCACCACAACAGGAGCGGCATTTTTCTACATTTAGAGCAATCTGCCATTCATAGTACCAATTAGAAATTTTGTCTAAACAATCTTGTATACTCCTACAGTCACTCAATGACGATAGCTTCCCGTATACCTCAGCGTCATCAGCAAACAGCTGTAAATTGCTGCACACCCTATGAGTCAGGTCACTTTTGTATGTAGAGAATAAAGTGGTACAACACAATTCTCTGGGGCACTCCTGACGATACCCGTGTCTCTGACGAACACTTTCCCAGAGGAAAACGCACTGGGTTCTATTACTTAAAAAAGTCTTCGATCCACTCGCATATGTGAGAACCTAAACCATATGCTCGGACCGTCGTCAACAGTCTACGGTGGGGCATTGTGTCAAATGCATTGCTGAAAACTAGGAATATGGAATTTGCCTGTTGCCCTCTGTCCATGGTTTGTGGGATATCATGTGAGAAAAGGGCTAGCTGACTTTCGCACGCACGATGGTTTCTAAGTGCTGATTTGTGGACAGAAGCTTTTCTCTCTCACGGAAATGCATTATATTCGAACCCAAAATGTTCTCACGATGTGCACCTGTCAAAATACAGGCGGTTGCCGAAGATGTCACCGGCCTGCATTCCCGAAAGTTGTTTGAACAATCACTGGCCAATTTTGAGCTCATATACTTACCGAACATTCGTGAATGGAAAAATAAAGGAGAGAAAAGCTAATGGTACTAGAAGTACACTCCGCCCCACAACATTACGTTGCGTGTGGAGTACAGACGTAGATGTAGATGTAACGTTTACGGACAGAGCTCCTGAACAGTTTGATTATTCAAAACGATTGACGTCGGAGTTTTTGTATGCACGTAAAGCGTAAAAACTCAATTGGAAAGGATAATTTAGTTTAAGTCTCATGTACTCAGGATATTGACATACAGCAGACACTCATTGTCGTTGTTTGTGCAATGTTCCGAGAAAAGACTGAAAGGCTTTAGAGCGCGTGCGGTACAGGATGTATGTGTCAAGCCGTTTCACTGCATGCGGTAGGCGCCGGGGCTTCTTTAGCTCTTCTGAAGTGGCCTGCACTTAACATCTGTCTAAGAGGACCACACGCGAGATGTTTTTCAAGTGTTCTATATTCAGCGTCTAGGAAAGGCGATCTTAGGATTACGCGATCAACCAAGACCAGTTCCCTGTGCAACTAGTAGAGCTCTACATTGGAAACTTGGGAAATGTCATGCATTTTCCTTTTTCTCTCTACATATAGATAGATACAGCCTCATTTATCACGTTTTTCAGCAATGGTGATTTGAAATAATTATAATGAAGCAATTAGTTTTTTTACACTATCGAAAAACAAAGAAACAGTGCAATTCAAAATGTATCGTTAATTATGTAACACGTGTTTTCACGTCTGGTGCTTACGTCCTTGTACGTAGTATGTCTTCTGGCACTTCGACTGTGGCCTCAGGGATAATTTTTTGTCGAACGTCTCTTCCCTGCTGCGAGGAACGAAAAATTAGGAAGAAAATTATGCTTAATACGACCCTTTAAGCCCCCCAAAAAATATGTTACTTCCGGCTAATTCTTACCTAGTATGTTTGTTTATGGGATTACTGACATAAAATATTATTGATACCAAAACTGTGTATGAACAACATTATCATGAAAATATATAGGCAGATAAAATGTTTGGTATAGGAAGGTAATGAGACGATCATATTTCTTTTTATTTTTTATTTTAAACGTTTCAGTTTTCGGTGATTCAGTTCAAAGCATGTGTTTGTCTAATTATATAGAATGTTCTGTAACATTAAGAGAAAGAGTGCATACAAATGACTGCCTAGTACAATTCTTAACATCCGTCCGTATAAAGGCTTCCCACACACTTTTATATACATTATCATCCTTAGTTATTTACGTTATCGTCGATCCTCTATGTTTTCTAACGTAACATACCACCCTTGTACACCCTGTTGTTTTCTTATCTCTTGAAATCTAGAAGAAAACTTCCTTGTTCTATCTGTCATCAATTCACATGGCTGCATACCCGCTCCCCACCTACTCTTCCTCTTTATTTGGATTATAGTTATTATTACATTTACCACCTTCCATCTCAGCCTATTTCCTAATTCATTTGGTTGTATCTCTTTTCTCTTGGTAATTCTAAACACGTGTCTCTCCATTACCCGCTGAGTCACACTCACTTCTTAAATGGTTTTTGCATCAAAATTCCATTTGTTACTGTCATCAGTCAAGATGAACAGTCCATATTCACTGTAAACGTCCCTTTCTACACTCACCAGGAGTATTGTTTTGAAAACAGTAATTAGTCTACGAAAAGCATTGTAGATCATTTTTTACTCTTTTGTTTATTTCTTTTGCTGCCCATTAACTTGTCTTCAACTCTGCTAGATATGAAAACTCATCAACTGGTTCTATAACTTCATTGTTAATTGTTGTAATATTTTTTCCATATGTGTGGTGTACTTTATTTTATTATTTTATAATGGTTTGTAGGCCTACTTTCAGCCTCGCTTTGTTACGTTCGTTCGTTCCTTGTCTCTTCTATTTTTTCCTCGTTTTGTAGTAGAAATATCAGTGGCCATTTCTCTAGCCTGATACTAACCAGCATTTACTTGGTTGTTAAGCCCACAGGAAACACATTTGCGACGTACGAGTGAAAGAAAATGATTCGATGAAGTACTAATTGTAGCTTTCGCTTTAATTGTGGCACCCTCTGTTGTAAGTGTTTCGCATCTACTGAGGGGCAAGTCCTTTGGGAGGCGGAAGTTCTTTTGTGCACTATGATGGTGACAATATGGTCTTACGGGTTGAAGGCGCGGCCGTTTGGTAGACGAGTGTGGGCCGAGTGAGCCATTAGGTCGCATCGCCGGAATCTCTCGTTTGAAGACATACGGTTGTTAAATTGCTGTCACTTGATGGAGTTTCATTAGTAGAGGTCGCACGCAGTTAACTGGGAAACTCGATGGTAAAAGCAAGTAGCTTCCAGTATCAATATCGTAGTGCAGTGTTTTGTGTTGCACCCAGATCGCAATGATAACACAATTATCAGAGATCATTCCTGTAATGCTCCCCTTGAAAAAGCCTCGAGCAATTTTTGCCCTACCCTCTTAGTGTTGCAGCTAGTGTTCAATCTGAATTGACTTCATCGTTGACGTGACTATATTTTTTTGCAGACAATTAAACATATCTTCATTGCATTTACGTTCCTTTAGTCTTCTCAAATTCATTCTGCATTACTTGTGTGATCACTTGGACCTGACCGATGCAGTTCTCGTACGTCGCCTTCTCGAGCCGGGCTTCGAGAGGGCCTGCCCGTCCAAGAAGGGTCACGCCCTTAGCACACTGTTACATCAGGCGCCACTCTCGGCGATGAAAGCACGCGACTAATAGCGGCGATCGCCGACGTTCTTGGAGGCTCATAAAAAGCGGCGGACAGCGGGTAATATACGTGCTGCGGACGATTTCCGCTAATTTAGCCGGCACGCGCTCCGTTTCATCGGCGGCGCTGCGATGATTAGCGGGCCAGGTGCCTGAGTACTAATGGCCGACGCCCGTACTCAGCGGCCCTTTTGTCCCGGCGAGCTCACGGGATCTGCTCCCCGTCTACCTGTCCCCTGTTTTATCGCAAATGTTATCACCACCACAGTATTAATAGCCTGCAGGGCGCGACTCTGAAACAAGCGTATGTAGTGCATTCTCGACGGGGAACACAACGTAAATCAAAGATGTACATGACAAAAGAAGTTATGGCTAATAATTACACGTGCCTTGTGACTGAGTGAATGAGTGACTGTGCGTGTCTCGTAGCTGGCCCCCAGGTGGCTGCAATTATTGGCAACCAACAGTCCATGTATAAAATATGGAACTGGGTGGTATTTATTAATTTCCTCTCAAAGGTGGTGCATAAACTGTTAAAAATTCTGTAAAATGCTTCAAATAATGGTGGTAAAGTACAAACAAACAAAGCAACAGATGGCTATTTTTTTATGCCCATCAGTGTTTGCAAACTTCTCTTCTCCGAGGACTATCAGTAGCTAACTAAATATTGCCGTCCACATAGTGAAACGTAACAACTAGGGACTTCCTTTTTTATCTTTTTTTTTAAAAAAAAAAGAGAGTTTGTTACCAATAATTCCAGTCCGTAGCTCGTGGTCTTGCGGTAGCGTTCTCGCTTCCCGCGCGCGGGGTCCCGGGTTCGATTCCCGGCGGGGTCGGGGATTTTCCCTGTCTCGAGATGACTGAGTGTTGTTGTATCGTCTTCATCATCATCATTCATCCCCATTACGGTCGGAGGAAGGCAATGGCAAACAGCCTCCGCTTGGACCTTGCGTAGTCGGCGGTGCGGGTCTCCCGCATCGTCCCCTACGCTCCTCGGAGTATGGGACCTCATCATCATTCTAAGCAATTCCAAACTCACATTAATTGATTGAAAATATAATAACATGTCAACATCAATCCTGAGCGTAGCCAAATATGGGCAATATTAGTAATACTATATTTTGGGAACTGTTATCATGAAATAAACCTGCATAATGTTTTACTTGTGCATCTAAGAGACATAGTAATTGGTAGGAAACTTTAAAACCGTTTTATCCCCTTAAAATGTATATATTTCTGCTACCATCATTGTCGATACAATATTTAAAGCGGAAGCAATTTGAAAGTAATTAAAAGCAGAAAATATTTAGTCGTAATAAGTACTGATGAAATACAATTTAAGGCTAATGTAATTAAATAAACAATGAACAGAACCCAGTTACAATACCAGTGTAACTATGAAAATACAGAACATAAACTGTATGCCAGACTCGATTTTGAAATGATTGTTGCACTAAAATTGGCCGGCCGTGGTGGCCGAGCGGTTCTAGGCGCTACAGTCCGGAGTCGCGCTGCTGCTACGGTCGCAGGTTCGAATCCTGCCTCGGGCATGGGTGTGTGTAATGTCCTTAGGTTAGTTAGGTTTAAGTAGTTCTAAATGTAGGTGACTGATGACCTCAGATATTAAGTCCCATAGTGCTTAGAGCCATTTGAACCATTTTGCACTAAAATGAAGTACATTTTTACTAAATCCAGGAAACATGGTAGGAAGAATTTACATTCTGTATTTTTCGAATATAAAATGTAACATGTATTGCTATAATCATATATGTGACTATTTTCATTCTGAATGATACTGCTTTATAGTGAATTTCATATATTAACGTAATGTAATTTTATTTCACGATTTGTTCATTGTTATTTAATGTAGTGTTATCTGTCGAAATTCATTGTAATTCTTTAAATTTCTGTTTTTAATAATTACGTCGTAGTGGCAAAACCTATATAAGGCCCATGTGGAGTCACTGTTGTCCGCCCAGTTTTGCTTGGAATTACGACGCGGCATCTGTGCCGATCAGTTAACATGTACTTGATTCTAAGTGGCACACACTGTGCCAACTTTGTACGGCTGTACTCTGAAATAAACAAACCTGAAACTCAAAAAGCGTGGCACGAATTAATGTGAGCAACCCACTTGGTCAGTATTTGTACCTCCGGGACGTCGATTTATTCTTGCTTTCTACAGGAACTGCAGCAAGACCATTTCTTCGAAGCTGACAACACAGGTTAAGTATCTGATCCCAGCCGAAGAACAGCTCTCTTTTTATTGTGAAACGTCTCGGTATACAGATGATTTTTCATTCTATTACGTAGTTTCATGGAAATAAAATATCTTCAGTCTAAATTCCGATTCCTGAGACTATTAAACGCCTCATGATTGATGTTTTATGGCGTCTTTCTCTGGTATCCGGGGAAGAAACAGTGCAACTGAATGTGGAGCTAGTTCCGGAGACAAACTGTAACAAGAGAGAGGGCACTCGAAGCATGAGTATAGTCGGCAGACGTAAATACTGAGCTGATTACGGAAGCTGCCGAAGGTAACATGGAGACCGCCTCCAACCTGTAGTCGAGTCTGTGTAAGAAGCTATCTGCCTGTTCCAGCTGGCCGGGCACGGCACTTTCGCGCGCGTACATAAATCAGTCACGTAACACGATTTTGACCGAGCGAGGTAGCGCTGGACTCGCTTTCGGAAGGACGAAGGTTCATTTCCACGTCCGACCATCCTGATTTAGGTTTTCCGTGATTTACCTAAATCGCATCAGGCAGGTGCCGGGATGGTTCCTTTCACGAGACACGGCAGACTTCCTTCTCTATCCTTCCCTAATTCGACGAGACTGATGACCTCGCTGTTTGGTCTCTTCCACCGAGTCAACCCCCAACCCGCAACACTATTTTGTAAACGACCTTGCGACAACGCCTCAGTGCAGCTGCATAGACGGCTATAATGTTCACCTACAGGCGTTAGCTGGCAACGGTGCTGCTAACTGATACGGATCATCTTACGTCGACTCGACCATAGCGTTAGTTCATAACCTGTGTCCTGGGCTATTCTACTCTTCCGGGTTGTTAACAAGGTCGATCAGAATCAACTACGGGATTCGTGTACTGTCTGATTTCATCCGTCTTTTTTGATCCATGACGTCGTATATGGGATAAACAGCACGGTTTTCACCAGTTACTAAGACAACCACAGATAATGTTAAATAACAGGTCGTTTACATGCTTCAAGATGGCGACCACAAGATTACCACGATAGCCGCAAACAAGCGTAAGAAACACGCAAAATACTTCAGTCATTTAATGGAATGACTGCGGGAATAAAAGAATTTTGTGCGGGGACTAAAAAAAAGACTAACATCATTGAAAGGCAATTACGTATCCCTCAAGGATAAACCGAACCAAAACATATAAAATATAGACAATATGAATCGAATATTTCACTTAACATTAGCTCAGACGAAAACACCGATACGAGCCATCCTCCCCACCCCACACAAAACCATAATAATCTGTACAGTGAATTTCGTTTGACCTATGCAGCTCAAACGAAGACAGTGATACCAGACACCCACCCGAAAAACCATAATAATCAGTATTGCAATTTTCACTGACCAAATATTTGTGAGATCCGTGACTGTAAATATGATCACTACCCGTTCCGCTCGCAAAGCTGTGCTCTGTGATAAATTAGTTTATCGGATTTAAAACTAAAAAAAATTCGATTTACTATTTAATACTGTGATTACCTAAGATCTCCAGCGAATTTCGATATTCATTTTAAAAATGTCTGAGGCACGATTCGCCTGCTGTCTCTTGTCATCCTTCTTTGTTTGACTTTCAAATGTGTGTGAATTTATAAGGGACCAAACTGCTGAGGTCATCGGTCCCTAGATTTACGCACTACTTAAACTAACTTTTGCTGAGAACAACACACATAACCCATATCCGACGGAGGACTCGAACCTCCGAGGGGAGTGGCCGCACAATCAGTGACATGGCGCCTCTAACCACGCGCCCACTCCGCGCGGCGGTTGACGTTCATAATGTAACGTCTCAAGCGGTGTGCTCGTGGCATATTAAAAAAAAAAAAAAACAATAAAAGGTAATTTATTCTTCGTTTTATTTATCGAAAATGATACTACTACCCTTTACAGACTCAGTGTAAAGTTTTTTATTATGTCTCAGTGCTAATTACGTTGATGGCGAGAAGATTTGCGTGCGCTCCATGCATACTGAAGTCCGATTCATGTTTTCTAGTGTAATGCAAATCATTCAATAACGGCCCGCTGTCACCAAACTATCTGCTCAGCAACACAGATTCTGAGAGTGACGAATATTAAAGCAGGTAACAAAATCAAATTAAACTGATCATATTCAGGAAAGTTACTAAGAGCTGAAAATTATCTTATTATGTTTCCCACATTCTGTCCGTGCTGTGGCAGTCTGATGTGCCAGAACTTCCGAAAAATTAGACTTCGGAAGAATGCAACATCAGCATTTCAGTTTAACTTCCGAAATCTTTCCTCATTGATCATGATACGTTGCAGCTCTTAGGTTTCCGCCTATTGTTATCCTCGAAACAGTGCAACATATCGAAAGAAACAGCCAAATATTTATAAGAACCAAGATTATAAATACGATAGCTACTCGTTTCTCTAGTTTCCTACCTAACCACACCGTTGTTTTGGAATAAACAGCACAGTTTACACCAGTTACTAAGACAAAAACAGGTAACATTTAATAACAGGACGCTTACATCCTTTGCAACGTAATCTCATGACGTCAAACAGGACGTCTAACCTTCTGACTAACGAGTGACTGCTGTGTATCAGACTCTGCCCCAGATTGCATTACAGACTCTGCTTACAGACACTGTCTTGGCTTACGAGTATTGCCCATACGTGTGCTCCGGACGGCCGCTGGACTGTGTTGCGTACTATTGTGAGCGTACATTACTCATTGAAACAGAAGACTGATGAAGCCCTCTCTGTTATTATGGTCTGTCTCCGAACCTAGCTCATATTTGCATCCTCTGTTTGAGGCCGGAAAAGGAGACTATCAGGTAATAGTTTCTCTGAAATGAAGGTAGCAAGGGTTTCAGAAGATTTACGCGTTCTTATCCCTAAATCTAATAAATAAACCGCAAGTGCGCACCGAGATTAAAAAGTCGAGGCTGGCGTACACAAACATTCAAGACACGACAGCCACAGGAGTTTTTGTTCGGCGGAGGCAACCAGCCCTCTGAAAAGTCTGTAGGAGGGCGAGTTAGCATGCCGCTGCACCGGCCGGCCGACTGCCCAGGGACCAAAACAGTTTTTTCCAGAGAAAAGGGATAATGGCCTGCGTGTTCACTTTAAAAGCAAAACCCGCTGTATTGTTTGGGAGAACCCCAGCATACGCATGTTTTTGATGGACCTAGTGTGCAGTTTCAGAGTTCTCACAGGTGGATGGCAAACGCCTAACACAGATGCTATATATTTCCGGATTGGTCGGCTTAAACGGAGCGCCATTCTCCTGTTTCTAAGAGTAATGCTGATTGGTGGACTATTTCTGATGCAATGAGCTGGAGGAGTGAGGGAAAGACAGCGGATGATATACCCTTTCGCTTTTTGCGTGGAGGGAAGTCGTTCCGGTGACGTGCTTGTAGCGGGTACACGTAGTGGGAGCGAGTGCGCTCGTGTGTGTACGCAGAGAGCAAGGAACAAAGTCTCTACTCAGTACTACACTGAGAGAGCACCTCTGTCGCTAGTGAATCGGAGTGATACTCTGTATTGAGTTGCTCGCGATTAAGCATTTGTTCACTGTGTTGACCGCGACACTTAATGTGCAGTGTGAACACAGAGTATTAGTTAGTGCCTGCGAGCGAACATTGAGTGGCATTGCAGTGGACTGGTTATCTGACTGGTGTACCACGCCAATAGTTAGACTAGGGGCAGATAGGAGTCCTTGACTTCATAAAGACGTAGTGAGAGTTCGATTGGCGAAGATCAATCCAGATAGAATGAGATAGTTTTGTTATATTTAAGCAGCGAACGATGCAGGCAGCAGTCGTCACAGCTCACAGTATTGTGCGCTACAGTGTAGGTGAGCCTCATCTTTCCTCCATGAAAAATAACATACTTCATTCACGTCACTCCATTACATTTTTCACATGACAGCCTCGACGGTACTTAGAAAAATTCAGTCGGATAATTATTGAAGTTGAGTTGGCGCGGCTCTCAGCCATTCTGCCGAGTAAATAACATTCTTAAAGAAAAGGGATAAAAGAGCTTTCCCACACTGTATATAAATGTCATTAACAGGATTCCTATCCATAAGAGGTAACCTCCTATTCCGAAAAGAACCCGGATATTTGTGTATCAGTTTATAAATAAAAGTTTCACTTCATTTTCTTAAATTTTGCAATAAATAATATTTTCCGTTCGTTTAATGTTTTTCTTACACTAATTAGCAATGCTCCAGTACCCAAGTATCCCACTAGTTACGTAAGAAAGTATAATATTTTTGTGTCTTTTTCTTACAGCGGACGACTTCAGAAGATATTTATTACTGAAAGTTTTTCAGGTATTTCTTTTTGGTACACTAGGAGCGTCTGTCTGACTTCTGTAGTAGTGTAGGGTGGAAATTGCTTCTTGCAGAAGCCAAAGGGTACTTGTCAGATCAATCTGTTGCGCAACTTGTCAACATAATACACACACACTGACACACTGTAGTGAAATATGCCTGATACAGATCAAGATATTTAGAGGTTCACCAGTTACAATTTGAAATCCTGCTGAATATTGTTTCATATTGTCTTCTCAGTCTTGTATATTACACGAAGGAATTTCGTTCATTTTATGGTTCAAAATGGTTCAAGTGGCTCTGAGCACTATGGGACTTAACATCTTAGGTCATCAGTCCCATAGAACTTAGAACTACTTAAACCTAACTAACCTAAGGATATCACACACATCCATGCCCAAGGCAGGATTCGAACCTGCGACCGTAGCAGTCCAGCGGTTCCGGACTGCAGCGCCTAGAACCGCACGGCCACTGCGGCCGGCCGTTCATTTTATCAGCATAGCGTAAAAAAGATATGTTTTACGCATTTGTTTACTGAGTATCATTATTGTAATTATTTTCTATCACAATAGTGTGTTACCTATTATTTTCAATTGACAACCTACACGTATATAAATGGCAAACTAGAAAGTGAAAAAAAAATGAGTGTAAAACGTAAAAAATAACGATTTCAAATATAAAACAAATGTAAGTAAAATATATAACTAGACTAATAATGAATGTTCAGATATTTTGTTTAGGTGTGTTGAAAATACTCCGATAGCACATTCCATATAGCTTATTTTCCAAAAATGGTATTTCAGAAACCTGCTTTATGCAAAATTTTAAACTATTACAAAAGTCGATCATACAGTTTTCATGAACATTAATTACTCGTCACCTTTAACAAGAAAAACATTTTTTATATAGTTTTGTTTCGAAGATATTCGCTCTAAACCTAAAATGCACAATTACCTTTCGTGTGTGTGTTTTGCTCCTAAAAAGAGAGCGGCGCGGGGTAGCCGCGCGGTCTAGGGGCCTCGCCATGGTTCGCACGGTTTCCCCCATCAGAAGTTCGAGTCCTCCCTCGGGCATTTGTTTGTGTGTTGTCCTTAGCATAAGTTTATTTCACGTGAGATTAAGTAGTGTGTAAACCTAGGGACCGATGGCATCAGTAGTTTGGTCCTACAGGAACTTACCACCACCACCACCTTAAAAGCGAAATTGGGCACAAAGAAAAAAAAAATACGTGTTGCACTATTTTGCCTGCTCCTTGTACAAATTGACCAAGTTTTATCAAAATCGTTTATTAACACATGGGAAAGTTCCCTTGTTAGCAGTTGCTTCGCTCGTGGCGCCATAGGGGACGTGCGTCGGGTACCGAGCCTTTTAGAGACATATCGGGCTCGTAAACTGGAATGTTGGTCTGGCAAGGCAGCGGTTGGCAGAGCGTGCGCCATCTCGGCTCTGGTTCGTTGGTTCTTTGATTCGGGGAATGGGACCAAACAGGGAGGTCATTGGTCCCATTGGATTAGGGAAGGATGGGGAAGGAAGTCGGCCGTGCCCTTTCGCAGGAACCATCCCGGCATTTACCAGAAGCGATTTAGGGAAATCACGGAAAACGTATATCAGGATGGCCGGACGCGGGTTTGAATCGTCGTCCTCCCGAATGCGAGTCCATTGTGTTAACCACTGCGCCACCTCGCTCAGTCTCGGCTCCGGGCGGGCAAGCTGAACCATCGCCTTCAGAGGAGGCAAATTGGAAATCTGTACATCGGACGAATGACTCGGCTGTCGCGGCAGGCTGCCACAAGAAGTTCGGCGTCATAGTGGTTACTCGGGACAGCCCCCGTCGAAACAAAAGAACTGAACTTGGTAAGCACCGTTGAGAACTTTGCCCGTGGCAGTGAGCTTGTGACTTTAAACAAAGTACAGTCTGATCGGCGCTATTTGCTGGACCTTATTTCCATTCAGTTTCAGTCGCTCTCTACTCGGTGGCCATTGCTGCTGCCCACAGACTTGAAAGGAGTGTGTTATTTAAGGTTTACCGTTAAATGGTTTCCTCCCGTTAATTTGTTCGTGTGGCTGCGGGTCGGAATTAAAGATTTTATCTTATGACTTAAATTGGTTGTTTATCAGTTAGTGTCCTGGTGTGGACCAGGAGAATAGTTTTGCGTGGCACAGCTGGTCTGACCTTGCTTAATTAGTGTGTTTGGTCCTTAGGAATCTGTTGTAACTCGTCTTATTTGACGCTTAGTCTTGCTTAGTTTTATTTGATTAGGCTCGCCTCATTTGCATTGTCCTTGCAAGCTTCAAGCTAGCTGTATCACCCTTGTATCACGTTTACCAGGACTCTTGTTTTATTTTTATGTGTGGGGTTTAAATTATTTAAGGAATTTACGTCAGATGCAGGGTCTGTTTATATTTATTCTTGATTCTATTGGTGCGGTTTATTAATGCACTCGTTACTGCTGCTTGGCTATTCAATAGTTAACAGTTACTGTCGTAATGTACAAGCAATGTTGCATTAACTTGTTTCTTTTATTCATGAGGTTTAAATAATTTATTGGTATCACGCATGATTATTATAAAACATTAGTCGCTAGAGGCAATTTAACCTGTTATTTTGGCGATTTAAAAGAGGTGTTCGCTTTCTGAACTGGTTACTGTGTGTTTGTTACGTGTATTTTATTTGAGAGCCTGGTCCTACTACTCCCCAAGTACTTTGCTCTATACCCATGACAGGGAGGAGGAAACGGAATGTAATTTCATGGGTCGGTAGGATACTAATGTCGTTTCAGCGATTACAAAAAAGTGCGAAATTTAGAAAGAACTTAGCAGTCTCAGCCCACTTATCAGAATGACGTTGCACCCCATCTGGCCTCGATGTATGCCCTTGTTTGGTGTGGAAGGGTATATAAGTCTGTTATATACTCTCCTGAGGCAAGCTGGCTCACACCTGCTGAAATGCACAAAATTTCACCACAGTTCTGCCCAGCGCCACCGTAGACGCGTCACACGATGGGAACGTCGTCAACCCCTTCCCATCCCTCCACCTCCCGTTACCCACATCTCACCCCTTCTCTTGACGCCTCTGTAATGGAGGTCAGAACTGCGATACCCAGCACTGAAACCACTCAGTCTGCTTATGGGTGGCCGAGGAAATCTTTTTAGACACACCGCTGCTCGAAACCGACATAAAAAGGTCTCAGGAGGTGGCATAAAGAGCATCAATGAAACCTCCCCTTCCCTGGGGCGTTCATTTACATACATATCACAGTCGAAAACGACAGTTACAGTGCGATGTGCAACGTTACAGTGCGATGTGCAACGAAACAGTCTTCCTGACAACTTTTGCCATTATTCAGAGTACGCAGACAATCCAACCCTTCTCTAAGGAGATCGTGGTGCTGCAGCCACACTGAACGTGATCTGACCGCTTTGGAGTGCAGCCCAAACACATTTTTCCTACTGTATACAGAGCGAAACCACTAGACACCGTTCAAAACCATTCCACAAGCAGCGAAGGGTGTTAACGCTTTTTCAGCCCTCTTCTTTTGCACCCTCCTGTGGTGTGGTCAGGGAGAGGGACGGGGGGGGGGGGGAGGAAGGGTGAAACGTTGACATGTGCATAAATAAGAGACTTAAGGTCGGCAACACCGTCAGTGCCATCCACGCACCCTTGTTGAGCACTTGAAATATGTACACTTGACAGCATAAAAAATGGGCCACTCCTGAATTTCAATGTGTAGGCCATATCTGACAGTATGCAACCAAAATGGCAAAGTTGTGTTGCAGGTCCTCTAAGCCCTCTCTGCACTACAATCGTTTGACTATACACAATGGGTAAAACAAAAAACCACTAGAGAACACTGTACATTACGGCAGTCAGTCCAGAAGTAAACCAACATTTTCATACAACAAATATTGAAAACACGTTATTAGAGATGAGACAGTCCCTAAAGCTTGTAAATTAAACTTTATTACAACTGCAAAAGTCTTATCACACTCATTAATTGACACGACGAGTTGTTGTTCGTGATCCAAATTTGTACCCACCGTTAACCAAACAAAGCTTGTTTGTATGATGAAGACTCGACTAGGCATAAAGTGAAGCAAAACATCTAAGTGGTCAGCTTGTATTGCCCCTGAGAAGTAACAACGAAAGGCATGTAATAAAGTGCAACGCACAATTGTGAAATAAAGTTGTGGTGATGGCTGGGAGTAGAACCCAATACCTAGATGAATTGTTAGGTAAGCACAAACAGATGTTAGATATTAAATGTGTTCACCATAAGGGGATACTGGAACCTGAAACGACGATATAAAAGATTTTTGTCCAGCAGTGTTTCGAACCCGACACCTTTCGGTATCGCCTTATAGCTACGAATAAACACGACGTGTTTATTGTTTCTTCGCCATGAGCTAGATGTGCACATCTTCTGCTAGAGGTAACGCAACGAATGGTTGTGTGCTGCCTGGGACTCCAACCTCGCACATATCGTCGTTGTTAATCTTACTTGAAGAGGTGTCAATTATCAAATTCTTTTTCAATAGTAGTTAGGATCGCGCCGTTCGTAGAGACCTAGAGGAGTTTTGCATCGTGAGGAAACAACGAAATGGCTGAACAGCATCATCTCGAAGGGATCAGATCCAGAGAAAAATTGGAATCGGAGCTCGAATCCCAGTCCACTGTCAGTATTTCAAAATCTCAAGGTCGCTTAAAAGTGAAGATCCTGTGACCTTAAATGACGATTAGTTGACGATCTAAAATAACGTTACTAGTACAAGAAAGATTACTAGAGTTGTAAGCAACAACTTCCACCTCCTACAGCCAACGCTAATAAAATTCTGTTCCAGTCAGTAACAAATGGACATGTTTAATGTTGATTTGGATCCACGGTAGAGTCATACGTTTTTGCTTGGCGTTACTTGAAGTGAAGACGGTACTGCTGTGGCTGTTATAAACTGGTAGCCTTAGTGGGGATCGAACCCACACCGTAGCCACTGCAAGCTAGCCAAGTCCAACAAAGTACCCAATTTCTCTTGTGTTATCATCATGGTTTTGTCATGATGGGGTCGCAGTACACAGTACGAGAAGTGTTGACTTCCACTTGAGCTGTTGTTGGAGTAATTTAATCGTGGTCTAGTAGTCAACATCATGCAGTGCAAACGTAAAGCTGTGATATCAAACCCATCCTTTTCCTTTCTTTTTTAAGCCGCATTCCATCTGTCTGCTAAGACCATCAGATTGACAGAAGGTCAGAGACAGTTTCGTTCATTTTCTGACCAGCCAGTCATAGAAAATCTTGCGGAAACATGTTCGTGAAAGGGCTCATAGGTGTCTGTCATGGTAAGACTAATTTCAGCTATATCAGCTAGCGGCCGCTTGATACAGACCGACGTCTGCCCAAGTGATTGTGACGCATCTGGCATGGATGTTATGATCTCAAGCGGACTTTTCTGCGCTCTGGCCTGCCACCGCCGGCTCGCTCGCTTCGGTCTCGCCTCGGCACCAGGCTATATAGCTGACTGGCCGGCCAGCGCGTAAGCCACCCAGCCTGGCTGGCCCGTAGATCGAGAGCTGCGGCTGGCACGAGCCCAAGCCGCAAGGCCACGCTCACCCCTTTAAGGCAGGGGTCTGTAACTTAACGAAATAGTTGCTTGGATCGGTTTTTTTTCGCGTTACATTTCGTACCAAGTAACTAATAACGAAACTGGCCTGAATAACGTTATTGCGGACTGGAGCGGAATTGAATGAACATACTTTATGATTTATCACACTGTAATGCCGTTTCCAGGTATTTATATGACTAATTACTGATAATGATCATATTGAGGGTCAAGACTATGTAACGTTATCTCAAATTGTTGTTCCAGAATGTAACGAAATAGTAGCAAACAGAAATAATGTTATTTGGCCTGAATAACGTTAGTTGACCGCGCTAAGGAAGTAACAATCATTGATAACGATACGCCATACACCGTTCTCTTTGTAACTAAATGGAATTACTTTCCGTCAACACAAAAAGATAACTAAACAAGTGATGCAGGAATATTGCACATACTTTCTTGCGCTTATACACTACTTTCAGATCTCCACTACTAGCCATTAAAATTGCTACACCAAGAAGAAATGCAGATGATAAAGGGGTATTCATTGGACAAATATATTATACATTTTCACGCAATTTGGGTGCATAGATCCTGATAAATCAGTACCCAGAACAACCACCTCTGGCCGTAATAACGGCCTTCATATGCGTGGGCATTGAATCAAACAGAGCTTGGATGGCGTGTACAGGTACAGCTGCCCATGCAGCTTCAACACGATACCACAGTTCATCAAGAGTAGTTACTGGCGTATTTTGACGAACGAATTGCTCGGCCACTATTGACCAGACGTTTTCAATTGGTGAGAGATCTGCAGAATATGCTGGCCAGGGCAGCAGTCGAACATTTTCTGTATCCAGAAAGGACTGTACAGGACCTGCAACATGCAGTCGTGCATTATCCTGCTGAAATGTAGAATTTCGCAGGGATCGAATGAAGGGTAGAGCCACGGGTCGTAACACATCTGAAATGTAACGTCCGCTGTTCAAAGTGCCGTCAATGCGAACAAGAGGTGACCGAGACGTGTAGCCAATGGCACCCTATACCATCACGCTGGGTAATACGCCAGTATGGCGATGACGAATACACGCTTCCAATGTGCGTTCACCGCGATGTCGCCAAACACGGATGCGACCATCATAGAACCTGGATTCATTCGAAAAAATGACGTTTTGCCACTCGTGTACCCAGGTTCGTCGTTGAGTACACCATCGCAGGCGCTGCTGTCTGTGATGCAGCGTCAAGGGTAACCGCAGCCATGATCTCCGAGCTGATAGTCCATGCTGCTGCAAACGTCGTCGAACTGTTCATGCAGATGGTTGTTGTCTTGCAAACGTCCCCATCTGTTGACTCAGGGATCGAGACGTGTCTGTACGATCCGTTACAGCCATGCGGACAAGATGCCTGTCATCTCGACTGCTAATGATACGAGTCCGTTGGGATCCAGCACGGCGTTCCGTATGACCCTCCTGAATCCACCGATTCCATATTCTGCTGACAGTAATTGGATCTCGACCAACGCGGGCAGCAATGTCGCGATACGATAAACCGCATCGCGGTAGGCTAGAATCCGACCTTTATCCTTACACGAGGCATCACAACAACGTTTACCAGGAAACACCGGTCAACTGCTGTTTGTGTATGAGAAATCGGTTGGAAACTTTCCTCATGTCAGCACATTGTAGGTGTCGCCACCGACGCCAACCTAGTGTGAATGCTCTGAAAAGCTATTCATTTGCATATCACAGTATCTAATTCCTGTCGGTTAAATTTCGCGTCTGCAGCACGTCATCTTCGTGGTGTAGCAGTTTTAATGGCCAGTAGGGTAGTAACAAAATTCATAGTGGCGAAATGAACGAAATAGGAGACTGTCTGTATACACTAAGTTGGCGTCTAGGCAGCCAGCTGGAGCTGTGCCACGATTGGCTCCGAGCACGACTAGCGCGGTCATGAAGCGCTCAACCCGTTTGCAAGGAAAAACCTGAGCTAGCTCGTATTCTGCTGACTGCACTGTGGCCCAGCTCGCCACGTTCGGCACTGCTGGCCGCATTGTGGCTAACTCGTCGCGTTGGGTCCAACTCGCCGCGCTGAGCCGGGCGTGTATCACTTGAAACCTAATCTTTATTATTGTGCTTCGTCGCGAGTGGGATTACCGTTTGATTTAACGTTTTATTTTAATGATTATTTAATTTATTTGTTATTATGAATTTATTTAAGATACAAGAGATTAAGATATATAAGATTGGAGTGGTGACTAAAATTGTGGCAAGTTTGTTGGCAATTTTAGTTTCACAGTGTACTACAGAAGTTCCGTCGTAGTAATGTTTTTCACAAATTTGAAACCTATTTGTTTAACCTTCATTCAGCGTAGCGTATTACGTATTTATACGCATATCAATGTATTTATATTTATTATGTATTTATATGCTATATCCGAACGCAATTTCCTGTAAATCGTAAAAATATTAACGGTTGGAGTACCTATTTGACAGAATGTATGCAGTTGTCTAGCTGGAAGAGAGGAATGAAAGATAAAGCGGGACAGATAGAAAACGAAAGAGAGATGGAGAGAATCAGGAGGGACAGTGCACAAATATGTGTTACTGTAGAAGGTCCTGATTCGTTCATTTTGCCACTACCAATTTTGCTACACATAATTTATATGTAGCGAAGTGAGAGTATGTGAATATTCCTGCACCACGCGTTTTTAAATTATTTACGATTTCCAAAATACATTGATCCTAAAATTTATATCCTCAGAAAATTTCTCTATGTCGGTTTCCTAGAAAACTCCTACTGTCTTTTCGAATTTTCAAAATCTACTCTACAGATTATTATGAACATCACATGTAAATTTAAGGTTGATTGAAATCTTGACGTAGTGAAAAATTACACAAAGTTGAAAGAATTTGCTACTAGTCACTCCCAATAGTACCGTATGAGAACGTATGTACACCACTTGTTGTTTTCGTTAGAGTTTTGGAAGCCTGGACTTTGGAAAGATACTTCATAGTTTTCAACATACACTCCTGCAAATGGAAAAAAGAACACATTGACACCGGTGTGTCAGACCCACCATACTTGCTCCGGACACTGCGAGAGGGCTGTACAAGCAATGATCACACGCACGGCACAGCGGACACACCAGGAACCGCGGTGTTGGCCGTCGAATGGCGCTAGCTGCGCAGCATTTGTGCACCGCCGCCGTCAGTGTCAGCCAGTTTGCCGTGGCATACGGAGCTCCATCGCAGTCTTTAACACTGGTAGCATGCCGCGACAGCGTGGACGTGAACCGTATGTGCAGTTGACGGACTTTGAGCGAGGGCGTATAGCGGGCATGCGGGAGGCCGGGTGGACGTACCGCCGAATTGCTCAACACGTGGGGCGTGAGGTCTCCACAGTACATCGATGTTGTCGCCAGTGGTCGGCGGAAAGTGCACGTGCCCGTCGACCTGGGACCATACCGCAGCGACGCACGGATGCACGCCAAGACCGTAGGGTCCTACGCAGTGCCGTAGGGGACCGCACCGCCACTTCCCAGCAAATTAGGGACACTGTTGCTCCTGGGGTATCGGCGAGGACCATTCGCAACCGTCTCCATGAAGCTGGGCTACGGTCCCGCACACCGTTAGGCCGTCTTCCGCTCACGCCCCAACATCGTGCAGCCCGCCTCCAGTGGTGTCGCGACAGGCGTGAATGGAGGGACGAATGGAGACGTGTCGTCTTCAGCGATGAGAGTCGCTTCTGCCTTGGTGCCAATGATGGTCGTATGCGTGTTTGGCGCCGTGCAGG